>NC_140935.1:8245163-9706830 GCF_014529385.1 Adiantum capillus-veneris | reverse complement strand
CTGGCGTATTCCCTGTTTGTGCAATTTGGTGTGTTTGAGCTTTGTCTTGTGCTGGTGCGGTGCACGAGACTTGTGTCGTGTCTTTCCATGTGGTGTCTTGTGTTGTGCCTTGTTGTGTGTCATGTGGTGTGTCACTCATTTGTGTAGTGACAGTCATAGGTGTCAATTCTTCCAGGTGCGTAGTTAGAGGTAAACCCATGACGAGATGGTATACATTACCACCTTTAGACATGTAGTCTTCTCCTCTTGAGCCAAACGCTTCTGCTGTAAAGTAATGATTGTTTTCTACAGGAACTTCATGACTTGTGACAGCCCTGTAGTATCGATTGTCTTCATCTCCATAGAGGGTACCAAATTTCTATTTTCCATCTTGTGCTTTGTGCAGAAAAATACTTGGAGGATATGCGTAGAGTTCTGTAAGTTGATCCTTGTACAACATTTCTATCTCATTGTCGATGTATTTTCCGTGCCTCATGTAAATTGATCCCAGACAGTCTTCCATGAAATTTGGATGTGAGTGTAGTACATTCTTCGCTGTTTCAAATTCCACATATTGAGATGTCCGAGTTTCCTCTGTATCTTTCTTTGTCTTGATGTACAAATTCCGATTGACATCCTCATAGCATGGCAGTCCTTTGTAGTATCCAATCAGATAGATCCGAATTTGCTCTCTTGTAATATCTGTGGATGTACTTGAAGCTTCTTCCTGACTGGTCTGATTCCTTTGATATGCCATTTCTTTTGTCTTGACTCCCTTGTTGTACCTGTTCAGTGATAGCTCTAATTGCTTGCCTCAATGCTAATAAAAATTATTAGCACCCTTGTGTCGATCTTTTTTGCTTGAGTTCCTTCAGCTTTTGTGGATGCCTTAATCTCTGAGTGTTATGAACTGGGCTTGGCTTGCACTGCTTGAACTTCTTAGCTCCCTTGCTTGCCAGGGCTGATATTGTCTTGTCTGGCTGCTTGCTTTGCCTAGAGCTTTTTAGAAGGCCTCGATCTAGTGGAAGCACTGTGATAAGTTATGCAACTTACCACTATACTGCAACGACTGCTCCCTTTTTAGCGATTCTTGAGTCGAGCTAACTTGTATTCACTTTAGCACACGATCTACAAAATTCTATTTAGCTGGAAAAAAAATTTCACAATGAATGCAAAAATTCTTGATGTACCTTTGACGGCCACACTTGTTCCGTGAGCTCGGAAGTGACTTTCAAGTTCGCTTTTAGCTGAACTAAACTTAAGCTAGCACAAGAGAATTATGCACAAGTCGCAAAGATTTGCTAGCAAAAATCTTGTGTTAAAGTTCTCCAAAACTTGCGACTGTTGTTGCAAAATCAAGAGTCCTTGTGTATGGTCTTACTACTACGAGATTTGTGTATGGACGTACACTAGGCCGTAGTTAACTTTTCCACCTTTCCGCGGGTGACCAATGGTTTTCCCAAAAGATAATTTCAATCTGCTAACTTAGCAGTCATCAAAAACCGTGACTGTTTCCTCACAATTCTTTCGAATTGTCGGTTTTAAACACCCCTGACTTACAGATGCATTTTGAGGCCTTAAACGACGTTCTTTTCAAAGTTGAACTAAACGGTTGCCATAGGCATACATTTAGTTCAAGTTCTGCTCTAAGATCTGTAGTGTCACTCTCAAGCTACGTTTTGATATAAAAGTTTTTCCAATCTGATACCGTTTGTGAAAGTTATGGCCAAAATAGTGAATTGCAGTTTAGAATGGTCAAAATGAATCCAAATTCAATTTTAAAAGAAGATTTGGGATCTCTGTGACACTGTGAACACTCCTGTATGATCAAAATTACAGTTGGACCCTAAAACGGGCCTAGAGACATCCTACGCGTAGGATGTCTATATGCTCAGAATTTAACAAAATTTGGTCAAGAGACTCCCCTTAAGTCCAGCAACACAATGGTATGCTCAGAATTTCATTTGGACCTAAAAATGGCCTTGAGACACCCTACGCGTAGGATGTCTTTTTCCTCAGAATGACTTGAAATTTTCACCCCAGCTTCTCCTTGATGTGCTGATCACAGTGGTGTACTCATAGGTTGGTTTGGAGTCCTAAATCAAGCTAGAGACATCCTACGCGTAGGAGGTCTAACTACTCAGATTTTGTCCAAACTTGATCCCAAGATTCTCCTAGTCCTCAGCAACCCAATGGTATACTCAAAATTTAATTTGGATGCCAATAGGTCAAGATTTAGGCTGCAAGAGCTTCTAGTGCACTCCAAGAGTAGGATGTCTGACAATTCTTGTCTTTGCTTGGTAAATAGGTCAAACAAGGTCCAAATTCACTTTTGAAAAAAGTTCTGGAATCCTTGACACTTAGAACCTCCTATATGGCCAAAGTAGAATTTTGACCACTTTACGACCTAGGAGACATCCTATGCGTAGGATGTCTTTTTACTCTGTTTCAGCTCAAACTTGCATTGTAGCTTCCCCTTGATGTGCTAAGCTCACAGCTATTTTTACTTCTTGATTCTGACACCTATAGGTTGGTCAAATGATCAAGAATCTGCTCCAGAAGCCTGATGTCTGTTCTGATGAATTCCTAAGTCAAATCAACTCCAAATTTGGCCAAATTTGCCTAGGAGGCTTATCTAAGGCTATATGACAGCATGGTATGGTCACAGTTTGAATTTGGCCTCTAAATCATGCCTTAGACATCCTACGCGTAGGATGTCTAACTGCTCAGAATTGCCCCAAATTTGAACCACGGACTCTCCGTAAGGTGCTGATCACTGTGGTATGCTCAGAATTTTGTTTAGAGTCCAAAATCACACAGAAGACATCCTACGCGTAGGATGTCTTTTTGGCATGTTTGACCCCAATTGTCCCACAGCTTCCCCTTGATGTCAGTAACCCAGTGGTATGCTTAGATTTTAATTTGGATGTCAAAAGACCCCAAAACTAGCTATCCTTGCCTTTTTCAGTCAAAAGTGCTAAAGTCCGCTCAATCTTCCTTTCACTGACCCAAATGAGATGAAATTTATCACATGCACTCAATACAACATTTAGAACATGCCTATGGAGTCATCCTATGGTTTGGTCTCAAAAATTATGCCTTGGGCACAATTTGGGTAGGATGTCTGGCACTTCTCGTCTTTTGGCTTTGATCTGTCAAAATTTGGTCAAATTTCCACTTTCCAGGTGAAAATAAGGTAAAACCTACCTTCTGAACACACTGGTCAACTCAGAATTTCAAAATTTCCACCAAATCACCCTGTAGACATCCTACGCGTAGGATGTCTACTGCTGATTTTTTCAGACTGAAGTGTCCCTGATGCTTCCTTAGGCTCTCAGCAAGTGCAAGTATGCTTCACAATTGCAAAAACATGCAAAAATCACTCATTTTAAGCCTTTTCTGAAATTTTACGTTTTCTGACTTCGCCTTTTGTCTTTTGGTCAACAAAAATAGGGAAAAACACTCAAGTCAATATGTTACTAGGGTAAAACCTACCCTCTGAACCCACTGGTAACCTCAGTTTTCCCAAATTCCCTGCCAAAAGTGCCCTGGAGACATCCTACGCGTAGGATGTCTACTGTCTTAAAATGCAATTTTTTTCTGGCAGTAGTATTCCCTATGCTCTCTAAAGCTCTCAGCAATAATCACAGAAACTTTTGGACTTCAAATTAGCTTCCAAACACAATTTACCGTCTTTCCTACTTAGCGTTTTCCACTTTTCTGATGAGCCTAACAGCAAATAAGACATGCATAAAGTACTCTAGATCAGCAATCAAGATATCCTACTTACCCTACTCCTACTCATCAATGTGAGATGGTGATTTTGATGTCTTGGTTGCTTCCTAGCCTCACACGGACTCTCAAGTCAACCTACCACCACATCTACCACTCCAACTCCTACTCTCTACACCACAACCAACTACTACCTAATACTACCTAAGACGAAGGATCTAGGCCAGACACACTCTCCCTAGACTCCCTCTAAGACCAAAAGAGTCCACCACTCTCCGATCCTATCTAAAAGAATGAATATACTCTCGCAAGCCAGAGGGACCTCTATCCTCAAGGACTAGTCTCGGTCACCTACTTAGGGCCCTCGTCCCCGGCAGCGGCGCCAATGTTGGACGGATACGCCGTGACGGACGTCAGCATAGCGAGAACTCACCTAACATATAATGTCAAGTGAGGACGAAGCTCAACCCGCAGGCGCGTGGAAGCAAGCAAAGGGTGTCAACCTCTACTCGACCGACTAGTGACTACTTCCTACAGAGATATCAAATCTACATGCCATCGGTTCTATGAATGTGAGAGTCTCCTATGATGCTACCGCAAGCCAAAAGCCCATTAGACGTTCTCGGAACATTACAAAACTTGAGGGATATACTATCAACACCAATAGGCCACTCTCCCTAAGGTCCGTGACCAAAAAAACCTACCCAATACCCTCCGTGCAGAAAACGCGTAGGATGTCTGGCCGGTTTTGCAGGTCGACATTTCCGAAAACTATAGTGCCTAATGTGTAGCTCTACTCGCTCTGATCGTGTGGATATGCTGAAATGCAAAAATGGACAACAGTTACTCACCCAAACTCCAAAAGTATCTCGCCGGTGAATCTGCCAAAACACAGACGAACACGCGTGATGTAAGCATCAACGCGTAGCTCTCCTCGTGGGCAATGCACTGCTGCTCTCCGTTTGCGATTCCGACCACCGTAGCTCTTGTAGCACACACACACTCTCTCTCACTCTCTCGCAGTCTCCCAACGACACAGAAGATCAGATTTATTAGAAGTCCCTTTACAAAGCTTTAGGTTTTGGCTTATATACTAAGCCTTAGAAAACCTAATGTCCGACCAAAATGACCTTATTTGTCCCTAGGCTTCTATAGAGCTTAATTACAACACCGTGAGCTGGCTTTGCTCATCCAACAAACATCTGTGGCCTCAATACAATTGCTGACTTAAAATATGAAGTTCCCGTAAACATTACAAAATGGCTCAAAATGATAATAACGGGATATTTGATGATGTCCATGAGCTTGTATCTTCACATTACAGCATCCATCTTCGTCTTTATCACTTCATCAGCATCTTTATTTGGAATCTTTAGAGAATCTTTGAGGGATATTCATGGAATCTTTGTGGAAGCGTTGTTGAAAGGTTCACCTTTCAACAGTCATTGGCTTGCTACCTGTGTAATTGGCTCTTTTCCGCTCACTTGGGGTCAGCTACACTTCTACAGGCCCTATGAAATTAGGGTTTTCTGGGTGGCTTCCTCTGCGCTATCCAGGGTCATAGGTTTGTTCCCTAAGCTATAGGCATTGTGACTTTCAATTTTGGTGTTATTTGGTGGCCTCTAGGTCTCCCTATCAGTCATGTGACAGTGTGTGTGCACAGGTTGGGATGGTGACTCTAGCAAGGTTTTGTGCCTAACTGAAGTAAACAACACTTAGTGTCAGTGTTGACAAGCATACCTCTCATATCTGGTGTAGGTCGAAATTCCGTGCGTGATGGATGAACTCCTGGAAGTCTCGGATGCTATAGGAAGCTCTCTCTCTCGGAAGGTGAAATGACACAAATGAGAGTTTTCTAGCCTATCTTCCCTATATGTTATCGAGGCTCCGACATGAAATTTTCCCATCTTTTACCTGTGGCCATAACTTTTCGCGAGATGCGGTTTAGGTTCGCAAATTTTTTGATTTGGACCTCGTTTGCTTCAGTTCCACCAATTTTTGCAGATTTCTCCTTTTGCATGTCCCGTCATGACGGTGGCCAGTTTTGCACTGTCACCTTCGCACTCCATTTTTTTGTGTGTCTTCTTTACCTTGCTCTGATCACGCATCTCTTCTGTTGCGTTTCCATATGGATTATGGATTTGTTTCTTTATTTTTTGCTAGAAAAATAGCTCAAATTGAGCAAATAAATCCCAAATCAACCCAAAAATAGCAAACCTAACCTAGAAAAATACCACTAAATATACTAACACTATGTAGCTCACTCTTCTCTTGTCTATGTACATTCTCGCTCTCAATCGTCAACCTTGGCCTATTTTTTGCTGTTTTTCGACGGTTTTTGGCCAGTTTTGACTCGCTTTACAGTATATACACATCCCTAGGGGCTCATATATGATCATTTGGTCCCCAATTATGATTAATTACGAGGGCATATTCTTTTCCCAAAAATCACACAATAAAACGCAAAATTGGTTGAAAAATCAATCACAAACATTGCCCTCTAATATATGATGTGAGTCCGCATTTGGAATGTCTCCCCCCCTCCTGGTCGGCGTCCTCCCGGACGACAGGGTATCGTCAACGGTATGTGTTATGCATGGGTTAAAAATTGTGCTAATGTGCGGCCTTGTGTGGCCCTATTTAATGCATACTCAGTCAATGCATGGAAAAATTAATGCTGTGCGAGGAGAGGGAATAAGCAAGATGCTTATTGGCATTCGACATCGAGGTTTCCTGTTTGTTGTTGATTTGGTTGTCGTATTTTCTTTGCAAGTAAAATTTGTAACTCTATAGCTCTTTGTTTGATCGTCTTCTTTGCAAAAGTTACTTGGGTTGCCGCTACTGTCGATATGGCCGTGGACTCCGTGGACAGAATTATCATGGTTGAATTGGCCGTCATCTTTTTCTCTTTTGCTTGCCATTTGTAACTTTATTTTGGATGCGTTTGTAGGTTTATTGCTTTGTCCTTGGTCGTCCTTGGTCGACATTGTTGTTCTGCTGATCATCACCCACATAGATCGGTTTGCCGGTTTTCTACGTAGTGAGTGTCTGCATGCTGGTGTTGCTTGTACTGAAGGGAGTTCCTGTTGCTTTGGTTTGGGGATCCAAATGCGAGTCGCATTTAAGTGGTTACTGAGCATACTCTTCGAGATCCATATCTTTTTTATTCCCTTGGTTGTTGGTTTAACTATGTTCTTTTGTTGACTTCTGGTGTTGTATTGTGGTTTGTATGCCAGGTCGCCTCTATCCTTCCGTACCCATACTTTTTTTTCGTGTGTGGCTAACCTTGATCTATTCACAGTTGTCTGTGTTGTCTTATTTTTATAGTGAACATGGTTGGCAGTTCCTTGGTTGTTCTCCATGGGTATCGTGTTGTGATTTATTGGCACCCATCCTTTTTGTTCTTTATCCAGTGATCATGGTGCTATTATATGGTCCTTCCGGGTTGTTTGAGCAAAGGCTACCACCTGTTGTTCTTGTGCATGCTGAATTTTGATTGTATCCGAATTCCAATGGATCTGCACATTATACTCTTTCTACCAAGGTTGTCCCAACAACATGGGGTGTAGTGTGCTCGCATCCTCAACCACATAAAACTTGTGGGGGTAAACATATTGATGTATTTGTACATGCAATATTGTCCAGCCCAATGTTCCTATCGAATGTGATGTACTACTTTCCAGGGCTTGTTGAGTAGGATGTAGTTGATCTTTGAGCTTGAGCTGTTTATATAATTTGTAAGAGATCATATTTGCTTGAGCTCCGGAATCAAGCAATGCCATCGATTCAACTTGATTGCTACCCACTTTGACTGCAATTATTGGTTCCATTGTGTCTTCACCAAAATTCGTTAATCAAATAGCATTTATTCGCAATGGTGATCCACTTTGTTGTTGTTGTTGTAGAAGCCTTCTTTTTGCAATGCGTTCATTTGCCTCTGCTTGTGCTTCTTCTCGTACCATCTGTTTCTCCTTCATCCGTTGTTTTTTATGATGGATTTGTTGAAGCATATCCTGTGTTAGTGGTAAATGATACTTTTTTAACCGACACCCACTAATCCAATTTGGCATTTCTTCTCCTGCCAATGTAGCAAGTTTGACAGCTCCTCTTTGTGATAAGTCACTAATCACAAAGGGTCCCATCCCTCACTTTTTATGTTTTTGGCATGTTGCTTCAAAGTGTAAACAAGTACATAATCACCTGTTTTCAACTCTTTTGTACGCACATGCTTGTCAAAAAACTCTTTTTGTCTTCTCTTTTTAGCATAGATCGAAGCTACAGCTCTCAGTCGAATTTCATTTAGCTTTTCAAGATCATCTATTCTTGAAGAGAGCTCATGCCCTGTCCATTCTAAGCGTTTCGCTACTCGTAGAGTTAGAACTAAAAACTCTATGGATAATATAGCGTTTAGACCAAACACCATGTTGTATGGTGTGGTTCCAATTGATGTTTTGTAAGCTACCCTGTATGCCCATAGTGTTGAGTGTAAATGTTGATCCCATTCTGTCCCTGACTCCGATACAATTTTAGTCAAAACAGTGCATAGTGTTTTATTTGTGGCCTCGGCTTGTCCATTTGCCTGTGGATGATATGGAGCAGATTTTCTATGTATGACCATGATTCCTCTAGCAGATATTCAATGACTTCATTAAGAAAATGTGTTCCTCGATCACTGACAATTTCTATTAGTAATCCGTATCGTACAAAGACATTCTCATACAAAAATTATGCAGTGGTTCTTGCGTCTGCTTTTTGTGTTGCTTTGGCTTTAGCCCATTTTGTGAGATAGTCCATAGCCACAATGATATATTGGGTATGGGTGCGATATGCAGGGGGTGAAATAGGTCCCACAAAATCAATTCCCCATTTTGCAAATGCCCGTGCTCCCATCATTGGCCGTAGTGGCATCTCATCTCTCTTTATCGGCACCTTAGTACGCTGACATGTGTCACAACGCTTTACAAACTCCTCAACATCCATATCCAATGTAGGCCACCACATTCCTGTCGCGGTTAAGACAATTTTTGCCGTCTTATCACCTGAAAAATGGCCTCCACTTATTCCTCCATGTGCGTGCTCTAGAATCAGCAGGTATTCACTTTCACTTGCACAAATTCTAAGTTGATTGTCCTTTTCTCTCTTGTAGAGTTAATTTCCAATTAAATTAAAGTTTCGAGCCTCCAACTCTACAGCCCTTTTTCGCGCTTTTGTTATGTTTTTAGGAAATGTCCTTGTTGTTAAGAAATCAATGATATATTTACTCCATGCAGGTGCAATGTTTACCTGAAACAATGTCGCGTGATCCACCGGTCGTTTGGCACTACATATAGGACAATTGTTAACATAAGCATGTGTGTCACCATACATAGTTGGCCAATAAACTCCTAAGTGTTTCAATCTTTTGTGTGTTTTCATTGTTGAAAAATGAAATGCACAATCCTGGATGTGTGCTTCTTCAAGACAACTCTCGAATTCCTCTGCATTTATACATAATCGTAGAATTTGGTCCGAGCCTAGATGGTACAGTCGTCCTGCAGTCAACTGAAAGTTTTTTGTTTGTTGAAATGTTTGTTGTTTGGATTTGTCCTCCTTGTTATCAAATCTTCTTCCAAAGGAAAGAATACTAACAATTTCCTGAGACCATTTGGGTATCATTTCAATATTGAAAAGATAAGCATCAGGTATGTCATCGTCTACTCCTTCAGGATCTTCCCCGTTTTTTAGCCTTGAAAGATGATCCGCCCGTAGATGAGTTTTACCCTTTTTTACTACCACTGTGAAGTCAAACTCTGGCAATATAATAAACTAGCGTACAATTCTCCCAGTATTACATGGTTTATTTACTAGATACAAAAGAGCTTGATGATCTGTGAAGAACACAAATTTGTTTGCAAGCAAGTAATGCCGAAATTTCTTTACAGCATAAATCATTCCTAATCCCTCTCTTTCCATGGTGATGTTGTTCTTTTCTGCACTATTTATCTGTCAGCTTGCATAACAAACTGGGAAATCCATTGTTTCGTCTCCAAGTTGAGCCAGAATACTCCCAATTGCATATGCAGATGCATCAATGTGAACATGGAATATCTTTTCCCAATCCGGTGCTTTAAGTACAGGTGATGATACAAGGTTTTCCTTAAGCTTTTGGAATGAAGTTTCACACTCCTCAGTCCAGTCGAAACTAACTAATAAGCGATATAGTGGTTGTGCAATTATCGCATACATATATATGAATCTTCGATAATATCCACAGTGTCCTATGAAGGATTGTACTTGTTTGGCATTAGTAGGCTTGGGCAAGTCTACTATGACTCTAATTTTGTCTAGGTCAGTGGTTATGCCATTTCTTGAGACAATATGTCCTAAGATTCGGCCTTGTCTTACCATAAAAATGCACTTTTCCGGGTTGAGACAGATTCGATATGTTCTGCACTTCTCAAATACCTTTTGTAAATGGTCAATATGTTCTTCTCGTATAAGAGAGTGGACACAGAGATCATCCATATATATTTCTAAGAATATTCTCAGGTATTCTTTGAACGCATGAGTCATTAACCTTTGGAAGGTAGCTGGGGCATTGGTTAGGCCAAAAGGCATAACTCTATACACATATATTCCCCACTCTGTGGCAAATGCTGTTTTGTGTTGATCCTCTATTGCAATTGCCAATTGGTTATTCCCCGAAAACCCATCTAAAAAGGAATAAGCCCGTTTTCCAGCCGCCCTCTCAAGCACATGTCTGTGATTGGCAAGGAAAAATTATCCCTTATTGTGGCAGCGTTCACTTTTTTGAGGTTCACACACACACGCAGCTTTCCGTTCTTTTGGGGCACAACCACAATGGGTGACACCCAATCTGTATGCTCGATTTCATAGATGAATTCAACATCCATCAGCTTGTCAATCTCTTCTTTGATTAGTTTACCGAATGTGTCATTATATTTGTAAGGGCGCTGTTTGCTAGGTTTGGCATCTGATTTCAAAGGAATTGTATGTTGGCATATCGATGGATCAACTCCTTTGAGGTCTTTGTAGGATTATGCAAACACATCTTTATACTTCTTGAGAAGTTGTGTTAGCCTTTCTTCTTCTTCAGGCTCTAAATTATTTGCTATATAGACAGGCTGAGGCTCTTCGCCTGGTGCAGAGAGGTCTATCCGTTTTGCATTTTCCGGCCCATCATAAGATTCCTGGTTTATTCTTTCCCTTACTAGTGGTGTCATTATGATTTTTCTATCTTGGATAGTGAATTTTCGATAATGGGATGGTACATTCATGTTCCCTTTTTTTGAATCCTCCTTCCCTTTACTTTCTTCTTCAGTAGTCCATACCTCTCGTAACGACCGTTTTGTTCTTGGTATTTCTTTTTACGCTCCATTTTGATCCACTCTGGACCTTTGGTCTTTTCCTGTTTTGATTGTTGAGATTTTCTTGATTTTGTTTTTGTTTTAGTCTTCCGTGCTTGTTTTATTTCCTCATGTGTCCTTTCCCTTCGAACTCTTGAGAATCTTCCGGATATTTGGTCTTTTACACAATCCTCTGCCTTGACAACCATTAGATAGTGAGTTTTATCTTTTATCCTGGGCATTAGGTTCTCTCTAATTTTGTTTTCTGCTCTTTTTTTTCTATAGCGTTCCTGGTGTCTAGGATGTTGATTTGCAAAATCATAAAACTTGATCGCGGTTGTCTCCCCATGCTCGCTTGAGCTGTCTGAACACTCGTTATCTTTATCGTGACTTAATTCCATATGCTCAGAGGAGTCATAAAACTCTTCTTGTTCTGGTGAGTCTACATTCTCGTCTCGTGCTGGTATAAAGCTTACCATGTAATAGGGTAGCACATCATAGCCATCCTTATCGCAAAATTTTGTCGTTGGTCTACCTGTAATGGTACAGACATCCAATGTTGCTAGTATGTGTTCCCATTCCAGAGGTTCCAAGGCATCTTCAGGAAAAGGTTCAGGAATGTAATCCTTGTCCTCCACAGCTCTTTCTAAGATGCATTCCTCTCTCTTTAAGCTCCCACAATGTGAAGCTCCGCACATCCATAGCTCTTTTTTCTACCCTAACCATGATGGGAGTTCGGACCCTGCCAATGCAGCTAAATCAAACTCTTCCACTGGTGTCTGGTTCACATCCTTGTAACTATGGTCTTTTAGGTATATTTTGGTTGTAGTCTCCCCACGTATGAGGTATATGTGGTCGTAACTGCAATCTTGGACCATCTTTAATTGTCTCATGAATGGTCTTCCCAAAATGATCTCGTAATTGTTCTTTTTGTCGAAATCAACTATTGCAAATGTATGCTCATACTCGATTCCACAAGAGGTGACAATTACTTTTTCTACAAGTCCTAGAGGCTTTTCCATGAACCCATCTGCCAGTTGCAATTTCATTCTAGTAGCTCTCAAAGACGTCTTTCCCCATTTTTTCCAGATTTCTTTGGTGGCAATAGCGACTCCTGCTCCACTGTCAAGAATAGCTTTGGATACTACTCCTTGAAATTCTACTGGTAGTGTGGTATTGCCACCTTCTCCCTTGCAATATTCTCCAACCTTATTTAAAGGTACAGGCCTAGTGTTTAATTGAGGCTTGTCCAATTCTCTGATCCCTTATTGAAGCTTCGAGGTAGAGTCTTTTACTCCAAATTTTTCTAAGCATTTGCCTACGGTGGTCCACATGTTTGGTCGTAACCTCAGGAGTTCGGCTAACGTGATTGTGCATGCCACAAGGGTGGACAATAACTCAATCAACCCTTGTGAATCCATCACTCTGTTCGAAGAAAGTCTTTGAGATGGGATTTCTCTCACCTCAGACTTATCTTCATACTCCTCTAGGTATGAGGGTAGAGTTTTTAGCGAGTCTGGTTGGCTGTGCCCCGAACTAATTGAACCCTAGTCTCCCCCGTGTGAATGCATATCAAAGTTCATTTGTGAACTTGCCTCAAACTCTTCAATGGGAGGTAAGATCTCATTTTTCACCTTTCTCGTGCTATTTATTTGGTGGTTCACCCTGTTAGCTTCATTTGCTTCCCGGATTTTCTTCCACAGGTCATCTAAACTGTTACAATCCTTACCCATTTCTACCAATTTTTTAGGCTGGAAACCATCAATTGTCTCATCTATTGTATTTGGCACTATGATAGGTTCTCTCCTAGACTCAGAGGCAGTCGTTAGTCTCTCCTTCGTGTCTACTTGTTTCTCTAGAGTTGGTTTGATAGGGGTTGGTGTTGGTACCTCGTGCCAACTTGCAGGTTTACCAAGCGGATTTTCTATCAAGGATTGGGTTGTTTCAATCATCTTTCGACACATTTCCAACCTCTGTTTTTCTATTTCCGCATATGGATAAGTCATCCATCTTTGCTCTTGGGTTTGGTTGTTTTTTAGTCTGGCTTCGTATGCTTTTAAAAGTGCATCCAGCTGCTCATTTACTTTTTCTACCAGCACTGATCCTCCTGATCCTGCACTTCGGGGTTCCTTTACTTCCTTAGGCCCTATTGTTGCCGCAGTGGGTGAGCTTAAACTAGTTAGATCCTCTAACCGCTCTAATCTATCCTTTACGTGTTTTAACTCCTCGGATAGAGTTGTTTGCTCTCGTTCTCTCTTGGCTTTCATACGTGCCTTTCTAGCTTTCCAAGTGCTTCTATGATTTTTCATTTCTGCACTTGGGGCATCGGTCTTTGGCTCTTCAATTATGGATTCGTTTGTCATTCTTTGAGCTTATGCTCGTGTCACTGCCTGAATAGGTATTACTATCTCGTTTTCAGACCCTCCACTGGAAGGCACTGCTTCCAGCATGTTCAAAGTAGTTTTTGCTCCTTTGCTAGGGTTCTTAGGGCAATCAGGAATCAAATGAGTAATTCCACACTCAGTGCAATATCCACTGACTCTAATGATTTCATCATGAGGACAGTCTCTTAGCGAATGGTCTCCACCACACTTGTAGCAGGGTCCCTTAGGCTGTTGAGGTGCTCCTTGAGATCCTCTTTGTTGGTATGCATGCCTCTGCCCGCCCATGCCTCCGTTGGCTATGAACAACAGTGTTCGTTCATCCAAGCTGTATTTTCCTTCTCCTGCTGCTTGTGCAGCTGTTAGTGGTCATGTACTTCCAATCATGCTCCAAGGTTCTGGCGTTGGGGGTTCTTCCGGTGTATAATAGATAGGATTTTTTGCATATCCATTGGAATCATTATAATATCCATGCATAGGTACCAAAGCCTTCTCTTCTGGTTCGTTTACCGTTGGTATGTATCTTATGCCTACCGGTCTTACTCCTAGTAGGGGTGGTTGTTGCTCCAATACTGGTTGTGGTCTTTCAACACCTACAGGTCCGGGTAGGTTGCCTGCTTGGTACCTAGGCATCGGTGGAAGTTGAGGAGATGCTGCCTGAACTTGGGGAGCATATGGTCGCTCTCTCACATATCCCTTGTTATAATAACATTCCTCCGTCACATGGTTTGTCCATTTTTTTTCAATTTCATACCACTTCGGCTGCTTAGCCTGAGGCTTGGCATACATATTAAATTTTTTTAGCACTTCCTCTACAAGCTGCTCCTGGCTTACAGCTACTTATCCTTTCGGTGTTGTCTTAGCGGACTTGCTTCCACTTTGTTGTGAGGATGAATCGTCATCAAGATCCTTGAATTCACCCTCCTTGTAGACCGCACAATTGTCTACAAGGTAAAGAGCTTCCTTAGTTAACTCATTTAACGTCGTGCTCCTCTTCATATGTAAGTCCTTCTGGAGATCTGCGTTCCTTAGTCCTTGAATAAATATAAGCATAAGTCTGGACTGAGTTCGCAATTCTTCCACAGGACAGAACTTCACATATCTTTTTAGTCGTAAGGCTGCTTTTCGCACAGATTCCCCTTCTTTTTGTTTGAATTTATGGATTTGTGATATTGTATTATGAGCTATCCCCCTTTGTGAGAATTCCTCAATAAACTCGTCAAAAGCCTCCTCCATAGACTTAAAATCTCTACGCTCCACAGAGTCAAACCAAGTAGCGGCATCCTCCTCTAGAGTAAGCCCAAACCCTGCAAATTGAGTAGGGAAGTTCAACACTTCTTCAGCTCTAATTACACGCACAAAGGCTTCTACATGATCCCTAGGGTCTCTGTTTTCCGTGTATTTCTTGTTTATCCATTTTTTCACCTGAGAAGGTCTAATTCTATGATGGTCTACAAATCTCATCATTGGTTCTCCTCGTCCTACTCGATATACCTCCTCTTGCCTTCGGTAGTGGGAGGGTTCCACTCCCAGAGGTGCCCCTAAGCCATAGTTTCTTATGGTTTTTGCAAGAGGTGGTTCATCTCTTCGAACTCGTTCTATGCGTTGTCTTCTAGGCTGTGCGGACTCTTGAGTTTTTGGCTTACTCTCGCCTTAATATTGTGAATAGAGTGGTGGTTCTTGTAAATCTCTTAGCCCTCTTGCAGCTCGATAACCATCTCTGTTTTGGTTTTGTTCTAATGTCGCACTTTGTTGAATCCATTCATGCAATGATGGTTGGGTTGCTTGTTGGTTATGGTAGTTGAACGTCTGTTGTCGGTTAGAATGTGATCTTGTCTCGTACTCTTCTGAAAATGGATTTGTTGACTTGCTAGGGGTATAGGTGGACCTTGGTACTTCTTTGGGGGCATATGTTGATGTTTCTGGACCTGTTGCCTTTTCTCCCTCCTCTGGGAGGATTCATTTGTATTCTCGCCTGTACCTGTCAACAAAAATGATATCCTTCCCCATAGCAATTTCTTAAGAGAATAAGTAAAGAACCTTGTCTTTGCTTAATTCATTTGGGTAGGGTTCTTTACATCGAAAATAAGAAACTACTCCCTCGCTCTCATGCTTGTAAATTCCCACATTCTCATTATAAGTAGAAACCCTGGTTGTTTTTTTATCATACATAAAAAGAGCTCCAGGTCGATCAATTTTTGGAGGCGGTTCTTGAGTTTTTGAGACCATTTTTCCTTTTGCCACATTTTCTCCTTATATGTTGTAATCCTTAGGGTTGCTAACTATCAGATAGTGGTTCCCCTTTTCATGTCGGAATCTATCTCCATCATCATAGACTTGAATTATCTCTAGTCTCTCAGACGGTCTTTCTTCTATACAAATACACTTGCGTCCTCGATAGTCAGAATAAACTAGGGCTCCCCTAGAGTTTGTTCCTTCTAAAAAGATTATAGTGATCTTGGCATCGTTCAAAGGGTTTTGGGAGGTACTTCCTCCTAGCATTGGTCCTTCACCGGAGAAACCTCGTGGCTGTTGAGTCCCCATCATGAAGAAGGACTTATCTGATGAAGTGTCAGTATCACCACCCTCCTCAATGATCGGTGCTAATGGATCTAGCCTTGCCTGAGTTACACTCTCCTCAGTGGACGTGGTGCTTACTTGACTTTTGACACTTTTAGCTCCTGACTTAAAAAAGGCTCCTGACCTTAAATACATAATAGACTCAAAGTTGTATTGCAAACTTAAAGCTTACCTGGACTTCTCCTGCATGTGCGGCTATGTGATGATCTCCTTCTGGAATCTACACATGTATGGTTAGTATGTTCACAAGGGTTGTCTTTGAACCGTTGAATAAATTTTTCAATTATGTACAACAAATATCAATTTTCTATGACACTGGTCACTCTGAGCAATTTTGCGTTTTCTCCCCACTGGATGTCTCAGGGTCTTCTGGTAGTCAAATTTCAGATTTGAAATGATGGTTGGGATCTAGGTGAAGAGCTTATCCCTGCTGTGTAGTCACAATTTTCAAAAGATGCCAAAATCAACAGATCATGAGTCTATCGCGATAGACTGACAGATTCTGCAATTTGGCTCAAATCAAAATTGTGACTTCACCCTTGGGTTCCCCTTACTCTCTTGAGTCTATTCCTCAAGTTTCATGAAATTTGGACACTTGGTCTCGGTTTTAGACCAATTTTAGTGTTTGTCAGAGCCTGATTCTTTGTCTGGGTCTTAGACTCACTTTTAGTGATCCAAACACCTTGAAATTTTGTTTGTGTGCTATTTAAGTCAAGCTCAAGCTAACCCTAGGAGTGTTTTGCAAGATGAGGTCCACAGCTCAAAAACCTGAGTCTATCGCGATAGACTCACCGAGGCTATCTGAGAAGTAATTTTCCTATTATTTTCAGCCAGATGGGTCCCTTATGCTATCAAAAGACTATCCCTTAAGTTTCATGCAATTTGGACTCCTTTTGACCTTAGACCCAAGCACTTGTCAATTTTGCTCTTCTATGGCAATTTCACAGCTCAAATGCACTAAAATGATGCAAATTTGATTTGACAATTCAAACTGAAACTTGTGAACAACAATTGTACAACATGACACAATCAGCTTACCCAAGGCTAGTGGTTATATCTCTTCTTGGCCTCTTTACGTTTACCTGGTGTTTTCTTTTGGCATTCCCTTGTTTCTTTTGGTTGCTTTTGTCACAATTTTAGCGTTTTTTCAAGCGCTGGATCACAAATCCAAATGCCTACACTATTCACACCCTTGAAGAGTGGATGATGTGGGTTTTGCTTTCAAGGCAAGCAAACAGCCTCGTTGTTTCTTCTCTTTGTTTGTTTTGCGTTTTTACAGCATTTTCTATACTATTCGCACACAAACATCGCTTAGAACTCAAACCCATAAATCCTAACTCCACCTTATCCTACCTAACTAACTCTAACTAGTCGTAAACCCTCGGCAAGTCACAGGCTTCCTGGCTATCCACTAGACCTCAGGATATCCTCTCCTGGATCTTCTCTAAAAATTTAAGCTCTCTCTAGTCAAAACTAAAGTAAGCTAACCATCACACGAGTGACGTAGATCTCCCTACTAAAGGTCTTGTGTCCGCGGCAACGGCGCCAGTGTTTTAGGGCTAACTACTCCCCTGTTCATGCTCACAAGCAAGACACAGACAACATACTTGTCATCCAGTGACACGACTAACCCGTAGGTGCACGGAGGCAATCTCGTTAGCTTGTGAGGCTGAGACCAACCTACACATACGCACTTCTATGATGCATCAATCACTAATCCTTGTTAACTCCAACCCACTCTATCCCTAAACACTCATAACACCGTTTACACATCAAATGAACTTGGAATCGCTTCAAACTTGCTAGGCACCATCCCCTCACTAGGATACACTTACCTATAAGTCCAATCTCACCGGATTATAACCCTGGCTACCTCAAATATAGTCGCGATAGACTCACATGTCATAACCTAAAAGTGTGCAAAACCTAAGTCTATGAATATCTATGCGTAGCTAATCTCGCCCTCGCTCCATAAAATACTTGATTGTTGAAAACAGACACCGTTTCCCTGGGGATTCACTCTATATACAAAACGGGATTCCACCTACGAGTGGACAACTTTGATAAACCCTTATATACGACTCATATTAGGGAATATGAGCCCCCTTTCTACGCTTATACGAAAGTCAATGCAGAAAACTATCATACCCCTATCTTACATATAAAATTTAAGTCTCACATGATCCAACTGAGTAAAACTAGTCAAAGAGCGTGTAGCATAGTGATTGACAATGTACTAAGGAACCACTTTTGTTCATAACTAGATGTACCCTCAATGTGTCTTAGTTTGACTTTCAAACTATGTGCCCGTTCAGCCTGCACTCTAGCTATTCGTCCATTTTGACCCATCTAAATTACTCAAAAAACATGGTTATAAAGTTGCGTTAGGTTCTTCATGTAAATTTTCATCTATACGAACTCTTTATAGCTTTCATCCCTCAACAAATGAACTATAATAACAAAACAAGCAATTGATACAAAGCAGTGTTCGTTGTTGCATGTGTCTTGGTAGCTATTGACTCATAAGTTTGAGGGAAGACTCTTTTGGGAAGCCATGATTTTCAAACACAAAAAATTACTTTCATTTTCCCCTTTTCTCACTTCCCCCCTCCCCCCTAAATATGATACCCCCTCCCTTATTTTTAAGCTTAGGACATAAATTATTTGGGGCCTACCCCTAACTTATACACTTATGTAACTTGTAAAAAAACCCCCCTCCCCTGCACTTACGTGGTGCGGTAAGTTTTCCATGGTGAATCCCCCAAGCACCGTTTGTGCTACTTACAAGCAAAACAAGCTCGTGGGAAGATCGCTCGTGAACAGCTCGAAGATGCGAATGCGAGGCGTGGGCGAGTAGCTCTCGAAGAGTCTACCACGATGGTGTGGTCGCTTCATGAATCCGGTGAGGGAGATGCGCGTAGCGAAGAGGATAAGATCTCTCTCTCTCTCTCTCTCTCTCTCTCTCTCTCTCTCTCTCTCTCTCTCTCTCTCTCTCTCTCTCTCTCAGACTCGTACTACACAGGATTAATTATTCAAATATTATTTAAAAATGGTTCTAAGGTGACCTTTATACTTTAGTCACCTTAGCTCAAAATATACATGGGGTTTTAATTGAGTTCTACTCATCATAATTACAAAGTGAAAACGCATTGCGTCCCGGCTACCTAATAAATCTATACATAATCCAGACAATTGGATAAAGATTGTAGATCATTGGCATTACAAAGGGAATTTGATAGTCATTACAAAGGGGCTTTATACAACTGTTCATTGGGAAAAGTTTGGACTCAAAAATGGGCCTTGTAAGAATTGTTGATGTGGCATAGCTTTCAAAAAGTGGGGATCAGTAAATTTTCTGCAAATAACATCCAAACTTTTCGGAGGTTGGATATTTAGAATCTACTCTTCAAATGCTATCTATTGATATATACCATGCATGTATCGGACATTGCCTTCATGTAGATCTAGAAAAAGGTGATTTTAGATTACCATAACGATAACAAAACCTGGCTGATTGAAAAAAAATGGCATAACTTTCATAGAAGTCATCCAAACTTTTCGGACCTTGGCTCTTTAGAATCCATTTTTCAAGAACTTTCCAATGATAGGTCATATCATGGGGTTCTAAGCAATATTTAGAGGGGTCTACCGGGTTGCTTTCTTTTGTACAACTTTGATGATGTGGCACTCTTAAAAGGCCCAAAAATGAGTTCAAAATTTTCCTAATGTGGGATCCAACAACCCCTCTTGCTAATGCTCATGCTGGCCTCCCATTGGCTCCTTTAAAGCTTAGCCAATCACAAATTAGAAGCATAGTTGATAGCCTTTTGACAAGTGTCCCCCTTTTCCCTTTTGTGAGAGCGTTAGGTATTTAAATAATTCATCTAAACTCTCATTGGACCTTTTTATCTTCTGGCCAATAGGAATCAGGCAAGCCATTGGGCTGTTGGACGCTCATTGGACCCCTTGGTAGACTGTCCTATAGTCTTCTACGCAGCTTAATTTCTATTGGTTCTTTTATCAAGCATTTTTAAATTAATTAGACTAAATCTACTCTAGCCTAATTCTCATTGGTCCACCTCTAAGGCCATCCAATAGGATTTGAGGGGAGGTTGGGGGAAACTAGCCTAGGAGCTTGATATGTGTCCAGTATTCCCTTTGTGTAAAGGGGGAGCCTTGTAGTGTGTGTGTGTGTGTGTGTGTGTGTGTGTGTGTGTGTGTGTGTGTGTGTGTGTGTGTGTGTGTGTGTGTGTGTGTGTGTGTGTGTGTGTGTGTGTGTGTGTGTTTCTCTCTCATCCCCTACAATATGGGCTCGCCCCCTCCTTCCTAGGGATGTGGGAAGAATTTTTAGTCTTCCCATGACCATCTAATTTCCCCTTGCTTTGGCCATTGGATAAAAGATTTAATTTTTGGAACCTTAGCCTATGGAAGTCTTAATGGAGCTGAACCTTAGGTATTTTAAGCCCCATTGAAGCACATTGGCCTTTTCCAGGTTTTCCCTCTTTGGATCCCTATTTTCCCTCCTTTGGATCCCTGACAGAGACCGGTCTGGCAGCCTTACCAATATTCTAGCTTTTACTCCCCTGGTACTTCCCCATATTAAATGATCAGTTTAACATGAGAAAATCATTTGGGAGTAATAGATATTAGTTTTTATGAGATTATCTCTCTCTTGAAATCATAGTTATCCTCGACTATGAGGTAGAGAAGATAAAGCCTAGTCATGAGTCCTTTTGCTAGCGGGTAGAGGACCCCTATTTTACCCTACGACACCATCCCAGAATGGATGACTAGTCCATTTGGTGCTTGAGAGCGTTAGCTACCGCAAGCATGTGTGCACATTAGTCTGTATCAATCTTCCATAGTAAAGTGACAAGCTCTACTTGGTGTTCGGGAGACGTCGTCTCCACAAACATGATCCTAAGCATGCATACTTATTAAAATTTGTGCACAATAAAGAAAAAGAGAGACTTATAAGACAAAAATTTGTTCATTTATACATATTTACATTTGCTTACTCTAGGGAATCATTGTAAGTATTGACAAGGTTTAGGTTATCCTTTGATTGTATGCCTTGCATCCATCTAGCATCTTCAAAAGGATAATTTTTCAACTTGATAAGATATCATCAAATAGTCTTATCGCCTTGTAATACCTTGTCTTCGTGTCGGAGAATGGACTCGGGTTGCAGCACCTCTTCTTGGTCCTCGATCTTCGGTGGTCTTCAATAATTGCTTCTTGAGGTGGCTCTCCTTTGTAAGGCTTTAGTAGACTCACGTGGAAAGCATTGTGTATGAGCCAATGGCTGGGCAACTTGAGTTGATAGGCCATCTCATTGATTGGTCTAAGAATTTGGAAGGGACCATAGTACCTTTTTTCTAACTTAGAATAGTACTTTTGGTGTCCGTAGGATTCTTGCCCGTTGTGTGCCTCAATCAAGCCTTGGGAAACTTAAGCAAGACCCAATCATTTTGTTTAAAGCCTAGAGATCTTCTGTGCTTATCAGCAGTAGCCTTTTGCCTTTGCTGAGACATGGATATAGCATCCTTAATCTTTTGGAAAGATTCTTGCAGGTATCGGCTATATTCATCTGCAGCGAAGATCTTCCCGTGTACCTTAAGTAGCAAGGGACTTTTTGATCTTCCCTCAATTACCTCAAAAGGTGCTTTTCCCGTGGAAGTATTTACAATGTTATTGTAAGCATACTACACTAACGGTACGTACTTCTCCCATTGGGATTTTTTATTTACTTCTATGAAATAAGATTTTAGTAGATCAAGAATGGTTAGGTTAGCTATTTCACTTTGGCCATCCGTTTGGGGATGATAGACCAAAGAGAAGTTTAGTCTTGTACCTAAATTCTCAAAGAGACCCTTCCAAAAATTACTGGTCTTTCTAGGATCTCTATCCGCTATGGACATTGGCAAGCTTTGGTACTTGAAGATTTGTGATATAAAGAGGGTTGCCATTTGATGGGCTTTGATAGTCTTTTTGACAAGTATGAAATGTGCTTGTTTACTAAACCAGTCTACTATCGTCCATATTCATGTATTCCCATGGATAGACTTGGAGAATCCAAAGATTAAATCCATGGATATGCTCTCCCATGGTGAATTAGGGATTGGCAAAGGTTGAAGCAATCCAGGTTGCTTCCCTCTATCAAACTTCGTCTTTTGGCATACCACACATTTTGAAACATACTCTTGTATGTTTGCTTTCATGGCAGGCCAATAGAAATATGTTTCTATCCCTTTTAGGGTAGACTGGATCCCTCTATGCCCCGCATAAGGAGGAGCATGAGATTCATACATTACTTTCTCATGTAGTGAGTTAATAATGCATAGTCTATTTCCATATAGAAGATAACCATCTTGTAGGGTAAATGGTTCTTCGTTCTTCCCTAGTGCAAGGGCTGAAATCACATCTCTAAAATTGAGATCAATACCGTACTCATCTATCATAGAAGATAGATCATTGTGAGTTGCTATGGAAACCGTATTCACTCTCGATCGTCTTGAGAGTGCATCGGCTACTTGATTATGCTTGCCAGCAATGTGAGCAATATGAAAATGAAATTGTGAAAGGAAATTTTCCCACCTCATTTGTTTGTCAGAGAGCTTGGTCTACGTCATGAACTACTTAAGGCTTTGGTGATCCGTCCGCCGCAGAATGAAAGGAGTCCCCAATAAATAGTGCTTTCACGAGTCTAGAGCATGTAGAACTACTAAGATTTCCCTCTCATATATGCCTAGAGCTTGCTCAACAGAGTCGAGCCTTCGACTTTCATAGGCTATGGCGTGCCCTTCTTGGAGAAACACAGCTCCAAGGCAATCACCACAAGCATCGCATTGGACCTCAAATGGCTTTGAGAGATCCGGCAGTGTAAGCACAAGTTGAGAGATAAGCTTCTTTTTAAGCTTTTTGAAAGCATTGTTCTCCTTGGTGGACCATATATACCTAATGTTTTTCTTTGTTAGGCCATGTAATAGTCCCGTGATTTGTGAGAACTTTTCTATGAAGCGTCTATAGTATGCACACATACCTATAATGCTTCTTAGTTCATGTAGATTTCTTGGATTATGCCATCATTTTATTACCTCTAGCTTTGATGGATCCATTTGGATGCCATCTTGAGAGATAATGTGACCCAAATACTGAATCTCTTGTGAGGAAACCTCACTTTTCTTTCTATTAATATAAAGTTTATTCTCTCATAAAACTTGAAATATTACCTGGAGGTGTTGCTTGTGTTCGTCTAGTGAATTGGAGTAGATGATTATATCATCAAAGAACACTCCAATAAATCAGTGAGGCCTAAATAGCTTCTTCATCAAGCGGTTAAATGTGGCTGGTGCATTGGTCAAGCCAAAAGGCATGACAATGTACTCGTAAAGACCAAACGTAGTGCGAAATGCGGTTTTTACAATGTCTTGATCAACTATCCTTATTTGATGGTAGCCACTTTTTAGGTCAATCCTACTGAAGTAGGTTGACCCTTGTAGCTTATCGAATAGGTCTTTTACCCGTGGAACGGGAAACCTATTTTTGATAGTGATCCTATTAAGTGCTCTATAGTCGACACACATATGATATGTGCCGTCTTTCTTTTGCACTAATAACACAGGTGAACAAAATGGAGATGAGCTAGGCCTAACCATGCCTTTCTAACCTACTCATACACTTGCCGCATAATCTCGTCTTGTTGAGCTTGGGAAACTGTATAAGGAGGTTTATTAGGTAATGAACTTCCTGGAAGAAGTTCAATTGCATGGTCGTCATTGCCTCGTTTGGGAGATAGTTCACAAGGGATATCGTCAATAAAAACATCTTGGAACCCCTTGATGAAATTGGATAACTCTAATTCCTTTTGATTATTAATATTTTCTTTTGCTAAAGCATTAGGTTCATTTTGAAGATCTTTAACAAAAATCATGTACACGAAAATAGAGCTCTTTATTGACTTATTGAAAGCTTGCTTATGTACAAGAGGTATGGTACTACCCAACTCCTTAGCATTAGCACCAAAAGTGCCATCGTAGGTAAGGAAAGAGATGTTCTTTCCTCCCTCTTTGAAATTTTTGAGCTTGGACAACCTCTTCAAGGCGGCATAGGATTTCCTATGGCCTCTTCTTAGGTGGTTCAAGATTTGCACCATCACTTTATTCAGAAGCGGAAGAGTATGAGGAGGATGGAGAAGAGGGTGACCTATTTCTCGCCTTTTTCTTCTCTTGTTGCTCCTTGTCTGCACCATCACTTTCTTCAGAAGAAGAAGAGTATGAAGAAGAGGGTGACCTCTTTCTCGCCTTTTTCTTCTCTGTTTTCTCTCATCCCTCTTTGAATTATGGTGTAGAGAAGTATGCGATGGTCTTCTCTATTTAGGGGGTGTTGTAGAGAATTTTGCTCGCCATCTTCGTGGAGCCATCTCCACCAAAGTGGCAGGAGACTCACTTCTTTCTCGTTCTTTTGGAGGGGCTCTATCGTTGAAACTTGGGTTCTCCTTTGGGAAGGAGATGCATCATGGAGTAGTAGATTTTTGAGCCCTTCGTATGGATCCTCTTCTTCTTCCCTTATCAGAGAGAATCCTCTTTTGGAAGTCTCACTAGGAGGCTTCCTAGGTACTCACTAGGAGGCTTCCTAGGTACTCTCTCTTCTTGGTGGGGAGTTTGGAGAATACCATGGGTGTGCCATACTAGCAAATTTTAGGTGTAAACTTTTACTTGTACTTTGGCACTTCAAGCCATAGTTTCTACTCCTCTTTACCTTCAAAGATAAGCACTCAAGCATCTATACCCGTGGCTTGAATGTTATTAATTGCAAGGAATAGAAGAGAGGGTTCAACAAAGCCAAGAGAGCACTGGTTCCTGTGTTAAGCTTCTAATAGCTCAATAATGGTTAAGCCATAAGCAAGCCCCGTAGGACTCCATTATTAACTCCATAGCTCTCGATGGTGTCCCCGTTAACTTCATAAAGCAGGCATGCTTCAAGGATGAAAAATCCCTATTCCACTTACTCTTTAGCAATTAATAACACCAACCATTTGTAGCAAGCTTGAGGACCTCTCTTCTCGAGCAAGAAAATAAAGCAAATAGCTCTAATACCAATGGAACATTTAAAGCACTAATAACTTGTGTGTAGCGGAAATTCATAACATAGTGAGCATTTCATTAAGAACAAGTTCCTAATGAGCATAGAGAGAGTACTTAATTGAGAAAGCAACATAGCAATTTACACCTAGCTAATTTGGCATTGACAATACTTGAAAAGAGAGAGAAATACAACAATTGACAGCAATTCAGGACCCGATTTACATGGAGCCGGTCCCTCCTCCATAAAGGCTTTGTATTATAGCTTCTCCCATCAAAGGAGACTTTTGTACAATACAATTCTTGTGTTCCTTGACAAAACTTGTTGGTGCAATGAATATGGAAGCTTCATGCACCAAATTATGCTTGAAAATCACACCTAGTGTCCCTAGCCTCAGTCCCAAGGCCTCACACACCTTCAAAAATGGTGAGAGCTAGTAGGGAATGAGGATAGATTGAGAGGAAGAAGAGGTATCTTACAATAAATAAGTATTCTCCTCACATAATCACTCTAATAGCATAGCTTAGCTTAGTAATTAGCATGGTAGAGGAGATGAGCATGCCATTGAATCTTGGCTCTTGGTTGGATTTGCATTCCAAAGCCAAGAGTTTGTTGGTGTAGACCTCTACTTCTCAATGCTTGGAGAAGGAGATGGAGTTCTTCTTGCACACACGAGTTGTGTGTGTGTGTGTGTGTGTGTGTGTGTGTGTGTGTGTGTGTGTGTGTGTGTGTGTGTGTGTGTGTGTGTGTGTGTGTGTGTGTGTGTGTGTGTGTGTGTGTGTGTGTGTGTGTGTGTGTGTAGCATTGTGTTAAGAGTAAAATGCAGCCCCCTCTCTCATCTTGGTCGACCCCTCTTGCTAAATGCTCATGTTGGCCTCCCATTGGCTCTTGTAAAGCTTAGCGAATCACAAATTAGAAGCATAGTTGATAGCCTTTTGACAAGTTTCCCCTTTCCCATTTGTGAGAGCTTTGAGTATTTGATAACTCATCTAAACTCTCATTGGACCTTTTTGTCTTCTGGCCTATAGGAATCACGCAAGCCATTGGGCTGCTGGATGCTCATTGGACCCCTTGGTAGACTGCCCAATAGTCTTTTAGGAAGCTTAATTTCTATTGGTTCTTTTGTCAAGCATAAATTTACTCTAGCCTAATTCTCATTGGTCCATCTCTATGGCTATCCAATAGGATTTGAGGGGAGGTTGGGGGCAACTGGCCTAGGAGCTTGACATGTGTCCAGTATTCCCTTTGTGTAAAGGGGGAGCCTTGGAGTGTGTGTGTGTGTGTGTGTGTGTGTGTGTGTGTGTTTTTCTCTCTCATCCCCTACAATATGGGCTCGCCCCCTCCTTCTTAGGGATGTTGGAAGACTTTTTAGTCTTCCCATGACCATCCAGTTTCCGCTTGCTTTGGCTATTGGATAAAAGATTTAATTTTTGGAACCTTAGCCTATGGAAGTCTTAATGGAGCTGAACCTTCGGTCTTTTAAGCCCCATTGAAGCACGTTGCTCTTTTGTAGGTTGTCCCCCTTTGGATCCATACTTTCCCTCCTTTGGATCCCTGACAGAGACCGGTCTGGCAACCTTACCAATATTTTAGCTTTTACTCCCTTGGTACTTCCCCATATTAAATGATTAGTTTAACATGAGAAAATCATTTGGGAGTATTAGATATTATTTTTTATGACATAAGGCGTCTGAGCCATACACACTCAACCATAGCTGTGAAGAGTGCCCTGTACTCAACCTCACAACTGGAAGTGGCCACACTAGGTTTCTTCTTGCTCAACCATGATATGCATGAACTACCGAGCATGAAAAATAACCACTCGTGGACACTCGCATGTCAAAGCAACCAGCCCAATCTGAGTCCAAAAAAGCATGTAAATTTGATTCCCCCTTGGGATAAAACAAGCCAAGATGTAAAGTTCACTTAAGTAGCAAAAAATCCTCTTGACAACTTGTCAATGCTTAGACCCTGGGCTATGCATAAATTTGTTGACCTATGAGACTGCAAACTCAATATCCGGCCTCGTGTTGTATACATAAATAAGGCAATCAAGAGTAGTTTGGTAAAGAGTGACATCGACAGGATCACTAGCATCATGAAAACTCAATTTCAAACATGCTTCCATGGGAGTGGCAATAGGTTTGCAATCCTAAAGTCCAAACTTACATAGCAATGTCTCTATGTAACTTGTCTAAACTATAACCCAAGTAATGATGCAACAATCCCAAATCTTTCATCTTGAAAGTAGCATTCAAATCAGCCTTAAATTCAGCAATATGTCTCTCATTTGGTCCAGTGATCATCAAATCATCCACATAAAGAACCACAATGAGAAGTACATCACCCTCACGCTTTACATACAATGTGCTTTCTGTTGGATTCTTATGAAAGCCTCATTTGACCAAATGAGTGTCACTCTTCTCATACCAAGCATGAGGAAATTGCTTCATCCCATACAAAGCTTACTTACATTTTCACACTTTATCTTCGTGCCCTTCAATGACAAAACCGTGAGGCTACGTAACATAAAATTCCTCAAGTATGTCACCATTCAAGAAAGAAGTAACAATGTTTGACTGATGTACATCCCAACCAAAATGAGTTGCCAGTGATCATCAAATCATCCACAATGAGAAGTACATCACCCTCACGCTTTACATACAATGTGCTTTCTGTTGGATTCTTATGAAAGCCTCATTTGACCAAATGAGTGTCAGTCTTCTCATACCAAGCATGAGGAAATTGGTTCATCCCATAGAAAGCTTTCTTACATTTTCACACTTTATCTTCATGCCCTTCAATGAAAAAACCGTGAGGCTGTGTTACATAAAATTCCTCAAGTATGTCACCATTCAAGAAAGAAGTAACAATGTTTGACTGATGTACATCCCAACCAAAATGAGTTGCCAATACACATAGAAAATGCACAGTAGTCATACAAAAAGTGAGAGCAAAAGTCTCTTCATAATCTATGCCTTTTTGTTGTGCATAACCCTTTGCAACAAGTCGAGCCTTACAGTGATCAATCTCACCATCCGGCTTGCGTTTCAACTTGTAAACCCACTATGTACCAATGGCCTTTTTGCCACGAGGCAAATCACATAAATTCCATGTGTCACTTTCTATAAGTGCATCATATTTTGATTGCATGGCAGCCATCCAATTTTTTGAATTATGTGCTTCATTAAAAGACAGAGGTTCCTCAACATCACATAAACTAGACGCAACCAAAGAATAACAATCTGATGCATAAGATGCATGGCAAGAACCTAAACAAGTACGACTAGACAAAGGTGCATCCAATTTGTTGTGACACAAAGTATGCATCAACCATTTAGGCATACCTCTAGTCTGCTCATTCTCAGCCCTTTCCTCCATCAAGTATATCATGTACATTTTCATCAGTAATAGGGTGATCTGCAACATTTTCAAAAACCCCCATAGGCTGTGTATTTGCCTCATTGTAATTTACATTAGAAATTCCACCACTGCAACAAAGTGTCATAAATGTCCTATGAGCTTACATTACTATCTCTAGTACATGATAGCAAGGGTTGAACAAGATCTTCCACTAACACAACATCCCGTGAGACCAAGATACGCTTTGTTTGTGGATGATACAACCTGTAACCTTTGCTTTCAGCAATACAACCAAACAAAATACGTTTGATAGCCTTATCATCCAATTTTATGTGCTGCGTTTGTGGCACCAAAGCATATGCTAAACAACCAGAAACATGCATGTGTCCAATAGAAGGCTTTCTATCATGCCATGCTTCATATGGAGTCATAGACTACAAAGCTTTCATAGTACACCTATTAAGTACAGTGGCAGACATAATAGCCTCACGCTAAAAGGAATGTGGTAAAGCTTAACTTTTGACCATACATCTTGCCACTTCCGTAAGGGACCTGTTTTTCCTCTTAGCAACACCATTTTGTTGAGGTGTACGTAAAACTATACATTGGTGTTTTATCCCACGACTAGCCAAAAATGAATAAATTTCATGAGACATATACTCCCTATCTTGATCGGAACGGAGAGTGCCCATAGTACATTTTAAGACATTTTTAGCCATAGCCAAAAATTGCTTGAAGCACAAAAACACTTCGGACTTCGCCTTAAGCAGATTCACCCATGCATGCTTGGAGTAATCATTAATGAAAGTCACAAAGTAAAGGTAAATGCCCAAGGGCAGAGTTTGCATCAGCCCACAAACATCACTATGCACAAGCTGCAACCTGCAACATTCTTCAAAAACATGTTTGATAGGTGCTAAGAGGCGACAACAAAGTAACCATATCAGATTTCTGCAAACCCTTCTTTTGAAAGAGATTTTTCCTTTACCAATGGGAAGATTATTTTTGGGTTGGAATATCTACAAGAGCATGTTGCTCCACAAACATTTACTGCTCAACATACAATTGTCATGGTTGGGAGTGAAGAGCTGACAGTGCCACTAGAGAAAACAAGCAATCACTTGGGAGAGGAGTTTTATGTTGTGGACAAATCTCTATCTACAAATTTCATGTTGGGGTATAGGCACGTGTGCCTTGCCCGACCGCCCAGAGTCTGGGCGCCCACTGACTTGTATACCTTATACATAGCATAAGTGTATAGGGGGCTGCTCACTCTTTGAGTCTCCCCACCCATATCTGTGTGTCGTGTATCTCCTTCTCTCTCTCACTCTCCGTCTGTGGTGCTCCCCAATCCCCTTCAATTGGTATCAGAGCACTCCCTATGCATAGACTCTTGCACAACGTCCTCCTGTCGTGACTCACTAGAGCAAGACTGCTCTACCTGTCTATCCTGCATAGGAGTATCTCGCACAACTGACTCTCTGCTTTACTCAGTCACTAGCAAAGCATGCATGTCTGACTCTGTCACCTCTCTATGTGACTGCTCAAGTCGTGCCCCAATTGTGTGCACAACGATCTCACTACTCTGCACTCCATGCAAAGCACCCTGCAACCCATGAGCAAAAGAGATTGTCCGGGTCTCTCACTCTCTGCATGGCTGTAACAAGATTGAGACTCGACCATCTCGCACCAGTACTACGTGCAATGGGTACCATGTGCCAACTCTAGCACCTCTCGCAATCACTAGCGAACCCAAATGCAACGCAAAAGATCGCTCAAGCAGCGATACCCGACATCCACTATCCCGTAACTGTCTGACTGAGATCAAATCCTGTCTCAGATCTGGCACATAACGCACATGACGCAGGGTAAATCTCATACCACTGGGCAAGGACAAACATACGTCTCCTGCACCCTCAATGTCATACACAACACCATCAGCCATGTGCACACAACCAAGTCTCCCACTAGAAAACGTGCTAAACCACTCACGATGCGACGTGACATGGAAAGTAGCATCTGAATCTAGTAACCAATGTGAAGACAATGTGCAATCCGATATGCAATCCGTAGACATAAGATCGTCTGAAGACAAGCTAGATGTAAATGTGACATCGCCGTCACAAGCATACTCAGTAACCACCGTACTGATCTCACTAGCATCTGTCGTGCCCAAATCTGCATCACGCATTTGTCGCCTCCGTTGTCTCAAACGCCTGAAACATCGACGCCTAATGTGCCCTCTATGTCCACAATGCCAACATGTCAAGTCTCTATGCCGTCGAGACTTGCGTGTGGGACCAATCTCTCCCATGGACATAGAAATGGGACTAGACTCCCCAGTAGACATGGATGTCGCGTACATAGCATGTAAACTCTGCCATAAAGCATGAGTTGTAGTCTCCCTCGAGACCTGCCAGTCAACAGACTCAACCAGATCAAACAAATCGTAGACATGGCTAACTCATCAAGATCCTGCCAATCATCATCACGCATAGACTTGGGCTTCGCCGATAAACCACGCAAGGGTTTATCCTGCCCCAAATCCGCTAATGCAACAAGCATATGCTCCTTCCAAGCAACAAAATCTGCACCATCAAACTGTGTCAGACCATAACGTTGGAAGTCAAATGAAAAATCAGTCATAATTCTCGCAAAAGAGCAACCAACAATGAGTAGCAAATGTCAACCAAATCAGCCCTAAACTGGCTCGAATCGCATCAACAAAAGTCTGCAAATATGGCTGTAAGATATGGCTGCAAATCAGTCCCAAAACAGCCCCAAAATTCAGCTCTTAAACAGCTGCATAAACAAGTCACAAATGTGTCCCAAATCAGCCTACATCTGAGCCATACATGGACACCTGCAAAGAGGAAACAATGGCTGAAAATTCAGCGCCCAAATAAGCCCTCAAACCTGCCTGTAAACCTGTAGCTGAAACCTGCTGAAAAACCTCAAGCCATTAGTGCTCGAATCTGGCTACCTAGCTCGTAGCCACACAAGCATACATCACAATACTCACTCCTGTGAGTGTGCCAAGATAATTGTACGCCTGTCAAACCATGAGCTAATCACCAAGACCACACTGTGCGGTATCGATGCATACACACGCACAAATCTCCCACCTACAGAGAACACCGCACGCAAATGCTGAGTGCAACCCGCAATCTCTGCCTAGATAGCATAAATGATGCGCATAAAACTCCTGGGAAAATTTCGCCAGAGTTTCGTCGGTAAAACGGCCACAAAACCAGTAACCAAACTGACTACACGCTCAAAACCATGAGCAACCAAAGCGCATCAAACCGCACTCCAAATGCATGCACCAATCTCCACACTTTGCATACATCATTGCAAAGACCTGCAAATCTAGTACACAAATATCTGCTCTACCTGTGACTGCCAAAAAACATGCTCGAGGCATACATTGCCGAGCTCAAATGCAATCACATTAGTCTCCCTGAGCATCAAACCACATAAGGCATACATCGTATCCTCCCACTTGTGAGGAAACTTGTAGCAAATATCACTCTCACATTTGAGAGCAAACCATGTGTGGAACAATGGAAACATGGTGTTTGATTTCCACCGACCTTAGGAAAGGTCCAACCAATGGATGCTATGGAGCATAAGTATGATCCACACCACTGGACTAGACCACAAACTTCGAACATTGTATTTCCTGGAGTGTGCCGCAAGTCAGTGTGCAGGTGCCCTAAAGTATCTTAATGAAAGTTGTCCCAAATTGGTTATTTATGGAAAATCAAGCACAACACATTTCAATGGAAGTATGCTAAAATTATCTTGCATGGGCGAGTTTTGCAACGGACTAGGGGGCAAGCTTACTTTCCACTATTGCGGACAACCACCCATTTGTTTGCGTACATGTGATTGCTTTGTATATTATGTCATGCCAAGGGATGAAAGCATGAGCAGATTGACGGTATATCAAGGAATTCACCGACATGATATGAGGGATGTTACGTCGAAAGGGCTCACCGATAAAACCAAGAAATGGTTGCACGAGTTCTTAGTGTAGATAGAAATGCAGGTGCAGGAAAGGTACAAATGTGTGTGACAAAGGAAATTGTGGCAACAACTTTGATGCAAGAGGGGGGCTCTAGCCATGTACTTGGTGAGCAAGAATTCCTGAATGTTGTTGAAGCAATGGGTCGCTTAGTGGGGAGGACGATGATTCCTTGTTTCTCTTGTTTGTGCATATTATTCCAAAGTAACTTGACTCTATAATACAGGTTTCGAAAGTCTGTGGCAGTAATAAGAATTGGGCCAACAAAGGAGACCTTCGGTGAGGACTCCTTGCTGCGGCTAAAAAGGGATTTCACATATGATTTTTTTCATAGAAGCAGGTTTCTCGGGCAAGGAGGGGAAGGGAAGAGGTGCTTTGTGTTTAAGATGTCCACAGTTGGTACTGCATCTAGATTGGATTTGGTTAATCGAATGCAATGAAGTGGACGTGGAGATCTTTAGCACGCTTGGGTGCAATTTGATCACACTCACCGAGTGGCGGATTGGGTCACCATGGCATGCCACGTTTACAATCCAAGGTGTGTTGTTTTAGGCGCGTATTTCTCAAGATTGATGTATCTTAAGAAACAAGTAACAATATGTATACTAATATGAATGTCTTATGTTGTAGTATGCAAGATCTTCTCACTATTGCAACTTGTGAGATGAAAGAGGAAGACATGGAAGCACAAATTCTTTTTTGGCAGTGCATGAATGAAGTTATGAGGGGCATGGATATGAGAGAGCCGATTTCCACTGATTCATGGCCAACAAAGCTCAAGCCAATTGGAATGCAGTTCGCAACGTGTTCAATGGTAGGAAAGACAATGTTCTACAACATCAAGAGAGATCTTGTCTTTTTCACTGAAACCAAAGCATCGTAGGGTACACAACAAACTACATTGTCTCTTCATCTCAATAAACTGGCAAAAACATGTGCGACAAGTGGCGTTTCGTCCCCTTTAGAGAGGCACCTGCAACAACAGAGTCTCGTCTCCTTTGACAATGGTGATGCAATGAAAATTGCATGGATAAAAACATTCCTGCAATGGACCCTTGGTTGAGTTGGTGGGAGATGCATATTGTACATTGAGGGAGCATCATGACAACAGTAGAGGGAAGTGTGGATGGGGCAAACACTCCAAGAACCAACTTGGCCGACTTAAGTATGGGAGCTGTCTTCCAAGTGAAGGGTTCAAAAAAAAAATATCATTGTATGACGCATGTACTTCGGATATGGAGAATGCAATACTACAAAGTACGAAGGCGGTTTCTTACCCTCAAGGTAAACAAATTGGAAAGGGTCCTTTACTAGAGTGACTCAAGGAAAGAGTTGATAAGAGTAGTAAATAAGGCTACATCTAGAACGGCCATGTATAAGGCTCGCACTCCGCTTGAAGGAGCAAAGAAACCATTTGGTAAAAGCGAGGGCCATTGATTGTGATTGATGTTGAGGATGAATCAACACATAGACCAGAGTACAATGCAAAAACACATGACCGCGCAACATGTTGGGGTATAGGCGCCTGTGCCTTGCCCGGCCGCCCAGAGTCTGGGCGCCCACTGACTTGTATACCTTATACATAGCATAAGTGTATAGGGGGCTGCTCACTCTTTGGAGTCTCCCCACCCACATCGTGTGTGTCTCCTTCTCTCTCTCATACTCTCCGTCTGTGGTGCTCCCCGATCCCCTTCAATTGGTATCAGAGCTATGGTGACCGCGGAGAGCACGACGGCTTTGAGAGCTTCGAGGCGATAGCTCGCTCGCTCTCGACGGTAGAGAGATTAAGAAAACTTGGAAGCTTTGTGAGAATGCAATAGGAGCTTGTGAGCTCAGTTGAGAGTGATGTATGCTCTTGTGGAAGCTCAGAAAGGAGTGTGGAAGATTGTGTGTAAGTGAAGGTGCTGCCCTAAAACTGTGTGCGCAGCAGCACTGTTTTCAGATTCGTTTTTCTCCTTGTAGAATGCAGATCTGAGAATTCTGTCCTCGTTGCCCATCCGTTTCGACGTGGTCTACAACTTTGCAGAAGAAACTTTTTGCAAATTCCTCACCGTTTTGCTGATATTCAGCTCAGACTGACTGTATACAGAAATTCCAGATTTTCTGTTGTCGCATTGTGTGCGAGTTTGATGCACTTTTGGAAGCACGGGAGATGCTTGATGTTGAGTGCATAAATTCTGAGCTAAAGATGCAATTGCAGCTTGTGTTAAGCTTGTGGTTTGAGGGTTTTTTGGTAGACTTGGGCAACGAAGTATGGAGGCGTTTACACACCACCGAAGCGGTCTCTTGAGAGACGCAGTTTTTTTGGAGCACACAGGTGGAGCTTCTTTCACTGGTTTTCACCTGATACTTTGGCAGTGATTTTGTGCTTGGATTCATGGTCTTTGCGGATGGTTTGCATATGGTTATGGCGCATGGTTGATGCCCATTATATATGCATTTTGGTGAGCACTTTCAAGTGCCGGTAAGCTCTCTTGAGAGCATTGTTTTCGCATTGATCAAGTTTCTGGATTGCAAATCTTTTGGCGTTTGCTTATCCGCAGTCACTCCGTTGATGTACGTTGAGTGCGGATTGCCATTGTATGTGAAAATGTGGAGACATTTTGGCATTTCTACTCATTGGCATTGAGTAGTGTTATGGTTTATGGTAGAGATTGTACTTGAGTTTTTTGCTCAGTTTTCAGGGGAAATTCTGTCGGATTTTTCCCAGATTCTCGCCATAGTTTGTGATCGAGTGTTTACTCTCACTTTGACAGGTTTTGTCAGTTTGGACACGGTTTTGTGTTTTTTGTATCCACTCTCGCAAGAGTGAGGAGTTGTGTATCTTTCTTTGCTTGAGACAGTGGTTTGCTCTCAGGTGGGAGAGTCTTGTGATCTCGAGCATTGTTTGCCATAGTTTTGCAGAGCTTATGCATGTATGTTGAGTGTAGTTTGATGCGCATTGATTGCTCATTGTATTGAGCTTGCAGGACAATGGTTATTTTGTGTTGATAGCCATTGTACGTCGAAACTCTGGCGAAATTTTCCCAGGAGTTTTATGCGTATCATTTATGCGATCTAGGTAGAGATTGCAGGTTGCACTTAGCATTTGCATGCGGTGTTCTTTGCAGGTGGGAGATTTGTGTGTGTGTATGCATCGATACCGCACAGTGTGGGCTTGGTGATTAGCTCACAGATTGCAGTGTGATACTAGAGCATGCGAGGCTTGTATTGACATTGCGGGAGCTCTATTTTGGAGTGTGTCTCACAGGTTTTACATTGTGTTTCTGGCCATATTTGTAGACAGTTTCCAGGTGTTGTTGGTGAGGTGGTTTTGCTATCTAGCTTGCTACTTGTGCTCATGGCAGAGACAAGTGATCGATCAGATTGTGACCTCTCACAGATGCGCGTGTTTGATGGGTCAGACTTTGCGGCATGGAGAGATTGTATGCTTGATGCATTGACACAGCGAGGGTTGCATCGACCATTGAGTGGTGATGCAGGTAGACCTTCAAACATGTCTGACGATCAGTGGCAGGAGCTAGAGGAGATGGCACTATCTACACTCTCTTTGCACCTTGCGGAATCTGTATATGCTCTTGTTATGTATGAGACTACTTCGAGAGCACTTTGGTGCAGATTACATGAAATGTATGATAGATATGAGTCATCACGGACTCGTGTGAGACATGTACATTCACGAGTACGCCGACAGGTGACATGTTGGTATTGTGGTCATTCTGGACACGTTAGACGACGCTGTTTTCGTCGTATGCGACATCGTAGGAGACATGGCAGTCTCAGAGATGTATGTAGTGATGCCATGGACTCAGTTGCTTTGACAGTTGAGGCACATGTAGTGTCGGAGTATACTAGTGACGGGGATGTCACTTTTACCTCGAGCTATGCACGAGATGCTATACATGTGGATAGTGCACTCCCTTCGCAATGGTTGCTAGACGCAGATGCTATGTTTCATGTCACGCCGCATCGTGCATGGTTTTGTAGCTATTCTAGTGGGATGCTTGGCAGTGTACGTTTGACCGATGGATCGGTGCATGCGATAGCAGGTGCAAGAGATGTGAGACTGTCATTACCGAGTGGTGCATCTTACTTGTTACGACATGTGCGCTATGTACCAGATTTGACAGTGAGTTTAATCTCGATTGGTCAGCTTAGAGATTGTGGATGTCAGATTTCGCTACGAGAGCGAGATTTTGTGATGCATTTGGGTTCGCTAGTGATTGCGAGAAGTGCCAGGAGTGGTACAGGTTACCCATTGCATGTGGATCACGCGAGAGACGGTGTTGTCTCTGTGATCATGCAGCCAGGTAGAGAGCGAGAGAGCAGGCGAGTCTCTTTTGCTCATGGGTTGCAGGGTACTTTGCATGGAGTGCAGAGTAGTGAGCTCGTTGTGCACACAGTTGGGGCACGACTTGAGCAGTCACACAGAGAGGTGACAGAGTCAGACATGCATGCTTTGCTAGTGACTGAGCAAAGCAGAGAGTCAGTTGTGCGAGATACTTCTATGCAGGATAGACAGGTAGAGCGGTCTTGCTCTAGTGAGTCGCGACAGGAGGAGGTTGTGCAAGAGTCTATGCATACGGAGTTAGAGCATGGGAGCTCTCCTGAGTCACAGCAGATTGAGTGGTCATGTTTGCAGTGGATGATTGCAGAGGAGGCTGAGATGTCAGCGATTATGCAGTCATTCCTTTCTATGCTCGACAGTGAGCATGGGGATATAGTTGTGCAGGATATGTCTTCCAGCAGACACCTAGAGCAGCTGGTTTGCTCTGAGGTTGCACGACAGGTTGATGCGTCTTTTGCGGACAGTCAGGAGATGCATGTGGCTGACACGCCTTGTCAGTCAGAGATGCCTATTGCCAGGGACATATATGTTGATGCATGCTCCGTAGAGCTAGCAGGGCCCGCTAGCATTGCATCGGCATTCGGTGGTCTCATGTATGAGATGCTGATCTTGAGACCGGATATCGCAGCTGCAGTGGGAGCATATGCAGTTGGGATTGTCAGTCGTTTGTTGACTGATGATGGCATAGTGCACGAGGGAGATATGCAGGTATTGCGTACATACTTGCAGTACGTGTGCGGTACGTCTGGTGGTGTATGGACTTACACGGGAGCAGGATAGCCGGATGCACACGATCACAGCCAGCCATTGGGCATCTGTTGAGAGCGGTTTTCTCTCACCTTTTGTAGTCTTTAGACTAGGTTTCCTTGCTTAAAGGCACAGTCGCCTTTAAGTGGGAGGTTGTTGGGGTATAGGCGCATGTGCCTTGCCCGGCCGCCCAGAGTCTGGGCACCCACTGACTTGTATACCTTATACATAGCATAAGTGTATAGGGGGCAGCTCACTCTTTGGAGTCTCCCCACCCACATCGTGTGTGTCTCCTTCTCTCTCACACACTCTCCGTCTGTGGTGCTCCCCGATCCCCTTCACAACACACAGAAGGCCAAGGAAGATCATTTTCATGGAAAATTCACGGTTAGCAGAATTCCAAAGAGAAGACAAGTTTTGTGTTTTGGAACGAAAGGTCAATGAAGCTATGTGGGAAATCAGAAGAACCCCTCTAGGCAATCGTGTAGCATGTAGTGGCACCCCATTGGTGAAAAAAGACGTGGAAAAAATATCGTGGCATGTAGTAAAGGTACTGCTTGAAGGAGGATTTCAAGTGGAGACAGTTGGAAAAGATCGAGAGAGTGCAACAACAATGCGCAGTCCTTCTAGGGGTGAAGGTGATTCCTCTTCCGCTTCAACAAAAGCAGGTAGCAGTGGTTCAATACTAAGAAATGGCATAAGAATCAAATTTTGGACTTCCATTTCAGAGGAGGTAGCTAAGAGGAGGCAGCTAAGAAAATTGGTATGGCTCTTTGTTTAAAGGCTAAGGTGATTAAAGATAAATACACGTTGAGCATCACGCATTAGACGGACATGTGGGGTTGTATGAGGTGCACATAAAGGATGAGCCCTACTGCACATGCCCTAATTTCACTGACAGGGTGGCCAAGAAAAAAACTTATTGGCTTGTAAGCACTTGTACTTCATTTACTTGAGAGTGCTTGGATTGAGCCAAAAAGAAAACATGTTCATGCATCAACCCGTGCTAAGCAAAGTAGATGTCTGCAATGCTCTTAGCCGTGAATGCACATATCCAAACTTAGAGTAAATCCCCACGATTGTACAATTTTGTGACAGATTTTCTGCTATGTATTGAAGCTGACTAAGTTGACATGGATTGGATAGGTGTTGAATCTTTGGTGAAGATGTTTTGGATTATCTTGGCTTATATATCATTTTGTCTCTCTTTTTGTTAGCATTAATACTTGTGTAAATTGATTTTGGTGTATACTTCTCTTTGTGTGTGACATAGAGAGAGAGAGAGAGAGAGAGAGAGAGAGATTGTGTGATAGGGTATGAGGTTGTTGAGGTGTCACATCAATAAGAAAGTAATGGATATTAAATCAAGCAAAAATCTATGAGAGAGATGAGAGAGGTCAGGGACAACGGAGGAGAGAGAGAGAGAGAGAGAGAGAGAGAGAGAGAGTAGCAAAAAGCGATGGTGACGATAATGTTTGATCGAGGTTTGTTTGCCAAGGGAAAAAAACTGAGAGAGAGAGAGAGAGAGAGAGAGAGAGAGAGAGAGAGAGAGAGAGAACGAGAGAAAAGGAGCGAGATCAATGGTGATGAAGATCCTTGATTGACGTGTATTCACCAAGGAAAAAAATCTATGAGAGAGAGAAAGAGAGGCCGAGGCCGACGGAGGATAAGGAAAGAGAAAAAAATGAGCAACAACGATGGTGACGACAATGTTTGATCGAGGTGTGTTTGCCAAGGAAAAGAAAGTATGAAGAGGGGAGGGGGGGGGGGGGGGGGGGGGGGGCGACGAAGGCTTAGGAGAGAAAATAAAGTTGAGGAGAGAGGAAAAGAATCTTCTTGGAATCTCCTTGTTGGATTCGAAAAGAGCGCTTGCTGAAAAATGCTCACCAAAAAATATTCCCCGTCAGAGCTTGACCCACCTACCCTTGGCAGTGATCGTGAACTGTATCAGATTGACTTATTTTTGGTGCTTTTCCCTTGAATGAAGTTAGTTTGATTAAATGGTTTTAAACATTCAATATTCGATTGTATCCTTGACATAGCGGTTGCTGTTATAGCGGAAGTGTAAGAAATGATGACGTGGAATTGACTCCACCGTACTGGTACGCCATGCATGCAAAGTAGAGAAATAAAGCAGTAAGCCCTTGGCTAGAATGGCGGTCCCAACAAAGTGAGCCAAAACAGGAAGTGCCATGCACAATCTACAGATGCTTGGATACATCACAGTTCAACGTTATCCTACACAAAATGTAAACTTATATCCTAATTGCCAAAATTCCAAACATGTGTGCCATTGCCCTTGATCTCAAATCAATGGGCAATACCTGGATACGGGTTAGAAGCCTTGCTTCTTGTGGATTCTTTCAAAGCACTTTGCTTTGCACAACAAGAAATCTTTTGCAAAATGAAGGTTAAAATTAAAAAAAACAAGAAGAATTTGAAACCCTAAACATTAAGTAAAAAACTCACTCGAATCTGGCTCATAGCCATATCTATTGCTTGACTGAGTCATTGTATAAGCCATATACGCCCTCTTGGTACGTAAAAACCAACAGACACCTTGGTAAGTTTCCCCAAGTTCATATGCAAATAGCATATTCCAAACTTTAAAAATCTCGATGCCACATGTCGAAATTGAAGCCTTGCTTAACATAAGTACCCGTGGAGCTCTTGTGCTCATAGCTAACAGATACTCTTGCCAACCAACAGATGTCGTACAAAAAGAAAGTCAACCTTGTCGAGCATTCGCAAAGAATCGGTCTTGTCGAATTGTACATCGTATTGAAAAGCAGAAAATATTGGCAAGGTATGTAACTCGTACTCTGCTTGGCTTGATTATTGATGTCCTTGATCATATAGGGTTTTCTTGATCGATGGACATTCTGGAACACTTCGCCTAGGAACCATGTCCTAGCAAAAATGCAAATCCAAAACGCGCAAATAGAGAAACCCATGGTTGGCCATGCCGAGCACCTTTGCCTAATAGTGGCACTTATTGAATGGTCATGCCATACAATGGTAAAGCTTCCTAAAATCGATATGCTCACAGCATACTCCAAACTGTGGGTAGGTATTATACCATAAGCATGAAAAAAGAAGCCTTGCTTTTGACATTGCCCTTATAGATATGCACATGCCATGCATGATAAAAAGTATCAAGGGCCAACTGTTGAGTGTTGTACTGAATGTAATCGTTTAGATGTAATTAGTGAGCCTTGCTCAACGACCAAAACACCATCTTGGAGGCCAAGTGAGCCTTGCTCTATCATAACAAATGACAACTCCATAATTGAAACTAAGTAGACAAGGAAAGTGCAAAAAATATGCATACCTCATTGTCGTGAAGATTTGGAGCTTCTGCTTGTCGACGATTGCTTTCTATCGTTGAGATCTTAAAAGTTCATGACTAATTCAAATCTCTGATTGGGAAGATTGTCATCTTCAATTAATGAGCCTCATCTCTTGAAGCCAAATCATCAGCTCTCACATCCAAATTTAATCTCCAAAGTTCGATGCTTTGCCGAACCTTGGATTTCTTGTAGATGGTTTTACCATGATCTCTTAGTCAAAGATGTGGCGAAGATGGTATGCCTCTTGCATGCGAGATACACACCATGTGTGCAAGCTTCCATGTTTTTCGAACATGATATTCGAATGTCCACGGCAACCGGATTGCTTCAATCTCAGAGATTCAGCAACCGTTGAATTACTTTGTTGGATTCAGCAACCTTCGTCGAATTCACCCTTGTTGTGGATGTTGTACTTTTCTCACAATGAGAGAGGTTGAAGGGGTGAAAAGGAAGGGGGGGGGGGGGGGGGGGGGGGGGGGGGGGATGTGACCACCCTCCCTTGGTTCAACTATTTTTCCCTAAGGCCTCATGGTGCTTGGGTATCAAAAGGATCTCTAAAAGAGCTATGGCGACGGCTGCAACGCAACAAAAGAGTGAGAGTTTGTGACCGCTTTGAAACTCCCTGGCTTGTGCGCCCACGACGTGAAATGCATAGCAGGTGAGCGCGACCTCAGCGAGCCCCTCTGCACGCGGCTTGGTGCAGGTCGACCTCGCCTTTCTACCTTTTCCAAGGGTTGCTGCCCACGGTCACTTACCTGTCGATCCTTTTTCCTCGACCCAAGGGGCCATGCCGGCCCAAGCCCGCATGGAAACTCATGAGAGAGAGAGAGAGAGAGAGAGAGAGAGAGAGAGAGATGCATGCCTTGCTGCCCTTCTCCCTCCTCCCCTGAGCCCTGATACCAATGTAAGACTCTGGGGATTAGAGCATGCCACTTTCCAACGCTCGAGGAGAGGAATCGATGATGGTGATAGAAAACGCTAGAGAGAGAATATAGCCGCAAACTCACAAAACGCTAGAGAGAGAGAGAGAGAGAGAGAGAATGCCCCAAAATTTGGATCTCTGCACTGAACAACATGCCAAAAGTACAAGGGGGGAGGGGGGAGGGCTACCTATATAGGCAAACTAGAAGTTTGCTCTTCCCAACCAGAAAACCCCACGATTCCAATAAATGGCTAAAAATGCTAATAAATATGTAAACTCATTGAAAGTGACATGGGACACATATTTAGTAGCAGAACTGCTGAAGACTCGAGATTTTGACCCAAGAAAATTCTAGGAACGTGGGTCCCACCTCATGAAAGCCTACCAAGTGAGAAACATAGTGAAGTGCATCGCCAAGTACAGGTACATCTACCTCAAGTACGGCCGAGCACAGCCACAAAACAACCCTCACTCCTTAATCTGCTCATGGGAGATACCGGAGCTACCACCGGACAAGAAACTGAACTCTAACAAGATGGAGCTATGTTATAGAGAGAGTGTGTAAGGATAGAGGGGTAATGGCTTGCTGATCTCCACCCAAATTGCGCTCATTATATAGCCTTCTATACAACCCCTTGAATTATGCATGTCATGTGGACTCATATCCCCTTGCGCAGACCCTGCTTAGGACCCTTGTCCTCACACTATCCCTTAGAGAAAAGTTTTTGTCCTCAAAAAAAAAGTGAAAATTTGTTTCTTAACCACACTAATGTTCTCCTAAGTCTAACTTTCTTGAGGTATGTCCTTCTAGTTGTCCAAGAATTTTTTAAATATCATAAAAGCATAGTTTCCACAAATAGCCATGTTGATTGAGAAGATGTAAACATATAATCATAATGCTCGTAGCGTGAGCAGCAATGTAGGACCCATCATGTGAAAAAAAGGCACCAGTGTCATAGTCCATGAGAACTCATACACTCCACATGAAAAATTTGTCTCAAATTGATCTCAATACCTCAACCATCCATGTTGGTCTGCTTTGTGAAAAAGAGATTTAGTATACGCATGGCTAAACCAAACTCCATGAGTTCTTGAACCATATTATTCACCCTTGTGATGGATGACAAATGCCATAGAAAAGATATATGCCCTTGTAGTCATGGAATCTTTGTAATCCTAACTTGCTTTTATGATTTTGGAAAACATAAAATTGTTATACGTTCACTTGGTTGCTACCTTTGTAGCTATGCTTGTCTTTGCATAAATCAAGAACCTTCGTTCATCTAAAACTTGGAGTTAATCGTAGGACCCTTGTCCATAGCATTGTCATCATAACAACTTGAAACCTTATTCTAGGATCCTTGTCCTTAACATAAATCACCATGTATGTCAAAATATTTGGTATGTATTTGCATGTATCTCACAGAGTATAGCAGCAGAATGTTTAGCTATAGAATGATAAGGAATGAGCAAAATAGATGCCACCTTATCGATTTGCTCCAGTTCATAATCCTGCTTACCGAATATAAGAATGATGAGACACGACCATAATTGAATCAATGTTCATCCATAAAGGCAAAATAAATTCCCTGAAGAAACTATCCACAACATAGAAAATTGATATCGGGCGACATAAATGCCACCAAAAATCTGTCACGCATTTGTATGCAGATTTCCATGAGCACCCTCGTGCAAAAGAGTCATAACATAAAAACCAGCATACTTATGCATCGTTGTGAATGCTCGATCATCTAACAATTTATTGACCAATATGTGTTCGATGATGTTCTTAAGAGTGTCCTACGTTGTAATGGAAGCGAGAAAGAAATCTCCTTATGTGGAGTCACACCCATCCAAGATGCACGTCTTGCATGGCTTTTACATGGGCAAAATTTTAATGAAATCTATAGCCACTTAATGCACACGCCTTGCCTAAAGGATCCTTGTTGTTCACCTATCAAACATGCCTTTATGAGCATCCTTTGAAGAGAACATGCTCTTTAGCATGGCTTGCATAAAATAAACTTTTTGTCATAGGGCACATTGTGCAAATGAACCAACAAACATGCATGTTGTGCAAATAGACACCCTTGTGTCAAGATACTTAGCCTCTGCAGGTTACCTAATGTAGTTGGTCCCTTAGTTGGCGACAACTCTTTGGCATGGCTTAGATTACGCTCGATGGCTCTTAGTAGCCAGCCACACCCAGCCATGCTCATCATGTTGGATCCGACCCTTAAATAAATCGGCAAAATAAATGCGCTCCTTTTTACTTCAAAATTTCACGTTGTTTGTCGAAACTTGTTTGCGATCAGTCCTATGCTCATAGCCTTGTTTTCCTCTTGCTCAATATGGTATGGCTCATATGTTGAGAGGTTGAAGCCCTTGAAACCATGGGACCCCTTGCATACCCCTCGCATGCTGCATGGTACTGTCCACAAAGCTACGAACCCTTGTATGGGGCGAATCACTTAACAGGGGAAGGTGCCCAAAATAGGGCGCCCACTTAACACTATGCTTGAAACGAAGCTTACCCTTGGCGATGGTGAAGAGAGCGTGCAAGCTTAGGTGGGCCTTCTGGCGCCCATATGCAGAAACGAAAAATGCTGCTCATGCTTGGCCGCTCAGCCACAGCTGCAACGAAAGGCCGGGCTTGTATAGAAGGCTTTATAAACGTAGGTTGGGTGGAAATTAGTAGGCCATTACCCCCACTGTCCTTACGTTGGTATCAGCACTCGGAGCTTTTTCTCTCTCTCTCGCAAGTTATGGTAAGGAGGGGAGAAGTCGGTCTAACAAGAAGCATGCATGCAAGTACTGAGGCTGGTTGGGGAGAAAGGGGAGAGAGCGGAGCCATGGGAAGAAGGGCTTCCACCTCGAAGGGAGGCCTAAATTATGCATGTCACATGAGCTCATAGCCCCTTGCCCAAGCCCTACCTAGGACCCTTGTCCTGTGTGTGTGTGTGTGTGTGTGTGTGTGTGAGAGAGAGAGAGAGAGAGAGAGGGAGGCACACCCATGGGGTCCTAACAAACCCTCTCAAGGGCACCCCACACCTCTCCCGGTGTGGTATTTGCTTTAGACTGTAAATGAATGCAAAACCTCAAAGCAAGACTCGACTCCACACTTCTATGCCGAGAGAAGCAAAGAGGATTAGAGAAGGGTACCATCTAACAACCAATACTCCTGATGTGCTGAAAGCATGGCCACCATGAGCTCCAGTGAGTGAGGCATTCTATCAAGTGGTGAAACACATTCGTGACCATACACCTAATCCATAGGACAACCCTCCACAAGCTTAAACAAGCTTTTTTGCAAAAGACCTTCAAATGACTCCATAAGACTGCTACATTGCCAGTGTTATGCCCGCAAACTTTGTGCATGTGACTGGTGCACGTGACCGGTAGTTCTCTTGATGCTCTATCCAAACGAATGTCTCCCAACCCGCAGGATAATCCTCCGCAAGCTTAAACAAGGTTTATGGCAAAATACCTTGAAATGGCTCCATAAGACAATGGCATTGCTAGTGCTATGCCAGCTAACTGTGTGTGCGACAATGAGACAGGCATAGTTATTCAAACCATTAAAACTAGGGGAAAAAAAAAAAGCAATGGGTAAGTTGAACATGGTTCTATATCTGCCATACAGGAAGGCTGTATGTCTGATTTAGCATGTCTTGTGCTGCATCCTGTAGAGGTATAACCAGATGAAGAGCATGATTATCTCTCACCGACCCTTGATTAACTCCGGGCTGGTGTATATACCTACAGGAACAGATGAACGTGCATCCAAGCAAGGATAGACATAGCACACTTCATGTGCTGATATTATGCAAAACATCAAGCTTTGAGCAAATACATGTAGCAATCCTGCATGACATTATATACATATGAATATCCATCCAGTGTGATCAACCGGTTGGAGGATAGCTACTCAAGAGTCTTAAGCATTCAAAGCTCCTAAACAAACTCTCCACAATATGTGAAGATCATTTACTTTTTACACAAAAACAACATTTTCAGGCCTCATACAGATATGACCACTCCTTCTGGAAAAATGATCCCAAGCAGCACGCTCTACAGAGGCTTTGAGAGCCAGCCAAGCTTGTTGCTTTCAAGGGATGTATGGATACTGCACAAATTGTCGAAGCTTCCAAAAGCAATTTACAGGTCCAACAGAAGATGAGCATGCCTGTGTCAAAGCATCCAATAGCTTCAAAATAACTGCCGATATATTTATGCTTGGCAGCATGATCTAAGAGCTTTTATCGGTGCTTCCATCTCCACTCCAAGCGTGTCAGTGCATAATGCTTCAAAATTACTCTCTGAACAAGGCCTCATACTCGCCAATCACAACTCATCCTCCCATTAGCAACCAGTACACAACATGCTTCTTGCCTGCTTTCATGATCCACACGTTTGAACCAAGTGTGGCTAATGAGCTAGTGTGATACATGTGAACCAAGGATCACCCATGGATTTTACACCGTCCCCTCCCTAGCACTCGGCAACTGTTCAAGGGAATCCACGATCTCTTCCATGGAGGGCCTCGATTTTGCGACTTCATCTAGACATCGAAGAGCCAATTGCGCAACTTTAAACACTGCTTTGCTTGAGAATTGGCCCTGCAGTCTCTCATCCACTATACGCAGTACCTGCCTTTTGTTATCCAGACATGGCTTAGCCCAATCTACTAGCTTCTCCTCCCCTGATGGCCGATTGTTATCCACTGTCTTGAGACCGGTGAGGATCTCTAGTAACACAACTCCAAAGCTGTATACATCGCTTCTTGCGGACAGGTGACCTACACACACATGCACGTGTTAGAATGTAGTGGCCTGCAATGCATGCCTAGTGCCAAAAGGCTTGCACTTCAGCACCCACTTGAACACTCGCAGCCATATCCATCCCAACATCTGCGTTCACACAGCCATAAGTGCAAGTCTACATTTCCCGACATAAAATCTTCCTAACCAGCATGATGCATAACCCGTATAGAAGAATGATAAATTTATGGTAGGTTCCTATAGAGTGAAACATAAGAGAGAATAATTTTTAAGTCCAATTTCAATGGAGGGAGAGAGAGAGAGAGAGAGAGAGAGAGAGAGAGAGAGCGGTATCAGCTGGATGGCGCCTTCAGCAGCTGATCATTGATGATGTACGGTAACACACCCTTTCCCTTTTTCTTTTTCTTCTTTCCCTTCTATTTTCTGTTTATGTTTGTTCTTTCCTTTTCTGATCTTTGATACTTTCCTTTGCGTTTGTTATGGTGTAGGGAATGGTCAGCAGGGGACCATTCCCGGCCGTCAAAGGTCCAGGGCGAGGGAGGCCAGACAGTGACGTGCGAACACATTCCGCGCACTGAAAGCGACGTGCTGGGAAATTACGCGCAGTGAAATTGACATTGGAGATTACGGGGGCTGATGTGCATGCCAATCATTGGCTTTCAAAAAATACGTTACGCCTGCTGATGTGTCGATTATCCAGCGGCTCAGGCAAAAAATTATGGAGTTTAATCGCCAGTAAGTGTACAGTTCAGATGTGCAGCCCCCCTCCCCTGGACTTCGACGGTTGTGTGTGCATACTCAGGCACCCGTGCATGCGTGTCTGGGTGCATGCGCGAGTGTAGTTCAGGTACACATACGCCCGTACATAAACTCTCAGAGACACAATATGAAGGTCAAATGATACTGAAACAGGATTTTTGTCTATTGTATCCAAAAGCATAGGATAGGGGATTGTTTAATCCACCTCCATTAGGCCAATCCACCTCCATTGGCACAATTGACATGTGGCAGGCTGCACGGATTTCCGAACTTTGCGCTGCGCTGCTGATGTGGCAGACTACAACATTCCACATTTTGTGCTAAACAGTGTGACGTGGCATGTTGTAGCAGTGTCACAAGGAACTAACGGAACGGGGCCCTCTCGTTCTTGGAACGCCTTCCGAGTGTCGAGCTCCCTCGAAACGGAGACGTAAACGGAACGTCATTCCGTCCCTATGCAAAAACGGAAGCCAGGTGAAACGGACCCCAGAACCGGTGGAACGCGGATCCGGAACGGCAGTTCTAAAAAATCTGGTTCTTTTTTTTTTTAAGGGAGGGAAAGGGGGGTATCCTTCCCATCCTCTCCTATATAATCCAAACCCTCTCCCTCAAGCCTCAAGCTCTCAGGAGTCAAGAACACGCCCCCCCATGAATTATTTTCGGTTTACCGTTCTGGCCTCCTGTTCCTGTTTAGCTACCCCCCCCCCCCCCCCCCCCGGGCCCCCTTCCGAAGGCCCCGTTCCCGTTCCGTGTAACTGTGCTGTACGGATATCCGCTTTTTGTGTTGCTAGCAACAAGGGCAGATACTTTTTGATATTAAGTGCTTTTTGGACAGTAGCTTTTTGGGGCTCTACTTTTAGCAACCCATATAAGTGCCCCCCAGGGCCATTCTTTCAAGCATCTAGACGTAGAGCTCGAAAATCTCGACCTGATGAGAGTTGTACTTTTGCAGATCGATAATAAGGAAATACCGAATGGGGGGCAAGTATTTGGGGCCAACCTGTCTTGGCTCGGAACTCTCCCGCGCCGTGTCATCTCTTTTTTCAAGTTGTTTTGAACTTTGAAGTACTAAAAGTGTTGACAAGTGTGTAGTTTGCAATTTTCTTTTGTGTTTCCGGCCGATTCCTCGCCGAAAGTGATTACAGTGGTATAAGAGCTCCAATCATGTGCTTTTCTGAAAGCATACCAGTCCTTTCAAAGAGCAAACATATCATATTGGCGCTTCCAAATTTTTCTGAAATTTTCTATAAAAGAATGTTTGTGTCCCTGCCTCGGGCTTACTGGGCACTCCCAACCCTGGTCCATCACGCAAGCTCTGTCTTAGGGAGCATAAGCCATAAAGAACCAAGAACACTTGCCCTCTGCAAACCGGAGAATGATCCTGTCGACATGGATGGAGAATAGAGGGATTCTACAGGAGTCATTAAATTTTTTTCACTTTTTCAAGAGAAACTGATCCTACGTCAACCTACACATAAAAGCTATGGAGTGGGATGAAGAAGACATGACAAGAGAACAAGGAAAAGAAGATACAGCTTCTAAAAACATGTTTTTTGACGCTTTTCTTTGTTGCAAAGGCCTCTAAAAATCTCTTCAACGGTTGAAAAATTGGATATCCAACAGAAGACAAAGTTGATCCTCTCGACAAGCTCTAGCATTCACGCAAACAAATTTCAATTCTGAAAATTTTGGAAAATTAGAGTTTTCAGCAAAAAATTAGGGCTTCTGCAAAAAATTTCAACGTGTAAAATTAAAAATTTTGAAAGCTCTTGCTATTTGTGTACAAATTGCAAGAGTAGGATATCACATTATGAAGAAAGAAATGGTGTTCACTGACATAACCACTCCTGCCCACAAGAGAAACCCAAATCCTCGATCCTCCATCCAAGATTCCCCACAACCGCAAACTAGCACAGTGACCGACACATCTACTCGACGTACGACTCTTAAAATGATGGCACAGTACTGAACAAAACTTAGAAGCAAGGTGTTATAAATGTGGCCTTCACGGTCATTTTGCTTGGGACTAACGTCGATACATCCAATGAACCATGTAAAGCAATAGGAAGAGTCAAAGATCAAGATGCCCTTATCCTTTTCGACCTAGGCTCTAGGCAAAACTTTATCTCCCCTGAATTAGCTACAAAATTAGGTATTGAAGAATACGCCAAAGGTACACAAATGGCTAATGGAACCTACACATTATCAACACTGTTGGTTGCATCACTTTGACTACAAGTTCAGACATTTACAGATCCAGTTGACTTCTACATTATGGATTTGGGAGGATGTGATGTTCTCATGCCTTGGTTCTCATGCTGGTTTTGACGCAAGAAAACGAACCATCCAATTAAAGCACAAGAACAAAGAGTCGGTATTGAATTTCAGTAATCAAGTTACTCAAGGAGCGACGGCAAACTAAAAATCATGATTTGGAGGAAAGAAACTACGAATAAAGATTGATGATGAATTGAGAATTCTTTGTACGAATTATGATTATGATTATGATTAAGATTATGATCTTGGGTGTGTACACGCACCACCCAATGACCTTTTATAGGCATTGGCTAAGATCTTGGATACATGCATTGGCTAAGATACAAATCATAAGACACATTTTCAAACGCACCAGAGCTGTCTACAGCTAGCTTTTATGTGTGCACAGCCATCATGACAAAAGAATGCATAAATGAATCATCAATTGTTAGATTTCAAGCTGCATGAATGTTAGAAGTATGAGTATTTGTAACCTGCATTCAAGGACGATTGCTTTGATTTGAAAAGGCGATATGTGATTGGTTTTAGGATTAGGTTTCTATGTCAAGGTCATAGACGCATCGGTTCAATGTGTTTGTTTGGCTTGCCTCAGATTCACTCTCCCTAAAAAGGTGGTCCTTGTCAATCTCTTGGTCATAGCCAGAATTCTCTGTGCGTGAACAGTTCTCTATATTTGGCATTGCATCACTAGGGAATCTGAGTCACCTTAGGGTTTAGAACTTACTTGACTGTGTTTTACAAATTCCGCTGGAGGGGCCTAAAACCTAGATGAAAGAAGAGAAGCCAACTTCTGGTTCCTGCCAAGAGGCCTAAAGTTATTAAAAAGGGAAGTCACACAAGTAGATATTAAAGCTATTAAAAAGGAAAGTCACACATGAAGAAATTAAAGAGTAACAACTTATAAAGTATGCCAAGGGTCCAAAAAAATTAAAGGATCCCATGGAGATAAAATAAAGCCTGACGCAACTGACATGTGGCAGGCTGTACAACCTTCCGAACTTTGCATTGCGCTACTGACGTGGCAGACTGTACAATATTCCGCGTTTTGTGCTGATGTCACGAGATTGTGACAACCACTATATATATTTGTTGGTTTCTTTCCCTTGATTTTTATTTAATTTTTGGGACCCTTTGTTAAAATCACAAATGCCTGGACATTGCATGGCCAGTGTGAAACGACCGTTGGCCGAGAGTTTCACCCGCCGTCAAGAAGGGCAAGTCACCACGAGATGGTCGGGCAAGCCGGCACTAAAATCCGAGCAATAAAAGGTTGGCTAGGCTTAGTTCAATGTCATTTAGGCCCCTCGGCAAGACTTTATAAGTTGGTGGATACTAGGAAATTAAACCAAAGAGAGTCAAATGGACACTTGGTAGTAAGGGAGCTGCATGCAAGCCAACACACTTTCCAGAAGCCTCATCCAAGAGGGGGCGCCCATTTTTTAGTGTCGGTTGATTCTTCGACTTCATAAGTGTGCTACACAATGTGTGTGAGTAGTGGGTGCAAGTGATCACAGCTTTAATGAAAAGCTTGCCTTCTCCCTTGCTCTATGTAGCACGATGATTTGCTCTCATGCATCTCTCTCTCCCCTTTGCACATATGGTAATGCCCCACTAGTTGGGCTTCTCAGATTACCATATACAGTGTTGAGTTAAAGGCCCAAATGGCCCCCTTTGTGTATAGTTTTAAAGGTTATTAACCTTTGGCCAAGTTCACATTGAACTTGGCCACTAACTTTTAAATTGGTCCTATATATTTTAATAAAGGGAATGTGAGTTAATTTCAACTCACTCACTTATTCCCCCATCTATCGAGTAGCGCTCTCTCTCTCTCCCTCTTCGTTCTGCTAGCGCCCTCCTCTCTGTTTGCACTCGCCCCTCTCCAAGGTACACACCCTGCACTTCCTCACGTGCTCTAACACTTGCATACACCGCTCCGCGCTCATCATACAGTTCTAGGGTTTTATGCGCGTTTGCCAAGGCAACAGCCTTCTGTACAAAAACAGGATTAGCAAATTGCTAATCCCCTTCAGGTATGCATAGTTCCATCGCGAAGGAATGCGAAAACGGAGAGTTTTCTTGCGTGAAAACTCGTCCGATTTACAAGAGAACTATCCCATTGTGTGCGGGAGCTTCTAAGACACACATAAACGTGTTTGCTTCGCTCAAAATGATGCGAAACAGAAAATTACTGCCTGCTGTGTTTTTCTATAGGTTTAGGGTTTCGCACCTAAACTACAAGTTATTGCTAGGGGAGCCTCTGGAAAGTTGTGGGTGCTTGTACAAGACAAATTAGAGAGATTTCCCGCGAGGAATCTAGTCTAATTCAAAGAGCAAGTGACCCTACAGGTGCAAGAGCTTGAGGGCTACCCACAGGAGTGATCGGCACACGAATTGGCGCAAAACAGAGAATTACAGCTTGCTGTAATTTTTTGCAAGTTTAGGGTTTTGGCCAATTCTGATGCCTACAGATCCAAGAGCTTCAAGAAAGCTAGGGAATCACCGAACAAGTGTTTTGGTGCATTTTGGAGGCCAACGATAGAGATTTCAACGTGCTGTAATTTCTCATCAGGTTTTGTAAAGTGCTCTAAAGTGCGTGGAAAGTCACTGTTTACTTTGGGATTTTGTCCGTGGTGACTTCTACTCTAGTTATGCTGCCGAAACCGGATTAGACTAGGGGAATTTCAACCCGATAAAAGTGGGACAACTTGTAGAAGTTTCCAGGTTTTTTGCAAGTGAAATAAGAATAAAGAAATACCGAAAGGGGCGCCAATCTTTGGGGCCAACAGGGTGTCGTTGTCTGCTTGGTAGCGCTCTAGCTACCATGCCGTGTTTTGTTTTGAAGTGTTGAATTTCAATCACAGGTTTATACATGAAGTTCGTGTCGTAAAGTTCAAGTAAAGTTTATCAAGTAAAGATTTGGGTGAAAGCTAAAATCTTGCACCCCACGGACCGGTTTCAGCTGAACAGGGTGACATGGCATGCTATACGGATATCCACTTTTTGCACTGGTGCCAGCCAGGGCAGATTTACGTGAGCTTTTAGGATACAGATACTTTTTGATATTAAGTGCTTTTTGGACGGTATCTTTTTGGGGCTCTGCTTTTAGTAACCCATGTACTCTTTATAAGTGCCCTTAGGGCCATTCTTTCAGGCATCTAGATACAGAGCTCGAAGATCTCGACCCACTAGGAGTTGTACCTCTGCAAATCAATAATAAAGAAATACCGAAAGGGACGTAAGTCTTTGGGGCCAACGCGTCTTGGCTTGGAACTCCGCCCCGCTGTGTCGTCTCTCTTTTTCTCTTTTCAAGTTGTTTTGAAGTACTAAAAGTGTTGACAAGTGTAAAGTTTGCCGTTTTCTCTTTGTTTCCATCCGATTCCTCACCGAAAGTGATTACAACAGATCTGATGCATTTTACGTGCCAAATCTACGTTTTTGCAGCCAGCTCTCAGCCCTTGATTCCTCTCACATCGAGAGCGCAAATCAGCCCCAAATCTACCCTTTGGTGGCCATCGGCAACCCCTCATCAAGATGGATCCAAAGGTGCATCGAATCAGCCCCGGAGGTGCTTCATCTTGAAGAGTTACCGCAACGACATTCCCCATTCGAGTCAGTGGAGTTTGTTTTGAGGTATTGCATGTGTACATTCAATTTGCGCAATCAAAAGCAAATACCACATCGACAACTGTGTTGGGGCCCCTTGAGAGGGTTGATTGGGACCCAATCGGGTGTCATTCTCCTTTTCTCTCTCTCTCTCTCACCCTCTACACATATCTACCTCTCTTATTCTCTCTCTAAAAGGAACCATGCTAGGTAGCACACATTCAAGCAAGGAAAGAAGTAAAGATTTGTGAAAGTGTAAAGTCTAAATCTTCACCATTTCAATTCCGTTGCACCCAACATCCTTGTGACAGATGATGTCAAAATTTAGCTCGTTCATGTTGCTACTTTTCACAAGGTAAAGATTCAAGAAGCACCAAATCTAGCAACTTTAAGCGCCCCCTCCCCCCCCCCCCCCCCCCCCCCCCCTCTCTCTCTCTCTCTCACACACAGGAGAGGTTTTTCCCCCGGCTTGTTAAATATATCCAAACATTGGCCATTGAGTCTCACGACTGTATCGAGTGGTAGGCCTGTTCATGGCCGTCAGGCTCCGTTATACCTCTAAATCTTGTACATCTGCTATGTGAGAGGCTTGCTGCTTCCTCCCTGAAACATCTTCAAGGGGTTTACAATACCAGGAGTACTTCTGTTTTTAGAGAGAGAGAGAGAGAGAGAGAGAGAGAGAGAGAGAGAGGCATGATATTACAATCATTCTTCAACCCACCCGTTGCAAGATACTCTGGAGCAGCATAGCCATATGTCCCCATAATACGTGTGGAGACATGTGTGTCATCCCCCATAGGTCCATCTTTTGCAAGCCCGAAGTCTGACAGCTTTGCATTATATTGCTAAAAAAACAACAGAACCATATTAATTCATGACATAAATAGCACAGCAACTTTTTCCCATATCCATTTTTCAAGCCCACACTTTCAGCAGACACTCACATTGTCCAATAGAATGTTGGAGGCCTTGAAATCTCGATAAATCACTTGTCGTTCAGCTACATGTAGGAAAGCGAGACCTTTGGCGGCGCCAACAGCAATCCTCATCCGTGTCTCCCATGGCATAGTTGCAATGTGCCTTCCCTCTAATGATCATCCAGGCAAAACAAAGAAAATATATTACCATTGCACTGTCCACATCTTGGCACTTCAAAACTAAATAATTTGATGACTTACTGCGGAAGAGATGGTTTTCTAAACTTCCACGGGGCATGTACTCATAGACAAGCAAGCGATTGCAGTCCTCGGCACAGAATCCAATTAGCTTCACTAGATTTGGATGGTGAAGTGCACCAAGATAGTGCACCTCTGCCTATAATGATGACATAAGATATGCTAAAATCAAAACCAGTCATAAATTCCTCAAGAGGACTATTCTTGCATGAACCTTTTAAGAGTTCTCTCAAATACATGTTTGTGCCTAACACATGACATTAGAGAAAACAAAACCTTGGAACCACAACATCCTTATCCATTCAGAGACAAATAATCTCTCATAAATCAATGTCTATAAGCTAGCATACAAAAAGTGAGACAAAAACTTACCAACCATTCTCTATGACCTTGCACTCCCTCCAATTTAAGCTTCTTGATCGCTATGGCCATTCCTTGTCCTGGCCTTGAAGGAACTAGTGTGTGCTCATCAACGTAGCCTTTATACACGATTCCAAATCCCCCCTCCCCTAGAAAACTTTCCGGTCGAAAATTTCGTGTGGCCGCTTTCAAATCATTGTAAGAGAATGCCTTTAACGACGCTATGCTGGTGCTTATAGAGTGAGGCCTGTGGGTAGTTCCTGACGGGGTGGACCCATTGGAGATTTCGAGGCTTGATTTGTCTTGAGAAAAACTGGTAAACTTTGATGATGTGCCTGGACACACAGCTCCAAAAATTGGATTGCGTAATCAAATCTTTCTATTATCACTTGTGTCATGCATAAGAGCAAGGTGCAACAGAGTTATATGTGACAGCTCACAAAGCATGCGCTGCTGCACCCTGACCTAAATGCCTCGACATGTTAAAGACTGTGTGTACGTGTGTGTGTGTGTGTGTGTGTGTGTGTGTGTGTGTGTGTGCGCGCGCGCGTGCATGCGTGCGCGCAAGCTCATAATTTCCGCACCTGCATAGGAATTAGTTGTGCCAGTGTGAACAGGGTCACTTGCAGCCGAATCTGTACAGCAACAGCAGGCATTGCCCATGGGATCAATGCGCTGCTTTCAGAATACAAAGGTGCTACAAAATGGCCGCTATGCAGATCGTAAAGTAGGAGGTTGATCGGAGTAAGGGAAAATCAAACCGAGGGGTCGGTCTCGGCGCTGTTTGCTGCTTACAAATTGCTCGAGCTCTATTGCAATGAAGTTCGCCAGATCGCCCACAAAGCTCGATTTGCGCAGATATTCGAAGCAGAGACGAAATTGGTCTGCACTGATGAGAAAGAAAATTAGATAAGAGAAGGGGGCACAGTCGTATGAGCAAAAGCCGGTGGGGAGGCCAGGTCCTCAAGTCTTGAAAGTCCAAGTCTAAAGTCCAACTTCTAATAGTGTTTCCCCACTCGTCCACCAAACAAAAATGTATAAAAACATTTCACACCCAATTTGCTCAAGGCGCAGTCGCACTCAGAGGAGTAGGGGGAGTGGAGGGAGGAAGAAACCCATTTTTAGAAAATTTGATTTTGGTTGTAGGATCCTAGAAGTGCTGTTAATCTTGCGATAACCCCTTTGTTTTTTAAGAGATTAAGTTATAATTTTGGACAAAAGCGCAAGAGTGTATTTCTCTCCACCTTTGTTCCATGAGATGGTTGCTTTTCGCCCACCAAATGACAGAGTTCTCCTCTTTACCCCTCCTATAGCTAGTGCGACTCTGCCCTAAGTGACACGGTGATGACTTGAGGGATCAATGATTGGGGAGGAAGTGAGTGATCTGGGTGTAGAATCAGGGGCTAGGACATTTAATCTTCTAAAGTCACAGTACTTGCAAGAAGTGGCGCGGTGGAGATGGTTAAGATGTGTTCCTTCAAAAGGGCAGAGTAGCGGGTCGAAACTCGTGGTTGTGGCCTCCTTTTTTGGAGCTCAATCACGGATTCCACATGGGGCTACTTTTAGCCATTGATCCCTCCATCTCCCTGTATCACTTATAGTCGAGTGCCCCTCCCCCCTCCTCTTGCAATTCCATTGGACCAAGTCTAGGGAAACAAATGCTATGTTCTTCTTCTTCTTAATAATAGCATATTCCCTTCATTTTTGAAGGGATTGGTGGGATGATTGTAGAGCTCCGTAAATGCAACAAGCCTTCGAATATGGTAGATTCTCTCTTCCACTAGCACAGGGTGCGACTTGGCTCTAAGGAAGGAGAACCTACATGGTTGCCTATCCTTGATAAATGTTGTAACCTAATCGGCATGTCAAACTACAACACTGAAACTTTTCAATGCTTCCCAAGCTTGGTCCGATTCCTATCAAAAACCTTAGGTGTAGTCAAACTCAACAAGGGGCAAGCCTTTTCTAGCCTTCTGTCGTTCACGTAGGTAGAAGCCCATCAAATATATAAGAAGGCTACGATGATGCAGTCATCAAACATCCAACAATCTCTTTGTTACATAATTTGCTACATCTTGATGGGGTCAAAAGTTCAAAACCATTATTTGGTACTCAAAATTGCTTGGATATTGCATGTTTGTGAGGTGGAAGGGTGTCAATCTTGGGCAATGTGAATGGTGTTTGAGTTGTCCTTACTATGGTCACTATATAATGAATACCACACATATTTCATATTTTTTAAATATAGCCTCAAATCAATTTATGCATTAGCATGTGTAATAGCAAAAAGGGAGTGTATCTAAGAGTAGTAAAAGAGAGAGAGTGTGTCGTTGTGTTTATCAATGTCATCACTTTGAGCATATCCATCATGTCTATCCATGCGATCTTCATGCTTTTCTGCGTCCTTTGATCACCATCTTTATGGCCATAATCCCTTCTATATCCATCATGATTTCCTCTTCATACCTTCTCTTGAATCAATCATGACTACTTGAAACTCCATCATCATCTTCTGTGTGATTTTGGCCATTGTGTCGACTACTGTTTCAGTGATCAAGTCTACCATCACCATTCTATATGTGTTATCCTCTTCTTTCAATGTGACATTGGCAAGGCCTCTTGGTAGAGCTACAAGAGTAATCAAGATGATCCCATCGTCTATGTATCTTTTTGTATGCTCTGCTTGATAATCCTTATGTAATTACTTGTAGATAGGGAAAGGCACAAAAAAGAATGATGCTCAGGAAAAAGCTATTCGATTGATGCAAGTCTAAAGGTTTAATAAGCTGTTTTTGTCATAGGTGATGAGTGAAGGGAGTAATTTGCATGAATAGTGTGAGAGAGAGCAGCGAGTAGAGTTGCATGAGCAGGGAAAGGGAGATAGGGAAGAACTTCCTCAGTGTATATTCATGAACCACAAAAAGTGAGAGAAAAAAAACTTTGTGTCTGAGTGCGTTCTAGTGTAGACTCCTTAATGCTAAAAATGAAAATAGTGTGTGTGTCTTGTTGGTCTTTAAAAAGATATGGCTGCGAGTCAAAGTTGAAACTATGGTTGTGCCTAGTGCATGCAAGGATGGGAGAAGTTGAAAGTATGGAGGACAGATCGAGATTGGTGAACTAGCCAAAAATAATGGTGTTTTTAACAAAAATTGGTGCCTTCTCATGGCACAACATGATGAACAATACTATGGGGTAGCTGCATGGCAGTTGGGGTTTGAGTGTATTGGGAAGGCATAGTTTAATTGGTGAAGAGTTTATTGCATGACGACAAGGGCAAGTGGCTGCCCTAAGAGTGTGAGAGAAAAATGTTGGGGTATAAAGCCCAATGTGGTCGCCCAGGTAAGTGGGCGGGCCGCCAGGTATGTACACATATTCTTTTGTAAAAACCTAATAAAAACTCACTATGCTCTACACATTACAGTAGAGCGAGTTCACCATATCGTCGTGCTCTTCTTCTCGCACTCTCTCTCGCGTCGCACTTCCGCTCGTACTCCTTCAATTGGTATCAGAGCTCAGATCGAGGCTTGGGGCAGCATTTGTAGGTAGCCAGAGTCACCTGCTCAGATTGGAGTGAAATTCGACAGGCAAAGACACGGCCCCAAATCCTGTAGGAAGGCCTGAAGGGCTTGGTGTTCTCAGAATTTCATTCTGAGGTCATCTCGGCCACCGTTCGGCTTCGACAAAGTCCCGCGCAGGCCATTTTCAATTACGTGGTCTCGGCGAGTGCAGATCCGATTCTGCAAATTTGGGGTTTCGGCCTACGACTGCAGGTGCTGAGGATATCTGCACTTCCAAAGTGCTCATTTGTGGCTGTCTACGCAACGAAGGACGGCTCACAGTTCTTGGAGGCGTGTCACATACGATACGGACGCATCTACACACAGACTGTAGGCGACATCCACTAGTTCATCAGGTAGCTTGATATTCCAGATTTCATCCTGACATTGCAGGTACTTCCACATGAGATGTATTGTAAGAGATGATGTATGTCTGTTGAGGGTTTGCTGGCTGTGAGTCACGCAGCAAACAACCGCCGCAGCGGTTACAGCATATAGTGGGAAATTTGTGGATGTATGACTTTGTGGGAAGTCTATGTATTGTCAGATTTACTGCAGCCTTTGTTGAGGGTCGAGTGAGGTTTTATTGAGCTGGGGGATTCTCGAATGTTGAGATCCTTTCGGTGATACAGGTCTTGGAGCGATCCCTCGAGCACCCTTAGATAGGCAGCTAGGATGTATTGACTGTGAGTTAGACAGTTGGGATTGCATCTTTGCTTTACTGCCATTGAGGCATTGTTGCAGTCTATGGTTACAGGACAGTGAGGACAGGACAGTGAGGATAGGACAGTGAGAGACAGTATAGGTGCAGGACATGTTTACCCGCATCTTACAATGTTAGAGAGACAGTGTTTTTGAGCTGTTTTTTGGTCTGTTTTTTAGTACACCAGAGCCATCTTACAAAGGAGACTCTGCCGAAATTTCTGCAGAATCTGAAGCTTTCTTGGTTCATTTGACAGGTTGATATTGGTTCAGAGGTCAGTTTACAGGGGAAACTCTGCCGAATTTTTCCCAGGAAAGTAAACTACTATGAAGCGTAGCTATGGCTGGATCACAGGACAATGCTCTTTACAATATCAAGAAGCTGGATGGAACCTATTTCCCATTGTGGAAGAAGCAGATTTGGCATGTGTTGGTACAAAAGAAGCAAATAAAACCTATAAAGCTCAAGGGGATAAAACCACAAGATATGGACGAAGATGAATGGAGCGAAATGGATGAATTGCCACTTTCTACCATTATGTTGACTTTGGCAGAAAGCGTTTACTTCAATGTAGCAGACGAGATGTCGCCTTATGAAGCATGGACAAAGCTGAGTGATCTTTATGAGAAGCAGAGTGCAGCTTCACAGGTATACTCGCTTAAGAAGCTTGTTGACTTGAAGATGAAAGAAGGGACACCTATGTCCAATCATCTGAATGAATTCAACACCATCTACATTCAGTTGTCAGCTCAAGGTGTCAAGTTTGATGAACTTGTTAGAGCTATGTTCCTGTTGATCACATTGCCGGAAAGTTGGGACACTTTTCGCACACCTTTGAGTAATTCTGCACCTCCAGATGGTTTGACCATAGCAGGTGTAGAAGGCAGTCTGCTTACTGAAGAAACCAATAGAAAGACAATGGACAAAGGCAAAGGAACAGCCTTAGTTGTCAGGGGAAGGACCAAAGAAAAGTACAAAGGTGGAAAGAGGAATCGGTCTCGTAGCAAGTCCCGCAGTGCTAAAGGCAAGAGTGACATAGAATGCTACCATTGTGGCAAGAAGGGTCACATGAAAAGAGACTGCAGAGAATGGAAAGCATAAAAAGGCAAATAGAAAGCTGAAGACCATGGTGAGAAGAACAAGTCCTCAATGAAGATTCAAGAAATAAATGTGACAAACACTGTTGCAGAGGATGACAGTCTAGTGTCAGGAGACATCTACTTCTTGAAGAATACAATGGGCTCGGCTCTTCTTACAGCATCTGATGGAAATGCACTGAGTGACTGGATTATAGACTCAGGGGCATCACTTCATGTGTCTCCAAACAAGGAGTGGTTTACCTCTTATGTGACCACTAAAGATCATGTTCGGCTAGGCAATGGGCAGACATGTGAGATCTTAGGTGTTGGAGATGTTCAATTGAAGTTTCAGAATGGCTCTTCTTTCACACTGAAGAATGTGAGACATGTTCCCGCAATTACAAAGAGTTTGATCAGCACAGGTTTACTTGATGATGCTGGCTACATCACCACTTTTGGACAGAACATGTGGAAGATATCCAAGGGTTCTGTGACAGTAGCACATGGAGTAAAGTCTGGAGGACTTTACATGATTTACGTATCCAATGTCTCTAAAAATGTAATCAATGTAACCGAGCAGCCGAACATTTCTTTGTGGCATAGCCGGTTAGGACATATGTCCAAGAAGGGAATGGAAATCTTGTCTCGTTCTGGTTATTCGCCTGGCTTTTCATTTAATGATTTTGAATTCTGTGAACATTGTCTGTATGGTAAGCAAACACAGCAGCCACATAAGCATAGAAGCAGTATAGAAGAGATACACAATTGGAACTTGTTCATAGTGATTTGTGTGGACCTATGCCTAACCTATCTCTAGGGGGAGCTTCTTACTTTATGACATTTATAGATGATTACTCGAGGAAAGTATGGGTTTACTTTCTCAAGCACAAGGATGAAGCGTTTACTGTTTTCAAAACGTTTGTGACACTTGTGGAGAATCAGAGTGGCAAGAAGCTTAAATGCTTACGCACTGACAATGGTGGAGAGTATGTTTCAAAGGCCTTTCAGGACTTTTGTGAGTCAAAAGGTATAAAACGTGAACTTACTGCTCCTTACAATCCTCCTCATAATGGTGTTGCTAAGAGGATGAATAGGACCATACAAGAGAAGGTCAGAAGTATGTTGTCTAATGCACAGCTGCCAAATGGGTTTTGGGCTAAAGCTGTATCCACAGTTGTTCATCTTATAAATAGATCTCCTAGCAAGGTTTTGCACAAGAATTCAGTACCATAGATGGTATGGTCAGGCAAAATGCCCTCATACAAGCATCTCAGAGTCTTTGGCTGTGAGGCATATACTCACGTTCCAAAGAAATTTAGGAACAAACTTGAGCCAAAGAGTAGAAAGTGCATCTTTCTAGGCTATGGTAATTCTGGTGAGATGGGGTACAGACTATGGGATCCCAAATCCAGAAAGGTTATCCGCAGCAATGATGTTCACTTTAATGAATCCAAATATCACTCTAAACCAGAGAGGGTTGAGGAGATTAGAAGAGTTGTCTTCCAAGAAGATGGACCTGCACGTGCAAGACAAAATGTCAGGGCTCAAGAGGAGCAAGGACAGGATAGATTGGAACCACAGGTTGTGGCTGAGCCTGAGCCACCTATTTTGCGTAGATCTACACGTATCACGCGACCTCCTGATCGGTTTGTTCCATCTATGAACTATGTCATGTTGACTGATTGCAATGAGCCTTCATGTTATAACGAAGCAGTGCAAATGAAGGACTCCGGGAATTGGCAATTGGCCATGCAGTCAGAGATGACAGCTCTACATAGAAACCAGACATGGAAGCTAGTTAAATTACCACAGGGCAAAAAGGCTCTACCTTGTAAATGGGTTTATAGGTATAAGATCACCGCTCATGATAGTCAGCCAAAGTACAAAGCAAGGCTTGTTGCCAAGGGCTTTAAGCAAGAACAAGGCATTGACTTTGATGAAGTCTTCTCTCCTGTGGTCAAGATGACTACATTGAGATGCCTTCTTGCATTGGTTGCCATATTAGATTTGGTGTTGCACCAAATGGATGTCAAGACAACGTTCTTGCATGGTGATCTAGACGTGTAAATTTACATGCAGTAGCCAGAAGGGTTTGTTGAGAAAGGCAAGGAAGATTTGGTATGCCAGTTGTTAAAGAGTCTTTATGGCTCAAAACAATCACCGAGGGCATGGTACCATAAGTTCCACAAGTTTATGCTTTCTCAAGGCTACAAACGTAGTGATTTCGATCACTGTCTATATACAAAGAAGGCTAAGGATGGCAGTTGGCTGATCCTTATTTTGTATGTGGATGACATGTTGATTGCTAGCAAGCACTTGGAAGAAATTTCAGCTTTGAAGTCAAAGATGGCAAAAGCGTTTGACATGAAAGACATGGGTGAGGCAAGTCATATACTTGGTATGCGCATTGAGAGAGACAGATCAAAGAAGTTGATTTGGTAATCTCAAACAGAGTATATTGACAAGGTTTTGCAACGTTTCAATATGGAGAAAGGAAAGGCATTGAGTGTTCCATTGCCACCATATGTGAAACTTAGCAAACAAGATTGTCCTGTGTCTGAGGAAGAACATGCTGAAATGGATAAGATTCCATATGCGTCTACAGTGGGTAGTTTGATGTATGCAATGATTGCTACTCGCCCAGACATTGCATTTGCAGTGGGAGTAGTAAGTCGATGAAGGGTAAACACATGTTGCTCTCACTCTCTACTTAGCCGTGCGACAACACTACCTAGAACTCTCTAGAACTCCACCTCAAACCTACATAAGAGGACCTCCTCTCATGCTTGTAACCAATTTCCATTTTTCTCATAATCTAAGCTATGTAGCTCTATTTACTCATACGTGTATTTTTCTCTCTCTTACTAGTCTTCATGCAATGAATGGTTCTACTGTGTATCCACCCTAGAAATCCCTACAACTGGTATCAGAGCCATAGGATCAAGGCCAATCTAAATCCTCATCATTAGATCTAAGAGTAGGTGGCCTCCTTTCTCTCTCTCTCTCTCTCTACCTTTAGTGACTCCACTAGTCAAGTAAGTAGGTGGCCTCCTTTCTTTCTCTCTCTTCACCCACTTTACCTCTTCTTCCTTGGCTGAGAATAAGCCTCAAAACAGCTCGTGGGCTGTTCTAGAAGCTCTCCATTGCTGCACTTCATCCTCTCCATTGTCTCTCAACCCTCTCTACACACTCTACTAGCTAGCTACCCCATCTCTTGCATCCGTGAGCTACATCATTGAAGAAATCTCAAATCTGGAATTTCTGTACTGTTGCGGACCAGCAAGCTTTCCATTAAATCTTGAGGTCATTCATTGCCTCCCAAGCCCTCATATGCACTAGGAAGCCATTGGCAACGGACTAGCTAGTATTACTAGCTATTTGCCTTGTTCCATTGAGCCTTCTCGAGCCATTCTCAAGGTCACTTTCATTTTCAGATCTGGAATTTCAGCAAGCCAACCTTGGAGTTTTGAGGCCATAGCTCATCAAGAAAGGTGTTTTTTAACACCTCCGGCAAGCTCTCTACTACTAGCAACTAGTCTACATCAAGGAAGGAGCTATTTGAGGAGCAAATACACCATTGAAGGACTGATTTGCAAAGATTTTTCAGCACTCGAGAAGGCAAGGAAGCTTCAAATCAAGAGGGAGCTTCAACTCAAAAAAACCAAGCTCACTACACAAGGCATTCAAGACGGGTAACTTTGCTATCATTCTCCATTGTCGCATTGCCATTTTCTTCGTTGTAAAGGGTTAGACACCATCAAGAGAGTCTCTTGATAGGACCTCCCTTGCATTACAAGTTCATTGCCACACACATCATGGGCAAAGACGGCATATGCATGTTTCATGGTGTAGGTTTTCATACATGGCAAGTCAAGGTGAAAGGTTATCTAATGAGAAAGGGCTTATGGAATGTAATCACCAAAGAGGGGGAAGATGAAACTCAACTCACTCGTGCACAACAAAGGGAATTGCAAATTAAAGATGAAAAGGCATTGGGCATTCTCCTCACTAGTGTAGCGGATGATATCATACACCATCTAGATCAAGCTACCTCTTCTAGAGATGCATGGGAGATTTTAGAGAGAACCTTTGGTGCTAAATCAAAGCATTCAAAAATATCTCTAAAAATGCAATTATATGGGCTTACTATGCAAAATGATGAGATCCTATTAAGCCTAGTAAATAGGCTTAAGAGCATTTGCACTCAACTTTCATATATCCAATGCAACATAGAAGAAGAAGATAAGATAGCCGTATTACTTAAATCACTCCCATTGCATTATGATAATATTGTAACGGTGCTAAAGGAGCCCATTCCTTCTCTTGAAAGCATAGTACATTCACTTCAAGAAGAAGAAAAGAAGCACACAAATCAAGAGGTAATTGCTAATAATGCACTTTATGTATCATCTACCAAGCACACCTCTCCATGCAAGCATTGTGGCAAGACAAACCATTTGTCCCCCAATTGCTACAAAGTCAAGAAGTGCACCAAGTGTGGCAAAACGGGGCATGCACCTCAATTTTGCAACACCAACACTCGAGTCCCCAACACTAACAATACCTCCAACGTCAACCAAAGATGTAAAAGCATTCTCAACAATCTCCACTACACAAATAGTGGTGATGATGATGAAAGTGATGGCGACTATTGTGATGAAGGTGAACAAGTCAACTTTATTGCTCCCGTATCTACTTCTACTTCCGCATCCTCTTCTCCAACCATCTCTATTGCTTCTACTTCTAATAAAAAACATGCTAGAGGGAGTTCCAAACATGGCGCATTGAAAGTCTTTGAATATGATAACATTTTGTAGTTTCCCAACTCCTATGTTGGATCCTTGTATTGAAGTCTTAATCTTTTGTGAACCATCATGTTGTATCAATGTAGATCATAGATGTTGTATCCATTGAGAACCATCATCACATTTGAACCTTGATCTTGTATCCAGTCTTTTGTATCAATGTTGGTCATAGGTGTTGTATCCATTGAGAACCACCATGAACTGCATTTCTTCTTGCAAGTGAACCTTAGGAAGTTCAAGCATGTGTTTAAGAGGGAGATTGAAGGGTAAACACATGTTTCTCTCACTCTCTACTTAGCCGTGCGAGAACACTACCTAGAACTCTCTAGAACTCCACCTCAAACCTACATAAGAGGACCTCCTCTCATGCTTGTAACCAATTTCCATTTTTCTCATAATCTAAGCTATGTAGCTCTATTTACTCATACGTGTATTTTTCTCTCTCTTACTAGTCTTCATGCACTGAATGGTTCTAGTGTGTATCCACCCTAGAAATCCCTACAGTCGATACATGTCAAACCCAGGCAAGAAACATTGGGAGGCAGTGAAAGGAATATTGAGATACGTGAAAGCTACAAAGAGTATGCGTATATGCTATGGGAGTCAGGAGCTAAGTGTAAAGGGTTTTACAGACTCAGATTATGCAGGTGACTTAGACATTAGGGAAAATTTGGACTCACAAAGGGGCCTTATAAGGAGTTTGACTTCCTCTCTCATGTCCAAAACGGGAGTGCAATAAAATTTTTACAAATCAACTCTAAACTTGGCGGAGATTTGACAGTTAGAATCTACTCTTCAAACTCTTTCTATTGATATATAGTACGCCATGAGATTCCTCATATTTTGAAAGATTCTAATTTTTTATTCTCTTGTGATGTGACAACTCCGTCTAGAATCTAGAGAATCAAAAATAGAATCTTTCAAAATATGAGGAATCTCGTGGGATGCTATATATCAATAGAAAGGGCTTGAAGAGTACATTCTAACAGCCAAATCTCCGCCAAGTTTAGAGTTGATTTGCAAAAATTTTACCGCACGCCCGTTTTGGACATGAGAGAGGAAGTCAAACTCCTTATAAGGCCCCTTTGTGAGTCCAAATTTTCCCTAATGCAACCGAAGGTCTACGTCAGGGTATGTCTTTACATTGGCTGGTGGAGCAGTATCATGGCGTTCTAGATTACAAGATTGTGTTACTCAGTCTACTACAGAGGTTGAATATGTTGCAGCATCAGAGGCATGCAAAGAATCAATTTGGCTTAATCGACTAGCAACAGATTTGGGAATCAAAGAAGAGATGCCTGTGTTATATTGTGATAGTCACAGTGCTATACAATTGGCTCGCAATCCAGTTTATCACTCAAAGACAACGCATGTGGATGTGAAGTATCATTTCATCAGGGAAATGCTCGAGGATAAGCAAATTCAGCTTGTCAAAGTTCACACCACAGAAAATCCTGCTGATCTACTTACAAAAGGACTTCCCTCAGAGAGCTTTGCGCATTTTCGCAAGCAGTTAGGTGTAGGGTAGTACATCCCTTCTCTACATCTCTTGTATATTAGCTTGTATAGTAGCTTCTCTCACACTTAAAGTACCACATTGGACTTTAAGTGGGAGGTTGTTGGGGTATAAAGCCCAATGTGGTCGCCCAGGTAAGTGGGCGGGCCGCTAGGTATGTACACATATTCTTTTGTAAAAACCTAATAAGAACTCACTATGCTCTACACATTACAGTAGAGCGAGTTCACCATATCATCGTGCTCTTCTTCTCGCACTCTCTCTCGCGTCGCACTTTCGCTCTTACTCCTTCAAAAAAGAGTAAGTGGCAGGGTTTTTTTGGTGGAGATTGCATGTATGGTTCACATAACTTGCAGCCTTTTGGTAGCCATGTGCATGCACAGCTCAAAGACAAATTTGGTTGTGGTCCTAGTGTGCGGCCCTCGTTTTGGGCCACCAACTCCCCCCCTGGTATGCATGGAGCCCACTCTCATTAGTGGGTGAAGCGCTATCTGTTGTCATGCACATGGTCATTGCAATGCGAGCGACACACAAAGCCCACACTGTTTATTTTGTTGTTTAGACGAGCAATGCAGGTTGAGTAGGGGGTGAATGACATTTCTTTGGAGGGCATGTGACTACACCAGTCATAAAGGGAACTTGCATGAGGAGAGGCATAGATGACATGGTTTCATGCATCACAGGTTTACTAGGGCTGCATATTGTTAGCAAGGGAAGTAGCTTCTAGCCACAGCTAACATCCCATGCATTTTGCTTTCTGCACAAGTCACACCACCCCAAAAAATGAATTATTAGTTTTAAAATTCTTGGGTTTATTGGGTTTGGCTTCCACATGATGGAATTGCAGGATGCCCATAGACCAACGTTGTCGTGATGTTCTGCATTCACAAGGGGAAACACGAACATGAGATGGGGATTTTGACTTTATCACCGCCCCAAGGAAATCTAATGGCATTTGCTATCGACTTGTTCATAGGCTATAGGAGAAAATGCTTTGGTTGATTTGCATGTCGGTGTTGCGGATGGCAAAGCTTTGATCAATATGTGTGCTAATCATTGACTAGCTTCGTGGCATTGAAGAAGATGCGGTACTCGGCAATGATTGGCAATGCTTCAATTGACATGCAAGCCAAATGTGATGCCTGACAATACTTTAGTTGACATGTATGCCAAGTGTTGTGCTTGGCAAGGCTTTGGTAGGTATAAAGTTGAGCTCGGCACTGGTTTGGTCGATAACCGAGCCAAATATAGTGCTTTGGCAATGCCTTAGTCAATATTCATGCCAAACATGGTGTACTTTAGAGGACAATAAGTGCCAGAGGAGTATCTTGTCCAGAATTTCATCTCTTGGAGCGCATTGGTTGTGGGGATATGCCCAAAATAGATGTGGTAAGGAAGCTTTGTTTTAACCGAAAGCGAATGGAAGGCTTTTCTTCGAAATTCTTTCATCTATGCTTGCATCTTCAAGGTGAGTGACCTCACAAGGCATTGTTATGGGTGAAAGAAATCACATTGTGATTGTCGAAAGATGCCGTGCTTGGTAGTGCTTTGATTGAATGAGAATACCAGTAGGGGGGGGCTATTGGAGAAAAATGTTGTGCTTTAGCATTACCTTGGTTGATATGTAAGCCAATTGTGTTTACTTGAGATGGAAAATGGCTGCTCAAAATGGGGAGAACTTAGGGATTTAATGTGGAAGGTAGGAGGTTGGCAGCAAGCAGCACAAGGGAGAAGAGAAGAGGCACTCACAGTTGCCGCTACAATGCATTGATGACGGCGAGCAAGAAGCAAAACTTCTCCAATAGGCCAGGGTGCCCCTATTCGGCTCCATTCGCATAGAAATCGGCCAACCGTGACTTGATAATTGCCACATCATCGTGCCTTATCACACAATCATGGCGCCATGACTGATGGGCAAGAGGAAAAATAGGGTATTGGGATTCAAAGAAAAGGGGATATAGCATGTGATAAGGAGGTGGGAAGCAAGTGTGGCAAGGAGAATAAGACAATGTAGGAAAAGGAGAGAAGCCCTCTCTCTCTCTCTCTCTCTCTCTCTCTCTCTCTCTCTCTCTCTCTCTCTCTCTCTCTCTCTCTCTCTCTCTCTCTCTCACATACGAGGAGGAAGAGAGGAATCTTGATGGCAAACTCTCTCTCTTACTCAACCTCGGCAAAGGAGTACTCTCTCTCTCTCTCTCTCTCTCTCTCTGTGCAAGCAAAGGGGACACTATGATCATCTCTAATTGTTTACCGTGGTCTTTTACCGTGTTTTGTAGAGAAAGGTCCAAATGCAGCTAGAGGGGGATGAGAGAGGAGGGGGGAAGGGGGGTGGGGGTGGGGGGGTTGTATTTAAATTATTACCACGATTATTTTTGCGACTATTATCGCGGTATTTACCTCAGTTATTGCCGCTACTATTATCGTGTTTATTCTTGTGGCAAGATTTAGCGCCTAAACTTTCAAATTTTGGCTTAAACATCCTCTCCCCCCCCCCCCCCCCCCCCCAAATTTTGATGTTTCCCTCCTCTCAAAAAAATTTGAAGAATATTATTTTGAATTTTTTATGAAACAATAGTTAGCTATTTAGGATTACACTACTTGGTTAGAACTAATCTAATCACTGTCACTTGATTAACATAATTGAGCATGTTCACAAAATTACAGAGAGAAAGAGGGGGGAGAGAGAGATGAATGGATTACACGACCAAAAATCTTCATAACTTAAAGTATGCAAAATGTTTATGAATCATCTTCCAAAAGATCCCTACAAGAAGCATCATCCAATTCTAAGCCCATGGCTCCTAAATCAATAAAGAGAAACAGAATTGTCATTTGTAGATGTGTTGGCTTCATCCTCTTCGAATTCATCATCCTCCATCTCATCACCATCGCTACGACTTCGCCGCTAGACTTGATTCATCGACCTCCCTCTCCTTTGTCTCCACCTCATCCAAAGTAGGAGGTGGAAGAGGGTCGAAGATGGTCTCCACTTCATTAGATGAAAAAATGGTTCTCCCCCCCTAGGTGTTACAAGAATTACGAACCAAAGTTTTGGTTGGTGGATTGTTGGGATATAGATGACCTATAGAAGAGCAGCTCAAAGTGAGTAGAATTGGTTTAATTAATGTTACAAGCAAATAAGAATAAACAAGGTAATCACTCACCTCCTCACAATTGCGTGATAAAACTAAATTGTCAAACTTCCCATGTGATGCACACTAGAGTCCACCATGTAGAGGCCATTATCATGTCGTCTATTTCAATTTCCTTGGAGCTCACAAATTTGCAAGAAAACACACAAGGATACACTAAGTGCTAGTTGAGATTATTGTGTACATAAAAAAAGTTTAGTTGAGTGCACTCTTGCAGTGTACCTTACTAACTCTCCAAGTTTGAAAATAGCATCCGTGACTTTCTTGTCCCAACGGCAGAATAAACTACAATGTAAATTAGGGGAAGGGGAAGTGAGAGAAATTTATACACACAAACTATAGATAGAATAGGGAGAGGGACATTACCTGAAGCATCTTGTGCCAATCATCATGGGACTTCAACCCATACAATTGAACACTTCCACCCTTCTTCTCTTTTGTGAAAGCTCCCTTTAGCGACCTCATGTATCATGTTGGTGTGCGAATAGAAGCAATTGTACCCTTCACTTTGTCTAATTATTCTTTGTCTAGCATCTATGGTGCTTAAGGAAGCACAATCTTTCCATTGGAGGCACAACGTGGAGTAGCAGAGGCGGGGAGACGTTTCAAGATCCTCAAATCCTCCCTCACTTGCACCCAATGAGTCCATTTTGTCAATACTGTGGTCCCACAGTGTTTGGGTTACATTCTTGAATATGTGCATGGGATCCAAGAGATGTTGTATTTTTAAGTCCTTTTAATATGGAAGCCTTAAAAATATGGAATATCTTGACGTACCTTTTGGTGGAGGACATGGAGCCGGATTGTTGTTGTAGTACTCTTCCCAAATGGTTGCCCAATTTGCCATCGTGATCTTTAGAGGTGTCTTCCCATTTGTTGGAGCCTTGTGCTTGCTATGACCTTGGGGTACCTTGCGCAAGGCATCAGGCCTCTCTGTCACCAATGATGGCCCGCAAGTAGGACATGCATTGTGACCGGATGTGGACAACCCTGCATACATATCATATCATTAGAGAGAGAGAGAGAGAAAACTAAAGGGAGAGGGGGATAGAGAGAGAGGAGAAGGGACTCCAAGCCCATGATAGTTGTGCATAGTCCACATAAGGATTCCCCTCACAATGGCTTCTCTCCCCCCCTTTGCAAGTGAGACATCTACAACAGGAATGCTTCTCCATAACTCCTCGATGAGGGGCTCGAGGTAGCTGTCAATTTGACGCTTTGTACTTCCCTGGTACAAGCAAGGAAAGAAGTATATTGCCCTTCTTGGTTGTCTCCCATGGTGGAATATTGTAGTTGATGATCACTATATGCCAAGTGCTCCATGAAGTAGACTTAGTGCCAAAGGGGTTGACACCATCACTTGCTAACCCAAGCCTCAAGTGTCGAGCCTCCAATCCAAACTCTGACCATTGAGTTTCGATGTGCCTCAATGCAGGTGAATTGGTAGGGACACACATCATTCCATCATTTGAGTGGTGGTTGGCGTGCCACGCAAGAAGCTCCACGGTAGACCCCCGCCCTCTTTCCCTATTGTATTCTACTCCATCCACACAAACACACACACACATTTACATGCATAAATGAAGAAACAAAACAAGAGAGAGAGAGAGAGACATACCTCATTCATTTGACGTAGGTTGCTTACTGACGTAGATGCAATCTTTTTTAGCATTGTGTGCGCTCCTTGCCGCACTGTCGAAGCAAGGGACTTGCCAATACACCGTATATGAGCCACAAACGGCTCCAAGCACACAACAAGCCTAAACTAGCAAGCTCAAGAAAACAAAGGGTGTGTCACTCACCGCTCTACGCTCGCCTTCGTGGTGGATTCCTCGCCGCGATGAAGAAGAAGCTGCAGTCGTGCCGCGCTCAACCGCTTCGCCGCCGTCGTGCCTTCGTAATGCTCGATCGCACACACACTCTCCCTCTCTCTCTCTCTCTCTCACACACACACACACAAGGAGGTGAAGAAGAAGAAGATGGAGATGGAGCAAGAGCACTCTTCAATTGCACAAATGAGAGAATGAGTAAAAATTAGGTTTAGTTGGCTTTTATAGGAGCTCACCCCATTCACACTTGGGCGCCCATGCTTAACCAACTAATCCCTTGAATGTCCAAGTTAAAGTGCGCCTCTCATCGACGATCACTCTACCTTTCCCTATTGGTCCGACAAGCCCGGTACCTGACTCTAAATAATACAACGTTTATAGATCATAGGGTGTCCGTGTGCCGTGAGGGTTAACATGCCCCCCTTCCTGATGTAGATTCCGTCCTCGGAAGCTATTGAGTTGAAGCTGGTTCGTCGAGGTGGAAGAGCATTTGAGATGAATGTCCTTAGCCTCCTTCAGTCACTGCAAAATCAAACAACATTGGCACAGTAATTGCATTCTCTTAAAAAGCATATGCAGTTTTAGGTAGACAAATTGATTGGTCAAAGAATTTCAAACAATTTGTTAGCAATGAACATTAAATTGCAATGTAATCAAATGCATAAACAGATGTAAAGGTAGAAAATTAAACAAGTCTGGGGTCGCTAATTTGACGGTCGAAAAGCACTAGAGATCGAATATTAATACCATGGGTAAGCTTCTTAATTTTCTGTGGTCAATTAAGTTGTTTAATCGCGAGAGCCAAGTATTCATGTTCGAGGGCTGACTAGAGGCTATATCTAGAAAACTTTGTAGTTAAGCTACCATAAAAGGAATTTCTCATGAAATCATCGCCTGACTGATTACTTTTTCGTTGACCCCCCAAAGTCTTTTCACATTGATTCAATTTTGATGTGTGTGCTTATTTTGTATGCCTTGGGTTTTTTGCTTTTCAAGGAAAAGCGCCCACACTGGGAACCTCTAGGGCTCTAGTACCATAGGCGATACATGTGAGTGAAGTACCAAATCAAGCTGAGATTTCTCTTCCAGCTTAAAATTTTACATTGTGGCACTTTGATTTTTTGCTTGTTCATTTTCAGCATTTAAATTTTGTAACTTTGGGGGGTCATATAACATTGTTACACTCCCCAGGCTCATCACATTAGTAAACTCCCTTTATAATACTTAAGCTAAAGGTCAATAGGGTTAAGCCCACTAGAAAGCCCTAGTACATTTCACACAATGCTGCCTAAATCGGATTAAGAACCTAAGTAACCATTGCTTATTAGGAAGGCATTCCCCATGGTATTAAGAGAAGATTTCTAATACCTAGCTTGGTCAAACTAGCTTAGTCGGACTGCTTGATTTTTACACCTAAACAAGTGATTATGACAAAAGATTGCATTGAATTAAATGTTTGATACTAAGCCAATGCGCTGAATATTATGCTACCAATCACAATCAAAGCAGACAATCATAGATGCAAAAAGATAAGGGCAATGCTAATGGACAAGAAACACCTGTTTGTGTTGATGGTCGTGCTTGATTTGAAGGTTCCATGAAGGTCCAAATCCTATCAATAGCAACACGCTCCTGTACACACTATGAAACAAAAGGAATACCTCCAGGAGGAACATCAGTGGGAAAAGAGAACTTCGCTAATCACGCAACTCTAAAACAGAAACACTCCTATCGTACTAATCTTACCTACCCTCCATCACTCAAGTGATGAGGATCAAAGGTGTTTTATGGCATAGGTTTCTGTTTCACTGTACCAGATGTGACATGTGTAGGTCTGAGTCAATGTTTTGACTTTAATGTGCATACTCGTTTGCTAATTGCTCTTGCTCTTTATTTTTTGTTTTTGTGAGTATAAAGCTTTATATGTACATTCCCTAAGATTGGTGATTGAGAGGTCAGGGAAAAAGGTTGAGAGGGAAACAAATGAATGATGACTGTCAGCAAACACTCCCCCCTTCCTTGGGTAGATCATACCGTTTGAAATGAGCTTGTCACCCTTTGAAACCAATTGTTCCAGTTGGTAATAGGTGAGGATTTTTGCCATTAGTTTTTTATTACCCTAGGTGCCTCGCCAAGTTGCAAGGGTGGTAAGGTACTCTCCCAGGATTGAACTTGAAGTGGTTCATCAGGTGATTCTTGAACACTGGGAGGTGTGGATTCTTTTGTAGCTTCATGGAGGTCCACTACTATAGATGGAGGCTGTGTAGAAGCTTTTACCTCTATGGATGTATTACATGAGGAGCTAGAATCTTCATGGGACTCCCCCCTTCCTGAGCTAGGTGGAACAAATCGTTCTTTCTTTGGTACCCAAACTAGCTCGGGAGCGGGTGTGTAGCATTTCATGATTTTTTTCTTTCCACGATCATTGATTCGTTTTGGAGCTACGGGATTGGGCTCACTTGGGTCAGGTGATAGGTAAGAGCACAATCTACGTTTCGGCACCCAGATTTGATCATTTCCTTGATAGTAGCCTTGGGCTTCCAATAGTCGTTTAGGGATCCATCGCAACATTTTCTTACTTTTCTTGGAGCGAGTGGTACGTTTCTTACAAGGCTTCTGTTTTTTAGCACTAGCTATGGTCACTAAAGAAGCTTTAGGGACCCACTTGTATGTTTTCTTCGTTACCTTAGGATGAGTCTTGTCGGAAGCGATACGCATTGCTTGTAGCATATTTAAGGGTACATGCATTTCATCCCCCTCAGGTGTTACCCAGGTCGTCCCCCTATTTCCCCAAGTGTCTATGGCTGATGCTAGGTGGACCCAGTCTACGTTGTCCGACTCAGTCATCCCAGGTAAGATATCCATATAAGGAGAATCTTGGCCAATGTCTGTATCCTTCTTACAAGTGTAACAATATTGTAGTGGAGCCGAGTGAACTGTGGTGTCAGAGCGATGATCAATAATGGTTTTACTCCCTAAGGGGTGTACCTTACCAGTCACCAAATCCACTCTAAGGACAGAGTCTTGGAATTGCAAATAGACATGATTTTTAGACCAATATGAACCATTTGTGCTTCCCTCATGAATGGTCGTCCTAAAATCATTTCATATGACATAAGGTGTTTAGAGAAATCCATTACAATGAACGTATGTCGTACCTTGTGTCCTAGAACTTTGATCTTAAGATCCTTGAGCATCCCCATAGGTTTGGCTATGGTACCATTTGCCATCTTTACCACAATGTTAGTAACACTGAGGCGGGGTTTTCCCATGGATTCCCAACAATCTTTTGTAACGATGCTAACTCCCGCACCACCATCAAGAATTCCCTTTATAGTTAATCCCTTGGTAGTGATGGGTAGGGTCGCATTAGACTCGTCGCCTTCAAAATACTGCCCTAATTCGTTAATGGGTACCTCGATCACAGACTCGTGTCCATCTAAGTCAAGTGATTGCACATGATTTTCCTCATCAATCATAATCGAGTCAGGCCTATTTGGTTGCGCAAACTGCGGTAATCCCGTTCGTAGCTCTCCGTTAAGGAATGCTCGAAGTGCAAGGAATAACTCAGGATCTCCATACAGCTTTGCTATGATCGTGGTTCGGACCTCAGAAGACATGAAGTCCACTAGTTTGGCAACATTCATTGGCGTTTTGCAGGGTGTAGGTCCTTGACTAGGAACTGGTGAGGATGGAATCTCATATTCCTCAATGGGATCAGGTATTCCTTCGTTAAACATCCTTTCCAACAAGAAGGGTGTATGCTCACTTTCTGATGTCCCGTCCTCACTCCCTTCTTGGATGATACTAGATATGGCTAACGGTCTATGGTTCATGTGGGGTGGATGAACTTGCGTGGGAAACACTGTGTCATGAATTTTGACCTGCATGGGTTCTGGTTCTAGTTTCCTTTGAGTCTCCTCCACTAAACCTCTTAGATGTTTCACCTGCTTAATCTCGTCTACTGGGTTTGGGTACGTCCCAATCTTCTTTTTACGATTCTTCCCTTTTTGCCCCTGCGGTTTATCTTGGGGTCTTGGATTGGATTTGGAAACACTTGTGGTGTTTTCAGAGGCTCTTTATGGTTTTCTCTTATTCGGTTTTCATTTGGTTCCATGTTACGGTTTTCTTTGTCGGTCTTTCCCTTTGTGGTATTGGTTCTAGTCTCCATTGTCTCGACTGAATCTGAATCATCCTCGAGGTCATTCATATACACGGGGTCATCTCCTGTTCCTATGTTTGTTTTGGAACTTGGCTTTGAATTTTCCGTATTCTGCGACTTCTTCCTTCGTGTCTTCTTTTTCTTTGCTTGGATAACTGACGCGGTATCTCTCTCTTCGAGGATATGTCCTGGCCCTTGAAGCATGGACCGTGTAATCGCATAAGCGGGTGCGACGGGTGGTATTGGCGATGTCACACTAGCAATTTCGACCAAATTCAGGGGTGTGATTTTAGGCGCATTTGGGTTATAGGGGCATTGGGCAATCAAGTGATCTATGCCACAACGATTACATGTGAGTATTGGCATTGCAGACGTGCTCCCTTGATTCATTTGCATCTGTGCAGCATTCTTTTGCAGCCTAATAGGGCACTCCGCTACTCGATGTGGTCCACCACACTCGTAGCATTGAAGAGGTGGCCTCCTAGCCTGGGTGTTGATATTTTGACCTCTGGATGCGAGAGCAGCAGCTTGATAAACCGGCTTGACTTGTCCCCAACAATCTTCCATGTAGTATATAGGACATTCTTCCAATGTATCAAGTCCGTAGGCAATACTAGTGTCTATTTCCTCCTCACAGCCATCTGCATAAGCATTTGATGGCTCGCAACCCACTTGGTTCATAGGGGCGACTCTTGGATGCGGGGGCTGCGGTCCTAGCACAGGAGGTGGTAGCGGTGTAGCTTGTACAACATTTTGAGATCTAGGGACCATGTGTTGCGGTAGTTGCTCAACAGGTGGAGTAGGCATCAATACAGGAGCTCGAGGCGCATCCGTCCAGGCTACAGGTGGTCTATTTGCCATCATACGTTTGATCATTAAACAATCCTTAGCTTGGTGACCATACCTACCACATGCGTTGCAAGTTCCATTAAATTTTACTCTAAACGTAGGGCACTCACTAGTGCTATGTGGACCTAAGCAAATGGAACACCATTGTTGCTCCCTTCTTGGATACATGTGACTATTTTGAGGGGGTCGATTATCCTTAAGAGACTCTTGGATTGCCTTGGTGAGGTCTGTCAAGAATGTCTCAAATACCTTTGGCTCATTGGCAATGGGCTTTGCAGTCATGGGTTCATACTCAATGGCTTGTGAGCTAGTGGATCTCGTGTCAGTAGACACCCTCATGCCTGCTATCATCAAGTTGTCCTCTAATTGGATTGCATTGGCAGTGACATCTTCCCAGGTTGTGATACCTCTAATCACTAGTCCATTATAGATTCCTTCATTCCTCAACCCTCGAATGAATCGATCAAGCAGTTGGTTATTGTTGAAGCGCTCATTTACAGGGCAGCGAGAGTTTAAGTGCTTTAGACGACTAATGAAGTCCCTTACTGACTCTCCTTCCTTACGTTCGGCCTTCTGTAGCTGAGATGCTACACCCCAAAGCACACCTTCTCGTATGTACTCCTTTAGAAACAACCTTCGAAGGGTAGGGTAGATTGTTTTCTCGTCCACCCTTAGGGTCCTATACCAATCTCCAGCCTTCCCACTTAATGTCAAGCTTAAGGCATTGCACTTATGTAGTTCGTTGCGTTCCCCTAAGGAATCACATACTTGTTCAAACACTTCAATGTGTTTCCTAGCATCTTCGTCCCCATTGAATTTTTGCGTGAGTTTGGCAATTTGTACTGCCTTACTTCTAGGCTCTCTATCAGATGCGTGACGCATATTTTCCGCGATAGATCGACCTATGGTTTGAGCAAACGCTGCCAAGTCACCTATGTGAGGAGGTAGGGCCGGTGGAGGTACTCTTGGAATCATATGTGGGAGAGGAACGGGTACCGGTCTTGGCATATGTGTAGATGATGCAGGATATGGAACATAACCGGGCATAGGTCCACTCGGATAAGAGCTAGGGAGCGGCACTCGAGGAGCATAAGCAAGTGGTACAATTGGAGGTGTGGGGGCCATGTGTGCATAAGGGGCTAGAGGCACATATGGTCGAGGCCCCATATTAGGTACTACGACACTAGGTAGTGGCACTGCGCTAACCGTAGATGTCATCGGTACATTCTCTGTCAGGCTTATCCCTGGAGTGAGCACTGTGTTTTCCTTAATAGAGGGTTGAGCCAAGTTAGGGAAGCTAAAGTTTTCGCTCGGAGGCTCAGATTGCATAGAGACCCCAGGTGAAATGACGTAAGATGGGTCCATGGGGCTCATTAGAGGAGTCTCCATTTGTGATAGAGTAGGCTGTTGAGCCTTGCTCGTATCCAGAAATCTCATGGGGCCAGTTGAGAGTATATTTACCCCTCGGTTTTGCCTTTCTGATTGAATAATGCCATGGATAACATTACAGATCATTTTTTGTTGATCTTCGATGCTCGTGGCACTAGAGGTGGATTGTACAATCTCTATCCATCCTACATGGTAGGCGTGGCCAGAGTGTAGATCCGTCAACACCTCAGTGTGGAGGTCGTATGTCCAATGATCATTAATGAACAATCCTTCTAGAGTCGACGTGTTAATGGTTTTTTGTGAGGTAGAAGCAATGTTGCTCCCCGTGGTTTTACTTGTCACCAACGGTACTCTAGAGGGAACTTCTGAAGGAGGCAGCTCAACAGGGCCTTCTTGGTAAGAAGTTGGCAGGATATCCACATGGACACTCTTTGGGGGTGTGGGGTCCACGTGCGATGTGAAAGGAGAGTCCACTTCCCCACCCCCTTCGTGTGCTTCATTTGCATCAAGTTCCGAGCGAGTAGCTCTACCTAATGTTTCCATGAAACGGCTAAACATACTAGTACTAGGCTGTGGAGCTTCGGGAGGTGCATGGCCTTCTCTCTCAGTGTTTTGGGTAGGGTATGCTTCCATGATCTCTGAGTCGGAGGAGGAATCACTAGCGGCTATTTTAGGGTCTTGGGTGGTGCTACCTTGTGTCCCCGCTGAGGGTCTAGAGCTTATCGTGGATGGGTAATGGGTGTGCGTATGAACAGAGGCACCACCAATGTGATCGTGCTCTAACACTCGTCCAGAGCGTAAGTGCATGTGCTTTTGATACCCTAAGGTGTCAAAAAGCTGCTTTAAGAGGCCTTGTGACTAGTTTTTAGCGTGTTTTTTTGTTTGTTTTTTTGCTAGATTTTTTAGAGCGTGTCGTGGAATGGGCCGTGTGATAGCTCGAAACGAGCGTATCGGTCAGAGGGTCGTGCCGTGCTTTACAGCCCTCCGTTTGGTCACTCTATGCCCTCGGAATCCCTAAAACTGTCAATTTCCAGTAGGGAACTAGGCCCAAACTAGAAAGTCTAAGGGTGCAAGTGGGAAGAGAAAGGAGGAGAGTGGAGGACTTGTCCCACATGCTCTCATTCTCTCTTGAGGGAGTAGGGTATATATATAAGAGTGAGTCTAGTATATATCAGAGGACTGAGGCCTGGGCCTGGGCTTGGGCTTGGGCTTGGGCTTGGGCAAATGATCCCGATCCCGATCTATCTTTTATACAAACCAACCCCTCCGTTTTAAGAGTCACGTTTTTTATTTTCGAAAAATTTAGCCGCCCGCTCACTCGCGTTTTTGATTTCCTTCCCTGCCTTTCCTATGATAGAAATTGCACCACAAGGAAGTGTAAAGTGCTAACCGAGCTTAGTGTAGGGCATATCCCCGGCAACGGCGCCAAAAATGTGCGCTCCTTGCCGCACTGTCGAAGCAAGGGACTTGCCAATACACCGTATGCGAGCCACAAACGGCTCCAAGCACACAACAAGCCTAAACTAGCAAGCTCAAGAAAACAAAGGGTGTGTCACTCACCGCTCTACGCTCGCCTTCGTGGTGGATTCCTCGCCGCGATGAAGAAGAAGCTGCAGTCGTGCCGCGCTCAACCGCTTCGCCGCCGTCGTGCCTTCGTAATGCTCGATCGCACACACACTCTCCCTCTCTCTCTCTCTCTCTCTCACACACACACACACAAGGAGGTGAAGAAGAAGAAGATGGAGATGGAGCAAGAGCACTCTTCAATTGCACAAATGAGAGAATGAGTAAAAATTAGGTTTAGTTGGCTTTTATAGGAGCTCACCCCATTCACACTTGGGCGCCCATGCTTAACCAACTAATCCCTTGAATGTCCAAGTTAAAGTGCGCCTCTCATCGACGATCACTCTACCTTTCCCTATTGGTCCGACAAGCCCGGTACCTGACTCTAAATAATACAACGTTTATAGATCATAGGGTGTCCGTGTGCCGTGAGGGTTAACACATTGTTGTAACTTTGTAAGCTTTGTATGCAAATGAATGTGCGTGGTAGAATTGTTAGAAAATGGATTATGAAAGGGCGGTGGTAATGCGTGTGCTAGTCTCCACCCAACCGTGCTATCTTATAGCCTCCCCCTAGCGTACACATTGTCCGGCCGTGCCAGTGGCCTTGCCCATAGGACCCATGTCCTTACATTACCCGCCCCTTGGAGAATCGTTTTCGTCCTCGAAAACGAACGTAGGAAAATGTTTCTTAAGTGCGGAGACATTCTCCCATGTAGAACCTTCTTCAGGTCTATCTAACCATTTTACCAACACCTGTCGTCTGACATGATGTCTGGTGAGAAGCTCATGAGAATCCAGAATCTTTTCGGGCTCATGAGGAATGCGTGGCGGTTTGATAAGGTCAACTAGCACACCTGTGTCAATGACATTATCATTCTGTCCTAGCTGTTTTCGTAAACGACTAACATGGAAAATAGGATGAACTCGTGAGTGCTCTGGAAGAGCTAACTTATAGGCCACTTGACCTATACGTTTGAGAATGGTAAAAGGTCCATAATAGCGTGGTGAAAGTTTAGCAACTTTTCCCGTCTTCAAAATTTTTGAATGCTCCGGAACTTTGAGGAAAACCTTGTCTCCTTCTTCGAAAGTAGCAAGACGTCGATGCTCATCTGCGTACTTCTTATATCGATCTTGAGCTTGCTTAAAATTCTGTCGAGCAACTTGAAGCATGTCAAAATGGTCTTGGAGAAAATCCTTCGCTTGTTGTATCTTCTCCTTAGCCAACCCCACCATAACGGGTGATCTAGGTTGAAATCCATACAAAAGCATAAATGGACTAAACCCTGTAGTCACATTCTTTGAACTATTATAAGCAAATTCCAATATAGGTAAGTAGTCTTCCCAATTGGTTTGCTTCTGCTAACGTATGCTCGTAGCATATCCTCTAGCACTTGATTAACTCTTTCTGTTTGACCATCCGTCTCTGGATGATCAGTCGTGCTTAGATTAAGTTTAGTTTCCAACTTTTGGAACACAGCTCTCCAGAAAGTGATTATCGAACTTTCGATCTCTGTCATCACTAATGATACTAGCTGGAAGACCATAGAGTTTATATATATGCTCTACAAATAGCCGTGCTAATTCCGGTGTTTTAACCGTAGTCTTAGTGGGAATGAATCAACCCATCTCTGTGAGATGGTCTACAATTACCCAAATGGCATCATGGCCACAATTTGTAGTAGGTAGTCCTACTACAAAATCCATAGAGATACTCTCCCACTTACCTTGTGGAATCTCTAAAGCATGTAAAAGGCCACCTACCTTGAGGCACTCTGCCTTATTAACTTGGCACTGTTGGCAGTTTAGTACGTACTCTTGAACGTCGTGATGTAAGCCCGGCCAATAAAATTGCCGTCGAGCTAAGGCATACGTCTTACGGATACCTGGATGACCAGCACTTGGACTATCATGACACTCAAATAAGATTTGGCGCCTAGTGTCTGAGTCCTTTGGCACACATACTCTACCTTTGTGGAGTAAGTAGCAATCATCAATGGAAAAATTCTTCCATTGCTTAAGCTCTTCCTGAGTAGGGGTGGAGCTCTGTGTGTTGGAGTTTCTATCTGCGCGTGCAGAGACATGTTGATCTGGCTGTTCAGAGACATGTGAGTGCGAGGGATCCCTTTTTAAAACTGCACTCCACACTTTAGCATACGAGTGATCTTGTACACACTGCCACGTAATGACTCCAAAAATCCACTCTTTAGTTCCGTGAAAGCAAGTGAATTAATCTAAGGCATCCGACTTAGTGCATCCGCTACTACATTATATCGCCCCTTGCGATATCGTAGCTTACAATCATAATCTTGAAGGATTTCTGCCCATCTAGCTTTATGGCCCTTCAAGTCTGTTTGAGTAGTAAACCATTTGATACTCTCATGGTCAAAGACTACTTCAAACTCGGCACCATATAAATAGTGTCGCCACTTTCGTAAAGAGTGAATTCTGGCATAGAGCTCTCTCTCATAGACAGAATAATTCTGTTGAGCTCTATCTAACTTTTTACTTTCAAAGGCTATAGGTCTTCCCTCCTGGAGAAGTACCGCACCAATGGCTTTATCACTAGCATCAATCTCTACCACAAACAGCTTAAGTGGGTCGACGATTGCTAGGATGGGAGCAGTGGCTATAGCTACCTTGAGCTGTTCGAAACTGCGTTTTTGGGCTTCTTCCCAAGAAAAGGTCTTACCTTTTGCTTTAAGTTGATCCGTCATAGGAACAATGATTTTGGCATAGTCACGGATATACTGTCGATAAAATCCAGCCATGCCTAAAAATATTTGACGCTCCTCAACCGTGTTGGGATGTGGCCATCGAAGAATGGCAGCGACCTTGTCAGTGTCCATCTTGATGCCAGAATAAGAGATCACATGACCGAGGTAATGTATCTCTGTTTTAAAAAAATCGCACTTGCTTTGCTTAGCATACAATGCGTGAGCTCGTAGGCTGTTCAAACACTAATTGTAAGTGTTCTATGTGTTCATCTTCAGTCTTACTGTAAATGAGAATATCGTCAAGGAAAACAACAACAAATTTTCCAAGATAGGGATGTAAAACACTATCCATGAGTGTCATAAATGTAGCTGGAGCATTGGTTAAACCAAAAGGCATAACCAAAAATTCAAAATGCCCGAACCGTGTTCTAAAGGCAGTTTTGGAGATATCTTGCGAGAGGATACGTACCTGGTGGTATCCTGAACGAAGATCTATCTTTGTATAATATCTTTCCCCGTGGACTTGATCAAACAACTCATCCACTTGAGGCAGAGGATACTTGTTCTTGATGGTTATCGCAATTAATCCGCGATAATCTACGCACATGCGCATACTACCATCTTTCTTTTTTACCAATAGAATTGGTGATGCCCAAGGCGAAGTGCTAGGTCTTATGAAACCACGAGCGAGGTAGTCAGCCAACTAACTCTCAACCTCCTTGGATTCTTTAGCACTCATACGATAAGGTGGTTTACTCACCAGTTTAGTGCCTGGCAAGACATCTATGCCATGCTGCACATCACGTGTAGGGGGTAAACCCGGTGGTAAATCACTTGAGAACACATCACTATACTCCATGAGTAAGTGAGTCAGCTTTTGCCATGCAAAAGGAGAAAGTAAACTAGAGTTATGCTAGGATGGAGAATCTTGTAATTCATGTAATGTTTGTTTTACAACAGTTGCACGTTGCTCTATAGAATTAAAATTGAGAGCACTTTGCTCGTTAGATTTGTTAACACTTTGTTTATCAATAAAATTCATTGCACTTTGCATACCATTACTAGAATTCATTGCACTTTGCACACCCTTACTAGAATTCACCGCACTTTGCTCTTGAGAATTCACCAAGACTTGGAGACAAGCAGTAACACAAAAAGACTTCATCTATTAAATTTGCTTTCTGCAAAATAGAAAGCTCGATTGTACATATAAGAGGTGCAGATGGTATATTTTTCTCACCAAGCAAAAGCACATGTTTACCATTGGCCATAAAGGATAAGGAGTTGTGTTCATAACTAGTGTGCAATGTGTTTCCTAAACCATGCAGCCACTCCCGTCCTAAAACTACATCAGCACGGTCCATGTTCATAACTTGGAAGTCAAGGGTCATTGTATGATCTTGAACAATAAGCTCAACCCCTTGAACTACCGTGTCCCATACTTCTTTATCATTCCCAGACATCTGCTCCACCACATACTTATGAGAGCAGGGAGTCTGTATAAGCTTCAATTTCTTGACTAGCTTATAGTTCAAGAAGTTATGAGTTGCACCATCATCCACTAAAATACGAACACATTGTCCATTAATAGTTCCATGCATGCAAATCAAATCATGGGGGCCAAAGGTGGGCTGCCACTGTAAGGTCTCTGACCCGACCCAAAAAGAGCACCATTGTACCATGAAATGAACATAATGAAAAAAGTTACTATTTTTAGCAGTTTTTCAAATTCTGTCAGTGCCATGATGTTTAGAATGTTTTAAAGCTTCAAAATGTGAATTAAAATAATTTTTTTTTTAATTCCAAAAATAGAAAGTTTTTGATCACCCAACCCGTCCAGTTTTGATCGTCTCCAAAAACTGCACTCGTACCCCGAATTTGAAAAAATGCATTTTCGGACCCCGAGGGCTACTAAATATGGCAGGTACTCGGAGCAGTACGCCTTAGTTAGAGCTTAGTATAGCAATTTACGGCATTAAAATCCGACTCGTATGACCCGTTTTAGCCTAAAATCAATTTTTCCAAAAATTGAGCGGGGAGGCATCGAAGCTCGAGGCTGTGTGGGAACAGGCTCCAGGCCACTCCGGGTCAGCTTTAGCAGCTAGGGGACACCTTTTGTCCTTGTGGGAGTCTTGGGAGAGTTTCCAAGCTTGCAACTAAGTGTGAGAACCAGTTAACCAAGCCAACTGGACACTTGGTGGGTAGGAGACTGGACTTGCCATGCTTAACTGGAGTAGCTCCCAGATGCAAATAGCAAGCAGGGTCGATTTTCAGCTTGAGGAGGCCTATTTAAAGGTGTGCTCACACACACACACACACCCAGTACACACACACACACACCTACACACACCTTGGGGAGGTGCTGCCGAAACACACACAGTTTTGAAGGAGAAGCAAGGAGGGAGGTGCTACCGAAATTCTCATCTTGAGGATTCATTGGATCAGAAAATCAAGAGGATTCTCAGCCCCTAATCACGGTAATTATGGTTTAATTCCGGCTCTTCTTAATTCTCATCATTATTCTCCCAAATTCTTCATCTACTATGCCTACTTTTAGCTATAATTCCCAATAGTTGCTCTCTAAGTTTACATAGCTATATTCATTACATAATCATCATTCAATTAGCTAATTTATGCAGCCATTCATCATTTTTAATCGATGATTAATACATGATTAGGAAAGATTTCTCTCTCTAGGCAGCATAGTTAATAAATTGTCAACCGGTAATAATGTAGATTTGATGAAATTCATTCTTTTACCATTCAATAGTATTGTAATTAAATTAGACTCAATCTTCTCTCACATTATGATGTGATTAAGGCTAAAATTAAACCGTCATTAGGCCAATAAGAAGAGAATTTTCTATCACACATGCCTGCGGTAATTCTGCATCTTCAAATCGCACTAGGAAAGTGATTGAGCTTGCTTACTTCATCTCTCTTGTAAATCAATTAGTAAAATTCTGAATTTCTTAATCATCTAAGCCAAGTGATTAACTTTAGAGCCAGTTCCTATAGGGCAGGTAAAGAATTACCCATAAAATTGCTAGGTCTCGAAGGAAAAATCTAATCTCTTGTATAAGGAGGATTCTTTAATGATTCTAATCTGCCAATTGGTTTGTTATGATGCTCTCAGACTTTAGCTCTTTTCTTCAAGTTTATCATTTAAAGTAGTTAGTATAAAATGTCCCCGGTAAAGAGAACTCGCTTCGGTGGTGCCCATGACCGCGAGGCGGGAACGAGCAATGTGAATGGAAAGGGAAAAGCTCCCATGGACGAACAAGCACCGACCATCTCACGAGCCATTGACGAAGAAATGGAAGAGGTAGGTCACAATTTTATTCAGTTGTTTAATTAACATTGCATACGTTTGGCTAGGAAAGAACATAGCCCCAAACATGTTGGAGAAATCCGACGGAAATCTTGGCATTTGAATTCATTGTACATTTAAGTCTAAGGTAGGAAAGAAATGATTGATGGATATATTGTTTGCAATAGGAAAGAATGTCTGCTAGGGAAAATTTAGCTCGACATGTTCATTCCATTTCCAATGTTGAATTAGTCCTGATCCCCCTACTTCACAGGGGGCAGAGTTCCTTGTTAAGGGCTCTTGAATCCACGACTTACTTTCTATGCGGTGGATACCCACGACTTGCTTTCGTTGCGGTGGGAACCCACGTCTTGCTTTCTATGCGGTGGGAGTGTCCATGTCGTGTTTTCTATGCGGTGGACATACCTAGTTGTATGGGCAGCTAGGCGACAACGGGCGGAGTAAACTCTCGCTGGAGAGGGGATGTTGTACCTCCAGAATAGTGGAATTTTAATGAATAAGTTTGAGTATAATTTTTACTAGAATACTGTCTTGGTGCCGCTTTGCAATACTGATTGAAGGGCTGTCCTAATGAACATTGTGATTCGGAATTTAATCAAGGAATGTTTATGTTGAACAATCATTGTGGTAGTAATTAGGACACACAAGGAAGTGTGAGTGTGGGGGTGGAAAGTGGGGGCTTGGCTCAGGTTGCCAAAGCCTATGAGAAGGGTGGTCTCGATTGGTCGGGAACTCTCTGTCCCCATAGTGTTTAAATCGATACTAGTAATACTCATTGCCCCTAGAGCGACGAAGTCTCAAGTGTACATGCCTCTGAAACATGGGGAAAAAGGCACTCGAGGTTTCTCTTCTCTTGGAAGGTGGGTCTTAGGATCGCTAGATAGGTTAAGTACACTTCCCTTACGAGGTGGAGCTAGATCTCATTGCTAGTAGGCTCGAACTCGACTCACTTTGTGATGAGAGATCGTCCGCTAGTTGAACCCCGAACCACTTTGTTTGCTTCCGCTATAGATCTAGTGGCCACCAGGTTCACCATCAGATCCGCCGTTCTATGCGGTGGGGTGGGGACCTCACAGCCACATTGAAGCAGGCACACAGCACTTGTGCTTTTCTTCCATATGAAGAACCTCTAGAGCACAATATTTAGGAGATGAATCTAATGTGAGGCGTTGCACCGTGCGCATGGCCTTTTCTTTGCCTTGTAAAAGAGGACAATCTTTCTTATTATGTTGGTCCGAAAGACATCTAAAACACAAATTGTGTTTCTTTCCACACTCAAAATCAGCAGTGCTGAGAGACCCACACGGAGTATCTCGTGATTGCTTAGGCTTCTTAGCCTCTTGTGGGCGTGGAGAGGTAGATTGTCTCTTGTTCTTCTTGGAACGTGTGGGAGATCTACCTCGCCATTGGCTCTTAGCAAAAGTATTCTTAGAGCAGGGAACATTTCCTTTCCTCTCTTAGTCATCATCATATCTTTGTGCATGACTAATGGCTTTTTTCAAAGTTTTTGGATGTTGGGTCTTGACATGAAGACGATAGTCTTTGTCAAGACCCCTATTAAAACCACGTATCTTTTGGAATTCATCTAGACCTTCTAGTTTTAATATGATTTCCCGATACTTTGAAAGGTACTGTGTGAGAGAGAGGCCAGACATGCGGCATGCATCCCATGCTAACCAATTCTTATCTTCTTTATTGGAGTCCAAAAACTCTTTGGAGAAAGAAGCTTGAAACGCAGCCCGAGACGGAGGACGATCATCTATTGGAAATGTCATCCGCCACTTATAGGCCTTGCCTTTAAGAGATAGACTTGTTTCCACAGCCGTCTTCATATCCGGGGTGTGTCTCAATCTATGAATATCACTCCATTTGTGTAAGAACGTGTTGACAGCATCCTTGTTGCGATCACGCTCTTCCCCGTGAAACTCAGGAATGGTGATATTCTTAAGTAATGCATTGCTACCTTCTGCATCTTCTGCAGCAGTTGTCTCTTGGACTCCTTGAGTCGTGCGAGCTTGGTTCCCTTGAACCGTGCCACTTGTGGCTCCTTGAGTTGTATGTGAATTCATAAATTTCACAAGTAACTCTGTAAGATTGGTAACATTTGCATTGAGTGCAGAGAGGTTTCTTTCAAGTGTGCTTTGGCGATATTCCAAAGTCTTGAAGAAAGCCATATCTACAAGCCCATGATCTCCTAGATCATCATCATCATGCATATTAGTGTCAGCAGCACCCCTGGTGCCCTGATTTTGATCTATGTGCTCAAAATCAAACGTGTGTGTAGGTGGGATATCCTCACTGGCCATGGTAAACACACACTAATGCAAAGAGAGAAAAAGAAACGACAACTTGTACCTTGAGAAATTGAAGTCTTTGTGTTTTGTATGCTCCGCGATTTGCGTTGCATGCGAACCTCGCCTTGCAAGAAGTTGAGTGCTTCACTTGTGGTTCCTTGTAAGAACACCGTTGATGATTCTTCATAAAAACTCGTCATTTTTGTGAAGGCTTTTCTTCACTTTGAAGCTACCTCCTTGAGGAAAAAAGAATTTTTGGAGGAAAATTTGCCTTCCTCCAAGAAGTGAAAAGGAAGGGTAAAGCTACTTCCTTGAAGTTTAAAGCTTTTCTTTTCCTTCTAGTTTTCCTTTCAACACAAGTAGACTATCTTTCCTTATTATACACAACAAGGGTCAATAACTTGATTGTAAAGTGTTGGCCTCTTATCCTCATTGGGTGGGTTCAACCCTCCTTCATGCAAGGGTTAAGCGGGCCTTCCTACGTGTGCAGCCAACGAAAGCCTTCGGAGCCTCGGTGCCATAAAGTTATCGATCGATTTTTCCTTAGTCGCCCGTTGTGGAGGGCGTAGATGGGACGGCCCTCGCGGTCGGCTGTCGCTGTCTGTCCATGCGCTGCTCACACGGGAAACTCTGCCTATCTTCTTTTTGCTGCACAGCGGAGACGTCGCTGTCTACGGAACGTGGGGGAGAAGCAGGGTGTCGCACGCACATGCAAGCCGCTTTTAGCCTCCTCCCAAAAATAGCTCAGATACCAGTGAAAGGGCGATGGTAATGCGTGTGCTGGTCTCCACCCAACCGTGCTATCTTATAGCCTCCCCTAGCATACACACTGTCCAGCCATGCCGGTGGCCTTGCCCATAGGACCCATGTCCTTACAGAATGTAAGAGAAAGAGGAAGATAGATAGAGAAAGAGATGTTAGGAATTGGATCGTGCTAGCTATGGTGGATGAAAGAGAAACATAGCGTCAATGCATGAGTGTGTGTGTAAGCAAGGTTATCACTCAAGTGAATTAGGTTCCCAGATAGAATTAGCTTGGACTCATAAACACAATCTTGAGTATTGACTTAGCTTAGCACAAGCTCACCATAGATAAGCATGTAGTGCAAAATGGAGTTGTATTTATTCATTCATGAAATGAGCTTTAAGTAGCTCTACAGCCTTGCTCCACAGCATGTGGGATAAATCCACTCTCTTCTCCTTGACTCACACTTTAGGACAAAGCTCACACTTTGCAATCCTCCCCTTGAGGTTTGGACTAAGACAAGATACTGAAGATGCATGATCCACACAGGCTAACAAAATCCACATAGAATGGTGATATCCACACAGGAAAATAAAGTCCACAAAGGATGGTGATATCCACACAAGATGGTAAAATCCACAAAGGATAGTGATGTCCACACAGGATGATAAGATCCACACAGGGAAAAGTCCTCCCCTACAAGTAGAGAGTCTGCATCTTCAAAATGGGTCTTCATAAAAGACAACGTTGCTCTCGTCTTCATCCTTTTTGTCTTCTCAGTATGTGAGTTGATCCTCTGTCAGGTCTCTTGCCTTCGTTGCTTCTGCTGTTGCTTCTACTGCTGCTGCTTTCTCCACTTCTACTGCCTCCATTTGAGTAGCACCGAGAAGGAGGGTGTCCCTTCCTACCACATTTGTTGCAAGGTTTATTTGTGTAGCAGTCTTTCGCTACGTGTCCCATTCTTCCACATTCATAACACTTTCTTTCGTTTATCGATGTTGATGGCGAATGCCTTCCCCTTGAGGATGTTGCAATAAAAACTACTCCTGATGAGGTGAGTGAACCTCTTTGCTTTCTTTCTTCTGCTTGGACTGAGTTGATGACATCTTGGAATGGTGGTGCTGGTTCTTTTTCTTCAAGAATTGTGACTAAGTGGTCATAAGAAGGTGGAAGTGCACTTAATAGTATGGCCACTTTGTCATCTTCTGGTACTTTGACCTGGATGTAAGTGAGCTGCGTGACAATGCTCTTAAGCCTATTCACTAGGCTAGCAATGTCCTCCCCTTCAATCATAGTAACTTTGTAAAGCTGTCTTTTAAGACTAACTTTGCTTCTTTTGGCCCTAGCTCCAAAATTACTTTTTAGGACATGCCAGGCATCATGTGCATGCTTACATTCATCTATGAAATGTACGTAGTTGTCATGCAAGGAGGTGATGATGATTCCCAATGCTTGTTCGTCTTTGGCCAAATTCTGTGCACTTGCTATGAGTGTAGATGCCCTAGTGTGCACTCCATCGGGTTCGGCTTAATTTTTCTATTCCCTTGTCACCCATTTGTGCTAATAGAGGAGTCTTTGCTTAGGAGACTCTCCTAGCCAGTGTCTGCCTCTTTACACGGCACACAAATAAAGTAAGACGATATTTGTTTCCAAGTTATTGTGCTTGGCTGCAAGATTTCAAATTTAATGTCTTCTTAATAAAGTGTGAAGTACCTCTTCACTCGAGGTGAAGTCACCCTTCACATACACCTTTGAGTTCTCTTTGATGACTGGAATGAGCCTTTGAAGTTGGCTTTGGATACCTTTGGAGCTCCCTTTTAAAAGCTTTGTATGCTCGAAGAAGCGTCTTCTACCTTTCTTCTTTAGTGCTTGAGGGGGTTAAAGTAACTTGAGAGGGTTGGCCACTCAGTGGGAACAAGGCCTTGAGCTTGGGAACTTTGGGCCTCTTGGGCTCTCGGAAACTTGAGGCAGCAAAACTTGGCCCTTATTGGGGAGCTCCTTGGAGCCGGTGCACAAGGTGGGAGCACCCCCTTGTGGGAGCTTGGCCTTTGGCCTCTTGGGCGCGGGATCTCGTGCTAGTGCCAGTGGGCAAATAGATACTTTCCGGGCACGTTAGGCAAGCCGGGCACCTACCGGGCAAGCGCGGGCAGGTGCGGGTAGCATGCCGGTTTGTCAGGCATGCGGGGTAAGCGGTCACCTTCTCGAGCGACGGGGGTAGGTCTCCGGGCAGCGGGCTGTGGCTAGTCGCGGTCGGTCTCCAGTCACTGGATGGCGTAGTCAAACGAAGCCACACCTACCGGTCGGGCCAGTGGCGGACCTGCCTCATGCATGTGATGCAGTTTATTGCCTGTTTGGAGTCCGCCCAGTGGGCGCCTTTTCTATTTGCCTTTTGTGGTATGGCCCCTCAAAAATATATGGTCAACCCCTATAAATAGGAAGTTCACATGTAGTTTGTTGGCAGATTTTCCTCCTTAAGACAAAAAAGGAGGAAGATCCTCTTTGGCATTAAATGCACCACACACACATACACACATAAAATTATGAACTACTACAGGGATTAGAGAGACTGAGAATGCATTGAGTGAAAAGTTGATTAAATGATTAAGTGCTCTAACGGAGCCCGATTTGAGCAAGGAGATAGTCTGTAGAGAGCTATTGCGAGGCTACGCACACACACACCAATCGTAAATGCCAATTTTACTAAAACAAGGAGCAGATTTTGGATGCAAAATGCAAGTTCTTAATGGCAAATTAATGAACTTTGACGCTAATTAAGCTTCCAATAAGCCACTGAGTAGTGGCTCAAGAGTGTTTAGCTGAAGAACATGCTCATGCTAGCCAATGGAATACTAATTAAGCATGCATTATGCAATAAAAGAGCAAACCTAATGGATCTATCTAATGATGATCAATGAATGCTAATTGTACAAACATGCCAATGCATAATAGCAAGCCTAGCTAGCATACCCAAGCTCTGATACCATATGTTAGGAATTGGATCGTGCTAGCTATGGTGGATGAAAGAGAAACATAGCGTCAATGCATGAGTGTGTGTGTAAGCAAGGTTATCACTCAAGTGAATTAGGTTCCAAGATAGAATTATCTTGGACTCATAAACACAATCTTGAGTATTGACTTAGCTTAGCACAAGCTCACCATAGACAAGCATGTAGTGCAAAATGGAGTTGTGTTTATGCATTCATGAAATGAGCTTTAAGTAGCTCTACAGCCTTGCTCCACAGCATGTGGGATAAATCCACTATCTTCTCCTTGACTCACACTTTAGGACAAAGCTCACACTTTACAAGAGATAGAGATAGAAATAGAGAGAGAGAGAGAGCGAGAGAGAGAGAGAGAGAGAAATGGATTGAGAGAGAGAGAGAGAGACAGAGAGAGATAGATAGTTATATTATCATCCTCAAAGGTCAAATATGACCTATGGGACCAAATGAACATGTCACGTGGTGTGAGTGGAGGTCATAAGTGACTTTGGATGCTCAAAAATGGTTGAAATGAGCATCGCAATAGAGTCCACATCATGGTTGGGAGAGGAAGTTATGTAGAGAGAGCTCATGGTTGAATATATGGGGAAAAGAGGACCTAATGTGGTCAAAAGCTGAGCACTCAAGTAGTGTGTGGTACTCACTCTCTCGCACTTGACGAGGGCATAAGGTGCAAAGTCGATGAGACTCCTCATTGGTGCCCCAACGTCTTGTCTCGCAGTGTAGAGAATGGGAGGTAAGACGAATGGAGGCAATGGTGCGGATCGCACTCAACGGGATGGGCTCAAGGATGTAGGGATGGGTTCGGTTACCTCATTTGGAGAAGAAGAGAAATTTGTAGTTCGGGGCAATGTGTGTGGTGTAATGGCTGAAGCGAGAACCTCCGGATTTCTCCCAAGCCGTGATACATTGACGTTGTAAGAAGGCCTCATTAACTTGGGAGTCGATCGACGCATCCTTGACCAAGTGACATGCATCCCATCTTCCAATCCATTTCTTGATGTCAAGCATCCACCCCGAACTTAGTATTTTGCTCTTGCATGTCTTTTGGACCTTTTGACTTGCTTCATATGCGATTCTAGGAAGTCGATACAAAGGCCTACGTCGTGTCTTAAGCATATACTCCACAACCCTTTGCATGCCCAAGACCTCAATGTGAAGCGATCCGGACTCAAGAAGTAAGAGCATGTAGGGTGTTTGTGAATTGACTTGGAAAAAGTTGGTGAGAAAATGCTCATGGACATTCTCAAACTCTTTCCAAGTAGAATTCCAGAAGCTACCATCCCACACCTCCCCTCCATAGAGAAGCATCGGTGTCACCAATGTGTCACAGAGGTACTTTTTGAGAGCCCAACACTTGATCTCTCAGGCACTGCACATGTTCTCAAATGCATAATAAGCCCTCTTTCCGGCTTCCAAGCGACACATTGTGCAATCCTTCCCTTTATGATAGATAGAGGGAAAGAGAGAGAGAGAGAGAGAGAGAGAGAGAGAGAGAGAGAGAGAAAGAGAAAGAGAGAGAGAGAGAGAGAGTTCTAGTATTGTCCTCGGAGGTCAAATATGACCTATGGGACCAAATGAACATGTCACCTAGAGAGAGAGAGAGAGAGATAAAGAGAGAGAGAAAGAGATTTTAGATAGATTTTATTATTGTCCTCAGAGGTCAAATATGACCTATGGGACCAAAGTTACATGTGATGTAGTATGTGTATGACTGATGAGTGACTCTCGATGCTCCAAATTGTGGTGATGATAGGCGCAATGGAGAGCCCACACTCTGGCTGAGAGAGGAAAGTGTGTGGGTCTAAGTCATGGCTGAAAATGTGAGAGAAGCAAGTACGGTGATGGGGGCTTTTCACAAGCCAAGCTCCCATACCCCTCTTCTCTCGTCCCCACCCCATGAAAACCCCCTCTTAGGGAGGGAGTGATAAAAAGCATTGAAAAAAGTAAGAAAAAAAAATAAAGTATGATTATGTAAATATATAAGAAAGGTAAAATAGACCACCTCATGCCTGCGGGGTAGCCCATCCCCACCTTGCCTCCTTTTTCTTCACTGTTGCCCCACTGGGTGTCCCTTTTCCTCTCCTCCACTCAAAAGGTCAACCCCCTCTCTCTTCCCCTTGTCCTTTCTCCTTTCTCTCTCCCCTCAAGCTACCCCACCTCTCACCAATAATGCATTATAACTCACCAATAATGCACCCTAACTCACATGCAACTTACCCTATCTTCCAAAATAGTATACCCCACCCCCTCTTTCTCTCTCCTATCATATCCCATGACCCTAATACCCCCCTTTCTCTCTAAAGGGCGCCATGTCTCTTGTCTTGTAGCTAAATAACCTCCCCCACACTCACACACACTCAGTTTCACTGAAAAAGGTGCCCACAGACTCATCCCCACCCGGTGGTTACCTAATGTTTCTTGTGTTCACACACATCTGCACACAGATTCACCTCTGAACACACTCCCCTCTCTCCCCTCTTGTAATTACTTTATTCTCCATGTCACCTCTCACTTTTTTCATCAACCCATCTCTCTCTCTTAGTCTCTCTCTCATGAGACACAACCAGACAAGTGGGGCCCACAGTCACATGGCCTATGTAGATAATGATTTCTTCATTTCTAAATTCTAGAATTTCTCCCCCCTCCTCCCCTATATAAAGAAGGGTAACCATCACACTAAAGACACACACCATCACCAAAGAGTACACTATGCACTGCGTGTGCCTAGTGCACACACACACACCCACACCATCACCATCACCGCAATCACCATGCTCGTCTTAAGCATGACCTCTACACCCTTGGGCTATGGAAGATGAAGGGAAACTAAATGAAGGATGATGGCCGTAACCCTCGTGCGAATCTTCGCCATCAACTCCCACCTATCCGCCATGTGCTCTACCACGCTCTCCCTTCTCATTCCCCTACCCTATGCTCCCCATTTCATCGCCTTATTCTCTAAATAAAGCTTGAGGTTTTGTGAGTATGTTTTCTTTCAATGTTTTGCCCATGTGAGGTGTGCGGAATCGCCACCTAGTCTTGTGTTTGGAGTGAGCTTGTGTATGTGTGAAGGGTGTGCGGATTAGCCATCCTTTTGTGGTGCCTAAGTACTAAGCCGCTATACCCCCTCCCTCACTCTCTCTCTCTCTCTCTCTCTCTCTCTCTCTCTCTCTCTCACTTGATCTCATTCCCTTTCCTCTTCATCATTGCCCCCAAGCATCCATCTCTCTTGGATGAAAACTTTGTTATGGTGGTGTGATGTTTGCGTCCTAGCCGCTGAAGCTAGGTGGTGCCCCCTCTTTGCTTTACCATGACATGCTCGAGGCGCACCATTCGATCCCCGGTGTTTTAGAGGCCGTCGGGGTTCGGGGTTCGCTTTGCTCCCATCATTTGGTGCCCCCACTAAGGATTGAACTCAAGACCTTCAGTTTACAAGACTGAAACCCCTAAACTATTGTGAATGGATGAATGGCTAGCAGGATTTGCTAATTGGATGACAGAAGAAGAAGAGCTCCAAGCACAACTAGACGAACTCCGCATCTCCATCGAAGCTCGAGTGCCAGGCGTAACGGTAATCAATTTGCAGTGGGAGAGTCAACCAACACGCCAAACCCAGTGGATATACATAGGCCAAGTGCCAAGAAGAAGAAGGAGAAGGTCGAAACCATGTCCGCAACCTACAACCAACCCACAACAACAAAATGGAAGGAGCTCTACACAATAGAGAATCAACACTATTCTACTTTGAGAATCGGGTAACTCAAGTCACCGAGGTAATTATCACAGTCAAGTTTCAAGTCGCACCTGATGCTGCAGCACAGATAACGGAAGCATTGGCTCACACTCTCACTAGAGAAACTAGGGATCTACTGAGTTTGTTTCAGGAAAGAGCACCACCCTCTCCCACAAGCTTGGACAGTGACTAAGCACCTCTAAGCTTCACATGAATCAATACAGCCTACCTCAAGACAGATCACACATACCAACACGTGTACGCTCAATCAAGGTAATACTGGACTCGAAGGCTCACTACCAGCATTTCATTGACACCATGCTGGGTGGGGAGCGATTTTTTGAGGTTCTGGCATCAGATCAACCATTTGTCTGACCTTTGGTACAAGGCAATGTACCGTTTGAAGTTTTAATCTATGTCCTAGTATAAGAGGGTATACACGCCTCCTTGTAAAGAAGAAAAAAACTTTTGCAAGTTAAGCAGTGTGGCTTTCTAGCTCTCTCTCAGTAATCATGGCAAGTGTAGCATTTCCAACATTTAAAGGAAAGAAGGGGGAGGATTTGGTAACAGACTTCCTAGATGACTTTGAAGTAGCATGTGTAGTGAGCAACAAAAATGCGGATGAATCCCGGGTTAGAATCTTTAAGCATCTCATGAATCTACAAGCTAGATCATGGTACAATGCACTTCCACAAGCAACCAAGGATGACTGGGAACCCTTAAAAACCGCTTTTAAGAGGCGCTTTGGGGGAGGTACCACTTCAGAAAAGTTGTGGGACAAGTTGAGAGACTTGAAGCAGGAGGGTCTTTTAGAATATGCCACCTATGAGTCCAAATTTGTGGATTTGTGGGAACGGTGTGTTGAGTCACTGGCAAGGGGAGAAGCTGCACCCGATTTCCTAAAAAACGATCGGTTCACACATGGCTTATGGTCGCTTCTCAAGGAGAAGGTGAAAGGTAGATTCTCGGCTACGTACGAGTTAGCCGTTGAGATTGCTCGCCTTAAGGCCAAGAAGCTACGAATGAAAGCCAAAGAAACTGAGTCAATAGAAACAACAACATTACGTCAACCAGCAACTACGGCAACCACCATTCCACCACCACCACGGGCTCTTGGGGTAAGATATGACCAACAAGATATGTTGGCCCATATTACTGACCAACTACAGAATTTGTCTATCCACTTAATATAGCAAGGGAGGAGTCAAGAAAGAGATCAAGACCCTGGAAGAGCACGACGACAAAACAGGGAGTATCATTGCTACAACTGTGGAGAAGACGGTCACGGTATGTACTACTGTCCCAAACCACGACAAAACTATAATAGAGGAGGTAGGAGGAACCAATTGTCACCCCCTAGAGAAAAAACACCCCCACCTCGAGCACCAACCCCACCAACACAAATTCTACGTCCACCCCAGACACCACTACAAGCATCCATTCCACCTCTTCCACCAGCCCCACCACCTGATCGCCCTGTAAACATCCTAAGGCTAGAAGAGAAAGGAAAAGCCGTAGTAGTGGATCCACCCAGAGCAAAGGAAAGAGGGTTGGAAACACCTACATTGATGGAGGTGCACAAATCTGTGTAATGAGCGAAGCTATGATGCTTCGATTAGGGCTCGAGGTTGACAGGCCTTCTCCATGCAAGGCAAAGATGGCAAACAACGCAAAAGTAAAGTGTGTGGGTGTGGTACGTGCCGTGAAAATCAAAGCTTTCAACACTGACGTAGAGGTAGATTTTTTTGTAATGCCTACTAAGGGAGAGGGCTATCCACTAATTTTGGGAAGGCCATGGTTGATGGCCATGAAGGGAAAACAGGACTGGGGTACTGGCCTTCTACGCATGACCGGTAAGAAAGGGGAGGCAATCTACTACGACATGAGGATTGGCAAGCAGAAGCAAATGAATCTGGAAACATCGGCAGATGCAACCACTAGCGAATCTTCCAGTTCTGAGGAGGAGACCACATCCACCGACGAAAGTGACAGTTCCATTGATGTAATGGGTATCATTATGAAGGATCCACAAAGGGTAAGCACAACTGGTGATCCATCACCAAAATGGCAACCCAATGAAGAGGAGAGCAAATCACCTAGCCTAGGAGGAAGTAGGTTGAAGGGTATGTTGTCTACGGAATTAACACTTGAGGAGAAAAATAGTTTTTTGCAAATGTTGATGGGATTTCCTAACCTGTTCATTGACAACTATGAAAGAATCACAGGCATTACACTGGTGGAACATCATATTAAGCTGAAGGAAGGGGTAAAACCAGTTGTGCAAAAGCTACGACGACCGGGGGTCATACAAGAAAAGGCACTCTTGGCCGAGGTAAGGAAACTGCTGGAGGCGGGATTCATCTATCCTGTAGAAAACTCAGAATGGGTATCACCCGTAGTGGTGACGCCTAAAAAGAATGGTAAGTGGAGAGTCTGTGTTGACTACAAACCACTAAATGCAGCTACAAAGAGAGACCACTTTCCTCTCCCTTTCTTGGATGCAATTCTGAATGAAGTAGCAGGTTTTGAATGCTATACCGTCTGTGATGGTTATTCTGGATACTTTCAAATACGGATAGCCTTGGAAGATCAGCTAAAAACCACTTTTATCACGCCATGGGGTTGTTTTGCATACAGGGTTATGCCATTTGGTCTCACAAATGCACCTGCCACATTCCAAAGATATGTCACATATGTTTTTCAACCGTTCTTTGGAACATCCATAAGAGTGTTCAGTGATGATTTTTGTATATATAGCTCCCGTATTTCACATTTAGAAAAGGTAACTGAAGGTTTGGCCAGGTTGCAGAGCCTAGGTGGGCAATTAAATGTGGATAAATGCCACATTGGGGAGAGTAAAGTCATTCTACTAGGCCATGAAATTTCAGCAAAAAGTATCAACGCCGACCCAAGTAAGGTGTCCGCACTCATAGCCCTACCTTCACCAACGACCGCATGTCAACTGGTCTCTTTTCTACAGAAGGTGAGGTACTTAAGTAGATTCATACATCTACTATCACAACTTGTTCTACCACTGCAATAACTCACTCAAAGATCAACTTTCACTTGGGACGAGGAAAGCGAACATCACTACAACAAGGTAAAGGAGGTCTTAGCCACTCTGCCAACTATCTCACCACCTAAGTGGGATGAAAAATTCTATGTCACCTCAAGTGTTGGTGATGACTCATTGGGGGCTGTGCTACTCCAAAAGGATACGACGACATCTTTCATGAGGCCAATCTACTTCTCTAGTCGAATGATGACAGCAGGAGAGAAAGGTTTCACCCATGTGGAACACTTAGTCCTAGCTCTTAGATTTGCAACTACAAAGTTTAGGTCATATTTGTTGCCTAAGCAATTTGTGATTCTAACCACGGATGAAATATTTCCCTATGTTGTACAACACATGGATGTGTCTGCTAGAATTACTAAATGGCTAGTTCGTCTGCAAGAGTTTGACTACACGGTACAGGTAGAAAGCACGACAAGGGCAAGTTTGGGGGGACTAACGACCTACCAAGTCTTTGAAAGGAAGGAGAAGCAATCTAAGGAAGGAGAAGTCCGATTACCTCCAGTACCACCGATGGTAGAAGGAGCATACTCTCACTACTTTGATGAAGCCTACAAGCGAGCGTCCGACAAAGCAGCTGCAGGCATAGTGGTCTTTGATGACAAAGGGACAAAGGTATTTTCGTTGGGCCAATTGTTAGATTCACATTCTAACAATGAAGCTGAGTATGCAGCACTAACCAAGGGTCTACAATGGTGCGTCTCGCAAGGTGTACAACGCCTTAATGTATTTGGGGATGCTCTACTTCTGGTAAGGCAAGTAAATGGAGCTTGGACATGCAAGAATCCTAGTTTAAGGACTCACTTAAGTGGTGTAAAAACCTTGTTGGGTAAGTTTGAAGAAGTTCAAATACACCATATCCCAAGGGCTCAAAACCAAGAAGCAGATGCCCTAGCAAGTGAAAGACTACAGGAAGTGGTGGTTGGAGCAATAAAACTAAAGCTCCCTCTATTTCAAGGCAGTGATGCCTTGCCTGACATCATGCATTTTTTGGAAACAGGGGAATGCCCATCAGATTTAACAAAGGGACAGAAGCAATGGCTGACGCGGAAGGCCACAAGGTATCGACTCATCAATGATGGTTTGTACTGTAAGGGTAAGGACCAAATACTCGGGAAGGTCCCTCTCTCTCACGAAATCACGGGAGTAATTGCTAGCTGTCACGACGGGGTTTGTGGTGGTCACTTTTCCCTAGACATAACAAGTAGGAAAATCTTGCAGGCAGGCTTCATATGGCCTAGCCTCAACCGTGATGTACACCATTGGTGCAAAACGTGTAAGTTGTGTCAAAAGGTCGGCACTAGGTCACTTATGCCTGAACCACAGACACCTATTCTCTGATATGGCCCATTTGAAAAATGGGGTATCGATGCCATTGGGCCATTACCTAGGGCCAACTCAGGAAAATTCTACATTATCATGGGGGTCGACTACATGACTAGATGGACAGAGGCTACAGCCACCACTAGAATCACAGCGGTAGAGGTAGCTAAATTTATCTACGAGCACATATGCTGTAGGTTTGGCATACCTTTAGAGATCATCTCTGATAGAGGGCCAGGTTTCAGAGCAGACTTGGTAGGAGAATTAATGCAAAAACTGGGCATTACAAGGAGGCACTCTTCACCATATTACCCTCAATGTAATGACCTAGTTGAAAAGGTAAATGGAATGGTTTCTAAAATTATTACCAAGCAGGTAAACAATCATCCCGGAGACTAGGATAAGTATCTACTACCAGCTTTATGGGCCTACAGAACTTCATTTCGTACATCCTTGGGATTCACACTGTATCATCTAGTATTTGGTAAGGAAGCAATCTTGCCCATTGAAGTGCAACTACAAAGTCTCAGAGTAATGGCAAGCCAACTTCAACAACCCAACATGCATTTGAGAGATTACATCATCAACTTGGAAAGACTGCAGCTGGACAGAGAAGAAGTAATAAATTATTATGCAGCACAAGCAGAGCATAGACGGCTTAGCTTTAACGAGCATCTCCGGAAAAAATAATTGAAGAAAGGAATGTTGGTGCTCCGCTACGACAATCGCTTTGACACGTGCAAGGATAAAAAACTCCTGCTCCGATGGGAAGGCCCTTTCATCATCAGGAAAAAGTATGCCAATGGAAGCTACCAGCTTATGGAGGCTGATGGAAAACTTCATAAAACCAAGGTAAATGGTTGGCGTTTTAAACCTTATTTTCTTCGATTTGACCAGGCTCCACCAATTGACATTCCAGATGAGGACACACCATCAGCCGCTACCTCCGACGATGATGATCAAACAGATGAGCTAGAGACATGAATGCCTCTAGCCAAAAGGGGAGGGCTAATGATGGGGGCTTTTCACAAGCCAAGCTCCCATACCCCTCTTCTCTCGTCTCCACCCCATGAAAACCCCCTCTTAGGGAGGGAGTGATAAAAGGCATTGAAAAAAGTAAGAAAAAAAAAAGGTATGATTATGTAAATATACAAGAAAGGTAAAATAGGCCACCTCATGCCTGCGGGGTAGCCCATCCCCACCTTGCCTCCTTTTTCTTCACTGTTGCCCCGCCGGGTGTCCCTTTTCCTCTCCTCCACTCAAAAGGTCAACCCCCTCTCTCTTCCCCTTGTCCTTTCTCCTTTCTCTCTCCCCTCAAGCTACCCCACCTCTCACCAATAATGCATTATAACTCACCAATAATGCACCCTAACTCACATGCAACTTACCCTATCTTCCAAAATAGTATACCCCACCCCCTCTTTCTCTCTCCTATCATATCCCATGACCCAAATACCCCCCTTTCTCTCTAAAGGGCGCCATGTCTCTTGTCTTGTAGCTAAATAACCTCCCCCACACTCACACACACTCAGTTTCACTGAAAAAGGTGCCCACAGACCCATCCCCACCCGGTGGTTACCTGATTTTTCTTGTGTTCACACACATCTGCACACAGATTCACCTCTGAACACACTCCCCTCTTGTAATTACTTTATTCTCCATGTCACCTCTCACTTTTTTTCATCAACCCATCTCTCTCTCTTAGTCTCTCTCTCATGAGACTGCTGTTTTGGCACATATACACACAGCCAGACAAGTGGGGCCCACAGTCACATGGCCTATGTAGATAATGATTTCTTCATTTCTAAATTCTAGAATTTCTCCCCCTCCTCCCCTATATAAAGAGGGGTCACCATCACACTAAGGACACACACCATCACCAAAGAGTACACTATGCACTGTGTGTGCCTAGTGCACACACACACACCCACACCATCACCATCACCGCAATCACCATGCTCATCTTAAGCATGACCTCTACACCCTTGGGCTATGAAAGATGAAGGGAAACTAAATGAAGGATGATGGCCGTAACCCTCGTGCGAGTCTTCGCCATCAACTCCCACCTATCCGCCATGTGCTCTACCACGCTCTCCCTTCTCATTCCCCTACCCTATGCTCCCCATTTCATCGCCTTATTCTCTAAATAAAGCTTGAGGTTTTGTGAGTATGTTTTCTTGCAATGTTTTGCCCATGTGAGGTGTGCGGAATCGCCACCTAGTCTTGTGTTTGGAGTGAGCTTGTGTATGTGTGAAGGGTGTGCGGATTCGCCATCCTTTTGTGGTGCCTAAGTACTAAGCCGCTATACCCCCTCCCTCTCTCTCTCTCTCTCTCTCTCTCTCTCTCTCTCTCTCACTTGATCTTATTCCCTTTCCTCTTCATCATTGCCCCCAAGCATCCATCTCTCTTGGATGAAAACTTTGTTATGGTGGTGTGTTGTTTGCGTCCTAGCGGTTGAAGCTAGGTGGTGCCCCCTGTTTGCTTTACCATGACAGGCTTGAGGCGCGCCATTCGGTCCCCGGTGTTTTAGAGGCCGTCGGGGTTCGGGGTTCGCTTTGCTCCCGTCAACGGATGTGACCAAGTGCTGAGCACTGTAGTAGTGTGTGGTACTTAGACTCTCGAACTTGCAATAAGCATAATATGCACAGTTGATTTGACTCTTCTCCATTGCCCCAACGCCTTGTCTTGCATCAAAGGAAATGGGAGCTAAGTTGAATGGCTGCGATAGTGCGTATCGTTGACAAGGGGATAGGCTCAAGCATGTACATGTGAGTACGGTTTCCTCTTTCAGTGAAGACCATGGTTTTGTAGTTGGGGGCAATATGGGTGGTGTAATGTATGAAGCGTGACCCACAGGGATCTCTCCCAAGCCGTAATACATTGATGTTGTAGAAAAGCTTCATTCACTTGGGAGTCAATTGAAGCATCATGTAGCAAATGTAATGCATCCCATCTCCCAAACCACTTCTTTATGTCTTGCATCCATCCCATGCTCAAGATCTTGCTTTTATGCATCTTTTGAACTTTTCTGCTTGCTTCCCATGCAATTGTAGGAAGTCGATGTGAGGGGTTTTGACGCATCTTTATCATGTACTCCACAACCCTTTCCATGCCCATAACCTCAATTGGAAGAGATCCCGACTGAAGAAGTAGGAGCATATATGGTGTTTGTGTTTTAACTTGGAGAAATTTTGTAAGAAAACGCTTTTGGACATTCTTGAACTCTTTCCAAGTAGACTTTGAGATGCTCCCGCCCCACACTTCAACTCGATAAAGAAGAACTAGTGTGACCAATGCATCAAAAAGATACTTCTTTTGAACCCAACACTTGATGTTTCCCGCATTACACATGTTCTCAAATGCATAATATGCTCTCTTTCCCGCTTCCAAACGACGCATAGCACATTCATTCCACTTGTGATTCGACAAAACCTCAAGGCCAAGGTACTTAAAGCTCTCAATAACTTCAAGTGTCTCATTGTTCTACAAAATGCATGGCTTCTCCTTATGGTTGGTTTTCACAAGCATAACCTTTGTTTTGGATTCATTCACAATCAGCCGACTATGCAAGCAAAAGTTCTCAAGGACAAAACATAATCTTTTGTGCATCTTTTAAGTGTGTGCTAGAAGCACTACATAACCCGCATACAACAAAAGCATGATTACCGCATTGGAAATAGTGACTTCTTCAATGCCTTCTTCTTGCATAAAGTCAAATACCATTTGTTCCAATTGATCGATGCGTAGACCAAAGAGAGTTGGTGACAATGAACATCCTTGTTTAACTCCAATAATGCTTACAAAAATTTCTAAAATTTCACTTCCCATGCGCAATTGACAAATCACCTTTTCATAGATTCAAGAAACCGCAAGCATAAACTCACTTGGCACTTGTAACTCTTCCATCCTTCTCCACAAATTGTTACGTGGAATCATGTCAAAGGCTTTCTTAAAGTCCACAAAACAACAATACAATCGTTTGCCTTTCAATCGACTTTCCTCCTTGAGAACATGAAGAGTGACAAGATGATCAATGGTGCTATGGCATCGATGAAAACCCGCTTGTCCTTTTGCACGCTAGTCATTCTCTTCAACCCAATCACTCAATTTCATCTCCATTATGCACCTAAATAACTTTGCCATAAGAGACCCAATCATTATAGTCCGGTAGTTGTTTACATTCTTTACATCCCTCCTTCATGCAAAGGCTTAACCCAATTAGTACTCCAATCATAAGGCATACCATATTGAAGTGCAAGGTTGAACATATCACACATCCACCCATGGGTAAAATCTCCCGTCCATTTAATAATCTCCAGCTTCATACCTTGAAGATCTCCCGCTTTGCAAGTGGCCAACTTTTCAAGCCCACCGCATACATCGTCAATAGTAAAAAAATAAGGCATACAAGGGAGTGAACCATAAAATGATATTTTTTCAGCATTTGCTTGCTCATATAATTGCCTACAATGTGTGTACATATCCACAAGACTCAAGTTACCAAAATTGTCAACCCGCTTGCCCCTCAAGTTTCTCCAAAATCTTCCACATGCATGTGCCTTTTCTTGGACTTGAAAAAGTTGTTGCTTTACTTCCCATCTTCTTCTCTTCTTTTAAATCAATGCCTTCTTGTATATATGCAAATGACTTTGATAGTTGTCTTTGTCCATAGTTGCATTAAGCTTTATCAAGGACTTTTGAGCATTTTGATATTCTTTATCAGACCACCTTTTGTGTGATCTATCTTTGTTGATACCATGGAGATGCTTTATGGCAAGACATTCTTCGGCACAAGAACAAAAAACTTTCTTGAAAGCTTCCAGTTTAGTTTCCAATGGTGCGTCATATTAAAGCTTTGTCATCCATAACTTTTGCTCAACCATTTCAATGGACATTGGTGCCCGTTTGAAATTCATACATAGTGATAATTTCTCTTTCCTTTGGCTGAGATTATCATGCTTAGTTGCTTCTTCACATGAAAGTTCAATACATAAGGTCCGATGGTCGGATTCGAGGGTCCATTGGCCAAACATAAAACTCTTTATGCAATACATGATGGCATCGGAGAGTAGCATATAGTCAATCACATTGTCCCCATTATGTTTCTTACATGTAAATCCATTTGTTCCACTCCACAAAGATACACGGTTGGCAATGAGCATACCCGTGATATTACACGTGTAAAAGTAATTTTCCATAGTGATCCGGCTCTTTCTCATCCATTGAAGTATGATCAAACAAGTGAACTTCCTCCAACTCCCTTGAAATGTATGGCATATCAAATTGTTGAGTATCATGTTGCAATGTTTTTGTGCGAGCATTCATATCCCCATATACAATAACATCATCTTCGCCTTTGAAATAAGCAATGTCCTCTTCTAAAGAAAAAAATGGCTGATCCCTATCCATGCAAGCATAAAAGGGGAAATCATGATGAGGAATGTAGCAATTGGTACAAAAATGGGTGCTCTTTTTGGTGTCATAATTTTCAGCCATACATAATGTTTGTACTTATCATCTTTCACAATTCATACAAAATCTTCCAATCCTTTCTTAACCATACATGCTACCCCTCCTTGCCCTCTTTGTTTCTTGAGATTCTTTGATCACATCAATGAATGTACATTGTAATCCTCCAAGCCGTTAATCCTTTGTGTATCATGCTCCCAAGTTTCAAGAAGAAGTACAACATCTGCTTTGCTAGTTAGTTCATCAATGCCAACCCCCGCATTCCATGGATATCCATTACAATTCCAAAAGCATATTTTCAATTGTAACTCGGTCTCATATGTCGCGCATCCCTATTTTCTCAAGGGACTTGCCTTTTCCTTGGACACATTTTCTTCGTGAGAGATCTCCTAATTTTTCTTATTCTTTTTCTCATATGCCTTACAACGCATATTTTGCTACTTAATAGTGTGATCTTCACATACAAAACATTTTGTATCCCTTAAATAGATCCAACTATTATCAAGGATAATCTTTCATTTGGTCTCATCCGGCATGGTGCATATAATTGGCCGTTCTCCCGAGCGAGGAGCTCCTTGCTTCCCCACTCTATGTGCTGCATAGACCATAACTTCGGACATGTTAAAGTGGGTTTTGAAGAAATCTTCAATAACAATGGCAAGAGAAGGAGGTCTCTCTAACTTCTCTTCCGGAGAGAGAGAGATAGATAGATAGATAGATAGATAGAGAGGGAGAGAGACTGATAGATTGAATTATCATCCACGAAGGTTAGATATGACCCATGGGCATGGAGACAAAATCATTACAACGTGATCTTCTAAGTAAGTGTATCAGATACATATCAGTTAAGGACTGAGGGTCTGTCAACAAGGTGGGAAAGAAGAAGAAAAAAAAGAAACAAAACCTAGGTGGGGTCGGGTAGGGGAGAGCCCCTTTGGGAGTTTGAAACTCCTAAATGATGGCCTTAACCCCTCGGTATACTGTCCATTTACCTTGTTTTTGTGCTTCGTGGACCTTTTTGAGCTCTTATTTTTTCATCTTGAGTTGATTCGTGGTCAACTCTTCCGCAATCCAAACCTTTGTTTCCTTGAGTAGGTGGGTTTGGCGCAACAGCCGCACCCGCTCCTCTTTGTTCTTGAAAGTCAAAAGGCAATGCTCTGGTGGAACTTGCCTATGGGTGTCATTGATCCAAGAAATGGCTTCCGACTTGATGTTGATTGTTTGCAGAATATTGTTGAGCTTGATAATTACTTCTTCAAGGGTATCGTCGGCGGTCCACCATGGTGAGGGGAGCCCACCAATCCAAACCTTGAGGGAGTTCTCTTCTTGAAGTTTCTGTTCTCGAAGCTCCATTGTCACACAGGTCTGGACTTCACCAATGGCTGCAGAGTGAGCTTGGGTGACTTTGGCTTCAACTTCTTTGACTTTGTCTGCAGCGAGCTTGACCATAGAGTCAAGGCTAGCCTCGAGCTTGCTAAGGCGCGCTTTAAGGTCGTGATTTTCTTCCATAAGTTGATCAACGTCTCTTTGAAGCTCTTTGATCCGGTCGTGTTTGCTCGGTGCTTCTACAACGGCCGCGGAACTAGACCGACCCCTCGTAGTGACCTTTGGGGTATCCATGATGAGATTTAGCTTCAGTATGACCCAGCTATAAAACCAGGCCTTAATCAAAGGGTTTTTCAAAGCTTCGTTATGATGGGCTGGCCTTGCTCTGTAAATCCGAGCCACAGGACTGCAAACTTAATTAACACTTCAAAGGGTTTTCCAAAGCTTCGTTATGATGGGCCGACCTCGCTCTGTAAATCCGAGCCAGAGGATTGCAAACCCACTCGGACTGCAACTGCTATATCACAAGGTGGTTTGCTGAGAAAGCTTGAGCTCGGGGCCAGTTGGCTTGCTAAAGGAGTTGGAGTGAGGGGCGCGGTTCTACAGAGGCTAGGGTTGGCTTGAGTTCATGCAGAGTAGGGCAAAGCTGACAATTTTCGGGCTGGCTTGAGTTTGTGTAGGGCATCGCAGACGCTAACGCCTCCCATAGGGCAACCCCTCGCCCAGAGGGAGGCATGAAGCAGAGATGAAGCTAGGGTTGAGAGAGAGAGAGAGAGAGAGAGAGAGAGAGAGAGAGAGAGAGAGAGAGAGAGAGAGAGAGAGAGAGAGAGAGGGGGGGGGGGGATAGATAGAGAGGGGAAAGAGAGAGAAGGATATATATATATATATTATATATATATATATATATATATATATATATATATATATATATATATATATATATATATATATATATATATATATATATATATATATATATATATATATATATATATATATATAGAGAGAGAGAGAGAGAGAGGGGAGAGAGAGAGAGTGTGTGTGCGTGTCTGTCACACGTGTCAATGCAAGGGACTTGCCGATACACTGTGTGCGAGCCACAAATGGCTCCAAGCACACAACTAGCCTAAACTAGTAAGCTCAAAGATGGCGATGGTGTGTCACTCACCACTCTACACTTGCTGTCGTGGAGGATTCCTCGTCGTGAAGAAGAAGGAGCCGTCACTACGCCGTGCTCAACCGCTTCGCCGCCGCTGTGTTGTCGCCGCAATGCTCAATCGCACTCTCTCTCTCTCTCTATCTCTCTCTCTCTCTCTCTCTCTCTCTCTCTCTCTCTCTCTCTCTCTCTCTCTCTCTCTCTCACACACACACACACACACACACACACACACACACACAAGGAGATGAAGAAGAAGAAGATGGAGATGGAGCAAGAGCACTCTTCAATTGCACAAATAAGAGAAAAAGTGAATTTTAGGTTTAGTTGACTATTATATGAGCTCGCCCCAATCACACTTGGGCGCCCATGCTTACCAACTAATCCCTTCAATATTCTAGTTAGAGTGCACTTCTCATCGATGATCACTCTTTACCCTTTTCCTATTGGACCGACAAGCCCGATACCTGACTCTACCAAATAAATAATACGGCGTCCGTATTAGGTGATAGGAATGTGTGTGAGGGTTAACATGCCTCCCTACTGATGTAGATTCCGTCCTCGGAAGCTATTGAGTTGAAGCTCGTTCGTCGAGGTGGAAGATCATTTGAGATGAATATCCTTAGCCTTCTTCGGTCACTGCAAAATTAGACAACATTGGCACAGTAATTGCATTCTCATATACAATTAAAAGCATATGCAGTTGTAGGCAGACAATTTGATTGGTAGCAAAATTTTAAACCATTTGGCATTAATAAACATTAAATTGCAATATAATCAAACGCATAAACAATTGTAAAGGTAAAAAATTAAACAAGTCTGGGGTCGCTAATTTAACGGTCGAAAGGCACTAAAGATCGACTATTAACACCATGGGCAAGCTTCTCAATTTTCTCTAGTCAATTAAGTTGTTTAATCTCAAGAGCCAAGTATTTCATGTCCGAGGGCTGACTAGAGGCTATACCTAGAAGACCTTGTAGTTAAGCTACGATAAAAGGAATTGCTCATGAAATCATCGCCTGACTTATTTCCTTTTCTTTGACCCCCCAAAGTCTTTTCACATTGTTTCAATTTTGATGTGTGTGCTTATTTTGTATACCTTGGGTTTTTTGCTTTTCAAGGAAAAGCGCCCACACTGGGAACCTCTAGGGCTCTAGTACCATAGGCGATACATGTGAGTGAACTACCAAATCAAGCTGAGATTTCTCTTCTAGCTTAAGATTTTACATTGTGGCACTTTGACTTTTTTGGTTTCTACATTTTCAGCATTTAAATTTTGTAACTTTGGGGGGCCATATAACATTGTTACCCTTCCCAGGCTCATCACACTAGTAAACTCCCTTTATCATACTTAAGCTAAAGGTCAATAGGGACTAAGCCCACTAGAAATCCCTAGTACATTTCGCACAATGCTGCCTAAGGGGGATTAAGAACCTAAGTAACCATTGATAATTAGGAAGGCATTCCCCATGGTAATAAGAGAAGATCTCTAATGCCTAACTTGGTCAAACTAGCTTAGTCGGACTGCTTGATTTTTAAATCTAGACAACTGATTATGACAAAAATTACATTGAATTTAATGTTTGATACTAAGCAAATGCGTTGAATATTATGCTACCAATCACTATTAAAGTAGACAAACATGGATGCAAAAAGATAAGGGGCAATGCTAATGGACAAGAAACACCTGTTTGTGTTGATGGTTGTGCTTGATTTGAAGTGTGAATGAGAGAAAGATCCCATGAAGGTCCAAATCCTAACAACAGCAACACGTTCCTGTACACACTAGGAAACACAAAGAATACCTCTAGGAGGCACCATAGTGGGAAGAAAGAACTTTGCTAATCATTAAACTCTAAAACAAAAACACTCCTATCGTACTAATGCTACCTACCCTCCATCACTCGAGTGGTGAGGATCAAAGGTGTTTGATGACATAGGTTTCTGTTTTAGTGTACCGAATGTGAATGTGTAGGTCTGGTCAATGTTTTGACTTTTATTGTGCATACTCGTTTGCTAATTGCTCTTGCTTTTTACTTTTTTTTCTTTTCTATGAGTATAAGGCTTTATAAATACATTCCCTAAGATTGGTGATTGAGAGGTTAGGGAAAGAAGGGTAAGAGGGAAATAATTCAATAGGCTGACGTGAATCAAGACTTCCCCCCTTCCTTGGGTAGGTCATACTGTTTGAAATGTACTTGTCACCCTTTGAAACCAATTGTTCCAGTTGGTAATAGGTGAGGATTTTTTCCATTAGGTTTCTATTACCTTAGGTGCCTCGTCGAGTTACAAGGGTGGTAAGGTACTCTCCTAGGATCAAACTTGAAGTGGTTCATCGGGTGATTCTTGAACACTGGGAGGTGTGGATTCCTTTGTAGCTTCATGGAGGTCCACTATTGTAGGTGGAGGCCGTGGAGAAGCTTTTAACTCTATCGATGCATTACATGAGGAGCTAGAAGCTTCATGGGACTCCCCCCTTCCTGAGCTAGGTGGAACAAATCGTTCTTTCTTCAGTACCCAAACTAGCTTTGGAACGGGTGTGTAGCATTCTATGTTTTTTTTCTTTCCACGGTCGTCAATTTGTTTCGGAGCTACAGGGTTGGGCGCAAATGGGTCAGGTGGCAGGTAAGAATACAATCTACGTTTTGACACCCAGATTTGATCATTTCCTTGATAGTAGCCTTGGGCTTCCAATAGTCGTTTAGGAATCTAACGCCACGTTTCCTTACATTTCTTGGAGCGAGTGGGACGTTTCTTACAAGGCGCCAAAAATATGGGCTTCTGTTTTTTAGCATCAACCATGGTCGCTAAAGAAGATTTAGGGACCCACTTGTATGTTTTCTTTGTTATATGAGGATGAGTCTTGTCAGAAGCTATATGCATTGCTTTTAGCATATTTAAGGGTACGGGTATTTCATCCCCCTCAGGTGTTACCCAGGTCGTCCCCCTGTTTACCCAAGTGTCTATGGTTGCTGCTGGGTGGACCCAATGCACATTGTCCGACTTAGTCATCCAGTAGTCGTCCATATCATGAGAATCCTACCTAACATTAGTGTTCGCTTTACACGTGTAACAATACTGCAATGGGGCCGAGTGAACTGTGGTGTCAGATCTATGATTAATTATAAACCTGTTTCCTGGAGGATGTGCTTGACCAGTTACCAGATCCACTCGAATGACAGAATCTTGGAACTGCAAGTAGACATGCTTTTTAGACCATTCATGCACCATTTTTGCTTCCCTCATGAAAGGACGTCCTATAATCATCTCCGATGCCATAGTGTGCTTGGAGAAATCCATAACAATGAAGGTAACTCTTATTTTATGTTCAAAGACCTTGATCTTGAGATCTTCTAGCATCCCAATAGGTTTAACAATAGACCCACTGGCCATCTTCACTACTATGGTTGTGGTCTCGCAGGGTGAGGTCTTCCCATAGTATCCCAGCAATTTTTAGTCACAATGCTTGTCATAATAATCAATATCTAATTCTCCTAAATGATTTTCTCATATTAAACTGATCATTTAATGTGGGGAAGGCCAAGGGAGAAAAAGCTAAAATATTGGTTAAGCTAGCAGACCGGCCACAGTAGGGATCCAAAGGAGGGAAAATAGGGATCCAAAGGGGGGGCCATCTGCAAAAGAGCCATGTGCAACAATGGGCTAAAAAGACCCTAAGGTTTGGCCCATTAAGACTTCCAAAATGCTAAGGTTCCAAAATTCAAAGGTTGTGTCCAAAGGTCAACCCTAGGGAAAATTGGATACTTTGTGTGTGCCCTAAAAGTCTTTGCACGTCCCTACATGGGAGGAGGCAAGCCCTAAAGGTAGGGGATGAGAGAGAAAGCCACACGCACACACACACAGGCTCCCTTTACACAAAGGGAATGAGGGACACATGTCAGCTCCCTAGGCCAGATGCCCACAAGGTGTGCCCAATTTCTATTGGATGACCCTTGAAGTGGACCAATGAAAATTAAGCTAGAGTAAATCTAGTTTAATTGATTTAAAAACATTTAATAAAAGAAACCAATGAGAATTAAGTCTCCTAGAAGACTATTGGGCAATCTCCCAAGGGGTCCAATGAGCATTCAGGAGCCCCATGGCTTGCCTGATTCCTATTGGCCAGGAGGCAAAGGGGTCCAATGAGAGTTTAGTTTAATTATTTAATTACCTAAATCTCTCACAAAAGGGGAAAGGGGGACACATGTTAGAAGGCTATCACTTATGCTGCTTAATTGTAATTGGCTTGACTTGGGGAGAGCCAATGAGGCTTGAGCAAGAGCAATTAGCAAGAGGGCTCGCCCAAGAGAGAGAGAGGGGGCTGATTTTTCCAAGGCATTATCACACACACACACTCACACAAGCTCATGTGTGAAGAAAGAGAAGACTATCTCTTCCCAAGCTTTAATGGAGAACTCATCACCTACCTCAAGCTTGTGAGATAGAAGCCTACATCAACACTCTCTTAGCATGTGGATGCAAATCCAACCAAGAGCCAAGCTTCAATGCATGCTCATCTCCTCTACCAAGCTAATTACTAAGCTAAGCTATGCTACATATGAGTGATTATGTGAGGAGATGTACATCTTTCTCGTAAGATACTCCTTCTTCCTCTCAATCTACTCTCATACCCTGCTAGCTCTCACCATCTTCGAAGGTGTGTGAGGTCTTGGGTCTGAGAACGGGGATAATTCAAGTTGTGTTTGTTAAGTGTTTTGCTTAGTGCATGAAGTTTCCATCTTCATTGCACTAGCTAGTCTTGAAGGAACACAAAGAATTGTATTGTACAATGTCTCTCTTGATGGGAGAAACCATAATACAAAGCCTTTTGGAGGGGGGACCGGCTCCATGAAAATCCGGTCCTCAACTGTTGTCAATAGCTTAATTTCTCTCTCTTTTGAAAGTATTGTCGATGCTATCTAATTAGATGTTATGCTTTTTGTTGCTCTCTCCACCCAAGCACTCTTGTAATTCTCATTAGGAATCTATTCTAATGAAATGCCCACTATGTTCATGCTAATTTCCGCTACACATAAGTTATTAGGCCATTAAATGTTACAATGCTAATCCCAGCGCCACCATCAAGGATTCCATTCAGAGTTAATCCCTTAGTAGTGATTGGTATGGTCACATTCGATTCATCACCCTCAAAGTATTGTCCCAACTTGTTAACATGTATTTCTATAACAAGGTTCTCATCTAGGTTGGGTTGTGGATCTAAGTGTTCCTTCTCTATTGGCATCTCCCCAGATCCATCCATCTGTGCAAATTGTGGTAGCCCAAACTTCCATTCTCCATTGAGGAAGGCTCAAAGAGCTGCTACTAGCTCAGGGTCTTTATATAGTTTGGACATGATGGTGGTTCTAACTCTCGGGGGGTTCACTATGTGTGAAACTACCATATCACGTGCGTTCAAGACATGTTTGTAAAACCTCTTATCTGTGAATTTTGTTAAGAATATAATGTACCCTTTTCTTTTAAAATCTGTAAGTTTTTTTCAAATTTGAAAAAATAACGCCCTTCTGTATATATATTTGTGTAAGTTTCAAGAACTTTAAATACCCTTCTGTTGAACTCACCTGATAGGTTACATTTTTATTAGGTGATCTCCCCGGGTTCTAACTTTTGAAGACATGAAATCCATCAATTTGGCAACGTTTAACGGCACCTTTTGGGCTTCAGTCCCTTGACATAGGGAAGATGGGATCTCCATTTCTTCGATATGATCAGGTAGTCCCTCTGTAAATATTCTTTCCATCAAGAAGTGAGTATGCCTACTTTCCCATGACTTTAAGTCACTTTCTTCTTAGATGACACTAGGTATGGCTAAGAGTCTATGGACTTGGTGACGTTGTTGTTGCGTAAGGAACACTGTGTCTATAATCTGGATTTGCCTAGGTGCTGGTTGTAGATCCCTTTGGGTATCTTCTAAAACTCCTTAATTGCTTGACTCGCCTCGATCTCCTCTATAGGGTTTGGATAAGTCTCTATCTTCTTCTTGGATCCTGGCCATTGTGGCTCATGAAGATCTTCCTTGTTGATTTCTATCTTAGTGGTCGTTTTGGTCTCCATGGTTTCTCCTGAATCAGAATCCTCTTCAGCGTCGTTCATATATACGGGGTCGTCACCAGTCCCTATGTTGGGCTTTGAACTGGGGTCTGACTTCGCTGCTTTTTGCGATCTCTTCCTTCGTGTTTTCTTCTTTTTTTGAGATTGGGCAATTGATGTCGTGTCTCTTTCCTCAAGAATATAATTTTGTTTTTTTAGCATCAATCATGTGAGTACGTTTATCGGTACCACATGTATACTTTGTGATGGCTCCTCGGTAACCTCAATCAAGTTTAATGGCGTGATCTTCGGTGCATTTGGATTATTTGAACATTGGGCAATCAAATGATCTATGCCACATCGATTACACATGAGTATCGGAATTGTAGACATGTTTGCTTGATTGGTTTGCATGAGTGTGGCGTTCTTTTGTAGCCTAATAGGACACTCGACCACATGATGTGGACCTCCACACTCATAGCATTGAAAAGGTGGTCTCTTAGCAGTGTAATTGATATTTTGGCCTCTTGCAGCAAGAGCAGCTACTTGATAGAAAGGTTTGACTTGTCCCCAATAGTCCTCCATGTAGTATTGTGGACTTTCTTCAAGCGCATCTATCCCATAGGCAATATTAGGGTCTATATCTTCCTCACGGCCTTCCAAACAAGCAATAGATGACTCACAACCCACTTGATTCACAGAAGTGATTCTTGGATATGGTGGTTGCGGTCCTAGCACTGGAGGTGGTAAGGGTGTTGTTTGAACAACATTTTGGGCCCTAGGGACCATGTGTTGTGATGTTTGTTCAAGAGGTGGGGCCGACATCAATGGAGGCACTCGAGGTGTGTCTGTCCATGCTAAGGTTGGTCTATTGGCCATCACGCGCTTAAATACTATGGAATCCTTAGCTTGATGACCATACCTCCCACATGCATTGCAGTTCCCATTGAATTTTACTCTAAAAGTAGGGCATTCATTGGTACTATGCGGTCCATAGCATACTAAGCACCATTGTTGCTCCCTTCTTGGATACATATGATTGTTTTGCGGAGCACGATTATCTCTAAGACTCTCTTGAATGGCCTTGGTGAGATTTGCTAAAGTCATCTCAGATATCTGTGGCTCCTTAGCAATAGGCTTTAGGGTCATTGGATGATGCCCCGATGCTTGCGAGCTAATAGATTTAGGCTCAACAGACACTCTTTCTCCTTGAATCATTAAATTATCCTCCAATTGGATCGCATTGGTGGTGACTGCTTCCCAAGTGGTGATACCTCTAATGACTAGGCCATTGTAGATATCCTCATATCGTAATCCCCTAATGAATCTATCAAGCAATTAATTATTATTGAAGCGCTCATTTGGATTATAACGAGAATTCAAATGCTTCAAGCGACTAATAAAGTCTCTCACCAACTCTCCTTCCTCTCGTTGGGCTTTCTGAAGCTGAGAGGCTACACCCCAAGCTCTCCCTCTCGTATGTATTCTTTTAAGAACAGTCTCCTAAGAGTAGGGTACTTTGTTTTTTCTTCCACCCTTAGGGTTTTATACCAATCCCCAGCCTTTCCACTTAAGGCTAGGCTTAAAGCATTACTCTTATGCAGGTCATTGTGTTCTCCTAGAGAATCACATATTTGTTCAAACACTTCGATATGCTTTCTCACATCCTCGTCTCCACTAAATTTTGGTGTGAGCTTGGCTATTTGTATTGCCTTACTTCTAGGCTCTCTATCAGGCATGTTACGCATATTCTCAGCAATAGATCGACTAATAGCTTGAGAAAATGTTGCTAAGTCACCTAAGTGAGCACGCACCGTGGGTGAAGGAGCTCCAGAGACTACATGTGGGGTAGGTATTGGCATTGGGCTTGGTGCATAAGAAGCCCTTGAATTCCATGTTTGGTACGGTGTTGTGCCATGTGGCGGCCCAAAGTTCATATGTGTGGCCCTAGGCATAGCAGACGTCGAATGTGACATGTTAATGGTAGTCGGTATGGTCCCATTGAAATAAGAGCTTGGGTGTTGTGGTTGTGGAGTATAGGTTGTTGAAACAATGGGAGGGGTAGGGACTACATGAGTACGAGGACCCATGGGTGTATACGATTGGTACACACTTGTAGGTACTTTTGCAGGCATTGAGCTACCATGTAGTGGTACTTTACTAACAAATGAGGTCCATGGTGTGTTTCTTGGCATGCCCATCATTGGGGTAGGCATGGTAGCCGTGGTGTCATCAAGGGAAAGATGAGCGAGACTTGGAAAGGTAAAGCTATCACTTGTGGGCTCAGATTTCACTGAGACCCCTCGCGAAACAACATATGGAGAATCCATCCGACTTACCGAGGGAGTCTCCAATTGCGATAAGGTCGGTTGTTTAGCCTTCCATGTATCCAAGAATCTCATGAGACCCATTGAAGGCATGTGGATCCCCTTGTTCTGTCTCTCTAGCTCAATGACTCTATGGATGACCTCACAAACCCTTTGTTGTTGATCCTCCACACTAGTAGCACCCATTGTGGATTGTAGGACATCTAACCAACCCACATGATAGGTGTGACCTGTGTATAGGTCGGTCAGAGTTTTTGTTTGTAGTTCGTACTCCTAGCTCTCATTTAAGAACTCTCCATCTAGGATTGAGGTGCTAGGGGTGTCCTTTGAACTAGATGCAATGTAGCTCTCTATGGGTTGACCCTTAGTGGTTGCTAATTCAGGAGCACTCGATTGCTCTCCTAGCAAAGATAGTGATATAGGGGCTTTCTCTTTTAACTCTCTTCGTTGCTCTGCCTTGCGTAAGCTCTCCAGCGTTCATGCATGGTGATTTAGATGTGGAAATTTACATGCAACAGCCAAAAGGGTTTGTTGAGAAAGGCAAGGAAGATTTGGTATGCCAGTTGTTAAAGAGTCTTTATGGCTTAAAACAATCACCGAGGGCATGGTAACATAAGTTCCACAAGTTTATGCTTTCTCAAGGCTACAAACCTAGTGATTTCGATCACTGTCTATATACAAAGAAGGCTAAGGATGGCAGTTGGCTGATCCTTATTTTGTATGTAGATGCCATGTTGATTGCTGGCAAGCACTTGGAAGAAATTTCAGCTTTGAAGTCAAAGATGGCAAAATCGTTTGACATGAAAGACATGGGTGAGGCAAGTCATACACTTGGTATGCGCATTGAGAGAGACAGATCAAAGAAGTTGATTTGGTTATCTCAAACAGAGTATATTGACAAGATTTTGCAACGTTTCAATATGGAGAAGGGAAAGGCATTGAGTGTTCCATTGCCACCGTATGTGAAACTTAGCAAACAAGATTTTCCTGTGTCTGAGGAAGAGCAGGCTGAAATGGATAAGATTCCATATGCGTCTGCAGTGGGTAGTTTGATGTATGCAATGATTGCTACTCGCCCAGACATTGCATTTGCAGTGGGAGTAGTAAGTCGATACATGTCAAACCCAGGCAAGAAACATTGGGAGGCAGTGAAAGGAATATTGAGATACCTGAAAGCTACAAAGAGTATGCGTATATGCTATGGGAGTCAGGAGCTAAGTGTAAAGGGTTTTACAGACTCAGATTATGCAGGTGACTTAGACAATCGAAGGTCTACGTCAGGGTATGTCTTTACATTGGCTGGTGGAGCAGTATCATGGCGTTCTAGATTACAAGATTGTGTTACTCAGTCTACTATAGAGGCTGAATATGTTGCAGCATCAGAGGCATGCAAAGAATCAATTTGGCTTAATCGACTAGTAACAGATTTGGGAATCAAAGAAGAGATGCTTGTGTTATATTGTGATAGTCAAAGTGCTATACAATTGGCTCGCAATCCAGTTTATCACTCAAAGACAAAGCATGTGGATGTGAAGTATCATTTCATCAGGGAAATGCTCGAGGATAAGCAACTTCAGCTTGTCAAAGTTCACACCACAGAAAATCCTGCTGATCTACTTACAAAAGGACTTCCCTCAGAGAGCTTTGCGCATTTTCGCAAGCAGTTAGGTGTAGGGTAGTACATCACTTCTCTACATCTCTTGTATATTAGCTTGTATAGTAGCTTATCTCACACTGAAAGTACCACATTGGACGTTAAGTGGGAGGTTGTTGGGGTATAAAGCCCAATGTGGTCGCCCAGGTAAGTGGGCGGGCCGCCAGGTATGTACACATATTCTTTTGTTAAAACCTAATAAGAACTCACAATGCTCTACACATTACAGTAGAGCGAGTTCACCATATCGTCGTGCTCTTCTTCTCACACTCTCTCTCGCGTCGCACTTCCGCTCGTACTCCTTCACCAAGTGCCATGCTTCAATGCTTAAGCTTGTCATTTTCTTCATCTTCATTACTATGCTATTATGCTATGCTAAGAAAGAAGAGTGATGATAAGTCAGTAACTATTTCTTTCTCCTATGAAATGTTTCTTCTTCCTCTTCCCTACCTGAAGGAGTACGAGCGGAAGTGCGACGTGAGAGAGAGTGCGAGAAGAAGAGCACGACGATATGGTGAACTCGCTCTACTGTAATGTGTAGGGCATAGTGAGTTCTTATTAGGTTTTTACAAAAGAATATGTGTACATACCTGGCGGCCCGCCCACTTACCTGGGCGACCACATTGGGCTTTATACCCCAACAACCTCCCACTTAAAGTCCAATGTGGTACTTTAAGTGTGAGAGAAGCTACTATACAAGCTAATATACAAGAGATGTAGAGAAGTGATGTACTACCCTACACCTAACTGCTTGCGAAAATGCGCAAAGCTCTCTGAGGGAAGTCCTTTTGTAAGTAGATCAGCAGGATTTTCTGTGGTGTGAACTTTGACAAGCTGAAGTTGCTTATCCTCGAGCATTTCCTTGATGAAATGATACTTCACATCCACATGCTTTGTCTTTGAGTGATAAACTGGATTGCGAGCCAATTGTATAGCACTTTGACTATCACAATATAACACAGGCATCTCTTCTTTGATTCCCAAATCTGTTACTAGTCGATTAAGCCAAATTGATTCTTTGCATGCCTATGATGCTGCAACATATTCAGCCTCTATAGTAGACTGAGTAACACAATCTTGTAATCTAGAACACCATGATACTGCTCCACCAGCCAATGTAAAGACATACCTTGACGTAGACCTTCGATTGTCTAAGTCACCTGCATAATCTGAGTCTGTAAAACCCTTTACACTTAGCTCCTGACTCCCATAGCATATACGCATACTCTTTGTAGCTTTCAAGTATCTCAATATTCCTTTCACTGCCTCCCAATGTTTCTTGCCTAGGTTTGACATGTATCGACTTACTACTCCCACTGCAAATGCAATGTCTGGGCGAGTAGCATTCATTGCATACATCAAAATACCCACTGCAGACGCATATGGAAAACTGTTCTTCCTCAGACACAGGACAATCTTGTTTGCTAAGTTTCACATATGGTGGCAATGGAACACTCAGTGCCTTTCCCTTCTCCATATTGAAACGTTGCAAAACCTTGTCAATATACTCTGTTTGAGATAACCAAATCAACTTCTTTGATCTGTCTCTCTCAATGCGCATACCAAGTGTATGACTTGCCTCACCCATGTCTTTCATGTCAAACGATTTTGCCATCTTTGACTTCAAAGCTGAAATTTCTTCCAAGTGCTTGCCAGCAATCAACATGTCATCCACATACAAAATAACGATCAGCCAACTGCCATCCTTAGCCTTCTTTGTATATAGATAGTGATCGAACTCACTACGTTTGTAGCCTTGAGAAATCATAAACTTGTGGAATTTATGATACCATGCCCTCGGTGATTGTTTTAAGCCATAAAGACTCTTTAACAACTGGCATACCCAATCTTCCTTGCCTTTCTCAACAAACCCTTCTGGCTGCTGCATGTAAATTTCCACCTCTAAATCACAATGCAAGAACGTTGTCTTGACATCCATTTGGTGCAACACCAAATCTAATATGGCAACCAATGCAAGAAAGCATCTCAATGTAGTCATCTTGACCACCGGAGAGAAGACTTCATCAAAGTCAATGCCTTGTTCTTGCTTAAAGCCCTTGGCAACAAGCCTTACTTTGTACCTTGGCTGACTATCATGAGATGTGATCTTATACCTGTAAACCCATTTACAGGGTAGAGCCTTTTTGCCCCGTGGTAATTTAACTAGATTCCATGTCTGGTTTTTATGCAGAGCTGTCATCTCTGACTGCATGGCCAATTGCCAATTCCCGGAGTCCTTCATTTGCACTACTTCCTTGTAACATGAAGGCTCATTGCAATCAGTCAACATGACATAGTTCATAGATGGAACAAACCTATCAGGAGGTCGCGTGACACGTCCAGATCTACGCACAATAGGTGGCTCAGGCTCAGCCACAACCTGTGGTTCCACTCTATCCTGTCCATGCTCCTCTTGAGCCCTGACATTTTGTCTTGCACGTGCAGGTCCATCTTCTTGGAAGACAACTCTTCTAATCTCCTCAACCCTCTCTGGTTTAGAATGATATTTGGATTCATTAAAGTGAACATCATTGCTGCGGACAACCTTTCTGGATTCGGGATCCCAAAGTCTGTACCCCATCTCACCAGAATTACCATAGCCTAGAAAGATGCACTTTCTACTCTTTGGCTCAAGTTTGTTCCTAAATTCCTTTGGAACGTGAGTATATGCCTCACAGCCAAAGACTCTGAGATGCTTGTATGAGGGCATTTTGCCTGACCATACCATCTCTGGCACTGAATCCTTCTGCAAAACCTTGCTAGGAGATCTATTTACAAGATGAACAGCTGTTGATACAGCTTCAGCCCAAAACCCATTTGGTAGCTGTGCATTAGACAACATACTTCTGACCTTCTCTTGTATGGTCCTATTCATCCTCTAAGCAAGACCATTTTGAGGAGGATTGTAAGGAGCAGTAAGTTCACGTTTTATACCTTTTGACTCACAAAAGTCCTGAAAGGCCTTTGAAACATACTCTCCACCATTGTCAGTGCGTAAGCATTTAAGCTTCTTGCCACTCTGATTCTCCACAAGTGTCACAAACGTTTTGAAAACACTAAATGCTTCATCCTTGTGCTTGAGAAAGTAAACCCATACTTTCCTCGAGTAATCATCTATAAATGTCATAAAGTAAGAAGCTCCCCCTAGAGATAGGTTAGGCATAGGTCCACACAAATCACTATGAACAAGTGCCAACTGTGTATCTCTTCTACTGATTCTATGCTTATGTGGATGCTGTGTTTGCTTACCATACAGACAATGTTCACAGAATTCAAAATCATTAAATGAAAAGCCAGGCAAATAACCAGAACGAGACAAGATTTCCATTCCCTTCTTGGACATATGTCCTAACCGGCTATGCCACAAAGAAACGTTCGGCTACTCGGTTACATTGATTACGTTTTTAGAGACATTTGATACATAAATCATGTAAAGTCCTCCAGACGTTACTCCATGTGCTACTGTCATAGAACCCTTGGATATCTTCCACATGTTCTGTCCAAAAATGGTGACACAGCCAGCATCATCAAGTAAACCTGTGCTGATCAAGCTCTTTGTAATTGCGGGAACATGTCTCACATTCTTCAGTGTGAAAGAAGAGCCATTCTGAAACTTCAATTGAACATCTCCAACACCTAAGATCTCACATGTCTGCCCATTGCCTAGCCGAACATGATCTTTAGTGGTCACATAAGAAGTAAACCACTCCTTGTTTGGAGACACATGAAGTGGTGCCCCTGAGTCTATAATCCAGTCACTCAGTGCATTTCCATCAGATGCTGTAAGAAGAGCTGAGTCCATTGTATTCTTCAAGAAGTAGATGTCTCCTGACACTAGACTATCATCCTCTGCAACAGTGTTTGTCACATTTATTTCTTGAATCTTCACTGAGGACTTGTTCTTATCACCATGGTCTTCAGCTTTCTCTTTGCCTTTTTATGCTTTCCATTCTCTGCAGTCTCTTTTCATGTGACCCTTCTTGCCACAATGGTAGCATTCTATGTCACTCTTGCCTTTAGCACTGCGGGACTTGCTACGAGACTGATTCCTCTTTCCACCTTTGTACTTTTCTTTGGTCCTTCCCCTGACAACTAAGGCTGTTCCTTTGCCTTTGTCCATTGTCTTTCTATTGGTTTCTTCAGTAAGCAGACTTCCTTGTACACCTGCTATGTTCAAACCATCTGGAGGTGCAGAATTACTCAAAGCTGTGCGAAAAGTGTCTCAACTTTTCGGCAATGTGATCAATAGGAACATAGCTCTAACAGGTTCATCAAACTTGACACCTTGAGCTGACAACTGACTATAGATTGTGTTGAATTCATTCAGATGATTGGACATAGGTGTCCCTTCTTTCATCTTCAAGTCAACAAGCTTCTTAAGCCAGTATACCTGTGAAGCTGCACTCTGCTTCTCATAAAGATCACTCAGCTTTAACCATGCTTGATAATCCGACATCTCGTCTGCTACATTGAAGTAAACGCTTTCTGCCAAAGTCAGCATAATGGTAGAAAGTGCCAATTCATCCATTTCGCTCCATTCATCTTCGTCCATACCTTCTGGTTTTATCCCCTTGAGCTTTATAGGTTTTATCTGCTTCTTTTGTACCAACACGTGCCAAATCTGCTTCTTCCACAATGGGAAATTGGTTCCATCTAGCTTCTTGATATTGTAAAGAGCAGTGTCCTGTGATCCAACTATAGCTACGCTTCACAGTAGTTTACTTTTCTGGGAAAAATTCGGCAGAGTTTCCCCTGTAAACTGACCTCTGAACCAATATCAACCTGTCAAATGAACCAAGAAAGCTTCAGATTCTGCAGAAATTTCGGCAGAGTCTCCTTTGTAAAATGGCTCTGGTGTACTAAAAACAGACCAAAAAACAACTCAAAAAACACTGTCTCTCTGACACTGTAAGCTGCGGGTAAACCTGTCCTGCACCTGTACTGTCTCTCACTGTCCTGTCCTCACTGTCCTGTAAGCATAGACTACGACAATGCCTCAACGGCAGTAAAGCAAAGATGCAATCCCAACTGTCTAACTCACAGTCAATACATCCTAGCTACCTATCTAAGGGTGCTCGAGGGATCGCTCCAAGACCTGTATCACCGAAAGGATCTCAACATTCGAGAATCCCCCAGCTCAATAAAACCTCACTCGACCCTCAACAAAGGCTGCAGTAAATCTAACAGTACATAGACTTCCCACAAAGTCATACATCCACAAATTTCCCACTGTATGATGTAACCGCTGCGGCGGTTGTTTGCTGCGTGACTCACAGCCAGCAAACCCTCAACAGACATACATCATCTCTGACAATACATCCCATGTGGAAGTACCTACAATGGCAGGATGAAATCTAGAATATCAAGCAGCAAACACAAGCTACCTGATGAACTAGTGGATGTCGCCTACAGTCTGTGTGTAGATGCGCCCGTGTCATATGTGACACGCGTCCAAGAACTGTGAGTCGTCCTTCGATGTGTAGACAGCCACAAATCAACACTCTGGGAGTGTCGATATCCTCAGCACCTGCAGTCGTAGGCCGAAAACCCCAAATTTGCAGAGTCGGATCTGCACCCGTCGAGACCACGTAGTCGAAAATGCCCTACGCAGACCTTTGTCGAAGCCGAACGGTGGCCAAGATGACCTCAGAATGAAATTCTGACAACACCAAGTCCTTCGGGCTCTCCCACGAGATTTTGGGGCCATGTCTTCGCCTGTCGAATTTCACTCCGATCTGAGTTGGTGACTGTAGCCTCTTGCAGTGCTGCCCCGAGCCTCGATCTGAGCTCTGATACCGGTTGAAGGAGTACGAGCGGAAGTGCGACGCAAGAGAGAGTGCGAGAAGAAGAGCACGACGATATGGTGAACTCGCTCTACTGTAATGTGTAGAGCATAGTGAGTTCTTATTAGGTTTTTACAAAAGAATATGTGTACATACCTGGCGGCCCGCCCACTTACCTGGGCGACCACATTGGGCTTTATACCCCAACACTACCTTCATTCCCCTCTAGCTCTCTCCACCTTTGAAGGTGTTTGAGGCCTTGGGACTGAGGCTTGGGATAGTTAATGCTTTTTGCAAAGTTTATGTTAAGCTCGTGATGCATGAAGCTTTCCATCTTCATAGCATCACCAAGGTCACAAGGAACACAGAGATTGTATTGTAACAAAGTCTCTCTTGATGGGAGAATCTATAATACAAACGCCTTTTGGAGGGGGGACCGGCTCTAAGTAAATCTGGTCCTCATCTATTGTCATGTTCTCTAATACTCTCTTTCTTGCAAAAGTATTGTTCATGCCAAGTTAATTAAGTACTATGTTTATGTTGCTACCATCAATTAAGTTCACCCTCCAAGTTCTCAAAGTAACCTCACAAAAATGCTCACTCTAATTTTCTTAATTCCACTATTCTCAAAGTTCATAGGCCATTTCCATTACATGTAATTGGGGAACTCTAGCTACCTGTATCACCGAAGGTATCTCAACATTTGAGAATACCCTAGCTAAAAGAAAACCTCACGCTATCGACCCTCCAAAGGCTAAAGCAGACACAAAAGGACCAGCCACAGTCTTAGAAAGGGCTCTTCCGATCCGAGTCTTAAAAACGGCCGAGAAAACTGCCAAAAAGGGCTCCACTCGTAGTATAACGGGCAATGTCTGCAACTCAATGTACATGAATGACTGCACTCAAATAGTCACCAAGAACTGCTGCATGGAGTAAAAGTGATCCCTCAGGGTATCTGCTTTCAAAAGAGCTCAATAGCACTATGGTGTGCTAAAGCAAACATGCACTTGTCAAATCATCTGTCCGTAGAGAAACTGTTATCGAAAAGACTGCCAAAATTTCTTGAAAATTTGTCGTGTTTGTAAGTGTATGGAAACCTGGAGAATATGTGTGTAAATGGGCTTAAAAGCCCCTTGTAACCTGCGTGTCAATGTCGATATGTGCCAATTTTTGCTGTTAGACAGAAATATGCTAGTCGAATAGCAGCAAGAGTGTTGTAGCCGATAACTATGCCATAAGGTCCGATCGATGCGCTCGGTGCCGATGTCAGGTGTCACTCCTTTATTATAGAGGCACCTCACCCGTGCATGTCGCGAGCATGATCGTCTGCTGGAAAGCGCTCGTCCCACGGGAATGCTCGGTGTCGGGGTCGAATGTCGGAGATCCACCGCAATAAGAGGTGATGCCAAGCCGATGCTGAATCGCAAGAATCGATGTCGAAATGGATGTGCCGGTTCAAAGCGACGAGTTGTCGATATTCGGTGTTGAGGTCGACGAACTAAGGTCGAGACTGTCTGTGAAATTGGTATTGGAACGGCTAATCGCCGATGTTGAAGCCGCCTCTTGCCCCATATGGGAGTTTCTTGATCCCGAAGACGAAGCCCTGGAATGGCTTCGCCGATGTCAAGTATCTTGCTCTCTCTCTCTCTCTCTCACACACACAAATTGACTCTCTCACTCTCTTGCTCTCTTTTTTGAGAAAATCTCTCTCTCTCTCTCTCTCTCTCTCTCTCTCAGCTCTCTTAGCTTTGCCATCAAGCTTGCTCTTTCTCTCTCTCTCTCAAGATTGGTATGAGTGGGGTCGGAGGTCGGGGTGTCGAGGGATCCATGGGAGGGGCCCTTGCACACAAAGAGTGTAAGTCAAGATTGTTTATTAAAAAAATCAACTTTGCTAAAAAACTTTGACGAGCACTGTCGAGATGGGGTGTGTGTGTGTGTTTTTGCTTGCTCTACAAAATCTCTACACTCCATGCTTTGAGCAGTCGATCTTCTCAGGCTTCAAATGAGCGCTGTAGGCCTCGCACCTTGCTCGGTGCGCCCTCAATTGTAAGCCTTTGCTCGGCTCTTCAATTTGCTTCCGACCTGCTCAAAACCCTCAAAGCTTGCACACTTCTTCAAACTTGCAATGCTTTGTTGATTGGAGCTCCTACCTGGCTCACGATTCTGCATGGCTGTCAAGTTTGCTCGCAACTCGACCTGCTCACGGGCTCAATTACCCTCTTGCTTCTATGCTCGTGTCTCTGCTCCCTGCAACTCGATATTGATTTTCTCAAGCCCTCTATTGCTCTCTGTGCTTCTCTCACCGTGGCCACTGCTGCCAATTTCCACTGTTTCTGCTGCTTGGCTTGCCTTCCAAGGCTTTGTTTCTCCTCTCGATTGCCTTCGACTACAAGCTCTCCAAGCCGTAGTCACCTGCTCGATTTGCTGCAAATTTGCAAAGCTTCCCAAAGCTCATCCCGATTTCCTCCTTTTTCTCGACTCTGAAGATCCACCCCAAGCTCTCATGGATTCCAATGCTTCGATTGGGGTCGCTGCATGCGCGATTAGCCGAGGCTCGGGGTCGAGTGCCTTGAGCTCTGATACCACTTGTAAATGCTATGGAGTGCAAGGGAAGGGATGGAGAGAAGGGGAAAGGAGATGAAAGGAGACAACAGGCTGTAGCTAGTGAGACTAAGAATCTCACTCCCTTATTGTTCAATATAACCAAATAATGGAATAAGTGGGCGGGCGCCCGACCACAACCCAGCCACGGGGCCTGAAACCCAACAATAGCAAGGGCTACAAGAAATTGGGGTTGAGTGGGCAGATGCATATATGAGTCGACATGCATTTGCCACTGTAATGGAAATGGCCTATGAGCTTTGAAGAATAGCGGAATTAAGAAAATTAGAGTGAGCATTTTTGTGAGATCACTTTGGGAACATAGAGGGTGAACTTAATTGATGGTAGCAACATAAGCATAGTACTTAATGAACTTGGCATGAACATACTTTTGCAAGAGAGAGAGTATTAGAGAACATGACAATAGTTGAGGACCGGATTTACTTGGAGACGGTCCCCCCTCCAAAAGGCATTTGTATTATAGATTCTCCCATCAAGAGAGACTTGGTACAAGACAATATTTGTGTTCCTTGTGACCTTGGTGATGCTATGAAGACGGAAATATTAATACATCACGAGCATAACATAAACTTTGCAAAAAGCATTAACTATCCCAAGCCTCAGTCCCAAGGCCTCAAACACCATCGAAGGTGGAGAGAGCTAGCGGGGAATGAGGGTAGGGAAGAGGAAGAAGAATCATCCATAGGAGAAGGAAATAGTTCTTCACTTATCACCACTCTTCTTGCTTAGCATATCATAATAGCATAGTAATGAAGATGAAGAAGATGGCAAGCTTTAGCATTGAAGCAGGGCTCTTGGTTGGATTTGCATTCCATAGCTAAGAGTGTTGGTGTAGGCTCTCAACTTCTCAACAAGCTTGGAGAAGGAGATGGAGATCTTGCACTTTGCACTTCACACAATGAGAGAGAGTGTGTGGTTGTGGGAGAGTATACCCCTTCTCATGCTTGGTCCACCTCTCTCTCTCTCTCTCTCTCTCTCTCTCTCTCTCTTTCTAATTATTTATTTTTATGCATCTAAATTCTCATTGGACCCCTTTAAAGCCTATCCAATAGGATTCAAGCACATCATGAGGGCCACATGTGGAGGATTTTGACATGTGTCTTTTATGCTTTTTAAGTCATTTGGTTTGAATTGAACATTTCAAACACTTAGTCAATTAAGCATGGAAACCGTTTATGCCTCTTGAGAGTTTATCTTTGAATTGAACACTTCAAGAACCTTAGTCATTTAAGCATGAGAATCACCTCAAGCTTGGGCAAGGTTCCCACAAACACTTCAAGCACTTTAGTTAGCAATTCGACAAGCACCTCATGCTTGGGTAGGATTTCCACCTCAAGGTCAGCCCTAGCTTGCCTAAGGTCAAGAGACTTGTTAACACTAACTTTTGGAGGTCTTTAATGAAGCTAACCCTAAGGTCTTTTAAGCTCCATTATATGCATGTTTCTCTTTGATAGAATACCTCCTTTTGGAACCCTATTGAGATGTAACCATCTCTCCTCTTGGTCCCTTGGTGAGGTAAATCTAAAAGCACTTATTGCACATTGCTCTTTGGTAGACCGTCTCCTTTTGGACCCCTATTGAGATGCAACCATTTCTCCTTTTGGTCCCCTGTTGAGGTAGGTCTAGAAGCACATATCTATATCCTAACTCTTGTTCCCCTTTTATCTTCCCATATTAAATGATCGGTTTAATATAAAAAAATCATTTGATAAAGCTAGATATTATATTTTATGACATTACCTCTCTCTTGAAATCATAGTCATCCTCGACTATGAGGTAGAGAAGATAAAGCCTAGTCATTAGTGCATGTTTCTTAGCGGGTAGAGGATTCCTTTTCACCCTGCGAAATCATTCCAGAATGGATGTCTAATCCATTTGGTGCTCGGGAGACTTAGCTGCCGCCGCAAGCATGTCTACTCTTTAGTCCATATCACACTTCCAAAGTAAAGTGAGAAGTTCTACTTGGTGTTTGGGAGACGTCGTCACTACAAACATGATCCTAAGCATGCATACTTCTTAAATTTTGTGCACAATAAAAGAAAGAGAACGAGTGTTATAAAACAAAAACATTGTTCATTTAATGCATTTTCATTTGCTTACTCTAGTGTAGCATTGTAAGCATTGACAAGATTCATATTATCCTTAAGCTAAGTTCCTTGCATCCATCTAGTATCTTTAAAAGGATAATTCTTAAACTTAACAAGATATCATTGGATATAATGTTACTGTTTCTTAGTACCTTGTCTTCGTGTCAAAGAATCGACTCAAACTGCAACACCTCTTCTTGATCTTCAATCTCTAGCGGGTCCTCCATTATTGGTTCTTTTTGTGCTCTCCTTTGTAAGGCTTGAGTAGACTCACATGGTTAGCATTGTGAATGAGCCAATGGTTGGGCAACTTTAACTAATAAGCCATCTCATTGATTGGCTTAAGAATTTTTAAAAGAAAGGACCATAGTATCTTTTTGCTAGTTTAGCATAATACTCTTGGTGACACATAGGATTCTTACCCGTAGTATGCCTTAGACGAGCCTTGAGAAACTTTAGCAAGACCCAATCATTTTCCTTAAAGGCTAAGGCTCTTTTGTGCTTATTAGTAGAGCCCTTTTTGCCTTTGCTTTGAGATGGATATAACCTCTTTAATATTTGGAAAAGATTCTTATGAGTGTCGGCTATATTCATCAGCAGCAGCGAAGAACTTCCCATGTATTTTAAGTAGTAAGGGACTTTTGGATCTTCTCTCTTTAACCTCGAAAGGTGCTTTCCCCATAGAAGTATGTACAATGTCATTGTATGCATACTTTATAAGAGGTAGGTACTTCTCTCATTGAGAACGTTGATCTACTTCCATGACATAGGCTTTTAGTAGATTCAAGAATCATTAGATTATTTATTTCACTTTGGTCATCCGTTTGTGGATGATAGGCTGAAAGAAAAATTTAATCTACTTCCTAGATTTTCAAAGAGACCCTTCTAGAAATTACTGGTCATTCTAGGATCTTTTTTCGCACTATTGATGTTGGCAAGCCATGATACTTGAAAATTTGAGATCTAAAGAGGGTTGTCGTTTGATGTGCCTTAATAGTCTTTTTGATAAGCATAGAGTGTGTTTTTTTGCTAAGCCTATCGACTGAAACAATCCAAGTTGCTTCCCTCGATCAAATTTCAATTTTTGGTATACCACACATTTTGAAACATACTCTTATATGTTTACTTTTCATGGTAGACCAACAGAATTACATTTCTACTCCTCGAAGAGTAGATTATGGAATCCCTCTTTGCCTCGCATAAGGATTTATCAAAAGCAAGTGTATTTACCAGGGATATGGTGTTCCCCGACTCATTAGCATCTATGTACATGCTCTTTTCCCTGTAGGTGAAGTAGATTCTCCTTTCAAGGAACTTCATGTTGGCAGCCATGTGGTTGAACCATGGTGTGTTAACCCTCACGGCTCACGGACACCCCATCACCTACGACGGACGTGTATTATGTATTTGGTAGAGTCAGGTACCGGGCTTATCGGACCAATAGGAAAAGGGTAAGAGTGATCGCCGATTAGAGGCGCACTCTAACTGGGACATTCAAGGGATTAGTTGGCTAAGCATGGGCGCCCAAGTGTGAATGGGGTGAGCTCATATAAAAGCCAACTAAACCTAAAATTCACTCATTCTCTCATTTGTGCAATAGAAGAGTGCTCTTGCTCCATCTCCATCTCCATCTTCTTCTTCTTCACCTCCTTGTGTGTGTGTGTGTGTGTGTATTGTTATGGATTTTGATCGGGATCGGGATCATTTTCCCAAGCCCAAGCCCAAGCCCAGGCCCAAGCCTCAGTCCTCAGTCTTATGATATATACTAGACTCACTCTTATATATATACCCTACCCCCTGAAGAGGGAATGAGAGCATGTGGGGCAAGTCCTCCACTCTCCCCCCTTCTCTTCCCACTTGCACCCTTAGACTTTCTAATTTGGGCCTAGTTCCCTACTAGAAATTGACGGTTTTAGGAATTTCGAGGGCATAAAGTGACCAAACGGAGGGCTGTAAAGCACGGCATGTCCCTCTGACCGAGACGCTCGTTTTGAGCTATCATACGTTCTATTCTATAGCTGGGTCAGAAAAAAAGGACCAAAAAATCAAAAAATAAATAAATAAGAAAAGACTTGGGTTGCAAAACACCCAAAATTACTAGGTGAGCAGCCTTCATGAGCCCTCACTGACACTTCTAGGGGATCCAAATCATATGAACCTACGCTCTGGACGAGTGTTAGAGCACAAGCATATTGGTAGTGCCTCCATTTACGCGGGCACCCATTATTCCTCCACCCTAGGTTCTGGACCTTCGGCCGGGACTCAAGGTAGCGCGACCCAAGATCCTCATATCGCGTCTAGTGATTTTTCCTCTGACTACGAAGTCATGGAGGGGTATCCTACACAAAACCCTGATAGTTCAAGTCAAGACATGCATGCCATGGGCCCACGGCCCGGGTCCAGCGTGTTTAGCCGTTTAAAAGAGACCCTTAGTAGAGCTACTCGCTCCGAACATGCAGTTAATAAAATAAATGAAGGGAGTGGGGAAGTAAATTCGTCATTCATGCCTAAAATGGACCCTATGCTTCTTGAGAGTGTGCATGTGAATGTTCCATCCACTGCACCTCCTGATCCTTTAGGACTATCTCCCTCTGAGGTTTTACTACCCGATGGTAGGAGTCTTGCCGAAGTACAAGAGATCGAACGCTATATGCAAGCAACAAGGGAGAGGGAAATTGAGAACCTACGAAGGCTAGAACAAAGTCGAGCCCTGAAAGCAAAGGCTCCTATGACAACAATCACGCCAGCCGAGCAACCGAGTACTCCCAAGGTAGCAGTCACGGAGGGGCAAGCTATGGGGAGCAATAATGCTTCCACTTCAAGGGAAACCTCCAGCACGCCAAGCCTAAATGGGATATTCCTAAACGAAAATTGGGAGTATGACCTACAAGCAGAAGCTTTAACTGATCGGTACACAGGACACACCTATCATGTGGGTTGGTTAGATGTTCTACAATCCACATCGGGTGCTACTAGCATAGATGAGCAACAGCAGAAAGTCTGTGATGTCCTCCATAGGATTGTCGAGTTAGAAAGACAGAACACAGGGATCAACATGCCTTCAACAGGCCTAATGAGATTCTTGGATACGGGAAAGGCCAACCAACCAACCCTGTCACAAATGGAGACTCCCTCAGTGAGCCCCATTGATCCTCCATATGTTGTTTCGCCAAGAGCCTCAGTACAATCTGAGCCCACAAGTGGCAGCTTTACCTTCCCAGATCTAGCTCATCTTTCTCTTAATGACACTACGGCTACCATGCATATCCCAATGGTGAGCATGACAAGAAGTACACCATGGAGTTCATTTGTTAACACTGCGTCGATGCCTAGTAGCACAGTGCCCCCAACTATACCTACATGTATGTATCAATCATGTGCACCTGTCGTACCTCAGCCTCATGTAGCTCCTACACCTCCGATTATTCCAAGAGGTTACAATCCACAATGGAATTATCCAAGCTCTTATACGAGTGGAGCCATGCCATTTAATAATAGCATGCCATATCAGGCACCCCCTATGCCTAGGGCCACGCCTGTAAACTTTGGACCACCGTCTGGTACACCACCATACGAAATTTGGGACCCAAGAGCCGCGCGTATGCCAAGGCCAAGGCCAACTCCCATCTCACATGTGGTTCCAGGAGCACATACACCCATTATACCTGCTCAAATAGGAGATTTGGCAGCATTTGCTCAAACTATCGGTCGCTCTATTGCGGAAAACATGCGTAGTGCACCTGATAGAGAGCCTAGGAGCAAGGCAGTTCAAGTAGCTAAGCTCACACAGAAATTCAGTGGAGACGGAGATGCTAGAAAGCATATGGAAGTCTTTGAACATGTGTGCGATTCCTTGGAAGAGCACAATGAGCTACATAAGTGTAAGGCTTTGAGTTTGACCCTAAGCGGAAAGGCTGGAGATTGGTATAGAACCTTAAGAGTAGAAGAGAAAACGATCTACTCTACTCTTAGGAGACTGTTCTTAAAAGAATACATACGAGAGGGAGTACTTTGGGGTGTAGCCTCTCAGCTCCAGAAAGCCCAACGAGAAGAAGGTGAATCCGTGAGAGACTTCATTAGTCGCCTAAAGAATTTGAATTCTCGATGCAATCCAAACGAGCGATTCAACAACAACCAATTGCTCGATAGATTCATCAGGGGACTACGACATGAAAGTATCTATAATGGCCTAGTCATTAGAGGTATCACTACTTGGGAAGCAATCACCATGAATGCAATCCAATTGGAGGATAATTTAATGATTGCAGCAGAAAGAGTGTCTGCCAAGCCGAAGTCAAGTAGCTCACAAGCATCAGGGCATGAGCCAATGAAGATAAAGCCAATCGTGAAAGAGCAAACGATATCTGAGATGACTTTGGTAGATCTCATCAAGGCCATCCAAGAAAGCCTTAGGGGTAATCGTGCTCCACAAAACACTTATATGTATCCAAGAAGGGAGCAACAATGGTGCTCAATTTGCTTGGGCCCACATACTGCGAGTGAATGCCCTACTTTCATAGTAAAGTTTAACGGGACTTGTAACGCGTGTGGTAGGTATGGCCATCAAGCGAAGGATTGCCTAATGCTTAAACGCATCATGGAAAATAGACCACCTATAGCTTGGGCAGACTCACCTCGAGTTCTTGCATTGATGCCTACCCCACCCATGGAGCAACAGTTGCCATTATAGCACATGGTCCCTAGAACCCAAAATGTGGTCCAAACCACACCGTTGCCACCTCCAGTGCTAGGACCGCAACCCCCTCATCCAAGAGTTACACCTATGAACCAAATAGGTTGCGAGTCATCTAGTACTTATGTAGATTGCGAAGGGGACATAGACCCTAGTATCACCTATGGAGTCGACATGCTTGAGGAGTGTCCCATGTACTATATGGAAGACCATTGGGGACAAATCAAACCGGTATATCCAGCTATTGTGCTAGCAGCAAGAGGCCAAAACATTAATAGTTTTGCCAGGAGACCACCTCTTCAGTGCTACGAATGTGGTGGACCACATTGAGTAGCTGAGTGCCCCATTAGAATGCAAAAGAATGCTGCAATAATGCAAACAAGTCAAGGGAGTGCATTGGCAATGCCAATACTCATCTGTAATCGTTGTGGCATAGATCATTTGATCGCACAGTGTCCTAACAATCCAAACGCACCGAAAATCACACCATTGAACTTAATAGAGATTGTTGATGGGACACCACCAACTATAAACATAGAACCAGTGAATGCACTCACATGGTCGATGCTCCAAAAGCAAAATTACATCCTCGAAGAGAGAGATGCAGCATCCATTGGCCGAGCGAGAAAGAAGAAAACACGAAGAAAGAAATCCCTTAATGCTTCTAGCTCAAAACCTAGTTCAAAGACTAACATAGGGACAGGAGGGGATCCCGTGTATATGAATGACCCTGAGGATGACTCAGATTCGATAGAGACCACGGAGACCAAAATTGTTACTACAAAGGAAAAAGCCAATGAGGAGGATCACGAGAGGGACTTACGATGAACACCAAAAGAGTATTTAAAGTTAAACCACCCAGTTGCGAACCCCCAAGATAAGCCACGAGAGGCAAAAAATGAGGATTGCAAGAGAAAGATTGGAACCTATCCAAACCCAACAGTGGAAATTGAACGAGTCCAACAACTGAGGGGTTTGGTGGAAGAAACTCAACGAACATTAGAACCTGAACCCAAACATATCCAGATGTCGGACGCAGTGTTTCCCACACAAGTTCAACCTCACAAGAACTACAGACCGTTAGTTATACCCAGTATCATTCGGGAAGAGAGTGAGGGTAGGACATCTGAAAGTGGACACACACCTTTCCTACTAGAGAGAATGTTTGGTGAGGGAATACTAGACCCCCTTGAGGAAGTGGAGATTCCATCTTCACCATTCTCTTGTCAGGGTCCTACGTCCCACAAGATGCCATTAAATGTTGCCAAATTGATGGATTTCATGTCTTCAGAAGTTAGAACCACCATCATGTCCAAACTATATAAAGACCCCGAGCTAGTCTCAACTCTTCGAGCCTTCCTCAATGGAGAATTACAGGCCAGATTACCACAGTTTGCACATATGAACAAACCTGACTCGGTAATGAATGATGAGGAACATTTAGCACCACCATCTGACCTAGCGGGACATGAATCTGTAATTGAAGTACCCGTTAACAAGTTGGGGAAATACTTTGAAGGTGATGAATCTAATGCTACTCTGCCAATCACTACTAAAGGATTAACTGTAAAGGGAGTCCTTGACGGTGGTGCGGGAGTCAGCATAGTGACAAAGAGTTGTTGGGAGTCTATGGGGCGACCTCACCTTGAAGCCACAAGCGTAGTGGTAAAAATGGCTAATGGATCTATTGTTACGCCTATTGGAATGCTTAAGGATCTCGAGATCAAGGTCTTGGGACACAAGGTAAGGCAGACTTTCATTGTTATCGATTTTTCCAAGCATCCTATGTCATTTGAGATGATCTTAGGGGGTCCATTCATGAGGGAAGCAAAAATGGTGCATGACTGGTCCAAAAACCACGTCTACTTACAGTTCCAAGACTCTGTCATTCGAGTTGATCTTTTAAGTGGTCGAGCGCATCCTCTAGGAAATAAATTCATCATTGATAATCGATCAGACACAATAATTCACTCAGCTCCATTACAGTATTCTTACACGTGTAACGAAGACACGGATATTGGGGAGAACTCTCCTTATATGGATATCCTACCCGGAATGGCTGAGTCAGACAATGTCGATTGGGTACACCTAGCGGCAACTATAGATACATGGGGAGCTAGAGGAACAACCTGGGTAACACCAGATGGGGAAGAGATACCACACATTGCACCAGTAAACATGTTAGGTGTAGCGCATGTAACATCCGATGATAAGAAAGAGGCACACCTACCTGAGAGTGAAACCGATGATTCCTCAAAGGCTTCAGGCCAATACACATCAGAAACGGAATCTCAGGGAGAAATGGATTCAGAACCTGAGGAAACATCGAGTGAGCCAAGTATAGAAACTGAACACTCAAGGTCTAGTACGACCATCTATGGTAATTTATATGAGAGTGAAGAAGATACAAGCGAAGACCTATCAAGCGAGTCGAGTTCAAACATTTACCAAAATCAAAACCTTAACAAGAAACAAAGGTCATATAAGAGACGACGATATCGAGCAAATGTGAGAGCTAGGATAAACAAGGAAAGATCTACTGCAGAATGGCTTAGCTATCTAGGGGCATGTGATGCTCATCGAAAGCTAGTAGACAATTGGGGTGAACATCTCCAGAGTGTCATGTGGTGCAGCCCGCGACCCATTGACCTCGCTCAATTGGAGGTTACAGAGCCGAAATTGAGTCGAACTATAAGAAGACGTCAAAACCGAGAGTTAGTACAACAACAAAAGGAGGCAGAACTAAAAGAAAGGTCTCCGTCAGGACAAGAGCCTGCTGACTTACATACGGCTCCTGAACATTTTAAATCTTATACCGCGGGGGAGCGAAAGGTTGTGTATGGCAAAGCCCAACGAATACCTACCAATGGAAGCAGTGGAGTCTATGATGTTCCAGCGGTAGTTAAAGAGATAGAATTAGCAGAACCAGGTGAGGAGTCTAAACCAGTCTTTATTGCTCAAGACCTTACCGAAACTGAAGAGGCTGTACTTAAGGAGCTCCTCAAGGAATACAAGGATATCTTTGCTTGGACATATCATGACATGAAGGGCGTTCCACCTTCTGTGGTGCAACATACAATTCCCATTATCAACACTGCTAAACCCGTCCAGCAACGACCATATCCAATGAATCCTAAGTGCGCCAAATTGTACAAGAGGAGATTGAAAAACTTATCCAATGTGGATTCATATACCCTATTGAGCACTCAGAATGGGTTTCTCCAATATTCATTGTGCCAAAAAAGAATGGGAAACTAAGAGTGTGTGTGGACCTCAAGAAAGTTAATGCAGCCACTAGGAGAGATCATTATCCCTTGCCATATTCAGAACATGTGCTTGAAAGAGTTGCGGGCAAGGAAGCTTATAGCTTTTTAGATGGGTACTCTGGTTACAATCAAATCACAATTGCATTAGAGGACCAAGCTAAAACTGCTTTTATCATAGAGTTTGGAGTGTTTGCATTTCGTGTTATGGCTTTTGGCTTAACGAATGCCCCTGCTACATTCCAATGATTAATAAACACTGCGTTTAAAGAATTTCTAAGGGAGTTTTGTGAAGCTTTCCTAGACGACCTTTGTGTTTATTCTTCTTGGGAGAAGCATTTGTTATATCTACGAAAAATATTTGAAAGGTGCAGATTTTATCGCATCTCATTGAACCCTTTCAAATGCCAATTTTGGCTTAAGCATGGAGTCATTCTAGGGCATATAGTGTCCAAGAACGGGATATCCACAGATGAGAGTAAGATTAAAGCCATTGCCGATTTGCCACCACCTACTAACTATAAAGGAGTTCAAAGATTTATGGGCCATGTTGGTTATTATCGAAGGTTTATTTTAAACTTTGTCGAGATAGCGCGTCCATTGTACAAGCTTCTTATCGAGTTTCACTGGACGGAAGAATGTCATCAATCTTATGAGTTATTAAAGAAGGCCCTAACAAGTGCTCCAATCCTGCGAACACCTAATTGGAATGTACCTTTTCATGTGCATATTGATGCATCAAATTTTGCTATTGGGTGTGTTCTAACTCAACCAGGAGAACATAAATTGGACTACCCTATTAGCTTTGCAAGTCGCCAATTAAATGATGCCGAGATGAACTACACTACTACAGAGGGCGAAGGTCTAGCTATGATTTACGCAGTAAAGAAATTTCGCTATTACCTTCTTGCTACCAAGTTTGTGTTTTATGTTGATCATCAAGCATTGCTATATTTGGTAAACAAGCCGTATTCCACAGGTCGAATTACACGATGGTTGTTAATTCTTCTTGAGTTTGACTTCATCGTTGTTGTGAGGCCTGGGAGGAAACATGTCATGGCGGATCATTTATCTCGTATCCCTAATGGCGAAGCTCCTACGGGGGTTGACGATGAATTGCCTGATACTCCTTTGTTCATTGTTGAGACAATGCCTAAATGGAGTGAAAAGATTGTTAACTTCTTAGTTAATGGTTTTCCACCCAAAGAACTGCGAAAAGATATAGCTCGAAAATTAATCAAGGAATGCGAACCCTATTGCTTACTGGCTGGAACTCTCTATAAGAGAGGAAAAGATGATGTTCTTAGACGCTGTGCCCACGAGGATGAGTATTTATATATTCTACAAGAGGCACACGTGGGCGTAGCTGGTGGTCACTTTTCAGGAAAGTTGACTGCCCGAAAGATCTTACAATCAGGCTATTGGTGGCCCACTCTGTTTAAGGATGCATCACTTTTTGCAAAGGGATGGGATGAATGCCAACGCTTCAACAAGCCACAAAGAAGGGATAGGATGCCTCTACATCCCATCAAGGTAACCCAACCATTTGAAAAGTGGGGCTTAGACTTTGTAGGACCGATTAGTCCGGCTGCACGTAACACGCAATCACGATATATCATTGTCGCTACCGACTATGTAACCAAATGGGCTGAAGCAAAAGCAACACGAAAGGCGGATGCAAAAACAACAGCTAAGTTCCTCTTTGAGAACATTATCACACGTTTTGGATGCCCCTTTGAACTTGTGAGTGACAATGGAACTCATTTTATAAATGAAGTAATAAAAGAACTCACATCAAACTTCATGATATCTCACCACAAGTCTACACCCTATTATCCCCAAGCAAATGGCCAAGCTGAGAGTACCAACAAAACTCTCATCTCCATTTTGACAAAGACAGTCGAGGCTCATCGCACTGATTGGGACCTAAAGCTTACATCAGCTTTATGGGCTTATCGTACTGCGTATAAAGTTGCTATTAATTGCACACCGTTTAAGATGGTGTATGGCCAAGAAGCAATTATGCCATGGGAGTTTGTCATTCCTAGTCTTCGAGTAGCTTCTCAAGAAAGTTGGGATGGTAACCCCTTAGTGGAGCGATTATATATCCTGGAAAGGCTAGATGAAGAAAGGCAATTAGCTGTGCGAAATGCTCTAGTGGAGAAGGATAGGAGAAAGAAGTAGTTTGATAGCCATTTAAAGGATAAAGACATCAAGGTTGGTGATAAAGTTCTTATGTACGCGGTATGTAATGAAAAGAAGAAATTGAAATACGCTGGTAAGGGACCATATCGAGTGTGTGAAATTACTCTGCAAGGTACCATTCGTGTGGAGACTCTAGATGGAGTTGAAACCATTGGATTCCTTAATGGGAGTAAATTCAAAAGATATTATGATCCTCTAAGCCAGGAAGAGTTGCAAGCCATCCATCAAAAGAAGGCTGCCAAGGAACAAGCAGAGCTTACAAAAATCCAAGCAAGAGTTGAGGCTCGAGAACGACAACAACGTCTTAGACGCCAACGAGAAGCTAATCTGGGAATCACGCAAGCATTTTTCGAGGACACAGATGACGACTCATTAGAATCTGAGCCACCCCTAGGATACCCAATTGAGCTAAATAGCCCCTATGGGAAAGTACTATACAATGCCTTATTAGATACGGGAGCTAAACACAATTTGTTATCCTATGGAGTTTGGTGTCAATTAGGGAAACCGACCCTATCCCCAAGTACGATGCAAGTCAAGGGCATTAATAAAAAGAAAACTGCTATTCTTGGAGTCCTTCAGACCCCTGTTGTCTATGACAATGGAAGCATAGTGTAGAGGTTTCTAGTCATGCCCGCAGGAGCTATGGAAGGCAACGTAAACCTGGGACGCACGTGGATGTTGGCAACCAAATGCACTATTGATTGGGATACTGGTAGTGTCACGACGCGACCACCGACTCTTACCCCTATCATTCAAGCAAACTCACCTACGTTGCAAACTCTAACAAAGTTGAAGGATAGCCAACATTCACAAGCCAAGGTGGTTAACTCGTCTTTGCCGGCTACCCATGAATCTAGCACTTCAACACTTGTAGTTGCAGCAAGCAGTAATATTGCAAGTACTCAACCTGCACGACCTAAGAGTACATATCAATGGGTACCCAAGGCCTTACTTCCAACTACCTCAACCCTCCCATCCATTCCAAGAAAAAATTTCCCGGGAAAACCAAGAGCGCGCCCTAGGAGAGTCAAGACCAAATCACGATGGATTCCAAAACAACTATTAGAAGCCCAAGGCTACTATGATGGAAATGAGAAAATTTGGGTACCTAAACGTAAAATGTGTCCTTCCCTATCGACAACAAACCCATATGAGTCAAACAGTGTAACGCTAAAGCCAATGGCAGACCGTGGGAAGGGAAAGATCACAGAATGCTACACACCTAGTCCAGAGCTAGTTTGGGCTCCAAGGCAAAACCAATTTATTCCACCTAGCTCAGGAAGGGGGGAGTTCCATGAAGCTTCTAGCTCCTCATGTAATACATCCATAGAGGTAAAAGCTTCTACACAGCCTCCATCTATAGTAGTGGACCTCCATGAAGCTACAAAAGAATCCACACCTCCCAGTGTTCAAGAATCACCAGATGAACCACTTCAAGTTCGATCCTGGGAGAGTACCTTACCACCCTTGCAACTTGACGAGGCACCTAGGGTAATAGAAAACTACTGGCAAAAATCCTCACCTATTACCAACTGGAACAATTGGTTTCAAAGGGTGACGACATCATTTCAAACGGTATGATCTACCCAAGGAAGGGGGGAGTGTTTGTGGACATCCATCATTCACTTGCTTCCCTCTCAACCTTTCTCCCTGACCTCTTAATCTCCGATCTTAGGGAATGTATATATAAAGCCTTATACTCACAAAAACAAGATAAAAAAGTAAAAGAGCAAGAGCCATAACACAAATCATAAAAACAAATTATGCACAAGAACACAACCCTTGTAATATTTGCACTCTAACCATCATCTATTTGCGTGTACAGATATGGCTAGTACGCTAGAGTCATCCACTCCTGCCTTGGGTGAGAGGTACCCTCGTTACTTTTCACAAATATTTCACATGGTCTTTCCAGTGCTTGCATGTGAATGGGATTTGATAGGTACGCTAGCATGTGAGAAGAATTTTGAGGAGTTAGAATGGCTGATACGTCTCTTGACCACGTCTGATCCATACTTAGTAGAGAGCGTTTCTCCCATTGCACAAGCCTACCCTTTTGACCAAGATGACTATAGGCGTCTAGTGACCTTCTTAGTAAACATGGGCACCTATGATGAAGAAGAAAATTTACACGACTACACGGATGGCACATATGGTCTCATGGATGATGACTTTGTTTATCTCGACGACGAAGATAGGGGTTTAGCCTTAGGGTTTCCCCCCAACCTCTACAATATCCTATTCCCTTGACTCTCTAGGGGGAGTGCAAATAATTAGGTTAGGGTTCCTTATGTTTTTTGTTGTGTTCAATAAGTGTTGGTACCTTTTTCCACTAATGTGCCTCCTGGAGGTATTCCTTTTGTTTCCTAGTGTGTACAGGAGCGTGTTGCTATTGGTAGGATTTGGACCTTCATGGAATCTTTATCTCGACTCACTCTTCAAATCAAGCGCGACCATCGACACAAACAAGTGTTTCTTGTCCAGTAGCATTGCCCCTTATCTTTTTTGCATCTATGATTGTCAGCTTTAATTGTGATTGGTAGCCTAATATTCACCGCATTTGCTTAGTATCAAACATTTAATTCAATGTAATTTTTTGTCATAATCACTTGTCTAGGTTTAAAAATCAAGCAGTCCGACAAACTAGTTTGACCAAGTTAGGTGTTAGAAATCTTCTCTTAATACCATGGGGAATGCCTTCCTAATAATTAATGGTTACTTAGGTTCTTAATCCGATTTAGGCAGCATTGTGTGAAATGTACTAGGGCTTTCTAGTGGGCTTGACCCTATTGACCTTTAGCTTAAGTATTATAAAGGGAGTTTACTAGCGTGATGAGCCTGGGGAGGTGTATCAGTGTTGTATGACCCCCCAAAGTTATAAAATTAAAATGCTAAAAATGAACAAACAAAAAATCAAAGTGCCACACTGTAAAATCTTAAGCTGGAAGAGAAATTTCAGCTTGATTTGGTACTTCACTCACATGTATTGCCTATGGTACTAGAGCCCTAGAGGTTCCCAGTATGGGCGCTTTTACTTGAAAAGCAAAAAACCCAAGGCATACAAAATAAGCACACACATCAAAATTGAATCACTGTGAAAAGACTTTGGGGGGTCACAGAAAAAGTAATCAGTCAGGCGATGATTTCATGAGAAATTCCTTTTATGGTAGCTTAACTACAAGGTCTTCTAGATATAGCCTCTAGTCAGCCCTCGAACATGAATACTTGGCTCTCGCGATTAAACAACTTAATTGACCACAGAAAATTAAGAAGCTTACCCATGGTATTAATATTCGATCTCTAGTGCCTTTCGACCGTCAAATTAGCGACCCCGGACTTGTTTAATTTTTTACCTTTACATCTGTTTATGCATTTGATTACATTGCAATTTAATGTTCATTGCTGACAAATTGTTTGAAATTCTTTTACCAATCAATTTGTCTACCTAAAACTGCATATGCTTTTTAATCACTTATGAGAATGCAATTACTGTGCCAATGTTGTTTGATTTTGCAGTGACTGAAGAAGGCTAAGGACATTCATCTCAAATGCTCTTCCACCTCGACGAACGAACTTCAACTCAATAGCTTCCGAGGACAGAATCTACATCAGGAAGGGGGGCATGTTAACCCTCACGGCTCACGGACACCCCATCACCTATGACGGACGTGTATTATGTATTTGGTAGAGTCAGGTACTGGGCTTGTCGGACCAATAGGAAAAGGGTAAGAGTGATCGCCGATGAGAGGCGCACTCTAACTAGGACATTCAAGGGATTAGTTGGCTAAGCATGGGCGCCCAAGTGTGAATGGGGTGAGCTCATATAAAAGCCAACTAAACCTAAAATTCACTCATTCTCTCATTTGTGCAATAGAAGAGTGCTCTTGCTCCATCTCCATCTCCATCTTCTTCTTCTTCACCTCCTTGTGTGTGTGTGTATGTGAGAGAGAGAGAGAGGGAGAGTGTGTGTGCGATCGAGCATTACGAAGGCACGACGGCGGCGAAGCGGTTGAGCGCGGCACGACTGCAGCTTCTTCTTCATCGCGGCGAGGAATCCACCACGAAGGCGAGCGTAGAGCGGTGAGTGACACACCCTTTGCTCTCTTGAGTTTGCTAGATTAGTCTTGTTGTGTGCTTGGAGCCATTTGTGGCTCGCACACGGTGTATCGGCAAGTCCCTTGCTTCGACAGTGCGGCAAGGAGCGCACATGGTGCCCCTAGGATAACATCCTCATATTGGAGAGGAGAGATAAAAAAAAGTCTTCTTTGTTGACGTAGCTTTGGACATGAAGCCTCAACTTCCCAATCAAGGGAGTAACATAGGCTTGCTATCCCTTGAAAGCTCCAACGGCAGTTACAATATCTCCCATGCTTGAATGCCCAACTTAGTGACCAACTCCGTTGATATAAGGTTGTGAGTAGAGCCAGGTTCAAACAAGATGAAGGCATCATGCTCCCTTTTCCCCAAGCATAGGAGAATGATGAGCCTTTGCAATGAATATCCTCTTTTGGAGCTTCAACCATGGAAGCTCTAGGAGTGTCATTGCATACATTTCTTTTGGGGAAAGAATGATAACCATGTCCTTGCTCCTTACACTTAAAGCATTTATTGTCTTTACAAAAGGCCTCTAATTCTTTGGAAGAGAGATTATTTTCACCTTTGTAAGCTACTTTCTCCTTGGCCTTCTTGTTGTTGTTGTTGGTGTTGCCTTGGGAAGAGTTTTGAGATTTGAACTTCCATTTAGCTTCATTTCGATCCTTGTTTTCCATGGGCTTGAAATTTCTTCTCGTCCCTTGCGGAAATTGATCCTTGAAGCAACCATAGTGTGGTGGATGGGATCGGTGATAGTGCTAGGCCATTGTGAGTTGACATACTCGGTCATTTCTTCAGGTAATAACAAAATTGTTGCTTTTGTTCGGAGAAGTCTATCCTTTCAAAGACTGTAGCTTTGAGATGTAAATCCCAAAACTTGTCTACATATTTGTGGATAGACTCGTTGAAGAGCAGCTCAAGATTCGCCATTCTGTAATCTCTTTGTCCTTTGCATCGCTTGCAAGAAATTGCTTCATGATGGAAACTCGTAGAGTTTTCCATGTCTTTGGGGCTTCACCATTGCCAAGAAGGCTAGACCACCATTGACGAGTAGATTTCTGGAAGTGCAGAGCTACATGGTGTAGCTTGGAGGACTCCATGAAGCCCTTGTCTCCAAAGACTGCATCAAATTGTTGGATGAAGGCCAATACTTTGTTTGTGGCACCAAATGTGCCATCATAGGTGAGAAAAGAGATACTATTTCCTCCCTCTTTGAACTTCTTGAGCTTTTGTGATCTTCGCCATGCAAGGTATGATTTGTGATGTCCTCCCCTCTTGTATTCTCTAGGAGAATAACTATTTCTTTCGTCGGAAGAGGAGGAAGGTGAAGAACAAGGAAAAGAGGGTGACCTCTTTCTTGCTTTTTTTTTTTCTTCCTTTGTTTCCTCTCTTCCCTTTCGGAGCGACGAGGAGAAGGCCTATGGGTTGACCATTTCCTCTTGGGAGGAGTTGGCAGCCGTCTAGACCGTCGTCTTCGTGGAGCCACATCTTCAGACGAACTTGTTACCATATACATGTGGTAGTGATGTGTGTGAACACACTAGGACTGCCGGGGCATTTTTTCCCTCTTTAGGAGGTTTTTCCCCCCGTGCATTGTATATACGCCCATCACTCTAGGGCTATCTATCTTTCCATTGCACAATAAGTAACACACTCTCTATTGTGTGCCTTGAGCTTCCTTCGTCTTCTCCAAGCTGTGTGTGTTTCTCTGCAACCCTAGTTCCAACAATTGGTATCAGAGTAGGTCACGTCCTCCCGGGCTTAGTCGCCAGCTGCTCTAGCACACGCCTGCTCACTTTCTCTGGTTTCAGTGAGCTTTGGCAAGCGTTCGTAGGTCGACATATATTTTGGGGGGGCTCGTAGAGCTTGGTCTGCTCAGAATTTTGATTTGGGCTCATTTCGGCCTCCGTTTCCACTACAGGCAGTACTGCACAAGCTATTTTTTCATTTTGTGCAAAATTTCTGTCAGTGCCGTTTTCTGCATAACAGGTGCCTTACAGTCTTCTACAGTTTGTGTTATATAGCACAGGTTGTTCCCGCTCCGTTTCTCCTATTTTCGGGCAGTTTTCACATCAGGTGCAACATTTACCATGGCTGACAACAACAACACAGACGTGTTCAAGATGTTTGCTGTTGAGGACAGGTTGGATAGGGACAACTACCCTATGTGGGCTTATATGATGAAACATGTTCTTGTGTCAAAGGGTGTCTGGAAAATTGTGCAGGGCATTTATGTACTTCCTGGTTCTGAGGATGTAGGCGATGTTGAGGATGTTGCAGGTCTTGCTGCAAGGATTGCAGCTGTTAGAGTTGTTTTGCCTACGGCAGAACAAGCTCGTTGGGATGTTAAGGATGCGCAAGCTCATGCATTGATTGCGTTGTCTATGAAGCGCACCATTGTTCCTCACATCCGTTCAGCAAAATCTGCAAAACAGGCTTGGGATATTCTAGCAAGTCTTTATGCAAGCCGCAATGAGGCTAAAATTTCTTTGCTGCGTACAGAGCTGGAGTCGAAGATTATGCATGAGGAAGATGATATGGACACTCTCCTTGCTAGTGTCAAGGATATCAATGAGCAACTTATTTCTGCAGGTGAAGTTATTTCAGACAGTTCCCTTGTGCAGACTGTTCTTGATGCCTTACCAGATTCTTACCAGACTTTTGCTAGTACTTGGAGACTTATGACCCAAGGAAATCCAGAAGTTGTCAAGTTTGATGCATTATGCACATTGCTGTTGCAAGAGTCACTTTCCAAAAAAAGCAGGACTAGACAGCGTGCAGTTGAACAGGCTTTTATTGCTTCTCAAAGAAAGGGTGGTAACAGCAATGCAGCCGCTTCTTATGGTTCTACTGCGAGTGGCAAAAATTATGTTCCTAATGCTTCTGCTGGCAACAATTCGTCTGGAAATTCTTGTGATAAGGGCAAAAAGAAGATGCGTTGCCATTATTGTAAGCCAATGATCACTTGATCAAGTCGTGTCCTAAGTTGAAGGCCAAAACGGCTAAGAAGAAAGAGGGTGGTTCCACTGCAAATGCTGGTTCCACTACAAGTGCAGCCATTGTTGAGTCTTCTGTGAAAGGAGACTGTGTTGCTGATGTTGATGCAGAATGGGTTTTTAGTGCAGAGTGCACTTACAATCCTGCTGTCCATGATGCATGCTTGTCAGTTTGCTGTAGATTCACATGTGTGGTATTTCGACAGTGGTGCTACAAAGCACATTACCTCACATCGTGAATTTTTTACCTCTCTCGAGTCTGTCCCTCATGGGAATTCAGTCACTTGTGCCAACAACGCCTCTTATCCAGTTCAGGGAGTTGGAAAGATTGTGCTCACTGCTACGAATGGCAGTTCCTTCACACTTGTTGATGCACTTTATGTACCTGGGATCAAGAAGAATCTCTTGTCTATATCCGCACTTGCTAGACTTGGACTTGTAGTCAAATTTGTGGATGACAGATGTACAGTTCATGATCTCAATTTTGGTGATGAAATTGTTGCATCTGGGCTTTTGTGTCGTGGGCTGTATAAGCTCACTTTGTATGACAAGTGTGGACAAAATTTTGCAAATGCTATTGCAGAGTCAAGGGCTATTTCAGATGCAAAACTTTGGCATGCACGTTTTGGTCATCTGAATTTTGCCAGTTTCTTGCGTTTGCAGAAATCTGACATGGTTGCTTCTTTGCCACCTCTTGAAGCACCTGGCAAACATGTTTGTGAAGGCTGTATTTTGGGTAAGATGCAGCGCTCTAAGTTTCCAAAGGATGGTTCAGTCCGGGCCACATGCAGGTTGCAGCTTGTGCATAGTGATGTTTGTGGGCCCATGCAAAATCCGTCCTTGGGAAATTACCTGTACTTCGTGACTTTCATTGATGATTACTCCAGGCATGCATGGGTATTTCCGCTTAAAGCGAAGTCCGAAGTCTTTATGTGCTTCAAACAATTTCTAGCTATGGTTGAAAATGTCTCGAAATGTACTATGGGCACCCTCCGTTCAGATCGAGGGGGGGAGTATATGTCTCATGAATTTGATGCATTTCTGGCTAGTCGTGGGATAAAACACCAATGTACAGTGCCTTATACACCTCAGCAAAAGGGTGCTGCTCAGAGGAAAAACAGGTCACTGACGAAAATGGCAGGATGTATGGTCAAAAGTCAAGCTTTGCCGCATTCTTTTTGGCTTGAGGCCATCACGTGTGCCACTTATGTACTTAATAGGTGTCCTACGAAAGCTTTGCAGTCTATTAATCCATATGAAGCATGGCATGATAAAAAGCCTTCTATTGAGCACATGCGTGTTTTTGGCTATTTGGCATATGCTTTGGTGCCACAAGTGCAGCGCAGAAAATTGGATGATAAGGCTGTCAAATGTATTTTTGTTGGTTATAGTGCTGAAAGCAAAGGTTACAGGTTGTATCATCCGCAAACAAAACGTATTCTGGTTTCTTGGGATGTAGTGTTTGTGGAAGATTCTGTTCAGCCCTTGCTGTGATGAACTAGAGACAGTAATGTAAGCTCACATGACATTTATGACACTTTGTTGCCTCTTTTCAGTGGTGGAAATACGAACGTAAGTTCCAATGAGGCAAATGTACAGCCTATGGGGGTTTCTGAAAATGTTCTAGATTAGCCTATTATTGATGCAAATGTACATGATGTATTTGATGAGGAAAGGGCTGAAAATGAGCAAGCTAGAGGTATGCCAAAATGGCTGGTGCACACTTTGTGTGACAGTAAATTGGATGCACCTTTGTCTACTCGTACTCGTTCAGGCTCTTGCCATGCATCTTATGCATCAGATTGTTATGCTTTGGCTGTGTCTAGCTTACATGATGTTGTGTCATAATAATCAATATCTAATTCTCCTAAATGATTTTCTCATATTAAACTGATCATTTAATGTGGGGAAGTGCCAAGGGAGAAAAAGCTAGAATATTGGTTAAGCTAGCAGACCGGCCACAGTAGGGATCCAAAGGAGGGAAAATAGGGATCCAAAGGGGGGGCCATCTGCAAAAGAGCCATGTGAAACAATGGGCCAAAAAGATCCTAAGGTTCAGCCCATTAAGACTTCCAAAATGCTAAGGTTCCAAAATTCAAAGGTTGTGTCCAAAGGTCAACCCTAGGGAAAATTGGATGCTTAGTGTGTGCCCTAAAAAGTCTTTGCACATCCCTACATGGAAGGGGGCGAGCCCCAAAGCTAGGGGATGAGAGAGAAAGCCACACACACACACACAGGCTCTCTTTACACAAAGGGAATGAGGGACACATGTCAGCTCCCTAGGCCAGATGCCCACAAGGTGTGCCCAATTCCTATTGGAAGACCCTTGAAGTGGACCAATGAGAATTAAGCTAGAGTAAATCTAGTTTAATTAATTTAAAAACATTTAATAAAAGAAACCAATGAGAATTAAGTCTCCTAGAAGACTATTGGGCACTCTCCCAAGGGGTCCAATGAGCATTCAGGAGCCCCATGGCTTGCCTGATTCCTATTGGCCAGGAGGCAAAGGGGTCCAATGAGAGTTTAGTTTAATTATTTAATTACCTAAAGCTCTCACAAAAGGGGAAAGGGGGACACATGTCTAAAGGCTATCACTTATGCTGCTTAATTCCTATTGGCTTGACCCGGGGAGGTCCAATGAGGCAAAGGCCAGACTTATTTAGCAGCTAGGGCTCGCCCAAGAGAGAGAGGGGGGCTGATTTTTGCTGGGCATTGACACACACACTCTCACACTTGACCATGTGTGAAGGGAAACCACTCTATCTCCTCCCAAGCTTTAATGGAGAGCTCATCACCTACTCCAAGCTTGTGAGATAGAAGCCTACATCAACACTCTCTTGGCATGTGGATGCAAATCCAACCAAGAGCCAAGCTTCAATGCATGCTCATCTTCTCTACCAAGCTAATTACTAAGCTAAGCTATGCTAATATGAGTGATTATGTGAGGAGATGTACTTCTTTCTCGTAAGTTACTTCTTTTTCCTCTCAATCTACTCTCATACCCTGCTAGCTCTCACCATCTTCGAAGGTGTGTGAGGTCTTGGGTCTGAGAACGGGGATAATTCAAGTTGTGTTTGATTAAGTGTTTTGCTTGGTGTATGAAGCTTCCATCTTCATTGCACTAGCTAGTCTTGAAGGAACACAAAGAATTGTATTGTACAATGTCTCTCTTGATGGGAGAAACCATAATACAAAGCCTTTTGGAGGGGGGACCGGCTCCATGCAAATCCGGTCCTCAACTGTTGTCAATAGCTTAATTGCTCTCTCTTTTGAAAGTATTGTCGATGCTATCTAACTAGGTGTTATGCTTTTTGTTGCTCTCTCCACCCAAGCACTCTTGTAATTCTCATTAGGAATCAACTCTAATGAAATGCCCACTATGTTCATGCTAAATTCCGCTACACAAAAGATTTTAGGCCATTAAATGTTACATGTTGAGGAGCCTCTGTCTTTTGATGAAGCACAGAATTCAAAAAATTGGATGGCTGCCATGCAATCAGAATATGATGCACTCATAGAAAATGACACATGGACTTTATGTGATTTGCCTCTTGGCAAAAAGGCCATTAGTACAAAGTGGGTTTACAAGTTGAAACGCAAGCCGGATGGTGAGATTGATCCCCATAAGGCTCGACTTGTTGCAAAGGGTTATGCATAGAAAAAAGGCATAGATTATGAAGAGACTTTTGCTCCCACGTTTTGTATGACTACTGTATGTTTTCTATGTGCATTGGCAACTCATTTTGGTTGGGATGTACATCAATATAACATTGTTACTGCTTTCTTGAATGGTGACATATTTGAGGAAGTTTATGTAACGCAACCTCGCGGTTTTGTCATAAAAGGACAAGAGGACAAAGTGTGCAGATGTAAGAAGGCTTTGTATGGGTTGAAGCAATCTCCTCGTGCTTGGTATGAGAAAGCTGACACTCATTTGATTAAACGAGGCTTTCGTAACAGTCCAACAGAAAGCACATTGTATGTAAAGCGTGAGGATGATGTATTTCTCATTGTGGTTCTTTATGTTGATGATTTGCTGATCACTGGACCAAATGAGAGACATATTGCTGAATTTAAGGCTGATTTGAATGCTACTTTCAAGATGAAAGATTTGGGGTTGTTGCATCATTATTTGGGCATACAGTTTAAGCAGTGTGATGGTGGTATTGCCTTGTGTCAGAAAAGTTACATAGAGACATTGCTATGTAAGTTTGGACTTGAGGATTGCAAACCTATTGCCACTCCCATGGAAACAGGTTTGAAGTTGAGTCTACATGATGCCGACGATCCTGCTGATGTCACTCTTTATCAAATTGTTGTTGGCTACCTCATTTATGTATGCAACACGAGGCGGGATATTCAGTTTGCAGTCTCACAGGTCAGCAGATTTATGCATAGCCCAGGGTCTAATCATTGGCAGGCTGTCAAGAGGATTTTCCGCTACCTTAGTGGCACTTTACATCTTGGCTTGTTTTATCCCAAGGGGGGATCATTGCCGCTAGACTTACATGCTTTTTCGGACTCAGATTGGGCTGGTTGTTTTGACACGCTAGTGTCCACAAGTGGTTTTTGTTTCATGCTTGGCAGTTCGTGTATATCATGGTTGAGCAAGAAGCAACCTACTCTGGCCACTTCGAGTTGTGAGGCTGAGTACAGGGCAATCTTCACAGCTACGGTTGAGTGTGTATGGCTCAGACGCCTTATAGCTGATTTGGGTGTGGGACAGGACACTGCCAACACTATCTACACTGACAGTCAGAGCGCATTGGCAATTGCGAGGAACCCAATTTTTCATGCTCGCACAAAGCACATTGAGGTGCATTACCACTATGTCAGGGAGAGGCTCTCAGCAGGAGAGATCAGCTTGGCTTATGTGCCAACACAGGACAATCTTGCAGATCTTTTCACAAAGGCATTGTCTCTTGAGAAGCTTGAAGCTTTCCGCAAAGCTTTGGGCTTACTCCCCTTTGTGGACTGATCCTGTCCTCAGGGCATGGCACTTCCCTTTACTCATGTGCCAGCTCTCATTCACCGCATCACTCCAGGGGGGATTTGTTACCATATACATGTGGTAGTGATGTGTGTGAACACACTAGGACCGCCGGGGCATTTTTTCCCTTTTTAGGAGGTTTTTTTCCCCGTGCATTGTATATACGCCCATCACTCTAGGGCTATCTATCTTTCCATTGCACATTAAGTAACACACTCTCTATTGTGTGCCTTGAGCTTCCTTCGTCTTCTCCAAGCTGTGTGTGTTTCTCTCCAACCCTAATTCCAACAGAACTTACATATTTACTTCTTCCTTGCTCTTTGGATTCCTCCTCTCTTATGGGAGAGAGTCTTCTTTTGGGAGTCTCATCAAGAGGCCTCCTAAACTTTCTCTCCTCTTGGAGAGGAAGGAAAATCCCATAAGCACAAAGTTGTTGGGTAACTTTCGCTTGCAAAGTAGGGTTGCCCATAGCTTGATGCAACCTAGTAACATGATAATTGATAAATATGAGGTCTTGTTCCCCTTTTATCTTCTCATATTAAATGATCATTTTAATATGAGAAAATCAATTTGGTAAAGTTAGATATTATATTTTATTGACAGGCACAGTTGACGAGAGTGGTCTTGGATTTGCGAGAGAGAGCAGGGACACACACACACACACACACACACACACACACACACACACACACACACACACACAGAGAGAGAGAGAGAGAGAGAGAGAGAGAGAGAGAGAGAGAGAGAGAGAGAGAGAGAGAGAGAGAGAGAGATTAGCATCAAGACCATCCTTGTCATCTGTGCATCTATGCATTTGCACCATACCCTGCCCACTTCCGCCATCACTAAGGGATAGAGTTGGCCCATGCATAGGCCACCCGTTCATATTACCAACATCCAATGCGTAATGCCAAAATAGCCCTCCTCGTTGCGGTTAGGGGCTTTGCGCCACAACACACTCTACCTCTCACTCTCTCCCACTCACCAAGATCTTCGCTTCTATAGGATATTCGACTTCCGCAACTGCCTATGTGCATGGATGTTGTCAACAAAAAGGGTGGAGGATAACGACCAATCTTTCTATTGCAGTTTATTATATTTGGAGACTACAAAAAAGGCTAATTTTGCATTCCAACTACTACTCAGGTCTCATTTGCTGATTGATGACCTTACAATTGGGAACTTGGAGATTGGCGCTTTGACAGTAGTTGAGGCGACAACAATCCAACAGCCAAACTTTGAAATGCTGCATTATAACAGAGGGTAGATGAACAACAAGGAAGGGTTGGCCCCCAACTTGAATCCTGTCCGCAGACCAAGAATAGCTGAGGGTGGTTTTGAGCATTGCCTGCCACTCAAGAATTTGCCCACGGACCAAGGCACGTGCTAGGTGTACTTGAGAGGCGGGACCTGCCAGCTTGGCCTAGTGATGGTGCGTTGGACAGTCAGAGAACCGAGATGATGGTGCATTGGACACCGGGAGAACCGGGATGCTGGGAGTGGGAGAAGCTGGGAAGTTGTTGTGGCTGCAAGCTTTTCTAGCAATGTGGATGCAACTTCAAGCTTTTTAATAAGTATATAGATTGGCACGAATCTTTCAAGATTCCATTAAGCTTCGCAAGGCAAGCAATGTAGTTTTCCATGTTAGTCGAAATTCAAGTTGAAGGTTTGAACATGGGCGTAACTCACTAATGACCTAAGTGCTTTGGGCTAGCCATAAGCTACTCTTTGTGCACTGCTCTTCTTGCCTTTTTTCCAGTTAAAAAAAAAATCAAGTAGCTACTTTGGCCCCTCTTCTTGCGTTTACCGCCCCTCGCCTCTGCAGTCGATGAGGGTGGGCATCCTCCGATTGCTAGGTGCATCCCATGCTTTGCATCCTCGTTCTCTTGCCAACGCGTTGCACTTGCCCCCATTCTCTCCCCCACCTGTTACATGTCTTGTATATGAATCGTCATCTTGCAAGAGGATATTCCTAGATTCTCCCTAACAACGCATTTCTTTGGATTTCCTTGTGAAGAGCTGTTTCTTAAACCCACTTTCTTGAGGATGCAACCATTCCCTACCATTTGTTAAAACTCCCTGTCCCTACCATTTGCATGAAGGTGATCCGTGTGTCTCCTTTGGGTCATTCTCATAGAGAGAGAGATTTGCGTTTTAGACTTTAGTGTAAAAAGAAGAGTCATGTAGCATTGAGCTTGCTAAGCAAGCTTCAATAAAGTGAACACCTAATCTGGCGAGAAGTAGGTAACGTTGATGTGTGTTGTTAACTTCAAAGGTTTATTGAGGTGAGCGCCCAACAAATGCCACGATGAAGTGCATGTACGCTCCTCAAGGCTCTTAAAGCGACAATAAATTGATGGCATAGCCTAATAATGCGTTTCCATGTCCATTGTCGACTGTGTGAACGACCTCTGCTTTTGGCGGCCCGTTTAGGGGTGCCGCTAGATTTGGAGCTTTGACTTGTCTCCAACTTTGGTCCGCTTCGCCTCGGCTCTCTTGCTTTAGGTTGTCTGCTCCTCCTGCTGGGGCTTGCGGTAACAGCGCTCGCCTCGCAGTCGCAGGGACAGCTCTACTACTCCCCACCTCTTGCGCTGGCGCATAATCGCTTGCAGTTTCATACGCAGAGCCACACACTCACACACGACACAGAGGGTGACTCACCTACAGTTCCAGGCCATCAAATGGAGCGTGTTTCCTTCCCCGGCACGTTCTGTTGATAGGTCCCCCCCCCCCCCCCCCCCCCCCCCCCCCCCCCCTTTCTCTCTCTCTCTCTCTCTCTCCTTCTCTATTTGTGTTTTCCTTTGTTGCCATGGCGATGTATTCCCCCATGAGCAGATTTTGAACATCCATCGCTCCTTGCTCTTTTAAACAGCTCCCGCAGGTAAGCAGTGCTCGTCTCGCTTCTACACTCACACAGTAAGGCACAGTTTGAACCCTCAAGCTTCTTTTTTGGCATGTACATTTCTGCAGGTATGTACAAAAACCAGCTTCAGGAGTTGGCTCAGAGGAGCTGTTTCAATTTACCATGCTACACCTGTATAAGGGAAGGCCCCGATCATGCACCAAGGTTTAAAGCAACCGTGAGCTTCAACGGGGAAGTATTTGAAAGTCCAGGGTATTATACAACACTGCGACAAGCCGAACATGCTGCTGCTGAAGTCGCTCTTTCCACTCTCTCACAACGAGGCCCCACTCAGTCCCTCGCAGCTCGAATCCTGGTAATTCCAACTGTGCTTTCCGTCGTCTCCATTTGATGCCCAAGATGAGGGTTTCTTACCCACTTCTTGGAGTTAAATGGGGTACCTTGGATTGTGTATGATGGTTGCTGGGCTTTCATCTCTACCCTAGATTGCATTCTGCTTTGTGATTCAAACTTGAATGCAGAAGGCTAACCCTATTACTTTCTCTCACAGTCATGTCGACTATTTTCTGTAGCTCATAATGTTGTCCTTTTCCATTTTGTTCGTAGGATGAGACAGGTGTTTGCAAGAATTTGCTTCAAGAGACTGCCCAAAGGGCTGGTCTCTCACTACCTGTCTACACCACCATTCGGTCTGGGCCTAAACACCTCCCACTCTTCAAGTGCATCGTCGAGATTGGTGGTCGGCATTTCAAAGGTGAGCCTGCCAAAACAAAGAAGCAGGCTGAGAAGAACGCGGCTACTGCGGCATGGTCTGCACTCAATCAATGTGAGTGATGAGCCTGGAAAATTTTCTTTGAACTCTTTGATGGCTGGCTGGCTAGTATGTGATATAGCCTGTTGTCAGCGTGTGTGGGCAATATTTGTTGAATGTGTAGTTAAAAAGGAGTTTGGGACTTTGCAGAAGGCCCCTACTTTCATAGTCTTTAATTAGGTTTCCCGGGGGTTGTTTTGTAAAGTCTGGTATCTTTATATGGCTTTAGTTGACGGTGTTGTAAATATCTGATTGATGGTATTCCAAATCATAATAACATGACCAAGCTTGTCTTAGCATGAAGCGTAATAACAAGTTGTTATATTAAATCATTGGCTAGTGGAATCATTGTTTTTTTCACAGTTGTTGTCTTGAGGTTGCAATGCTTGATTTTATTTGCAGTATTTCTCAATCAAAGTGATTTGAATCTGATAATTTGTTTTGCAGCCTCTACTATGTCACCTCTTGTGCCTATGTTATTGGAGAGGCCTGAATCAGCTGAGAATGGGGATTCCCTGTCTGTACAGAAAACAGATACACGGCCTTCATATCAACCCTCATCATCGCATAGCCAGCTGGCGTCTCGAGCAAGGGTTCCCATCACCGTACGAGACAGATGTCGTGTAAGTAGAGATCAGGGTGCAATTGCAGGGCAATTTTATCCTGTAGAAGTTTCAAATGCTGATAGAAATAATCGCCTTCTGATTAATCAACCCCCCATGGTCTCATCTATCCAGTCGAATCATGAAGTGGGTCCACGGTTTACAGGCAGCAAGCAGTTTTTGGGCAACCATTCCGTCTTGGCAGCAGAAGGTAATGCTGATCCTGTTGCTCTGGGGTTAGGAGGAGGTGCATTGTATCATACTCAGGCCAGTGCCAGCTCTTCCCGAAGGCAAGGTAGGCACCATCAAAGAAGGCATTCTTTATCTGGCATGGAATCCCCTATGCTGTCCCGAGAGGCAGTTGCTGCAAGTAGGGCTAGCGCGGGTGGAAACATGCTTGGAAGGATTATGTTGCATCATCAGCAGCCGCAGATTAGAGGGTTGCCTTACCAGTCTCTTAGCGAGAGATTTGAGCTTAAACGGCCATCTCTTCTAGAGGAGCTGCAACAAAGAGAAGAAGAGGATGATTGGCTCTATCAGGAGCGGATGTCTTCTGTGAATCATAGAGAGAGCCTATCTTCAACATCCTTATTTCATTCTCAAGGGGATCATGCGGTACGTATGCCTCGTCAGTCTCAGAGCGAGAGATTTGAGCTGAAAATGCATTATTTATCACCGCTGGAAGAGTCTCACCGGAGGGATGAGGAAGAGTGGCTTTGTGGTGATGCTCAAGATAGGGACAGCAGTCATGAGAGAAATCTTGAAATCCCTTACAGGCATGTAGACCAGTGGTTGCAAGATGGGGCTGCATTGAGTGCGGACCTTAAAAATAACAATCTAAAAGAGGGATGGCTGAGAGGAGACCTGCTGAAGCAAAGCTCAGATGTACAGAAGGGACATGGGTATAGAGAAGGCTGGTTCAGAACTGTAGGTCCACAGCAAGTAGTAGAGAGAGATAGAGGCCCACATCTGAAGCAGGACCATGGATATAGATCTGAGTACCAGGAGGTGTGGCCAAGTAAGGCACCGGTGAGTGGTATTGTAGATCATGAGCAGAGCCTTGGTCAAGAGCACATGCTCTGTAAGACTTTGCAGAGGGATAAGAGTGCACACATTACAAATTCAACGCCAGGAACATCATCTACATCTCCTTTCTCATCTCTGTGGTCAAAGTCTGCACAATGGTGGGGCTCACATATGCCATCTACCACGTCATCTGCTGCTGCGGCTGTTGCAAGCTCTTTGGGCTTACGTCCTCCACGCTCTGCAGCTCCTGTAGTGAAAGTTCGACAGATGATTCCTGTGTGTTCTGCTCCTCCCCCTCGTCCCCCTGACACTCAAGGTTGGGGACCTCCGCCACATAGTCGCGAAACAGACGGTACATCTGAATCGTGCCAGTCCTTGAGTAAATTGAGGATATGAAATATTCCACAAGGCATCTGACCTACACACCCTTGGGCTGGAAGCAGTGGCCTGATTATTTGGCTTCACCAAATAGAAGTCTGCCAACTTTACTGTGTCGGAGAAGAGCTTCTTGGACAGTATTGACATGCCCTGCGGCCTTCTATTTAATCTGAGACTTCACCTTGTAAATTCCTTATGAAACTTGTAAATACACGGCTGAGGCCAATTGAGAGGAAGGTTAATGGGCAGATGTCCAGCTGTGGGTTTTGTGACCTATTTTTATGCGAGCTTTCTTTTTTGCAGCCATTTTTTCTGGCAAGATCCACCATCATAGTGAAAGCATGCCAGGGTGATGTGGGAGCTGCTCAAAGATTCTTCATCTTGGAAGTAAAGAGTATTTTTGTAGCTATTCTAAAATGGCAGCATAGTTCTGTTGTCAGCAGGGAACTTGGGTTTGTCGAAGGTCTGTGTATCAAGCTATCTACTGAAGTAGGATGTTTCTGACAATAGTTTGGACCTTTGGAGTGGAACTCAACACTTTGTAACTAATGGGACATGATTGACCTTTTCTGTCTTATGTGGAAAGGCTGGGAGTGACTAGTTTAATTAAGTTGAAAATAATTAGCCCACACTTTGTACCAGTATGGGATGTTTCTTTCTTTTGTCAAGGCACTGGATGATCAGATTGTGTTCAATTGGAGTTGCTTGTATCAGCAGACTGTATGGTGTCTTTGATGGTGGAAATGACTCTGGATGTTTGGACACCCTGGATGTGTGATGGTGTCCAGAAAATGAAAACATATATGCAGTCCAAAAAAAATGTGTCCTACTAACCACAAGCTTCTTGCCTGTTGTGTGAGTTGGACCGGACCCAGTTTGGACAGAGAAGTCAAAGGTTTTTACAAAGGGACAGAGATATGCAAGGAGATCTATCTGATTGGTAGAGTTCATTGTGACAGGCGGTTCAAAGATGGTCATGGTTTCTTCCTCAAACTATGTAAAACTCTGTTTTTTGACCTCATTATTGCAAGAGGTAATAGTACATTGGTATGTCTCCGACTAAACATGCTGTTTGAGTATCAACAAATTGTGTGGTATCTTTGTTGTGGGTGTTGGATCCAGTTAGGACAGAGATTTCGAAGGTTTTTTCAAGGGGATCTATCTGATTGAGTTTGTTGTGAAAGGCGGCCCAATGGTAGTCATGGTTTGTTCCTCAATGATGCAAAACCCTGTTGTACATTTCAAATCGATTTCGTGTATGCGGTAATAGTGCATTGTCGTGGCTTGGATTAAACATGCTGTTTGGGAAAAACATTTGCATTGTAGGGGCATTCCTCCAGCAATTTTGTATGCATATGCAAAATTATCAGGTGTTTGTGAGGTGGGTTTTAGGCCATTGGGATGTATGAGGGGGGTTGCAAGCAAATGTGACCAACCTGGTACGAGTGAATAAGAGGACTAGGACGAGCATTTGACTTTTGCATGTGAAGCATTGCAACCTTTTTCCATGGTTTTGTTTCTATGGGTCCTTTTGCCAACGCGCCCCTCCACCTTGTTGTGTGAAAGTGCAAGTTTGATGGATTCAACTTTCAAGTGCTAGCTTTCCTGTAGACCGAGGAAAGAGTCCACTTTTGGTTACAATAGTTCATATTTGACTACAAAAGCACTTGAAAGGGGGTCCTCAATTCTCCTTTCTTTCTCTTCATGGATGACTCCTTTCTCTTCATGGATGACTCCTTTCCTTCATAAGATCTCTTGTCCTTTCTTTCACAAGGGATTTTTTTTTTTCCTCTTTATCTCCTTTTGTTTAGGCCCAAAGGGTCCTTTTCACTACCTCCCTTGAAAGTTGAACCTTTCTATCACAAAATCTCATGAATGAACATACAAGTAAATGGTTTATAATGGCATTGGAAATGTGGACTCATCCCACTAAATGGTCTATATAGTATTTGCATGAGATTGATCCAAGAAAGCAACATGTCATTAACAACACTTTTGGTCGACCATGAAAGGTCCTAGTTGTAAGTTGATTGGCCCTTGATTTTCAAGGTTAATAGTTTAAGCATTGTAGTTATAAATCCAGGTAAATACCTTCCATTTTGGTATAAATCCTGGTTGAGCTTAAAAATGGAGGCCAAGAAAATGATTTTTTTTTGGAGGGGTGATGAGGCCATGAGGCACCTTTTTATCAATTTTGATGAAAATAACAAGGTGAAGGTCCACCTTATTGTTCAAGAAAAGTGTGTCTCAGCTCACCCTTGAGCCAATTAGCAATCTCAGAGAGTTGGTTGAGAGAGAGGTGTTTGGCAAAAACCTTTGTCCCAAACATATACACATCCCTTTAAGCCAATTCTCAAGCAAGGATTTTGCAAATTAAAGTATATATTTTGGCTATATTTACACTATTTCCTTGTAAATTCTAAGCCAAATTTTTCCTTTTTCACCCTCCTCTAAATATGAGGTCTTGAATTTCTAATGGGATCAAGGCTTTTCTCATAACAATGTTGAAGTTGAATTAGGCACTTGGATCCATCAAACCGCATGTCATATGCCAGTTATCTTCCAAAATTTCATTCAAAAGTGCAATTTCAAAAAAAAAAAAGAATATTTTAGGAACATTTCAGAAGTGAAAAGAGTGACTATCAACATAAAAGATGTGCTCAATAGTAGGGTATGTGTGTGTGATGTGTCTCTACCTAAAAGGGAATTATGAAATGTATGGATATAAATTGATTTACTCATTTCTAGGGTGATACATCTCATTCAATAAACCTACCTCCTTATGCCATGATTGCTTAAATCACTAGACTAGATGTGCCACATCGCTTGACGTCCCCCATATTAGCTAGAGATGGAGGCACTCAATATGCTCGTGATACTCCATAGAGCCCTTTGTGGTGCAAACACACTTGCATTCATGAGGAGAGGGACAATACTCCTAGGATGAATGTCATCTAAGATAACTTGGCCCATCTCCAACCCAAGTCCTACAAACGTATTAAAAACCTGACAATACCAAATAACTAAAGTGATACCAATTGCACTTCAATTAACACATGATTTCATCAAAGTGGCATAATGAAGCAGTGTAGAAATGCATCAAAGTCCTAAATCTTATATAAATGTCCAGATAGACCCAAGGAAAGATACAAGAGACAAACAAATGCATTAAATAACATGCATGAAGATTGTAGAGACAAAGATGAACGCCCACCTCAAAGGGAAATTCAAAATATTGTTCTCAATCTTGATGCTATCAATAGACATGCCAAGACTTGTTTGACATGGATTACACTAATTACTTTGGTAACTGCCACAACAAACCTTCACATAATGATGTGGTGAGGAGGGTAGCAATAACATTTCTTGCGATTAAAGTTGTAGATGACCCTTAGCTATGCTAAATGTAGTAAAGTGTGGCACAATTTGAACATTATGGTACCAAGCTATTGATGTGTAGAAAGCGAAAGGTAGCAAGGGTGGCACTCATGTGGCAAGGAGCAGCTAGGTGCAACTGCAAAAGCTAAAGATGAGCACCTCCTCTGTTACACTTCCAGGTGCTTGGGGGACCACGTGAATCCTCCATTTTACAAAGTCTCAAATTGGTTGGTTACATTTACCAACCCTCATTTGAAAATTTCCATGTGGTGGTCCATCTTGAAGCTCTCCACATCTAGTGCACTCGAACTGTAAACGAATCACGCAAAGACATTGACACTAACACACCTACCTCCTCTCTGTTGCACATCATCTTTGCCATGCAACATAGTAACCTGGCCAAAGAGCAACATTTGATAAGGATGGGCATCAAATTGCTCATAGGGGAAGAGGCCAAAAGCGATATGGCTGCTATATATGTGGAGGCATTGTGTGGGCTATTCTAGAGAAAAATTATTGGTGCTGGGATACGACTGTAGGTTGAAAGTACATGTTGTGATAGCTCTACATACCTATGTTGGCGGGTATGGGGCAGGCTTGGCTAGCTTGGGTTGAGTACAACCAAGTCTAAACTAGCCAAACCGCACTACCTTGGTAGGAGATTCAATCGAGGGTTCACAAGACTACTCTAATAAGGGTAAGATGACTAACAGTTGTAGAGGCAAAAGGCACGTGGCAAGAGGGCTATTTATCAATGTGACTTATGGTGGTTGTTATGCCAGTGACTTCACTATCTAGAGTGATCATTCACTGTGAACTTTTTCTAACTGGCCAAGATAGACAAGCTTCACGATGCCCAAGCAATTATATCACATTCTACCACAGTCAACACTCAATGATTTTAACGATGCTCCTTCATAGACCATATCTTTGCAATGCCCAAACTGATCCAGTACCAACGACCATGTCTAGTGAAGCTGCCTCCTTTGGTTTTGTATTTACTATTGCATGCACCAAAAATTAGGGCGATTGTAGGCATCTATACACTTCCACTGTACTTGCATGCCAAGCACCCTGTAAATTTCTTGCCTTTATCCAATAAGAAGTTGACAGAACTTCCTTGCACTACACTATTGATGAGTTGAGGTTGATCCTAATGTGAAACATAAGATTCGTGTGTTCAACCCCCTATACAAGGAGCAAAATACCAAAACATCCACCTAATAGCTTGACTTTTGAAGATTAAGCAATAGTTGCAATGGCAAAAAATAGGTTGAGTGGCGCACCAATTGTGGGGACCATCATTGGAACTAATGTCATGGAGAGCAAAGATGTTCATGCGACTAAGTCTCAACTTTTGTTTGTGAATCTACTCTATAAGAATTTCTTTGAGAAATTGAATGTAAATGAATTAATATAGCCTTATCCAGAAGATGCATGAGCTACCAACACAGAGAGAAATGAGAGGCTTTCATGTAGCAGGTATCCCATGCGACATTCGTAAGCATTGGGGCATGCACATGCCTGCATTAGAGATAGATAGAAAGAGAACAAGCAAGCAATGCACCTCACACTCATGAAACAAAGAGAGAGAGAGAGAGAGAGAGAGAGAGAGAGAGAGAGAGAGAGAGAGAGAGAGAGAGAGAGAGCACTCTGTGTATTGTAGCACATTAAGACCTCCAGACTCATTAGGCTGTTGAGTTATCAGGAGAGAGAGAGAGAGAGAGAGAGAGAGAGAGAGAGAGAGAGAGAGAGAGGGTCGTGGGGACACTTTCACACACTCTGTACGCCTTTAAAGAAACTTATCATCTCAAAAGATGGCTTCTTTGATACTGATGCCTCCCAACTTCTACGACCAATTACTAATTTTTGTTTAAAAAAAAAGATAAATTGTATTTTTCACATCTAAGGCCATTGCCCTTTTGGCAGGCCAAAAACTAAAATATCTATTTTTGAAAATTATCTCCCCTTTTTCATTAGCAAAAAGGGGACTAAGGCCTTACCCCTTTGGGGACACGCCAAGAAAAAGAGAGAAGAGAAGAGTCTAGAAGTCTTGAGTCTTAAGGGGGTGTTCTCGCCTTTTCTTCCACAATGCAACACGACTCGGTCTTGCTCTCGAAGCAAGGTGGTTTGGAGGGGGGGCATCTTGGTCACCTTAAAGAGACGTCATAGAGCATGAATCTGGATGTTACCCCTTTGGTAGGTCAAGATTTTGTATTCATTCATGAAGGAAAAAACGAGCCAATGACCTCTCTGCGAATGCAAATGGTTTCGAGAAATTTCTAAAGCCGTCCTTGTTCGGCGTTCACACTTTGATTGAGAAAATTTTGCACGGGGTTAACCTGTTTAGTCAGCATAAGGATTTGGACGGGCACGCAACGAATGCTAACTTTAGCCTAGAATTAGCTTTATAGAGTCTGGTGGCTTGTTGTGCCAAATTGGTGGTGCTGTACTTGATGGGTCGAAGGATGATGACCCAAGGACTTTGGGACTGTGCGTCAGCGTTACTTAACTATGGAAACACAATCAACTACTTCACCGCGATGGGCAAAGGCTTCTATGTGGCTAAGTGCTTCTTCGAGCAAACGGTTCAAGATCTAGTTCTTAGAGGAGGTGTTTGGGGGCTTTCTATAGAAGCATAAAGGTCCACTAGGATGTAGTAAGGCATAGGTAGTTTCCACTAGGATGTAGTAAGGCATGTGTAGTTTTGAGAGGTTGGTTTGAGGCTTTGTTAATTGCACTGAGATGATTAGTTTGCTAAAATCTACTAACATAATATGGCGAAAGAGGGAGCCCTTTACACGTGTCACAATCTATGACTTGAAGGTTAAAGTTCAAAACTAAAAAAAGCCCCTTTGCTTACGATAAAGAAGGAGAGAGGGGGAGAGAGAGAGGCCACCGAAGGAGGCCAGTCGTACTAGTGGATACATATATGTCTTGCATTTACACAAAAATTCCGAGTGTAAATTTAGAAAGGTGGGTTACTTAGGGTTATCCTTCAATCTTTAAGATGCTTTATAAATAGCTTGGCTGATTTCTTTTTTGTCTTTCCCTTAGGTTCACTTTAAGTGCTCATTTTACCCGTACACCTTTAGGTACAACTCAATGTAATTGGAATATTTTAAATGAGTAAGTTTCACAATAATAAATATTGAAAGGGTGTGTGCCAACTCCTTCCAACCAACATTGACACACAAAGCTTCAAATGCAAAAAGTCTATCAAGGAAGGATACATGCATTGAACTCAAACGTTTCATGTAATCTCCATTTTGCATCAAGCAAGTCTAGGAAAGCATACATGTAACCTTATCGTGTTGATCTAGACGGCGCGACTAGTAGTAGACAATAATCAATTAGGTGAGATGTATGAAGATGAGGATGGTGATTACTCAAGTCTTTCAAAAAGCCATCGTGACTATAGATGGTATAACTATGTCATAATTGGCATAGTTACAATATATGACTTGCATAGCTGCGTATAAAAAATAACTATGACCATGCAAGAGACACAATACTGTTTCAAAAGAAAGTAAGAAATAACCATGCATCATGTGACAATTGCCTTGAGCTACATCAAACTTTTATAGTAGGTGGTTTAATGGACTTAACTTAGAAGAAGACAAAAAGGATTCCATGTGTAAAATAACTAAGTTGCTTGGATCTACACACACACACACACACACAAAACAACCCCCCTTTCCCCTTGCCCTCTTGTTGATAAGTGACACGGACACGACTCATGGGATCAATGGTTGGAGATGGATTAGCCGTTGATTGCATGTCAATGTAAATAAAAAATTACGTTCCTCTGTTGGACGTCCGGCCCTTCGAACCCATGACCTCCCCCTCTGTAGCCTATAGCCTTAACCACCTGTGCTGTCGCGCATCGCTCATAACTATGTGCCTTTGCGCTATGCAAAACCTGCCTCCCTTATTGTGTCGATCCGACAACTTAAATCACATGCCCGACTGTTAATTTGCTCTTGTCGTAGATCCCACGAGTCAAACCCCGTGTCACTTATAAACGAGGCCCTCCCCCCCCCCCCTTCGCAAACTGAAAAAAAAAAGCCATAAGAAGGATATTTTCTCACAATTCAAAAATGATAATTATTTGTGAAAAGAGTTTGAAAGTGAAGGAATTAAAGTCAGATAAAGACTTTTTTTTGAGGGATACTTCAATCTCTGTGGACCAAGGAGTGTTTGACATTTCTGAGAAAGGGCAATCCCTTTGAGGACTTAAGATAAAGACTTGAGAGGATTGGTTCTTGAGTCTTCTTCATAAGGCATTAATTACAGATTTTAGTTGGAAATTGTGGTTCTGTTTGATTGAATATAAAGCTAAAAGGATTGCAGTTGGTACAATCCAAAGAGCAGTGGCTTTTATTAACTTTTATTAACTGCTTATATCTTGTCAAGTTCAAGGTAGTTCAAACATTGCAAGCCAAGCCCTAATAGGCACCTACCGGGCTCTACTCTTTTTGTTTCTCATTAGGTAGAATCTCCACAAGATCCCTTAGGATCTCCAATCAACATGTCCATGCACGTCACCATCTAAAACCAACCTTAATGACTAACATTTGAGCTCATCACGTAGATACTATAAAACTTAAGCTAAACCACTAGGCTGTACGCCTTGCGTGCCCTTAGCCTCCCTTAAGCACTAAAAAAAACAAATATGAAACAACCCCCCCCCCCCCCCCCCCCCAAAAAAAAAAAAAAAAACTAATTAATTAGTGCCTTTGTGAAAAAGTTGTTTCGGAGACCTATTGAGTGAATATTCAACGTTTTGCATATGCAGTTCTTTCTCTCTTTGTGGTGTCCTTGTGCACTACTAAAGTGTGTTGGTGCCTCAAGGATCTCTTAGAAGTTAGGACTCAGGAGTTCACAATAAAGTTGAAGCCATAACTAGAGCCCTTTTTGGCTTGTTAAAACAAGCCATAGGGGAGAAGCATGAAAGGCCATTCATTTCTTGGTGTTGGACAATGTGTCCCTCAGGTGGGGCTTAAAAGTAATAAAAACTTAAAGAAATCATTTCATGTTTTTGAAGGGTGGGGTTTGGGCCTTAAAAGCCATCTCCCAAGGCTCCACTCAAAATTTTTTTGGCCTCCTACCGACAACAAAAGAAAGAGAAAAAAAAAAAAAAAAAAAAAAAAAGGCCCTAAGAGAATAAGGTATTAAGGAGTGCATTCATAGAAGTTTGGTCTCTCTTTTTTTAGAGAATAAGGTATTAAGAAGTGTATTCATAGAAGTTTGGTCTCTTTGTTTTTTGCTAAATCTCTTCCAAGAATCAGACCCTTCCTTGATGCAAACAAAAGAGTTGGGCCAACACTAAAAAAGTCAAATAAACAAGTAATATCAACCTTGAAATCCTAATTTGAAGAGCTAGGCTAAAGAAAAGGCAAGGCAAGGCCTCCGATGCACACTTGGAATGGTTGAAGATTAAGCTGACCTTGCATGAAAGGGAAGTGGAGGAGACTAATCTTCTGAGGCTACAAGAAGCCAACGAGAGGAGTATTAAGAGTGCCAACAAAAACACATTACTAGAACTATCAAGGCTAGGAAATGACGGGCTACCATCTCCTCCTTGATCGACAACCAAGGAGTCCAAATCAACAATCGTAAGCAGATGGGCAAAGCGGTGTTAGATCACCCCAGCCAAATTATTGTCAAGGAGGACCCTCCCTCTCCTAAAATCAAAGATGCCACGGTTGAGGTGTTTTCAGCCACCCCAACATTAGTACACTCTGACCGAGCGAACTACTTGGAAAGGCCCTTTACCTTGGAAGAATGTTGGTTGGCACTTGAAATGCTGGGCAAAGAAAAGTCTTGAGGCTGGGATGGGATGGCGGTTAAGTTTTGTCAAGAATTTTGGGAATTTTTGGGCCCGTCCTGCTTGCATTTAGTCAACAAAGCTTTTACCAAAGTCTCCCTTAAATCAGAGGTGAAGAAAGGGTCAATTAAGCTCATCCCCAAGCAATTAGCCTACTCTTAGCTCAACCATTGGAGACCGATCACTATGATGATGGTAGTGTACAAAGTTTTGGATAAACTTATTGCTGAAAGAATGGCCCCGGTGCTAGCAAATGTTATCTCCCCCCACCAACATGGTTTTATAAAGGAAGATTAACCTATGATAATATCTTGTAAGCCATGATTGGTATGGAATATTCTAAATTCAAGAAGCAAGAATGTATCTTGCTACAGATGGATCTAGATAATACGTGTATGACAGAATAACCTGGTCATTTGTGCAAGAAACATTACAGACCTTGGGGTTTGGTCCATGAATATGTCAAGCGGTAAATACTCTTGGAGAAGGAAGATCCTCTAAACTGCTCTTTGATTCAAGAATAGTTGGCAGCTTTTATGTCAAGAGATCCTTCTGTCAAGGAAATCCTTTGGCTCCACTTTGGTTCACACCTTGCACCCACCCTCTTATTGCTATGTTGGAGCAAGCGACTGTAACAAGAGAGATTAAAGGGTTGCAAATTCAGAATGATAAACAAGTACTTATTAAGATGTTCCTTGATGATTCTCTGCTTTTCCTCCAAGAGGAAGAGATTAACATTAGGAAAGCCTTGGAGATAGTGCAAGTGTTTTCCATAGCGTCGGAGTCATAGTGTAACATAGAAAAGTCAAGACTTGTCTCACTAACAAAAGAAGATAGCTTTGACTCCTCATGAGGGAATGGAGATATTGTGAAGAGAGGAAACATCTTTCGACACTTGGCGGTACCTGTTGGGGAAGGAACAACTCACAAGCAAGCCTTTGATTGGGTTCAAGAAAGAATTAAAAAAAGCCAAACGGGAGTTCATCCTAATCCAGTTTCACCGTAGGGCTACGATCATTAATACCTTATTCATCCCTTACATTACCTTCACATCACCATTCCTTCAACTATCCCAAAAAAAATTGGAACTCCTTTTTGAAGCCAATCAATGAGCTCTTATGGAAGAAGAAATTGACAGTAGGGAGACTGTGGAAATGGGTTAAATGGTCAGTGATTGCTAAACCAAAATCTCAAGACGGTCTAGGCATCCTAGATCCGGCCACTCATGGTTTGGCTCTCTGTGCTAAATTGCTCTAGCCAATTCGGATGAGATCTGTGCTTATAAGGCAAGGGAAATGGTTATGGAAGCCTGCATGAAGTCTAAAGGTGGGACATGGCTCAATCTCAGCATACAAGACAGGCTTCGACCCCCCACCGAGGTTAGGGCTCAATTAGGAGGATTTACTGGGTAGTTTATTGATAAATGTTGTAAGACTGCATCAACACTCATGTGGAAGGAAGTGACCAGGTAATGGAAAGAAATGGCTGGACATTGGTTTCCCTAGGGACCCATTGCTTAGGACTTGGGCCAAAATAATCATTGGATTGAAATAGCCAAGCATCTCAACAACAAGGGCTTTGGTACCTTGGAGACCTTTTGGGATTCTCATATAGGGGATTGAAAATCCCTAGATCATCTAAAGCTATGCAGTAATCTCTCCCTCCAAGAGGAGATATTCATCGGAGACTACTGGGAAAAATCTCAAACCTTACTCTTCCTCCATGCTCCACACCAATTGACTAGAAGCTTGGAAATGGCCTGGAGAAAGGATTTTTAGTTCACCCAAACTGCGCAAAGGATATGCTAGGGTTGTTTGTAACATTTTATTAGTAATTCAAATCAATCTCGTCAAAGCTTTTAAAAAAGGGGTTTGATCTCATGATGTAAGATATTGCAATATTTTAATTTATAAAAGAATCTTTCCATTTAAGGACCTCTCCCCTAAAAGTCCATCTCATTAAATTGTTTTATTATTTCCTTTTGCTCACTAGATCCACTTTTTCTTACAAAAGCATTAACATATTATTTGGTTTTAGTTTGTCAATGAGTCTCTTTATTTTATCGTTTTTGTTTTACTTCTCAATCATTTTGTTTTGTTTTAAAGTGCCAATGTGATCCTTTCACAATTTCGCTGTATATGATTATGCATTTGCGATAATGTGTGTATTTGGACAATATAATTTTATATTAAAACACAACACAAATGACATGTAATTGTTGGCACTCATTAGACCTACTCCTTTGTGACTCCGCACCTTGTGTTTTACAGTCGATGATATAAAAAAAAGCCCAAAGGAAGCTTGAATTGGGTAATGCTATGCAAGGCCATGGGGACACATGGGCCATAGATAGAAGAAGGGAAAGGTTGCTTAAAGGGGGGGAAGGAGCCCTTGTCAATGTTTTTTAAATAAAATCTCATGCTTCATAGTTTTAAACAAAAGAGAGATTTGCTATCAACCTAGGAGAAAGTTGACGGTGAAGAGAGTTCGTGGACAGTCGACAGGAGCTAACAGGGTGTGTGTCAAGCTGGAGCACGAGGGCCATGAAAAGGGAGGCTGACAACACCAAAGATAGAGTATTGAATCCCTTAGCTACTAATCGAGCTTTGTATTCCCAATATTGGATGAAAACTTTTGTTTGTAGACCCATTTACAACGAAATGATTTCTTACCTTTTGGCAATGGATCCAAATCCAAGTTTTGTTGTTTTGATGCTAGACAACTCACTTTTCAACACAAGTTTCCATTGAGTCTTATCCTTTGCTAGCATGACCTCTTTGTAACAAGAAGGTTCACTACTATGTGTTAGCAACACAAAATCCAAGCCAAGAATGAACCACTCTAGAAGATGTAAGGCTCTCTGGGGTCTCCTTGGCTGACTAGTTGTCATAATAATCAATATCTAATTCTCCTAAATGATTTTCTCATGTTAAATTGATCATTTAATATGGGGAAGTGCTAGGGGAGAAAAAGCTAGAATATTGGTTAAACTAGCAGACCGGCCACAATAGGGATCCAAAGGGGGGGCCATCTGCAAAAGAGCCATGTGCAACAATGGGCTTAAAAGACCCTAAGGTTCAGCCCATTAAGACTTCCAAAATGCTAAGGTTCCAAAATTCAAAGGTTGTGTCCAAAGGTCAAACTTTGGGAATATTGGATGCTTTGTGTGTGTCCCAAAAGTCTTTAGCAATCCCTACATAGGAGGGGTGAGCCTTGCTTGTAGGGGATGAGAGAGAAAGTCACACACACACACACACACACACAAGCTCCCTTTACACAAAGGGAATGAGGGACACATGTCAGCTCCCTACCCCAGATGCCCACAAGGTGTACCCAATTCCTATTGGATGGCCTTGGAGGTGGACCAATGAGAATTAGGCTAGAGTAAATCTAGTTTAATTAATTTGAAAACACTTAATAAAAGAACCAATGAGAATTAAGCCCTCTAGAAGACTATTGGACAGTCTCCCAAGGGGTCCAATGAGCATTAAGCAGCCCAATAGCTTGCCTGATTCCTATTGGCTAGGAGGCAAAGGGGTCCAATGAGAGTTTAGTTGAATTATTAAATTACCTAAAGCTCTCACAAAAGGGGAAAGGGGGACACATGTCAGAAGGCTATCACTTATGCTGCTTAATTGTCATTGGCTAGCCCTGGGGAGGTCCAATGAGAGGGTAGCATGAGCAAATAGGAAGAGGGGTCGACCAAGAGAGAGAGGGGGCTGATTTTTGCAAGGCATTATCACACACACACACACACACACACACACACACTCACACAATCTCATGTGTGAAGAAAAGAAGACTCTCTCTCCTTCTCAAGCTTTAATGGAAAGCTTACCACCTACTCCAAGCTTGTGAAAAGGGAGGCCTACACCAACAACTCTTGGTTTTGTGATGCAAATCGAACCAAGAGCCAAGCTTCAATGCATGCTCATCTCCTCTACCATGCTAATTACTAAGCTAAGCTATGCTAATATGAGTGATTATGTGAGGAGATGTACATCTTTCTCGTAAGAATACTCCTTCCTCTCAATCTACTTGTGCTAGCTCTCACCATCTTCGAAGGTGTGTGAGGTCTTGGGTCTGAGACCGGAGAGAATTAATGTTGTGTTTGATAAGTGTTTTGCTTAGTGCATGAAGCTTTCATCTTTATTGCACTAGCTAGTCTTGAAGGAACACAAAGAATTGTATTGTACAATGTCTCTCTTGATGGGAGAAACCATAATACAAATCCTTTTGGAGGGGGGACCGGCTCCATGTAAATCCGGTCCTCAACTGTTGTCAATAGCTTAATTTCTCTCTCTTTTGAAAGTATTGTTCATGCTGTGTAACTAGGTGTTATGCTTTTTGTTGCTCTCTCCACCCAAGCACTCTTGTAATTCTCATTAGGAATCTATTCTAATGAAATGCCGACTATGTTCATGCTAATTTCCGCTACACACAAGTTTTTAGGCCATTAAATGCTACATTTGTATCAAAGCACAAGGTTTCTCTTTTCTTGCTCAAGAAGGGAGGTCCTCAAGCTAGCTATAAATGGTTGGTATTATTAATTGCTTGTGAGTAAGTAGAATAGGGATTTTTCAGCCTTGCAGTGCGCCTGCCTTTGTGCAGTTAACGAGGCATCACCGTCGAGAGCTATGGTCTTAATAGTGGAGTCCTACGGGGCTTGCCTACGGCTTAACCACTATTGAGCTATTAGAAGCTTGACAGGAGCCGGTGTTGTTTTGGTGTTGAACGACCCTCTCTTCTATTCCTTGCAATTAATGGTATTCGAGCCACGGGTACAGTAGCTTGAGTGCTTTTTCTAAAGGGGTAAAGAGGAGTAGCAACTAGGGCTTGAAGTGCCAAAGTACACCTAAAAAGTTTACACCTGAAAGTTGTTAGAATGGCTGACAATAGTAAAGAGAGTGAAATTAATGTTGATAACTTTGATTTTGCTAATGAGCAAGTTACTAATGATGCCCCAATGCTTGTTAACTATCTTGTTTCTAAGCTTCAACAAGCCATGGGCAATCCATCTCTCCAAAGTAAAGTGCAACGGCAGCTCCGTGCTCATGGGATTCTCCAAGCTCCCCACCATGACGAGAGAACACCTAGGAAGCCTCCTTGTGAGATTTCCAAAAGAGGTCTCTCTCCGATTCGGGAAGAAGAAGAGAATCCATACAAAGGACTCAAGAATTTACTTCTTGATGATGCATCTCCTTCCCAAAGGAGAACTCAAGAGCCTCCACCGAAGGAATGAGAAAGAAGTGAGTCTCCCGCCACCTCGGCGGAGATGGCTCCACGAAGACGGCGGGCTAAACGCTCTCCATCACCACCAAAGCGGAGAAGACCATCGCACCCTTCTCCACACCATAATTCAAAGAGGGATGATAAAAAGCAAGAGAAGAAAAAGGCGAGAAAGAGGACACCCTCTTCTCCATCTTCTTCATCCTCTTCCTCTTATGAAAGTGATGGTGAAGACGACAAAGATCAAGACAAGAAAAAGGAGAGAAAGAGGTCACCCTCTTCTCCACCTTCCTCAAATTCTTCACCTTCTAAAGAAAGTGATGGTGCAACATTTGAACCATAAAAAAGAAGAGGCCATAGGAAATCCTATGCCGCGTGGAAGAGGTCATCCAAGCTCAAGAAGTTCAAAGAGGGAGGGAAGAGCATCTCTTTCCTTACCTATGAAGGCACCTTTGGTGCTACCGACAAAGTCTTGGCCTTTATCCAACAATTTGAAGAGGCGTTCGGAGATGAGGGCTTCACGGAGTCCTCTAAGCTACGCCATGTAGCTATGCACTTTCAAAAGTCCTCCAGACAATGGTGGTCTAGCCTACGAGCCAACGGTGAAGCTCCACGAACATGGAAAGCTTTAAGAGCCTCCATTATGAAGCAGTTTTTGGCCACCGATGCCAAAGACAAAGTACTCACCAAATGGCGAAGCTTAAAGCTCTCTCCCTATGAATCCATCCACAAATATGTAGACAAGTTTTGGGACCTACAACTCAAAGCCACTGTCTTCAAAAAGTTGGATTTTGGAGAGCAAAAGCAATAATTTTGTGCGGGCTTAACCGAAGAAATTGTGGAGTATGTCAACTCCCAAAGGCCATGTACCATATCGGCGGTAATACACCATACTATGGTGGCCTCTCGAATCAATTTCCAAACGGGGGCTAAACTAAATAATAAGCCCACGGAAAACAAGGGTTCCAATGAGCCTAAGGGGAAGAACAATGTCCAAAAGTCTCCTAAGGGCAACTCCAACAAAGCTAAAGAGAAGGGAGTTTACAAAGGTAAAAAAAAACTCTCTCCTGAAGAGCTTGAGTGTTATCGCAAGGATAACCAGTGTTTCAAGTGCGGCGAACAAGGGCATGCGTACCGCGCTTGTCTACAAAAGAACAACCGCCAAGATCCTCCTAGAGCTACCTTGGTTGAAATCCAAGAGGAGGAGACTCACCAAACTCACCACAAAGGATCTCCTCTATGCCATGCTTGGGGAAAGGTAAGAGAACATGATGCTTTTATTCTCTTTGACCCTTGTTCTACTCACAATTTAAAATCTATAGAGTTGGCCACCAAGCTAGGCATACAAGCCTACGAGATGGGAGATGTCCTACCCGTAGACAGTGATTTCAAGGGGCAAGAAGCTTCAGTCACTCCCTTAATCGGGAAATTGAGGCTCCATGTCCAAAGCTATGTGGAAAAAGAGGACTTCTTTATCTCTCCTCTCAAGCATGAGGATGTAATCCTAGGGGCACCATGGTTTTTGAACGCCTGGCTGCCAATGTTAAATTCCTTGAAAGGAGAATCTCCTTTAAGTTCAGGGAAAAGACATGTATATAGATGCTAAGGAAATGGTAACACTATCCCCATTGTACATACACCAGCTTTCAACAAGTCAATAAAGAGCTCTATTTCCGTGTACATGATTTTTGTTAAAGATTCTCAAAATGAACCTAATGCTTTAGCAAAAGAACATAAAAGCAACCCAAAGGAATTAGAGTTATCCAATTTTCTCAAGGGGTTTCAAGATGTCTTTATTGACGACATCCCTTGTGAGCTACCTCCTAAACGAGGTAATGATGACCATGCAATTGAACTTCTTCTAGGAAGTTCACCGCCTAACAAACCTCCTTATAGAGTTTCTCAAGCTCAACAAGAGGAGATTATGCAGCAAGTGCATGAGTTAGTTGAGAAGGGCATGGTTAGGCCTAGCTCATCTCCATTTTTCTCACCTGTGCTATTAGTGCAAAAGAAAGACGGCACATATCCTATGTGTGTCGACTATAGAGCACTAAATAGGATCACTATCAAGAATAGGTTTCCCATTCCACGGGTAGAAGACCTATTTGGTAAGCTACAAGGATCAACCTACTTTAGTAGGATTGACCTAAAAAGTGGCTATCATCAAATAAGGATAGTTGATCAAGACATTGTAAAGACCGCATTTCGCAACACATTTGGTCTTTACAAATACATTGTCATGCCTTTTGGGTTGACCAATGCACCGGCCACATTCAACTGCTTGATGGAGAAGCTGTTCAGGCCTCATCAAACCTTCACTGGAGTGTTCTTTGATGATATTATCATCTACTCTAATTCATTAGACGAACACAAGCAACACCTCTAGGTAATATTTCAAGTTTTAAGAGAGAATCAACTTTATGTTAATCGAAAGAAAAGTGAATTTTTCTTGCAAGAGATTCAGTATTTAGGTCACATTATCTCTCAAGATGGCATCGAAATGGATCCATCAAAGTTAGAGGTAATAAAAGGATGGCCTAAACCAAAGAATCTTCATGAACTAAGAAGCTTTATAGGTATGTGTGCATACTATAGACGCTTCGTAGAGAAGTTCTCACAAATTGCGGGACCATTACATGACCTAACAAAGAAAAGCGTTAGGTATATATGGTCTGCTAAGGAGAAAAATGCTTTCAAAAAGCTTATCTCTCAATCTGTGCTTACACTACCGGATCTCTCAAAACCATCGGAGGTCCAATGTGATGCTTGTGGTGATTGCCTTGGAGATGTTTTGCTTCAAGAAGGGCATGCCATAGGCTATGAAAGTTGAAGGCTCGACCCTGTTGAGCAAGCTCTAGGCATATATGAAAAGGAACTCCTTGCAGTTCTACATCCCTTAGACTCATGGAAGCACTATTTATTGGGGACTCCTTTCATTCTGCAAACGGATCACCAAAGTCTTAAGTACTTCATGACGGAGACCAAGCTCTCCAACAAACAAATGAGGTGGGAAAATTTCCTTTCGCAATTTCATTTTCATATTGCTCACATTGCTGGCAAGCATAATCAAGTAGCTGATGCACTCTCATGACGGCCGAGAGTGAATGCGGTTTCCATAGCAACTCACAATGATCTATCTTCAATGATAGATGAGTATGCTATTGATCCCGATTTTAGAGATGTGATTTCAGCCCTTGCATTAGGGAAGAAAGAAGAACCATTTACTTTACAAGATGGCTATCTTCTCTATGGCAATAGACTATGCGTTACTAACTCACTACGTGAGAAAGTAATGTATGAATCTCATGCTCCTCCTTACGCGGGGCATAGAGGATTCAGTCTACCCTAAAGGGAATTGAAACATATTTCTATTGGCCTACCATGAAAGTGAACATATAAGAGTATGTTTATAAATGTGTGGTATGCCAAAAGACAAAATTTGATAGAGGAAGCAACCTGGATTGCTTCAACCCTTGCCAATCCCTAATTCACCATGGGAGAGCATATCCATGGATTTTATCTTTGGATTGCCTAAGTCTATCCATGGGAATATAGGGATATGGATGATAGTTGACAGGTTCAGTAAACAAGCTCATTTTATACCTGTCAAAAAGACTATCAAAGCCCATCAAATGGCAACCCTCTTCATTTCACAAATTTTCAAGTACCATGGCTTGCCAATGTCCATAGTGTCGGATAGAGATCCTCGAATGACCAGTTATTTCTGGAAGGGTCTCTTTGAGAATTTAGGGACAAGGCTAAATTTCTCTTCGGCCTATCATCCACAAACAGATGGCCAAAGTGAAATAGCTAACCTAACAATTCTTGATCTACTAAAAGTCTATGTAACGGAAGTAGATCAAAGATCCCAATGGGAGAAGTACTTACCCTTAGTGGACTATGGTTACAATAACACTGTACATACTTCCACGGGAAAAGCACCTTTCGAGGTAATTGAGGGAAGATAAAAAGGTCCCTTGCTACTTAAGGTACATGGGAAGATCTTCGCTGCAGATGAGTATAGCCGAGACCTACAAGAATCTTTTCAAAAGATTAAGGATGCTATCTCTATCTCACAACAAAGGCAAAAGGCTGCTGCTGCTGACAAGCACAGAAGAGCCCAAGACTTTAAAGAAAACGATTGGGTCTTATTAAAATTTCCCAAGGCTCAATTAAGGCACACGACGGGCAAGAATCCTACGGGACACCAAAAGTACTATGCTAAACTAGCAAAAAGGTACTATGGTCCCTTCTACATTCTTAGGCCAATCAATGAGATGGCCTATCAACTCAAGTTTCCCAATCATTGGCTCATACACAATGCTTTCCATGTGAGCCTATTAAAGCCTTACAAAGGAGAGCCACCTCAAGAACCAACTACTGAAGACCCACCGAAGATCGAGGACCAAGAAGAGGTGCTGCAACCCGAGTCCATTCTCCAACACGAAGACAAGGTACTAAGAGGCGGTAAGACTATCCGACGGTTTTCTTGTTAAGTTTAAGAATTATCCTTTTGAAGATGCTAGATGGATGCAAGGCATACAATTAAAGGATAACCTAAACCTTGTCAATGCTTACAATGCTTCCCAAGAGTAAGCAAATGTACAAAATGTTGAAAATGAACAAAGTTTTTGTTTTATAAGACTCTCTTTTTCCTTTATTGTACACAAAAATGAAGTAGTATGCATGCTTAGATCAAGTTTGCGAAGACGACGTCTCCCAAACACCAAGTAGAGCTTGTCACTCTACTATGGAAGATTGATAGAACTAATGTGCAGACATTCTTGCGGTAGCCTAGGGCTCTCAAGCGCCAAATGGACTAGTCATCCATTGTGGAATGATGTCATAGGGTAACATAGGGATCCTCTACCCACTAAGAAAAGGACTAATGAATATGCTTTATCTTCTCTACCCCATAGTCGAGGACGACTATGATTTCAAGAGAGAGGTAATGTCATAATAATCAATATCTAATTCTCCTAAAGGATTTTCTCATGTTAAACTGATCATTTAATATGGGGAAGTGCCAGGGGAGAAAAAGCTAGAATATTGGTTAAGCTAGCAGACCGGCCACAATAGGGATCGAAAGGAGGGAAAATAGGGATCCAAAGGGGGGGCCATCTGCAAAAGAGCCATGTGCAACAATGGGCTTAAAAGACCCTAAGGTTCATCCCATTAAGACTTCCAAAATGCTAAGGTTCCAAAATTCAAAGGTTGTGTCCAAAGGTCAAACTTTGGGAAAATTGGATGCTTTGTGTGTGTCCCAAAAGTCTTTAGCAATCCCTACATAGGAGGGGGCGAGCCTTGCTTGTAGGGGATGAGAGAGAAAGTCACACACACACACACACACACACACACACACACACACACACACACACACACAAGCTCCCTTTACACAAAGGGAATGAGGGACACATGTCAGCTCCCTACCCCAGATGCCCACAAGGTGTACCCAATTCCTATTGGATGGCCTTGGAGGTGGACCAATGAGAATTAGGCTAGAGTAAATCTAGTTTAATTAATTTAAAAACACTTAATAAAAGAACCAATGAGAATTAAGCCCTCTAGAAGACTATTGGACAGTCTCCCAAGGGGTCCAATGAGCATTCAGCAGCCCAATCGCTTGCCTGATTCCTATTGGCTCGGAGGCAAAGGGGTCCAATGAGAGTTTAGTTGAATTATTAAATTACCTAAAGCTCTCACAAAAGGGGAAAGGGGGACATATGTCAGAAGGCTATCACTTATGTTGCTTAATTGTCATTGGCTAGCCCTGGGGAGGTCCAATGAGAGGGTAGCATGAGCAAATAGGAAGAGGGGTCGACCAAGAGAGATAATTAAGCCCTCTAGAAGACTATTGGACAGTCTCCTATCACTTATGCTGCTTAATTGTCATTGGCTAGCCTTGGGGAGGTCCAATGAGAGGGTAGCATGAGCAAATAGGAAGAGGGGTCGACCAAGAGAGAGAGGGGGCTGATTTTTGCAAGGCATTATCACACACACACTCACACAATCTCATGTGTGAAGAAAAGAAGACTCTCTCTCCTTCTCAAGCTTTAATGGAAAGCTTACCACCTACTCCAAGCTTGTGAAAAGGGAGGCCTACACCAACAACTCTTGGCTTTGTGATGCAAATCGAACCAAGAGCCAAGCTTCAATGCATGCTCATCTCCTCTACCATGCTAATTACTAAGCTAAGCTATGCTAATATGAGTGATTATGTGAGGAGATGTACATCTTTCTCATAAGAATACTCCTTCTTCCTCTCAATCTACTCTGATACCCTGCTAGCTCTCACCATCTTCGAAGGTGTGTGAGGTCTTGGGTCTGAGACCGGAGAGAATTAATGTTGTGTTTGATAAGTGTTTTTCTTAGTGCATGAAGCTTTCATCTTCATTGCACTAGCTAGTCTTGAAGGAACACAAAAATTGTATTGTACAATGTCTCTCTTGATGGGAGAAACCATAATACAAAGCCTTTTGGAGGGGGGACCGGCTCCATGTAAATCCGGTCCTCAACTGTTGTCAATAGCTTAATTTCTCTCTCTTTTGAAAGTATTGTTCATGCTGTGTAACTAGGTGTTATGCTTTTTGTTGCTCTCTCCACCCAAGCACTCTTGTAATTCTCATTAGGAATCTATTCTAATGAAATGCCGACTATGTTCATGCTAATTTCCGCTACACACAAGTTTTTAGGCCATTAAATGTTACACTAGTACTAGCTTGCTTAGTAGATCCATCATCTGTAGTATTCACTTGCGTAAAAATAGGCTCTTGAGCTATCTGCATAGGAGATGATACATCAGAGAATGAGACGTTCTAAAATTTAACCTCTTTTATTAGATGTCTTTGTATTATAGTCTCATTGAAGACAAAATCACTGTTACAAATACCGGATCAAATCTTTGAATCCCACAAATGATAGTCAAATTGACCATCCAATCCATAGTCAACGAAGAATCAATGCATTTTGGAGATTTTGGATCTAGTTTAGCATGAATCTCCTTAGGTACATGTGCATAAGATTCACAGTCAAATGTCTTGAGTTTGTCAGATGACAACTTATGTCTTGACCATAATCCTCAGGCACATGAAACTGCAATGATGCATGTGGTGATCTATTGATCAAATAAACGGATGTGTAAAGTGCTTTTAGACAAAAACCTTGTGTTAGGCTTGCTTGTGATAGCATAGACATGATTATCTCTTGAATCATCCAGTATTCTCTCAACAACACTGTTTTGAGATGGGATATAAAGATTAGTGAACCCACACTCAATTTCCCCTTTTTGTACAGAAGTCAGCAAAGTCTTTGGAGATGTATTCTCCACCATTACCTTAACGTAAATCATTTAGCTAATTATTGAACCAGGTTTTGACAAGAATCACTTAAATCAAGAGAATATCTTATCCTTTGACTTTAATGCATAAGCCCATAATTTGCATGTCGCATCATTTATGAATGTCACAAAATAAGATGGGCGACCATGAGATTGAGTTGGCATGGGGCCGCATACATCACTATGTACAAGCTCTAAGACCATCTCTCTTTCTTAAATGAAACATTACAAGAGACACATGTTTGCTTCCCATAGTGACAATTGTAGATGGTGGGAACGAGTCTTACACATGCACTTGTAGATAGTTGGATTGGTATTTACCACTAGTAGTTACTATAGTAATTGCGACTGTGCATAGTCAGTCAGAACCCAGTCCCGGCACCTATAAATAAGAGCTGCTACTTCACTTTGAGGGTCAATTTCTCATCAATGATTTTGGGAGCTATCTTGAGTCGTTGTAATCATTGAGCTATTGTTCCTAGTTTCATTGAGCTCTAATGTAATGAACACTCACTGCCACTTGTACTCTTCTTCTAGTATCCAAATATACATAAACTCTAGTACTTTGAATCTAGTGTCTGATTTTCTCTTTCAATTCACTTCATCTGAAGTTTGAACCTCTATCTATTTATCTGATTTGACATCCGACTTTGAATCTCCAACCTAGAATAGCTTTTAGAAGTGACTAGCTCATTCCAATAATTCTCGTAGAAAGAAAATTAAAAAAATGAAAAAGAAAACAAATAATCCAAATGAGAAAGAGTTTCCATTCCTTTCTTGGGTATATGTCCCAATCGGCTATGCCACAAAGCAACATTTGGCAACTCATTTTTGTTAAAGGTAGAGTCTTGTTTGAATTTATGAGAAAATCTCAACCAAAATGATTGTCAAAGTGCAATATTCATAGACCAAGAATGCACAGAAATTCTCTCTCGAAATAGGCATAAATTGGAGAGTAGAAAACTACTTGTGCACATTGTCAAACTCACAAATGACTACCCACATGGAATCAAAGCACCTTGTCCTTTCTATACATGGCCTATGGCAAGGATGCAATAGTGGGGATCTCCAATAACCTAATACACCTTGCATTGGTAACCCAACCCCCAGTGTTCGACTTCAAAAAACCTCATGTAAGACCTTCACAAAAGGCTAAGCAATGACATGACTATATTCAGGTCTCAAAAATGACTATCTTCTAGACCAAGTTGTGCGCGTCTGTCGCACGTGTCAATGCAAGGGACTTGTCGATACACTGTGTGCAAGCCACAAATTGCTCCAAGCACACAACTAGACTAATCTAACAACCTCAAGAGAGCAAGGGTGTGTGACTCACTGCCCTATGCTCGCCTTCGTGGAGGATTCCTTGCCGCGAAGAAGAAGGAGCCATCGCTGCACCGCGCTCAACCGCTTCGCCGCCGCCGTGCTGTCGTCGCAATGCTCGATCACACACACACTCTCTCTCTCTCACGTACACACACACACACACACACACACACACACACACACACACACACACACACACACACACACACAAGGATATGAAGAAGAAGAAGATGGAGATGGAGCAAGAGCACTCTTCAATTGCACAAATCAAAGAATGAATGATTTTTAGGTTTAGGTGACTTTTATATGAGCTCGCCCCATTCACACTTGGGCGCCCATACTTAGCCAACTAGCCCTTGAATGTTCCTGTTAGAGTGCGCCTCTCATTGGCGATCACTCTTACCCTTTTCCTATTGGATCGACAAGCCCGATACCTGACTCTACCAAATAAATAATATGGCGTCTATCGTAGGTGATAGGAATTTGCGTGAGGGTTAACATGCCCCCCTTCCTGATGTAGATTCCGTCCTTGAAAGCTAATGAGTTGAAGCTTGTTCATCGAGGTGGAAGAGCCTTTGAGATGAGTGTCCTTAGCCTTCTTCAATCACTGCAAAATCAAACAACATTGGCATAGTAATTGCATTCTCATATACAATTAAAAAACATATGCAGTTGTAGACAGACAATTTGATCGGTAACAAAATTTTAAACCATTTTTCAGAAATAAACATTAAATTGCAATATAATCAAACACATAAACAGTTGTAAAGATAACAAATTAAACAAGTATGGGATCGCTAATTTAACGATTGAAAGGCACTAAACATCCACTATTAATACCATGGGCAAGCTTCTCAATTTTCTCTCGTCAATTAACTTGTTTAATCGCGAGAGCCAAGTGATTCATTCCGAGGGTTGACTAGAGGCTGATGGCGGGAAAAAGAGCAGTGCAATCGGGTGGCCTCTGTACTCGTGCACACTCCACAAACCACGCCTCATGCAAACAAGCAAAGAACAAAACAAAGGGGGCACCACCCTAAATTAAGAGGTTTAGGGACCTCACACATAGTGCACATAGGCAAGTGAGACTTCTGGCATTATGATGGCATCAAAACATATGGCAAAACACATAAAAACGAAGCTTAGGGACCTTATGTAGCATATATATACACAAAACATCAGCTTAACAATACAACGGCATCTGATCATACATAACAAGGATATAGGGAACCAAGCCAAGGATGGCATAATCCCTTGTCAAAAACAATCAACCCAGCAAGTAGGTATGATCCTACTAGCAACACATCAATACCTTAGAGAATGATGGCGAGGATGGTGTCCATGGAGCACGAATACCTTAGAGAATGATGGCGAGGATGGTGTCCATGAATCCTCGCCATCAATACCTTAGAGAATGATGGCGAGGATGGTGTCCATGGAGCATGAGAGAAGACTCCTTATTTAGGTTTTAGGGCTAGTAATGTAGCATACTAGAGGGAGAGAGAGAGAGAGGGAGAGAGAGTAGAGCTCCATCCATAGCTCCTCGTTGTGAGCAATGTCGTCATAGCTTCATTGCTTGGTGAAGGGGGTGAAGTGTTGTTTTTGAGTGAGAGAAGGCCTCCTTATATAGGTTTCTGAGAGGGTTTAGGATTAGGGATAAACATGCTTAAATCCGCTGATTGGGGTTACTTTTTGCTTAGGGTGGTCAACAGATTGAGGTCACCTGATATGTCACCATCAAGATATTCTCTAGAGTGATGTGAGAGGGGAGGGTAAATGCTGATTTTTCTGATTGTGACACATGGGGATAAGGCCTTGACCAGCATTTAAGAGCAGGTAAGGTGGCTGTTGAAACTGGAGGTTCTGCACATGTCAGGGGGGGACCTGCTGGGTCCTCCTGAATATCAAATTCTCAAAAAATCCTCAACCATGGCTTCTTTTGACATGTGTTCTTTGAAAAAATCAGCATGTCTCTTTTCAACTCAAAAGTCTTTATCCCTGTTGACTCACCTTTACCATAAGATTTTCCCTTTTTCTCCTCCTGTAACTGCATTGTTGATGCCCAATCACTGCTTCTAGTAACAGTGAACTGTTACCTACCAAATACTTATGGTGAGTAAAAAATATTTACCATGGGTAAAAAAAATTACTGTAGGTAAAAAGTGATTTTTATTTACCATGTAGGTGAAAAATATTTACTGTAGGTAAAAATATTTACTGTGGTAAAAAATATTTACTGTCGGTAAAAAAGTGAAAACGGAGTATGCTGTGCTGTGAGTCCACACGAACATCCTCGTGTAAATTTCACTAGAAATTCACACCTAGAATGGGCTATTCTGTAAGATATAGGTTGTAGGCATGCATAAGAGCTCGTTCCCACGTATCTTCTGTCCATGGCACTTTTTACTCTTTGGTGCTTGTGAAGTAGATTTTTCTTCTCTTTCGAGATCCCTTGGACTAGAGTATCCTCATCTCCCCAACAACTGACTGTGCCTTTATTGCATCTTCAGAAGGGGTCCTAAAAACCATGCATCATATAGCCCTCCCCCTTAAGCTAGAGGTATTTGATGCCTCTAGCTGTAGGTTGTGCTACAATAGGGTTCTCTTGAATACTTACCCACCTGGTACCAATTGAATTTGCCATGTTACTGCTTTCTTGGCTGATGCACCCTGTTAAGTCCTTTCTGATGAATAATTGTATCCATCCATGACTAACAACTGGTCTCCTAGACCCTTGAAAGCCATACCCCATCCATTGTCAATATCCGCTTTCACTGGTAGCATTCTCTTTTTTTCTTTTTTTCTTCTCTTTTTTTCCTTTTTTTTTCTTTTTTCTTTTCTTTTTTTTTTCTTTTTGAAACGACTATGTACATGATTGTTACCTTAGTTGGAGCTCGAATATGATGAGCTCTCCTCTGAACTATCCTTAGCATTGATTTCATTAGCATATGGCTGTGAAAGACGACATTGGTAGGCCTTCAATCGCTAACCATTTACCGGGGTCTGATGTACCTTACCATCTAGGTCACCTAGTTGGTAACTACCATTTGAGAACCTCTGTATCACTACAAAAGGGCCTTCCCACTTAAGCAAGAACTTACCATCCTTCCTGCGATCAAAGCGATTGTCGTATCTGAGCACTAAAGAACCTTCCTTGATACCTTTCTTGACAAGGTTGCGATTGAACTTCTTTCGTTTCTTCTCTGCCTGGGCTGCATAGTACTTCACTGCTGACTCTCGATCTAGCCCTAACCTCTCCAAATCGATGATTCTTACTTCCACCTGCTTCTCTTGACTATCCTCTTGATGTGCTTTTAGAACTCGGAGGCTCGCTAGCTCCACTTCTATAGGCAATAGTGCCTCTTGCCCGTAAACCAAGTGAAAAGGTGTATACCCCAAGGATGTTCTAAAGGATGTTCTGTAGGCCCAAAGTGCTGCATCTAGGTGTTTGTCCCATGCCTTAGGATGTAAATGCACTTGCTTAGTGATGATTTTACATATAAGACCATTTACCTTTTCCACAAGACCATTGCACTGAGGGTAGTATGGTGTAGAGTGCCTGCGCTTGATTTTTAACTTGCTCATCAATTGCCCGACTAAATCAGCTCGAAATCCCGGTCCCCTATCCGAGAGAATCTCCAAAGGTGTGCCAAAACGGCAACAAAGGCATTCAAAAATGAAATCACTCACGTCCTTGGCTGTGATGCGCTTTGTGGGACGAGCTTCTGCCCATCTGGTCATGTACTCCACCCCCATAATGATGTATTCCTTCCCTGATTGAGTGCAAGGTAGTGGCCCTATTGCATCTATCCCCCATTTTTCAAATGGCCCATAGGTTTTGATTGGATGCTGATTTTCATGGGTAAGACGCCTTGGTCCAGCTTTTTGGCAAACCTCACATGTGCGGCACCAATGTTGTACATCTCGATGGAGGCTTGGCCACGTGAACCCTGCTTGTAAAATCTTTCTGCTAGTAATCTCTTGTGCAAAGTGGCCACCACACACACCTTCATGAAAACTAAACAAAATATCCTTTATCTCTTGGGATGCAGGAACTCTCCTTAAGACAGCATCTTTCCCTCTACAATACAAGTCCTCATTCACTAAGCTATAGCTGGTAGCCTTTTTTGCCAACCACCTACGTTCACTTTTACTCATACCAGAGGGTGCTTCACAATGCTCAAGAAAGTAAAGTAAATCATGCAGCTCCTCCTTTCCCTGGTATAAAGGACTTTTCACAAGGATAGCACCTACTATGAGAGTTTGTAGTTCTTCACCTGCTAAGGCATCTGCTTCTCGATTTTGATCTCTAGGTACAAAGTGCACTCGAACTTCTTTAAAACCCTTCAACAAGGCCTTTGCTTCGCTCATCTTAATAGACAATTTGTCATTTTTACAGGCCCATACACCAATCATTTGCTTAACAATCAACATGGAGTCACCAAAAACATTTAGCTTTGTGATGCCCTGAGAAAGACAACATTGCAACCCTAAAACAAGGGCATGGTACTCTGCTTCATTGTTAGAATGAACCTCTTTTAGATGAAACCCTTTTGCAAAGATCTTCTCCTTCTCTAGACCTAATATTACTATGCCTGCTGATGCCTTGTCTTTGGTCCTCTTGTAAGCCCCATCAAAATACAGACTGTGTGCTCCCAGTAGAACTTCAGGCTCCGGGATAGGCGGTACCTTACTAGGTGCCTCTTTCTTGGCCTTCTCATAACACCTTTGTGTGAGGACATCTGCCAAACAAGCACGGGTGGAATCCTCTACTTGTAGTGTGTAGTCAAACTCTTGAAGCTGCACCACCCACTTTGCTATTCTTTGAGACAATTCCATGTGTTGTAGGGCATATGGAAAAACCTCTTCAGTTGTGATCACCACAAATTGTCTCGGAAGTAAGTAAGCCCGAAACTTCTCCACTGCAAACTTAAGAGCTAGCACCAATTGCTTAGTTGCGCTGAAACCCTTCTCAGCAGCTGTCATCACTCTACTAGAGAAGTAGACTGGTCTCATGAGAGATGTCTTTGGGTCTTTTTGCATCAAGACAGCTCCTAGAGCTTTTGGACCTACACTAGGATTTACATAGAATAGTTCACCCCATGTGGGTTGTAGGACGACAGGCAATGAACTCAAAATGGTTTTAACTTCTTGAAAGCACCTTTTACCCTCCTCACTCCATGTCAATGTAGTGTGTTTAGTGAGCTGCTACAAAGGATAGATTGGCTGAGAAAGGAGATGTATGAATCGTCCCATGTAGCGAACCTTTTGAATGAAGGAGACTAGTTGCTTCACGTTTGAAGGAGTAGGTAAAGCTAACAATGTCTTTACCTTTTTAGGGTCAGCCTCAATACCATCTTGAGACACAACATGGCTTAGTAGAGTGACCTTGCTCTCACCTATGTGGCACTTGTCTTTATTCAATTGCCCACCCAATTGGGCCAGACGGGTGAAACCTTCATCAACCTTGGACAGATGTACTTCCCTAGAGCTGTAAATGCAAAAATCATCAATGAAGACTCGTATGGACTTACCAAAGTAAGGTTGAAACACCAAGTTCATAAACCTCTGGAAAGTAGCTGGGGCATTAGTTAAACCAAAAGGCATAACTCTATAAGCAAAACACCCCCAAGGTGTTACGAAGGTAGTCTTTCTTTGGTCTTCATCTGCAATTCTGATTTGGAAGTAGCCTGAGTACCCATCACACACTGTGTACCTTTCATGACCAGCCACTTCATTTAGTATTTCATCTTGAAAAGGCAAAGGAAAATGGTCCCTTTTTGTGGCTGCGTTTAGAGGCTTGTAATCCACACATACCCTCCACTTTCCATTTTTCTTTGGTGCTACCACAACTGGAGACACCCACTCAGAATCTTCCACTGGGTAGATAAATCCTGCCTTGAGTAATCTTTTTACTTCTTTTAAGAGTGCATCTTGTTGCACTAGCCCTAATCTCCTTAGCCTTTGCACCACTGGTTTGGCACCCTCCTTTAATTGGATATGGTGTTGGGTTACCGTCACTCCTTTAATGTGCTCGTAATCAGTTATAAGGAGGCCAGCATGCTTCTTTAGTACCTTCAAATAGGGTTCTCTCTCTTCTTCTAGTAGGTCCTTAGCTAGCATCTCCTCTAAGCCTGTGGATTCTTCCTTGTTTAGAGAGTCTTGACCACCCTCTCCTTCTGGGTTTCACAGTATTATACCCATGACTTCCAAAGAGCTAGCATCCTCCTCAGATGACTCATCCTCAGATGAAGAGCAGCTGCTTGTGCTCCATTCATCCATAGAAGTCTCCATCTCTAGGTCTTGTTGTCTACCCTGCTTCATGTCATACACAATTTTTTGTTGCTTGCCACCTACCTTATGATTTGGTCGCAACTCAAGGGAACCTGTCTCCCAATCTTGCCTAGCTTTCATAGACATAAGCCAAGGTCTTCCAAGGATTAGCGGATAGCCCTCCCCCTTAGTTGGGATCACATAAGCATCAATTGAGATTGCAACACCAAAAGCTGAAACCTTCACTCCATTAACCTTTCCCACACAAGCCACCCTTACATTATTTGCCATCTTAGCTTGTAAGGAAGTTTGCTCGTTTACTTCCAAACCCAACCTGTGCATTAATTTCTCTGTCATAACACAAATCTTGGCTCCACCATCTACGTACACATTGGAGACTCTCTGACTCTTAATCTCTACATCAATGACTGGCACGATATCCTTCATGCCTCTTGCACTAATAGACCCAATTGACTTTGCCTTAGCCCTCCTGGTGCTGACCATCTTAGACCAGGTTCTACGCATCTTTGGGGAAAGGTGGAGGAGTTGCTACCATGAAATATTTGGTCCTTGCTTACTCACATCTGCTACCAGGTCGTAAGGTATGGATCCTACCCCAAGTGGAAAGTCTTCTATTCCTATGTGCCTCCTTGACCTACTCTTCCTTTTCTTGTCTCCTATCACTTGGGAGGAACCCTCATTCCCTTTATCCGGCTCTGAAGCTTCCATTTCATCAGTTCTTTGTCTCCTAACTCTCTTTATTGGCATGGCAGCAGCTTCCTCCATTTTTTCTTTCCCTTTATCCTTACCATTGTCAAGACTTATGACAGAGACAGCCCTGTCCTCCCCTCCTGATGGTAGTGGAGGGATCTCTGCTGGTGCTTGTGGTGGTGGAGGAGGGGGTCTCAATATTTGGATTGGTGGAGCCACGTGTGCATTTTGTCCATTTAGTGGCCTAGCTCGAGGAGGAGTGACTTGCTGGCGAGGAGGCCGTCTTTGATTACCATTTCCTTGATAGCGTTGTGGATGGGGGCAATAATACATGCCGTGACCTACCTCTCCACAGTTGTAGCAAATGTACTCACGTGCTTGCCTTTGTCCTTCTTGTCTATTTCGTTCATTTCCTGGCTGGGGAGCCCTTACACCTTGAACCAGATTGATGGACAGGCTCTCTAGTTGATTGGTGATTTGTTGAAGTAATTCTTGTTGAGAGGACTCTTGGTCTGTTGCTCCTGTCCCTGCTACTACCCTTGCCGTAGGTTGAGCTAGCGGTGGAGGCTCCATTCCCCCTTGTAGTTGAGCTTGGAATTTTAACTTCCTATCCTTCTCCCTTGCATAAGTCATAGCTTTATCAAAGGTATCTGGGAATTTACCTTTTACCTTTTCTTGAAGGATGGGGTAAAGCCCTGCCAGGAAACAGTCCTTCTTTAGGCATTCTGGCGCCCTTTCTCCTTCACCTAGTGATGCACACCATTTCTCCCACAGGTTGGAAAACTTTCCTTCATAGCTTCTATAGTCATTGGGTGATGTTTGGCGTAGCTCTAAGAGCTGTCTCCATATCTCCTCTGGAGGCTCATGGCGGAGAAATTCTTTGATGAAGGCCATCTTTAAGGACTCCCAGTCTCTTCTTTCTTCAGGTGCCAAAGTTTGATACCATAATTTTGCACCTTCCCTCAAGACCAAAGGAAAGGCCCTTAACTTAGTAGCTTCGTCATCCCTTCCCGATACCAGAAAGGCCATTTCCAAATTATCCAAAAAGTCTGGAGCAACCTCCCCAAGCTTACCATAAAAATTAGGAAAGGCCATAAGTGAGAGAGTAAACAATTACACAAACAGCTCCAATTTATTTTAAAATAGAGTATGGTAATTACAATTTGGAGTTTTAGCACAACTTAGCTCAAAATAGGATGAAGATCGACACATCAAAGGAATGGTAATAGTCTAGTAAGGGTAGAATGACAGGATGAGGAGAGCGCAAGATTTCCCCAAGTCTCTCGGCTCCAAACAACAGGGCTATTCTTTGCTGATAAAAGATTTTTCTATCAATACAAATATTCACACGGATATGACGCACAAAATGGAAAGGAAACATGCGGGGATCATCATTCTCATTATTGGCATCCATACTTACACACAAGAGCCTAGCTTACTTGCACCACCTTGGGACCAATGAGCCTGATCAGCCACAGAAGGTCAGCACCTCGGATCACTTCGACTCTTCCTGATGCATCTGTGAAGACAATTGGATGCTATTACCATAATCAGCATGACGAATGAAAGTGACACCATTAATGTGCAACACATCATCAACTAAGATAGTTTCCTTAGATTGAGATAACTTCTTGAAAATTAGCAGGAAAGGTAGGGCAGGGAGGCTTTTCACCCGGTCTCCAAAGCACTTTGGACAATATCCAAAGTGATCTTCATGCGGACAGGAGGTTGGCTTGGGATTGGTGGTGTCTGGATTCACAAAGTGCACTGGGAGCACTCGCAGACGGGCGGCAATCTTGTAGGCAAGCCTATGCCTCTTTGCTTCAGGAGGATTTAGGGGTGAGAGTCGTGGTTGCAAGTTGGAGGTTGAAGTTGGTTGCTCACTAGCCTTTTTCTTGCCTGTAGTGGTCATGTAATCCCTTATTAATGAGATTAAGCCAAATGTTACCTTACACTTGAGCACGCGCTGCGGCCTTGGGCCACTTAGGTGTAGAGGTGATCTTCCTCCTCTTAGTCGGCTCCTCAGGAAAGAGAGGTATGGTGATGCTTTCTCTTCCCTTAATGTGTGTCACAGTACCTTCGTGTATGTTGATGTAGAATATTTCAAGCTCGTGTGCGTTGGAGGTTTCTGGAGCACTCATAGGTTGAGAGGAGAGTATATGAAGCTCTTCTTCTTACTCTCCTTCATTGGCGACGATCACGAACAAGGCATGTAGAAGATCTTACTTCTTGAATTTCAATGACACTGCAACCTGGTAACAAGACCTCGATGAAAGCTTTTAAGGCCTCTAAAGCCTCCTCCTCTTCTATTCTCCAATTTGCAAACTCCTCACGCCATTCATTCATGTTGTAGATTGCACATCTTCATTGCTTGTGGACTGAAGGTCTGTGTAGCCCTCCTCAGTGGGGGCACCAAAATGATGGCGGGAAAAAGAGTAGTGCAATCGGGTGGCCTCTGTACTCGTGCACACTCCACAAACCACGCCTCATGCAAACAAGCAAAGAACAAAACAAAGGGGGCACCACCCTAAATTAAGAGGTTTAGGGACCTCACACATAGTGCACATAGGCAAGTGAGACTTCTGGCATTATGATGGCATCAAAACATATGGCAAAACACATAGAAACGAAGCTTAGGGACCTTACGTAGCATATATAACAAGACATCAGGCTAGTAATGTAGCATACTAGAGGAGAGGAGAAGAGAGAGAGAGAGAGAGAGAGAGAGAGAGAAGAGAGTAGAGCTCCATCCATAGCTCCTCGTTGTGAGCAATGTCGTCATAGCTTCATTGCTTGGTGAAGGGGGTGAAGTGTTGTTTTGAGTGAGAGAAGACCTCCTTATATAGGTTTCTGAGAGGTTTAGGATTAGGGATAAACATGCTTAAATCCCTGATTGGGGTTAGTTTTTGCTTAGGGTGGTCAACAGATGAGGTCACCTGATATGTCACCATCAAGATATTCTCTAGAGTGATGTGAGAGGGAGGGTAAATGCTGATTTTCTGATTGTGACACATGGGATAAGGCCTTGACCAGCATTTAAGAGCAGGTAAGGTGGCTGTTGAAACTAGAGGTTCTGCACATGTCAGGGGGGGACCTGCTGGGTCCTCCTGAATATCAAATTCTCAAAAAATCCTCAACCATGGCTTCTTTTGACATGTGTTCTTTGAAAAAATCAGCATGTCTCTTTTCAACTCAAAAGTCTTTATCCCTGTTGACTCACCTTTACCATAAGATTTTCCGTTTTTCTCCTCCTGTAACTGCATTGTTGATGCCCAATCACTGCTTCTAGTAACAGTGAACTGTTACCTACCAAATACTTATGGTGCAGTAAGAAATATTTACCATGCGTAAAAAAAGTTACTGTAGGTAAAAAGTGATTTGTATTTACCATGTAGGTGAAAAATATTTACTGTAGGTAAAAAATATTTACTGTGGTAAAAAATATTTACTGTCGGTAAAAAAGTGAAAACGGAGTATGCTGTGCTGTGAGTCCACACGAACATCCTCGTGTAAATTTCACTAGAAATTCACACCTAGAATGGGCTATTCTGTAAGATATAGGTTGTAGGCATGCATAAGAGCTCGTTCCCACGTATCTTCTGTCCATGGCACTTTTTACTCTTTGGTGCTTGTGAAGTAGATTTTTCTTCTCTTTCGAGATCCCTTGGACTAGAGTATCCTCATCTCCCCAACAACTGACTGTGCCTTTATTGCATCTTCAGAAGGGGTCCTAAAAACCATGCATCAGAGGCTATACCTAGAAGACCTTGTAGTTAAGCTATGATAAAAGGAATTGCTCATGTAATCATCACCTGACTTATGTCCTTTTCTTTGACCCACCCAAGTATTTTCACATAGTGATTCAATTTTGATGTGTGTGCTTATTTGGTATGCCTTGGGCTTTTTGCTTTTCAAGGAAAAGCGCCCACACTCGAAACCTGTAGGCCTCTAGTACCATAGGCGATACATGTGAGTGAAGTACCAAATCAAGTTGAGATTTCTCTTCCAGCTTAAGATTTTTCATTGTGGCACTTTGATTTTTTTGTTTGTTTGCTCCTTTCCAGCATTTTAATTTTGTAACTTTGGGGGGTCATATAACACTGTTACCCTCCCAGGCTCATCACACTAGTAAACTCCCTTTATCATACTTAAGCTAATGTTCAATAGGGACTAAGCCCACTAGAAAGCCCTAGTATATTTCACACAATGCTGCCTAAATCGGATTAAGAACCTAAGTAACCATTGATTATAAGGAAGGCATTCCCCTTGGTAGTAAGAGAAGATCTCTAATGCCTAACTTGGTCAAACTAGCTTAGTCGGACTGCTTGATTAAAACCTAGACTAGTGATTATGACAAACATTACATTGAATTTAATGTTTGATACTAACAAATGTGATGAATATTATGCTACCAGTCACAATTAAAGCAGACAAACATGAATGCAAAAAAGATAAGGGACAATGCTAATGGACAAGAAACACCTATTTGTGTTCATGATTGCGCTTGATTTGAAGAGTGAACGAGAGAAAGATCCCATGAAGGTCCAAATCCTAACCACAGCAACACGTTCCTGTGTCATAATAATCAATATCTAATTCTCCTAAATGATTTTCTCATATTAAACTGATCATTTAATGTGGGGAAGTGCCAAGGGAGAAAAAGCTAAAATATTGGTTAAGTTAGCAGACCGGCCACAGTAGGGATCCAAAGGAGGGAAAATAGGGATCCAAAGGGGGGGCCATATGCAAAAGAGCCATGTGAAACAATGGGCCAAAAAGACCCTAAGGTTCAGCCCATTAAGACTTCCAAAATGCTAAGGTTCCAAAATTCAAAGGTTGTGTCAAAAGGTCAACCTAGGGAAAATTGGATGCTTAGTGTGTGCCAAAAAGTCTTTCTACATCCCTACATGGGAGGGGGCGAGCCCCAAAGCTAGGGGATGAGAGAGAAAGCCACACACACACACACAGGCTCCCTTTACACAAAGGGAATGAGGGACACATGTCAGCTCCCTAGGCCAGATGCCCACAAGGTGTGCCCAATTCCTATTGGAAGACCCTTGAAGTGGACCAATGAGAATTAAGCTAGAGTAAATCTAGTTTAATTAATTTAAAAACATTTAATAAAAGAAACCAATGAGAATTAAGTCTCCTAGAAGACTATTGGGCAGTCTCCCAAGGGGTCCAATGAGCATTCAGGAGCCCCATGGCTTGCCTGATTCCTATTGGCCAGGAGGCAAAGGGGTCCAATGAGAGTTTAGTTTAATTATTTAATTACCTAAAGCTCTCACAAAAGGGGAAAGGGGGACACATGTCTAAAGGCTATCACTTATGCTGCTTAATTCCTATTGGCTTGACCTGGGGAGGTCCAATGAGGCAAAGGCCAGACTTATTTAGCAGCTAGGGCTCGCCCAAGAGAGAGGGGGGGCTGATTTTTGCTTGGCATTGACACACACACTCTCACACTTGACCATGTGTGAAGGAAAATACTCTATCTCCTCCCAAGCTTTAATGGAGAGCTCATCACCTACTCCAAGCTTGTGAGATAGAAGCCTACATCAACACTCTCTTGGCATGTGGATGCAAATCCAACCAAGAGCCAAGCTTCAATGCATGCTCATCTTCTCTACCAAGCTAATTACTAAGCTAAGCTATGCTAATATGAGTGATTATGTGAGGAGATGTACTTCTTTCTCGTAAGATACTTCTTTTTCCTCTCAATCTACTCTCATACCCTGCTAGCTCTCACCATCTTCGAAGGTGTGTGAGGTCTTGGGTCTGAGAACGGGGATAATTCAAGTTGTGTTTGATTAAGTGTTTTGCTTGGTGTATGAAGCTTCCATCTTCATTGCACTAGCTAGTCTTGAAGGAACACAAAGAATTGTATTGTACAATGTCTCTCTTGATGGGAGAAACCATAATACAAAGCCTTTTGGAGGGGGGACCGGCTCCATGCAAATCCGGTCCTCAACTGTTGTCAATAGCTTAATTGCTCTCTCTTTTGAAAGTATTGTCGATGCTATCTAACTAGGTGTTATGCTTTTTGTTGCTCTCTCCACCAAGCACTCTTGTAATTCTCATTAGGAATCTATTCTAATGAAATGCCCACTATGTTCATGCTAATTTCCGCTACACATAAGATTTTAGGCCATTAAATGTTACATTGGTATCAGAGCTCAAGGTTTCTCTTTTCTTGCTCAAGAAGGGAGGTCCTCAAGCTAGCTACAAATGGTTGGTATTAATTGCCTGTGAGTAAGTAGAATAGGGATTTTTCAGCCTTGCAGTGCGCCTGCCTTTGTGCAGTTAACGGGGCATCACCGTCGAGAGCTATGGTCTTAATAGTGGAGTCCTACGGGGCTTGCCTACGGCTTAACCACTATTGAGCTATTAGAAGCTTGACAGGAGCCGGTGCTGTTTTGGTGTCGAAAGACCCTCTCTTCTATTCCTTGCAATTAATGGTATTCGAGCCGCGGGTACAGTAGCTTGAGTGCTTTTTCTAAAGGGGTAAAGAGGAGTAGCAACTAGGGCTTGAAGTGCCAAAGTACACCTAAAAAGTTTACACCTAAAGTTGTTAGAATGGCTGACAATAGTAAAGAGAGTGAAATTAATGTTGATAACTTTGATTTTGCTCATGAGCAAGCTACTAATGATGCTTCAATGCTTGTTAACTATCTTGTTTCTAGGCTTCAACAAGCCATGGGCAATCCATCTCTCCAAAGTGAAGTGCAACGGCAGCTCCGTGCTCACGGGATTCTCCAAGCTCATCACCATGACGAGAGAACACCTAGGAAGCTCCTTGTGAGACTACCAAAAGAGGTCTCTCTCCGATTCGGGAAGAAGAAGAGAATCCATATGAAGGGCTCAAGAACTTACTTCTTGATGATGCATCTCCTTCCCAAAGGAGAACTCAAGAGCCTCCACCGAAGGAACGAGAAAGAAGCGAGTCTCCCGCCACCTCGGCGGAGATGGCTCCACGAAGACGGCGGGCTAAACGCTCTCCATCACCACCAAAGCGGAGAACCATCACACTCTTCTCCACGCCATAATTCAAAGAGGGATGATAAAAAGCAAGAGAAGAAAAAGGCGAGAAAGAGGACACCCTCTTCTCCATCTTCTTCATCCTCTTCCTCTTATGAAAGCTATGGTGAAGACGACAAAGATCAAGACAAGAAAAAGGCGAGAAAGAGGTCACCCTCTTCTCCACCTTCTTCAAATTCTTCATCTTCTGAAGAAAGTGATGGTGCAACTTTTGAACCATCAAAAAGAAGAGGCCATAGGAAATCCTATGCCGCATGGAAGAGGTCGTCCAAGCTGAAGAAATTCAAAGAGGGAGGGAAGAGCATCTCTTTCCTTACCTATGATGGCACCTTCGGTGCTACAGACAAAGTTTTGGCCTTTATCCAGCAATTCGATGCGGCGTTTGGAGATGAGGGCTTCACAGAGTCCTCTAAGCTACGCCATGTAGCTATGCACTTTCAAAAGTCCGCCAGACAATGGTGGTCTAGCCTACGAGCCAACGGTGAAGCTCCACGAACATGGAAGGCTTTAAGAGCTTCATTATGAAGCAGTTTTTGGCCACCGATGCCAAAGACAAAGTACTCACCGAATGGCGAAGCTTAAAGCTCTCTCCCAATGAATCCATCCACAAATATGTAGACAAGTTTTGGGACCTACAACTCAAAGCCACTGTCTTCAAAAAGTTGGATTTTGGAGAGCAAAAGCAACAATTTGTGCGGGCTTAACGAAGAAATGGCGGAGTATGTCAAACTCCCAAAGGCCACGTACCATATCGGCGGTCATCCACAAATATGTAGACAAGTTTTGGGACCTACAACTCAAAGCCACTGTCTTCAAAAAGTTGGATTTTGGAGAGCAAAAGCAACAATTTTGTGCGGGCTTAACCGAAGAAATGGCGGAGTATGTCAACTCCCAAAGGCCACGTACCATATCGGCGGTAATACACCATACTATGGTGGCCTCGCGAATCAATTTCCAAACGGGGGGTAAAAGAAATAATAAGCCCCCGGAAAACAAGGGTTCCAATGAGCCTAAGGGGAAGGACAATGTCCAAAAGTCTCCTAAGGGCAATTCCAACAAAGCTAAAGAGAAGGGAGTTTACAAAGGAAAGAATAAACTCTCTCCTGAAGAGCTTGAGCGTTATCGTAAAGATAACCGGTGTTTCAAGTGCGGCGAACAAGGGCATGCGTACCGCGCTTGTCCCCAAAAGAACAACCGCCAAGATCCTCCTAGAGTTTGAAATCCAGAGGAGGAGATTCACCAAACTCACACAAAGGATCTCCTCTATGCCATGCTTGGGGAAAGGTAAGAGAACATGATGCTTTTATTCTCTTTGACCCTGGTTCTACTCACAATTTCATATCTATGGAGTTAGCCACCAAGCTAGGCATACAATCCTACGAGATGGGAGATATCCTACCCCGCAGACAGTGCCTTCAAGGGGCAAGAAGCTTCAGTCACTCCCTTAATCGGGAAATTGAGGCTTCATGTCCAAGGCTATGTGGACAAAGAGGACTTTCTTTATCTCTCCTCTCAAGCATGAGGATGTAATCCTAGGGCACCATGGTTTGACCGCCTGGCTGCCCATGTTAAATTTCCTGAAAGGAGAATCTCCTTTAAGTTCAGGGAAAAGGACATGTATATAGATGCTAGGGAGATGGGTAACACCATCCCCATTGTACATACACCAGCTTTCAACAAGTCAATAAAGAGCTCTATTTCCGTGTACATGATTTTTGTTAAAGATTCTCAAAATGAACCTAATGCTTTAGCAAAAGAAAATAAAAGCAACCAAAAGGAATTAGAGTTATCCAATTTTCTCAAGGGGTTTCAAGATGTCTTTATTGACGACATCCTTGTGAGCTACCTCCTAAACGAGGTAATGACGACCATGCAATTGAACTTCTTCCAGGAAGTTCACCGCCTAACAAACCTCCTTATAGAGTTTCTCAAGCTCAACAAGAGGAGATTATGCGGCAAGTGCATGAGTTAATTGAGAAGGGCATGGTTAGGCCTAGCTCATCTCCATTTTGCTCACCTGTGCTATTAGTGCAAAAGAAAGACGGCACATATCGTATGTGTGTCGACTATAGAGCACTAAATAGGATCACTATCAAGAATAGGTTTCCCGTTCCACGGGTAGAAGACCTATTTGATAAGCTACAAGGATCGACCTACTTCAGTAGGATTGACCTAAAAAGTGGCTATCATCAAATAAGGATAGTTGATCAAGACATTGTAAAGACCGCATTTCGTACTACATTTGGTCTTTACGAATACATTGTCATGCCTTTTGGCTTGACTAATGCACCAGCCACATTTAACCGCTTGATGGAGAAGCTGTTCAGGCCTCATCGAACCTTCACTGGAGTGTTCTTTGATGATATTATCATCTACTCTAATTCATTGGAGGAACACAAGCAACACCTCCAGGTAATATTTCAAGTTTTAAGAGAGAATAAACTTTATGTTAATCGAAAAAAAGTGAATTTTTCTTGCAAGAGATTCAATATTTAGGTCACATTATCTCTCAAGATGGAATCCAAATGGATCCATCTAAGTTAGAGGTAATAAAAGGATGGCCTAAACCAAGGAATCTTCATGAACTAAGAAGCTTTATAGGTATGTGTGCATACTATAGACGCTTCATAGAAAAGTTCTCACAAATTGCGGGACCATTACATGACCTAACAAAGAAAAATGTTAGGTATACGTGGTCTGCTAAGGAGAACAATGCTTTCGAAAAGCTTAAAGAAAAGCTTATCTCTCAACCTGTGCTTACACTACCGGATCTCTCAAAACCATTTGAGGTCCAATGTGATGCTTGTGGTGATTGCCTTGGGGCTGTTCTACTCCAAGAAGGGCACGCCATAGGCTATGAAGTCGAAGGCTCGACCCTGTTGAGCAAGCTCTAGGCATATACGAAAAAGAACTCCTTGCAGTTCTACATGCCTTAGACTCATGGAAGCACTATTTATTGGGGACTCCTTTCATTCTGCGAACGGATCACCAAAGTCTTAAGTACTTCATGACGCAGACCAAGCTCTCCGACAAACAAATGAGGTGGGCAAATTTCCTTTCGCAATTTCATTTTCATATTGCTCACATTGCTGGCAAGCATAATCAAGTAGCCGATGCACTCTCAAGACGCCCGAGAGTGAATGCGGTTTCCATAGCAACTCACAATGATCTATCTTCAATGATAGATGAGTATGCTATTGATCCCGATTTTAGAGATGTGATTTCAGCCCTTGCATTAGGGAAGAAAGAAGAACCATTTACTTTACAAGATGGTTATCTTCTCTATGGCAATAGACTATGCGTTACTAACTCACTACGTGAGAAAGTAATGTATGAATCTCATGCTCCCCCATATGCAGGGCATAGAGGGATTCAGTCTACCCTAAAGGGAATTGAAACATATTTCTATTGGCCTACCATGAAAGTGAACATACACGAGTATGTTTCCAAATGTGTGGTATGTCAAAAGACAAAATTTGATAGAGGGAAGCAACTTGGATTGCTTCAACCCTTGCCAATCCCTAATTCACCGTGGGAGAGCATATCCATGGATTTTATCTTTGGATTGCCTAAGTCTATCCATGGGAATACGGGAATATGGACGATAGTAGACAGGTTCAGTAAACAAGCTCATTTTATACCTGTCAAAAAGACTATCAAAGCCCATCAAATGGCAACCCTCTTCATTTCACAAATTTTCAAGTACCATGGCTTGCCAATGTCCATAGTGTCGGATAGAGATCCTAGAATGACCAGTAATTTCTGGAAGGGTCTCTTTGAGAATTTAGGAACAAGGCTAAACTTCTCTTCGGCCTATCATCCACAAACTGATGGCCAAAGTGAAATAGCTAACCTAACCATTCTCGATCTACTAAAAGCCTATGTAACGGAAGTAGATCAAAGATCCCAATGGGAGAAGTACTTACCCTTAGTAGAGTATGCTTACAATAACACTGTACATACTTCTACAGGAAAAGCACCTTTCGAGGTAATTGAGGGAAGATAAAAAAGTCCCTTGCTACTTAAGGTACATGGGAAGATCTTCGCTGCAGATGAGTATAGCCGAGACCTACAAGAATCTTTCCAAAAGATTAAGGATGCTATCTCTATCTCACAGCAAAGGCAAAAGGCTGCTGCTGACAAGCACAGAAAAGCCCAAGCCTTTAAAGAAAACGATTGGGTCTTGTTAAAGTTTCCCAAGGCTCGATTAAGGCACACGACGGGCAAGAATCCTACGGGCCACCAAAAGTACTATGCTAAACTAGCAAAAAGCCTTACAAAGGAGAGCCACCTCAAGAACCAACTATTAAAGACCCACCGGAGATCGAGGACCACGAGGAGGTGCTGCAGCCCGAGTCCATTCTCCGACATGAAGACAAGGTATTAAGAGGCGGTAAGACTATCCGACGATATCTTATTAAGTTTAAGAATTATCCTTTTGAAGATGCTAGATGGATGCAAGGCATACAATTAAAGGATAACCTAAACCTTGTCAATGCTTACAATGCTTCCCAAGAGTAAGCAAATGTACAAAATGTTAAAAATGAACAAAAATTTTTGTCTTATAAGACTCTCTTTTTCTTTATTTGTGCACAAAAATGAAGTAGTATGCATGCTTAGATCAAGTTTGCGGGGACGACGTCTCCCAAACACCAAAGTAGAGCTTGTCACTCTACTATGGAAGACTCATAGGACTAATGTGCAGACATGCTTGCGGCAGTCTCAGGCTCTCAAGCGCCAAATGGACTAGTCATCCATTATGGAATGATGTCGTAGGGTAACATAGGGATCCTCTACCCGCTAAGAAAAGGACTCATGCATATGCTTTATCTTCTCTACACCATAGTCGAGGACGACTATGATTTCAAGAGAGAGGTAATGTCATAATAATCAATATCTAATTCTCCTAAATGATTTTCTCATATTAAACTGATCATTAAATGTGGGGAAGTGCCAAGGGAGAAAAAGCTAAAATATTGGTTAAGTTAGCAGACCGGCCACAGTAGGGATCCAAAGGAGGGAAAATAGGGATCCAAAGGGGGGGCCATCTGCAAAAGAGCCATGTGAAACAATGGGCCAAAAAGACCTAAGGTTCAGCCCATTAAGACTTCCAAAATGCTAAGGTTCCAAAATTCAAAGGTTGTGTCCAAAGGTCAACCCTAGGGAAAATTGGATGCTTAGTGTGTGCCCAAAAAGTCTTTCTACATCCCTACATGGGAGGGGGCGAGCCCCAAAGCTAGGGGATGAGAGAGAAAGCCACACACACACACACAGGCTCCCTTTACACAAAGGGAATGAGGGACACATGTCAGCTCCCTAGGCCAGATGCCCACAAGGTGTGCCCAATTCCTATTGGAAGACCCTTGAAGTGGACCAATGAGAATTAAGCTAGAGTAAATCTAGTTTAATTAATTTAAAAACATTTAATAAAAGAAACCAATGAGAATTAAGTCTCCTAGAAGACTATTGGGCAGTCTCCCAAGGGGTCCAATGAGCATTCAGGAGCCCCATGGCTTGCCTGATTCCTATTGGCCAGGAGGCAAAGGGGTCCAATGAGAGTTTAGTTTAATTATTTAATTACCTAAAGCTCTCACAAAAGGGGAAAGGGGGACACATGTCTAAAGGCTATCACTTATGCTGCTTAATTCCTATTGGCTTGACCTGGGGAGGTCCAATGAGGCAAAGGCCAGACTTATTTAGCAGCTAGGGCTCGCCCAAGAGAGGGGGGGGGCTGATTTTTGCTGGGCATTGACACACACACACTCACACTTGACCATGTGTGAAGGGAAAATACTCTATCTCCTCCCAAGCTTTAATGGAGAGCTCATCACCTACTCCAAGCTTGTGAGATAGAAGCCTACATCAACACTCTCTTGGCATGTGGATGCAAATCCAACCAAGAGCCAAGCTTCAATGCATGCTCATCTTCTCTACCAAGCTAATTACTAAGCTAAGCTATGCTAATATGAGTGATTATGTGAGGAGATGTACTTCTTTCTCGTAAGATACTTCTTTTTCCTCTCAATCTACTCTCATACCCTGCTAGCTCTCACCATCTTCGAAGGTGTGTGAGGTCTTGGGTCTGAGAACGGGGATAATTCAAGTTGTGTTTGATTAAGTGTTTTGCTTGGTGTATGAAGCTTCCATCTTCATTGCACTAGCTAGTCTTGAAGGAACACAAAGAATTGTATTGTACAATGTCTCTCTTGATGGGAGAAACCATAATACAAAGCCTTTTGGAGGGGGGACCGGCTCCATGCAAATCCGGTCCTCAACTGTTGTCAATAGCTTAATTGCTCTCTCTTTTGAAAGTATTGTCGATGCTATCTAACTAGGTGTTATGCTTTTTGTTGCTCTCTCCACCCAAGCACTCTTGTAATTCTCATTAGGAATCTATTCTAATGAAATGCCCACTATGTTCATGCTAATTTCCGCTACACATAAGATTTTAGGCCATTAAATGTTACATCCTGTACACACGAGGAAACACAAAGAATACCTCTAGGAGGCACATCAGAGGGAAGAAAGAACTTTGCTAATCACTAAACTATAAAATAGAAACACTTCTATCGTACTAATCTTACCTACCCTCCATCACTCGAGTGATGAGGATCAAAGGTGTTTGATGACATTCGTTTCTGTTTCAATGTATCGTATGTGAATGTGTAGGTCTGGGTCAATGTTTTGACTTTTATTGTGCACACTCATTTGCTAACTGCTCTTGCTCTTTACTATTTTTGTTTTTTGTGAATAAAAGGCTTTATATATACATTCCCTCAGATTGGGAGATTAAGAGGTCAGGGAGGAAGGTTGATATGGAAATAAATCAATAGGCTGACGTAAATGAAGACTCCCCCCTTCCTTGGGTAGATCATACTTTAAAAGGATGTCATCACCTTTTGGAACCAATTATTCCAATTGGTAATAGGTGAGGATTTTTTCCAATAGTTCTCTATTACCTTGGGTGTCTCATCGAGTTGCAAGGGTGGTAAGATACTCTCCCATGAACGAACTTGAAGTAGTGCATCAAGTAATAATTGAACAATGGGAGGTGTCAAATCTTTTTTAACTTCATGGAGGCTACCTATGGTAGGTGGAGGTTGTGTAGAAGCTTTTATCTCTATGGATGCATTACATGAGGAGCTAGAAGGTTCATGGGACTCCTCCCTTCCTGAGCTAGGTGGAACAAATCGTTCTTTCTTTGGTACCCAAACTACCTATGGAGCGGGTGTGTAACATTCTTTGATTTTTTTCTTTCAACGATCGTCAATTCATTTTGGAGCTATAGGATTGTGCGCACATGGATCAAATGATAGGTAAGAACACAATCTATGTTTTGGCACCTAGATTTGATCATTCCCTTGATAGTAGCCTTGGGCTTCCAATAGTCGTTTAGGAATCCACCGCCATGTTTCCTTACATTTTTTGGGGCGAGTGGGACGTTTCTTACAAGGCTTCTGTTTTTTTAGCTCTAGCTATGGTCGCTAAAGAAGCTTTAGGGACCCGCTTGTATGTTTTCTTTGTTATATTAGGATGAGTCTTGTCAAAAGCTATATGCATTGCTTGTAGCATATTTAAGGGTACGGGAATTTCATCCCCCTCAAGTGTTACCTAGGTCGTTCCCCTGTTTCCCCAAGTGTCTATGGTTGCTGCTAGGTGGACCCAATCCACATTGTCCGACTCAGTCATCTCAGGTAGTACGTCCATATAAGGAGAATCTTCCTCAACATCAATGTCCGCTCTACATGTGTAACAATACTACAATAGGGCCGAGTGAACTGTGGTGTCAGATCTATGATCAATTATAAACTTGTTTCCTAGAGGTGGTGCTCAACCAGTTACAAGATCCACTCGAATAATCTTGGAACTGCAAGTAGACATGGTTTTGAGACCAGTCATGCACCATTTTCGCTTCCTCATGAAAGGATGTCCTAAGATCATCTCAAATACCGTAGTGTGCTTGGAGAAATCCATAACAATGAAGGTAACTCTTATTTTATGTCCAAAGACCTTGATCTTGAGATCTTCTAGCATCCCAATAGGCTTAACAATAGACCCATTGGCCATCTTCACTACTATGGTTGTGGTCACAAGGTGAGGTCTTCCCATAGTTTTCCATCAATTTTTAGTCACAATGCTAACCCCAGCGCCACCATCAAGGATTCCCTTCACAGTGAATCGCTTATTAGTGATTGGTATGGTCGCATTCGATTCATCACCCTCAATGTATTGTCCCAACTTGTTAACAGGTATTTCTACCACAAGGTTCTCATCTAGGTTAGGTTGTGGATCTAAGTGTTCCTCCTCTATTGGCATCTCCCCAGCTCCATCCATCTGTGCAAATTGTGGTAGCCCAAACTTTAGTTCTCCATCCCTCTCTGCAAATTGTGGTAGCCCAAACTTTAGTTCTCCATTGAGGAAGGCTCGAAGAGCTGAGACTAACTCAGGGTCTTTATATAGTTTTTTGGACATGATGGTGGTTCTAACTTCTGATGACATAAAATCCATCAATTTGGCAATGTTTAACGACACCTTTTGGGATTTAGTCCCTTGACGTGGGAAAGATGGGATCTCGATTTCTTTGATAGTATCAGGTAGTCCCTCTGCAAACATTCTTTCCATCAAGAAGAAAGTACGTCCACTTTCCCATGACTTTAAGTCACTTTCTTCTTGGATGACACTAGGTATGGCTAAGGGTCTATGGACTTGGTGAGGTTGTTGTTGCGTAGGGAACACTGTGTCTGTAATCTGGATCTACCTAGGTGCTGGTTCTAGATCCCTTTGGGTATCTTCTACTAAACTCCTTATTTGCTTGACTCGCTCGATCTCCTCTGCAGGGTTTGGATAAGTCCCTATCTTCTTCTTGGATCCTGGCCACTATGGCTCATGAAGATCTTCCTTGTTGGTTTCTATCTTAGTGGTCGTTTTGGTCTCCATGGTTTCACCTGAATCTGAATCCTCTTCAACGTCGTTCATATATACGAGGTCGTCACCAGTCCCTATGTTGGTCTTTGAACTGGGGTCTGACTTCGCTACTTTTTACGATCTCTTCCTTCATGTTTTCTTTTTTTTTTTGAGATTGGGCAATTGATGCCGTGTCTCTTTCCTCAAGAATATAATTTTGTTTTTGGAGCATCGATCGTGTGCGTACGTTTGCTGGTACCACAGGTGTACTTTGTGATGGCTCCTTGATAACCTCAATCAAGTTTAACCTCAACCTACATACTTACAACTAATACAGCTACTGTTACATAGTAACACACTACTACAATAACTCATTAGCTAACAGAACTACTTACTGTACTTTACACAGAACTAACATTATGGATCTACTACCATAATCCTAACACCTTATCACAGAGAAAACACCTTATGAATAGAGAAAACACATTACCTTTCAATACCTTATTAGCAGCAAAACAAACTCCTTCTCAACACACACACCTTCCTTCTCTACCTTTCCTACATTTCAAAATGCACCACAAAGTAGCATAGAGTGCTACTCAAGCTTAATGCAAGGCATTCCCCCGCAACGGCGCCAAAAATGTGCGCGTCTGTCGCACGTGTCAATGCAAGGGACTTGCCAATACACTGTTGTGCGAGCCACAAATGGCTCCAAGCACACAACTAGACTAATCTAGCAAGAATAAGAGAGCAAGGGTGTGTCACTCACTGCCCTACGCTCGCCTTTGTGGAGGATTCCTCGCCGCGAAGAAGAAGGAGCCGCCGTTGTGCCATTGTGCCGCGCTTAATCGCTTTGCTATCGCCGTGCCATTGTCACAATGCTCGATCACATACACACACACACACACACACACACACACTCTCTCTCTCTCTCTCTCAGGCATATACACACACAAGGAGATGAAGAAGAAGAAGATGGAGATGGAGCAAGAGCACTCGTCAATTGCACACATGAAAGAATGAATTCTTTTTAGGTCTAGGTGACTTTTATATGAGCTCGCCCCATTCACACTTGGGCACCCATACTTAGCCAACTAGCCCTTGAATGTTCCTGTTAGAGTGTGCCTCTCATCGCCAACTAGCCCTTAAATGTTCCTGTTAGAGTGTGCCTCTCATCGAAGATCACTCTTACCCTTTTCCTATGGGACCGACAAGCCCGGTAGCTGACTCTACCAAATAAATAATACGGCGTCTATCATAGGTGATAGGAATGTGCATGAGGGTTAACACAAGTCGTCTAAAAAATGGTTGTGACTGCCGTGCTAAACAAGATGGATCCACAAATGCGTACAAAGGCAGTATTTGCAACAAACGTACATGTGATAATCTCTACAATATGTAGAACATGCGTTCAAACAGGCACCAATGAGAGTGCAAGAAATAACTGCAACTCCCATCGAAAATGCAATCCAAGAGTAGTCAAAATTTGGCCAATACCTGCTACCTATTCTCAATGATAGAGCTAACCATAGTGTCAAACATATATTCTAAATACATATGGCATATCACAAATAGATCTCAAAACAAACTTGTGTCCAGAACCTGTACCTATGTGAGCAAATAGCACCTATAGTGTAACCTATTGTGTCATAGTCAGCAACCACATGGCTCTCACATAGAGCATGTATAACCCGCATAAACATACATTGAGCCAATGATCAAAAGGGCCTGTGTCATGTCTCAATCTGTGTGCACAAAATCTGTGTCTGTGTGTGAGGAAGTTTATGCCGTACATGTTTTTGAAAATTTTGTTCAAAATTAGGTCAAATGGACACCACCATTGCATCCAAAATGTGTCAAACCCCGAAAAAAACTCCTGGGTTGTGCAAATCTGAGTCCGTATGAGGCAGTTATGGCAATTTTTTTTTTTTGGCCCAAAAATGCACCTGTGATAACCTATTTTTGCTAATCTACCACACTGCAAGCTAAATAACCACATCAAATCATTCCCAAAGTTTAGAAAAGTTAGCTTCTAAATGAGCTAAATGCAAGCTAAAGATCTAAGCTCCATAACCTTATACACAATGTTGGGTGCATTTTCGACACCCGATGTCAAAAGGGTGTGTGATTTCTATTTGTGGGGTTTTTAACTTGCTTTAGCAAGCACATGTACATGCAAGGCAAGTCACTAGCATAGCGCTAGATGTCGGGTTACTGTATGTGCCCGTTAGTGAGTTTTTTGAAGTGAGACTTGTATATAATTAAAAATCATGTACAAACTTAAAAAAGTTCAGTCAAAGTACAAAAAGTTGCAGGTTTTAGCTTGTTGTGTCTCCTTCATGCTTTTGGATGCAGTTTTTGTCCTCACCTTGCGTTCTCTGAGTGTAGTCGTACCGAGACAGCTCTCTGTTTGCATCAATCTTGCATGTAGCGGCATGTAGAATCAATTTTGATCATCTTTACATTTCTCGACAATCATTTTCAAGCTTTCTTAGAAGCTTTAAAGTGCCCCAATTGGGGTTGTGCTCTTCAAGTTACGACTAGTTCTCTGTAGGGTTATAACTATGGCAGCCTAGTGGCAAATTGTGTGCAAACAGATTGGGAGGGCATGTATCTATGAATTGTGGAGTTGATGTTGAAATTGTGGATTTGTGATGCTCAATTATGAAAGGGGAGGACCGTGTATTTATATGCATTGGTCGAGGTGTGTTGTAAATCCGTGCTTTTATAGGGTTTTGCTCCTATGTGCTATGGTCCTTTGGGTGGGCGTGTGCTTGTAAATTCCCAAGGGAGCATAGGCCCTTTGGTTGGGGTTTACTAAGCGTGGTTTTGCTACACTTTTTGGTGCTGAGGTTGAAGTTTTAACACTCTTGGCTATAAAGCTATAGAGGTGTCCCATTTTTTCTTTGGCCCAACTATGTTTTGGTGCCCGCCATCGAGGAATTGTTAAGCTACCTTCCATTTACAGGTTTTGGAAGACATGGCATTTAGTTTTTTGGTGTTTAGTGGGAAATCAAATGAAAGTGACAAAGGTTTCATTGAGTGAATGGAGTTTGCTTGCCTTCTTACTGACAAGCAAGCCCGGTGTTGGTGATGCGAATCATTTGAAGGGAGATGGTAAGGAATGGTTGAAAGGCTACAAAAAGGAGCTACAATCAGCCCAACCTCCTCAAGCTATGAATTATGAAATGGTAAGAAATGCTTTTCTTACACACTTTCAACAGGTGGAAGACCCACAAAAGGTATGGAAATCTATTCAAGGCTTGGTACATGGTGAAGGCCATAACATAGAAGACTTTGTGAAGGCATTCAATGCGTTGTGGAAAAAATGGTGTAAATCTTTGGGGGCTGAAATTTCTCCAGCCATCTTGAAGAAGGATAGGTTTCTTGCAAGCTTGAGGAGTAGTCTGCACTTGAAGGTGGAGCTTAACCAACCAAGGACCTTTGAGAAGGCAGTTCAAATTGCAAATAATAAAGAGTAGAAAGCAGAGCATCTTCATCAACTTGGAATCTATGTTGAGTCAAAGGTTGAAGTGAAAGCTGTAGAGCAACCAAGGGTCCTCATCAGGGAGCCATGTTATGATCAACAAGCTTCTCATGATGTGAATGCTTTCTGCAAGGAGATGCAAGAGGTTGTAGGTCTTATGGATAATATTAGTGTGCATATGATGGGAGGTGAAAGAGGTCAAAGCTATGGAGGCAACGAGGTGGTAGAGGAAGGGGCATGACTAGAAGAGGGGATATGTTTCAATGTTATAATTGTGGTGAATGGGGTCATAAAAGCCCTCAACATGACAAGCCAAAGAGAATGGGTGGTGACATGTTTCCTCTTCCTTCACAAATTCCTTCTCGAGCTCAAGATTATGGTATTGAGATTAAAGGGGAAGAAGGTCCAAGTAGTTTGAAAACTAAAGAGAAGGGTAAAACAAAGGTGATAAGCATAATATGTTTGGAGAAGAACGAGGATGATACATGAGCTATGGTCATGCGTATAGGTCATACGGTTACAAGAGATCATGACATGAGTGATACAAGTCCCAACCATAAAAGAGGGAAATAGGTTGAAATATGCACAGGAAAAGAGAAGAAGAAGAGAAAACCCAAGCAACATTACAATGCATCTGCCTTTCTTTTGGGAGAGGGGCAACCAAATTATAGTTTAAGGGCTGGTTTGGTGATTAGAAAGGCTGATGTTACCTTTGGGAAACTCATGGAGATGTGTCCTAAGTTAAAGATGAAATTGAAGGGGGTCTGTGAGAGTCCTACCTTTGAATGAGCTACGTAATATATGGCCTACTATGGATGCATGGAATAAGAGGAAGTGCATTGGAGAGGCTTATATTTATGGAGGTGCACATTTATGTGTTATTACTCAAGCTTGTGTATCAAAGTTGGGACTCAACATGGTGAAGAAATTTGGTTTTCGCATTGCCAACCAATTGAGGTTGAAGTGCTTGAGAGCTATAAAGGACTTGAGGGTGGATGCATTTGATATTAAAGTGTTGGTCAATTTTCATGTTATGCCGATGTGTATTGGTGCTTTCCCTCTCATCGTTGGAAGGCCATGGTTATAGGCAACCAAAGCTGTACAGGATTGGGGATATGGTACCTCACTCTTTACAATAGAAGGGGTGATAAGAAGAGGTTTGAGATGGCTAGCAAGAAATATTTGGATGCTGATTTTGATGAGCAAAGTGATGAAGAAGAGTACTCAAGTGAAGAGGAAGACAATGGGGACGATGACACTCAGGTGGAAGATAGCGGTGATAGTTATCTAGATGTTCTTCCTTATTTCTTGAAGAAGATCATGATGAGAAACAAAGATCATGCTCCAAATAGTGCATGAAGCACGCACAATGTTGAAGCTATCTCGCCAGCAAGCTATTGGCTTTGATACTAGAATGAGGGAAGCATAAGAGTGGTGCAAGCCACCCACACACACACACACACACACACACACACACACACACACACACACACACACACACACACACACACACACACACACACACACACACACAATGCTACTTTAGTACTCTTTGTTTTTTTTAAAAAAAAGGAAGGGAGACCTCACTGAAACCTAACCCTTGGATTGGGACTTGTTGGTATTAGTTTTTACACACACACACACACACACACACACACACACACACACACACACACACACACACACACACACACACACACACACACACACACACACACACACACACACACACACACACACACACACACACACACACACACACACACACACACACACACACACACACACACACACAGGGCTGCTTACCTGGATCTTGATTTTTTATGAGAAGAAAGCTTCAAAATAGTTTTTCCTCCTCTAGGATTTTTTTAAAAAGAAAACCAAAAAAGAAGAAAGGGCTACACACTCCACCTCACTTGAGTGAGTGCCTGAGCTCACTTACCTCCTAGGTCTTGTTAACCACCTCCCATGGGTAAAACTACCAGGCCTAGCGCATCGCAATACTTGAGTTTGTTTTTCATTGAGTAAAACCCTATTGTGATTACTCTGGCTACCTCCTCATGGCACCGCACAGGCGGCTTCACTTGCTCTGCTGGAGATCTCCCTAAGCGCCTGGATATCTGCACGATTTGGAGTTATGGCAACGTCCCTACCTACTCTATTTAAAGGTGAGGGTGCATCTTTGCCCCTCACTTAGTTTTGGTTGTGCTCTGTGTGACTGCTTAAAACTTGCTACTGCGTTTTGCTTGCAAAGTAAGGAGCTCTCTACTCAAGTTACTCAGGTCAGTCACTGCTATTCTTTGCTTCACTTATTGCATACTTAGGTCTCTTTCCGCATAGGTTAACACTTTGAGAAGAGGATTTATTGATGATTGTATTAGTAATCTCCTCCTGATATTTCTGTAAAAACTAGCATGGGGCTTTTTTCCAGCTCTGTTTGATTACCAAATAGTATATTGAAATCACTGCTTATGGTTTTTCCCACCGGATGGCTGGTGGTCATTGCATATGGTTGGTTTAAAGATGCCGTTGTGTGCCCTGATAATCAGTACAATATGGATTATTTCCTTGTCTTTCTTACTAATCTCTATTGCAGGATGGTGGTTTTGGTGCCCTGATTAACTAAACTATTACTCTGAGTTGGGAATGTGTGTATATATATATTTTTGGAAATAGAGGGGGTGTGTGGTGCTCTACCCTTCGCACAAAAACTTACTTCTGGTTCTGTCGAATTGTTTATTGTCACGTGACGGAATCTGATTTTTATTATATGGCCATAATGGCGCATTTAAGAAGCAGCATGAGGCTCTTGCTCTAATACTGGGTTATGTTACTCCTTGATGAAAATCACATATGGCCTATCATGCCATGACATGGTGGCTATGATATAAGTCGCTGGCATCATTACTGGTTAATGTTTTTTAGTTGCATAATACATAAGTTTTCTGTGGTCCTCTTTTTGAAACAGCTTTACTGTCTACTAACTGTTCTTGAAGAACTTCTTTGGTTCCCTACCTTATCAATAGCTGCACCGCTTGTTTGGGCTAAGGACTTTTTTTAATAAATTGGTACTTACAAGCTGTTTTGGTATACAAATCAACCTATTTGCAAGCTAGCCGGATAATAGGTGTTGCCTTGATTACATGGGCTGTGGTTTTTTTGACTGGTTGAACCATAGTTGGAATTGGATGAAGGGGGTTTGGTATTTCACCCTCTGTACACTGATTGTGTTTTGCATTATGCCAAGATACATGTTAAGGATTTTTTTTTAGCATACCTTGCTATACGTTTTAGCCTACCCACTAGTAGTTGATGATTTTTTTTGGTATTATGGGTAATTACTGTCGGCATTTTTAGACTAATGATTTTTTGGGAAAAAAGGGGGGATGTACTACTTTGACATCACTTTGGTAAGGAATGCTACCAAAAACTGTATTCGCTTACATCTTTTGTAAAGATCCTTGATTTTTGGCCTATATACTGTTTTGGTGCTTTAAACATGGTATATCTTTTGTTCATGGTTCGGAGCAAGACATGGGTTTTTCTAGTAAACACTTCTTGTTACTTGGAATGCCTAAGAGAAGTATATGGTAAATGATGTACAAGGTAAAGGATGATTTAAAGTCCTTGATGAGTTTCTAACTTAAAAAAACTAGCTTGATACTTTATACACAAACTGTAATTAAAACTTCATTTGGTGGTGCTTTCATAAACTGAGGAAAATATATGGATAAGGGGATTCTGCCACTTGGATTAGAAGGGGTGATGGCCTTCTACTCAAAATGATACTCTTTGACTAGAAAATTTTTGGGACTCTTTTAAGTAATGGACAAAATATATATTTCCTAACTTTGGACTTAGCTTGTAAAGTTTTAAAAAGTTTGTAAGATGGACATGGATAACAATTGGTATAGTCCATTGATACCTGTAAAACACATCCAAGGCTAATTAAATTGTTGTCTTGTTTGGATGGATGCAGGTAAGGACTCTATCTTATCTTGGAAGGTTTTTTTTAACTTTGGCAAGCTACCCTACTTTGGATGGAACAATCACTGATGACTTGGGAAGTTCTTTTACTTTCTGCATACTGAAAGGGGATCTCTTTCCTACAAACATTATACTTAAATGATTCTAATATTGAGTTATTTTTGTAGATATCTATTCCTTGTTCCATTGCCAGCTGTCTTTTGAATGTAAAAATTCAATTTTGTCTTATTATCTAAAATTTAACAGCTACACACACATGCTATACATAAGGTTTTTCTTTCCAAGAGAAACTGGGATGCTGGCTTTGGAAATTCTCTTCGAAATTGAGTTCTAAGTTGGACCCACAGTCTGTAATCCCTTGACCAGTTGACTGGTGTTAGGTGATCCATTTTAGACTCTTTTTCTGGTCCCCTGCTCACGGCTACTATAATCTTTGACTTTGCCGGTTGAAGGTTTGTAGGCCCAAAAATATTACAATTACTGTTGCTACCTTTATTTATGTTTACAATGTTACCTTTTCAGGACTGCTTATCCTATAGAAAGACAGCTCGCATGAGCACTAATCACAACCCTGAGAATCATGCAAAGATTCTCGAACAAATTAAGCTTTACCTAAGGACCGTAAACCAAAGAATGCCTTGGCAGTTACAACTAGACCCTTCCTCTCTAGGAAGGATAAAGATTGTATTACCTACTATGGCAAGTATAAGTGAACCTCACCTCAGTGTTTTTGCAGACTCTTGCTCTCTCACAAGGATTGGAACTGATCTCGGAGCCCCTCTCAATGGCCAGTTTTCTTGTTCTCAGATGTATTAGTAGCTTGGATGCTTTGCAGCTAATTTATGATTCAGCTTTTACCTCTGACAAAAAACTACCTGTCTTACATATGCTATCTTTTAATGATTGGGTCAAGATTTTAGCAACTTTGGATAAAGACTCCATGGAAGGAGTAAATTTAATTTCCCAGTACATTGCCCAGCTTCCTCTATTATCTTCACAATATCAGCAAGAGCTTGCTCCGTTCTCCTCCTCTGGTGCGGACCTGTCTAATTTTCTTAGGAAGTTATGTGGGCTTAATCCCTCTTTTGTCTGTGCACCGGCCACTCCTTCTATTCCACAAACTGGTGGAATCTTCTGTCGGGATAGTCAATGACTCTAACCTCCTGGAGATGGTGCCTAAAATTTCTAAAGTTTTTCTTGTCTTTCCCGTGAGACAAATTGAAATTGAATCCCTTGGGGTTGACCATCAACTTTGGGTCTTGCCCAACAAAGCTTTCTTAGCACCTATTTTGAGTGAAACCTGGGTTTACCTTGCCAACCTCCCAGCCTCTATTGTGCAAGGTTGCAGACTGAAGATTCTTAAAGGAGGGCAATTCTTGGACAAAGGTGAGATCATCAAAGCACCCTTTAATCTCAATCTCATCGACCACTCCAAGTGCCCCTCAAAAAGAGGCCTGTACATCCGTACCAAAGGAAACATGGAATTCGCTAAGAGTAACCCTGATTTTTACACCGAGTCCATCTGGAATGTCTTTTGTACTTATGTAAAGTGTGCTTGCAAATTTCTTGACCCTAAAGCCTCTTGTGAATCCATCATCATGTGGTTTGATCATACCATTTGGTTTATTCTCAACCATATGGACTTACTTTTTCGGGAGAAACCTGTGGATTTTCATATCTCCCTCATTTGCTCTTGGTTAGGTGGCCAAGCTAAGCAAATTGTAATTGCACAGATTTCCTTCAACATCTTCCGTGGACTAATGCTTGATATCTTGAAGGAGCTAAAAGCTGATGAACCTGGCATTTACTTAACTACTTATGCTAACTTTAAAGGTGTTAAGCTCATCACTAGTCTTCTTAAACCTTGTATTGATGAGGATGACTCCCCTGCTCTCAAAAGGGCTAACTCTTTGATCACCCCCAACTCCTTCACTTCCTTCCTAACACCTAGTTCATCCTCTAACCGAGGAAGAGTTTGTAGCTTTACAAGAGGAAGAGGTAGGTCTCCCCCCATCAGGAACTTCCCTGAATTTTAAACCTTGGTTATATTGCAAGTTGTTACAAGCCCTTGCAAAAGAAGAACTCTCAATAAAGTGGATCCGGATAATGGTTTCATCTACATATGGTTGAGAATAAACCAAATGGTCTCTTTCACAAAGTACTCCTCAATTGGATCCAACCAAAAAATCTTTTTTGTGAGTGCTTTGATCTATTTTTTGGTGATCAAAAATTGCTTGACAATATACTCATAGGATGGAAATATCATCAGCCCATAAAGAGGTTGATCTATAATAATGACTTTCTTCGGCAGGATTCTATCCCTCATTGTACATGTTTCCAGTTTACCACCTTTTGCAGAAACTTTGAGGCTTTTGGTAACCATGTTTGCACTTGTGATCTTAGCATTATTGAAAATAATAAAATATGTAGAATTTTGGCCAAAGGGCTCAATCATATACGTACTTTTCCCAAAAACCCATACCTTGCTTTATCAACTATGCTAAGCTGTCTCACTGACCTTGTCAGTGCTCTTTGACTGGAGATCATAGTCCTACGGGACTTAAGGGAACTTGTGAAGGAATGCTTCCTTCATAAAATTTCACAACTTCTTAGTAAATGGTTATCATCAGATGCTTCTTGGCTTACTTCTCAGCTAACTCTTGATTTTCAAAAGATCTCTAATAAATGGTTTGTTGTCGGGCTTGATTAAAGCTCTAACTGTCCCACTATCGTTTGCAAATACCTGGCTTGGAAGGCCGCTCGTAATCGAGTATCTGGTAAGGAATTTTGTCATATTAAATCTACACCTCAAACTATTACCAATAAAATTGCTAAACACTTAGGGCTTCTAGGCTACTCTGTGCTGAACACTAAGCTACCTGTGATTTTTCCCACTTATAAAATTCATAAGCATAAGCTCATGTGGATATCCGATGCCTCCAATTGTATTTTTATTGATATCACCAAGGATATTACTTTTTGCCTTGACCTTATTCTATCTGAATTTGAGCTTATTTGTGCCACTAAACAGAAAATCTGCTAGGACTTCTTACATGTTTATTATAATCCCTTCTGGCTCACAAAAAACTCTACAGAGGTCTCGCTTAACCTTCCTCAGCAGATCTTCCACATCTTTACTGCTGACATCACACAATGTTACAAAAATATTCCCCTTGATGGGGATCTTGGCCTTAAGGCTGCTCTTGCCAAGGTGATTAAATTGGCTTTCTCAAATGCTAGAAAGAAGAAGCTTTTCTACATCTCTCTTTCCAAAAAACCTAGGTGGATTCACTTATTTCACTCCATACACTCCCTACACTTTAATTGAAGCTAAGCTTTGCTCCTACATCTCCTGGCTGCTGAATAACTGCACTATAATTTCAGGTGGTCTTTGCTTTAACCAATGCCTTGGCATCCCCATGGGATTTTCATGCTCTCCACTTATGTGTAATATTTACCTTGCTTTATTTGAATACATGGTGTCTCAAGACCATGGAATCTTACAAGAATAAGCTTTCACAATTTAGACATACTTATAGATACATGGATGACTTACTTAGTGTCAACAATAGAGACTTCCACAAGGAAATTTGTTTGATTTACCCCCACTGCCTTAAAAATTGAACCTACCTCTCTCCATGAGACCGTCACACCCAATAGGGCTTTCTACACATCTGTCCAATTTCTTAACCTCTTGATTTCCCTTCATATCCCATCTGTTGGTGGGTATGATCTATGGTTTGTGTGGAAAAGGGATCTCCTAAAACTACCACTTATAGAATTCATAAAAGAATAGCAATAGACCTTACAAGGCTGCTATTAGCTCTTGTATCTGCCTGCTACATTTAATTTGTTATTCTTCCTCTAACCCTTCTCTTGCCTAGGAGGAGGTCTATTTACTAATTAAGAAGTATTTCCTTAACGGGTTTAATAGAAATCAAATTTGTAACACTATCATACAAGCGCTCACCCAACATAAATGGCCTGGGTTACATTTAAACAAGAGAATCTCATTTCTCTGTGTATGGGCCTACTACCGACCCATTGTGTACGGCGCCTGGGATAGGGCGGGTACACACAAACACACAGTGCTACTTTAGTACTCTTTGTTTTTTTTAAAAAAAGGGAGGGAAATCTCACTTAAACCTAACCCTTGGATTGGGACTTGTTGGTATTAGTTTTTTACACACACACACACACTGGGCTGCTTTATTGGTTCTTGATTTTTTATGAAAAGAAAGCTTCAAAATACTTTTTCCTCCTCTTGTAATTTATTTAAAAAATACCAAAAAAGAAGAAAGGGCTACACACTCCACCTCACTTGAGTGAGTGCCCGAGCTCACTAACCTCATAGGTCTTGTTTACCACCTCGTACAGGTAACACTACCGGGCCTAGCCCGTCGCAATACTTGAGTGGTTTTTTTCATTGGGTAAAACCCTACCATAATTACTTTGGCTACCTCCTCATGGCACCGCACATGCGGCTTCACTTGCTATGTTGGAGATCTCCCTAAGCGCTTGGATATCTGCAAAATTTGGAGTTATGGCAACCTCCGTACTTGCTCTATTTAAAGGTGAGGGTGCATCTCTACCCCTCACTTAGTTTTGGTTGTGCTTTGTGTGACTGCTTGAAACTTGCTACTGCGTTTTGGTTGCAAAGTATGGAGCTCTCTACTCAAGTTACTCAGGTCCGTCACACTGCTATTCGTTGCTTCACTTATTGCATACTTAGGTCTCTTTCCACATAGGTTAACACTTTGAGAAGATGATTTTTTGATGATTGTATTAGTAATCTCCTCCTAATATTTCTGTAAAAACTGGCATGGTCTTTTTTTCAGCTCTGTTTGATTACCAAATAGTACATTGAAATCACTACTTATGGTTTTTCCCACCCGATGGCTGGTGGTCATTGCATATGGTTGGTTTAAAGATGCCGTTGTCTGCCCTGATAACTTGTACAATTTGGATTATTTCCTTGTCTTGCTTACTCTCTATTGCAGGATGGTGGTTTTGGTGCCCTAATTAACTAAACTATTACTATGAGCCGGGACTGTGTGTACATAGATATATTTGGAAATAGAGGGGGTGTGTGGTGCTCTACCCTCTGCACAAAAACTTACTGCTGGTTTTGTCGAATTGTTTATTGTCACGATGATGGAACCTGGCTTTTATTATATGGCCATAATGGTGCATTTAAGAAGTAGCATGAGGCTCTTGCTCTAATACTGGGTTATGTTACTCCTTGATGAAAATCACATATGGCCTATCATGCCATGACATGGTGGCTATGATATAAGTCGTTGGCATCATTACTGGTTAATGTTTTTTAGTTGCATAATACATAAGTTTTTTGTGGTCCTCTTTTTGAAATAGCTTCACTGTCTACTGATTGTTCTTGAGGAACTTTTTTGGTTCCCTACCTTATCAATAGCTGCACCGCTTGTTTGGGCTAAGGCCTTTTTTTAAATAAACTGGTACTTACAAGTTGTTTGGTATACATACTAATATATTTGCAAGCTGGCCGGATAATAGGTGTTGCCTTGATTACATGGGCTGTGGTTTTTTTGACTGGTTGAACCATAGTTGGAATCGGATGAAGGGGTTTTTTTATTTCACCCTCTGTACACTGATTGTGTTTTGCATTATGCCAAGATATATGTTAAGGCTGTTTTATAGCATACCTTGCTATACGTTTTAGCCTGCCCACTAGTAGTTGATGATTTTTTTTGCTATTATGGGTAATTACTGTCCGCATTTTTAGACTAATGATTTTTTTGGGAAAAAAGGGGGGGATGTACTACTTTGACATCGCTTTGGTAAGGAATGCTATGAAAAATGCATTCGGTTACATCTTTTGTAAAGATCCCTAATTTTTGGCCGATATACTGTTTCGGTGCTTTAAACATGGTATATCTTTTGTTCATGGTTCGGAGCAAGACATGGTTTTTTTTTGTAAACACTTCTTGTTACTTGGAATGCCTAAGAGAAGTATATGGTAAATGATGTACAAGGTAAAGGATGATTTAAAGTCCTTGATGAGTTTCTAACTTAAAAAAAACTAGCTTGATATTTTATACACAAACTGTAATTAAAACTTCATTTGGTGGTGCTTGCATAAACTGATAAAAACTGAGGAAAATATATGGATAAGGGGATTCTGTCACTTGGATTATAAGGGCTGATGGCCTTCTAATCAAAATGATACTCTTTGACTAGAAAAAATTTGGGATTCTTTTAAGTAATGGAAAAAATATATATTTCCTAACTTTGGACTTAGCTTGTAAAGTTTTAAAAAGTTTGTAAGATGGACATGGATAACAATTGGTATAGTCCATTGATACTTGTAAAACACATCCAAGGCTAATTGAATTGTTGTATTGTTTGGATGGATGCAGGTAAGGACTCTATCTTATTATGGAAGGTTTTTTTAACTTTGGCAAGCTACCCTACTCTGGATGGAACACTCACTGATGACTTGGGAAGTTCTTTTACTTTCTGCATACTGAAAGGGGATCTCTTTTCTACAAACATTGTAGTTAAATGATTCTAATACTGAGTTGTTTTTGTACATATCTATTCCTTGTTCCATTGCCAGCTGTCTTTTGAATGTAAAAATTCAATTATGTCTTATTATCTAAGATTTAACAGCTACACACACACACACAAAGAGAGAGAGAGAGAGAGAGAGAGAGAGAGAGAGAGAGAGAGAGAGAGAGAGAGAGAGAGAGGACACATAGATATGGTGATGGAGATCCAATTATCTTTCTCACAATAGCACATGCTAGTGCATTAGCTTGTGTGTGGCTCATAATTGTATATCTATTCAGTTAAAGTTCAATGGACAAAAGTTAGTGATGGGCGGTGGATGACGGCCTACATGGTCAACAACCCAAAAGAAGGTCCGAGGGTGCCAACCACTGGAGGAAGGAAAGCCTTCAAAAGCACATAGAAGAAGGAGGAAGCACTGAGGGAACCTTGGAGAGATAGGGAAACTTGTGGTTAGAGCTATGACCACCTTAAAACACTTAGGGGGGTTGCTGTGAAAGCATGAGAGGGAAGGGAGAGGTAGCCATGGTGAAGGGTAGCCCGTGTATGTATGGGGGGCTTGTGCCAAAAGGAGTAGAGAGTCAAGGAGTAGAAGGTAGGTGGAGGCTCATGGGAAAACTAAAGGATGCGCCATATGAAGGGCTTGAGGTTAGTTAGCAACAAAGGAGTTTTTGGAGCAGCCAATGGGAGCAAGAAGGGGAGTTCAAGTATTACTACAGAAGGGGGGGGCGGGGGGGGGCTTGCAGAGCTAGCATTTGAAGATAAGATTTTTCATCGATTAGGGAATGGGCATAGCCAAAGATGGGCTAAGAACTCTTGAGAGAAGGTACATGGTTTAATTGCTTAGCTATCCGAGGAAGACCCGCAAGAGAAGGCTACACATGGGTGATGAATTGGATGACAAGAGCTCATGCTAACTTAGAAATGCTAAAATGTAGAAGCTTAGGGTGGACACGTATTGCAATGCACAAGTCGTATATCCAACGGGAAAGGGGGGATTTGGCTTTGGATTATGGGGAGATATTTTGGGAGAAGGAGGGTTCTCATAGCATTGATGAGTGCAACACCTTGGGAGTGTTTTAGGTAGAGAGCTCATTTTGCTTTTATAAGAACTTTTAACTTAATATGTCTTTTCTCAACCATCATTATTAGGGGTAATTGCAACACAAAGTTGTACGGAGAATGAATAGTGGAAAGTTTGCTACAACAAGGAGATACATCAACACATGCAATTTTTCAAAAATATTTTGTCAACACCATCGTCTCATTTACATCAAATTTTTGTTTTAGTTTTTCAAGTTTGTCAATTGTCAATTTTTGTTCAAATACATTGTATAAGTTATAGACACTGCCACATAAAAATTGATAAGACCTCCCAAAAATATGTTTGGTTTGAGTTCTTGTTGTCTCCACTTTGATTGTTGTATGAGGGAAGTAGATACACACCAATGTGTTTGTCAAGAGGGGGGGGGGGAGGTGTGTGTGTGTGTGTGTGTGGGTGGGGGGGGGGGGGGGGGGGGGGGGGGGGGGGGGGGGGGACTTCTTCTCATTGTTTTAGGTGGTCTATTGAACTCTTCCATGGTCTATACTTCGCCCATTTCGCCAATGGTTTAGGCTTGAGGGGGGATTGCTGGGTTTTCAAGCCCATGTTGTCATCATGTCTACCGTGGGAAACTACCCTATTAGTTAAGAGGTACACAACATTGGTTTTTGTGGGAGTGTGCATGGGAAAATGTGAGTCTAGCATTACTTAAGCCTCTATATATGTAAGGGGTTTGTAATAATAGAATATAGCATTTTATTATCAGCTTGGTCAAAATCTAGTCTCTCATTGCTTTCCTCTTTGCTATGCATGCACCCCCCATGACACTTTTCCCCTCGTCATCACCCCCCATAGCTACACTTCCCCAACATTATGGGAGTGGGCACAAATGCCAAAAATAAAAAGCGAAGGCCACCAAGGCAAGCTCAACGATACATGTTTATAACATGAAAAGTAGCGGTTGAAGGGGGAAGAAAAAAGATCTTATTGTATGATGCATGTGCACGTGATGTTATAAACTCCGATATGCAATAATGTGCAAGTTGTTTGGGATTCTCGACATGCCATTTCATAGGCACTAGGCCCACATTTGATTCTATGCTTTCAATGGTGGAGTGACAACAAACTTCAAATCCAGTTATTGGTGAAAAAGTGGTACAAGGTGCTATCATATTCACCCCAATGTATAAAGAGATGACAATTCATGGAACTAAGGAGACCACATAAAGAAAAAAAAAGAGGGATAAGCAATGTCATTGGTTCCCATCACCCATAATATGTAATGGAGACAAAATATTGTAAGGTTTGATGTCACCCATGACTAATTAGATTTGAAACTATAGACTCAAGCAATAGTGACAGGAGGAAATTGAGACGGATTGCTCCCTTGGAAATGAGCATCTCATGCAATATAGATAGCTCAATGTACACAAAGAAAGCTAATGTTTTCTACAAACAAAGGGCCTTGCACATGATGCTACTCATTGTGTTAGTAGGTGCTTTGGTGTTATGGGCATAAAAAATTACGATAACACTCTTAAAATCCATGCCACAAGTTTGGTTACACCGGCTTTTGGTTGAAAAGATCCTACAAGGATTGCTAATTGTGATCGTTAATATACTTCCTTGCAAATTTGCATTTTTTGGTTAGCACCAGCTCCTTTTTTTTTTGGGCTAGCATCAACTCACTACCCAATTTGTGGAAAAGAGGCCCCAAATAGCTCCAAGGTTGGCCCTAGTTGTGTGGTGGGAAGAGGCTCCTATTAATAGGAAATCAACCTTAAAAGGGGTACTCACACACACAAGGGTCGACCAAGGCGGAGTTCAACCCTGTGCGAAAGCGTAGTTCACTGCAATTTCGGATCTAACCCACCAACACCGGCACCTACATAGTTGTCACCGTTTGATGGCCCTCTACAAGGCCACGACTGGCTCAAATCCATTGCCTCCTGCTTTGATCGACTGACAACAGACTCCACCCAGTTCGCTATATTGCATTTGAAAGCCATTTCGGCTCCGCCCTTATAGGGGCCCCTTTCTTGTGGCCATAGTCTGTAAAGCCATGGGCTTCTGTGCTCAACTCATTTTTTTGGTTAGCATCAACTCACTACCCTATTTGTGGAAAAGAGGCCCCAAATAGATCCAAGGTTGGCCCTACACGTGGTGGGAAGAGGCTCCTATTGATAGGAAATCAACCCCAAAAGGGGTACTGACACACACAAGGGTCGCCCAAGGCAGAGTTTAATTTCGTGCCAAAGCATAGTTCACTGCAATTTCGGGTCTGACCGACCGACACCGCCACCTACATAGTTGTCACCATTTGATGGTGCTCTACAAGGCCACGACTGGTGGATCGAATCCATTGCCTCCTACTCTGACCGACTGACAATAGACTCCACCCAGGCACTATATTGCGTTTGAAAGACATTTTGGCTCCGCCCTTATAGGGGCTCCTTTCCTGTGGCCATATTCTGTACAGCCATGGGGTTCTGAGCTCCCTCCCCACTTGTGGAGGATCTTCCCAATGGCTGCATACTTACGGAAATTTCACACAAAGGCTTCAAGGCCTTGAGGTTCTTACAAGCCAAAGCTCCCACAACTATAGCTAGTACTAGAAAATTGACAAAAGACAAAGGGCTCTTCCCACAGTCAGCAAGTTGTAGGAAACCACCTCATCAAAAAAACTACCATTGGGTCTTTTTTACACAAAGATTTCAAAGAAAAGCAAGGCCACTTCTCTATTATGAAGAGGGGCTTCGCCGCCGCTGGTGAAGAGGAGCTTCACATAAAGGAAAATTTCTCCTCTTCCTCTCTCTCTCTCTCTCTCTCTCTCTCTCACACACACACACACACACACACACACACAACTCTAAACATTAGGGAAACTTTGGATTTTGAAAGGGGTCTACAAGGAGGTTTGACTTTGCCTCTCTTGTCCAAAGTGGGCAACTTGGTTGACTCAAGGCTACAGCATACTTGGATAATTTAAGACCTACTAAATTATGATAAACTTTGGAAAAAATAAAACTCACCCTTTGGACTTTGAAATTTTCACCTCTTGTGTAAAACATTAGCACAATGCTTTGGAGATGCTGCTAAGCTGCTCCCAAAATCTCCTAAATTTAGACATTTTGTGGCAAGTTAGAATTTCATCCTAAGACTTCCCAAACTTCATACTTAGAAGCTAAAGAGTTATTTTAATGACTTGAGCTTAGCACAATCACTTTCTATTTTTAGACTCCTATAATTTCTCTCGATCATCTCCTTTGTCCTATACCTTGATCAAGGCTACACAAGATACATTTCCTTGACTTGTACCTTTACCTGAGATAATAAGGTAGCAATTACCCTTGCTCTTTTATAGACTTTTTTCCTTTTGATCCCAAGCCTTGACTGGTTGGTCCATTAGCACTTAATAAATTTCACTTGTTATCTTTTTATTTTTCCTAGACTTAAGTGGCCAATTTAAGTTGGAGAATATTTTTGGAAGGTTAGAAATAAATATTCATGACATACCTCTCCCTTGAATTCATAGTCGTCCTCAACTATGGGGTAGGGAAAGTAAAGTCATAGCTAGTCCTGCTGCTTTGGGTAAAGGATCCCTTTTTACCCGTCGACATTCTTCCACAGTGGTGGTGACTAGCTCTAGTTAGTGCTTGGAAGGTTTAGCTGTTGCAAGCATGTCTTTACTTAACTAAATCATCTTTCATAGGAGATTGCAAGGCCTACTAGATGCTTGAGAGACAAAGATACCGCAAGCTTGATTCATGGTATGCATACACTTAAAACTTATGAATCAAAATAAACAAAATTCTTTATAAAACATACTTTGTCCATACTCGATTCGTACCTTTGAGACAGGAGTGATTGTAATTATTTACAAGGTTTACATTATCCTTTAGCTGGATGTCTTGCGTCCAGCTTGCATATTCAAAATGATAATTCTTAAATTTGACAAGATACTGTCGGATAGTCTTACAACTCCTTAAAACCTTGTCTTCATGTCGTAGGATGTTCTTTGGCTGCAAGGTCTCTTTTTGACCCTCAAACTCAGGTGGTTCTTCAATTACTAATTCTTTGGGTGGCTCTCCCTTATAAGGTTTCAAGAGTCTCACATTATGAATGAACCAAATAACCCTAGCTTATAAGCTATTTCATTGATAGGCTTAAGAACTTGAAATGGGCCATATTATCTTTTTGCTAACTCAGCATAATATTTTTGGTGACCCGTTGGACGTCCTTGTGTTCTTTTCCTCGTAGTGTGAATAGGCATGCTTTGGATGAAAACTTGAGCAATACCCAATCATTTTCTTTGAAGGTCAAGGCTTAGCTATGCTTATCAGCAGTAGAGGCTTTTGCTTTTATTGCGTGGTGGTTATAGATTCTTTAATCTTTTGAAAAAATTCTTTAAGATCTCTACTATACTCATCAGTAGCAAATATGTTCCCAAGTGTCTTGACTATAAATGGGAGCTTGGGTCTTCCTTCAATTACATCGAAGGGTGCCTTTTGATTCTATTGTGTGATGGATATAGATTATTTGATCTTTTGAATTGATTCTTTAAGGTCTCGGCTATACTCATTAGTAGGAAATATGCTCCCAAGTGTCTTGACATTAATGGGATCTTGGGTCTTCCTTCAAGTACTCCACAAAGGGTGCCTTTCCTATAGAAGTATGGGCAGTGTTATTGGGTGCATACTCTACTAAGAGTAACTACTTCTCACATTGATCTCTTTGATCTACTTCTATAACATAGGCTTTAAGTAGGTCAATGATAGTTGAATCACTTTGGCCATCCGTTTGTGGATGATAGGCCGATGAGAAATTGAACATAGTACTCAAATTCTCAAACAGACATTCCAAAAACTACTAATTATTATTGGATACTATAGACGTTGATAAGACATGGCAGTTAAAGACCTGTGAAATAAAGAGGGTTTCCATATGGTGTGCTTTAATTGTCTTTCTGACCAGTATGAAATGTGCTTGCTTGTTAAATCGGTCTACTATTGTCAATTATCTTGTATGGACTTGTGTAATCCAAAAATGAAATCCATCAATATACTTTCCCATGGGGAATCATGTATAGGCAATGGCTGAAGCAAGCTAGCTTGCTTCCCTCTATTGCACTTTGTCTTTTGACATACAATGCATCTCGAAATGTAGTCCATTATGTCTGCTTTCTTTGTTGGCCAATAAAATACATCTCTACTCCCTTGATAAAAGTAGCTTGAACCCCTCTATCTCCCACATAAGGTGGAACATGAGATTCATACATAACCTTTTCACGTAGATTATGTGTAATGCAGAGCCTATTGCCATAGAGAAGATAACCATCTTGCACATTGTATGGTTCCTCTTTCGTCCCTAGTGCAATAGTTGACATTACATCTTTGAAATCTGGATCCATATCGTACTCATCTATCATAGAGGATATATAATTGTGAGTAGCTATTGATATAGAATTCACCCTTGAAATTTGTAAAAGCGCATTACCACTTGGTTGTCTTTACCAACTATGTGAGCAATATGAAACTTAAACTGTGAGACAATATTTTCCAATCTCATCTAATTATCACTCAATTTAATTTGCATCAGAAAGTTTTTAAGAATTTGACGGTTTGTGCACAAAACAAATGGAGTGCCTAGGAGATAATGCTTCCAAGAATCTAGGGCATGTAAGATAGCTAATAGCTCTTTTTCATATATGCCTAGATTATTTTCTTGGTCATCCAATATCCTAATTTTTTATGCTATTACATGCCCTTCTTGAAGAAAAACAGCTATAAGGCATTGTCCACAAGCATCGCCCTGGACCTCAAGAGACTTTGAAAGGTCTGGTAATATTAACATGGGTTGAGAGAGAAGCTTTGCCTTAAAATTTTTAAAAATATTCATTCTCTTTTACAATCCATATAAATTTAAAATTCTTTTTAGTCGAATTATAGAATGGGCGTGCTATGAACGAGAATTTTTCTATGAAGCGTCCATAGTATGCACACATTCTTATAAAGATACTTAATTCATGTAGATTTGTTGGTATAGGCCATTGTTTTATAACCTCCCTATGTAGGATCCATTTGGATCCTTTCTTGGGAGATAATATGAACTAAATACTGAATCTATTTTAAGAAAAATTCACTTTTCTTTTGATTAATGTAAAGCTTATTATCTCTCAAAACTTGAAATATTCCCCGAAGATGTTGATTATGTTCCTCAATAGTCTTTGAGTAGATAATACTGTCGTTAAAGAACACTCTTGTGAAGCTTTGATGTGGTCTAAAGAGCCTTCCATCATCCAATTAAAGGTAGACGGTGCATTGGTGAGTCCAAAAGGGAGTACTACCAAGAATTCATATAGGCCAAAAGTTGTTCAAAAGGCCATCTTCTGAATATCTTTAGACACTGCTTTTATCTGATGATAGCCACTTTTGAGATCTATTCCACTAAATTAAATAGACCCTCGTAGATTAACAAATATCCTAGGAGCATGAAATCTATTCTTTATGGTTATCCAATTAAGCACCCAATAATCCACACTTTCTATAAGTACCATCTTTATTTTGTTCTAATAGAACATATGAATAAAATGGAGATGACCTAGGCCTGATCCCTTTTTCCACAACCTCGTTCACTTGCCTCTTGCTAAGTTGGAGTGACTCAATAAGGAGGCTTATCATGAGGTGAGATACCAAGTAGAAGTTCTATGGAATGATCATCTTGTCCCCTTTTGGGAGGTAGCTCCCTAGGAATGTCGTCCATAAACACATCTTGAATCTCATTTAGGAAACTAGAAAGTTCTAATTCCTCTTTAGTTTCATTTTTAACTTCATTAGGAACACATGCACCTTTCTTAGACTCCTTGACAAAAACCATGTAACAAGAAAGAGAGCTTTTCATTACTTTGTCTAAAGTTTGAGTCTGTACAAGAGTTATAGTGTAAACATCCAGTGCAACATCCTTGCCTTGATAGGAAAATAGGAATTTCTCTCTGGAAACTTCATAGTGGTAGCCATGCAATCAAACCATGTTGCACCCCTATGATAACATCTTCATGCTTGAGTGGAGAGATGAAAAAATCTTCTTTATCAACATAACTTTGCACATGGAGTCTTAGCTTCCCAATCAGGGTAGTGACTGAGACCTCTTGCCCTTTGAAAGCTCCATCTACTTGTACCACATCTTCCATCTCAAAGTCATGAATTCATAGCTTGGTGGCTAGCTCAACATAAATAAATTTGTGGGTAGAGCCAAAATTAAACAATATGAAATCATCATGCTCTCTTACTTATCACCAAGCATAAGAGAGTGGTGGTTTAAGGCCAATGGGTGGACCGGCATAATGATCTCCTCCTAACCTTCCTACTTATAGCCCTTGGATGTTGCAGGTAGGACCCCTTAACCTTATGCCTTGTCCTTGGCTCCTAGCCGTACTGAGCTGTCCAGACCTTGTGGTCCTGGGATTGAAATTAATCCCCCTTGGAGAAGCATTTTCGTCCTCGAAAACAAAAGTAGTGAGATCTTCATAAGAACACTAATGTTTTCCGCAGTGACCTCCCTCAAGGATCTAGCTGTCCATTGACTGGAGTACGGTTTAGTAGGAGATCCAATGAAATCAAGAAGAACATCTTGATTTTTACATTTTGTCCCTTTGCAACCATCGTGTGTAACCGGCCCATATACAACATAGAGTGTAGACTCAATCTAGAACACACTTGAAGATGCTAAAAGAGTTATCACAATTGAGATGTACCCCAAAGAGTACCTCTTTCACTTTCTATGAAAGTAACTGACTGACATAACTCATCAAAAAAGTATAAGTCCTTGACTTAATATCATTCTTCATTAATGAACAACCCCACCATAATCGGTGTCCAAGGTTGAGAACCTCTGATGTAAGAAATAAGAAGAGGCTAAACTTAATCGCAACTTTCTTTGCCTTATGGTAAGAAACCTCCAAGAAGAGAGAAAATCTTTCTAATTGGGTTGCTATGTGCTAACGTATGCACTTAGCATATCCTTTAGCACAAGATCAATGCTTGTAAACTACCTATCCTTTCTGGATAACTGATGGTACTGAGGTATGTTTCCCCATCATTTATAGACAAACCTACAATATGACTGGTAAATAGGAATCACAATTCCTTGCATTATTGTTGATTAGGAACAACCATCTTGGTTAACTATAGTGAGTTGATCTACGAGCACCCAAACTGAGCCATGACCTATATTGGTGATTGATAGATCTACAATTAATCTCATAGAGATATTGCACATAGAGTAAGAAATGCTTTAAAAGATACTAATGTCATGAATGTGCATGCCACTCCGAATCGGCCTTTGCTAAACACTAGGGCCATAACAACTAGTTTGCATGCATTCATCAAAACAGATCCGAACCTACATAGTCATAACTGTACTTGCCAATACTTATGGCCAATGTTTTGTGCACGGCTCACGGGAGAAGAACAAAATACTTTCCACATGAAGGCCGTGCTAACCTATTTGGACCATAATAATATGTGAAAATTCCTCACATCTAGGTACCAAATTAACTAGGTCTCATAAGAAAAACTTAACTATGCTATGTGTATAAACAACCATCGCTTAAAGTTGTTGAACAATACTAGTAACCTTAACAAGTCTTACTGGGTATCCGATAATTTTTTGGCCGCCGCTGAAATTTTTTCCTAATACAATGTGCGCAAAATGGTCTAATAAATGGATTCGACCAGCACCTAGGGACTTGGTCAAGACACATGATTGAAATAAGGATGCCAGTATTAGTCCCAGAGACTCCTGTTCTCCACATGTGGAATATGTCTCAAATAAGGATGGTAAAAAAAGAACATCCTAGAAGTACAAGATGCACTTGTGTGTGGAGGTAACTGTAAACACTTTGCAACAAGTGAGAGGCACCCTCTATATCCTTGCTCCACACTAGCTAAAACAAACTCCATGAGTTCCCACACCATGTTATATCCCATATGACAACATGTGCCAAATTTACCCGTACATGTAGGTCCATAATTGCATAATGCAAAAATGTATTTTGTCCACTACGGCCCAAAATACGTTGCTCCTACATGACCTTTTCATGTCTCTTGATGAAGAGAAAAATGGATGAAAGCATTTAAGCTAACACATCCTTCTTAGAGAATTCAAGCAAAGCATATCCAAAAATGGAATGGAAGCAAATCATATGTGTACCTGGAGTTTGAACATAGCATTCACTTACCTATAGTCAAATGCACATGAACAAATCTCCCACCTAAAAAGGCCTAGCAACACTAATTGAAAGTTTAGTGAAAATCAAGCAGTATTGTATTGGTAACCCCATTGCACTCTAAACCCCTTGGTTAGAATTTGTATGAAAACTGTTCAAACTAGCAGCCAATGGTGACCAACATAGCTTAGGAATTTGACTCGTCCACTAGCCCTTGGTAGCTTGCGGACTTCTTTCCTTGAAAGTACATCTATGATCAGATCAAACTGCCATCATACATACCTTTGAAGTGATTATACAGTATGTGGGTTGTACCCCTAAAAATACCACTCCTATATAGAGACATACCCAGTGCTAGAAGTAAGCAAGAACTCTTTTGAAGTAGGAATTTTATTCACAAATGGATCTCAAAATAATCATATCTCGCCATGAAAATGAGAGAATGATTCCTAAAACCCAATAGAGAATAGTCATACCAAATATTTTTGGCTTTGTAACAAGAGATTACCTACTTTAAGGCTCTCTTAGTTGCTTCATGTAGTTCCATGACTTATTTGCGCGATAGCGAGGCCCGTGCCTACTTGCTATCCATAGAAAACATCATCTGCTATACTGAATTTTCTTGGGTTTGTAATAAGAGACTACCTACTTTAAGGCTCTCTTAGTCAATTCATGTAGTTCCATGAATTATTTGCACGATAGCGAGGACCATGCCTTCTTGATATTCACAGAAAACATAATCTATATTGCTAGCAACTTGTGCACATGTCATAAAATCTAATATCTAACCAATCCAAATGATTTTCTCATATTAAACTGATCATTTAATGTGGGATAATAAACGGGAACAAGGGTTAGAATAAAGACATGTGCTTACGTATCTATCTCAACACGGGGCCAATGGTAAAGGGGTCCAAATGAGAGATGGTTTGTCAAAGAGCAAGGCTAGCTAATGGAGCTTAAAAGACCTTAGGGTTAGCTTCATTAAAGACCTCCAATGGTTAGTGCTAAAAGTCCTTTGACCTTAGGCAAGCTAGGGCTAAGCTTGAGGTGGGAACCCTACCTAAGCTTGAGGTGCTTGTCGTGCTTGATGACTAAGTTGCTTGAGGTGCTTGTTAACTAAGGTGCTTGTGGTGCTTGTCTTGCTTGTTGACTAAGGTGCTTGTCATGCTTGATGAGGAAGGTTCTTGAGAAGCTTCCCATGCATGGGGGGTAAGGTGCTTGAGTAAAAAAGAGAACCTACAAAGGAGGGGGAAAGCCCCAAAGTTAGGGGAATCTTTGAATTAACCTCCCACTTACCCAAAGGGCACCCCCTTTTTCAGAGGGGCACATGTACACATGTCAGACTCTCCCTATTCTTAGCCACATGGTATGCTTGAATCCTATTAGCTAGGCTTAAGAGGGGTCCAATGAGCTTCTAGTTCAATTCAACAAATATCTAGATATTTTCAAGCTCTCTCTCTCTCTCTCTCTCTCTCTCTCAAAGGGGTAAGAAGGACACTTGTCCAAAGACTACCCATGTTCTTGAAATGCATTGTGCATGTGATTGGCTAGGGGGAGAGGGTTCCAATGAGCTTCAGGCTTGAGCAAAAAGGAGGGCTCTCTAAAAGCAAGCAAGGGATACATATGCTTGGGGGGTATAAACCTCTCACACACTCATTTTCTAAAACAGTCTCACTTGGTGAAAGTAGAGGAGCTCCATCTCCTTCTCAAATCTTGTTGAGAAGTTGAGTGCCGGCACCAACACTCTTGGCTGTGAAATGCAAATCCAACCAAGAGTCATGCTTCAATGCTTAAGCTTGCCATCTTCTCCATCTTCATCACTATGCTATTATGTATGCTAGCAAGAAGAGTGATGATAAGTGAGGAGCTACTTCTTTCTCCTATGAATGTTTCTTCTTCCTCTTCCCTACCCTCATTCCTTGCTAGCTCTCTCCACCTTTGAAGGTGTTTGAGGCCTTGGGATTGAGGCCGGGGATGGTTAATGCTTTCAACAAGTGTATGTTATGCTCGTGATGCATGAAGCTTTCCATGTTTTGTATCACCTAGGTCACAAGGATCACAAAGATTGTATTATACCAAGTCTCTCTTGATGGAAGAATCTATAATACAAAAGCCTTTTGGAGTGGGGACCAACTCCACGTAAATCCGGTCATCAATTGTTGTCAAGTTCTCTAAAATCTCCCTCTTGCAAAAGTATTGTTCATGCCAAGTTAAGCAAGTACTATGTTTATGTTGCTACCATCAATTTAGTTCACCCTCTATGGTCTCAAAGAAGTCTCACAAAAATGCTTTCTTTAATTCTCCTAATTCTGCTATTGTCAAAGTTCATAGGCCATTTACATTACATTGGTAGTAGGTCCCCAAAACGTTGTTTTTCATTAGTTTTTATAGGAATCACAAAAGATGCTTCTTTAAAATTTAAGATGAAAGGTAACCTAGGAAGAGAGGGGGGGGGGGGGGGGGTTCCCATGGGCATGGCACATGGATGAGACAGAGAGAGGGAAAAGCGGCAAACTTTTTTCCAAGGCAACAATGTTCGGGGAAGATGTGTCTCGGCTTGATGTTGTGCCCTTTTTAGTTTCAAAAATGCCGTTTCGCTCTTGAATAACAAGTCTTGAGTTCAAGTCTCCTCGTCGGATAGATCTTTAAGGTCTCTTGGGATCGTTTCTTGCGACAATAAAACACTCTCCTTCTTCTTCTTCTTCTCTCGTTCTCTGCTCTTGTGCGCCTGTCCCCTCTCTCCTCTTGTGCCCCTCACAACCGGAGGTATTTTGGGAACATTGAAAATTTGAAGGGAATTTCGGGAATTTATGGCAAAGTATATTGGGGGTGTGTTATCTTGTCAACATGAAGATGGGGCAGCTGCCAGAACACTGGTGCCGTGATTTGGAGGCAATCGAGGGCAGGTGTCGCCCAAGGCGAGGTTGACGGGCGGACGCGGGGGGGGGGGGGGGGGGGGGGGGGGGGGGGGGCTGAGTGCGGAGAGAGGAGGGCACATGACTTGTGGGAAGGCGCAGCCAGTAGGTGGTGTAGAATAGTAGGTCGTGCCAATTTTACGTGAGGAGTTGATTAGTGGGTATCTACTTAGATGAAAAATGGCACAAATGACATGTAGGGCGCGTGCGCGCGCGCGCGCGCGCGAGAGAGAGAGAGAGAGAGAGAGAGAGAGAGAGAGAGAGAGAGAGAGAGGAGAGAGAGAGAGAGAGAGAGAGAGAGAGAGAGAGAGAGAGAGAGAGAGAGAGAGAGAGAGAGAGAGAGAGGCTTTTCATTGATTAGGTAAATTGTATTTTTTTGGGCAGGGTCGGCGGACAGCTAGGTGCAGTTGCAGGATAGAGTGGGGAGGGAGTCTGCGCCGAGTGCCAAGGGGAAGGATGCCGCATCTGGCTGGTATTGCCCTGGGCATAGCCAAACATGAGGGCAGGGAGATGTACGATGCTGAAGAGACAGACAGCGGGACAGAGGCAAAGATGTTCTATAGGCGAAGGCAGAGAGAGAGAGAGAGAGAGAGAGAGAGAGAGAGAGAGAGAGAGAGAGAAGAGAGAGAGAGAGAGAGAGAGAGAGAGAGAGAGAGAGAGAGAGAGAGAGAGAGAGAGAGGGAGAGGGAGAGGGAGAGGAGAGAGAGAGAGAGAGAGAGAGAGAGAGAGAGAGAGAGAGAGAGAGAGAGAGAGAGAGAGAGAGAGAGAGAGAGAGAGAGAGAGAGAGGCTTTTCATTGATTAGGTAAATTGTATTTTTTTGGGCAGGGTCGGCGGACAGCTAGGTGCAGTTGCAGGATAGAGTGGGGAGGGAGTCTGCGCCGAGTGCCAAGGGGAAGGATGCCGCATCTGGCTGGTATTGCCCTGGGCATAGCCAAACATGAGGGCAGGGAGATGTACGATGCTGAAGAGACAGACAGCGGGACAGAGGCAAAGATGTTCTATAGGCGAAGGCAGAGAGAGAGAGAGAGAGAGAGAGAGAGAGAGAGAGAGAGAGAGAGAGAGAGAGAGAGAGAGAGAGAGAGAGAGAGAGAGAGAGAGAGAGAGAGAGAGAGAGAGAGAGAGAGAGAGAGAGAGAGAGAGAGAGAGTACATCAAACAATATGTGTGTGTATGCACATGCGTGTGTGTGTCTTTCTCTCTGTGTAAAATCGGACATAGAGCTATTGCGTCCACGGATTGCTCAGCTACAGACAGATCGATGTTCATGGTTTTAGTGAAGCAAAGCAGTTGTAGCATCGCTGAGTTTTAGGAAATGAGTGAGAGATGCCATTGTGTCTAGGAGAAGGCACAAAGAAAAAAGAGGGGGTTTTCTCTACAGGCGATGTTGGGGGGGAGGTGGAGAGCAGGGGTACAATATCATCTCAAGACTTTCAACATCGTTTGCATAACATGATATCGCAACAATGAGCAGAGTCGGTAACCTTGAAGCACCAGTGCCAAAACAAGAAGGTGCTGGGATTTGCAGGGGTGCAACTGAGAGAGGAGGACGCAACGATCGTCATGTTTTCCAAGCGTAGAGAGTCCTCCTGGGCTCAACGCGAGACAGGGTGCAGAAGGATTCATGCGCGTGAACTGAGCCGCAAGGCATTTTCTTTTTGAATACCTAAGTTTCGTGCGGAATCTTGATCGTTAATTAATTGGTATTAGAGCATTTGGTTTCTCTTTTCTTGCTTAAGAAGAGAGGTCCTTAAGTAGACTATTAATGGTTGATTTTGCTAATTATATTAGGGTAAGTGGGATTGGGATCTATTATCGGTTTTGTTGAGCCCACTATGTGGGATATGGTGCACACCTCAAGAGCTTTGGTCTTAATAATGGGGTCTTTTTAGACTTGCCTATGGCTTTATCGTTATTGAGAAGAAATCTTATTGAGCCATAAGAAGTCCAAAAGGAGGTTTTCCTCAACAATTCTGCTAAGTTAGACCCACTACACTACTCTCTATAATTTACCAATCCAAACCGTGGGTGTAGATGCTTAGGTACTGAATTTCAAAGGCTAAGAGGAGTAGCAACAACTAAGGTTTTGAATTGCCAAAGAATACACTAAATAAACACACAAATTTTGTTAACACTGATGATAATAACCAAGAGAGTAAAATGAACAATTGATAACTTTGATTTTGCACATGAAGGTGCTAATGATGATGCCCCCATGTTTGTGAATTATCTTGTTACTAGGTTGCAACAAGCTATGGGCAACCCCGCTTTGCAAGCCAAAGTTACTTGACAACTTCGTGCTTATGGGATTTCCTTTCCTCTCCAAGGGGAGAGAGAGCTTAGGAGGCCTCTTGATGAGATCCCCAAAAGAAGACTCTCTTCCATATGAGAGGAGGAATCCAAAGAATGAGAAAGTAATGAATCCTTAAGTTCCTCCGAATATGTGGCTCCACGAAGAAGGTGGACTAGACGATTGCCAACTCCTCCCAAGAGGAAACAGTCCACCCATAGTCCTTTTCCTAATCACTACAAAAGGGAAGAGAGGAAACAAAGGAAGAAAAGGACAAGGAAGAGGTCACCCTCTTCTCCTTCTTCTTCACCTTCCTCCTCTTCCGAAAAAAGCTATGGCTATTCTCCTAGAGAATACAAGAGGGGAGGACATCACAAATCTTACCCTGCATCATGAAGGTCACAAGAGCTCAAGAAGTTCAAAGAGAGAGGAAATAGTACCTCTTTTTTCACGTATGATGGCACCTTTGGTGCTACTGACAAAGTATTGGCCTTCATCCAGCAATTTGATGTGGCCTTTGGAGACAAGGGCTTCACGGAGTCCTCCAAGCTACACCATGTAGCTATGGACTTCCAAAAATTGGCTCGTCAATGGTTGGCTCTCGGGGGATTCACCATGGAAAACTTACCGCACCACATAAGTGAAGGGGAGGCGGGATCTTTTAGAAGTTACATAAGTGTATAAGTTGGGGGCAGGCCCTCAATAGTTTAACTCCAAATCTTGATAATAACGGAGGGGTTATCATATTTTGGTGGTGGTTTTGGGGGGGGGGGGGGGGGGGGGGTGGGGGAGGGGGGGAGAGAGATGTGAGAAAAGGGAAAAATAAGAGAAATTTTTTGTGTTTTAAAATCACGACTTCCCAAAAAAGTCTACCCTCAAACTTGTGAGTGAATAGCTACAAAGATACATGCAAGAACTAACACTGGTTTGATTGTATATTTAGTTATCAACAAAAGTGATTCCTTAGTACGTTGCCACTCACTAAGCTACACACTCTTCGACTGTTTTTACTCAATTAGATCATGTGAGACCTAGATTTTATATGTAAGATAGGGGTATGATAGTTCCTTCATTGATTGTCGTATAAGCATAGAAAGGGTGGTAATAATTACTAATATGATTTGTATATAGGGGTTTTATCAAAGTTATCCACTCGCAGGTGGCGTCTCATTTTGTATTTAGAGTGAATCCCCTTGGGGTTGGCTAGCCTTCGTGGAAATGAAAAAGCCCCAAAGACATGGAAAACTCTACAATTTTCCATCATGAAGCAATTTCTTTCAAGCGATGCACAGGATAAATTGCTTATTGAATGGCGGAGTTTGAAGCTTCTCTCTCATGAAGTCTATCCACAATTATGTGGACATGTTTTGGTATTTACATCTCAAGGCTACTATTTTCCAAAAGATAGACTTCGCCAAGCAAAAGAAACAATTTTGTGCGGAATTACCTAAAGAGATGGCCGAGTACATCAACTCCCAACGGTCTAGTTCTATCACCGAAGTAATCCACCACACTATGGTTTCTTTGCACATCAATTTCGAAAAAGGGGCTAGACGGAATGTCAAACCCATGGAAAGAAAAGAAAAAAGTGATGCAAAGGGGAAAACCAATGCCCAAAATTATTCCCAAGGCCATCCCAACAACAACAATAACAGTCAGTCCAAGGAGAAGGGAGGTCACAAAGGGAAAAATAAACTCTCACCTGAAGAGCTTGAAACCTTTTGCAAGGACCACAAATATTTTAAGGGTGGGGAGCAAGGACATGGTTCTCATTCTTTCCCCAAGAGAAATACCCGCAATAAGACTCCTAGAGATTCCACTATCGAAGCTCCAAAAGAGGATGCTCATTGCAAAGGATCACCTCTCTCCTATGCTTTGGGAAAGGTAAGGGAGCATGATGCCTTCATTTTGTTTGACCCTAGCGCTACTCACAACTTCATATCAATGGAGTTAGCCACCAAATTGGGCATTCAAGCTTTCAAGATGGGAGATACTATAATGGCCAACACAGCTTTCAAGGCATAGCAAGCCTTTGTTACTCCCTTAATTGGGAAATTGAAGCTTCATGTCCAAAGCTATGTCATCAAAGAAGACTTCTTTATCTCTCCTCTCCAACATGAGGATGCTATCCTAGGGGCACCATGGTCCAACCGCATGGCTACCAACATGAAGTTCCCTGAAAAGAGAATCTACTTCACCTACATAGAAAATAATATTTATATAGATGCTGGTGAGTCTGGTCATACTATACCACTTGTATATCCTCTTGCTCTTGATAAATCAATGAAGATCAAATGTTTCATCAAATGTAAATGGTAGGAATCAGAAGAGCTTTTAGTAGGATTGGCGTTAAAAGTGGCTACCATCAAATAAGGATAGTGAATGAAGATAACCTAAAAACTGCATTTCGTACAACTTTTGGCTTGACTAATGCACCAACCACGTTCAATTGTTTAATGGAGAAAATCTTTAGACCCTATCACAAATTCACTAGGGCGTTCTTTGATGATATTATCATCTATTGCAAGTCCTTGGAGGAACACAAGCAAAATCTTCAAGTGATTTTTAAAGCATTGAGGGAGAACAAGCCTTTTCTCGATCAAAAGAAATGCGATTTTTTCCTTCAAGAGATTCAATACTTAGGTCATATTATCTCTCAAGATGGTATCCATATGGATCCATCAAAGCTGGAGGTAATAAAAGCATGGCCTAATCCAAGGAATTCTTTGTGTTCCTTCAATTACTAGCTAGTGCAATGAAGATGGAAGATTCAAGCACTAAGCAAACACTTTAAAACACAACATCAATTCCCTCACAGTCTCAGACCCAAGACCTCACACACCTTCAAGGATGGTGAGAGATAGCTGGGTATGAGAGTAGATTGAGAGGAAGAAGGAGCAATCTTACAAGAAAGAAGTAAATCGCCTCACCTAATCACTCATAATAGCTTAGCTTAGCTTAGTAATTAGCATGGTAGAGGAGATGAGCATGCATTGAAGCTTGGATCTTGGTTGGAGTTGCATCACAAAGCCAAGAGTTGTTGGTGTAGGCCTCTCTACTCCAAGCTTGGAGTAGATGATGAGCTTCCATTAAAGCTTGAGAAAGAGAGAGAGAGAGTCTTCTTGCTTCACACATGAGATTGTGTGAGTGTTTGTGTGATAATGCCTTTACAAAATCAGCCCCCTCTCTCTCTCTTGGTCGACCCCTCTTGCAAAATACTCATGTTGACACCCCATTGGACCCTGCAAAGCTTAGCCAATGAAAATTGAGAAGCATAAGTGATAGCCTTGTGACATGTGTCCCCGTTTCCCCTTTTGTGAGAGCTTTAGGTAATTAAATAATGCAACTAAACTCTCATTGGACCCCTTTGTCTTCTAGACAATAGGAAGCAGGCAAGCCATTGAGCTGTTGAATGCTCATTGGACCCCTTGCTAAGAAGCTTTATTGGTATGTGTGCATACTATAGACGCTTCATAGCAAACTTCTCTCAAATAGTAGGACCATTACGCGAATTAACAAAGAAGAACATTAAGTATTCATGGATTGCTAAGGTGAAAAATGATTTTGACAAGATCAAAGAGAAGCTTACCACCGGTCCTAATGCTTCCAGATCTCTCAAAGCCATTTGAGGTCCACTGTAATGCTTGTGGTGATTGCCTTGGAGCACTCTTGCTTCAAGAAGGGCATGCCATAGCATATGAGAGCTGAAGGCTCAATACGAATGAATGGGCCTTGGGCATTAATGAGAAAGAGCTTTTTGCTATCCTACATGCCCTAGACACATGGAATCACTATCTATTGGGGACTCCATTTATTTTGCGAACTGACCACCAAAGTCTCAAGTACTTCATGATGCAAACAAAGCTTATCAACAAACAAATGAGGTGGGCAATTTTTTTTTTTTGCAATTTTACTTTCATATTGCTCACATTGATGGTAAGCACAATCAAGTGGCTGATGCACTTTCACAACGACCAAAAGTTAATGCTGTGTCTATAGCAACTCACAATGATCTGTCTTCTATGATAGATGAGTATGCTACTGACCCTGACTTTAAAGACATACTATCAGCCCTTGAATTGGGAAAGAAAGAGGAACCATTCACATTACAAGATGGTTATCTTCTCCATGGCAATAGGATATGTGTTACCCATGCCCTTCGTAAAAAGTTATGTATGAATTCCATGCTCCTCCCTATGCGGGGCATAGAGGCATTCAACCTACTCTTTAAGGAGTAGAGACATACTTTTATTGGCCTACCATGAAAGTGGACATACAAGAGTATGTTTCAAAATGTGTGGTACGCCAAAAGACTAACTATGATAGAGGGAAGCAACCTGGATTACTCCAGCCATTGCCAATCCCTAATTCACCATGGGAGAGTATATCCATGGATTTTCTCTTTGGATTACTCAAGTCTATCCATACGGGAATATGGACAATAGTTGGCAGGTTTAGCAAGAAAGCACACTTTATTCCTGTCAAAAAGACTATTAAGGCACACCAAATGGCAACTCTCTTCGTATCCCAGATTTTCAAACACCATGGATTGACAGAATGTCTGATAGAGATCCTAGAATGACAAGTAATTTTTGGAAAGGTCTCTTTGAAAATCTAGGTACAAGATTTAATTTCTCTTTGGCCTATCATCCACAAACGGATGACCAAAGTGAGATAGCCAATCTTATGATTCTTGATCTACTAAAGACCTACGTAATAGAAGTAGATCAACGCTCACAATGAGAAAAGTACTTACTCTTATAGAGTAGCATAGTACACTAATACTGTCCATACTTCTACGGGAAAAACACCTTTTGAAATCATAGAGGTAAGACCTAAAAGTCCCTTGCTACTTAAAGTACATGGGAAGATCTTTGCTGCCGATGAGTATAGCCGTGACCTGCAAGAATCTTTTCAAAAGATTAAGGAGGCTATATCTATCTCTTAGCAAAGATAAAAAGATGATGCCGACAACCATAGAAGGGCCTTAACGCTCAAAGAAAATGATTGGGTCTTTCTTAAGTTTCCCAAGGCTCGATTGAGGCAAACAACGCGCAAAATCCTACGGGCCATCAAAAGTGTTATGCTAAACTAGCAATAAGATACTATGGTCCTTTTCAAATTTTGAAGCCAATCAATGAGATGTCTTATCAACTCAAGTTGCCCAACCATTGGCTCATACACAATGCTTTAGCCTACTTAAGTTCAAAAATTATCCTTTTGAAGATGCTAGATGGATGCAAGGAATACAACTTAAGGATAGTATAAACCTTGTCATTGCTTACAATGCTACATTAGAGTAAGAAAATGTACATGTTTCTTCTAAATGAGCAACTTTTTGTATTATAAGACTAATTCTCTTTTTATTGTGTACAAATTCAAGTTGTATGCATACTTAGAATCATGTTTGTGATTCTAAGCATGACGTCTCTCAAACACTAAGTAGAATTTGTCACTCTATTTGGGAGAATGAAATGGACTAAAGAGCAGACATGCTTGCGATAGCTATGTCTCCCAAGCATCAAATGGATTAGTCATCCATCTTGGAATGATGTTGTAGGGTAAAAAGGGATCCTCTACCTGCTAAGAAAAATTGACTGATGACTAACGCTTTATCTCTTCTACCTCATAGTTGAGGATAACTATGATTTCAAGAGAGAGGTAATGTCATAAAATCTAATATCTAACCAGCCTAAATGATTTTCTCTATTAAATTGATCATTTAATGTGGGATAATAAACGGGAACAAGGGTTAGAATATAGACATGTGCTTACGAATCTATCTCGACACGGTCAATGGTAAAGGGGTCCAAATGAGAGACGGTCTTTTAAAGAGCAAGGCTAGCTAATGGAGAATAAAAGACCTTAGGGTTAGCTTCATTAAAGACCTCCAATGGTTTAGTGTTAAAAGTCCTTTGAACTTAGGCAAGCTAGGGCTCAACTTGAGGTGGGAACCCAACCTAAGCTTGTGGTGCTTGTCATGCTTGTTGTCTAAGGTGCTTGAGGTGCTTGTCGTGCTTGCTGACTAAGGTCCTTGAGGTGCTTGTCATGCTTGATGACTTAGGTGCTTGAGGTGATTGTCATGCTTGATGAGGAAGGTGCTTGAGAAGCTTCCCATGCATGGGAGGTAAGGTTCTTGAGTCAAAAAGAGACCCTACAAAGGAGGGGGAAAGCCCCAAAGTTATGGGAATCTTTGACTTAACCTCCCACTCACCCAAAGCGCACCCCCTTTTTCAAAGGGGCACATGGACACATGTTAGAATCTCCCTATGCTTAGCCACATGGTGTGCTTGAATCCTATTGGCTGGGCTAAAGAGGGGTCCAATGAGCTTCTAGTTCAATTCAACAAATATCTAGATATTTTCAAGCTCTCTCTCTAAAGGGTAAGAAGGACACTTGTTCAAAGACTACCCATGTGCTTGAAATGCATTGTGCATGTGATTGCCTAGGGGGAGAGGGGTCAAATGAGCTTCTAGATTCAACAAAAGGGAGGGCTCACCCAAAGCAAGCAAGGGGTATGATTGGGGGGTATACACCTCTCACACACTCATTTTTTAAAACATTCTTACTTGGTGAAAGTAGAGGAATCTATCTCATTCTCCAAGCTTGTTGAGATGTTGAGTGTTGACACCAGCACTCTTGGCTATGGAATGCAAATCTAACGAAGATCCATGCTTCAATGCTTAAGATTTCCATCTTCTTCATCTTCTCCATCTTCATTAATATGCTATTATGTATCCTATCAAGAAGAGTGATGATAAGTGAGAAACTACTTCTTTCTCCTATGAATGTTTCTTCTTCCTCTTTCCTACCCTCATTCCCCGCTAGTGCTCTCCACCTTTGAAGGTGTTTGAGGCCTTGGGACTGTGGCCGGGGATGGTTAATGCTTTCTACATCATGTCTATGTTATGCTCGTGATGCATGAAGCTTTCCATCTTCATTGCATCACCTAGGTCACAAGGAACACAAAGATTGTATTATACCAAGTCTCTCTTGATGCAAGAATCTATAATACAAAATCCTATTGGAGGGGGAACCGGCTCCACATAAATCCGGTCCTCAAATGTTCTCAAGTTCTCTAAAGTTTCTCTCTTACAAAAGTATTGTTCATGCCACGTTAATCAAGTACTATGATTATGTTGCTACCATAAATTAAGTTCACCCTCTAGGATCTCAAAGAAGTCTCATAAAAATGCTCCTAATTCTGCTATTCCAAAGTTCATAGGCCATTTCCATTACAACACATTAATTACTCGTCGTCGTAATCATATAAAATGATCACAAGTAGCTATACTAGCTTCAACTCTTTCTGAGAAGAGTAGCTGATGTCTTGGCTTCAATGACAATCTCCACAATGTGAACATATGTCCTATGTGCCTTGCACGATGTGTATTGGCAAGGATTCATCACAATTGGTCATTGCAAATCATACCATGAGCTTATATTGTGTGTATGCCATTATTCTTGATCCTAAATCAATGGATAGTAATGTGGCATGGAATAGAAGCCTTGCTTCACATTAAATGTAACAAAGCACTTTGCTTTGCATAGTAGAGAAACATTTTTCAAGTGAAATGTTAAAGACATACATACAAGTAGAACTTGCTATTATCTAACCTTGCCACCCCTCTAGAGGCAATTGTCTTTGCTTGAATCGACTCATAGCCTTGTTTGCTGAGGAATAGAACTGTCAAGCATCATGGCTTGGTTCATACCGACCTCCAAGAAAATATTAGGTAAACATGTCGCCAAGTTGCCCCAAGTTTATATGCTACTAGCATATTCCAAACTTTGGAAGTTTATAGGCAATATGCCTTAAAGTGAAGCCCTGCTTTGCATAAGTTCATCAAGGAGATGAGACAGAAGAGAATTGACCTTGTTGAGTTTTCATAAATAATCATGGCTTGGTTCATACCGACCTCCAAGAAAATATTAGGTAAACATGTCGCCAAGTTGCCCCAAGTTTATATGCTACTAGCATATTCCGAACTTTGGAAGTTTATAGGCAATATGCCTTAAAGTGAAGCCCTGCTTTGCATAAGTTCATCAAGGAGATGAGACAGAAGAGAATTGACCTCGTCGAGTTTTCATAAATAATCAGCCTTGCCGAATATTACATGTTATGGAGTCATGAGGTTGCCCATATTCAAAGAGATAGCTTCTGAAGCTTAGTTATCAAATACCATTCATATGCCATCAAACTTTGCTTGGTTGAAGAAACATTTTCTTGTCATATTGGCATTGTGGAATCTTGTAAAATGAAATAAGTTCAAAATTGAAACTTAAATTTAAGGTACTTACTGATTTTGTAACCACCACCCCTAGCATCAAAAGTTGGAGCATCCTGCGACATGAATGTGCTTTCAATGTACTTCGTGTGCACCCATTTTGCATGCACCCTGGCAAGCTATAATTACTTTGCAGTACCCATACCACCAATGCATAAATAATGTAGGGATCCATGCTCCTAAAAGCCTTGCTTTTTTCCTCTGGGCCGCCCAATGCTGTTGGCATTTACCCTTGAAATCCCGTTGGATCTGTCTTGCCAACAATGAGTTCACATGACCATTTCTGACTGCATCAAATTTAGTAAACTAGTATAGGAGCTGTGCTCCAAAAATCTAAAGTAATGAGAGAAAGATGCATATCGGCTTCTTAGAATTGAATTAATAATTGACCTTGCCGATTACTTGTCTTACAAGTCATCAACCATGCCTCACTTGCTTTTACTACTAGGCAGCCTTGACTTGTGATTAAAATCCTTGGATGGGTTATCCTGGTCGGAGCTTTGCTCCTTAATCCAAACATAGTCACATGCCTTGCACGGATAACTTTCAAGGGAAAATTTATGATAGCCATACTACATACAAACTTGCCACACATACTTGATCGTGTTGATGATCGATAAATAATTGACCTCTGTACGCCCATGGAAGAAGCATAAAAGAAAGTGCAATTGTTTGTTATAATTACACTAACAGAGTGTACCTCTAATTTTCCAATGCTGAGAGAAAATATTTCAAGATAATTTGCAGCCATGCTTTGCTCGACCGCAAAAGCTCATTGACATAATCGTGCTTGTATTGTGGAAAGATCTACAAGATTCAATGATTTCATAATTAAAAACTTTAAATTCAACTTGCTTACCGAGTCTCACAAGCCCTCTTATCGAGACTATTGAATTGCCAAGGCAAAAACCATGGCTTTGCCCTTGTTGATTGTCTAGGCAAGTTGTGATCCTAGCCATGTTGAATCCCTACTCAAGGATGAGGCAATATCTAGCCTTGTCTAAATAATCATGCTTGACTTGTGTGTTACTGTCCTTATGAAGATGCCAAAAACAAGGCCGTAGCCTTTGTTAAAAAACACCTTGATGCTATGCTGATTTTGTTCCGAGAACTTGCCTAAATCACTTGGAGGATGTGATAACTTTGTCAAAGTTGTGCTTTGAATTTCAAATCGAGATTATAGATTGAATAAATAGCACCCTCTTTTCGCTGAATTTCTTCTTGGTCGATTTGAAGTATCTTGCTGAAATTTGTTTTGTAATGGAAATGGACTATGAACATTGAGAATATCAAAATTTAGAGAACTGTAGTGAGTATTTTTATGAGAATACTTTGATGAGAAAATAGAGGGAGAACTTGATTAGAGGTAGCAACATAACCATTATGCTTAATTAACTTGGCATGAACAATAATTTGCAAGAGAGAGAATTAGAGAACTTGACAACGGTTGAGGACCGGATAGCTTCTCCCATAAAGAGAGACTTGTTACAATACAAGCTTTGTGTTCCTTGAGACTTTGATGGTGCAATGAAGATAAAGAGCTTTAAGCACCACAATTATTCCCGTAACTTAGCTAAATGAAAGCATTAACTTGTCCCTAGCCTCAGTCCCAAGACCTCAAACACCTTCTTCAAAGGTGGAGAGAGCTAGCAGGGAATGAGGGCAGGGAAGAGGAAAAAGATGTAGCATACGAGAAATAAATAACTCCTAACTTGTATTACTCTTGTAGCTTAGCATAGCAGATTAGCATAGTAATGGAGATGAAGAAGATGGCTTGCATATCATTGAAGCATGGCTCTTGGTTGGATTTTTATTCCATTGCCAATAGTGTTCGTGTAGGCTCTCAACTTCTCAACTTCTCAAGCTTGAAGAAGGAGGTGAAGTTCTTTCCCTTTCACCAAGTGAGAATGAGGGAGTGTGTGTGTGTGTGTGTGTGTGTGTGTGTGTGTGTGTGTGAGAGAGAGAGAGAGAGAGAGAGAGAGAGAGAGAGAGAGAGAGAGAGAGAGAGAGAGAGAGAGAGAGAGAGAGAGAGGTATATGATCAAGCTACCCCCCTCCTTGCTTGGATCAACCCCTCTTCCTAGCTCAAAGTTGAAGTTGATTGGTCCTCCTCTAGACTAGCCAATCACATGCATTATCAAGCAGCCATGGTAGCATTTGGACAAGTGTCCTCCTTTCGCCTTTGATAGAGAGGTCTTGAAAAATGCTTAAACAATTAATTAAATAAATTAAATTCTCATTGGACCCCTTTTAAGGTCAAACAATAGGCTTTAGGCACTACATGAGGGTAGCATGTGTTGGAATTAGGGTTGCAGAGAGACACACACAGCTTGGATAAGACGAAGGAAGCTTAAGGCACACAATAGAGAGTATGTTACTTAGTGTGCAATGGAAAGATAGATAGCCCTAGAGTGATGGGCGTATATACAATGCACGGGGGGAAAAACCTCCTAAAGAGGGAAAAAATGCCCGGGCGGTCCTAGTGTGTTCACACACATCACTACCACATGTATATGGTAACAAATCCCCCTTGGAGTGATGTGGTGAACGAGAGCTGGCACATGAGTAAAGGGAAGTGCCATGCCCTGAGGACACCCGAGCGGTCCTAGTGTGTTCACACACATCACTACCACATGTATATGGTAACAAATCCCCCTTGGAGTGATGTGGTGAACGAGAGCTGGCACATGAGTAAAGGGAAGTGCCATGCCCTGAGGACATGATCAGTCCACAAAGGGGAGTAAGCCCAAAGCTTTGCGGAAAGCTTCAAGCTTCTCACGAGACAATGCCTTTGTGAAAAGATCTGCGAGGATGTCCTGTGTTGGCACATAAGCCAAGCTGATCTCTCTTGCTGAGAGCCTCTCCCTGACATAATGGTACTGCACCTCAATGTGCTTTGTGCGAGCATGAAACACTGGGATCCTCGCAATTGCCAATGCGCTCTGACTGTCAGTGTAGATAGTGTTGGTAGTGTCCTGTCCAACACCCAAATCATCCATAAGGCGTCTGAGCCATACACACTCAACCGTAGCTGTGAAGACTGCCTTGTATTCAGCCTCACAACTCGAAGTGGCCACAGTAGGTTGCTTCTTGCTCAACCATGATATACATGAATTGCCAAGCATAAAACAAAAACCACTTGTGGACACTCGCGTGTCAAAACAACCAGTTCAATCTGAGTCTGAAAAAGCATGTAAGTCTGGCGGCAATGATCCCCCCTTGGGATAAAACAAGCCAAGATGTAAAGTGCCACTAAGGTAGCGGAAAATCCTCTTGACAGCCTGCCAACGCTTAGACCCTGGGCTATGCATAAATCTGCTAACCTATGAGACTGCAAAAATCTGAATATCCGACCTCGTTTTGCATACATAAATGAGGCAGCCAACAACAGTTTGATAAAGAGTGACATCAACAGGATCGCCAGCATCATGTAGACTCAACTTCAAACCTGTTTCCATGGGAGTGGCAATAGGTTTGCAATCCTCAAGTCCAAACTTACATAGCAATGTCTCTATGTAACTTTTCTGACATAAGGCAATACCACCATCACACTGCTTAAACTGTATACCCAAGTAATGATGCAACAATCCCAAATATTTCATCTTGAAAGTAGCATTCAAATCAGCCTTAAATTCAGAAATATGTCTCTCATTTGGTCCAGTGATCAGCAAATCATCAAAATAAAGAACCACAATGAGAAGTACATCACCCTCACGCTTTACATACAATGTGCTTTCTGTTGGACAGTTACGAAAGACTTGTTTGACCAAATGAGTGTTAGCTTTCTCATACCAAGCACGAGGAGATTGCTTCAACCCATACAAAGCCTTGTTACATTTGCACACTTTGTCCTCTTGTCCTTTTATGACAAAACCGCGAGGCTGCGTTACATAAACTTCCTCAAATATGTCACCATTCAAGAAAGCAATAACAATGTCTGATTGATGTACATCCCAACCAAAATGAGCTTCCAATGCACATAGAAAACGCACAGTAGTCATACGACAAGTGGGAGCAAAAGTCTCTTCATAATCTATGCCTTTTTGCTGTGCATAACCCTTTGCAACAAGTCGAGCCTTATGGCGATCGATCTCGCCATCTGGCTTGCGTTTCAACTTGTAAACCCACTTCGTACCAATGGCCTTTTTGCCAGGAGGCAAATCACATAAAGTCCATGTGTCATTTTCTATGAGTGCATCATATTCTGATTGCATGGCAGCCATCCAACTTTTTGAATTCTGTGCTTCATCAAAAGACAGAGGCTCGTCAACATCATGTAAGCTAGACACAGCCAAACCATAACAATCTGATGCATAAGATGCATGGCGAGAGCCTGAACGAGTACGACTAGACAAAGGTGCATCCAATTTACTGTCACGCAAAGTGTGCACCAACCATCTTGGCATACCTCTAGCCTGCTCATTTTCAGCCCTTTCCTCATCAAGTGCATCATGTACATCTGCATCAGTAATAGGCTGATCTAAAACATTTTCAGAAACCCCCATAGGCTATAAATTTGCCTCATTGGAACTTACATTCGTATTTCCACCATTGAAGAGGCAACAAAGTGTCATAAATGTCTTGTGAGCTTACATTACTATCTCTAGTACATGACAACAAGGGCTAAACAGAATCTTACACAAACACTACATCCTAAGAAACCACAATACGTTTTGTTTGCGGATGATACAACCTGTAACCTTTGCTTGCAGCACTATAACCAACAAAAATACATTTGACAGCCTCATCATCCAATTTTCTGCGCTGCACTTGTGGCACCAAAGCATATGCCAAACAACCAAAAACACGCATGTGCTCAATAGAAGGCTTTCTATCATGCCATGCTTCATATGGAGTAATAGACTGCAAAGCTTTCGTAGGACACCTGTTAAGTACATAAGTGGCACACATGATGGCCTCAAGCCAAAAACAATGCGGCAAAGCTTGACTTTTGACCATACATCGTGCCATTTCCATCAGTGAACTGTTTTTCCTCTCAGCCACACCATTTTGCTGAGGTGTATAAGGCACTGTACATTGGTGTTTTATCCCACGACTAGCCAAAAATGCATTAAATTCTTAAGACATATACTCCCCCCCTCGATCAGAACGGAGGGTGCCCATAGTACATTTCGAGACATTTTCAGCCATAGCCAGAAATTGTTTGAAGCACATAAAAACTTTGGACTTCTGTTTAAGCGGAAATACCCATGCATGCCTGGACAATGAAAGTCACGAAGTGAAGGTAATTGCCCAAGGACGGAGTTTGCATGGGCCCACAAACATCACTATGCACAAGCTACAACCTGCATGTGGCCAGAACTGAACCATCCTATGGAAATTTAGAATGCTGCATCTTACACAAAATATAGCCTTCACAAACATGTTTGAGAGGTGCTTCAAGAGGCGGCAGCGAAGCAACCATATCAGATTTCTGCAAACGCAGCAAATTGGCAAAATTCAGATGACCAAAACGTGCATGCCAAAGTTTTGCATCTGAAATAGCCCTTGAATATGCAACAGCATTTGCAAAATTTTTTCCACACTTGTCATACAAAGTGAGCTTATACAGCCCATGCACAAAAAGCCCAGATGCAATAATTTCATCACCAAAACTGAGATCGTGAACTGTACATCTGTCATCGACAAATTTGACTACAAGTCCAAGTCTAGCAAGTGCGGATATAGAAAAGAGATTCTTCTTGATAACAGGTACATAAAGTGGATCAACAAGTGTGAAGGAACTGCCATTAGGAGCAGTGAGCACAATCTTTCCAACTCCTGAACTGGATAAGAGGCGTTGTTGGCACAAGTGACGGAATTCCCATGAGGGACAGACTCGAGAGAGGTGAACAATTCACGATGTGAGGTAATGTGCTTTGTAGCACCACTGTCGAAATACCACACATGTGAATCTGCAGCAACTAACAAGCATGCATCATGGACAACAGGATTGTAAGTGCACTCTGCGCTAAAAGCCCATTCTACATCAACATCAGCAACATAGTCTCCTTTCACAGAAGACTCAACAATGGCTGCATTTGTAGTGGAACCAGCATTTGCAGTGGAACCACCCTCTTTCTTCTTAGCCTCTTTGGCCTTCAACTTAGGACACGACTTGATCAAGTGATCATTGGCTTTACAATAATGGCAACGCATCTTGTTTTTGCCCTTATCACTAGAATTGCTAGATGAATTGATGCCAGCAAAAGCATTAGGAACAGAATTTTTGCCACTCGTAGCAGAACCATAAGAAGTGGCTGCATTGCTGTTACCACCCTTTCTTTGAGAAGCAATAAAAGCCTGTTCAACTGCACGCTGTCTAGTCCTGTTTTTTCTGGAAAGTGACTCTTGCAACAGCAATTTGCATAATGCATCAAACTTGACAACTTCAAGATTTCCTTGGGTCATAAGTCTCCAAGTACTAGCAAAAGTCTGGTAAGAATTTGGTAAGGCATCAAGAACAGTCTGCACAAGGGAACTGTCTGAAATGACTTCTCCTGCAGAAATAAGTTGCTCATTGATATCCTTGACACTAGCAAGGAAAGTGTCCATATCATCTTCCTCATGCATAATCTTCGACTCCAGCTCTTTACGCAGCAAAGAAATTTTAGCCTCATTGCGGCTTGCATAAAGACTTGCTAGAATATCCCAAGCCTGTTTTGTAGATTTTGCTGAACAGATGTGTGGAACAATGGTGCGCTTCATAGACAACGCAATCAATGCATGAGCGTGCGCATCCTTAACATCCCAACGAGCTTGTTCTGCCGTAGGCAAAACAACTCTGTGACAGCAGCAATCCTTGCAGCAAGACCTGCGACATCCTCAACATCGCCTACATCCTCAGAACCAGGACGTACATCAATGCCCTGCACAATGTTCCAGACACCCTTTGACACAAGAACATGTTGCATCATATAAGCCCACATAGGGTAGTTGTCCCCATCCAACCTGTCCTCAGTAGAGCAAACATCTTGAACACATCTATGTTGTTGTTGTCAGCCATGGTAAATGCTGCACTTGATGTGAAAATTGCCCAAAAATAGGAGAAACGGAGCGGGAACAACTTTTGCTATATAGCACAAAACCGTAGAAGACTATAAGGCACCTGTTATGCAGAAAAAGGCACTGACAAAAATTCTGCACAAAATGACGCCTGTGCAGTACTGTCTGTAGTGGAAACGGAGGCCGAAATGAGCCCTAATCAAAATTCTGAGCAGACCGAGCTCTACGAGATCTCCCAAAATATTTGTCAACCTACGAATGCTTCCCAAAGCTCACTGAAATAGGAGAAAGTGAGAAGGCGTGTGCTGGAGCAGCTGGCGACTAAGCCCGGGAGGACGTGACTTGCTCTGATACCAATTGTTGGAATTAGGGTTGCAAAGAGACACACACAGCTTGGAGAAGACGAAGGAAGCTCAAGGCACACAATAGAGAGTATGTTACTTAGTGTGCAATGGAAAGATAGATAGCCCTAGAGTGATGGGCATATATACAATGCACGGGGGAAAAAACCTCCTAAAGAGGGAAAAAATGCCTCGGCGGTCCTAGTGTGTTCACACACATCACTACTAGATGTATATGGTAACATCTTGTGTAGGTTCTTGACATGTGTCCTTGTTGCCTCTTAGGGCTTGGGCTTGCCTTGAGTGAGTGTGTGTGTGTGTGTGCTCTCATGCCCCTACTTGTAGGGCTCACCCCCCCTTGTGTAGGGATGTTGTTGACTTTGGAACACTTCACCCCTTAAGCACCTTAGTCATGAAGTCCCTTTAGTCATAAAGCATGACAAGCACCTCAAGCACCTTAGTCATCACGCACGACAAGTACCTTAGTCATCAAGCACGACAAACACCTCAAGCACCTTAGTCAGCTCAAAAACCTCAAGCACATGCTTAGCTTGTCTAAGGTCTAGCATACTCTAAGGTCTTGGGTCTAAGGACTTTTAACTCTAACCTTTGGAGGTATTTAATGAAGCTTACTCTAAGGTATTTTAAGCTCCATTAGCTGGCATTTGTCTTTGCTAAACCATCTCCCATTTGGACCTATTGCCTTTGGTCTCGTGTGGTGAGATAAATCTAAAAGCACATGTCTATATTCTAACTTTTGTTCCCATTTATTCTCCCACATTAAATGATCAATTCAATATGAGAAAATCATTTGGGTTAGTTAGATATTAGATTTTATGGCATTACCTTTCTCTTGAAATCATAGTCGTCCTCGGCCTTAGTCATCAGTCTATGTTTCTTATTGGGTAGAAGATCCCCTTTTACCCTACGACATCATTCCAAGATGGACGAATAATCCATTTGGGGCTTGGGAGACTTAGTCTCCACAAGCATGTCTGCTCTTGGGTCCATAACATACTCCCAAAGTAGAGTGACAAATTCTACTTGGTGTTTGAGAGACGTCGTCATCACAAATATGATTCTAAGCATGCATACTACTTAAATTTGTGCACAATAAAAAGAGAATTATTCTTATAAGATAAAAACATTTTTCATTTAAAACGTATTTACATTTGCTACTATATTGTAGCATTGTAAGCATTGACAAGGTTCATACCATCCTTAAGCTCTGCTCCTTGCATCCATCTAGCATCTTCAAAAGAATAAGTTTTGAATTTAATAAGATATCATCGACGGATAATCTTACCATGTTTTAGTACCTTGTCTTCATATTGAAGATTTGAGTTGGGCTGAAGCAACTCTTCTTAATCTTTGATCTCAGGAGGGTCCTCAATGATTGGTTCCTTTGGTGGCTCTCCTTTGTAAGGCTTAAGTAGGCTCACATGGAAAGCATTGTGAATGAGCCAATGGTTGGGAAACTTGAGTTGATAGGCCATCTCATTGATTGGTTTTAGGATTTGAAAAGGATCATAGTATCTTTTTGTTAGTTTAGCATAATACCTTTGGTGGCTCGTAGGATTTTTTCCTGTAGTCTACCTCAATTGAGCCTTGGGAAATTTGAGTAGATCCAATCATTTTACTTGAAAGATAAGGCCCTTCTGTGCTGGTTAGCAATAACCTTTTGCCTTTGTTGTGAGATGGATATAGCCTCCTTAATCTTTGGAAACAGTTTGATAAAGAGTGACATCAGCAGGATCGCCAGCATCATGTAGAGTCAACTTCAAACCTGTTTCCATGGGAGTGGCAATAGGTTTGCAATCCTCAAGTCCAAACTTACATAGCAATGTCTCTATGTAACTTTTCTGACACAAGGCAATACCACCAACACACTGCTTAAACTGTATACCCAAGTAATGATGCAACAGCCCCAAATCTTTCATCTTGAAAGTAGCATTCAAATCAGCCTTAAATTCAGCAATATGTCTCTCATTTGGTCCAGTGATCAGCAAATCATCAAAATAAAGAACCACAATGAGAAGTACATCACCCTCACGCTTTACATACAATGTGCTTTCTGTTGACTGTTACGAAAGCCTTGGTTAACCAAATGAGTGTCAGATTTCTCATACCAAGCACGAGAAGATTGCTTCAACCCATACAAAGCCTTCTTACATCTGCACACTTTGTCCTCTTGTCCTTTTATGACAAAACCGCGAGGCTGCGTTACATAAACTTCCTCAAATATGTCACCATTTAAGAAAGCAGTAACAATGTGTACATCGCAACCAAAATGAGATGCCAATGCACATAGAAAAAGCACAGTAGTCATACAAAACGTGGGAGCAAAAGTCTCTTCATAATCTATGCCTTTTTGCTGTGCATAACCCTTTGCAACAAGTCGAGCCTTATGGCGATCGATCTCACCATCCGGCTTGCGTTTCAACTTGTAAACCCACTTCGTACCAATGGCCTTTTTGCCAGGAGGCAAATCACATAAAGTCCATGTGTCATTTTCTATGAGTGCTTCATATTCTGATTGCATGGCAACCATCCAAGTTTTCTGAATTCTGTGCTTCATCAAAAGACAGAGGCTCCTCAACATCATGTAAGCTAGACACAGCCAAAGCATAACAATCTGATGCATAAGATGCATGGCGAGAGCCTAAACGAGTACGAGTAGACAAAGGTGCATCCAATTTACTGTCACGCAAAGTGTGCACCAGCCATTTTGGCATACCTCTAACCTGCTCATTTTGAGCCCTTTCCTCATCAAGTACATCATGTACATCTGCATCAGTAATAGGCTGATCTGTAATATTTTCAGAAACCCCCATAGGGTGTACATTTGCCTCATTGGAAATTACATTCATGTTTCCACCACTGAAAAGAGGCAACAAAGTGTCATAAATGTCTTGTGAGCTTCCATTACTATCTCTAGTACATGACAGCAAGGGCTGAACAGAATCTTCCACAAACACTACATCATGTGAAACCAGAATACGCTTTGTTTGTGGATGATATAACCTGTAACCTTTGCTTTTAGCACTATTACCAACAAAAATACATTTGACATCATTATCATCCAATTTTCTGCACTGTGTTTGTGGCACCAAAGCATATGCCAAACAGCCAAAAACACACATGTGATCAATAGAAGGCTTTCTATCATGCCATGCTTCATATGGAGTAATAGACTGCAAAGCTTTTGTAGGACACCTATTACGTACATAAGTGGCACACATGATGGCCTCAAGCCAAAAGGAATGCGGCAAAGCTTGACTTTTGACCATACATCGTGCCATTTTCGTCAGTGACCTGTTTTTCCTCTCAGTAACACCATTTTGCTGGGGTGTATAATGCATTGTACATTGGTGTTTTATCCCACGACTAGCTAGAAATGCATTAAATTCATGAGACATATACTCCCCCCCTCGATCGGAACTGAGGGTGCCCATAGTACATTTCGAGACATTTTCAGCCATCGCCAGAAATTGTTTGAAGCACATAAAAACTTCGGACTTCTGTTTAAGCGGAAATACCCATGCATGCCTGGAGTAATCATCAATGAAAGTCATGAAGTAAAGGTAATTGCCCAAGGACGGAGTTTGCATTGGCCCATAAACATCACTATGCACAAGCTACAACCTGCATGTGGCCTGAACTGAACCATCCTTTGGAAACTTAGAATGCTGCATCTTACCCAAAATACAGCCTCAAACATGTTTGACAGGTGCTTCAAGAGGCGGCAAAGAAGCAACCATATCAGATTTTTGCAAACGCAGCAAACTTGCAAAATTCAAATGACCAAAACGTGCATGCCAAAGTTTTGCATCTGAAATAGCCCTTGAATCTGCAACAACATTTGCAAAATTTTGTCCCCATTGTCATACAAAGTGAGCTTATATAGCCCACAGCACAAAAGGCCAGATGAAACAATTTCATCACCAAAACTGAGATCATGAACTGTACATCTGTCATCCACAAATTTGACTACAAGTCCAAGTCTAGCAAGTGCAGATATAGACAAGAGATTCTTCTTGATCCCAAGTACATAAAGTGCATCAACAAGTGTGAAAGAACTGCCATTAGCAGCAGTTTGCACAATCTTTCCTACTAGTTGAACCGGATAAGGGGCATTGTTGGCACAAGTGACTAAATTCCCATGAGGGACAGACTCGAGAGAGGTGAACAATTCACGATGTGAGGTAATGTGCTTTGTAGCACCATTGTCGAAATACCACACATGTGAATCTGCAGCAAACTGACAAGCATGCATCATGGACAATAGGGTTGTAAGTGCACTTTGCACTAAAAGCCCATTCTGCATCAACATCAATATTACAGTCTCATTTTACAGAAGACTCAACAATGGCTGCATTTGTAGTGGAACCACCCTCTTTCTTCTTAGCCTCTTTGGCCTTCAACTTAGGACACACCTTGATTAAGTGACCATTAGTTTTACAATAATGGCAACACATTTTCTTTTTGTCCTTATCACCAGAATTTTCAGACGAAGTGTTGCCAACAGAAGCATTGGGAACATAAGTTTTTTCACTCGTACCAGAACCATAAGAAGCGGCCGCATTGCTGTTACCACCCTTTCTTTGAGAAGCAATGAAAGCCTGTTCAACTGCACATTGCATAGTTCTTTTTTTTCTGGAAAGTGACTCTTGCAATAGCAATGTGCATAATGCATCAAACTTGACAACTTCAAGATTTCCTTGGGTCATCAGTCTCCAAGTACTAGAAAAAGTTTGGCAAGAATCTGGTAAGGCATCAAGAACAGTCTGCACAAGGGAACTGTCTGAAATGACTTCACCTACAGAAATAAGTTGCTCATTGATATCCTTGACACTAGCAAGGAAAGTGTCCATATCATCTTCCTCATGCATAATCTTTGACTCCAGCTCTTTACGCAGCAAAGCAATTTTAGCTTCATTACGACTTGCATAAATACCAACCAAAATATCTCAAGCCTGTTTTGCAGATTTTGCTGAACGGATGTGAGGAACAATGGTGCGCTTCATAGACAACACAATCAATGCATGAGCCTGCGCATCCTTTACATCGCAACGAGCTTGTTCTACTGTAGGCAAAACAACTCTAATAGCTGCAATCCTTGCAGCAAGACCTGCAACATCCTCAACATCGCCTACATCCTCAGAACCAGGACGTACACCAATGCCTTGCACAATATTCTAGACGCCCTTTGACACAAGAACATGTTGCATCATATAAGGCCACATAGGGTAATTGTCCCCATCTAACCTGCCTCAGCAACAAACATCTTGAACACATCTGTGTTGTTGTTGTCAGCCATGGTAAATGCTGCACCTGATGTGAAAACTGCCCGAAAATAGGAGAAACGAAGCGGGAACAACACGTGCTATATAACACAAACCATAGAAGACTGTAAGGCACCTGTTATGCAGAAACGGAACTGATAGAAATTCTGCACAAAATGACAAAATTGCCTGTGCAGACCTGCCTGTAGTGGAAATGAAGGCCGAAATGAGCCTGAATCAAAAATCTGAGCAGACTATGCTCTACGAGCTCATCCGAAATATTTGTCGACTTGCGAACGCTCGCCAAACCTCACTGAAATAGGAGAAAGTGAGCAGGCGTGTACTGGAGTAGCTGGCGATTAAGCCCAGGAGGACGCAACCTGCTCTGATACCAATTGTTGGAATTAGGGTTGTAGAGAAACACACATAGCTTGGAGAAGACGAAGGAAGCTCAAGGCACACAATAGAGAGTGTATTACTTAGTGTGCAATGGAAGGATGGATAGCCCTAGAGTGATGGGCGTATATACAATTCTCGGGGGAAAAAACCTCCTAAAGAGGGAAAAAATGCCCCGACGGTCCTAGTGTGTTCACACACATCACTACCACATGCATATGGTAACATTCTGGAACCAAGCTCTCATCCTTTTCCCTGAGGGAGGTTCTTGCAATTGTTTGGTTAGTTCTTGTATCTTTTCTACATAACTTCTGACCAACAACTTGCCATGCTTGATCTTATCAAGCTCACAGAGAATATCTTCATCCCCTATTGTCTGCGTATTCCAACTTGAAGGCTATAATGAGCTTGTGATACCAGTTGGCAGGCTGGGTAATGATAGTACGATTTCCTAGCTGCGTCCTTCAATGTTAGAGGAAAATACTTCCCCCCGTTCATCTTCATCAATATCTTTCAGCTCAATATAATCCTCAAAAGGCTTGTATGTGCACATCGGGGTCATCCTTCTTCCCTCCTTTGAATATTGGAAATGAAATGTTCATATCAGTGGAATGTTTGTTGGTTTTGCTGATTTTGGTTCTGATTAGTGTTAGCCTCACAATTCTGTGGCTCTATCTCCTTGACCCTCTCTTTTACTTTCTTCTTGGAGCGATGAGTTTTTCGACTCCTATCACTCTCATTAGTTTGCTTTTGACTTTTGGATCCCTAAGACCTATTCCTTCTTCCAGCCCTGTCAACCCTTTGACGCCTTGAATGATTGGAATGCTGCAAATCCCTCGATTCGTCAACAATGCCCCCTCCTGAGTGACCTCAGTTTATTTCCCAGGGTGCAGATTGGTTCCAGAGCCTACTTCAGTCTCTTCTGGAATCAGATTGACCCTCTCCGGGTTTTCCATAAAGCGAGTTGCGAGTCGTCGACCTTTTGTACTCGTTCTAGGTGGAATTGTGGACATATAATAGCTCTAATACCAACTGAGATGTAGTTTACCTATCTTAGAGCAACTTAGCTCAAATCATTGTGATCGCCAAAATGGAATGAGCTGGATGTAGTCAAACAGCTATTCCAGGTTGGTACTTAGAACTAGAGATGTTAGATTCAGAACATTTAGAGATCATTGAAAGATAGAACTAAAACTAGAAAGACAAGATACTAGAACTAAAAGATAAGACAGCGTAACTGAAGCTAGAAATGGAATTGCATTTCAAATATTCAGATTATAGCTGGAGAGCACTAAGTATCTCAGTAGCTAGTTTTGGAATTACACAAGGAGAGAAAGCACAATGAATGATACAAAGTAATACAAGGAGCACAAGTAGCTAAGGATGTCAGACAACTAAGTATTCTTGCGAGTCAGAAGTTGTACAAAATGAGTAACGGGTCCTATTTATAGGTTGTCAGCCGACTGGCTGTACAATGTTAGTTATTGTGGTAACTTGCTGGTTACCAATTCTGGAAGCTTCATCTGCCTGCTAGTCCTGTTAGAGTTAGTTCCCACCTTCTACATGACCATAGTATGATGTCTGATTTCTGTAATAGTTTTAGGTATTTGTGAGTTGACATACTTACTCATCTCTCCGACAGGCCAATACAAAATTGTTGCTTTTTTTCACAAAGTCTATCTTTTTGTAGGACAGTGGATTTGAAATGTAACGCCCAGACCTTATCCACATACTTTTGGGCAGACTCAAATGGGGCCATCCCCCGCCTTGCACTCCCTTCGTGGGACTCATCTTGGCAAGTGGAAACACCACACACAGTTACACACACTTGTTAAGTTCCTAAAGCAAGTGTGTGCTACTTTGGACATGTGGCCTAGTGAAGCTTAGTAAACAAAGACTAGAGTCAACTTACTAAATGAGGAAGGGATGATCTAACCTTAGTCTTTAGCTTTTCTCTTTCATTTAAGAAAACCATACGTTTACCTTTTAATTAATTAAGTTGAGTGCAAGATCTTTGCATAAACCTTGGAGGCCTATGAAGCTGACCCGAGGCTATAGCCTACCTGCTAATTTAGGACCCGTTGAATTAGGATAAACTTTGGCAAAAATAAAACTCACCCTTTAGGCTTTAAAACTTTCACCTCCTGTGAAAAATCTTAGCACAATGCTTTGAAGGTGCCGCCAAGCTGCTCCCAAAACTTGCTAAATTTAGATATCTTATGGCAAGTTAGAAGTTCAACCTAAGGCTTTTGAGACTTCATACTTAGAGTCTAAAGTGTTATTTGTATGACTAGAGATTAGCATAGTTATTTTCTATTTTTAGACTCCTATAATTGCTCTCAGTCATCTCTTTTGTCCTCCACCTTTGATCAAGGCTGCCCGAGATACATTTATCCTTCCTTGACTTGTACCTTTGGATGAGATAATTAGTTAGCAATTACCCTTGCTCTTTTATGGACTTTCCCCCTTTTGATCCGAAGCCTTGACCGGTTGGTCCATTAGGACTTAATTAATTTCACTTGTTCTCTTTTATTTTCCCTAGATTTAAGTGGCGATTTTAAGTCAAAAATACTTTTAAAAGGTTAGAAATTAATATTTATGGTAGGGTCAATCCCTCCCTTGGATATTGGCCCAAGACTCTGCATATACACAATTGCCTATGGTCTTTAACCAGGGATGGAGCTCAATAGGGAGATCAAGAAAGTCAACCCATATAGGAGCTTTAGTGGGTTTAGGGCCCCTAGGGTTAAACAGGGGGTTAAAGCCCTTGTACCATTTGAACATAGAAAGAGGGGTATTCTTAATCAGCCATTCACCTTGTCTAACCACTTGAAGGGTTGAGTTAGGGTCATTAAAAAAAAAAGTATTGCTTACTAGGCAGATATTGCACATGGGTAGTCCTTAAGATTTTATAATCCCATGACAAACATTCAAGCTGTCAACACTTCAATGGAAGGCCTAACCCCATGACACAGACCAACAATGTCGAGTTTCTCTAAACCTTTTACTCCATACCTCAATCTTTTCCATTGACTTTCCATCTACCGCAGCAAGAACAACAATTGGCTGATGCCTTGAAGATTCCTCGATCCCACCACTCATACATTTGTATGCTTTTTCATGTGCCTCTTCATGTGAAGAAGAAGTGTGGGGACAAAGCAACGTACAAGTCTGAACGACCAACCTTATTATTGTAGATACCTCACACGTTGAATCCAAGAAAATGTGTAACATAAACCTAAACTATCAAATCGACCTACCGGCTTCATCAAAGAGGAGACATTATTGGGCTAATTCAATGGCAACCAAACAAAAGGGCACGATGTCTTTAATGAAGAACTCTTAGGCAATGATCACATGAGGCATAATTTCCAGTTATTCTGATGAATAATCGAGCCCACCTCATGGTCACACGAGAGGTGAGGGTCAACATAGTAAAAATGTGGACAAGCTTTGGCAACTATGCCGATTTTGACATTGTTGTGCAATTGTGCTGATGAGCCTCTTAAAGAAAGATCGTGCTGTAGCTTTTGCTGCAAAACAAAAATAATATTTGCTCTTGAGCAACACGGTATGGCCCAACACCAACAAGTATCCTCTCTCTCACCGGTTGCCATCTCCAAGGCAAAGCTCATGTGCCAGTCTCCAAGCCGAGGCATACCAACTTACGATGCGCATGACCAGGATGAGGCGCAATTGTTCACGCATGGGCATAGGGATAACTTTGCTTATGGATGACTATGCCTAGCATGACCATGCTCTAATAGTGGGGTTCCTACGATATTCGAGTGTTTCAACTTCCACGGTTCGCATTCTATGGTCGCGCGCTTACTCTCTCATCAACGCGATGGCTCTCTCCTGAGTCCTGGGGCCTCTCTCTCTCTTTCTCTAAGGGGGACTGGACTCTGGAGTTCCGAGTTGGACACCGGAGACTCGTGGAGAGACAGAGAAAGAGAAGAGTCAGGACGCAGGACTCTTCAAAAGGAAGAAAAAGAAAAGTACTTTCCAAAATTTTAAATAAGCGGAGGGTGACGGGTCCATTCTAGCGATCCGAGTCCATCTGAATGCTGCATGGTTTCCTGAGTAAGAAGGCGACTGTTCTCTCTCTCTCTCTCTCTCTCTCTCTCTCTCTCTCTCTACAAACTTACAAAGTCACAATTCCATGAATTTCTGTCTGAACTATTTTATCGAAATTCAGGCATATGCGCTCTCTTTTATTTTATTATTTTCCGTTGCCAAATATTGCAGCGTATCATGACTTCTGGTAAGCATTAAAGAAGGTCTTTGTACAAGAATTAAAGATGTCAACATGCATTAGGGCCAGTAAAAGGACAGGTCGTCTTTTTTTTTTTCATAAAACAATGAAAGGCATTGCCATGAATATATTAGATGAGAAACAAAGAGATTACATCTGTTTGCTCAAGGAGAGAGCATAGGATTACAAAACAAAACTTTCCTTCGTTCCGGCCATTCTGACTAGTTCCAAGCAGTCTTGGCACGATCAGACTCTTATCCTCTGAGGGCATCCACTTCAGTTCTGATTTGAGATGGCAGTTCTCCGGACTGATTCCAGTGGTCTTCCAACATTACACCCCTTCACCAGTTGCTTGGAAGAGATTCCTTGCCAAGTCCAACATCTTAACCTTTTTCCTGTATATATGGCACTAGGAAATGTTGAGCTTCTCCACCTGCAAGGATATTTCATCCGTAAAAAAATTAAGATTAGGCACCTGGGAAGCTTCTTTATACATGTAGAAATTCCTATGTCTCTAGATTGCCCAAGCAAACTCAGCTCTAATATGATTCCAAATTACAGAGGGGGGCCCTACTCTATCACCCATCACTTGTTTCTAGGATAACGATTTTCGTAAGACTCTGAGCACTGGCTCCTAAAAGGTTTGTTGAGGGGACATTTCAGAAACAGGTGGGCTAAATTTTTAGTGCCCCCCTTACATCTAGCGCACAACATTCCATTTGACATTCCGGCATCTTTAAGTTTGGCCCCAATCCATAGGGCTTTATGGAGAATGAGCCAGAGCAGAGCAGACTTTTTAGGAGAAGAGGCATTGGACCAGAGGGATTTGAATTTGAAGGCCCACTGTTTCCTATCTAAGGTCAACTTCCATCCTTGGTTTAAGGTGATGTGAAGCGGGGAAGAGAGGGGGTTGGGGGTGGAGGAGAGCTGAGGGTGGGAAAGTTTGAAGTCTCCTCGCCAAGTGACCCCACGTAGGGAGAGGTCGGGGCTGCAATTGAGGAGTCTGTGCTAGGAGCTAGGCAGTTGCTCTAGTCTTCTCTTGAGATAGGAGATTTCCCAAGGCCAGAGTTGATACTTAAGCGAAAATTCGAAATCAGGCAACCAGTCGTGAAGGTCAGGAGACCAGACATCAGTCCAACATTTTACACCTTTTTTGTGAAGGGAAAGAGCCATCCTTAGTGGTCAACAATCTGAAGATCCCGCCTGGTGACCCAAGGCCACCAAATTGAGTCGTTGAGAAGCAAGGGTTGGTTGGACTTCCAGTTGGAAACCAGGTTTTTCCTATGCCTAATCCAACAGGATCCCCACAACAATTGAAGAAGATCTGACCCACTAGTGAACGATGGGTGGGGACTAAAGAAAAGGGTGAGATGCAAAAGATCCTTCCAGCCATAATGATTGATGACTGTGAAGTTTTTCAGATTTTTGAATAAAAGAATTACCCAAGAGGGCTCGAATGTCCATGCTCTTTGTATGTACATTGTAGAGGTGTAGTTGGTAATGTATATAAGTAGGTACACACACACACACACACACACACACACACACACACACACACACACACACACACACACACACACACACACACACACACACACACACACACACACACACACACACACTACTAGGGATAGTGTGTTAATATCCTTGTGGTGTTTTATAATAGGGACTATTTAACCTAAGGAGCCTTGGGTAAATTATTGGAGTAAAATCAATAGGGATATTTTTAGAGGTGCCTTCAATAAACACCTAACCATTAGTAGCTAATTAGAGTGCTATGAAGGAAGGTGGGTGGGCTCACTCTATCATTTTTTGCCCTCTTTTGTGACCTACTGCAACTCAACAATATTGCTCATTACCTTCCTCTTTCCCCTTCTCTCTTACCCCTCTCTTATCTCTCTTATCTCTCTATCTCTCTAGCCTCACTAACTCATAAGGAATGCGACCACTTAATGATGTGACACTACTGTATCATCTTCATCTTGAAGCTGGCCTGCCACAATACTTTAAAGGGAAATGGCCATGGGCTCCCATCACTATAAGTATGATTCATTTGATGCTATGGTACCATCCCTCATACTTGTATTGTAATGTGACTTCTACTGAGTCTTTTTTTGGCTATGGTTGGTTGGTTTATTTTCCTATAGGAAATGCTTTCCTTTCATTAAAGAAGTGTAACAGTGTGTATTGGCGGCCTTGGTTTGTGATTGCCTGTCAAAATGTAGGGCTTGTTCTGTTGATGCATATAGATGGTCCTATCATTAGCTCGAGCTGTTTCACATGGAAGGAAAGTAGCGTCCTGCAATAATGGATGAATGGTGTCTTAAAAAACTTCAAACTTGGTGGAAGATACTATATGGTAATGTTGATTGTAGAAGGCAAGGACAATACCAACAGGAGGGAACTCCTCCTTAGAAGGCCGAACAGCAAGATCAACGAGGAGCTGGCGACGAATCAACTGAAGATGAAAAAAAGCGAGCTCAAGAAGAGTCACAAAGCCTGCAAGCAAGGTAAATGGGCAGTATATCAAGGTGGTAAAGCCATCATCCAAGAGTGTCAAGCCCCTAAAAAGGTTCTATCTAACCCTCCCTAGATCTTGTTTCCTTTTTTCTTTTCTTTTACCCTTGGATCGCCACTAAAGCAAAAAATATCTCGTGCTATGGCATGCATCTATCAAGTCCATTTGCGGATTGATTTGGTGATGGTCGATCCTAGCTCCCTTTGTGTGTAAGGGTGTTTTCCCACATCTCTTGGAGAGAGAGAGAGAGAGAGAGAGAGAGAGAGAGAGAGAGAGAGAGAGAGAGAGAGAGAGGAGTCCATCCAAGCTCCGTGCCTCTTTCCTACTTTCCCTCGTTCTCCATGGTTGTGACTTCTCCATGGTTGTGTCTCTCCCTTGAGCGCTGATACTGGTGTAAGCGATTGGGGACTAGCACATGCACATCTCCACCCAATCATGCCATATATAGGCCCTTGGCCTACTAAATATAGGCCTGCTTGTACCACATGTGTTTCCTAGCCCTTAGCCCTGTCCATCGTACCCTAGGCCTGACATAAATGGCTCAAAGTCCTCCAAGGATGTGCTCTATGATAAGGATGACCTAGAATCTAGGTATGTTCTATTCTTTGGGGAGAGGGCATCTCAGAGATACCCCTCCTCAAAAGGTCTATGCACAAATTATACAATTTACACTTTTATACAATTTTCAATATACATCAAAGTTGCGGAAGCATTTGCATAGGGGAGGAGTTCTCAACGCCCGACCAAGCATGGAGTTTAGTCCATAAGCCGGACTGCATCCAGAGCTACCTAGCGACTAGTGCTACCCCTGAATGGGTGTTATGAAAGAAAGCGTACTCAAGAAAAATATAACATGGTGGAGGGTGAATATATGTGTACACCGCTTTGGGGGAAGAGAGAGAGAGAGAGAGAGAGAGAGAGAGAGAGAGAGAGAGAGAGAGAGAGAGAGAGAGAGAGAGAGAGAGAGAGAATATAGTGGAGATTGAAATAGAGTGCACAGAGACATGAGAAGATGACAACAGAGAATCTTTAAATGCCCATCTAATGGAATAGGCAACCATGTGTAAATGCAATGACAAAATCTTGGTATACCATAACATCAAAAAAAGTTTATGGCAAAACAACTAGCAGAGCACCGGACCCTGTGTATGGAACAATCAACCCACCCATCCGCTCTACCATGGACAGAGCATAGAAAATTTCACTTCGTCGAGAGTGAGCTAGAACACCTCCAACCTACTTGAGCTAGACATAAGCTGGGGCCGCTTCACCTCCCTCCATGAACCCGAGCTCTGAAAGGATCCCAAGTACCAGTAGGTGGTAAAGTATCAACACCAACCATACCAATTTAGGCGCCACGCCTCTTCGATGCCCAACACCAGGTGTTTAAGCAATCGAAGGCAAAATCCCTGACGCGTTAGCCGTGTAGGTCATTCAACCCCGGATGCACTAATCATGTAGATGAGCCTAACAAAAAGAAGAAGATCTAGGTAACACCCTCGATCCAGCAAAGCCCCAGGTCAACGAACCTATAGTCTACGGCTATGTAGGTGATCTTAGTCTTGTAGCGATGCTTCCATGAGAAATATAATACATGAGTCCTATCACAATAGCACTTCCCATATGCAAAAACAATCTTTTCCAAGCAGTTAGACTGTACAGGGTCTCTACCCTTACATGTCTTCCATAAACCATCGAAATCACTTCATGATTCAATCCCAAAACCATAAACCATAATCCAATCACATCACAAGGGTGAGCACTGCACCCAACTTGGGTGAGGCACGATCAATCCTGCATAACCAATTTAGAACATAACATGGCTGCAAAAATTTCGGCAGCTAAACCATATCCAGAAAAAAAACCATGAGACACACATGCTTACACCATATAATATCAACCATAATTCATAGGGGAATCTCAGCCCTTAACCATGAATCATAATCACAGTGAACTCGCTCCCACACTTGGAGTTTGACACATCTCCTGCAATCAATCGGAGTCCACACACAGGTGACCCTTAAAATGTGATTCTTTCATGCATAAAAAGAGTCCGACCAACAACTAATCAAGATATAAAAATCCAATTTTGACAACATTCAACCATGCAAAGTTGATGCATCACATCTGCACTTCACCTCCCTAGCACATAGATCTAGTTATGACCTAGGAAGATGGAAAGAAATCATAACCATGCACATGAGGCATCCACATCAATCCATAAGTTCCCATACATCATATGATAACATTCCAACACCATAAACATGACGCAAAACAGCTCCGACCTTCAGGCCAACCATAAACCACAACTTCACACATATGCAAAAAACAACTTTTTGGCATTTTTGGGCGTATGAAAAACATGCAATTGAAAGTATCTGACCTCAATACAATGCATCAAGCTCAGATCCATAATATAAACTATCACTCTATCACATCACTTCACCCATATGGTACTCACACAACAAACGGTAACCCCAAAAGAAAGTCACCTTATTTATATCTGCCTATGTGGTTCGGGATGTTTAACCATATACTCTCACATATGTTTATGGCCATCTAATAGTTGAAATCAACTCACCAAACAAACCATATAACATATTAAAACAGCTCGGTTAACTCACAACGTCATATGGTACCCCCCGTTCGTAGCACCCCTACACGTGTAGGTAAAACCGGTGTCAGGAGTTTTTTGGAGCAAGGGATTGCGCATATGTACATACACATGCATGGTGCATCAATAAAGAATTGCCCATTTTCCATAGCCAGGTGGTTACGTGGGGCCCACATGTGTACAGGTAGGACAACATGTACATAGTGCATCGATTTTCACTATTACCAGTACCAGTGTGTTTTTTCTACAATAATGAGGAGTTGGTAGCGCGTAAAACTTCTCGAGGAAGTTATCCGCAGACTGATGACATGAGGTAAGCAGGTGCATTAGATGGCATCTAGTGGCGTCAGGACGTCGAATGGGCTCAATACTTGCATGTGGATGAGTACGGACACGACGTGGGTGTTTTCTTGTGATACTTATGCAGAAAGGTCATCATGAGGACCACTTTTTGGGGCTACTTCACGTGGTTGCGGGATGCATTATTGGGAAAATCTGAGTGCCAGGTGTGCGGATGATGCAAAAAGGTGACAACTATGCACTGCGAGGTCAGTTTTTGGCATGTTCGGGGTCCGTTTGAGGTCATCTAAAAGGCCAAGGGTGCCCAACTAATAAAGCTAAGTGTGGGAACTAAAAAAACTGAGAGAAGACCAGAAAAAACGTGGAGAAGAGAGAAGGAACAACCGCAACTGTGTTTTTGGGGTTTTTGGAGCCTGTTTTGGCCGTAAACTGCTCATCCGAGGTCGGATTTGAGCACTTTAACATTGTAGACTGGGGTTTTGGGCCGTTCCGGACGCGATGGCGCTGTCCATTTTGCCAAATTCCTCACTCTTTTTCTGCTGTTTTGGCTGTGTAAGTTTCTCCTATGAGCGAAGCTTCTGCTCCAGTTTGTGATTGTATCTGGCTTATTTTACCCATATTGTGTGAGCTATTTGCCCCATTGGTGTTGGCCCAAGATCCTTTGTATCTAAACATTAGAAATTCTCCTCTTTTGAGCTGAGTTTTTTGTGTGTGTGTGTGTGTTTGTGTGGAGTGGGCAAGTGGATAGTCTCTCTCCTCTCACTCTAGAGGTGTGTTCCCTGTCTCGGCCAGGTGTGTTGTGTAAGTCGAGTGGTGTCCCATAGTGTGTGTGTGTGTGTATCTTCCCAAGAGTGTGTGTTGGGTCGTTATAGAGGCGCTGTGTGTGTTTCCATCCCGCTCACATTCTTTTGGCGCCCCCACTGAGGATCTTCTTTGAGTACCTTTTCCTTCGAGCTTCAAGCTTCGAGATTCGGGATTACAGGTTGCAGGTTACAGGTTACAGGTTACAGGTTATAGGGATAGGTACAGGTACATGTGATTCACACAGGTACAGGTAGCTGGAGTACAGTGATATACTAGCATTGGTGTCGCTTGCAGTTGTTGTGGGTATGCATCACTTGGCGCCTGTTTGAGCGCATTTTCTGTTGGATTGTACGTTACTTGTGGAAACTTCCATGGTACACCTTAGTGGAGCCATATATGGTCTTATTTGGCAGTCCCAGCCATTTCTGAGACTTGGTCTGGAAGATAGTCATTTTTGAGACTTGACTATACGCGATTTGCATTAGCCTTCGTGTGAGGGTCGATAGCGTGAGGTTTTATTAAGCTGGGGGATTCTCAAATGTGGAGATCCTTTTGGTGATACAGGTAGCTGGAGCACCCTTTTCGTGACCTCGCCATAGGCTATGTATTAGTGATTTCTATTTGATGCTCGGGTTCTATTGTTGACAGTTTATGCATACATATACACTCTATATTTTGGGTTCCTACTGCTCTACTTCTGGGGAAACTCTGCCAAAAATTTTCTGAGCTGTGATGGCTATTTTTTTGGTCTTTTGAGCCATTTATGCTGTGATGTTGCTGAAATTTTGGCAAAATCAGAGGATAAGTCAGGTGTGCCTTCTTGGGAGCTGCATGGTTGGCTTTAATGGATGATCAAAATGGCCCTCAATTCACTCCATTTCATTTAACTCAAAGAATCCAGATAAATGTTCATGTGTCCAGGAAGATTTTTTTCCAGCAGCGCATAGTCTTTATGTTCGGGCCAAGAAGATTACGAGAGATCTTGGAATGTCCTTTGCCTGTTGTAATTCCGATGATCAACTATGAAAACTCATTTGATGTGCATGTGTTTTTCCTTATCTAAAGTTGAGCTCCATTGAAGTTTTTGGGAATTGAGTCAGTAAAAGTTTTGGGTTCTTGCACATGTGTTCAAAGGGGTTCTCAAAGCATTGTAACTTGGGTAGCCATGGCTTTCTCTTATCCGGAGTTTCATGGAAGAAGTGATGAAGATGTGGAAGACTTTTTGGAAAAGATGAAGGTTGCTTGCATTAGCAACCAGATTCATGACCCTGCGCAGATGTTACGTCTTCTCCAAATTTGTTTAAAGAGTGATGCACGAGTCTGGTCCAAAACATTTGAAGAGGAGTTGCGTGCAGCGGATCCACCTGTAAGATTGAGTTGGGACAATCTAAGGCATGGGTTGGAAGTGAAGTTTGTGAAGATAGAAGATCCTTACAAAGTGTGGCAAGAAGTACAAGGTTTGGTGCAAAAGGAAGGTGAGCAAGTAGATGCGTACATACGTAAGTTCTCATTAGCATGGGAGCGGATGTGCAAGGCCTTAACACCACAGGTACCCCCGCCTGACATGATGAAGAAGGACAGGTTCTTGGCTGGTCTTTGGGAGAATATACGTTGGAGAGTGGAGCTAAAGAAGCCTAGGACATTTGAAGATGCACTAGAGGTAGCAAGGAACAAAGAGTGGAAGTTGAGGAAAATGAGCCAGTTAGGGGTGGAGTCTTTGCCCATGAGGTCTGAATTTCAGCCTATAGAGCCTTTACAAGGTCGCATGTCAGGGGTTCATCATGAACCAGTGGTTCCTGTTACTACTCAGGTTATGCCAGTAGTGGTCACTACATCGGTGCAAGATAATGGGCTAAGGCAAGACATGAGGCAAGTGGTAGATTTGATGAAGAATCTCAGCCTAAACATGCTAGGTCAAGTGGGAAATAATCGAGGTCGAGGGAGGTTTGCAAATCATCCAGGAGGTGAAGAAAGACCTAGGAATGGTTTTGGACAAAGTAATGGTAGGTTCTGGAGGCAGACGCCCACATGTTATAATTGTGGAGAGTTGGGCCACATCAGGCCACAGTGTGATAAGCCACCAAGGATGGGGGGAGACATGTATCCATTGCCAAGACAGGTGCTAACTAAGTCAAATGATTATGGCATCGAAATTAAGGGAGATGAAGGAACCAGTGGTTTAACCTAGGAGGAAAAGGGAAAGACAAAAGTGCTAAGTGTAGTCACCTTGGAGAAGGCATCAAAGCTAGAGGATACATTAGTGATGCCTATTGGGAAGAGGACCATAGGGGATAAGGAAGGAAGAAGTGCCCCACGTCCTAGTAAGAAGAAGGGAAAGAGTCATGAAGGCGAGGATGTCAAGGCCAAGAGGAAAAGGAGATCTCGTCGAAAGTTTCATGTTTCAGATTTTCCACTAGGGGATGAGCAATTAAGCTATGACTTGAAGGAGGATCTGACGAGCAGGAAGGCAGATGTTACTTTTGGACAACTTATAGAGATGGTGCCTAAGCTAAAGCGACAGTGGAAGAGGATGGTTAACCCAATGGAGAAAGAGCCACAGAGAGGCTCAGTAAAGGTGTTGGCAATGGATGAGTTACCAGACATTTGTCCAATAGTAGATGTGTGGCATAAAAGGAAAAATTTGGGACAAGGTTATGTGGATGGCGGAGCCCAAATATGTGTCATAACACACTCATGCGTTGAGAAGATGGGTCTCACAGTGGCTGGGGTGTCAGGTTTCCGGATCAGATTGGCAAACCATCAGAAAGTAAAATGTTTGGGTGTTGGAAAGAGCTTACAAGTGGAACCATATGATGCAAAGGCAGTGGTTGATTTTCATGTGATGCCAACAGGGTTGGGAGGATATCCTATTATACTGGGCAGACCATGGTTACGTGCAGTGGGAGCTGTTCAAGATTTGCGACATGGTACGATTAGCCTCTATGGAAAGACAGGTACCAAGAAGATTTATAATATGGACACAAGGAAACGATTAGAAGAGATTTATGAAGATGAGGATGAGTCTAGTGATGAAGACTATTCCACGGTGACAGATGAGGATAGTGATAGCACTACCAGCAGTGATGAGGATGTTGATGTTGCATTTCTTTTGATGAACAAAGGAATCCAGGAGTCTGGTTTAGTTGCATTTGCGAATGAAGTTGAAGATGAGAGTGAAGGGCCTTATGAAGTGATTGAAGGGCTGATGCAAACGAAGGTTGAATTGTCAAAGAAGCAGGAATTGATGACACAAATGATCAGTGGAGACCTCTCAGCTATGGAGAAGGAGATATATTTGCACATGCTGGCTAGTTTTCCTGATTTGTTCATTACTTCATATGAAGAGATCAGAGGGTTCAAGGGTGAAGAGATGCATATAGAGCTGAAAGAAGGTGCTAAGCCAGTGCGGCAAAGGCTAAGAAGGATGGGTCAAGAGCAAATGGAATCCTTGCAAGAAGAGGTGGACAAGTTATTAAAGGCAGGGTTTATAGTTCCAGTGGAGACCACAGAATGGGTGAGTCCAGTAGTGGTCAATCCAAAGAAGGATGGAAAGTGGAGGATTTGTGTAGATTTTAAACCCTTAAATGCAGCCAGTAAGAAGAACCCATATCTCCTTCCATTCATCGATCAGATCTTGGATTCAGTGGCAGGTTATGAGAGGTACAATGTGTGTGATGGCTTTTCAGGCTATTTCCAATTGAAGATTGCTCTTAAAGACCGCACAAAGACAACTTTTATTACGCCATGGGGCTGCTATTGCTATACAGTATTGCTGTTTGGGTTGTCAAATGGACCTTCTTTCTATCAAGAGAGAGCAAATTGGGTGTTGGAACCATTCATTGGTAGTTGTGTTAAAGCTTTTATGGATGACTTCTGTGTCTATAGCAGTAGGGTTGAACACCATGAGAAGTTGTAGATGGTATTGGCTCGATATGATGAATGTGGAGGATAACTAAATCCAAAGAAATGTCATCTAGCACAGCCAAGGGTGAAGTATTGGGCCATATGGTGTCAGAAAATGGCATTGAGGCTGATCCAGACAAGGTGAAGTCTATTATTCTTCTCCCATCACCTACGAGTACTAAGCAATTGGCAACCTTTATACACAAAGTGAAGTACATGGCACAGTTTATTCCATTGTCTTCGCAGCTTCTTTATCCATTACAACAAGTGACAAAGCATGATCCATTGCAATGGGATGAAAAGTGTGAAGAATTGTTTCAAGAGGTGTTAGGGGGGTTGTCAGCCATGCAGGCTCCTGATCGGGAGAAAGTGTTTTATGTAAATCCATCAGTAGGGGATGATGCCATTGGAGCCATGCTATTGCAAAAAGGGAAGGGCAGCCATTATATGAGGCCAGTGTATTGTGCAAGCCGAGTGAAATTGGTAGCGGAGAGAAAGTTCTCGGAAGTAGAGCTAGTGATGGCCAATGTAATATTTGCTTGTCGACGATTTCGTCATTACTTGCTACCACGACCTTTTGTTTTCTTGACGAGTTATGCCTTTTTGCCACAGTTAATTAATGGTACTAACATGTCAAATGTGGTGAAGAAATGGGTAATTGAGCTGCAAGAGTTTGAGTTCTCTTTTCTAGTGGAAGATAGTACAAGGGCTACCCTAGCTAATTTGCTGACTTATAACGAGAATCCCCTTATTGTTAAGGAAGAGGTGGTGAGAAAGGTAGTTGAAGAAGTGCCATAGATCAGCAATGCACATGTGTTGTTCTTTGATGGCTCATACAGAAAGAGCCATGATGCAGCTTCAGGGGGTATAGCACTTTATGATCCAGAGGGGAAGCTAGTATGCAAGAGAGGGTTCAAATTGGATGCTCATAGTAACAATGAGGCTGAATATGCTACTCTGGATGCCGGATTACACATTTGTTTGAAGCATGGGGTTCGAAGGTTGAGCATAAAAGGTGATGCCTTGTTAGTGGTGAAGCAAGTGCTGGGTGTGTGGAAGAGCAAGAACAGCTCATTGAAGGAAATGTGTTTCAGAATTAAAGGTCTGTTAAAAAAGTTTGAAGCATGGAGCATCAGACACATTGAACGTGCTCTAAATGGAGAGGCACATGAAGCAGCTCAAAGCATGATTGGGGAGCTATTTGTGTTGAGGACCACTTTACCTCTTTATCATGGACGGGAAAGTTTTGCTCAAGAAGAGGAGTTTTTGCTAACAGGAATCATTCCAAAGGAGATTTAGAAGTCTAAGAAGTATGGATTTGTGCGTAGAGCATACAGGTACAAGTTGATTGGTGATGTCTTATACATGAAAGGGTTTGATCTCGTGTTGAGACGTGTACCTTGGAGGGAGGAGATTTACAGAGTGTTGGAAGAGAATCATGAAGGCGCATGTGGCGGCCATTTTGCTCTAAAGATCACTTTGCATAAGATCTTGCAAGAGGGGTATGTATGGCCTAGTTTGCACAAGGATGTTCACCATTGGTGTAGGTCTTGCAATAGGTGTCAAGCATTTGGAAAGAGAGTGTTGAAGCCAGAGCTACGAAAAACCATTATGGCGTTTGATGTGTTTGAAAAGTGGAAAATTGATGCAATAGGCCCGTTACCTATCACAAGCAGGGGCAAAAGCTATATTTTGACTACAGTGGACTATCTCTCTAGATGGGCAGAGGCTATAGCAGTAAAACAGATCCCTGCAAAGGATGTGGAAAAATTTGTGTATGATGAAATATGTTGCAAGTTTGGGGTTCCACTGGAGCTACTTTCAAATAAGGGGTCTGGCTTTAGGGCTAAATTGCTAGATTTTTTATGTGCAAAGATGAAGATTAGGCACCAGCATACCACTCCTTATTACCCACAGTGTAATGGCTTAAATGAAAGATTCAATGGTGAGTTGGTACAGATTCTTTCGAAAGTGACAGATCACCAAGGAAAGAGTTGGGATTTGGAATTGCCTAGTGCATTATGGGCTTACCGTACTTCGGTGAAGACAGGTACAGGGTTTACTCCATTTCATTTGGTGTATGGAAAGGAAGCACTATTGCCTGTGGAAGTAGAGTTGCCTGCAATCAAGATGTTAGAGAAGTTGCTTGGGCTGCCTAGTGATGCATTCGAAGAGAGGCTCTTACAGCTACAAGAGGTTCAACTGGATCGGATGAGTGCATTGGAACATTATGGGCAGATGCAAGATAGGGATTTGGCAAAGATAAATGAAAAGGTCAAAAGTAAGGGTATCAAGAAGCATGACTTGGTTTTGCACTACAACAGTAAGCTGGACAACACCTTCCAAAAGAAGTTTCAAATTAAGTGGGAAGGCCCTTTCAAGGTAGTGGAGTGTTTCCCGAATGGTACATATCAGTCGGCTAACCTGGATGGGGTTCTACATAAGTCAAGGGTCAATGTATTGCGTCTTAAATTGTATCATGCCAGGTTAATGATGGTGGAGCAAGATGAGCTGTTTGTGGATCAAGCAGTGTTGGTGAAGGATGAGGAGACTTGTGACGCTGCGAGTCTCATATCGCTTTTTGCTGCTGCTGATCATGAATGATCTAGCAGGCTAGGGGATGGGAAAATTATGTCAGGAGTTTTTTGGAGCAAGGGATTGCACATATGTACATACACATGCATGGTGCATCAAATAAAGAATTGCCCATTTTCCATAGCCACGTGGTTACGTGGGGCCCACATGTGTACAGGTAGGACAGCATGTACATAGTGCATCGATTTTCACTATTACCAGTACCAGTGTGTTTTTTCTACAATAATGAGGAGTTGGTAGCGCGTAAAACTTCTCGAGGAAGCTATCCGCGGGCCGACGACATGAGGTAAGCAGGTGCGTTAGATGGCATCTAGTGGCGTCAGGACGTCAAATGGGCTCAATACTTGCACGTGGATGAGTACGGACACGACATGGGTGTTTTCTTGTGATACTTATGCAAAAAGGTCATCATGAGGAACACTTTTTGGGGCTACTTCACGTGGTTGAGGGATGCATTATTGGGAAAAGCTGAGTGCCAGGTGTGCGGATGATGGAAAAAGGTGACAACTATGCACTGCGAGGTCAGTTTTTGGCCTGTTCGGGGTCCGTTTGAGGTCATCTAAAAGGCCAAGGGTGCCCAACTAATAAAGCTAAGTGTGGGAACTAATAAAACTGAGAGAAGACCAGAAAAAACGTGGAGAAGAGAGGAGGAACAACCGCAACTGTGTTTTTGGGGTTTTTGGAGACTGTTTTGGCCGTAAACTGCTCATCCGAGGTCGGATTTGAGCACTTTCACATTGTAGACTGGGGTTTTGGGCCGTTCCAGACGCGATGGCGCTGTCCATTTTGCCAAATTCCTCACTCTTTTTCTGCTGTTTTGGCTGTGTAAGTTTCTCCTATGAGCAAAGCTTCTGCTCCAGTTTGTGATTGTATCTGGCTTATTTTACCCATATTGTGTGAGCTATTTGCCCCATTGGTGTTGGCCCAATCTCCTTTGTATCTAAACATCAGAAATTCTCCTCTTTTGAGCTGATTTTTTTGGGTGTGTGTGTGTGTGTGTTTGTGTGGAGTGGGCAAGTGGATAGTCTCTCTTCTTTCACTCTAGAGGTGAGTTCCCTGTCTCGGCCAGGTGTGTTGTGTAAGTCGAGTGGTGCCCCATAGTGTGCGTGTGTATCTTCCCAAGAGTGTGTGTCGGGTCGTTATAGAGGCGCTGTGTGTGTTTCCATCCCGCTCACACCGGTTATAGAGCTATTAATAACTCACATTCCCGAGGTGATAACGGAGACCTAAATTCATTTATCATCAAGTTTCATAAATCTTTTCAAATGGTTAAGTGGGTTTTCCCCTCCGGTGAATCTATATAGTGGTTCTCCAAGGAGCCTGGAGTCAAAAAATTTGGTTGTGCAGTGGACAAGTTGTTTTTTGACTATATCTCTTGGCTCGTGCGTGTTTTTCACATGATATCAAAGAGAGTAAATGTTCTAAATGATGTGTTTTATCTCTAGTATAAAGGGTTCCGGATGATTCATAATGGTTTGTGATTCATGCCCAAAATAGTGTTCCTACTGCCTTATGAAAAGCACTTTTTATGCACGCACGTGACCATAAACGCATCATGTTCATAAATCAGTGTGTTGAACATGATGAAATAATCATGGAGCAACTTCATATGTACTCGGTTGATCCATACATGCACTCGTATGCAAAAAAACAATCACCGAAAGGGTGACTACTCAAGAGAGAGAGAGAGAGAGAGAGAGAGAGAGAGAGAGAGAGAGAGAGAGAGAGAGAGAGCTATGGAGTTTAGAGCTTCTCATCGTGCTTTAGAATAGATTAGGGGATGTCGAATGGCTTCTTGCTTTTCCGCAAGAGAGCGGTGATGAGAGCTACGTAGAGGTATCTACCACGAAAGCTTTCGGAGAGCATGTACACAGTGGAACAAGAGAGAAGATAATAAGCAAGTAGAGAGAGAATATTCTTCTTCTTCTTCTTCTTCTCGAAAGAAGAGCTTATGGAGATGGTGATGAAGAGCTTGCACCACTCCGTATAATAGATACGTATAGCCTTGCGGTAGTAGACGCAACAGACGACACTGAAAAGTAAGGCTTGTAGGTGAATTTATAGGCTCTACAGCTGGCTGGAGTGTGTTCCAAGCAGAAAACTAGCGCTAGTTTTTGAGCTAGAAATAGCTGCAAGCTTTTAGGAACTTTGATAAGAACAAGCCTTTGCTTTTGGTGGTCAACTCTCCCACTTACCATTCAATTTTTATAACAAAATTGGCTGTCTAAGCAGTATCTAGCCAACTAATGGAAACCGTAGCTAGACTATGCTGCACCGTGATGTCCCGACTTAATTAGGATTTTCTCGTACTGCCCCGACGTTTTTATGATATCGCTTTTCATAAAAATAATTCCTGTAAAAATCTTGTCTGGTCTCGTTTTTGCTCCGGATGATGATTTTTAAATCCGACGGAGACTAAAAATAATATTTTTATGTTTAGGTCATCATAAGATGCACGTTGCTTTTCATAAACACAGAAAAGCATGAAAAACTAAAAATAGCGTAAAAAGTAAAAAAAAGCAAAATTTTCTAAAATTGAACCACAGGTTCCCTTCGTCCACTAGAATAAGAAAGTGGACTCGCTTTTCACCAAAAGCACTAAAAATCATGAAAAGCTATAAATAGCGCGAAAACTCAAAAAGAAGATTTTTATAAAAATGAACTATAGCTTCCCCGGAACACGTAGATTGAGGATCAGACCTTGCTTTTTGCGAAAAAGCATCTAAAAGTATAAAAAGCATTAAAAAGCTAAAAATAATAATTTTTTTCAAAACTAAACCAAACGCCCGTTTAATCTACTGGAACATAGAAACGACCTTGGTTTTTACTTTAGAACCTTCCAATACTGTCAATCAAGCATCTTAAGGCAAAATAGATATTTTTCTTATTTTTAGAAGAGACCCAAAAATTGGGGATCTTACATCCTTCCACACTTGAAAAATTCGAGGTGTCCTCATATGGACATGAAATTTGGACAATTCAGCCTCATTACTGTTACCATATACATGTGGTAGTGATGTGTGTGAACACACTAGGACCGCCGGGGCATTTTTTCCCTCTTTAGGAGGTTTTTTCCCCCGTGCATTGTATATACGCCCATCACTCTAGGGCTATCTATCTTTCCATTGCACACTAAGTAATATACTCTCTATTGTGTGCCTTGAGCTTCCTTCGTCTTCTCCAAGCTGTGTGTGTTTCTCTGCAACCCTAATTCCAACAATTGGTATCAGAGCAGGTCACGTCCTCCTGGGCTTAGTCGCCAGCTGCTCCAGCACACGCCTGCTCACTTTCTCCGATTTCAGTGAGCTTTGGCAAGCGTTCGCAGGTCGACAAATATTTTGGGAGAGCTCGAAGAGATCGGTCTGCTCAGAATTTTGATTTGGGCTCATTTCGGCCTCCGTTTCCACTACGGGCAGTATTGCACAGGTTATTTCGTCATTTTGTGCAGATTTTCTGTCAGTGCCATTTTCTGCATAACAGGTGCCTTACAGTCTTCTACGGTTTGTGCTATATAGCACAAGTTGTTCCCACTCCATTTCTCCTATTTTCGGGCAGTTTTCACATCAGGTGCAGCATTTACCATGGCTGACAACAACAACACAGATGTGTTCAAGATGTTTGCTGCTGAGGACAGGTTGGATGGGGACAACTACCCTATGTGGGCTTATATGATGCAACACGTTCTTGTGTCAAAAGGTGTCTGGAACATTGTGCAGGGCATTGATGTACGTCCTGGTTCTGAAGATGTAGGCGATGTTGAGGATGTTGCAGGTCTTGCTGCAAGGATTGCAGCTGTTAGAGTTGTTTTGCCTACAGCAGAACAAGCTCGTTGGGATGTTAAGGATGCGCAGGCTCATGCATTGATTGCGTTGTCTGTGAAGCGCACCATTATTCCTCACATCCGTTCAGCAAAATCTGCAAAACAGGCTTGGGATATTCTAGCAGGTCTTTATGCAAGCCACAATGAGGCTAAAATTGCTTTGCTGCGTAAAGAGCTAGAGTCGAAGATTATGCATGAGGAAGATGATATGGACACTTTCCTTGCTAGTGTCAAGGATATCAATGAGCAACTCATTTCTGCAGGTGAAGTCATTTCTGACAGTTCCCTTGTGCAGACTGTTCTTGATGCCTTATCAGATTCCTACCAGACTTTTGCTAGTACTTGGAGACTGATGACCCAAGGAAATCCTGAAGTTGTCAAGTTTGATGCATTATGCACATTGCTGTTGCAAGAGTCACTTTCTAGAAAAAACAGGACTAGGCAGCGTGCAGTTGAACAGGCTTTTATTGCTTCTCAAAGAAAGGGTGGTAACAGTAATGCAGCCACTTCTTATGGTTCTGCTGCGAGTGGCAAAATTTCTGTTCCTAATGCTTCTGCTGGCAGCACTTCGTCTGGCAATTCTGGTGATAAGGGCAAAAAGAAGATGCGTTGCCATTATTGTAAAGCCAATGATCACTTGATCAAGTCGTGTCCTAAGTTGAAGGCCAAAGAGGCTAAGAAGAAAGAGGGTGGTTCCACTGCAAATGCTGGTTACACTACAAATGCAGCCATTGTTGAGTCTTCTGTGAAAGGAGATTGTGATGCTGATGTTGATGCAGAATGGGCTTTTAGCGCAGAGTGCACTTACAATCCTGCTGTCCATGATGCATGCTTGTCAGTTGCTGCAGATTCACATGTGTGGTATTTCGACAGTGGTGCTACAAAGCACATTACCTCACATCGTGAATTGTTTACCTCTCTCGAGTCTGTCCCTCATGGGAATTCAGTCACTTGTGCCAACAACGCCTCTTATCCAGTTCAGGGAGTTGGAAAGATTGTGCTCACTGCTGCTAATGGCAGTTCCTTCACACTTGTTGATGCACTTTATGTACCTGGGATCAAGAAGAATCTATTGTCTGTATCCGCACTTGCTAGACTTGGACTTGTAGTCAAATTTGTGGATGACAGATGTACAGTTCATGATCTCAGTTTTGGTGATGAAATTGTTGCATGTGGGCTTTTGTGCCGTGGGCTGTATAAGCTCACTTTGTATGACAAGTGTGGACAAAATTTTGCAAATGCTGTTGCAGATTCAAGGGCTATTTCAGATGCAAAACTTTGGCATGCACGTTTTGGTCATCTGAATTTTGCCAGTTTGCTGCGTTTGCAGAAATCTGATATGGTTGCTTCTTTGCCGCCTCTTGAAGCACCTATCAAACATGTTTGTGAAGGCTGTATTCTGGGTAAAATGCAGCGTTCTAAGTTTCCAAAGGATGGTTCAGTTAGGGCCACATGCAGGTTGCAGCTTGTGCATAGTGACGTTTGTGGGCCCATGCAAACTCCGTCCTTGGGCAATTACCTGTACTTCGTGACTTTCATTGATGATTACTCCAGGCATGCGTGGGTATTTCCGCTTAAAGCGAAGTCCGAAGTTTTTATGTGCTTCAAACAATTTTTGGCTATGGCTGAAAATGTCTCAAAATGTACTATGGGCACCCTCCGTTCCGATCGAGGGGGGGAGTATATGTCTCATGAATTTAATGCATTTCTGGCTAGTCGTGGGATAAAACACCAATGTACAGTGCCTTATACACCTCAGCAAAATGGTGTTGCTGAGAGGAAAAACAGGTCGCTAACGGAAATGGCACGATGTATGGTCAAAAGTCAAGCTTTGCCGCATTCTTTTTGGCTTGAGGCCATCATGTGTGCCACTTATGTACTTAACAGGTGTCCTACGAAAGCTTTGCAGTCTATTACTCCATATGAAGCATGGCATGATAGAAAACCTTCTATTGAGCACATGCGTGTTTTTGGCTGTTTGGCATATGCTTTGGTGCCACAAGTGCAGCGCAGAAAATTGGATGATAAGGCTGTCAAATGTATTTTTGTTGGTTATAGTGCTGAAAGCAAAGGTTACAGGTTGTATCATCCGCAAACAAAACGTATTTTGGTTTCACGGGATGTAGTGTTTGTGGAAGATTCTGTTCAACCCTTGCTGTCATGTACTAGAGATAGTAATGTAAGCTCACAGGACATTTATGACACTTTGTTGCCTCTTTTCAGTGGTGGAAATACGAATGTAAGTTCCAATGAGGCAAATGTGCAGCCTATGGGGGTTTCTGAAAATGTTTTAGAACAGCCTATTACTGATGCAGATGTACATGATGTACTTGATGAGGAAAGGGCTGAAAATGAGCAGGCTAGAGGTATGCCAAAATGGCTGGTGCACACTTTGCGTGACAGTAAATTGGATGCACCTTTATCTAGTCGTACTCGTTCAGGCTCTCGCCATGCATCTTATGCATCAGATTGTTATGCTTTGGCTGTGTCTAGTTTACATGATGTTGAGGAGCCTCTGTCTTTTGATGAAGCACAGAATTCAGAAAATTGGATTGCTGCCATGAAATCAGAATATGATGCTCTTATAGAGAATGACACATGGACTTTATGTGATTTGCCTCCTGGCAAAAAGGCCATAGGTACGAAGTGGGTTTACAAGTTGAAACGCAAGCCGGATGGTGAGATCGATCGCCATAAGGCTCGACTTGTTGCAAAGGGTTATGCACAACAAAAAGGCATAGATTATGAAGAGACTTTTGCTCCCACTTGTCGTATGACTACTGTGCGTTTTCTATGTGCATTGGCAACTCATTTTGGTTGGGATGTACATCAATCAGACATTGTTACTGCTTTCTTGAATGGTGACATATTTGAGGAAGTTTATGTAACGCAGCCTCGCGGTTTTGTCATAAAAGGACAAGAGGACAAAGTGTGCAAATGTAAGAAGGCTTTGTATGGGTTGAAGCAATCTCCTCGTGCTTGGTATGAGAAAGCTGACACTCATTTGGTTAAACGAGGCTTTCGTAACAGTCCAACAGAAAGCACATTGTATGTAAAGCGTGAGGATGATGTATTTCTCATTGTGGTTCTTTATGTTGATGATTTGCTGATCACTGGACCAAATGAGAGACATATTGCTGAATTTAAGGCTGATTTGAATGCTACTTTCAAGATGAAAGATTTGGGGCTGTTGCATCATTACTTGGGTATACAGTTTAAGCAGTGTGATGGTGGTATTGCCTTGTGTCAGAAAAGTTACATAGAGACATTGCTATGTAAGTTTGGACTTGAGGATTGCAAACCTATTGCCACTCCCATGGAAACAGGTTTGAAGTTGAGTCTACATGATGCTGGCGATCCTGCTGATGTCACTCTTTACCAAACTGCTGTTGGCTGCCTCATTTATGTATGCAACACGAGGCCAGATATTCAGTTTGCAGTCTCGCAGGTCAGCAGATTTATGCATAGCCCAGGGTCTAAGCATTGGCAGGCTGTCAAGAGGATTTTTCGCTACCTTAGTGGCACTTTACATCTTGGCTTGTTTTATCCCAAGGGGGGATCATTGCCGCCAGACTTACATGCTTTTTCGGACTCAGATTGGGCTGGTTGTTTTGACACGCGAGTGTCCACAAGTGGTTTTTGTTTCATGCTTGGCAGTTCATGTATATCATGGTTGAGCAAGAAGCAACCTACTATGGCCACTTCGAGTTGTGAGGCTGAGTACAGGGCAGTCTTCACAGCTACGGTTGAGTGTGTATGGCTCAGACGCCTTATGGATGACTTGGGTGTTGGACAGGACACTGCCAACACTATCTACACTGATAGTCAGAGCGCATTGGCAGTTGCGAGGAACCCAGTTTTTCATGCTCGCACAAAGCACATTGAGGTGCATTACCACTATGTCAGGGAGAGGCTCTCAGCAGGAGAGATCAGCTTGGCTTATGTGCCAACACAGGACAACCTTGCAGATCTTTTCACAAAGGCATTGTCTCGTGAGAAGCTTGAAGCTTTCCGCAAAGCTTTGGGCTTACTCCCCTTTGTGGACTGATCCTGTTCTCAGGGCATGGCACTTCCCTTTACTCATGTGCCAGCTCTCGTTCACCGCATCACTCCAGGGGGGATTTGTTACCATATACATGTGGTAGTGATGTGTGTGAACACACTAGGACCGCCGGGGCATTTTTTCCCTCTTTAGGAGGTTTTTTCCCCCGTGCATTGTATATACGCCCATCACTCTAGGGCTATCTATCTTTCCATTGCACACTAAGTAATATACTCTCTATTGTGTGCCTTGAGCTTCCTTCGTCTTCTCCAAGCTGTGTGTGTTTCTCTGCAACCCTAATTCCAACAATTACATCATCACGTTCCCAAGTTGCATCTTCCTGAGGATACGTTGACCATTTAACAAGGTGTTCAATGATGGGCCATTATGTAGAGGCTTGGTTCTACTCTAAAGTATTACTTTGGGATATTCTTCAAAAGTTCCGTCAGTAGATGTAGATAATAGAGAATTATCAAGAATATGTTGCGGATCAGGTACATACTTCTTGAACAAGTTGACGTGAAAAAAATCATGTACCTTTATGTGTGGTGGTAACAAGAGTCTGTAAGCTTGATCATTAATATGCTCTGTGATTACAAAAGGTCCACAATATCTAGCACTTAGCTTCTTACACTTACCCATTGATAAGGAACTACGTTTGGGTTTCACTCTCAAAAATACCATATCGCCTTCTTCAAAAAGTCTGGTAGATTGTCTTGGGTCAGCATAACTCTTCTATCTATCTTGAGCAATCTTACTATCCTACCATATGAGATCGGTTTGTAGTTGCATTTCATCCAACATTTCTTTAAATGCTTGAACTCGTATGAGAGGGTCTGTCCATTTGAGTGGAGTTAGACACTCTTGTCCATACAATGCTTGAAAAGGTGATATTTCAATTGAGCGTTGGAATGAGGAATTATACGCAAATTCAACGAGATACACTGCATCTAGTTCATTTACTCTGCTCATGCATACAATAAGGTCCTCACATGTCTTTAATGATTTGATTTGTCCTTTCTGTATGTCCATCGGTTTGAGGATGATAAGCAGTACTAAAGGCTAACTAGGTTCTTGTAGCTGAGAATAAGGGTTTCTAAAAATTTGAGGTGAACTTCGCGTCACGATAAAAAATTATCCATTGAGGTAAATCGTGATACATGAAAACACCTTTCATGAAGACTGTTAGCAGCAGCTAACACGGATACCATTTTTCGGAGATCTCATTGTAAAAAATTTAATATTTTGATATATCGGGAATATTGTAACTCCTATTTTTTCGAATAAACTCTGTAATTAATGAGCCGGAGCTACAAGCTTCCAGATTGTATCAGCCAGTCATTTTACAGCTCTTGTAGAACTCCAGATTATTAGTTTTGACCACCCAAAAACCTTGGCTAAGGTATACAAGCCAATTTTTATAAGTTTTTGGATAATGAAATACATAGCGTGAGCTAACGATGCTCACTCCTCTCCTTCTCGTGCTTCCTACTCCCTATCTGGTTGTCACATTCAAGTCGTGTTTGTTGCATTGCAATTGCAGGTAAGAGCTGTACGCATTGACGTAACCAGTTTCCAGTATTTCGTAGTTTTTGGCGTCACTGATCCGCGGCCTAATTTCATTATAACTAGGAATTTACACTTTCAAATAAAAACTAAGCATAGGCGGGGTATTGTGGCAGCATTGCTAAGCATTTAGATGCATTCTGGGTCGAAAACGACTAGCTCAAAAATCCACTGCTGTTAATAATCACGATTTTGAAACTTGATCTAAAGTGGGGTTTGAGACCATAAGCATATGTGCTTAGGTATTATAAACTTGTCCTAGAAGTTTTGTTACGTTTGGATGTCATTTGATGCTGTAATGGATGTGATTTGTTTGCCGATGAGCGATTGGCTTTTGGTGATTTCAGTCACTTGAGTGTAGCTTGAGTTAGATGCGAGTTGTTAGTTGTTTTCCGAGAGATTGACACCCTCTTGTAGCCTCTATGCACTAGTCGATTCAACTTCGTCCCATGGATTGGCAATTTAATTGTGGTTCTCACTAATACTGCAATAAGATAGGATGGTGAGGTTAGACATGCGTCCCACATTTGGCGCTGCTGCCACGGATTGAAGAGACCTAAACTAAGGAAAAAGACGAGCATCTTGTGAAGTCATCCTTTAAATTCCTCTAGGTTTGCCTAAAGTTTAAAACTTTCTTTTAGAAACCGCATAGCTTAAGATTGTCGTCTTTTGCTGTGTAGAGGTAGCTTGGAAGTAATCGTACTTGCTGAGTGCCTTTAGGATTTTAGGATTGTAGAAATAGATAAGGGATTTGAGAATGATTGGTAGACGAGACAAGTCTTAAGATCAGTGCTCAGAGAAACATAAAAAACAAGAAACGAGTGTTTGTGGACACTTTCCACAACCCCATTGCATGAGAATCTAGGAGTAGGGTAAGTAGGATCTGAGGTGGATTTCAGAACATTGCTCTCTGAAAGAATCAAGTGTGAGTTGTTATTGGAAGTTGCAACATTTCAGGTCTACAGCTAGAAATAGCTCGAAAAGACTCAAAACCACTCAATCCGACTAGAGAGTAAGCTTTAGAGTTGTCTGAACCAATTGGTAAGCTCAAAGACTCTGGACAAGTTTCAACAAGTGTATTTGAGCTAAGATTATTCACTTTTTCTTGACATTTTAGTCCAAATTAAGTTTTTACTTGATTCATAGGCAAAAAATAGCTCATATAAAGACTGTCTTTGAAGAAATTGTAAAAAAGTGTTTATTTCAAGCCTGAAATTAATAATCGCAATTATTAACTTTCTGCTCCAAATTGACCAAGGTTCATGCCATTGACTCATTGCATGTGTACAAACAACTTTTGTAAAGGCCCAAGAGATTTGGATCACTAAACTAACAAAAAACTCGGTAAAAACTAAAGTTTGTACTGACTTTTTGAATCTTGAGTATAAATTTGAAAAAAATTTGTCAAAACTTGTTGAAAATTGATTCATAGGCTTATATTGATGTGATAAACATGTGTACATGCTTAGTTGACCAAAAAGATGCAAAAATTTATCAGTAGTAAATAATCGTGATTATTTACATCTACCCCATTTTTCAACTTTTTTGACCAAGCCAGCATACCACTAGTTTTAACATGTTATAATAAGCCCACAAACCAAATTTGGTAAGATTTGGATCACTGGATTGAAAATTGTGACCAAACTTGCAAAGTTAGTATGTGGACAGATAATTGATGACCATTTGACAAAAAATTATCCAAACTTGATAAAAATTGGCTAGTGATCTTAACTTAAGATGCTTAATAGATCTGTGTCAATGTTGGGACAAAAAGTTGCAAAAATATAGCTGGAGTAAATAATCACGATTATTTACGTCTGTTTCAAAACTTGATAATTTTGCAAATTTGAGTATACCACAAGGTCAAGTATATCAAGTAGACCTCACAAATCAATTTTGATGAAATTTGGATCACAAATGTGAGAGTTAAGCCAGATTCTCGAAATCAGAGTCTGCGGACACAAAACAGTTGATAAACTTGATCAGATTTTGTCCAAACTTGTTGAAACTTGTCCAGAGACTTTAACAATTTGTATACTTGCCAAACCAATCCAAAAAGTGCAAAAAACTGACAAAAGTAAATAATCGCGATTATTTACTTCTGCTATCCAGAGACATCAATTTTGACTTTTGAACTTATACAGTGTTAGAACAATATAATATAAAGCCACAGGGCAATTTTGGATTCAATCGGATCAAAATTGGTACATTGACACTCAGTTTCCAGGTTGCAGATCAAACCTTTGATTTTTGCTAAGTGGAACTTGAAAGTCAAATTTTGACTCCGATAGCTCAATTTGAAGTGACACATAGAGACCAATCACGAGAGTTAGCAAAAACTCTACTGTCTTTATAGAAGAATAGCTAACTTGATCATATTTGTACAGGAATCAGGTTGCAGACGAGGAATCAGTGGCTTGACAGAAAGTTGCAATTGAATCAAGTGGAAATTGACGACAAGTCAATCCAAAGGTGAGTAATTTATCCAGGGCTTCAAAAGTCTATATGAATCTTAGATCTGGTCATGTACTAGGAAATCGGGGCATACTCGAAGAAATCTCTAGTAGAGTATCCACCAAAGAAAACGTGAGTCAAGGCAATTCCTTGCACACAATTCTTGAAGAAGTCTCAGACACTTTTTCAGACTCAACATCTGAAATGTCTTCTTACTCGACTCACTCGGAAACCCAAACGACAATGCGCTATAAACATATACTATCTTTTTACAAGACTAACTGCCATGGAGCCCAGGTTTACTTGGACCCTAACAAGGAGTATGCTATTTGCATTGATGACCATGGTATTGAGTTCGAAGAAGAGGTTAGGGCAAAACAAACAAGGAAAAATGTACATGGACAGAAACGGAACTCAATATGTACAAGTTGAAAACCCTGAAGTGGTAGACAAATGGGAGTTAGAAGTAAACACCATAATCCCAAATATGTCAATGAAAGAAGAACCACCAACTTAAGAATTTGAGGGATACGATCAAGTAGACTTAAAGCCTTTGAAACGGCTTAGTACGGATAATCCTAGGATCGAGGTCTATTGTTGGGAAGATAGCAACATAAAAGATCTTTTGTGAACTTCGCGTGCCAAACCAGGATAACTAACGGCCATGAAGATCATCTATATCTTGAAGATCAAAGATAAGAGATCAGCGGACCTACCAACTTACCTGTTTAAGGATTGTTATAATAACAACTTTGCTATGATGACTCCTGAGGAGGTAGAACAAACCAAATACCAAGGGTGTTGCATACGGGATTGGATATTGGGACAACGACCAGAAACAATTCCAAGAGATGAACACCATGAGAGATCATCTGAGAGTAATGTGAAGAAACCAGAAACCACCTCATCATGTAGAAAATCGGGTGACACTAAGGCCAGTCCAGGGCTACATGAGTGACTATTTCCAACAGATTGGTTTGAAGGACTCGAAACATGACCAACTGTCAGAAGACCTGGAGTTGAACCAAATAGATGCGTCAGACCAGCTGATTTTCAGAAATGGGTCAGAAAATACAGTGGATTAGGGGATCCATACGACCACTTACCAAGCTTTAAGTAAGTGCTAAGAGCAGAAAGTATATTCAATTTCCATGCTCAATTTGAGGGGTTTGGAATGACATTAGAAGGAAAAGCATTGACATGGCTCCAAAACATTTCACCAAGGTCAATCATGGACTTGAACACATTAGCTCAAGGATTTGTAGCTGCTTGTTCCAAAATAGGGATCAAACATAATACGGTAGCTCAAATCTACAGCTTTAAACAGAAACATGGTGAGTGAGTTAGGGATTGTGCAACTCGAATGAAACAATACATTGCCAGTGAGGCAAGCTTTTCCATGCATGGGAACCCCCCATATATCTTTGCCCTTTTACCAAAATATTTCCTATTATATAAGTTACTTTTGATTTTTCTTCCCATTTTCACAAAAGTTTTAGCCTTTATTAAATAAATAAGACTTATGCTAATCAATCACGATGTAGCATAAATAAGTAAGCTTTCTTTGTTGATATCTCTTTTGACTTTAAATATTAAACATATATAAATTACATTATATAGTTTAGTATTTTCTAATATATTTTTCATGTATATATATTATTCCACCCTACCAAATATTTTATTCACTAGTTTTCATTTTGAAACCTGAACCCCACTTTCAAATTTCAATAATACCTCCATCTAGATGATTGCCAATCTTTTCAAAACTCTAGGTCATGTTTTCATACACATTAAGGAGCTTACACTTGAAGGCAAGAGAGAAGTCCACTCAAAGGGGACCACCAAAAGACCTTTGCAGCCACAAATAATACATTATTTGGCTGAATTTTTTAAGCAGATAAGAACCCCAAACCTAAAGGAGCGTTCAACATGAAAGATGTAGCTCGTGATCTCAACTTTTAGCTCAATGTTTTTCAAAATTTTTGGAGTTATGAACACGGAGATATGATTTTTGTAGTGGACCCCAGTTTTCTCGTGTAATGGTGACACAGGCCATCCCCAATTTTCTTCCCTCTAGAATGGCTATGGTTCTACAAGTCTTCAAGCATGATTACAAGAGACAAGGCTCTTTTAATGAGGTCTTGGCAAGTCTAGAGTGATTCTATCACCATTTTTGGAGGATCCATCCTCATCAACAACTATCCACCTTTGACAATCTCTCTTGTAAATTTCTTACCTCTCTCTTCTCTCCCTAATAAGCTTATGTCTAGCCAAAGCTAGACTATTGTAAATATCTCCTATCCTCTACATCCTACCCACATTCTCTCATCTTCTCTCTCTATTGACTCTGGTATTTTAAATAATGAGGAGACAAGATGGGAGCCACAGTCACATGCACCCCATTTTCCTAGTCACCAAAGTGGGACACTCACCTCAAATAGAAATATTGCTAAATCCTCCCCTCCTTCCCTATATAAGGAGGCCATGACAGCTCACTTAAAACACACACACACACACACACACACACACACACACACACCTATCCATACACACTCTTGTGCTACATGCTTGTAGCATGAACCCTAATCACATAATCACAACACCATCATCATCACCATCACCATGCACAAAAGATGAGCACCACACCTCCACACCACTTGTAATTAAGGGTCGAAGGCACAATTTCAAGAAGAAGAAGGGTGGACACACTCATGATATTCCTCGCCATCAACTCCCATCTCTCCATTATGCCTCCTACGATTTTGTCCCCTTCTCATTTTCCTACCATACGCTACCTATTGTATTCATCTTTTGCAAGCAATCAACACACTCCCTCTTGGTGCCATACTTTGTGTCGCTTTGGATACATCTCATTGTGAGTATGGTATATGCTTGTTCCTTGCCTTTTTTTCTGCTTATGTAAAGGTGTGCGGACTCGCCACCATACACACACACACTCTCTCTCTTCCTCTCATATTCCTATCATCTTGCTACTTCCATCTTGAGGTGTGCGGATTCGCCACCTCTTGTATGATAAGTGAGCATATTCGCAAGTTTCCTCTACCTCATTATCTTCCTTACTAACATGCACGAGTAGCAAGCCCATTCTCACTCATTCACCACTCCTCTCACCTTATTGTCCGACCACCCCATTCCACATTTGGGCGTGGATCTTGAAATTGTTTTCCATGGCATGCTTCATTGTGCATATGTATGTGTCCTAGCCGCATATCTTGCTAGGTGGTGCCCCTATTGTGTATCCCCCATGATGAGGCCATTGTGCATAGTCTTGGTGTAGAGGCCACCGGGTCTATTTTTCACTTCCGCCTCTCACCAGATGCCCAGAGCTGGAGATACCTACAGAAGAACGACTTGTATCTTTGTTTCTGGAGGGACTGCTAGACAAAGAACTTCATGCTATACTCTATAGTAAAAAGCATACAATCCTAGAAGCATGTGTGTTAGATGCTATTGACTTAGGAGACAATTGCAAAATTTTCAACAAAGAAGATGTCCTTAAGGATAACCAAAGCGAGAAAACAACATCCACTAAACCTGTAGAAGTGGGAACGGCTGCTGCAGCACCACTCTTAGCTATCAAAGATATGCTAAAAAGGATGAACGACATGATAAACAACATGCAAAAAGCACCTATGAGGGGACCAGAACAGGGGATACCTCCATAGGGACAACCAATTAGGCCTCAAAAATGGTGTGCAATCGAGGGTAAATGGACCAACCATGAGACCCACAAGTGCTACTTCAGACCAAAGTATGATAGGAATGTTCAGTACGTGCCCATGAGGCCACAAGGACAATCCATGTACAGATATCAACGTAATATGGCACAAGCTCAAAGACCACCAATGGGTATGGAAAGACCTCAACCCGTGTTGGGACAACAACCTCCGTATCCAGGACATAATGCAGTGCGTGTAAAGTACATGCACTCTGGAGGAGTCATAGATGAACAAGCATTAGTGCCTGTTACACCCTATGCAGAGCCTAGTCCCTCCACAGTAATGGTAGAAGGAGATTGGTATAATCCACATCCACCACCAATGGAAGAAACCGTGACTTATGCTCCACCAAAGCTTGCACCAATGTATTATGTAGCTAATCAAGGTGTCAGACCTCCCATGGTAAGACCCATGATGAAGCCAAGAACATGAAACTATCATAACTGTGGTGTTGCTGATCATTGAAAAAATGAATGTCCAAAGCCTGACAAAAAACTCAAACCAACTAAAGCCTATTGCATACAATGTTGCAAAAAGGGAGGACACTTTCTGGAAGATTGTCCAAAAAATACTTTGAACAAGGGTAAAACCGTAGTAAACGTAGTCCAAGTGATGCCTAGTAGCTCATTAGAGAGTGAAACGATTGTTCCAATCACGGTAATCACTAGAGCCCAGGCCAAGAAAAAGAAACACAACTCCTCTGACGATTCAGAAAATACGAAAGTTTCTTCTCAAAGAATCAAAAGAAGCAGAAGCAAAAGATATGAGATGAGAAAACAAAAACAACGGGTTGAATCGAGGAGAAAGCAAAAAAGCTATTCCAGGAAAAGTTGAAAGAAACTGAAAGTGAATTTAAAGAAACAACCGTGAAATCTGGAGGATCCATTCTGGTTGATAAAAATTTTGAGCCTATTAATGCCGCCTTAGAAGCCTACCAAGCAGGACTTAAGCAGGCCAAAACATGGAAAATAAATGGAAAACTATCCTTCTCCAGACATGGAAGTATCAAAGCTGAAAGCCTATCAAAATTTGGTAAGAATCACACGAGAAATAATGGAAAAACAAAAACCCAAGCTTGAAAGTATCGCAAAACCTGAAGAGATTGTGGTGAGAGAGATCAATGATGGGAGCCTAACTCTAAAGCCAGCTCCTATAGAGGAAGTATGATTGGATAACCTACCGTCTGATATGAACATGGATGTACAATCCTTGTACGGGGATTGTAGATCGGAAGCTTTAGGAATGTCAAAAACATTGACCTTGAAAACATTACCTTTTTACTTGGGAGATAACGAAGATGAATCCATCGTTTGCAAGACCACTCAAGTAAAAGGAGCTGAACAGACCCTAGAAGTAGACAAAATTCATTCAATCATGTTTACACCCATCCAATGCACTCTTACCTTGGGAGGACTGTTAAAACTCAGACCATACTTATGGAATGATTTACAGAAAACCCTAGAGAAGGTGGGGATAATGGGGTTAATTTCAAAAAATTTGGGAAAATTGAAAAATAAAATAAACAACAAAGAGATTCGATTAGTTCCCATGAACAAAGTTGGAGAATATTATAAAGGAAAGGAAGGAAACACCACCCTCCCAGTGAAATATAATGACATTGAAACCATGGCAATACTAGATAGTGGAGGTGGCATAGCCATAGCCACTAAAGCCGTATGGGAATCGTGAGGATAGCCAGCATCATTGGTGTAAAACATGCAAGGAATGTCAAAAGGCAGGGGATAGGAGGCTCACATATGAGCCACAGACTCCTATAATCTCATATGGACCATTCGAGAAATGGGGAATTGATGCTATTGGGCCTTTGCCAAGAAGCCAATCAGGTAAATTTTATATCATCATGGGTGTGGACTACATGACCAGGTGGGCTGAAGCAGTTGCCACCACCCGGATTACAGCTAAGGAAGTGGCTAAGTTCGTATTTGAAAACATTTGTTGCCATTTTGGCACTCCTCTTGAAATAATTTCTGACAGGGGACCATGTTTTAGAGGAGACCTTGTAGGAGAGCTAATGGAGAAGTTAGGTATCTCACGACAAAACTCAACTCCCTACTACCCACAATGCAATGGTTTGGTGGAAAAGGTAAATGGTATGATCTGCAATATCATCACTAAACATGTAAAGAATCACAAAAGTGATTGGGACAAGCATCTTATGGCTGCACTTTGGGCTTATCGCACTTTATTTCGCACATCGCTTGGGTTCACACCATATCACTTGGTGTTTGGTAAGGAAGCCATTTTACCCATTGAAGTACAATTGGCTAGTCTCAGGGTGCTAGCTGGGCAGGTGGAGCATCCTAATGCTCATCTCCACAACCACATTCTTGATCTAGAGAGGCTTCAACTGGACAGAGAAGATGCTATCAACTATTATGCAGCACAGGCAGAGCAACGTCGACTTACCTTCAACAAGGGACTGAGGGCAAAAGGTCTCAAGAAAGGTATGTTGGTCCTACGGTATGATAACAGATTTGACACTAGGAAGGATAAAAAGTTTTCACCCAGATGGGAGGGGCCATTTGTCATTAGAAAGCGCTACGCCAATGGCAGTTACCGATTGATGGATGCAGATGGTAGGCTCCACAAAACACGTGTCAATGGATGGAGGTTGAAGCAATACTTTTTGAGATTTGATCAAACACCTATGATGGAAATCCCCGAGGAGGGAGAATCCTTCATCTCAATTGAAGAAGAATCAAGTACAACGCTAGAGGCATAAATACCGCTAGCCTTCGGGGGAGGGCTAATGAGGCAAGCTTTTCCATGCATGGGAACCCCCCCATATATCTTTGCCCTTTTACCAAAATATTTCCTAGTATATAAGTTAATTTTGATTTTTCTTCCCTTTTTCACAAAAGTTTTAGCCTTTATTAAATAAATAAGACTTATGCTAATCAATCACGATGTAGCATAAATAAGTAAGCTTTCTTTGTTGATATCTCTTTTGACCTTAAATATTAAATATATATAAATTACATTATATAGTTTAGTATTTTCTAATATATTTTTCATGTATATATATTATTCCACCCTACCAAATATTTTATTCACTAGTTTTCATTTTGAAACCTGAACCCCACTTTCAAATTTCAATAATACCTCCATCTAAATGATTGCCAATCTTTTCAAAACTCTAGGTCATGTTTTCATACACATGAAGGAGCTTACACTTGAAGGCAAGAGAGAAGTCCACTCAAAGGGGACCACCAAAAGACCTTTGCAGCCACAAATAATACATTATTTGGCTGAATTTTTTAAGCAGATAAGAACCCCAAATCTAAAGAAGCGTTCAACATGAAAGATGAAGCTCGTGATCTCAACTTTTAGCTCAATGTTTTTCAAAATTTTTGGAGTTATGAACACGGAGATATGATTTTTGTAGGGGACCCCAGTTTTCTCGTGTAATGGTGACACAGGCCATCCCCAATTTTCTTCCCTCTAGAATGGCTATGGTTCTACAAGTCTTCAAGCATGATTACAAGAGACAAGGCTCTTTTAATGAGGTCTTGGCAAGTCTAGAGTGATTCTATCACCATTTTTGGAGGATCCATCCTCATCAACAACTATCCACCTTTGACAATCTCTCTTGTAAATTTCTTACCTCTCTCTTCTCTCCCTAATAAGCTTATGTCTAGCCAAAGCTAGACTATTGTAAATATCTCCTATCCTCTACATCCTACCCACATTCTCTCATCTTCTCTCTCTATTGACTCTGGTATTTTAAATAATGAGGAGACAAGATGGGAGCCACAGTCACATGCACCCCATTTTCCTAGTCACCAAAGTGGGACACTCACCTCAAATAGAAATATTGCTAAATCCTCCCCTCCTTCCCTATATAAGGAGGCCATGACAGCTCACTTAAAACACACACACACACACACACACACACACACACACACCTATCCATACACACTCTTGTGCTACATGCTTGTAGCATGAACCCTAATCACATAATCACAACACCATCATCATCACCATCACCATGCACAAAAGATGAGCACCACACCTCCACACCACTTGTAATTAAGGGTCGAAGGCACAATTTCAAGAAGAAGAAGGGTGGACACACTCATGATATTCCTCGCCATCAACTCCCATCTCTCCATTATGCCTCCTACGATTTTGTCCCCTTCTCATTTTCCTACCATACGCTACCTATTGTATTCATCTTTTGCAAGCAATCAACACACTCCCTCTTGGTGCCATACTTTGTGTCGCTTTGGATACATCTCATTGTGAGTATGGTATATGCTTGTTCCTTGCCTTTTTTTCTGCTTATGTAAAGGTGTGCGGACTCGCCACCATACACACACACACTCTCTCTCTTCCTCTCATATTCCTATCATCTTGCTACTTCCATCTTGAGGTGTGCGGATTCGCCACCTCTTGTATGATAAGTGAGCATATTCGCAAGTTTCCTCTACCTCATTATCTTCCTTACTAACATGCACGAGTAGCAAGCCCATTCTCACTCATTCACCACTCCTCTCACCTTATTGTCCGACCACCCCATTCCACATTTGGGCGTGGATCTTGAAATTGTTTTCCATGGCATGCTTCATTGTGCATATGTATGTGTCCTAGCCGCATATCTTGCTAGGTGGTGCCCCTATTGTGTATCCCACATGATGAGGCCATTGTGCATAGTCTTGGTGTAGAGGCCACCGGGTCTATTTTTCACTTCCGCCTCTCATTTGGTGCCCCCACTGAGGAGGGCTCTTGAAACCTTCAGTTTACAAGGCTGACATGTTTACTTCTCTTTATGGACGAGTGGCTTATTGAATTCTCTAATTGGACCACTGAAGAGGAGGAGCGTCAAGCAGTTTTGATACAAGTCATCAAGACACTCTTGCGAGGGTGTTGTATTGTTAGCATAGAAGAAGTGGTAAGACTCTCTTTCCCTACTCAGATTGTTTACATTTCTCATCATCCCTGCAAGCGTAAAAGCAAGGCACAAGCTGCATCATGCTCACATTGTAGCCAAAAACCGCACCTACGACATGAGTGCAACCCAAAGTGAAGAAAAGGCCATCATTTTCTCCCTTGACATCCGCATAGGCATTCTCACAACGGTAGGCTTTCAAGTAGCACCAGGCTTCTCCACATCTACGTCCCCATCTTTGCCACCTATTCCACCTACATCCACAACAAGCCTTCACAACTTGAGGAAGCTATTACAAACGCGTGGTCCCTCCCTCTCCCTTGCACCAAAAGATTCAAGGGTTTTCCAGCGCCGACAATCACCCCATCTCCAAAACAAAAGGGTAAATCCTCCAAAGTCTTTCTATACCTTACTCTCATCTCATGAGCCAAGAACTAGAAACAACAGCATGGATTCTACGTCGTCTACCGAGTGAAGTGGCGGAGCTTGTCATCGAAAAGGTCTTTGACACAGGTTTTGCTTGGCGGAAAGACAAGACCCTCCACCTTCAAGGGGTGTTGCTTGTGAATCAAGGCTATGATGATGACTTTATAGCGTGCTATGTATCCATCCAACTTGGATTAATACAAGTGGTAAGACTCACCACCTACCTCATCACACCTGTGTATACACTAGATGGCACTCTCTCTTGCAGGAAAGTGAAGTTGCTCAAAGAGAGAGAGTTAAAGCTTTTCCAAGAGCTTGCTAGAGGGGCAGTCCTAGAGCTAAAAGACGAAGACAACCTTGTCCTATGGTACTATAAATTTGACCTCGACTACCAAGAGCTCTACACCTCCGACTATAACCTTCCACCACGAAGGAGAGAGCCTTTCCGAATTATCATGTGATGGACCCAGCGCATCAGCCTTTTGGAAGGAACCAAACTTATGCACAACAACGAATTCAATCAATCAAACTAATCTTGGACCGCAAGATGTTTTATCAGCAGATCATTACAACCATGTTTGGTAGAAAACGACTGCAAGAGATAAACACCTCTTCTCTACCCTTTATCCTCCCTATGATTAATCATGAAGTGTCTTTTGATGTAGTTATTTTCATCCTTGTATAGTATGTTTACCATCTACCGAGCACCCATGTATTGAATCTCTATTTATTAAAAAAAAAAAAAGATTTCTAAGTCGAGTTAATTTTCACTCTCACAATGGCAAGTGTAGCATTTCCAACCTTTACTGGTAAGGTGGGTGAGGATGCTGCAGACTTTCTAGACAACTTGGAAATAGCATGTGTCATCTCTGCGAGAGATGATGATGCTTCGCGCTTGCGCATCTTCCCACTTCTAATGAAGGTGGAGGCAAGATCATGGTACAATGCCTTGGCACAAGCAACCAAGGAACAGTGGGACTTATTAAGAGCAGCCTTTGTCAAGCGTTTTGGAGAGGGCACAACATCAGAGAAGCTATGGCAATTGTTGACAGAGTTGAAGCAGGGCAGTATGCTGGAATACACATCATATGAGTCAAAGTTTGTAGATTTATGGGGGCGATGGGCTGCATCGCTAAGAGAGGATGAGGGGGCACCTGATTTCCTAAAGAAGGATCGGTTTGTGGCTGGGTTATGGCCAACTCTTAAAGAGAAGGTGAAGGAAAGGTTTCCTGCTACGTATGAGCTAGCAGTTGAAGTGGCTCGCCTTCAAGACAAGAAGTTACGCCTACAAGCCAGGAATATCGATGAAGAGGAAGCCGTTAGGACCCGACCACCTCTAGCACCATCTACAACAGCCGCCCAGAGGATTCAACCACAAGAACCAATTGAAGATCAACAAGACCTGCTCAATTGAATCACCAATCAACTTGAGAATCTCTCAGTCCATTTGATACAACAAGGGCATGCACACAATCGCAACCAAGAGCAAGGAAGAGGACAACGAAGGCAAAACCAAGAATACCACTGCTACAATTGTGGGGAGGATGGTCATGGCATGTACTACTATCCACACCCAAGGAGGCAGAATTTCAACAGAGGAGCCAGGCAAAACCAGGTTTCACCACCGAGAGCAAGACCACCACCACCGAGGGCACCACAACAAGCACCACCCATGCAAATCCTACAACCACCCATTCAACCACAACCACAACCACAACCACAACCTCTCATTCCACCCTTACCCCCACCACTAGTTGGCAATCAAACAATAAGCGTCATCAGTCTTGAAGGTAAAGGAAAGGAGAAAGTGGAGGAGGATATCAAGGGAGTAGCAAAAGGTAAGACCAAGTTTAAAGGAGTAGATGCCATAGGGGTAAAACGCGCTAGGCAAGGTGAATCTTCCCAAAAGGAAGAAAAGATGAAGACTAAAGGGGAATCTAGCAAAAAGCCGTCCAAGTCACGACGTAAAATTGACATTGTAGATTTCTCTTTGGGTGAATGTTCTAAACCATATGATTTGGTTCAAGATGTTTCTGTGCAGGGCCCAAAAATCACCTGGCCCCAATTACTCCACCTAGCACCTAGGGTGAGGAGACAATGGACAAAGATGGTTAGCACGAGACGACCAAAGCCAAAGATAGCTACATACTACCAGTGATGGATGCTTACATCAAAGGGCAACACATCTCCAATATCTACATCGATGGTGGCTAGTAGAAAGATTCTACAAGCCGGGTTTGTATGGCCTAGTCTACATAGGGATGTGCATCATTGGTGTAAAACATGCAAGGAATGTCAAAAGGCAGGGGATAGGAGGCTCACATATGAGCCACAGACTCCTATAATCTCATATGGACCATTCGAGAAATGGGGAATTGATGCTATTGGGCCTTTGCCAAGAAGCCAATCAGGTAAATTTTATATCATCATGGGTGTGGACTACATGACCAGATGGGCTGAAGCAGTTGCCACCACCCGGATTACAGCTAAGGAAGTGGCTAAGTTCGTATTTGAAAACATTTGTTGCCATTTTGGCACTCCTCTTGAAATAATTTCTGACAGGGGACCAGGTTTTAGAGGAGACCTTGTAGGAGAGCTAATGGAGAAGTTAGGTATCTCACGACAAAACTCAACTCCCTACTACCCACAATGCAATGGTTTGGTGGAAAAGGTAAATGGTATGATCTGCAATATCATCACTAAACATGTAAAGAATCACAAAAGTGATTGGGACAAGCATCTTATGGCTGCACTTTGGGCTTATCGCACTTTATTTCACACATCCCTTGGGTTCACACCATATCACTTGGTGTTTGGTAAGGAAGCCATTTTACCCATTGAAGTACAATTGGCTAGTCTCAGGGTGCTAGCTGGGCAGGTGGAGCGTCCTAATGCTCATCTCCACAACCACATTCTTGATCTAGAGAGGCTTCAACTGGACAGAGAAGATGCTATCAACTATTATGCAGCACAGGCAGATCAACGTCGACTACCTTCAACAAGGGACTTAGGGCAAAAGGTCTCAAGAAAGGTATGTTGGTCCTAGGGTATGATAACAGATTTGACACTAGGAAGGATAAAAAGTTTTCACCCAGATGGGAGGGGCCATTTGTCATTAGAAAGCGCTACGCCAATGGCAGTTACCGATTGATGGATGCAGATGGTAGGCTCCACAAAACACGTGTCAATGGATGGAGGTTGAAGCAATACTTTTTGAGATTTGATCAAACACCTATGATGGAAATCCCCGAGGAGGGAGACTCCTTCACCTCAATTGAAGAAGAATCAAGTACAACGCTAGAGGCATAAATACCGCTAGCCTTCGGGGGAGGGCTAATGAGGCAAGCTTTTCCATGCATGGGAACCCCCCCATATATCTTTGCCCTTTTACCAAAATATTTCCTAGTATATAAGTTACTTTTGATTTTTCTTCCCTTTTTCACAAAAGTTTTAGCCTTTATTAAATAAATAAGACTTATGCTAATCAATCACGATGTAGCATAAATAAGTAAGCTTTCTTTGTTGATATCTCTTTTGACCTTAAATATTAAATATATATAAATTACATTATATAGTTTAGTATTTTCTAATATATTTTTCATGTATATATATTATTCCACCCTACCAAATATTTTATTCACTAGTTTTCATTTTGAAACCTGAACCCCACTTTCAAATTTCAATAATACCTCCATCTAAATGATTGCCAATCTTTTCAAAACTCTAGGTCATGTTTTCATACACATGAAGGAGCTTACACTTGAAGGCAAGAGAGAAGTCCACTCAAAGGGGACCACCAAAAGACCTTTGCAGCCACAAATAATACATTATTTGGCTGAATTTTTTAAGCAGATAAGAACCCCAAATCTAAAGAAGCGTTCAACATGAAAGATGTAGCTCGTGATCTCAACTTTTAGCTCAATGTTTTTCAAAATTTTTGGAGTTATGAACACGGAGATATGATTTTTGTAGGGGACCCCAGTTTTCTCGTGTAATGGTGACACAGGCCATCCCCAATTTTCTTCCCTCTAGAATGGCTATGGTTCTACAAGTCTTCAAGCATGATTACAAGAGACAAGGCTCTTTTAATGAGGTATTGGCAAGTCTAGAGTGATTCTATCACCATTTTTGGAGGATCCATCCTCATCAACAACTATCCACCTTTGACAATCTCTCTTGTAAATTTCTTACCTCTCTCTTCTCTCCCTAATAAGCCTATGTCTAGCCAAAGCTAGACTATTATAAATATCTCCTATCCTCTACATCCTACCCACATTCTCTCATCTTCTCTCTCTATTGACTCTGGTATTTTAAATAATGAGGAGACGAGATGGGAGCCACAGTCACATGCACCCCATTTTCCTAGTCACCAAAGTGGGACACTCACCTCAAATAGAAATATTGCTAAATCCTCCCCTCCTTCCCTATATAAGGAGGCCATGAGAGCTCACTTAAAAAACACACACACACGCACACACACACCTATCCATACACACTCTTGTGCTACATGCTTGTAGCATGAACCCTAATCACATAATCACAACACCATCATCATCACCATCACCATGCACAAAAGATGAGCACCACACCTCCACACCACTTGTAATTAAGGGTCGAAGGCACAATTTCAAGAAGAAGAAGGGTGGACACACTCATGATATTCCTCGCCATCAACTCCCATCTCTCCATTATGCCTCCTACGATTTTGTCCCCTTCTCATTTTCCTACCATACGCTACCTATTGTATTCATCTTTTGCAAGCAATCAACACACTCCCTCTTGGTGCCATACTTTGTGTCGCTTTGGATACATCTCATTGTGAGTATGGTATATGCTTGTTCCTTGCCTTTTTTTCTGCTTATGTAAAGGTGTGCGGACTCGCCACCATACACACACACACTCTCTCTCTTCCTCTCATATTCCTATCATCTTGCTACTTCCATCTTGAGGTGTGCGGATTCGCCACCTCTTGTATGATAAGTGAGCATATTCGCAAGTTTCCTCTACCTCATTATCTTCCTTACTAACATGCACGAGTAGCAAGCCCATTCTCACTCATTCACCACTCCTCTCACCTTATTGTCCGACCACCCCATTCCACATTTGGGCGTGGATCTTGAAATTGTTTTCCATGGCATGCTTCATTGTGTATATGTATGCGTCCTAGCCGCATATTTTGCTAGGTGGTGCCCCTATTGTGTATCCCCCATGATGAGGCCATTGTGCATAGTCTTGGTGTAGAGGCCACCGGGTCTATTTTTCACTTCCGCCTCTCACCAGATGCCCAGAGCTGGAGATACCTACAGAAGAACGACTTGTATCTTTGTTTCTGGAGGGACTGCTAGACAAAGAACTTCATGCTATACTCTATAGTAGAAAGCATACAATCCTAGAAGCATGTGTGTTAGATGCTATTGACTTAGGAGACAATTGCAAAATTTTCAACAAAGAAGATGTCCCTAAGGATAACCAAAGCGAGAAAACAACATCCACTAAACCTGTAGAAGTGGGAACGGCTGCTGCAGCACCACTCTTAGCTATCAAAGATATGCTAAAAAGGATGAACGACATGATAAACAACATGCAAAAAGCACCTATGAGGGGACCAGAATAGGGGATACCTCCATAGGGACAACCAATTAGGCCTCAAAAATGGTGTGCAATCGAGGGTAAATGGACCAACCATGAGACCCACAAGTGCTACTTCAGACCAAAGTATGATAGGAATGTTCAGTACGTGCCCATGAGGCCACAAGGACAATCAATGTACAGATATCAACGTAATATGGCGTAAGCTCAAAGACCACCAATGGGTATGGAAAGACCTCAACCCGTGTTGGGACAACAACCTCCGTATCCAGGACATAATGCAGTGCCTGTAAAGTACATGCACTCTGGACGAGTCATAGATGAACAAGCATTAGTGCCTGTTACACCCTATGCAGAGCTTAGTCCCTCCACAGTAATGGTAGAAGGAGATTGGTATAATCCACATCCACCACCAATGGAAGAAACCGTGACTTATGCTCCACCAAAGCTTGCACCAATGTATTATGTAGCTAATCAAGGTGTCAGACCTCCCATGGTAAGACCCATGATGAAGCCAAGAACATGAAACTATCATAACTGTGGTGTTGCTGATCATTGAAAAAATGAATGTCCAAAGCCTGACAAAAAACTCAAACCAACTAAAGCCTATTGCATACAATGTTGCAAAAAGGGAGGACACTTTCTGGAAGATTGTCCAAAAAATACTTTGAACAAGGGTAAAACCGTAGTAAACGTAGTCCAAGTGATACCTAGTAGCTCATTAGAGAGTGAAACGATTGTTCCAATCACGGTAATCACTAGAGCCCAGGCCAAGAAAAAGAAACACAACTCCTCTGACGATTCAGAAAATACGAAAGTTTCTTCTCAAAGAATCAAAAGAAGCAGAAGCAAAAGATATGAGATGAGAAAACAAAAACAACGGGTTGAATCGAGGAGAAAGCAAAAAAACTATTCCAGGAAAAGTTGAAAGAAACTGAAAGTGAATTTAAAGAAACAACCGTGAAATCTGGAGGATCCATTCTGGTTGATAAAAATTTTGAGCCTATTAATGCCGCCTTAGAAGCCTACCAAGCAGGACTTAAGCAGGCCAAAACATGGAAAATAAATGGAAAACTATCCTTCTCCAGACATGGAAGCATCAAAGCTGAAAGCCTATCAAAATTTGGTATGAATCACGCGAGAAATAATGGAAAAACAAAAACCCAAGGTTGAAAGTATCGCAAAACCTGAAGAGATTGTGGTGAGAGAGATCAATGATGGGAGCCTAACTCTAAAGTCAGCTCCTATAGAGGAAGTATGATTGGATAACCTACCGTCTGATATGAACATGGATGTACAATCCTTGTACGGGGATTGCAGATCGGAAGCTTTAGGAATGTCAAAAAAATTGACCTTGAAAACATTACCTTTTTACTTGGGAGATAACGAAGATGAATCCATCGTTTGCAAGACCACTCAAGTAAAAGGAGCTGAACAGACCCTAGAAGTAGACAACATTCATTCAATCATGTTTACACCCATCCAATGCACTCTTACCTTGGGAGGACTGTTAAAACTCAGACCATACTTATGGAATGATTTACAGAAAACCCTAGAGAAGGTGGGGATAATGGGGTTAATTTCAAAAAATTTGGGAAAATTGAAAAATAAAATAAACAACAAAGAGATTCGATCAGTTCCCATGAACAAAGTTGGAGAATATTATAAAGGAAAGGAAGGAAACACCACCCTCCCAGTGAAATATAATGACATTGAAACCATGGAAATACTAGATAGTGGAGGTGGCATAGCCATAGCCACTAAAGCCGTATGGGAATCGTGAGGATAGCCAGCATCATTGGTGTAAAACATGCAAGGAATGTCAAAAGGCAGTGGATAGGAGGCTCACATATGAGCCACAGACTCCTATAATCTCATATGGACCATTCGAGAAATGGGGAATTGATGCTATTGGGCCTTTGCCAAGAAGCCAATCAGGTAAATTTTATATCATCATGGGTGTGGACTACATGACCAGGTGGGCTGAAGCAGTTGCCACCACCCGGATTACAGCTAAGGAAGTGGCTAAGTTCGTATTTGAAAACATTTGTTGCCATTTTGGCACTCCTCTTGAAATAATTTCTGACAGGGGACCAGGTTTTAGAGGAGACCTTGTAGGAGAGCTAATGGAGAAGTTAGGTATCTCACGACAAAACTCAACTCCCTACTATCCACAATGCAATGGTTTGGTGGAAAAGGTAAATGGTATGATCTGCAATATCATCACTAAACATGTAAAGAATCACAAAAGTGATTGGGACAAGCATCTTATGGCTGCACTTTGGGCTTATCGCACTTTATTTCGCACATCCCTTGGGTTCACACCATATCACTTGGTGTTTGGTAAGGAAGCCATTTTACCCATTGAAGTACAATTGGCTAGTCTCAGGGTGCTAGCTGGGCAGGTGGAGCGTCCTAATGCTCATCTCCACAACCACATTCTTGATCTAGAGAGGCTTCAACTGGACAGAGAAGATGCTATCAACTATTATGCAGCACAGGCAGAGCAACGTCGACTACCTTCAACAAGGGACTTAGGGCAAAAGGTCTCAAGAAAGGTATGTTGGTCCTACGGTATGATAACAGATTTGACACTAGGAAGGATAAAAAGTTTTCACCCAGATGGGAGGGGCCATTTGTCATTAGAAAGCGCTACGCCAATGGCAGTTATCGATTGATGGATGCAGATGGTAGGCTCCACAAAACATGTGTCAATGGATGGAGGTTGAAGCAATACTTTTGAGATTTGATCAAACACCTATGATGGAAATCCCCGAGGAGGGAGACTCCTTCACCTCAATTGAAGAAGAATCAAGTACAACGCTAGAGGCATAAATACCGCTAGCCTTCGGGGGAGGGCTAATGAGGCAAGCTTTTCCATGCATGGGAACCCCCCCATATATCTTTGCCCTTTTACCAAAATATTTTCTAGTATATAAGTTAATTTTGATTTTTCTTCCCTTTTTCACAAAAGTTTTAGCCTTTATTAAATAAATAAGACTTATGCTAATCAATCACGATGTAGCATAACTAAGTAAGCTTTCTTTGTTGATACCTTAAAAGAAGAGATTGAAAAACTAAAGGAAGCTGAATTCATTTACGAAATTGAACACACAAATTGGGTGTCTCCAATTGTAGCTTACAGCTTCTTAGACGGCTTTTTGGGAGACAATCAACTTTTGGTTGACCCAAAAGATGAGCATAAAACTGCTTTTGCAATAGAATGGGGTATATTTGCCTATTGGGTTATGCCGTTTGGGTTAATTAATGCTCCAGCCACGTTTGAAAGGTTGATGAGCCATGCTTTCAAAGAATATCTTAGGAAATTCTTAGAAGTATATATGGATGATCTATGCGTACATTCATCAATCTGGGCTGATCATTTTGAGCACCTCAAAAAGGTGTTCGGAAAATGTAGACTTTATAGGATTTACTTAAATCCTGAAAAGTGCACATTCATGGGTATACAAGGGAAATTTCTTGGACATATAATGTCTAAAAATAGCATAGCTACTGATATTGAGAAGATTCATGTCATTGCTGATTTGCGTAGACCAACAATAGTCAAGGGGGTACAAGCCTTCATGGGGCATTGTGGATATTACGGACGATTCATCTACATGTACTCTATAATTGCAAAACCCATGTATAGATTGATTATACACTTTGAATGGACCGATGTATGTGAAGAATCCTTTACGAAGCTTAAGCAAGCTCTCACCTCAGCTCCAACATTGAAAGCACTAGATTGGAATAAGGTATTCCACGTACATGTAGATGCTTCCAATTTTGCTATCGTTTGTATACTAGCTCAACCAGGAGATTGGAAAATTGACTTTCCTATTTCTTATGCTATCTGACAATTGAACATGGCGGAAAATAATTACACCACCACCGAAAGGGAAGGATTAGGAATGATCTATGCCATTAAAAAGTATAGACATTACCTATTAGCCAACAAGTTTGTGTTCTTTGTGGACCACCAAGCTTTGTTGTATCTGGTTAACAAGCCATGCAACACAGGGAGAATAGTGAGATGGTTCATCATTCTTTTCGAATTTGATTTCACTGTGGTTATAAAAAAGGGCACTACACATCAACGAGTAGATCATTTGTCAAGGATTGTTTTAGGAGAATCACCTAAAGGGGTAGATGATGATCTACCAGATACCTATTTGTTCTCCGTGGAAATGATACCTAGATGGTCGAAAAACATTGTGTCATTGATGACAATTGCTCAAGTGGATTCACAAATACCACTTCCTATCATGATCAGGTTAATCGAGCAATCGGCTATGTATCAATTACTAGCTGGTAGACTATACAAAAGAAATCGAGACGAGATATTGCTCTTATGCAGTAATCATGAAGAAAAATAACAGTACCTAAGTCAAGCACATGTTACCATAGTAGGACTTCACTTTGCGGAAGACCAAATTATGCAACGAATCTTGAGATGGAGAGTATTTTGGCCGACTATGACGAGAGATGTTCGATCTTTTGTAAAGGATTTCTCTCAATGTCAAAAACAAACACCCATACCTCATGTAACATTGTTTCAAATGTCACCTGTTCCTAAGTGAAGTAATTATTTGGTTACTTATTGAGCCAAACATTTCCTGAGGATATGAGTAAACGCCGTCAAAGAGCAATTGAAACTGAAGCAAGAGACTATGCTCTCATTGGGAACCAATTGTCTCGGAGAGGTAAAGATCAACATTTGCGTCTTTGTGCAAATAAAAACGAGTATATTCCGATTTTAGAACAAGCACATGCTGGATTAGCTGGAGGTCACTTTTCTAGTGAGACCACTGCAAGAGCAATCTTGATGGCAGGCATATGGTGGCCAACACTTTTTGTAGATGCCAAAGAATATGTTTGAAGGTGTGATGTTTGTCAACGAGCAAAAATGCCAACACGAGTAGATAGCATGCCCTTAAGACCAATGATGGGGGACTAGAGCTTTCGCAAAATGGGGTATAGATTTTGTTGGACCAATACAGCCACCTGCTTATAGAACCCAAGCTCAATATATCATTGTAGATATGGACTATTTGACCAAGTGGGCAGAGGCTAAAGCAACTCAAAAGAATGATGCCAGAACCACTACTGCATTCTTATATGAGTATGTATTCACGAAATATAGAGTGCCAATAGAAATTGTCAGTGATCGAGGAACTCATTTCCTCAATGAGGTAATCGAGTATTTGCTTAATGAGTTTATGGTCATCCATAACAAACCAGCTCCCTATCACCCACAAGAAAACGTACAAGCTGAGCATACGAATAAAATTCTTAGCTCGGTGCTGACTAAAGTGGTTAGTTCAGGAAGGACAGACCGGGAAATGAATCTCCATGCTGCTCTATGGGCTTATTGAGTTTCATTCAAAACAGCTTTAAATGATACACCCTGTAACCTTGTTTATGGTCTTGATTCCATACTTCCAATAGAATTTCTATTGCCGACATTAAGGGTATCACAGAATCTTGAGTGGACTGGATATGAATTGTCAAAAAGACTTGAATATTTAGAAAAGCTAGATGAGCGAAGGCTAACTGCTGTAGCTCATATCTATGCACAAAAGCGGAAACAAAAATATTTTTTTGATTCCCACTTAATCACAAAAATATTCAAGAAAGGGGACTTAGTTTTAGTCTATTCCCTTAAGCAATACATTCCCAAGTTTAAGAAAAAAAGAAATGGACCGTTTATCATTGAAGATGCATCTCCAAGTGCTGCAGTAAAATTGTCCACCCTAAATGGTGAACCAATGGCTAATTGGATTAGTGGATGTTGTTTAAAGAAATACAATTTTCCACTAACCAATGAATTTCTAGAAAGAATGCATGCAGCCAAGCAAAGGAAGATTAAACGATAGTAGGTTATTGATGGAGCCCAAGAGGAAGTTTGGCTTCGGGTACTCAAGCGAAAAGCTGCTCTCAAGAATCAGCAGATACCGATTTCCATCAGCACTTTGGAAATAGATGATCGACAATGGGAATTACCTAAAGATGCAATTTGAACAGAGATGACTAGTTAGATGGAATGGACCTGTGTATCAGAGTAAAGCTCAATAATCATAGCACCAATGCTTTGGTCGACACAAGAGGTAGAGTAAATGCAGTAAGTTATTCCACGTACAAGAAGGCAACAAGTCGAGCATTGACAGCAGGAATAAAGACAATCAAAGGATGCAACAAGAACCCAACTCCAACATTGGGAGTAGTCAACTTGAACGTGATAGTACATGGATGTTCATGTCCTCATCAATTTGTATGCTTACCAGATGAACACATGAATGAGATGATGATTCTTGGAATTCCCTGGATGCGAACATACAAAGCAATACCAGATTGGGATACAAATCAACTAAAGCTATCACCTAAAGGTGGGAACTCATTGCTCCAATGGCACCAAGTAAGGAGGACAAGAAGCAATTAGTAGACCAAACCACAAAGTAATCAATCTTCTCTATCCCCTCGACAATCAAATGCTACATGTAGCATGCAAGGAGTCAGGCAAATTTGGGTACCAAAAGCACAGCTTAAGGATAAATTGATTCAGATCTGGGTGCCTAAAACTTCACCGACAAAACGAAAGAAGGTTCCAAGGGTTAAAACACAGAAACGGGCATCTGCGAGTAAGGAACCTAACATGGAAATGGTTTGAAATAAAAAGGAGCACTTATCTTCTCCACAAACCGTAAAACCAATCAAGCAATGGCGAGTTAAGTCTCAAAAGACTCCACCACACCATACATCACCAAGCAGACCAAGCTACCAATGGCGAGAAAAAGCTCGACAACAGTCAAAAGTGCTACCAACAGCTCAAGCAATTAGGGTGCTAAAGCATCCTGATGATACAATTAAACAAAGAGCACACAATCTACAAGATTTTCTCTTTGGAAGACATCATCAGCAAACCTCGACATCGAAAACCCTTGAGTTAATTACTCAAGACCTAGCTCTTGCACAACATATTGGTTTGAATTGCATTGATCTTCATAGCATGGTAGAGCCAACCACCGCTATGCATAGACACAATTGTTCAACCCATGCACACAGTCATCCCGGAGTACGCTATCTAGGAGGGGTGGAAGGGCACTAAGTACTAAGTAATTAAGGGTAATGTTTGAAGAGGGAGGAAAAAGTTTGATGTTAACGTGTGATTTTTTGTAAAATTGCCTAATAATACCCTTATAATTCATCATCAAGGAAAAATACATTGATAATATCTTCCTGATGAGTGTAAATAGTGTATATACTATCAAACAATCATAAAAAATAGTCCTTTTTTGGGTAATTTTTCATCATTTTTATTGATAATGAAGCTTAAAAATAGAAAAATCCAATAAAAAACAATAAAGCTGTGTTTTTTCAATGGGTTCTCTTAATTATTGGATATTCAATTTACTTTTTTAGAGCATTTTGCTATTTTCTTTGATTTTTTCAAATAAATAGGTCAAAAATTAATAATAAATAGCAGGGAAGCTCAGATGGAGAAACAGAAGACATGATGGTGATCAGAAAGACAAGGCGGACAAGTACAAAAAATTTCAATGAAATCAGAAGATGGAAGTGGGAAGCCTAAATTAGACCGCTAAGCCTACTTTTTGTAAAATTCTTGCAGAATGAGCTACAGGAATCCGATCAGGGAAATTTTCGAGTCTAATATAAATTTCATGGCCTAGTAGGACTAACGGGGGAATCTGGGGAGAATTGGTTCGGGAAGTCTGGGTATAGATATCCAAGGTAGGATAAAACCACCTCATTTCCACTTGCAACATTTGCAGAGAGAGATTTCGACCTCTTTTGCGGGACTTTTCTGGAGCCCACAGTTGACCATTTTCAGCGCCGTCTCACACGAAACATGAGGGGTAAGTTCTTTACTCGTCAATGATCCATTTTGTACGGCCGGTAGCGGTAGCTAGTCTAAAGCCCTAGAAAAAACCTTAGAAACCGAGCAGTGCACGAAGACCTACGACCAAAAACTGACCATAGTGGCCTGCCAACTCAACCAAATCAGATGGGATTTGAACCATAGCATGCCCTAACATAATAGAACCTTTCTATATCATCAATTGACCATTCGGCAGGGGTCGAGGGGGTCCCCGGTAGAAAAGCTAGATTTTTGGCAAATGCCAAAATTTTGATCTGACTCCACAGATGGCTTGCTTATAAGGTCCATATACGATGTATATGATTGCTTTGGTAAAATCCATCAAGCAAAGACCTCAAAAAGCAGAAAACGGCTCAAAGGTTACAAAGCGTCAAATTTGACATATGGGGTCAGACTGACTCTAAATGAGCTAGAATTGGACAAGTTGCTTCATGACTATGTTGCGGACAAGTCCAAAGCCTCAAAGTTGACCGACCAACCCAACAGGCAGTGTAGTCAAAGAAAATGGTGATTTCAGAGTTGACAAAGCACAAAGTGATGCCAGCATGACCAAACTTGACCAAATTCAATTTATGACTTGTTTTAGGTGTATGGAATATGTCTAGGTCAAAATTTGTAAGTTTTGCAAAGAATTTGTCACTGTTGTAAATAATCATGATTATTTACTTTTGCATCATTTTTGCTTGGAAATTGTCACATCTCCTCACCTATCATGTGTATACACCTATTACATGCCAAAAATCAAGTATGAGCCAAAATGAGCACCCATTACTTGGAAAATTGTCAAAAACGCAAAGAAGTATTTGCAAGCCAATTTTTGGGTTATGGACAACATTTCTTGATCCAAATCACCTTATATCTCATATATAGGGTCTATACAATGCCTAGAACAAGTTTGAACCAAAAAATGTTAATTTTGGAAGAAAAGTTAATAATCGCGATTATTTACTTTCTAGACAAAATTGGGAAGTTTGGATATTTTGCCATCATACATCAAAAGTACATGATGTGTTAAGCTCATTAGCCAAGTTTACACCAATTTGGAGCTCAAAATATCAAATTTCCTTTATATCTACTGTTTAAGAGACCTAAAGCCAAAATTTGGTACCATTTTCACCCTATGCATCCAAATGAGCCCACATTTCACTCAAAGAAGTTATTTGGTATATACTTCAAGCCTATGAAGCCAAGTTTGCAAAAAGTTGAGAAATTTGCTCAGCTGTAAATAATCGCAATTATTTACTTTGGTTGCAAAAATTTATTTTGACTTCACAGTTTTGTTCCTTGCATGTTTTTATGCATCTATGCTTGTTCAAAAATTAATTTGAAGCAAATTGGACCAAAATTGTCAGCATTTCAGACTAAAGGACATTTCAGAGAAAATTTTGATAAATTTGCTAACTTTGCACTCTATTCACTGAACAGGAGCCATGCAAGCAGCAGAGAGGACCAAGAAGAAGCTCAATCAAAAGGAGAAGTTGCAGGAACTGCCCGCTTATCAAGTAGACCCTGATTTAGTCAAAGCAGCCAAGGCAGCATACCTCTCCAGAGAACAGCTAGAAGAGCATCACACTACAGTATTCACCGGCAGATTCAAGAGTGAAGAGGGGCATCAGGTGGAGTTGCAAATCTTACCTAAGGAAGTATATGATGTTGCCGCGAAGCAAGAGACCAAAGAAGCCAACCGCAGGCTTGGACTCAGAGACTTCTACAAACAGGAGCCTTGCAAAGTGGATTTTCAGAAAGCTTACGAGCTTCTATCCACAATTAAAGAAGATGGAACGGCCGAAATATTTGACACTCAGGGAAACAAGGTCGAGGTAGTCATAACCAAAGATATAGTGACAGAGGCCCTCAGACTGCCTACAGAGGGAATGACCATGAGAGCAAGGGATAGGAAAATAGCAAGGACTTTTACCAAAGAGACCGCCGTGGCTACCTTTGTAGGTTTGATTCACAAGTAGGTGGAAGAGCGAGCCAGATTATACCATCAACACTTCCATTTTTTGGTAAAAAGGCCACCAAGGTACACTATGCCAAATCACACGGTTGCCACCACATTTACACAAGTTCTAAAGTCAAAAACCAGGCAACCAGTGGACCATGCCCAGTATGTCTTGACCACCTTGAAGGGCACCAAGAAAGAAGGCAAGATCACTTACTTGGGTGCGCCAGAAGTTTTGACAAGGATAGCATACCATGCCATTGGCATGGCTGACAATCTACCACCTGCTCCTGATCAAAATACATGGATATTGGCAGCACAACCATCTTCGAGAGCTACAAGGTTAGGAAAAATATCTTATATATTCAACGAAGAATCAGCTGACAGCTCGCCGGAAAGGCACATTAGCGAGAGCTCTAATAACGAGGAGAAGAGAGCAAGAAGAGAAGAAATGAAGAGAAAAGCTGTGGCCGCACACCAAGAGGAGCTCGTGTAGAAACAAGCTTGTTTTGAAAGAGAAAAACAAGCCTACCAACGCAACCGACAAGCACAAGGGAAGGATCCAGAGACATGGGTGCCAAGCGGACTTAAAGGCCCAAGAACGAAGCATCACACAAGAAAAGAGGCTGAAGATCTGATAGAGAGTTTGTAGAAAATGTACCAAGAAGTTGAAGCCCTTCAGCTGAAGGAAGCAAAAGAAGCGGCTAGGAAAGCCAAAGAGGCAGAGGAACAGAGACGAGCTGAACAAACGGCGAGGGAAGAGGCACAAGAACAGGACTACAAGTCTCCCAGACCCACCTCACAGAGCAACAGGACCACCCTATGCAAAGCCCACCACCATCACCTGCGGGCAAAGACACCAATAAAGAAGTGAAGCCTGAGAAAGAGACAGAATCTGAGTCCACCAAAGAAACAAAATCTACACAAGAGGCTGACCAGCACGAGAAACAAAAAGAGAAAGAAGTAGATCCAAAACAAGAGAAAGTCACCGAAGCTACTCAAAAGCCTGAAGAGCAAAAGGCAAGTGAATCTGCACAAGAGTCCACTGCTACACAAGAGCAGCAACAACAGAAAGAACCGGAGCCAGAGAACCGGAGCCAGAGAAGGAAGTGAGCCCTTCACCTGAAGAGAATACACAGTCAGGGAAGCACCCTCTACTTCCACTCAGCAAGAAACCACTGAGGCAACAAGGCCTTAGGATGACAAAGTAAAAGACCAACTCTCTACTTCCACGCAAGAAGAACCAGCAGCTACGACGTAGCAGAAAGACACACATGAGACTGTAGGCACATCCACTCAGCTAGCAGACAGGAGGATTGATAGTCAAACAATGAGGTAATATTGCAAGTAAACAAATATGCAAGGTAGATGCAAGATATGACGGAGAATCCGTTCAACAACACTTAGCCGGAGTACAAAAGCTAAAGAGCTCGAGATGGTGATTGACGCTCTCCAAGGAGAGTTAGAAGACAGGACGATTGTCATCACCGATCTTCAGAGGCAAGTGCAGGAGATGAAAGCAGCAGCTGAACAGCATCAGCTAGCTAGAGATAAACAGCAGAAAGAAATGGAGGAGTTAGGTGATCTGCTCACCAAGTTATCTGATGCTTGCAAAGCAAAAGACAAGCACCCGACAGAAGTTACAAATGAACTTCTACGACATCCCTGTCAGCTCAAAAAATTCAAGTGCAATTGGATGTTGCAAATACCTCTTTACAGTACTCTAAATAGCGAATCAATGATCAGGCAATCTTCTTACGGCAAATAAGAGAAAATCCAGCCGTGGCCTCGATCAAAGAGACTGATGAAGTATACAAGGCACTAAAAAAGAAGAACAAGGACCTTGAGTTAGAATTAAAGCTGGAGAAATCATAGCAAAGGGACTTGGCTTTGATGCGGGTCTAGAGAGAAGAAGAGCTCCTTAAAGAAATAGCTGAGCTCAAGAGAGTTAACCAGCTCCTGAGGGAAGGAAGGTCGGATACGCAGGAAGAGGCAGACACTTTAGAGCCACCGTAGATAGACATACCCTCGGTCTCATTTGCTGAGTTGGAGACACAGTCCACAGCAGAGCCGAGTGATGAATAGGATTTTTAGATTAACATCACAGATGCAGATATAGTGCTTATGGTCCAGCTATCAAAAGCTGAGGAGGATGCATTGAAAGAGAAGATCACCCAAGAGGTGGATGAGCAATGGAAAGCTGCAATGGATTGGGAGTTAAGAGTTCTACACTCTATCAACATCACTCAACTCCCTCCCAATCAAATCAATGTGCAATGGCATCAACAATCCCTGCCATACCCTCTCATCAAAGTGGAACTACTACAGGTAAAAGAGAGGCTCTACAAAGACATGCAAGAAGATGGCGCAAATAAAGACCACCCAAAGTGGAGGTTGAGTTGGTTGAACAAGAATCCGCGGTATTTGATTCTGTTCACAAGAGCACCTGCAACCCTTCAAAGAGATCCAACTTTTTGTCTTGTACCTAGAGTAAGGACATGGCAAGGGCATGAGGCTCTGACAAAGAAGAGGCCAACTTGGCCTAACTACCCAAGACTACTAGCTCCAGAGAAAGGACAAGCAATAGAGGAATACATGGTGAAAACCCTAACGAGCGCCATGTCTTTCTTCAAGAGTCTATCGGATCTCTCATGCACCATGTTATATAAAATATGCCGAATGCTGTTCACTTGTATTGAAGTATTTCATGAGCCACAACAAGCAGGCACCCCGTGGATGTCATTCCTTGAGGGAAATAAGGGGTTATGCTATGATCTAAGTAGTCAGCCTTCCAAAGTACTTTACGGCTTCTATGCCAGATGTATGTTTTTACCATCAAGCAATATGTTGGCATTTGAGGAAGCTTTCTACATTGGATTCTTCACTTGGTGAACAAACATCTTTGCACCACTGATTAGCAATCTCACATCCAGATTTGTAGGCTACTCAGCGGTGGAGCAGAAGAACAAAGTGACCATGCAATTTCTGCAAGTGCCAGACAAAGAAAGAAAAATCAGATACCAGAAGGCACTGGATGCGCTTAAAGACCGCCTCGCTAGCCCTCAACCCAAAGATTATTTCAGCCCATAAAGCTGTGTCAAGGGACGACACAGGCGAGGAGGGGGGGAATGTTAGTAGCAAGCTAACATGGATACCATTTTTTGAAGTTCTCAATGTAAAACATTTATTATTTTGATAAATGGGGAATGTTGTAGCTCCTATTTTCTCGGATAAACTCTGTAATTAATGAGCCAGGGCTACAAGATTCCAGATTGTATCACCCAGTCATTTTCCAGCTTTGGTAGAACTCCAGATTATTAGTTGTGAATCCCAAAAACCTTGGCTAAGGTATAAAAGCCAAATTTTGTAAGCTTTTTTTAAGTCTTTGGATAATGAAATACACAGTGTGAGCTAACAGCGCTCACTCCTCTCCTTCTCGCGCTTCCTACTCCCTCCCCGGTTGTCACATTGCAGTCGTGTTTGTTGCATTGCAACCGCAGGTAATAGCTCTACGCATTGACGTAAGCAGTTCACAAAATTTCGTAGCTTTTGGCATTGTCGACCCATGGCCTAATTTCATCATAACTAGGAATTTACACTTTCAAATAAAAAACTAAAAGCATAGGCGGGGTATTGGGGCATCATTGCTAAGCATTTAGATGCATTTTGGGTCGAAAACGACTTTGTAAAAAAACCACTGATGATAATAACCGCGATTTTGGAACTTGACCTAAAGTGGGGTTTGAGACCATAAGCATGTGTGCTTAGGTCTTATAAACTTGTCCTAGAAGTTTCGTTACGTTTGGATGTCATTTGACGCTATAACGGATGTGATTTGTTTGCCGCCGATGAGCGATTGGCTTTTGGTGATTTCAGTCACTTGAGTGTAGCTTGAGTTAGATACGAGTTGTTAGTTATTTTCTGAGAGATTGACACCCTCTTGTAGCCTCTATGCACTAGTCGAGTCAGCTTCGTCCCATGGATTGATAATTTAATCGTGGTTCTCGCTAATACTGCAATAAGATAGGATGGTGAGGTTAAACATGCATCCCACAAAGAATTGAGCTATATCCTTAGCTGTAAATGTTGTCCTGACTAGAAATAAATGGATCATTTTTGTAAGCATATCAACAACCACAAAAATAGAGTCATACACCAGAGATCTAGGAAGTCTTGTAATGAAATCCATGGATATGCATTCCCATTTCATTTGTGGAGCATCAATAGGTTGAAGCTTGTCGAGGTATCAGATTCGTTCAACTTTAATACATTGGTATGTTAACCATCTTGTAACATAGTTCAACACATCACACTTTCGTCCTGCCCAAAAGAAACTCTTTCTTATAGTAGAGTAAATCTTAATGTATCCTCGATGTCCTGCTATAGGTATATCATGAACTTCCTGTAATATCTGAATTTTGATTCCACCTTGATTTGGAATACAAAGATGATTATTGAAGTAAAGGTCATCTCATTATTTAAGTTCATCAAGTACTAGATGTGTAATACAGGTCTTGAGTCATACTTCTCAAATAAGGTCAATTAAAGAAGTAGTAGAGGTTGTGACAGCTGCTACAGTACTCTCCCTGCTTAAAGCATCGGCCACAAGATTTTCCTTCCCGGGTTTATATTCAGTTATAAAATCATATTTGCGTAGCAACTCCATCCATCTTCATTGCCGCATATTAAGGTCAGGTTGGGTGTAGATCCACTTCAGGCTTTTATGGTCGGTATGTAGTTCAAATCTCCTTCCAATAAGATAATGTCGCCATACTTTAAGAGCATGCACAATGGTCAATATTTCCAAGTCATATGTAGGATAATTTAACTTGTGTATACATTAATTACGAGATTCATAAACTACTGGTTTTCCTTCTTGAGACAGAATGCCACCAATTGATTTTCCACTTGCATCAATGAGTACAGTGAATGTCTTTGAGAAGTCTGGAAGTTGTAGTAAGGGAGCATTCACTAAGGCTTCTTGAGGTTCTCAAAACTAGTTTGAGCACATTCATTCCAAGTAAACACTTTAGCCTTCTTAAGCATATTAGCCAATGGAGATGCAATCTTAGCATAACCCTCAATAAAGGTACGATACCATCCTGTCAAACCAAGAAATCCACGTACTTCTTGTACTAATTTTGGTGTAGGCCAAGCTATGACAGCTTCGATGTTACTTGGATCAGTAGAAACACCATCCTTATATATAATAAAAATCCCAAATACGCCACCTTGTCAGTGAAGAAGGTGCATTTGCTACGTTTGGCATAAAGCTGATTTTGACGGAGAAGTTCAAGTACTCGCCGCACATGTTGTTTATGTTCTTCTCTATTTATTGAGTAAACCAAGATATCATCAAAGAAGACAATAACAAATCATAAAGATGCTCTCGAAATACATTGGTCATGAGATGATTAAAAGTTGCAAGAGCATTAGTAAGTCCAAAAGGCATAACTATAAATTCATATATCCACAACGAGTATTAAATCCTGTCTTTGGTATGTCCTCCTCTTTGATTTGGATTTGGTAATACCCTGACTTAAGATCAATCTTTGTGAAGATAGAAGCTCCATGTAATTGTTCAAGCAGTTCATAAATCCTTGGTATTGTATTTTTTTACTTGACTGTTACCTGGCTTAATCCACGATAATCAATACAAAGACATAGAGTACCATCCTTCTTCCAATTAAAGAGAACAGAAGTACTCCATGGAGAAACGTTGGGTCAGTTAAAGCCTTGTTCAAGGAGTTGAGTTAATTGCTCCTTGAGTTTCGCAGATTTAGGTACTGACATTTTTAAGGTCTACGAGCAACTGTTTGAGCTCCTGGAGTAAGCTCTATAGCATGATCAACATCACGCTTGGGTGGTAGCTGTGAAAGTTCTTTAGAAAATACATCATCAAATTTTGTTATCCATTCAGGTTCAAGTGAATCTATCCTCTTCTCCTTAAGGTTAAGATTTACTGCGTAAATCCTCTCACTCTTCCTATGACTCATAAGTATGGTAAAGTTCACTAGTCTAGGCTTCCCCCATTTTCTAGTATTCATAACTCTAGAATTTTGATCATTTTCAAAAGTCAATGAAGTGTCCTTACAATGTATGTGAACATCATTGGCTTTAAGCCAATCCATTCCTAGGATTCCATCGTAGACTCCTATGGTAAGACTTTGAAGTTTGTAGAAGTATTATGACCATCCAAAACAAAATTCAAGTTACCCATTGAAGTAGAATATCTAACCCTTCTACCTGTAGCTAATTCTACTGTAAGGTCTGCATCAGGGTGTTCATGTAAAATGAGGTTCCTGATGCACTTAGGAGATATGAAAGAATGTGCTCCCTGAATCAATCAATAAGGTAAAATGGTTACCTTGATACTCCGTTGGGGTTTGAATTACTTAAAATTGTTCATTCACTCCTTGATGTTCAATTGTAGCATGAACATATGTGTTTGCCTGATTTCCATCACCTCTAGCCCCTTGAGCTCTATCAACTTGAGGTCTTCCTTAAGGTCTTTGATTTCCTCCTCCTCCTCCTTGACGAAGTTGACGGTTAACATTTTGATTGTTGTTATTGTTGACAGGCGGTCCATTTCAAACAAAGGAGGATTGCCTGGTCTAAAATTCCTTTGGTTTTGAGGTTGTCTCTAGTTTTGGTTAAAGTTTTTCCGATTGAAGTTCCTATGAACTGCCGATGGTGTGGGTCTAAAGTTTCTGAAATTTTAATTCGGATTGAGGTTTCTATGTTCATAATTGTCCACCAATCCTCTGAAGCTTGAATTGTTAAATGGAAAATCCTCGGATTGATGACCAGGATCAAGACAAGTGTAGCACAAATGATCTTGTCTGGCTTTCATATGTAATAAGTTCTCTCTTCTTTGTTGTGGATTCCAAGATCTTTGTTCCTCCTCGGGACGAGGTCTTTTGATTTCACGAACATGAATAAGTTCTGGGTTTCCCTTTTTGGTACTAGATAACTCTCAATGGGTTTGTCTGCATCAAAGACATCTGCAAAATTTGTAACACAAAGACTCTGGAGTCTAGTCTTCATAGGATTATGTAACCCTAACACGAATCAAGCTACCTTGACCTCTTGAGTCATCCCTGCTGGAGCATACTTGACAAGGGTTAAAAAATGTTGATAGTATGATTCTAGATCCCTTGAGTACAATCAAGAAACTCATTCATACAGTCTGAATGATAGACCTTGTTTTGATAGTTCTTCTTAAGCTTGGTCTTAAGATAATTCCAAGTTGCAGCATTAGGATCAACATTGTTTTCTGTGCAATAGCCTCTCCACCAACATTGTTTTCTGTGCAATGGTCTCTCCACCAACGCTTGGCTATTTTCTCTAGTTTGAACTTAGCAATGATAGCTTTTTTTTGCTGACGAATGGGCTAAGTCAAAGTAGTCATCCATGCGCTTAATCCAATCTTCAAGAACTTTGCTTATATCTTTGCATTTCTCGCTAATAATTTCGAGGTTGAGACTTGTGAAGCATAGCATTGATGTCTCTATCAATGATGGTGTATTAAGGAACAATAGGCTGCATTTCTTCTAGAAGTTGGTAACTTACTGCACCATATCAACCAAGGTCACACTTAGTAAAATATTCTATTCCGCTTGAAGTCCTTAAATCAAATAGAATAGACATTTAAACATAAGATGAGAAGAAAATAGGAGGAAGAATAATGAATAAATTAATCCAATTTCTATATCACCAAACTTTGGGTTTTGAAAAAGTCTACAAAGTATCTTGAAAGTTTTTAACAAATCCTAATGGCTCTAACATAATGCACTCGGTAATATCCATTGTGACATCCTTCCACCAATGCAGTATAGTTGTCCCATTCCTTGAGTATGTCTGATGGTTGATTCCAATAATCCTTTATGATCTTTGGCTAGAACATTTATTCGTTGGCGTGTGACTCATACCACTCCTGAGTAAGAGATTTGTCTATTACAAGTACCCCCATTTTGGTGTGCATAATCACCTTCCTGTACCCAAAGTAGTCATCAAAGAAAGAAGATTCTTTTGGAAACACATTCGGTGTGTCCCATCCCATCGAACTGTGTATATTTGCACAATCTGCAAGGCACTAAGGTCTACTGTAGGCATTGTATAAAGTTTTTACATTGCGAGGATTGTAGATCAGTGACTTCCCAAATAAGTCAAAGAATAACTTCCAAGGTACTGGGCTAAAGGAATGCCAATCATTGTTTTTGCATTGCCATCCCTATACATTAAACATAACAATGTCAAAGCATCCTGTAGCCATTACTAAAGGAAGTATGTTTCTAGCCATCCACGTTTCCTTTGTCGGTATTAGGGTAAGTTCATAAGAATTTAGGTACAATATTTGATTAGTGACTACAATCTTTGTTCCCAACTTGGTTTGTATCCACTCGATACTCCCAATATGCGAAGGTTTATGCTGATGAGGTCTAAACTCGGGGTTCCCTGCAGCATAGTGATACCAAGATCGGAAGGTATTTGGTACAATGAAATCCGTAGACATCAACCTTTTCTTCTCCTCCCCGTTATGTGTGGTAGTGACAAATCTTTGTACTTTCACTCCAGTTTGAAAATGCTCCTCCACCATACGGCGAGAGAGTATATCTGTCCATATCCGTCGAGATAAGTTGTCAGTCATCTACACACACACCCAATCACTCAAGTTAGTTAGAATGATAAAAACAAGAATCAAACTCAAATATTCTTCCTCAAAACAATCTCTGTTATATTAAAATCAAATTTTAATCACCGCAGAAGACCAAAAAGATACATAGTGTTTTTAGGGAGATACATAAATACAAAAGGATCCAATGAACCAATTCTTGGTTCCTACAATTGAGATTCTTCCCCTATATTTTTTCACATCTTAGGTATCAAAGTTTAGAACTTCCATTTGTGCACTAAAACTCATGTCTTTCTTTTTGTACCATTCTTCCGCCTGTGATACATCCTTGGGTGATAATCCAGTAATGTAGTTTATATGAGCATGTCGTTCGTTTACATCATTTTTGTAGAAATATCTACTCGAGTTCACTGCCATTGGTTGTGCTTGGGCAAAGTCACCAATGCACCTTGGTTTCTCATAGTCATCAAAAGTAATGGTAACATTGTGAGGGTTGAATTTGAGAATAGGTCCATAGACTCTATTGAATCAATCTTGGGTACATAATAGAATTGGTTGCCACCATTTGACTTCTTCCACACTCTGATTATGACCTTCTCACAAAAGCCGTATCTTTGGTTTAACATAAGAGCCTTATTACTAAATATGACTTCACGACCCGATATGTCCAAAATAGAGCATAAGTTAAGGTAAATAACATATCCTTGCACTTTAACATTGCCTTCTTGGATCTTTTCCTTTACCTAAAGCTGTGGGTTGGTCATAAACCTATCAGGCACTTGTGTTTGATGTTCAGACTGAGCTAACTCCCATGCTACGTAAGTGTTGGATACAAGGTAATATCTAGTCCCCTTTGAAACTCGAACCACTTCAATTCGCCAATGGAGACTGAATCCAACCGCATAATTGAAAAAGACTCTTTATGCAAAGTCACTCGAGAGTTCACCTAGACAATAAACAAGATCCATCTAAAACAAGACAATGACATAGAGAAAACTTAGTACACATGTGAACCAAAACTGAGTCTACGCTTCTTTTATTCCTCAAAATTTTATTTTTATGATTTCATTACAATATTATGGGTGTCTTGGAGCTAATTCTCTAAAATATTCATTTCTCAACAAGGTATTGTCTTAGGACCCCCACGTGACAACGTGGTAAGTAGTTATCTTCCAACTTCTCTTTTTCTATGATAGTTGTAAGAGCTTCAAACTTCTTAGCGATTTTGGTGATCCTTAACATTTGGGAACGCATCACCAAGTAGTAGAACATGTCTTCTAGGCCTAACCATATTCTGAGTTGAAGTAGTTTGAGGTTGGCAAACGAATATCTTGGACTGTCGTCAATATAGATGAAGAATTGACGGAAGGGTTGTTGGTGACGGGTAAGGTAACTACGGTCAACACTCTTCCAACAAGTTGTGCTTCTTGGCATGCCAAAGACTTTCGTCCCTATTTTTAAGCGCGAGATTGTTAAGTATGGAGCCTGATTTACCCCTTGTAATTTTCAGTGGTAAAAGCGCACATTTGTAAGGTCCCCATTATGAGGAGAAGCCATCGTGCGTGAAGAAAAATAACTCGCCGAAAAATAAAATAACTCGCCGGAAACCAAAATCTTTGTCGGAATATTCTTTTTCGGCAGAATATTATGGCCAGATGGCGGCCAGAAAGTGATCGAAAAACGACCGATCGGTTGGCCGGTTGGCCAGTGGCCGGTAGTCAATGGCTGGTGGCTGGTGGTTGGAAGTCAATGGCCGATGGCCGAATTCAAAAGCGAACTTGTCTTCTCAAGGGCGGCCACACATGGGCGGATTGGAGGGTCTGATTTGGACTTATCTACACAAGGGCGGCTACACATGGTTGCCTCACATGAGAGAGGGCAGCCCTTTTGGCCTATAAAAGGAGGCCATTTCTACACACATTTCATAGTGTGAAGTTGATGCAACAAGGTGGGTGTGAGGTGGTGAGAGTGAAGCAATGCGGGAGCTCTATTAAGGGGATAATCCCTTTGTAAACTACTTCTTGTTTTGAAGTACTAAAGCCATTGAGTGGCTGCTTTCCCGTGGACATAGCCCACATTGGGTGAATCATGTATATCGTGTGTACTCTCTCTCTCTCTGCCCATTAAGTGATCTACTCAAATATCTATTTAGCTATGTCATATTTCCTAACAAAGAGTTCTCGTTCATCCCTGGATAACCGTGTCGCCATAATGTTGAGCACTATGTGTTGGGGTATAAAGCCCAATGTGGTCGCCCAGGTAAGTGGGCGGGCCGCCAGGTATGTACACATATTATTTTGTAAAAACCTAATAAGAACTCACTATGCTCTGATACCAGTTAAAGGAGTACGAGCGGAAGTGCGACGCGAGAGAGAGTGCGAGAAGAAGAGCACGACGATATGGTGAACTCGCTCTACTGTGATGTGCGACTCTGCAAATTTGGGGTTTTCGGCCTACGACTGCAGGTGCTGAGGATATCGACACTCCCAGAGTGTTGATTTGTGGCTGTCTACACATCGAAGGACGGCTCACAGTTCTTGGAGGTGTGTCACATACGAAATGGGCACATTTACACACAGTCTGTAGGTGACATCCACTAGTTCATCAGGTAGCTTGTGTTTGTTGCTTGATATTCCAGATTTCACCCTGACATTGCAGGTACTTCCACATGGGATGTATTGTCAGAGATGATGTATGTCTGTTGAGGGTTTGTTGGCTGTGAGTCACGCAGCAAACAACCGCCGCAGCAGTTACAACATATAGTGGGAAATTTGTGGATGTATGACTTTGTGGGAAGTCTATGTACTGTCAGATTTACTGCAGCCTTTGTTGAGGGTCGAGTGAGGTTTTATTGAGCTGGGGGATTCTCGAATGTTGAGATCCTTTCGGTGATACAGGTCTTGGAGAGATCCCTCGAGCACCCTTAGATAAGCAGCTAGGATGTATTGACTGTGAGTTAGACAGTTGGGATTGCATCTTTGCTTTACTGACGTTGAGGCATTGTCACAGTCTATGCTTATAGGACAATGACAGGAGAGTGAGAGACAGTACAGGTGCAGGACAGGTTTACCCGCATCTTACAGTGTCAGAGAGACAGTGTTTTTTGAGCTGTTTTTTGGTCTGTTTTTGAGTACACCAGAGCCATTTTACAAAGGAGACTCTGCCGAAATTTATGCAGAATCTGAAGCTTTCTTGGTTCATTTGATAGGTTGATATTGGTTCAAAGGTCAGTTTACAGGGAAACTCTGCCGAATTTTTCCCAGGAAAGTAAACCACTGTGAAGCGTAGCTATGGCTGGATCACAGGACACTGCTCTTTACAATATCAAGAAGCTGGATGGAACCAATTTCCCATTGTGGAAGAAGCAGATTTGGCACGTGTTGGTACAAAAGAAGCAGATAAAACCTATAAAGCTCAATGGGATAAAACCAGAAGATATGGACGAAGATGAATGGAGCGAAATGGATGAATTGGCACTTTCTACCATCATGCTGACTTTGGCAGAAAGTGTTTATTCAATGTAGTAGACGAGATGTCGGCTTATCAAGCATGGTTAAAGCTGAGTGATCTTTATGAGAAGAAGAGTGCAGCTTCACAGGTATACTGGCTTAAGAAGCTTGTTGACTTGAAGATGAAAGAAGGGACACCTATGTCCAATCATCTGAATGAATTCAACACAATCTATAGTCAGTTGTTAGCTCAAGGTGTCAAGTTTGATGAACCTGTTAGAGCTATGTTCCTGTTGATCACATTGCCGGAAAGTTGGGACACTTTTCGCACAGCTTTGAGTAATTTTGCATCTCCAGATGGTTTGAACATAGCAGGTGTAGAAGGAAGTCTGCTTACTGAAGAAACCAATAGAAAGACAATGGACAAAGGCAAAGGAACAGCCTTAGTTGTCAGGGGAAGGACCAAAGAAAAGTACAAAGGTGGAAAGAGGAATCAGTCTCGTAGCAAGTCCCGCAGTGCTAAAGGCAAGAGTGACATAGAATGCTACCATTGTGGCAAGAAGGGTCACATGAAAAGAGACTGCAGAGAATGGAAAGCAGAAAAAGGCAAAGAGAAAGCTGAAGACCATGGTGAGAAGAACAAGTCCTCAGTGAAGATTCAAGAAATAAATGTGACAAACACTGTTGCAGAGGATGACAGTCTAGTGTCAGGAGACATCTACTTGTTGAATAATACAATGGACTCAGCTCTTCTTAGAGCATCTGATGGAAATGCAATGAGTGACTGGATTATAGACTCAGGGGCATCGCTTCATGTGTCTCCAAACAAGGAGTGGTTTACCTCTTATGTGACCACTAAAGATCATGTTCGGCTAGGCAATGGGCAGACATGTGAGATCTTAGGTGTTGGAGATGTTCAATTAAAGTTTCAGAATAGTTCTTCTTTCACGCTGAAGAATGTGAGACATGTTCCCGCAATTACAAAGAGCTTGATCAGCACAGGTTTACTTGATGATGCTGGCTACGTCACCACTTTTGGACAGAAATGTGGAAGATATCCAAGGGTTCTATGATAGTAGCACATGGAGTAAAGTATGGAGGACTTTACATGATTTATGTATCAAATGTCTCTAAAAATGTAATCAATGTAACCGAGCAGCCAAACGTTTCTTTGTGGCATAGCCGGTTAGGACATATGTCCAAGAAGGGAATGGAAATCTTGTCTCGTTCTGGTTATTTGCCTGGCTTTTCATTTAATGATTTTGAATTCTGTGAACATTGTCTGTATGGTAAGCAAACACAGCAGCCACATAAGCATAGAAGTAGTAGAAGAGATACACAGTTGGCACTTGTTCATAGTGATTTGTGTGGACCTATGCCTAACCTATCTCTAGGGGGAGCTTCTTACTTTATGACATTTATAGATGATTACTCGAGGAAAGTATGGGTTTACTTTCTCAAGCACAAGGATGAAGCGTTTAGTGTTTTCAAAACGTTTGTGACACTTGTGGAGAATCAGAGTGGCAAGAAGCTTAAATGCTTACGCACTGACAATGGTGGAGAGTATGTTTCAAAGGCCTTTCAGGACTTTTGTGAGTCAAAAGGTATAAAACGTGAACTTACTGCTCCTTACAATCCTCCTCAAAATGGTGTTGCTGAGAGGATGAATAGGACCATACAAGAGAAGGTCAGAAGTATGTTGTCTAATGCACAGCTGCCAAATGGGTTTTGGGCTGAAGCTGTATCAACAACTGTTCATCTTGTAAATAGATCTCCTAGCACGGTTTTGCAGAAGGATTCAGTGCCAGAGATGGTATGGTCAGGCAAAATGCCCTCATACAAGCATCTCAGAGTCTTTGGCTGTGAGGCATTTGCATAGGGGAGGAGTTCTCAGCACCCGACCGAGCATGGAGTTTAGGCCATGCTTGGTCTAAATAGTTTGTGATTTATGACCAAAACAGTGTTCTACCGCCTCTATGACGTGAAATGAAAAGTGCTTTTTATGCACGCACGTGACCATAAATGCATTATGTGCATAAATTAGCGTGTTAAACATGATGAAGTAATCATGGGGCAACTTTGTATGTGCTCAGTTGATCCATACATGAACTCGTATGCAAAAAAACAATCACCGAGAGGGTGACTACTCAAATAAACGACATAGCGAGAGAGAGAGAGAGAGAGAGAGAGAGAGAGAGAGAGAGAGAGAGAGAGAGAGAGAGAGAGAGAGAGAGAGAGAGAGAGAGAGAGAGATGATGGCTATGGAGTTTAGAGCTTCTCACCATGCTTTGGAATTGATTAGGGGTTGTTGAAAGACTTCTTGCTTTGCCGCAAGAGAGCAGTGATGACAGCTACATAGAGGTATCTGCACGAAAGCTTCTTGAGAGCGTGAAATGAGAGAGAAGATAATAAGCAAGTAGAGAGAGAATATCCTTCTTCTTCTTCTTCTTCCCGAGAGAGAAGAGCTTATGGAGATGGTGATGAAGAGCTTGCACCTCTCCGTATAATAGCTTTCCGTAATAGACGTAACAGACGGCACTAAAAACTAGGTCTTGCAAGCGAATTTATAGGCTCTACAGCAGCTGGCTGGAGTGTGTCCCAAGCAGAAAACTAGCGCTAGTTTTTGAGCTAGGAATAGCTGCAAGATTTTTTGAGTAGTATCTGACCAACTAATGGAAACCGTAGCTAGACTATGCCACATCGTGACGTCTCGACTTAATTATGACTTTCCCGTACTGCTCTGACATATTTACTGTATTGCTTTTTATAAAAATAATTCCTATGAAAATCTTGTCTGGTCCTGTTTTTGCTCCGGGTGATCATTTTTAAATCCGACGGAGACTAAAATTAATATTTTTATGTTTAGGTCATCATAAAAAGCACATTGCTTTTCAAAAATGCCAAAAAGCACGAAAAGCTAAAAATAGCATAAAAAGAAAAAAACAAAATTTTTTAAAACTGAACCACGGGTTTCCTTTGTCCACTAGAATAAGAGCTTTTCACTAAAAAGCAATAAAAATCATGAAAAGCTATAAATAGCATGAAGAGCACTCAAAAAGAATTTTTTTACAAAATTGAACCATAGCTTCCTCAGAACACGTAGATTAAGGATCCAACCTTGCTTTTTGCAAAAAAAGCACCTAAAAGCATGAGAAAGATAAAAATAGTAGATTTTTCCAAAACTAAACAAAACGTCTGGGTCACCTACTAAAACATGAAAACGACCTTGCTTTTTACTTTAGAACCTTCCAATATTGTCAATCAAGCATCTTAAGGAAAAATAGATATTGAAAGCTTTTTTTTTTTTTAAAAGAAGAGACCCAAAAATTGGGGATCTTACAACATCAAGGTGTGCCCATGGGTATATATGTGTGTGAAAAAATTATAAAATGAAAGATAACAAGAAAGTAGTGTAAGACTCGTAGTATGGTCAACAAGTAAACTTTGAGGAGACAACCTTGCACATTACAGAAACTGTGCACAAAAAATCAATCATAGAACCAGCTAATAGTCATGAAAAACAACCAGAAATTTAAAAAAGATTTACTTTCATTGCATCAAAATATGTCTAGCTAGTTGCACTAGGAGTAAAATTTCTAAAAGAAAGTGAATTGGCACTTTATTAAGCCTCCATCTCATCTTGGCATAAGTCTCTGTATCTATTTAGAGATCCAACTCTAAATAGACATCCACAAAATCGTCTAGTAGTCTTTCACATTGCTCCCATTCACCTTTACTGCATGATTATAGTCCTAACATTACTCACATTATTTTTCTTCAAAAATCTTTTCTAAAGTATCTTCTGGAATGTTTGTGGTTTCCTTTGGCACAGCGATTGGAATATTCTAGCCCTTGTAGGCTTGTGCATTGTCAAGAGATAGAGAAGGATAGAGCTTGAGCTCTTGCAAAAGCACGCGCGCGTGCACACACACACACACACACACACACACACACACACACACACACACACACACACACACACACACACACACACACACACACACAGATGGAGGCAAAAGATTGTACTTCTTCTTCTTCTTCAAAAACTCAAGATAAGAGATCTGCAACACATAAGTCAAAATACAACATAAAAGGGAACTAGTACAATAGTGTAGTATAAATTGCCAGTGAATGAGGTGAGTAGATAAGTATGCCATTACTTTGGTAGGTAGACTAGCTCAGTGTAGTCGAGTTGCAGTATCACTAGCAAAAATATGCGTATCTACCAAGGCACGCTAGTGAAGATGATTGTTGGTGGTAGTCATCTAGGAGTTGTACATGTTGAGCTTGAGATCTCAACATTCCTCCTCAAGATCAACGCATCTCTTGTATGCCAGGCATCACTCAAAATAGTCATAGATTTGCCGCTCCAAGGGCCTTTTTTGCAACCTGCACATCGTAACCATGTACTCCAGGTCAATGTCACATGCAAAGAACCTCTATTTGATGAAGTGATAGTGCACCTTTATGTGCTTTTTCTTGGCATGAAGCACTGGGTTTTGTGCCAACTGTATGCTACTAAGGTTATCACAATATATGACAACCGACCTCTGTATCTATACTCCAAATTCGTGAAGTAGAAATCCCAACCATGATACCTCACATGCTGCCACTATAGCACCCATGTACTCTGCCTCTGTACTGCTCCATGTGATAGGAGCACTCCCAAGTGAGAACATGAATCCGCTGGTAGAACTGCTATTGTATGTACTACCAACCTAACCCGCATATGTGTATCCATAGTGCTGCAACTCCACATCAACCCATAAAAGACTGCACAATCCAAAGTAGCACTCACATAGTGCAAAGTGCACCTCACTCCATCCAAGTGTGGTTTCTTGGGAGACTGTATAAACGGATTCACCAATCCAATTATGTAGCTCAAGTTTGGATGTGAGATAGTCAAGTAGATCAAGCTACCCACAATCTTCATGTATATGGTAGCATTATCAAGCACTTGACCTGAATTATTTCCTAACTTCAAATTCTGATCTAAGGGCATTGCAATTGGCTTATAACTATCCATACCATAATTTTTCAACATATCCAAAGCATATTGCCTTTCTGACAGCCATACACCTTTCTCTACGAATAATTTCAATGCCAAAGAAATACCTCAAGTCTCCTAAGCCTTTCATGTCAGATTCATATATAAGTAGAGTGTGCACGTCCTCTACTTTAGCCACATTATCACCTCCAACAATCAAATCATCCACATAGATACATATTACCACAGTTTTTGCCTCATTTTCTGCACATACAGTGAATGGTCTTCATCAGACATCTCAAAGCCCAATGAAATGAGGAATGCCACAATCCTCGCATACCAAGCTCTTGGTGCTTGCTTCAGCCCATACAATGCTTTCTTTAACCTGCATACAAGTTACATAGCCTCATATTTGTAACCTTGTGGCTTCTCCATATACACAATTTTTTCCAAGTCTTGATTCAAAAATGCATTCTTTACATCCATTTATTTCAACACCCATTTTAATGCGACTACCAACCACTGCAATAAACAAACAACAATAGCCATCCTAGATACAGGGATGAACATCTCCTCATAATCAATCCCATAAGTCTCTGCATAACCTTTGGACACAAGTCTAGCTTGGTACCTGTTCACATTGCCATCGACATTATGCTTTATTTTGTAAACCCATTTACATCTAATTGCCTTCTTATCCTTTGGTAATGGCACCAATTCTCATGTTCCATTTGCATCAAGTGAAACCATCTCTCCATCTATAGGTTTCCACCATTTTTAATCCTTGATAGAATCCTCAAAACATGTGAGTTCTACTTTCTCTGTAATCTTTGCCATAAATGCACAATGACGAGCCACATAACTGTCATAAAAATCAATCTCTGCATAAGATTTCTTGCTCTTTTTTACCTACGTGGTCCAGGATCACTTCTAGGTGCCCTATTCCCTGCTTGCATTCTTCTTGCACCCAAAGTCTTCACAGAGGGTATACCAAACTCCTCATCCAAACTCTACTCAGAACCACTGCTATTACCATCATCATAACCAACACTCAAATTTGTTAGCTTAGGGACATCTTTGACTTTTTCCTTTCCTTTCCTTATTACATTTTAAGAGTTTGTAGGACTCGCTTTTTCACGTAACCTGCCACTCCATGGATTCTCACCATGACTTGCACTAGAGGACCCTTGCGGCCCACTCAAAACTTGTGATTGCGCACTTGTATTTTTTGCAGCCACATTCTCTCTTACATCAGCCCCCAAATCATCTTTTACATCAATATACCAACTTTCCATTTCATTAAAAACAAATCCTTGCTCACCCTCACTTTACCCGTGATAGAATTGTAACACTTGTACCCTTTCTACTCAAGGGAATAGCCAACAAACACACATTTTTTTGCTTTTGGATCAATTTTACTTCTTATGTCATCCGGCACATGCACATAAGCAATACATCCAAACACTTTAAAATCTGATACATTTGTTTTTTCAACACTAAAGTTTCTTCAGGTGTCTACGGCAGTAGGGGTCTTGTTCATAATGTAGATCTTGTAGCAACAGCCTCAGCATAATAAAAATGAGGCATGTTCTTCTCATTCATCAATGCTCTAGACACTTCTACAATGTGCCTGTTCTTTTGCTTAGCAACACCATTTTGTTGTGGAGTATACCTCCATAAAAACTGTCTTTGAATTCCATGCTTTTTCATAAAACCATTGAACTCATTGGAGAAGTATTCTCCCCCTCAATTTGACCTCAGACACTTTACATGTTTCCCAGTTTTTTTTTCAATTATAACTTCGAAATTCTAAAAATCCATTAACACCTCACTTTTATGCTTCATGAAGTAGACCCATACCTTCCTTGTATGGTCGTCACTGAAACTCACATAGTATCTACATCCACCCATAGATGCAGTCTTTGTTGGACCCCATACGTCTGTATGTAGTAAATCCAATGGATTTGCTTACATGCTTATCATGAGGAAAGGATGACTTTGCCTACTTTCCAAATTGACAAGCTTCACATACTTTCTGCATTTCAGTAACTCAAAACATAGGTAAACCTATAACCATCTCTTTAGTCTGCATCATTTTCAAGCTTTACAATTTTACATGACCAATATGTTTGTGCCAAATCTCTATATCTGGAACAACATCTGCACCCCATGCAAACATGACATCATTCACGTTGGGTACATTTACATCCAAAGTAAACATGCTACCCATTTTATTTCCTTGTACAATGAGCCTTCCATCCTTCTTATGCTCTTCGACAAAGAGCATTCGAGTTAAACCTGGGAGTTAAACCTGACCTGTAAACCTTGCTCAACCATTTGCCCAACAGAAACTAGGTTCTTTGTAATGTTGTGTACATGTAGTACATCAGCCACGTACTTCACTTTACCATCTTTCATAGACAATGGCACATTTTCTATATGTATAATATGATGTACAATATCATCCCCAATTTCTACATAGCGAGGACTTTGTAAAGTATGCATTTCCTTAAACCATTCACCATGGCTAGTCATATGATTTGATGCACCATAATACACATACCATACATTATCACTAGATTTTGCCACATTTGTAGACATAGTATTCAATATATTTTGCACCACAAATAGCCTCTTGGGCTCATCTGCATTCCCGCTAGTAGTTGCATAGTTTTTTTTGTTGCCTCCTGTCTAGATAGTCACATTCAAAGTGACCATGTCTTCCACAACCCCAATATACTACATTTCTGTGTTGACCTTCATTATTGCACTACACCTTTCCAAAACCTCTTGGATGCCCCATGTCTCAAAATGTTCCTCGACCACCACCTCTGTTCTGACCATGATTGTTGTTATGTTGTTGTGCTTGGTGGTTGCCTCTTCCTTGATCTTGTCCACGGCCTGTACCATGTCCTCTTCCTCTTCCTCTTTCCTCTGTTGTTGAATAGGACATGTTCAGAATTGTTTTCACCTTGCGTAGAGGAGTCTTCCTCAAGTTCCTTTTCTTCAACATTTAATAAGGACACTAATTCTATAAATGAGGGAATGTTCTCTCAAAGATGGATGCTAGTTTTGAACTATTTGTACTTAAGATCCAAACCTCACAGATAGGCTTTTACTTCACCATCATCATTGATTGTAACACCAATCATGCAACTGACTCACATATTGCTCTTTATTTTTAGCAAATAGTCATTGATGGATAAGCTTTTTTACTAAATAGTATTCAGCCTCGTCTTCAAATGTAGCTTCCTTACCTTTGTGTTGGTCACATCCAATGATAGCAAAATGTTCCAAGCCTCCTTAAGAGATTGAGCATCCTGTATATGCCGAGTCATATCGTCTTGTACACTGGCAGAAAGCCAATACATGACCTTCCGAGATCCCTGGCTCCAATCTTTAAAGGTCTTAATTTTCACATCACTCACACCTTCCTCTGGCAGTATTGGGGCTACCTCATGCTCTCCATCAATGTAGTCCCAATAACCTTTGCCCATAAGAAAATTGGTCATTTTGGACTTCCAAGCATGGAAGTTGTTCTTGTCTAGCTTCTCACTGACAACCTCGTTAAGCCCATCATTGTTGGATGACATCTTTCCAACCTTTCACATAGTCTTCAAGCAGCCGATTACCACGTGTAACCACAATCTGCGTACATACATCTATTTCATTGTACAGACGCACCACCTACATGTAGATCTATAGAATCTTGACCCTTAGCGCTTCTGCATGCGAATGCACACCAACTCAAAAACGAGGGTCAAAATGCACCCAAAATGGAAATTTGGTTGCATAATTGCAATCCCATTTCAAAGGACTTCATAGAACCCTGAGACGCACACTCTCCAAAAAGAAGTCACCTCAATTAGAGATTGTTGATGATGGATCCCAGGAATATCGAAGCCGCTTACTAGACTTCTCATGCTTGCTTCTCCAAGCTCCTTAGACACAACCAGGCTCTAATACCAATAGAGAAGGAGAGATCTTGAGCTCTTGCAAGCCCACACATACACAAAGATGGAGGCAAACGAATGTACTTCCTCTTATTCTTCTTCTTCACAAACTCAAGATAAGAGGTCTACAAAACACAAGGGAGAATACAACATAAAAGGGGAACTAGTACAACGGTCTTGTATAAATCTCCAGTGAGTGAGATAAGTAAATAAGTGTGTCATCACTATGGTAGGTAGACGAGTTCGGTGTAGTCTAGTTATAGTATCACTGGCAAACATATGTGTATCCACCAAGGGGCACCAGTGATGATGACTGTCGGTGGTAGTCATCCAGGAGTCGTACATGTTGATTTTGACATCTCAACATGCATTGCAAGGGGCAACCTCAATGGCATACCATCATATTGAAGTCGGGATATAAAATCACCCACAAAGAGGAGTAATGGCCACATATGAGGTTTCTTAAAATCTCTTTTTGTAATGTAGTAAATTACATGGATCTACTTTCTCACAATACTTGAAAAGGACAATTGCGTCTCTTAGATCACTATTTTACCTCTTTGAGTCCACCTCAAGAAATTTGAGCTCTTTGCATACCACTATAGTATGACCCTCCATGTTCACATTAAAACCATTGTATATCAAACGGCCATGTATGTATGCTTGGGGTGTGAACTTTGTAAATGCCTATAAAGGCCTCAAAAACTTAAAATGAACTCTCTCTTTTTTTTACACACCAGCCGTGCATTAACTTCTCTCTCTCTCTCTCTCTCTCTCTCTCTCTCTCTCTCTCTCTCTCTCTCTCTCTCTCTCTCTCTCTCTCTCTCTCTCTCTCTCTCTCTCTCTCTTTCTCATTTGCTCATTTTCTTTGCCATGTCTGCGAGAGAAGAAATTTGCTTCAACTTCGTGCTATACAAGTGACATCTGTTAAGTATGGAGCCTGATTTACCCCTTGTAATTTTTTGTAGTGAAAACTCACATTTATAAGACCCCCATTATGAGGAGAAGCCATCGTGCATGAAGAAAAATCACTTGCTAGAATATTCTGGCCGGAAAAATCACTTGCTAAAATAGCTGGAAAGTGGTCGAAAAATGATCGGTCGGCTGGCCAATGGCTGATGGTTAAAAGTCAATGGCCGGTGGCCGATGGCAAAGGCGGACTTGTCTTCTCAAGGGCGGCTGGAAAGTGATAAAAAAAATGGCCGATGGCTGGTAGTCAATGGCCGGTGGCCGATTTTAAAGGTGGACTTGTGTTCTCAAGGCCGGCCACACATGGGAGCATTGGAGAGTCCAACTTAAACTTGTCTACACAAGGGAGGCTACACACGGTTGCCTCTCATGAGAGAGGTAAGCCCTTTTGGCCTATAAAAGAAGGCCTTTTCTACACACAAAACCCATTTTGGTGCATTGTGAAGTTGAGTGTGAGGTGGTGAGAGTGAAGCAAGGCGGGAGCCCTATTAAGGGTATAATCCCTTTGTAACCTACTTCTTGTTTGAAGTACTAAAGCCATTGAGTGGCTGTTTTCTCGTGGATGTAGCCCACATTGGGTGAACCATGTATATCATGCTCTCTCTCTCTCTCTCTCTCCCTCTCTCTCTCTCTCTATCTATCTAAATATCTGTCTCTCTCTCTCTCTCTACTCTATAATCTACTCTATATCTCTCTCTACTCTATAATCTCTCCTGTGCAAAAAAATTTCTCTCTCCATTAAGTAAGCTACTCTATTCTCTACTTAACTACATCCTATTTCCTAACAATTGGTACTAGAGCAAGGTTTGGTCATAGCTAAAATATCTCAAGAAAAGGATTCCTTGAATTGAGTGGGAGTAATGGATGAGGAAGAAAGCTCAAGATTGAGAAGTTCAACGGCAAGAACTATCAACATTGGAAGATGTAAATTGAAGACTATCTCTACCAGAAGAACCTTTATTTGCCACTACACAGTTTTGCAAAGAAGCCTGCAACAATGGCGGATGAAGCTTGGATTGTCCTTAACCAAAGAAATTAGGAACAATCCAGTTAATCTTGGCATGAACGGTGGCCTTCAACATTTTGGAGATGAAGACCACGGAGGACCTAATGATGTCACTTGACAGCCTCTACGAGAAACCATCGGCATCCAATAAGGTATTTCTTATGAAGTGCTTGTTCAATCTAAAAATGGCAGAGAATGGTTCAATTGCAGAACACCTAAAAAACTTTAACACCAACATAAGTCAAATTCGATTGAGGAAGGTCAATGTTGATGGAAAAGTGCAAGCCCTCCTTATACTATCATCTCTACCAAATAGTTGGGACAGCCTTGCGATGGCTGTAAGTAAATCTGTCTCCGACACAAAAACTCTTAAGCTTGATAATGGGTGTTCTACTAAGCGAGGAAATGCGAAGGAGAAGCATATGAGAATCATCAAGTGTTGCACTATCAGTGGAAACAAGAGGGAGGCCTAAGGAGAGGTTCAAAAACCAAAAGGGCCGTGATCGCTCAAGGGGGAGCAAGTCAAGCACAAAGTCAGCTCTTGAATGTTGGAACTGCGGCAAGAAGGGCCACATCAAGAAGGATTGTTGGTCAAAGAAGAACAAGGAGTTGGAGTGTCAAGACAACAAGCCAACATCAAAGGCCAATGTGGTAGGTAAAGTAGAGCAAGACGCTCTAATTCTTTCATTAGACAATGTGTCTAATTCTTGGATAGTAGATTTCGAGGCTTCATTCCACGCAACACTGCACAAGAAGCATTTCCAAGATTACACCAAAGATAATTTTGGGTATTTATACTTGGGAGATGATGAAGCTTGTAAAATTGTTAGCAAAGGTACATTTTGTGTCAAAATTATTAATGAAAATGAATGTAAGCTTAAAGATGTTAGGCATGTTCCTTCTCTTTGCAAAAACTTGATCTCTATAGGAGGACAATTGGATGATGAAGGTCACAACATTGCATTCAGAAACAAACGTTGGAAGATCTCAAAGCAATATTTGGTGGTTTCCAAATGAGAAAAGGTTGGTACACTTTACTTGTGTATTGTTAGCACACAATCTTCAACTTGTGCAATAGCTACAAAAGTTGACAGTGCAGTGTGGCACTATCGGCTTGGGCATATGAGTGTCAAAGGAATGCAATTCTTCAATAAAAGAAGCTTCTACTATGTTTGAAAGAAGTGGACGTAGAGTTTGTGAAGATTGTATTTACGATAAACAAAAGAGGGTAAAATTTTAAAAATTAGGAAATAAAAAATAAAATAAAAAACTTGAGCTGGTTCATTCTGATGTTTGGGGTCCTGCACCATCACTTGGTGGTGGCTCAGTTGTACTATGTAACATTCATAGACAAAGCGACTAGAAAAACATGGATTTTTGTAATGAAGAATAAATCTAATGTGTTATTGGTATTTCAAAGGTGGAAAGCCTTTGTGGAGAATGAAGCAGGTACCAAGGTTAAAATGCCTCAGATCCGAAAATGGAGGCGAATATTGTAGCCAACCTTTTGAAAGATTTTGTGCTAGCAATGGCACTTGGAGGCAAAGGACAACCCCAAGGACACCTCAACAAAATGGAATTATCAAAAGGATGAACAAAACAATCATGGAGAAAGCACAAAGCATGTAGCTACATAGGCCTATCTCTTGAGCTTTGGGTGGAAGCAGTAATAAGTGTGTCTGTGTACTTGATCAACCGGTCACCCTCAATGGCATTGGATGGGGGAGTTCCAGAAGAGGCATGGACATGTAAACCGGTGAATTGTGCATTTCTCAAAGTGTTTGGGTGCGAGGCTTTCATGCACATAGATATAATCCTAAGGTCAAAGCTAGATGCAAAGTCCAAAAAAGTGTTTCTTCATTGGCTATGGAGAATCTAACTTTATCACCTATGGAATCCTGAAGATGGTAAAATTTTAGAAATAGGGATGAAATTTTCAATGAACAAAATATGCACAAAGATTACTCAGAAAGAAAACAAACAAAAGAAACAGTTGATGAGTAAATGGAGCTTGATGACGGTGAAGACTCAAGGAGTGCAAACGATGACAACGTGCAACAACGTCAACCAAAAGAGGAGCCTCAACCTATTCCCCGAAGATCCACAAGAGAAAGTAGATCTCCAGAAAGGTTTTTTCCTTCCTTCAACCATCTCTTGGTCTCAAATTCTAGAGAGTTGTAATCATACAAAGAAGCCATGCAACACAAATCCAAAGAAGAATGGATGTAGAGCATGCAAGTAGAGATGGACTCATTATATCGCAACCAAACATGGGAGTTGGTTGAGTTGCCTAAAAGTAATCGGGCACTGAAAAAAAAAATGGGTGTATAAGTTGAAGGAAGAAGAAGGTGGGAAGAAAAGGTACAAGTCCAAGCTTGTGGTAAAAGGGTTTTCTTAAAAGAAAGGTATTGACTTCAATGAAATATTTTCTCCTATTGTAAAAATGAACTCAATTAGGCTTGTCTTAAGCCTTGTGGTTGCTCATGATTTAAATCTTGAGAAAATGGATGTAAATACGACATTCCCTCACAATGACTTAGAGAAGGAAATTTACATGATTCAACCAAAGGGATATGAAGTAAAAGTTAAGAAGAAAATGGTTTGCAGATTAAAGAAGGGCTTGTATGGTTTAAAGCAGTTGCATCAAGATAGTGGTACTTGAAGTTTGATCAATGGATGTTGGACCACAAATTTAGAAGATGCAACTCAGATCACTGCATCTACACAAAGAATTTGGGAGTTGGGAAGTTCATTATCCTAATGTTGTATGTTGATGGCATGCTGATTGCAAGAGCTAACATGTAGGATATCAAAGACCTAAAAGAAGAGTTTTCTAAATCTTTTTCAATGAAAGATTAGGTGTTGCAAAGTGGATACTTGGTATGAAGATATCAAGGGATAGGAAGAAAAAGACAGTAAAGCTATCTCAAGAGGATTACATCAAGAAATTTTCAATGCAAGATGCAAAATCGATTTTTATACCTTTGGCTAGTCACTTTAAACTAACCAAGGATATGTGTCCAAAGACACAAGAGGAGGTAGCCTTTACGTGTAAAGCTGCGATAATAGGTTCTCTTATGTATGCTATGGTATGTACAAGGCCAGATATTGCGCATGTAGTGGGAGTTGTGAGTAGGTTCATGGCCAATCTAGGTAAAGAGCATTGGCAAGCTGTGAAGTGGATACTTAGGTACCTAAAGGGGACAACTACGAATGCTTTGTATTTTGGAGGCACTGATATTTTCTTGTAAGGGTATGCTGATGCAGATATGGCAGGTGATAAAGACACTTGAAGGAGCACTACTGGCTACATCTTTACAATTGGAGGCACATCAGTAAGTTGGGATTTAAAGCTGCAGAAAATGGTCTCACTTTCTACCATGCAAGCACAATATGTAGCAATGACGGAGGAAAGAAAAGAGATTCTGTGGATTCTGATGGCGGGAAAAAGAGCAGTGCAATCGGGTGGCCTCTGTACTCGTGCACACTCCACAAACCACGCCTCATGCAAACAAGCAAAGAACAAAACAAAGGGGGCACCACCCTAAATTAAGAGGTTTAGGGACCTCACACATAGTGGACATAGGCAAGTGAGACTTCTGGCATTATGATGGCATCAAAACATATGGCAAAACACATAGAAACGAAGCTTAGGGACCTTATGTAGCATATATATACACAAGACATCAGCTTAACAATACAACGGCATCTGATCATACATAACAAGGATATAGAGAAGCAAGCCAAGGATGGCATAATCCCTTGTCAAAAACAATCAACCCAGCAAGTAGGTATGATCCTACTAGCAACACATCAATACCTTAGAGAATGATGGCGAGGATGGTGGCCATGGAGCATGAGAGAAGACTCCTTATTTAGGTTTTAGGGCTAGTAATGTAGCATACTAGAGGGAGAGAGAGAGAGAGAGGGAGACAGAGTAGAGATCCATCCATAGCTCCTCGTTGTGAGCAATGTCGTCATAGCTTCATTGCTTGGTGAAGGGGGTGAAGTGTTGGTTTTGAGTGAGAGAAGGCCTCCTTATATAGGTTTCTGAGAGGGTTTAGGATTAGGGATAAACATGCTTAAATCCGCTGATTGGGGTTACTTTTTGCTTAGGGTGGTCAACAGATTGAGGTCACCTGATATGTCACCATCAAGATATTCTCTAGAGTGATGTGAGAGGGGAGGGTAAATGCTGATTTTTCTGATTGTGACACATGGGGATAAGGCAAAAACCAGCATTTAAGAGCAGGTAAGGTGGCTGTTGAAAGTGGAGGTTCTGCACATGTCAGGGGGGGACCTGCTAGGTCCTCTTGAATATCAAATTCTCAAAAAATCCTCAACCATGGCTTCTTTTGACATGTGTTCTTTGAAAAAATCAGCATGTCTCTTTTCAACTCAAAAGTCTTTATCCCTGTTGACTCACCTTTACCATAAGATTTTCTCCTTTCCTCCTCCTGTAACTGCATTGTTGATGCCCAATCACTGCTTCTAGTAACAGTGAACTGTTACCTACCAAATACTTATGGTGCAGTAAAAAATATTTACCATGGGTAAAAAAAGTTACTGTAGGTAAAAAGTGATTTGTATTTACCATGTAGGTGAAAAATATTTACTGTAGGTAAAAAATATTTACTGTGGTAAAAAATATTTACTGTCGGTAAAAAAAGTGAAAACGGAGTATGCTGTGCTGTGAGTCCACACGAACATCCTCGTGTAAATTTCACTAGAAATTCACACCTAGAGTGGGCTATTCTGTAAGATATAGGTTGTAGGCATGCATAAGAGCTCGTTCCCACGTATCTTCTGTCCATGGCACTTTTTACTCTTTGGTGATTATGAAGTAGATTTTTCTTCTCTTTCGAGATCCCTTGGACTAGAGTATCCTCATCTCCCCAACAACTGACTGTGCCTTTATTGCATCTTCAGAAGGGGTCCTAAAAACCATGCATCAGATTCATAGATTCTTGGAGGAGCTTGGATACAAGCAAGACAATTGTGTTTTGTATAGTAACAGTCAAAGTGACACTCATCTTGCAAAGAATTCATCCTTTCACTCAAGGACAAAGCACAATGAGGTGAGATATCACTTCATACGCACTCTTTTGGAAGAGGGACAACTAAAGCTAGGAAAGGTGCACACAAGTGAAAATCCTGCTGACATGTTTACAAAGGTAGTCAACAAGGAGAAGTTGAGCTTTTTCTCATCTTCAATCGGCATTCAAGGATAAGAAGCCAGGATGGAAAGCAGTCACAAATTTGGTGTGGAGATCATTCTCCAAGTGGGAGATTTTTAAGTATGGAGCTTGATTTACCTCTTGTAAATTTTTGTATTAAAAACCCACATTTGAGGTCCCCATTATGAGGAGAAGCCATTGTGCATGAAGAAAAATCACTCACTGAAAAACCAAAAATTCAAGGCCAGTCTCGAACTTCGCCAAAATTTTCCTTTTTGCCAAAATATTATGGTCAAACGGTGGCTGTAAAGTGGTCAAAAAATGGACAGTCGGTTGGCTGGTAGTCAATGGACGGAGGTTGATAGAGTGATGAGATTCAATGATTAGTGGCCTAATTCAAAGGCGGGCTTTTATTCTCAAGGGAGGCTACACATTGGCGCATTGGAGAGTCCAACTTGGACTTGTCTACACAAGGGTGGCTACACACGGCTGCCTCTCATGAGAGAGGGAAGCCCTTTTGGCCTATAAAAGAAGGCCTCTTCTACACACAAAATGCATTGTGGTACATTGTGAAGCTGGGTGTGAGGTGGTGAGAGTGAAGCAAGACGAGAGATCTATTAAGGTTATAATCCTTTTGTGACCTACTTCTTGTTTGAAGTACTAAAGACATCGAGTGACTTCTTTCCCGTGGATGTAGGCCACCTTGGGTGAACCACGTACATTGATCTCTCTCTCTCTCTCTCTCTCTCTCTCTCTCTCTCTCTCTCTCTCTCTCTCTAATCTCCAATGTGTGAAAAATTGTCTCTCTCCATTAAGTAAGCTACTCTATTATCTACTTAGCTACATCCTATTTCCTAAAAGCATCATAGAAGATAAATTTTATTGGGATTGCAGTAGTTGAGGAGGTCAAGAAGGAGAATTAGATCAAGTCTAGAAAGAGAGAAGATGTGAACATAACAGAGGTAGGTTTGATTAAAAAGCCTAGTCAAGTGCGAACATTGGATGGCCTTTGCATCAACACTCATGTTGGAATTCAATATGTGGAGGCATGGGCTTAATGGAATGGAGTTGGTGTCTCTCTATAACCTTGTAGCAATTGTAGTGGATAAGGTATGGTGCACTGAGTCTGAGCTAAGTACTCATAGTAGTTTAAGTAGCAAGATGCTTCAAGCTCAGAAATTGCACTATGTTGAGGTCCACCAGAGTGTCTCTCACATCCATTGTATGTTCCCTCTGCAAGCCACTATGAAGGTCATGATCTTTGTCCATGTCCTCCAACTCCTCTTGAGACACATAATGAAATATTTTCCACCTCCAAGAAAATAAATTATAATAAGCTATTTCATATTGGATAGGAGAAGGTAATTTACAAGAAGAATCTAATTAGATATAAACCTTCATTAAGGCATGCATGCATGCATACATTGACCTCTAGGGCAACTCAAGAGAACATGCAGTTGGATTCCATAGTTTTCCTTTCAGAGTTCTTTTTATTTTCTAAACCTCTTTTACATGGAGGATGTAGTGATAAAATGCTTGAAGAAAATATTTGTATCCATAAAAGAGATCTCTCTCACACATCCAAAGTCCATGAATTCTCCATTCCACAATTGCAAGTTTTATTTTGACATCAAGAGATCAATTTCTCTTAGTTACAAATAGATGAAACCTTGAGATGGACTAACATAAAATTTCTCAAGAAACAATATTATTTACTAAATGATCAGACATAGATCCCAATTGAATAAAAAAGAAGTCCCCAAAAAACAGGGTGCACTCTAATAATACATTGGAGTTTCCTTACAATAGGATGCACTCTAGTAATACATTAAAGTCCCCTTAGAGCAGGGTGCACTTTATTAAAGTGTCCATCAAATTGACACCGTCTTTCTCTAAGATAAAATTTATATCATGTAATTATACAAATAGTGAAAGATACCCATTACAAAAATGAAGGAGACATCTTGTGGATCATAGTTAATCAATGCTTTTGTATCAACAAGTACACACCAAAGACATGACTTGTTTCACAATCATAGTACTAATTCACAATTGTGTTGTATGTATATTCTCTCTTGTCTCTTGCAAACAACCATCCTACCAACCATGGCATCATTGTTTCTTGCAAGAAGCTTTGAAGTTGCCTAGATGTTTGCCTCCACATCTTTGGAAATATAAGATATGTCTTCGGCATGTTTCACATCACCCTGTATGGAGTGTCATAATTTTTGCATCCAAATCTTCAAAATATCTTCCAAATACGGCTCAATTTTTGTGATAAACCCTTCTTAATCCTAGCATGATGTTTGGATCCTGGCAATTATTGTTACTCATAAGCATCTTGAACTTGGTATAATGCTTAGGAAGGCATTTTTGTTTGATTTCTTGCACTCTTGCTAAGTTATAGCAACTCCATATCCATAGCTCAAAGTGTTCACTAAAAAAATCCAAAAAAATCTCTGCATCTGGTCGCATCACATGAAAAATTTCATCTTTATCCTCCACAAGTCGCATTTGTTGAGCCCAAGTTGAGAAGAAATCCCGCTAGATCCAAGATAAGTATTCTTTTGATGTCCTTGTTGATAGAAAGTAGTAGGTGATAAGGAGGTGGTTGAAGCCTTGGAAAAGGTCTTGGATGAGGTTGTTTGGGTAGTTCAATAGTTTCCTTCAAATTGTTTATGCATATGGCCAATTTATTTTCCTGTAATGAATATAAAATTGAAAAACAAGAACATTTAGTGTCGATGAAACAATAGACGTGAGTTTTATATTGTATCATATGGTAATATTAGATGGAAAAATCCATTTACCAATATACTCATTGCCATAAAGAAAGTCAAATTGAAAACCTAACCTTTTTTTATCTTGCACTCTCTCTTAGTCTCAATATCATAAACTTAGATTAGATCTAAGTCAATTAGTACCTAGGCAATTAGTTAGTACTACTTGTCAAAGGTATGATCGAAGTGCATAAGTTGTTAACCAATTCTCTACTGTAGAATGGGTGCTTAGGTATCAAGTCTACCAATTTTCCAATATAAAGATCCATTTGGATACTGAAAGAGAAACTCATAACCACTTGTGCAAGTGATCAAATAAAGTTTAAATCTTGATTCCTATAGTACAAGATTTTGACTAATGTCTACTCAATATTAGCATATATAGAATTAAGGTCCACCACTTGTCCAACCTAAGCATGGGACATTAATATACGGTCCATGGCCGTATTCTCAATTATAGAATGGGGATTTAGTCTCAAGATTCACAAATAATCTAAGATAGGATTCATTAATCAATAATGAAAAAAACATTACCCATTATCCGTGCTAGAGCCCATGGGGGAATTCAATACGTGGGGGACATTGTACATAATTCTCTTAGACATTCTAATAAGAAGATAGCTTGGAAAATTGGTGTATCTTGTAGTTGTTCATAGTAAAAACCTTGGAGAAGTGGAGGAATTTACTCTCTATGTGTTTTAACAGAAGCATAGCTTGGACAAATGGTGGACCTTACTTCTCTTCAAGCTTGGAGAAGCTATGGAATTTACTCTCTATGTGTTTTAAGGAAGCATAGCTTGGACAAGTGGTGGACCTTGCTTCTCTTTAAGCATCAATGGACTAGGGTTTTCTTAGGTGGTGAATCTACCCAAACATAATGAGAAGAAGCACTCATTAATCATCCAAGTTAGGCTATAAGTAGGTATCTAATGCGTTAGCCAACAAGGCCTTTAAAGATTAGCTTCCATTTGTCAAATAAATGATCTAAGTAGGAAAATCAAGTGCTGATTTGAAGGTATTTTACTTATCCAAGCGAATCTCTAATTCAATCCTAGATTTTTGAAGGTCCGACACTTGTCTAATCTAGGCTCCAAAAGAGTCTTAATTGGTTTATGATAGATTCTAAATTTCTGGATGGAGTAGAACAATAGAAAAATGAGGCAATCGATGAATTAATCAAAGAAAAAGTACACAAATCTTTGATTTTTTATCCCAAACTAAACAAGTACAATCTAATGTTAGCAAAAATTTAAATTAAAATTGAAACATTTACAAGACAAAAAATAGGTGACCTTAAGAAGAAGCATAATTTTCATTTTCATATGTAGTGTTACAAACTGAGAAAACATCTGTCAAGAAATTGATAAACAAAATCTAGGTGTTTGCTTTGTCAGTTTGAGAAAACATATCAAAACTTATATCGATTGAACTCCATCAAGGTATACCCACTGTGAGAACCTGCAAGTACGAATAAAAAGAAAGATTGGTCAAATACCATGGATATGAATGTTCAATCTAGCATGTGTATCAAGGTTTAAGACATTTCAATAGTACCTTAGGGCCTTTTTCTATCTAGCTTTAGAAGATTGTTCTCAGCTTTCATCTTATTTATATACGCCTTTGTAGTGGTTGCCTTCAATGGTCCTTTTGTGCTACAACCCAATTGCCTAGCTAAAGAGATCAATTTGGTGCCTTCATGATTTCAATGGGTGTACCTTCCTTTGCCAATATTTCTCGTATTTGGGCTCTTCTTATTTCACTCTAGTGGCTTGTGTCACTTGCTCAATACAGTTTTTCCTGAAGGGAAGTTTCATCTTTGTCATATTTTGTAGGTGGTATTCTTCTTGTAAAGAACACCTTAGCTGACCAGGCATCATTTTTGTGCTTCCAATACTCTATAATTTGTTTATATTCACTATTATTTGTCACTACAGGTTTTCCATAATGATTAGAAGCAATCAAATTGTGCACATCCCTTCTCTCATCAAGTTGAAGCAAGTAGGGAAGCATCTCCCTCAAGAACACATTATCAACCATTTTTTCACCATCAAATGGTGGTGAAATACATCCTTTGTAAGAAGAGTCATCAATAAGCACTGTTCTTTGTGGATCACATTCAAACCCCATACATTCTTGGTTGCCTCAACATTTGGATTGCCAGGTCTAGATTTTTTTTGGCTTTGAGTGATGTAGCAACCTTCTTGATACCAAATTGCAAAGAAAGGTAATGTATCCCTAGATAAGTTGTTTAGTGCTCTAAGGATTTGAAGCACATTGTCCCTAGTAGTTGTTGACTAGATTGCAACGTTAAATTTCTGTAATATAGTTGTCAAGAATTGTATGCAACCTAGCCTAAGTATAATATATCTTTTTGAATTCTGCATTGACTTGTGGTGTGAGGATGGCTGACTCAGGAACTCTTCAATCCCATTTAAATCAAATATAATTGTAGCATAGATTTCTCATCATCTATACTAGATGAAGTAGAAGTAATTGGAAATGGCTCATGAGTAGATATTTTTGCCTCTTTTGAAGTAGGTTGGATTGTTGGAGCACTGATCTCTTGGTCCATATTACGGCAAGCTTGCTCAAGCTGCACATCACTAGACTCTGGTATAGAAATATCATCCGTCTTGGATACTTCAAAAATGAGGGAATCAATGGGTTCTACAATTGTTGATTGATTCATAAGGGCTTTGTCAATCCCAATATTTGAATCTAATAAATCACACATAACATTGGTTTCTAAAAAATCACTAGAATTTAATTCACCAATTTAACATGTAGAGCTCTATGTAGAAAATTTATTCAATGTAAAATCAATATTAGAATCCTTGCAACCATTGTTAGCATTGGTACACAAGGCACCACTTGTCTAAACTACAATCTATTGTGGAAAACTTGTCCAACCTACACTCTATTAAATGTTAGTACTTAATTGAATATTAAAATCCAAACCATGTTCAAGAACACACGGGCACAAGGTCCACCACATGTCTAATTTAGCCTACAAGAAAAAAGAACATACAAGCACAAGGTCCACCACATCTCAAATCTAGGCTACAAGAAAAAAATAGATCTTTGGCTTAGATTTGGATTCAAGGGCCACAACTTGTTTAATCTAGCTAGCTTCAAGCTACACCAAGTTGTTGCAAAGATGTGCTTCATATTCAAGGTAACATCTATCAAAAGAAGAAAGTAATATTGGAGCCCCTACCACTTCTCCAACCTAGGTATTAATTAAATATTGATAGATTATAAAAAATCTTGAGTAGAGTCAAGACTCTATGTTCAAGGTCATCAAATAACTTAGAGAACACATAAAGCATAAGAGCACTCTAGATTCTAGCTAAACATCAAGTAAAGAACAATCATATAAGTGTTGAGATTCTATAAATAGAAAATCAAAATTGTAGATGTATTTAAGATTTCCATCCGCATAAAATACTTTAAAATATCAAGTAAAGTCATAGTCAGTAAACAACTCTTCTCTTGCTGTTGCAACCCAACAAATAGTCTCAAGGCATACGTAGCCATACTCTTCTGATTTGATGTGCAAAGATGTGCATTTGTACCAAGGTGGAAAATTTGGATCAAATGTATAGCGTACATTTGGCTAGACACTTGTACCATGAGAACTATTTATATAGCCCGACACATTTTCTTCTTCTACGCAACCAAGAATGTATGCTCGATCTTCCTCTTCTTCTACATTTGGATCTTCTAGAAGAAAATATTTAGAGGCTCTTGGAAATATTTTGCATATCCTTTTCCACTCTTGAAATCTATAGTTATGCCATCCATAGTTTAGAATAGCCACAACACTTTCAAGGGGAGTATGCACAAATAGCCCATAACCAGCTCCTTGAAAACATGAAAGGTGTACTTCAAAAGCCAACCCATTAATATAAATAAGTACATTCCTGGGAATAGGAAAATTTGGTGTCCAAAAAGGATATTCATTATAATCATAGCGTGAAATACACCTCATTCTTATCTCACTTAACTCCTTTGTATCTGCAAAAAAAGGAAAACCCTATGCATAAATATGAGGACTAGATCAAAGGATGGTAGTACTACTGAAATGTCCATCATATGGAAGATTGAGAGTGCCTCTTACATGGGGCCTCAAAAGGTTTCAAAAAATAAATTTTTTGAGAAACATAGCACACCATGTCTTCGATATATTTCCCATTTGAAGCATACTAGAGAGAACTAAGGTCCACCACCTGTCTAGGCTAGAGATTGAGCATTGATACAAGGTCCAATAATTATCCAAGAAACCTATAGTATGTGGTAACATGGGATGCATTGATGCAACAAAGGTATCGTAACCTCTTGGTTCATATATGTTTTCTTGTAGACTAGGGGGATAGTTTCAAAGTTATCATTAGTCAAAATTAAGCATAGGACATTTGTACAATGCTCCACCACATTTGCAACTTATCTTCTCTAGTAGTATGGTTGTTTTGATCTCAAATTTCACCACATCTTCAACATATACTCTATTGCAGTGTAAACATTTTGGTTCTTAGGTCCACCACTTGTCCAAACTTTGCTTGTTGATGTATGTAGATTATCAAAGGTTCACCAGTTCTCCAAGATAGATTTATAGCACATTTCAAGGTCCACCTCGTGCACAAAATATGAGGGGCTATAACATGCAAGGTAGTAATTCAAGGTCTACCATCTCCTTTCCAATGCCAAGGTTCCATTGAATCATGGAGAGAAGCAAGGTCCACCACCCAAGCTAGTACTTGTTCCCACCACTTCAACAATCCATGATATGTTTTCCATGGGGTTTTTGTTTCAAGTTACACCACTTGTCCAAGGTAGGTGCTCCATTGAAACATGGAAAGAAAAAAATATCCGCCACTTGTATAAGCTAGGCTCCATTGAAACATGGAGAGAGCGGGCTCTACCACTTGTTCGAGCGAGCTCTACCACTTGTCCGAGTTCTACCAGGCTTGTCCAAGCTAAGCTCGTAAGGGTTAAGCTTTACTGCGTAAATCCTTTCATTCTTCCTATGACTCTTCACAAGTTTGGTAAAATTCATTAGTCTGAGTTTATGCTTTCCTCGTTTCCCAATAACTGTTACCCTGGAGTTTTGGTCATTTTTGAAAGTCAATGAAGAGTCTTTGCAATGTATGTGGGGGTCATTGGTCTTAAGCCAATCCATTCCTAGAATTCCATCATAGAATACTACGGGTAAGACTTTGAAGTTTGCAGAAGTATTATGACCATCCATAAAAAAATTCAAGTTACCCACTGCAGTAGAAGATTTAACCTTCCTACACATAGCTAATTCCAATGAAAGGTCTGTATCAGGGTGTTCTTGCAAAATGAGATTTTTGATGCACCTAGGAGATATGAAAGAATGTGTACTCCTTGAATCAATCAATAAGGTAAAGTGGTTACCTTGATAATTTGCTAGGGTTTGAATTACTGAAAATTGTTCATTCACTCCCAGATGTTCAATTGCAGCATGAACATACGCATTTTATGATTTCCTTCACCTCTAGCCCCTTAAGATCTATTAACTTGAGGTCTTCCTTGAGGTCTTTTATTTCTTCCTCCTCCCGAATGAGGTTGACGGTTAACATTTCCATTGTTGTCGTTGTTGACAGGCAGTCCATTCTAGACAAAAGGTGGATTGCCTGGTCTAAGCTTCCCTTGGTTTTGAGGTTGACTTTGGTTAAGGTTCTGTTGATTGAAGTTCCTCTGAATTGTAGATGGTCTAGGTCTAAAATTTTCAAAATTCAGATTCGGGTTGAAGTTCCTAGGTTCATAATTGTCCACCAATCTTGTGAATCTTGAATTGTTAATGAACAATCTCTGCATTGATGGTCAGGATCAAGACAAGTATAGCAGAAGTGATCTTGTCTATCCTCCATACATAATAAGCTCTCTCTTCATTGCTGTGGATTTCTAGACCTTTGTTCCTCCTCGAGACTGAGGCCTTTTGATCTCACAAACAAGAACATGTTCTAGTTTCCTATTTTGGGTATTGGATAATTCTAGTTCAATGGGTTTTCTTACATCAAGGACATTTGCAAAGTTGGTAAGACAAAGACTCTGGAGTCCAGTCTTCATAGGATTATGAAACCCTGACACGATTCGAGCTACCTTGACCTCTTGAGTCATCCTTGTCGGAGCATACTTGACAAACGTCAAGAAATGTTCATAGTATGATTCTAGATCTCTGGTTCCTTGAGCACAATCAAAAAACTCATTCATACGGTTTGAATGATAAACCTTGTTCTTATAGTTCTTCTTGAGCAAGGTTTTAAGATAATCTCAAGTTGTCGCATTAGGATCAACATTGTTTTCCATGCAATGGTCTTCCCACCAACGCTTGGTTGTTTTCTTTAATTTGAGCTTATCAATAATTGCTTTGTTTATTGCCGATGTATGAGCCAAGTCAAATTATTCATCCATGCGCTCAATCCAATCTTCAAGAACCTTTCCTATATCTTTGCCTTCCCCGCTTAAGTTTCCAAGTTGAGACTTGTGAAGCATAACATCGATGTCTCTATCAACGATGGTGTATTGAGGAACAATAGGCACATTTTCTTTAGTAGCAGAGCCACATTTAATAGGCATGGTAACTTACCGCACCATATCAACCAAGGTCACACTTAGTACAATATTCTAATCCACATCAAGTCCTTTAAGACAAATAAAATAAACAGTTGAGAATAAGATGAGAGAGAGAGAGAGAGAGAGAGAGAGAATAAATTAAACCAATTTCTATATCATAAAAATTTGGGGCTCCAAAAAGTCTACAAAGTGTCTTGAAAGTTTCTAATAAATCTGTTACGGCATAAGATGCACAGTGCGGTCCTGCGGTCCTGCGGAGGTGTGGACATTGCGGACTAAGAGTCATGCAGCTTTGGGACAGTTCTTCATAAGATATCATGGGACAGGATGGGATTTTCAACTGTTCCTGATCTACGCTAGAGCAGCGGTTGTATATGGGGGGCATACCTATCTTTGGGGATATCTTGAATATTCATGCTATCAATACATCTTCTCTCTCTTGTACTATGTGTTCGGTTGCATATCAATGAAGAAGATGGTGTTTTATTTCTGTAACGTGTATTTTGTTCTGCCTTCCTGTGTTATGATGTTCATATAGCGTAAGGCAACTTGAGGGTAATCATTCCCGTAATGCTTATTGATCCTCTGCGGGCAATAGCCAATACATCTGGCGACCACGATGCGTGATGGGCGACCTGCGGTGAATATGCATGCACACTAGGTCGGAGGGTCCTCCTAACCCTGTGGTTCCAATTGTGGGGAGATGTCGGAGGAGAGGCGGTTCGGATGAATTCGTTTTTTCTATACTGCAGGCTGAGGAACATGTATCTCCAAGTCCGATGCGTGGTAGGCGTATTCGGCGTGCGCGGCATACTCCATGTAGTTAGTCATGTCCTCCTGCCGTGCGTTCACCCTCACCCACCCATGCTGCTCCACCACCGTCTCCGGTAAGGAGTCCTGGGGTTTCACCGCCATTGTCCCCACCTCCTAGTGTTCGTCAGCTTTTTCCAGGAGGGAAAATAGTTGGGCAAGGAACGATGGCACGGCCTCAGCTTAAGTACAGCCATTTTTGAGGTCTTTCAAAGGAAGACCGTGATGCACATTTGTGACAATTTAATAAAGTGTATGGATTGAATCATCCAGAGGTGGTGATTCCTCTTCATCAACAATCAGTGTTTGAATCTACACTTTTTGGGAAAGTTGCCAAATGGTTGTCAGAATGTTAGAAAACCAGACGTAGCTAAATAGATTTTTGAGTAGATTACTTAATGGAGAGAGATAGATTTCACACACAAGATATTATAGAGTAGAGAGAGAGAGAAAGTACACACGATATACGTGGTTCACCCAATGTGGGCTACGTCCACGGGAAAGCAGCCACTCAATGGCTTTAGCACTTCAAAAGAAGAAGTAGTTTACAAAGGGATTAAACCCTTGATAGAGCTCCCGCCTTGCTTCACTCTCACCACCTCACACTCACCTTGTTGCATAAACTTCACACTATGAAATGTGTGTAGAAATGGCCTCCTTTTATAGGCCAAAAGGGCTGCCCTCTCTAATGAGAGACAGCCATGTGTAGCCGCCCTTGTGTGAATAAGTCCAAATCGGACCCTCCAATCCGCCCATGTGTGGCGGCCCTTGAGAAGACAAGTCCGCTTTTGAATTCGGCCACCGGCCACCGGCCATTGACTTCCGACCACCGGCCATCGGCCATTGACTACCAGCCACCGACCAACCGACCGGTTGTTTTCCGACCACTTTTCGGCCGCCGTCCGGCCATAATATTCTGGCGAAAAGGAATATCCCTGATTCTTGTCCGTGAAAATTTTGGTTTCCTGTGAGTGATTTTCCTTCACGCACAATGGATTCTCCTCATAATGGGGGCCTTACAAATGTGCGCTTTTACCACTTGGAGACTGATCTCCAAACCAAACCTGTGACTGCTTTCCATTCTGGCTTCTTATCCTTGAATGCCGATTGAAGATGAGCAAAAGCTCAACTTTTCCTTGTTGACCACCTTTGTAAACATGTCTGCAGGATTTTCACTTGTATGCACCTTTCCTAGCTTTAGCTATCCCTCTTCCAAAAGAGTGCGTATGAAGTGATATCTCACCTCAATGTGCTTTGTCCTTGAATGAAAGGCTGAGTTCTTCGCAAGATGGATAGCGCTTTGGCTATCACTGTACAAGACGCAATTGTCTTGTTTGAATCCAAGCTCTTCTAAGAATCTGTGAAGCCACAGAATTTCTTTGCTTGCCTCCATCATTGCTACATACTCTGCTTCCGTGGTAGAAAGTGAAACCACTTTCTGCAGCTTTGAAGCCCAGCTTACTTCTGTGCCTCCAACCATGAACACATAGCCAGTAGTGCTCCTTCGAGTATCTTTGTCACCTGCCATATCTGCATCAGCATACCCTTCTAGAAAAATATCAGTTCCTCCAAAATACAAAGCATTTGTTGTTGTCCCTTTTAGATACCTAAGTATCCACTTCACAGCTTGCCAATGCTCTTTACCTGGGTTGTCCATGAACCTACTCACAACTCCCACTGCATGTGCAATGTCTGGCCTTGTCCAGACCATAGCATACATTAGAGAACCTACCGCTGCAGCATATGGAACTTTAGACATATAGGCTATCTCCTCTTGTGTCTTTGGACACATATCCTTCGTTAGTTTAAAATGACCAGCCAAAGGTGTAGAAATTGGTTTTGCATTTTGCATTGCAAACCTTTCTAGTACCTTCTTGATGTAATCTTCTTGAGATAGCTTTATTGTCTTCTTCGTCCTGTCCCTTGATATTTTCATACCAAGTATCCTCTTTGCAGCACCTAAATATTTCATTGAAAAAGATTTGGACAGCTCCTCTTTTAGGTCTTTGATGTCCTGCATGTTAGCACTTGCAATCAACATGTCATCAACATACAACATTAGGATGATGAATTTCCCATCTCCCAAATTCTTCGTGTAGAGGCAGTGATCCGAGTTGCATCTTGTGAATCCATGATCCAACATCCATCGATCAAACTTCAAGTACCGTTGTCTTGATGCTTGCTTTAAACCATAAAAGCTCTTCTTTAATCTGCAAACCATTTTCTCCTTACCTTTTACTTCATACCCCTTTGGTTGAAGCATGTAGATTTCCTCCTCTAAGTCACCGTGAGGGAATGCCGTATTTACATCCATTTGCTCGAGATTTAGATCATGAGCAGCCACAAGGCTTAAGACAAGCCTAATCGAGTTCATTTTTACAACAGGAGAAAATATTTCATTGAAATCAATACCTTTCTTTTGAGAAAAACCTTTTACCACAAGCCTCGACTTGTACCTTTTCTTCCCACCTTCTTCTTCCTTCAGCTTGTACACCCATTTGTTTTGAAGTGCCCGCTTACCTTTAGGCAACTCAACCAACTCCCATGTTTGGTTGCGATGTAGTGAGTCCATCTCCACTTGCATGCTCTTCGTCCATTGTTCTTTGGATTCATGTTGCATAGCTTCTTCGTATGATTCCGGCTCTCCAAAATCTGAGATCAAGAGATGGTTGAAGGAAGGAACAAACCTTTCTGGAGGTCTACTTGCTCTTGTAGATCTTCGGGGAATAGGTTGAGGCTCCTCATTTGGTTGACGTTGTTGCACATTGTCACAGTTTGCAGTCCTTGAGTCTCCACCGTCCTCAAGCTCCATGTACTCATCACCTGTTTCTTTTGTTTGTTTTCTTTCCGAGTAATCTTTGTACATATTTTGCTCATTAAAAATTACATCCCTACTCCTTAAGATTTTATCATCTTCAGGATTCCATAGGCGATACCCAAAGTCTCCTTCTCCATAGCCAATGAAGAAAAAACTTTTTGGACTTTGCATCTAGCTTTGATCTTCGGCTTCTATCTATGTGCATGAAAGCCTCACACCAAAACACTTTGAGAAATGCATAATTCACCGGTTTACCTGTCCATGCCTCTTCTGGAACTCTCCCATCCAATGCCGTTGAGGGTGACCGATTGATTAAGTACACAGACGTACTTACAACTTCCGCCCAAAGCTCAAGCAGTAGGCCTGTATATAGCCGCATGCTTCATGCTCGTTCCATGATTGTCTTGTTCATCGTTTCCGAAATCCCATTTTGTTGAGGTGTCCTTGGGGTTGTCCTTTGCCTCCGAATGCCATTGCTAGCACAAAAGCTTTCAAAAGCTTGGCTGCAATATTCGCCTCCATTGTCGGATCTGAGGCATTTAACCTTGGTACCTGTTTCATTTTCCACAAAGGCTTTCCACCTTTGAAATATGGAAAATACATCGGATTTATTCTTCATGACATAAACCCATGTTTTTCTACTCGCATCGTCTATGAATGTTACATAGTACAATGAGCCACCAAGTGATGGTGTACTTGCAGGACCCCAAACATCAGAATGAACCAACTCAAGTTTTTAATTTTTTCTTTCATTTCCTGATTTTTGAAATTTTACCCTCTTTTGTTTACCATAAACACAATCTTCACAGAACTCTAAGTCCACTTCTTTCAAACCTGGTAGAAGCTTCTTTGTTTGAAGGATTTGCATTCCTTTTGCACTCATATGCCCAAGTCGGTAGTGCCACACCGCACTGTCAACTTCTATAGTTGCTACACAAGCTGAAGGTTGCGTGCTAACAGTACACAAATAAAGTGTACCACTTTTTTCTCCCTTGGCAACCACCAAAGATCCCTTTGAGATCTTCCACCGTTTGTTTCCAAATGCAATGTTGTGACCTTCATCGTCCAATTGTCCTGTAGAGATCAAATTTTTGCGAAGAGAAGGAACATGCCTAACATCGTTAAGCTTCCATTCATTTCCGTTAGCAGTTTTGACAGAAACTGTACCTTTGCCGACAATCTCACAAGCTTCATCATCTCCCAAGTATACATACCCAAAATTACCTTTGGTGTAGTCTTGGAAATGTTGCTTGTGTGGTGTCGCATGGAATGAAGCCCCGGAATCTACTATCCAGGAATTAGACACATTGTCTAATGAGAGAATTAGAGCATCTTGCTCTACTTTACCTGCCACATTGGCCTCCGATGTTGGCTTGTTGTCTTGAGACTCTGTCTCCTTCTTCTTCTTGGACCAGCAATCCTTCTTGACGTGGCCCTTCTTGCCGCAGTTCCAACATTCAAGAACTGACTTTGTGCGTGACTTGCTCCGCCTTGAGCGATCACGACCCTTTTGGTTTTTGAACCTCTCCTTAGGCCTTCCTCTTGTTTCCACTGATAGTGCATCACTTGATGATTCTCCTGTGCTTCTCCTTCGCATTTCCTTAGGAGAACACCCCCAACATCATCAAACTTAAGAGTATTTGTGCCAGAGATAGAATTACTTACAGCCATCACAAGGCTATCCCAACTATCCGGTAGAGATGATAGTATAAGGAGAGCTCGCACTTCGTCATCGAAATTGATTTTCACTGATCGAAGTTGACTTATGTTTGTGTTAAAGTCATTTAGGTGTTCTGGAACTGAACCATTCTCTGCCATCTTTAGATTGAACAAGCGCTTCATAAGAAATACCTTATTGGATGCCGATGGTTTCTCGTAGAAGTCGTCAAGTGACTTCATCAAGTCCTCTGTGGTCTTCATCTCTGAAACATTGAAGGCCACCGTTGACGCCAAGCTTAACCGGATTGTTCCCAGTGCCTTTCGATCAAGGACAATCCATGCTTCATCTGCCATTGTTGCGGGCTTCTTCGCAAGACCGCCTAGTGGCAAATAGAGGTCCTTCTGGCAGAGATAGTCTTCAATCTGCATCTTCCAATGTTGGTAGTTTTTGCCGTTGTGCGCTCCTTGCCGCACTGTCGAAGCAAGGGACTTGCCAATACACCGTATGCGAGCCACAAACGGCTCCAAGCACACAACAAGCCTAAACTAGCAAGCTCAAGAAAACAAAGGGTGTGTCACTCACCGCTCTACGCTCGCCTTCGTGGTGGATTCCTCGCCGCGATGAAGAAGAAGCTGCAGTCGTGCCGCGCTCAACCGCTTCGCCGCCGTCGTGCCTTCGTAATGCTCGATCGCACACACACTCTCCCTCTCTCTCTCTCTCTCACACACACACACAAGGAGGTGAAGAAGAAGAAGATGGAGATGGAGCAAGAGCACTCTTCAATTGCACAAATGAGAGAATGAGTAAAAATTAGGTTTAGTTGGCTTTTATAGGAGCTCACCCCATTCACACTTGGGCGCCCATGCTTAACCAACTAATCCCTTGAATGTCCAAGTTAAAGTGCGCCTCTCATCGACGATCACTCTACCTTTCCCTATTGGTCCGACAAACCCGGTACCTGACTCTACCAAATACATAATACGCGTCCATCGTAGGTGATGGGTGTCCGTGTGCCGTGAGGGTTAACATGGCCCCCTTCCTGATGTAGATTCCGTCCTCGGAAGCTATTGAGTTGAAGCTGGTTCGTCGAGGTGGAAGAGCATTTGAGATGAATGTCCTTAGCCTTCTTCAGTCACTGCAAAATCAAACAACATTGGCACAGTAATTGCATTCTCTTAAAAAGCATATGCAGTTTTAGGTAGACACATTGATTGGTCAAAGAATTTCAAACAATTTGGTAGCAATGAACATTAAATTTCAATGTAATCAAATGCATAAACAGATGTAAAGGTAGAAAATTAAACAAGTCTGGGGTCGCTAATTTGACGGTCGAAAGGCACTAGAGATCGAATATTAATACCATGGGTAAGCTTCTTAATTTTCTGTGGTCAATTAAGTTGTTTAATCGCGAGAGCCAAGTATTCATGTTCGAGGGCTGACTAGAGGCTATATCTAGAAAACCTTGTAGTTAAGCTACCATAAAAGGAATTTCTCATGAAATCATCGCCTGACTGATTACTTTTTCTTTGACCCCCCAAGGTCTTTTCACAGTGATTCAATTATGATGTGTGTGCTTATTTTGTATGCCTTGGGTTTTTTGCTTTTCAAGGAAAAGCGCCCACACTGGGAACCTCTAGGGCTCTAGTACCATAGGCGATACATGTGAGTGAAGTACCAAATCAAGCTAAGATTTCTCTTCCAGCTTAAAATTTTACATTGTGGCACTTTGATTTTTTGCTTGTTCATTTTCAGCATTTAAATTTTGTAACTTTGGGGGGTCATATAACACTGTTACACTCCCCAGGCTCATCACATTAGTAAACTCCCTTTATAATACTTAAGCTAAAGGTCACTAGGGTTAAGCCCACTAGAAAGCCCTAGTACATTTCATACAATGCTGCCTAAATCGGATTAAGAACCTAAGTAACCATTGCTTATTAGGAAGGCATTCCCCATGGTATTAAGAGAAGATTTCTAATACCTAGCTTGGTCAAACTAGCTTAGTCGGACTGCTTGATTTTTACACCTAAACAAGTGATTATGACAAAAGATTGCATTGAATTAAATGTTGGATACTAAGCCAATGCGCTGAATAGTATGCTACCAATCACAATCAAAGTAGACAAACATGGATGCAAAAAAGATAAGGGCAATGCTAATGGACAAGAAACACCTGTTTGTGTTGATGGTCGCGCTTGATTTGAAGGTTCCATGAAGGTCCAAACCCTATCAATAGCAACACGTTCCTGTACACACTAGGAAACAAAAACAATACCTCTAGGAGGCACATCAGTGGGAAAAGAGAACTTTGTTAATCACTCAACTCTAAAACAGAAACACTCCTATCGTACTAATCTTACCTACCCTCCATCACTCAAGTGATGAGGATCAAAGGTGTTTTATGGCATAGGTTTCTGTTTCACTGTACCAGATGTGACATGTGTAGGTCTGAGTCAATGTTTTGACTTTAATGTGCATACTCGTTTGCTAATTGCTCTTGCTCTTTTTTTTTTTTTGTGAGTATAAAGCTTTATATGTACATTCCCTAAGATTGGAATTGAGAGGTCAGGGAAAAAGGTTGAGAGGGAAGCAAGTGAATGAGGACTGTCAGCAAACACTCCCCCCTTCCTTGGGTAGATCATACCGTTTGAAATGAGCTTGCCACCCTTTGAAACCAATTGTTCCAGTTGGTAATAGGTGAGGATTTTTGCCAGTAGTTTTCTATTACCCCAGGTGCCTCGTCAAGTTGCAAGGGTGGTAAGGTACTCTCCCAGGATCGAACTTGAAGTGGTTCATTAGGTGATTCTTGAACACTGGGAGGTGTGGATTCTTTTGTAGCTTCATTGAGGTTCATTACTATAGATGGAGGATGTGTAGAAGCTTTTACCTCTATGGATGTATTACATGAGGAGCTAGAAGCTTCATGGGACTCCCCCCTTCCTGAGCTAGGTGGAACAAAGCGTTCTTTCTTTGGTACCCAAACTAGCTCGGGAGCGGGTGTATAGCATTCTGTGATTTTTTTCTTTCCACGATCATTGATTCGTTTTGGAGCTATGGGATTGGGCTCACATGGGTCAGGTGATAGGTAAGAGCACAATCTACGTTTTGGCACCCAGATTTGATCATTTCCTTGATAGAGGGTTGAGCCAAGTTAGGGAAGCTAAAGTTTTCGCTCGGAAGCTCAGATTGCATAGAGACCCCAGGTGAAATGACGTAAGATGGGTCCATGGGACTCATTAGAGGAGTCTCCATTTGTGATAGAGTAGGCTGTTGAGCCTTACTCGTATCCAAAAATCTCATGGGGCCAGTTGAGAGTATATCTACCCCTCGGTTTTTCCTTTCTGATTGAATAATGCCATGGATAACATTACAGATCATTTTCTGTTGATCTTCGATGCTCGTGGCACTAGAGGTGGATTGTACAATCTCTATCCATCCTACATGGTAGGCGTGGCCAGAGTGTAGATCCGTCAACACCTCAGTGTGGAGGTCGTATGTCCAATGATCATTAATGAACAATCCTTCTAAAGTCGACGTGTTAACGGTTTCTTGTGAGGTAGAAGCAATATTGCTCCCCGTGGTTTTACTTGTCACCAACGCTACTCTAGAGGGAACTTCTGAAGGAGGCAGCTCAACAGGGCCTTCTTGGTAAGAAGTTGGTAGGATATCCACATGGACACTCTTTGGGGGTGTGGAGTCCACGTGCGATGTGAAAGGAGATTCCACTTCCCCACCCCCTTCGCGTGCTTCATTTGCCTCAGGTTCCGAGCGAGTAGCTCTACCTAATGTTTCCATGAAACGGCTAAACATACTAGTACTAGGCTGTGGAGCTTCGGGAGGTGCATGGCCTTCTCTCTCAGTGTTTTGGGTAGGGTATGCTTCCATGATTTCTGAGTCGGAGGAGGAATCACTAGCGGCTATTTTAGGGTCTTGGGTGGTGCTACCTTGTGTCCCCGCTGAGGGTCTAGAGCTTATCGTGGATGGGTAATGGGTGTCCGTATGAACAGAGGCACCCTCAATATGCTCGTGTTCTAGCACCCGCCCAGAGCGTAAGTGCATGTGCTTTTGATACCCTAAGGTGTCAAAAAGCTGCTCTAGGAGGCCTTGTGACTAGTTTTTAGCGTGTTTTTTGTTTGTTTTTTTTGCTAGATTTTTTAGAGCGTGTCGTGGAATGGGCCGTGTGATAGCTCAAAACGAGCGTATCGGTCAGAGGGTCGTGCCGTGCTTTACAGCCCTCCGTTTGGTCACTCTATGCCCTCGGAATCCCTAAAACTGTCAATTTCCAGTAAGGAACTAGGCCTAAACTAGAAAGTCTAAGGGTGCAAGTGGGAAGAGAAAGGAGGAGAGTGGAGGACTTGTCCCACATGCTCTCATTCTCTCTTGAGGGAGTAGGGTATATATATAAGAGTGAGTCTAGTATATATCATAAGACCGAGGACTGAGGCCTGGGCCTGGGCCTGGGCCTGGGCAAATGATCCCGATCCCGATCTATCTTTTATACAAACCAACCCGTCCGTTTTAAGAGTCACGTTCGAAAAAATTTTCCGCCCGCTCACTCGCGTTTTTAATTTCCGAATTTTTTCCTTTTAAAATTTTATTTTTTTTTCCTTTTTTTTTTTCAAACTTTTTTTTTTTTTACTTGCTTTTTTTGTTGATGCAGAAAATACAGAAATTGAAAAAAATGCAGAAAAACGCAGGAATTGTAGAAAATGCAGAAAAAACGCAGAAATTGCAGCAAATTGACAGAAAAAACGCAGGAATTGCAGAAAATGCAGAAAAAACGCAGAAATTGCAGAAAATTGCAGAAATTGAAAACGCCGAACTTGAAAATGTAGAAATTGCAGAAATTGAAAAAACACAGACAATAGCAGAAATTGAAATTTGACAGCAATTGCAGAAAACGCAAAAAAACAGAAATCTCCACACACCCCTTCCCCGACTTTCCTATGATAGAAATTGCACCACAAGGAAGCGTAAAGTGCTAACCGAGCTTAGTGTAGGGCATATCCCCGGCAGCGGCGCCAAAAATGTGCGCTCCTTGCCGCACTGTCGAAGCAAGGGACTTGCCAATACACCGTATGCGAGCCACAAACGGCTCCAAGCACACAACAAGCCTAAACTAGCAAGCTCAAGAAAACAAAGGGTGTGTCACTCACCGCTCTACGCTCGCCTTCGTGGTGGATTCCTCGCCGCGATGAAGAAGAAGCTGCAGTCGTGCCGCGCTCAACCGCTTCGCCGCCGTCGTGCCTTCGTAATGCTCGATCGCACACACACTCTCCCTCTCTCTCTCACACACACACACACACACAAGGAGGTGAAGAAGAAGAAGATGGAGATGGAGCAAGAGCACTCTTCAATTGCACAAATGAGAGAATGAGTAAAAATTAGGTTTAGTTGGCTTTTATAGGAGCTCACCCCATTCACACTTGGGCGCCCATGCTTAACCAACTAATCCCTTGAATGTCCAAGTTAAAGTGCGCCTCTCATCGACGATCACTCTACCTTTCCCTATTGGTCCGACAAACCCGGTACCTGACTCTACTAAATACATAATACGCGTCCATCGTAGGTGATGGGTGTCCGTGTGCCGTGAGGGTTAACAGCCGTTGAACTTCTCAATCTTGAGCTTTCCTTCCTCCGCCATAAGTCCCACTCAATTCAAGGAATCCTTTCCTTGAGATAATTTAGCTACGAGCAAACCTTGCTCTGATACCAGTTGTTAGAAAATCAGACGTAGCTAAATAGATTTTTGAGTAGATTACTTAATGGAGAGAGATAGATTTCACACACAAGATATTATAGAGTAGAGAGAGAGAGAAAGTATACACGATATACATGGTTCACCCAATGTGGGCTACGTCCATGGGAAAGCAGCCACTCAATGGCTTTAGCACTTCAAAAGAAGAAGTAGTTTACATAGGGATTAAACCCTTGATAGAGCTCCCGGCTTGCTTCACTCTCACCACCTCACACTCACCTTGTTGCATCAACTTCACACTATGAAATGTGTGTAGAAATGGCCTCCTTTTATAGGCCAAAAGGGCTGCCCTCTCTAATGAGAGACAGCCATGTGTAGCCGCCCTTGTGCGAATAAGTCCAAATCGGATCCTCCAATCCGCCCATGTGTGGCCGCCCTTGAGAAGACAAGTCCTCTTTTGAATCCAGCCACCGGCCACCGGCCATTGACTTTCGACCACCGGCCATCAGCCATTGACTACCAGCCACCGGCCAACCGACCGGTTGTTTTCCGATCACTTTCCGGCCGCCGTCCGGCCATAATATTCCGGCGAAAAGGAATATTCCTCTAAAGTTTCCCCTAATTCTTGTCCGTGAAAATTTTGGTTTCCAGTGAGTGATTTTCCTTCACGCACGATGGCTTCTCCTCATAATGGGGGCCTTACAAATGTGCGCTTTTACCACAGAAAATTACAAGGGTAAATCAGGCTCCATACTTAACACAGAATACCCTGATGATCACTTTCAGACGTATGACGAAGGGTCCAGAGCGTTGTTGAGACGGTTCAAAACGAAAAAAACACTCCCTCAACATTTGGAAAAGCTTCGTACGCTGCGTCAAAAGTCGTTGCCAGTGGAGGATTATGCTGCAAAATTCCGGATTCTTTTGCAATGGGTACCTCAGGCACAAAGACCAGCAGCCGAGGTGTTGAATGATTATTTTTTGCGAGGACTCAATAAGGATCTCAGAACTGCGATGGCAACAGTGGATAAGGTAACTACTCCACCGGATAACGTAATTGCAAGAGCTGTTGTAGCAGGAGAAGTTTTGGAGGATACGGAATCCCCAAAGAAAGGAAAGAAAAAAGAGCGGAATAAGTCTCATCGTAAGTCTCAGGGAAGTGGCAGTGATAGTTCGGAGTTGGAGACTACAGATTCAGATTCCTCAGACTCATGCAGAAGCGATTCGGGGAAAGAATCAAAGGAGGCACCTCGGAGAAAATCCCAGCGTCAAGGGAAAGGTGTTCCATCCGGGTTGTCACTATCTGCTTCGGTGGTTAAAAGTATGAAGGAACTATGGTGTACTCAGTGCCGAAATCCGGGACATGCCGCTCAAGAGTGTGCAATGAATTAGAAATGGTGTGCGATCTGCATGGCCAACACTCATAATACAGTGGAATGCTATTTTAATGGTCGGGGTCGTAGGAGTCGGGATTCTTCTAGATGGCACCCACCACAGTCAGGGCAAGGACAAGAGCCTACAGTGGTGATGGCTCATGCTCATACATCTGAGGCACCTTTTCAAGGTCAAGCAGGAGGACGGGGTCAAGGAGAGGGTCGTGTAACTAGTAGGATTACTCCGGGGTAGTGTCCTGGATGTAGCTGGCTTATCTTTTGTTGTTTCTTTAGTAGTCTTGAATATTGAGGATCACAGTCAGGATTATCAAATTATTTTGGGGAGACCATGGTTACAACAAGCCAGGGTAAAGCATAATTGGGAGGCAAATATGCTTACAGTTAAAAAGGGTCGCAGGAAAGTTCGGGTGATGTTGGGAACATGCAGGCAACCAGTTCAGGCAGCATGGCATGTGATAGCAGAGACAGTAAATATGGTGGAAGGATTAGAAGAGGATGAAGAGAAGCAATTTCTGAAGGCTAACCCGGATTTAGTTTATTTATATCTTGCAGACATTTCTATGATTTTGGAGCGGAAATCTTTAGGGGCTTCAAGAATTTCACCAAAAACAGGGGTGCAACAGGAAGCCTAGTCCCAAATCATTGGAGGACATTATTCAGTAAGAACGTGCGTTTGAAGCACAGATGGAAAAAGTTACAAGGGTCAAGGAAGATGAATTGAAGAAGGTCTTTCTAGGAGGGCAAGCGGACTCTCAGCCCATCTATATTAATAAACAGCTTGAGGTAAGTTTCTGAGGAGACTTGATTAATTTACTGACAAAATTTAAGGATGTGTTCGCATGGGAATATGAGGATATGCAAGGATTGGATCCAAAGTTCTATCAGCATACCATTAATCTAAAACCAGATGCGGCCCCAGTGAAGCAACATTTATATAGGATGAATTCGAATGTGGCAAATCAAGTTAAGGTGGAAATTGATCGTCTCTTGGAGGTGGGTTTTATTACCCCCATTGATAATCCCGAGTGGATTTCCCCCATTGTGGTGGTACGAAAGAAAAATAAGAAACTTCGTATTTATGTGGATTATCGGAAGCTGAATGCAGCTACTGTTTCGGATCCCTTTCCTCTTCCATTTTTGGATTCTATTTTGGATGATGTGGCAGGGCACGAGATGTATACTTTTCTGGATGGATTTAGTGGATATAACCAAATTCGAATGGTGTTGTGGGATCAGCCCAAAACAACTTTTATTATAGCATGGGGTGTTTTTGCATGCACAATGATGTGGTTCGGATTAAGAAATGTGCCCTAAACTTTTCAAAGGGATATGTTTCAAATTTTTGGTTCCTATTTGACAGATTTTGTGCGAGTTTTTCTGGATGATTTCAGTGTTTTTGGAGCGCAATTAGAGCATTTGAAGTAATTGCGGTTATGTTTTATGAAATGTCGAGAGGTGAAATTTAGTTTAAATCCTCTGAAATGTGCATTTGCAGTTAGAAGTGGAAGATTATTGGGGCATATAATCTTTGAGGATGGCATTTCCGTGGATCCGGATGAAATAGCCGCAATTATGGAAGCACCTCCGCCGGTGAATTCGAAACAGTGTCAAGTCTTTCTGGGCCAAGCTCGTTCGCATGGGAGGCATTTGAGGTTTGTCGCACATTTGGCAATCCCTATTAATCAGATAGCACATGCTAAAGATTTTGAATGGACGCAGGAATGTGATCTGGCGTTTCAGAGATTAAAACTTCAACTGTCCAAAGATCTGCTAATTATGATCCCTCCGAATTGGGGTCACGATTTTCATGTATTTGTGGATGCTTCTAACCGGGCAATTGGCAGTGTGCTGATGCAGGAACAAAGTCAAGGGTGGTTTTGTCTTGTCTATTATGCCAGCAGAAGATTATCATCCACCGCAGAAATATTATTCAGTAACAGAAAGAGAATGCTTAGGGATGATTTATTCAGTGAAAAAATTCCGGCATTATCTGTTGGGCCGGCGGTTTTTCTTTCATGTGGATCATTCGGCTCTTCTATATCTGGTACGCCAATAGAATTTGATAGGAAGATTGGTCAGATAGGTGCTCTTGTTGCAGGAATTTGATTCTGAGGTCGTACATCGTCCAGGAGCCCAACATTCAGTGGTGGTTGACTACCTATCTAGGCTAGATTCCGATGAGCCACCGATGGGGGTGGCTGATGAATTTCCTGATGCGTCTCTCTTTTTAACAGGAGTTGTTGCGGATGATCTTCTAGCTACGCAACAACCTAGAATCATCCCCAGCATTCCATGGACTTGGTATGAGGAGATGTTTCATTTTCTCGACACTGGGGAAATGCCTTCATTCTTGTCCAGTCATCAAAGGAAACGAATGGCTATTAGAAGCAAGAATTTTGAGATTATCATGGGGAAGCTGTATTATCGCATAGTTACGGAGGTCTTGCTAAGATGTGTTCTACCACAAGAACAGGAATCGGTTTTGCAGGAAGTCCATACCGGCATTGCAAGGGGCCACTTTGCAGCATTGATCACAGCTAGGAAAGTTTTACAATCAGGATTATGGTGGCCTACATTGTTTCAAGATGCAAGAATCTTTGTGCAAAAGTGTGATGTGTGTCAGCGATTGGGACAACCTACTAAAATGTCCAGAGTGCCTTTTCAACCGGTATTGCCTTTGGAACCTTTTCAAAAATGGGGATTGGATTTTATTGGACCTTTTAAACCAGTAGTAGCAGCTCACACTGGTAATAAGTACATTTTGACAGCCACGGATTATGCTCCCAAATGGGTGGAGGCATGGCCTTTGAAAGATAATACTGTAGTTTTTGTTGCTGGGTGTTTATATAAGGATGTTTTTTCCAGGTATGGCTGTCCTATTGAGATGGTCAGTGATCGAGGTAGCCATTTTTTTAATAAGGTGATGGAAAGAATGCTACGATTTTACTTTGTATTGCATAGCAAATCTTCTCCATATTACCCACAGGCGAATGGGCAGGCGGAATCTACTAATAAGCAATTGGTTTGTATTTTAACAAAGTTAATGAATATGCACAGAACGGATTGGTATGTGAAACTTCCTTCCGTATTTTGGGCTTGTCGGACAGCATATAAAGTGGCAACAGGATTGACTCCTTTCAAGTTGGCATTTGGTATGGAGGCAATTACCCCAGTGGAGCATGTGGTTCCGAGTTTTCGGATGCTGATTGCGGATAAGCTTCTTTCGAAAGATTCTGTAATTTATCGTTTGGATGTTTTATAGGAATTAGATGAAGAGAGGTTGCGCAATTTTGTAGTGTTGCAAGATCTGTAGTCCAGGCAGAAAAAATGGCTGGATCGTCGCCCTAAAGCACAACAATTTTTACAGGGGTAGTTGGTCCTTGTATTTAATTCTCGCCTTGGGAAGATGCCTGGGAAGCTAAAATTACGGTGGTTGGGACCATTCTGGATTTTTAAAGCATGCGGACCTACTTCTTTTTGTTTGGTGGATTTGCGGGGGGAGGTGATTTGTGTGCCGGTGAATGGATTTCAACTATGCCATTACTTCTCACCTACCTCGATTCCGTGCCCCTTTGCTGTGGTACAAGAGTCGGAAGACGCCTTAATCATGATTGGGAATTATTTTGCATACACTCTTGGAAAGCGGAAAAAGGGCAATGATGATTGCGACACCGTGGCACGCCCTATTTTGAGAACTCTTTGTGAGTGGTTTAGTGCATGCAGTCGTTACCTTATACTCTCCTCACGTTTTATGCATCACTCTCGCAAGGTTCTCCTGTCTCATTTCTCTGTGATTCTCTGTCTCTTCGCTACTATGACGGCTTCCTTGCTGCAACGCATTCCATTTACTCCAGTGCAACAGCTAGCTCTTCACAGAGTGGATGCTTGGTTGTAGTATTTGTGCTTGCGTGTTTTTGCCAACCTGGATTGGCAAGGAATCCCTGTTCACCCGGCAGGCCATAGCATTGATCGAGCAACTCACTATTGGTGACATGGTGCAAATCAACAACCAGCAGATTCAATTGACAGCAGAAAGGATTTCAAGATGCTGCTGTTTGCCCAATGATGGTGTTGTGCGAGCATCGCATGTTATCCTTGCCAGAGGCCGAACAAGACTTTGGTTTGAAAGTTAAAGGAGAATACAAATTATAAGGGCTTACAGATACATAAATAAGGGATGCCTATCGCTAGTTTCTTGAGGCAATTTGGCTACAAGCCAAAACGTATACAATTTTGGCCAAATCCCGTAATGTTTTGCATTTGGTCAACTTTGGGTCGGTAGCGTGGGCAGAAATTGTTAGAGAGAGGTTGCTAGCAGAGTGCCAAAGAGTGGTGGCACAGATGGGGCAAAGTACTCCAACAAATACAAAAGTCGGCGAGCTACTTACATTAGTGTTTCCATTGAGAGAAGTTTTTCCTCTCACCCTTCGGCCTCTGTGTCACTTTGAAGATGACAGATTTGTAGTATGTGGTACTGCTACACCCTTGCCACAAACTCAGAGTCAGGAAGTGCCTGATGTTCGGGTAACTTAAACCCTTGTTCACATTGTGGATATGCCTGGTACATCGACGACAGTGGTAGCTACAGGAACATCGAACCGAAAGCAAGGTCGGGAGGAGAACTTGTTTTCCACACCACCTCCTGCTTCGACATCTGCCTTGCTGGAGGATTCCGCTGTTGCGCGCTAGGGACGTAGAATGGAGGAAAGGGTGGAAATCTCCACTCTGGCTGGGACTGGCTCTGCAGGTGCGGATACTTCCTTGCAACCAGACAATTTAGGAGTCACTATCACTGTTGCTCCGACGGAAGGCACCCTTCGAGCAGTTTTGCCCTGGGAGGCGACGACTGCAAACCCCTCTAATCAGCTCCAGGCGTCAGCTCCAGGCGTGCGGCACATTTTTGCAGCATCTTGTGGAGTTTATACGTTTGGCTTGGCTAGATCCTGAACTGAGGCACGCATCATTGAGCTGGAAACGTAGGTAACGGCTTTGCAGTCTAGCATTGCCGATTTAACAAATCAAAATATAGCATTAACTACGACAGCTCGGCGGCAAACTGAAGAAATCCAGGCACTCAGGGAGGCTAATTCTGTGTTTGTTGCTTCTATTCAAGAGGAATTTCTTCAATTGCAAACGCAGAATAGCCTTGCCACTTACTTAGCATCTCATCCTGGTGATGTGATGACCAACCTGAATGATTTGGATGCCTTAGCAGTGGAGATACAGCAGGACCTCCACAAGTTTTTGGAGACTCAAATGCAGAGTTGGAGAGCAAGGCTGTATGCTGAGGTGATAACGTAGCAACCAACTCAACAGGTTGTGATGAGGCAACCTGAGCCATCGAATAATGACAGAGGTAAGAATATTTTCCTAGAAGGTTTTGATATTGCTGATTGGGAAAAAGCTATAGAAGATTGTGTTGAGGCCCAGGCTCATGTCTCTCGTTTGCAACGAGTGATTCATCGCCTTCGTAAGGAGCGATGCAGAGTATGTTTTTGGGTGGAGACTTTGGCTCATTCATTCTCCCTCAGTCTTCCGCCATGTCCTCCTTTTTGACCTACACTAAACAGATACTTTTCTCGGTATTATCCTCTACATACGCCTCTTGCTCCTTTGCCACAGTCACTCTAGTCTATTCTTTTGCCAACACAATTTATTCCAAGGGATCCTTGGTCGGAGAAAACTGAGATAGATCCACATCTATTGGCTGAGGTGTATCAAGCTCATCGTGCAAGTTTTTGAGGATTTGGCTATAGCGACATTTCCTCCTCACCAGAGCAGGTGGAGAAACTGCAATCGGAACCTTTGGCAGAAGCCACACAGTGCGGTGCTGCGGAGGTCTAGACATTGCAGACTAGGAGTCATCGGCTTTGGGATAGTTCTTCATAGGATATCATGGGAAAGGATGGGGTTTTGCACCGTTCTTGATCTGCACTGGAGCAACGATTGTATATGGGGGGCATACCTGTCTTTGGGGATATCTTGAATATTCATGTTATCAATACATCTTCTCTCTCTTGTACTATGTGTTTGATTGCATATCAATGAAGAAGACGATGTCTTATTTCTATAACTTGTCTTCTATTCTACCTTCCTGTGTTCTGTTCATATAATGTAAGGCAGTTTGAGGATAATCATTCCCGTAATGCTTATTGCTCCTCTGCGGGCAATAGCCATTACAAAATCCTAATAGATCTGACATAATGCACCCGATAGTAGCCATTGTTGTGACATCCTTTCACCAATGGAGCATAGCTATCCATTCTTTGAGTATATCTAGAAGGGTGATCCCAATAATACTTTTTGATCTCTGGTTGAAAGATTTCCTCATTAGCATGTGAGTCATAGCATTGTTGGGTAAGAGATCAATTAGTTACAAATACTCCCATTTTTCTCTCAACTATTGCCTTCTTGCAATCAAAGTAGTCATCAAAATAAGCAAATTATTTTGGAAACACATCCAGTGTGTCCTACCCATCAGAGTTGTGTATATTTTCACAATCTGCAAGGCACTGGGGTCTCTTATAGGCATTGTATAAAACTTTTACATGGTGAGGATTGTGGATTATGGACTTTCCAAACAACTCAAAGGGAAACTCCCAAGGTACCGGGCTAAAGGAATGTTGGTCATTGGTCTAGCATTGACGACCCCATACATTGAACATGACAATGTTGAAACATCTCATAGCCATTACTAAGGGAAGTATGTTCCTAGCTATCCATGTTTCCTTTGTCGATCTCAAGATAAGTTCATAAACAATGATGTACAACACTTGGTTAATGACAATGATCTTCTTTCCCAACTTGGATTGGATCCATTCGATACTTCCAATGGGACAGGGTTTATGTTCAGGTGGTCTAAACTCGGGGTTTCCTGCAACATAATGGTACCAAGCTTGGAATGTATTAGGTACAATACAATCCGTGGACAATAACCCTTTCTTCTCTTTCATATTATGTATGGTAGTGACAAGCCATTGCACTTCCACTCCTGTTTGAAGATGCTCCTCCATCATAAGGCGGGAGAGTATATTTGACCATATCCCTCGAGGTAAGTTGTTAGTCATCTACACACACACCCCATCACTCAAGTTACTTAAAATGATAAAACCAAGATTCAAACTCAAATATTATGACCTCAAAATAATATGAGTCATATCAAAAATCATTTTTTTGTAACTGTAAAAAACCAAAAAGATACATAGTGTCTTTAGGAAGATACATGAATACGAAAGGGCCCTATGAAACGATTTTTGGTTCCTACAACCGAGGTCCCTTATATTTGTTCACATATCAAGTTTGAAAGTTTAGAGCTTCAACTTGTGCACTAAAATTGATGTCTTCCCTTTCATACCATCCTTCTCCTTGTGATACATCCGTGGGTAGTATTGCATTAAAGCAGTTTACATGACCGTGCCGTAGTTCATTTACATCATCTTTGTAGAAATATTTACTCGAGTTCACTGCCATTGGATGCACTTAAGCAAAGTCACTAATGCATCTAGGCTCTTGTAGTCATCAATGGTAATAGTGACATTGCGAGGATTGTATTTGAGAATGGGTCCATAGACTCTATTGAACCAGTCATGGGGTACATAATAGAATCGGTTGCCACCATTTGACTTCTTCCAGACTCTGATTATGAAATTTTCACAGAAGCCATATCTTTGGGTTAGCATGAGGGCCTTCTTACCAAGAATGATCTCTCAACTTGGTATGTCCAAAAGCGAACACAGATTAAGGTAAAGAGCATATCCATGTACTTTGACGTTGCCTTCTTGGATCTTTTCCTTGATCCCAAGCTGTGGATTAGTCATAAACCTATCAGGCACTTGTGTCCGATGTTTAGGTTGGGCTTCAACATACAACTCCCATGCTACGTAAGTGTTGAGAGATGATCTCAGTGGATTGAAGGCGGCCTTTGCAAAAGAAGGTTATATGCCAGAGAAAGGAGCATTCATTGTCTCTTTGGTAACATGCAAAAGAGAGGAGAGTTTTGCGAATGGTATGTGTTCACACTTTTCATTTTTGTATTGATGTCCACGTGCTGTGAATGTTGTTTGAAGTTTGACTTTGTGAATGTTCTTTCAAGATCTCACAAATCACATGTTCTATGTTTGGGAAGGGAATCATCGCACCGTGGCTTGGAGGGAAGCGATAAAAGAGAAGTTCTCCACTTCAAAGGAGAAACACTATCGAGTCCTATGCACCATTATAGATCCCAGTAAGGTGCCAGAGATTGCCTTGCTAAGCAGTTTACAATGAATGAACTTGTAAGTGTTGATGTTTCTTCTATCTTTGATAACACTTGAATGTGAGTATCAAATGGTTTTTTGGTCTTTCAATGTAGCATGAATACTCATGCTCTTGTTGTCACTCATCTTCATGATGAGATTGTCAATACGACACATATTTGTCCAGCAGACCATGAAATGTATCTAAAGGGTTTGCCAGATAGAGATCAAAAACTTATTTCCACTGTACGGAAGAAGAATGCCAAGGGTAGAGAGCCTTGGTATCCACTTACGCGATGGTACCTTGGTAGATTGGTCTATGACGTATATGTCAGACTAAATGATTTTTACTCTCATTTAAATGCATGATTTCAAATCTTGTTAACGTATATTTAATTTTAGATTCAAATGACAAAAGAAAAAGAAAAGCGAGTTGCTCTTATCAAACAAAGCTTGTCTGCGGAAGAGCATCAGAAAGAAGAAGAGAGAATTTGTGAGGAGATTACTCACAAATATCAGGATCGAATTGGAAAGGTATGTAGATAACATGAATTCACGGAATTCTCTTGAGAAAAATGTGCAAAAAGTTACTTAAGTACTTGTCATATGCAATATTAAATTTTTCAGTTGCTTAACATTGTTGATCCCAATCTTGGGACAGATTGGCTATCAAGAGTTTTGTCTTTGAAATGGGGTCTTGATAGTTGGGCTACGTTGGAGAAGGTGAACTTAATAGCACTTCAAGACACTCCTGTGCAAAACAAGATTCGTTGGGTTTCATTATTGGAAGCAGACAAGATTACAAGGAGTGCATATGGTCTGAAAAAGGGAGATCACGTCTTTCGCATGTAAGTATAGCTAAGATTAAAAGTACTAAATATATCATGCCTTTATATATAAGTCTAGCGTTGTCTCCTCTTTTTATTTGGGATTGTAGCTGGCTTTGTAGAGAGGGTTTTTTGGCTCGGTTTTTTCAGAGGGCATTTTAGATTGTGTCAGATCTTTTGGATGTGCCAGGCGGGATGCCTTTGCAGCATGACTGCACTCTTGCATTCTACTTTGAAGAAATTAAATTTGAGGCGAGGCCCTATCTATTTCCAATAGAGGTGTCTCTTGAAGTGAAGACTAAGGATATCGATAAGCAGACATTAAAGAAGGTGGATACATTGAGAATGGCAGCACAACGTTTGGCTTTCAGGTGAATCACTAACTGACTTAGATATATAATATTCGTTGTTATTGTTTCGTAACATTCGTGTCACCTAATTGACCTTTGTAGATTCTTCATGTTCTTGGTTACCAAGAGTGTCTTGCCTGCCATGCCCTTTCTGGCTAGACAGTGGACTCAGCTAGTGATCCAAGACACAAGCATGTATCCCTCTACTATGCACACATTGACTCCTTGGGAGATAGATGATTGCCCATGGTGGATAGATATGAAGAAGGGCCATGTTCTTGGACGTGAAAGAGAGCTACAAGAGATGATATCGAAGGATGTTGCGATGAAGGTTCCTCCAGTAGACATAGTAGAAGAGAGTCGTGTAGTATGTTTGATCATGCTCATATTTACCTATCTAAAAGTTACAGTGCTCTGATTTGAAGTTATCTATTTTAGCAATGCGCAACTCACAAAAGGAAAAGGAGAGGATTATGGATCAGATCATTGACAAGGAGGTGGAGCCACCTCCAGGTAAACTACAAAAACATTTGTTAATGCTTTTCTTCCATGTGGTTGATTCATGGCTTATTAAACCTCACTGTAATGTCTCAGTTGCTCCTGGCACGATCGTGGCTCGAAGGAGTATCTCTTTTGTTTATATTATGGAGTCTCCATCTCATTGTCTCTCTAGTTCTATGGATACTCGATGCATGGCTATTGTTGGGGACTACATTGCCATTGCTGCAGACTATTGGGCGGGGATCCGTAATCTTGCATGGGTCCCTGTACACGAGCATCTTGTGTGGGCACGCTCTGACTCTATCTTGTATACCCACGGCACGAAATCAGTTTCATGGGCTGCAGATTTGATTTTCTTATATCTTCCATTTGATGGGTCCCTCTTAGGCTCCTCTACTTCACCTCGTTGGGACATTTGCACTGAGGATCATGTACATGCTGGCGTTCATTTGGCATTCTCGACATTGGCGGATTTTGGATGGCTGTTGATCATGGTTTCTTTGGCAGGTCTATCTTGTTTATAGTCATGCAAAAAAATTGTAATATTTGTGGTATTTATTATTGATATTTAGTTAAAATAACATGAGAGGCCATTGGCTGGGTGGAGAGATTTTCTCGTGCTTCAGAGATGGTGGTTCATCGACGCATTGTAGTGCTCCATCATGGAGCATATGGTTATGTGGAGAGTTTTGGTGGTCGTGTGAGGTGATACATTTGTTTTTACATCAATATTTCAACACTTTGTCTTTTTGTTTGCTCTAATCGTGTGTCTTGTTTTGCAGTATAATTGCTCTATGCTATTTATGATTCACAGAGTGGGTATGCGTCCACCTTGCTTTGTATTAGAAAGCATTGCCTTGTTCTCCCGTCGTGGTATGCACTCTTCAGATTCTTTTATGGTGCATCACCTTCCGGAGCTCTCTCAGGCTAGATCATTATCAGGCGAGCCATTGCAAGGAGGACTGCAACGGAGCCATTCTTTCATTGCATGTTTTGTGGAGATGCTTTGCCGACGCGGAGGTATTTGTTTGGATCTTGAATGTGGCACAACCCCTATACTACAGCTTGCTTGGCTTCAGGACGAGCATGTGTTGCAGTCGACATTGATGAGCCATTGATTTCAGGATATGTGTTACTGTTGCTTCGCCCTAGAAAGCGGGGGAAAGAGGAGGCGTCCACCTCTTTAGATATTGATGATGAGATTGACATGCCATCGCGTGTCAATCCCTTTGACGACTAGTGAGGGCCCCTCTTACTTTTGACATTGTTATTGATCTCATCTTTTTTGTCACTATTTTTGTATTAGCGTTGGTATTTATTGATCATCGATACTGCCTATATTACTTGTTTGGTGTTTAACTTCACAATCTTTTTTTTTTAATAGAAGTGCATTGCTGGTCTACGCAAAGCAGATGGCTAGAACCATGGCAGCAGATACACGGTACAATTCTTGCATCCCTGAGAAGTATCAGAGACATAACGTATTCATCGATGATGAGTGCAAGTCATCATAAGAACAATGGATTTATAACATTGGTGGATGTTAAAGAGTCAAATTCAAGTCTTGTTGTGTTCATAAGAATCTCGTTATACACGATGGAAACTTTTAACAGTTGATGTTCTAATATTTTGGATTGTGGATAAGTAGTATGTACTGTTTTAATGGATTTGGTTAAGGTTTAAAATCCTCATGTGAGGTGCCGTGAAGGATTATGATTATTTTTGAAATATTGCTTCATGTACAAGGGAAACTATGTCCATGTTTTTTTAAAAGTACTTTGTTTGTTTTGGTTTGTTTTTCGTGAGAGGAGGCATAACGGTTATGGCCATTTTTATTATTTTTTCAAGCGGTGATAATACCACAAATATTGATGTTCTAATATTTTGGATTGTGGATAAGTAGTATGTATTGTTTTGATGGATTTGGTTAAGATTTGAAATCCTCATGTGAGGTGCCGTGAAGGTTTATGGTTATTTTTGAAATAGTGCTTCATATACAAGGGAAACTATGTCCAATTTTTTTTTTAAAGTACTATTTTTGTTTTGCTTTGTTTTTCGTGAGAGGAGGCATAATGGTTATGGCCATTTTTATTATTTTTTCGAGTGGTGATAATACCACAACTACAGATGTTCTAATGTTTTGGACTGTGGATAAGTAGTATGTACTGTTTTGATGGATTTGGTTAAGGCTTAAAATCCTTATGTGAGGGGCCATGAAGGCTTATGATTATTTTTGAAATATTGCTTCATGTACAAGGGAAACTATGTCCAATTTTTTAAAAAAATTACTATGTTTGTTTTGCTTTGTTTTTCGTGAGAGGAGGCATAATGCTTATGGCCATTTTTATTATTTTTGCGAGCGGTGATAATACCACAACTATAGATGTTCTAATATTCTGGATTATGGACAGATACTACGTACTCTATTGATGGATTTGGTTAAGATTTAAAATCCTCATGTGAGGTGCCATGAAGGTTTATGGTTATTTTTGAAATATTGCTTTATATACAAGGGAAACTATGTCTGTTTTTTTCAAAAGTACTATATATGTCCTGCGTAGTTTTTGGTGAGAAGTGTCATAATGATCATGGCCATTTTTTCTAGACAGGTGCCAATACCACAACTATAGATCTTTGCTCGAGTTTTGCTTTGCTCGCAAAATCTTGCTCGGGCTATGGTAGGACTCTGTGATGGGTGTTCATACTATTTTCAAATACCCATAGCCTTTGAAGATCAGCTAAAAACCACTTTCATTACACCATGGGGCTGTTTTGCTTATAAAGTTATGCCATTTGGTCTCAAAAATGCACCTGCCACATTCGAGAGATATGTCATATATGTCTTTCAACTGTTCTTTGGAACATCCATAAGAGTGTTCATTGATGACTTTTGTATATATAGCCCTTGCATCTCACACTTAGAAAAGGTGACTGAGGGATTAGCAAGGCTGCAAAGCCTAGGAGAGCAATTAAATGTCGAAAAGTGCCACATTGGGGAAAGTAGAGTCATTCTTTTAGGCCATGAAATTTCAGCTAAAGGTATCAATGTTGATCCAAGTAAGGTGGCCACACTCATTGCACTACCTTCACCAACAACCACTCGTCAACTAGTCTCTTTTCTACAAAAGGTGAGGTACTTGAGTACATTCATACATCTACTATCACAACTTGTTCTACCGCTGCAACAGCTCACACAACAATCGACTTTCACATGGACGAGGAGAGCGAGCATCACTACAACAAGGTAAAGGAGGTCTTAACCACCCTACCAACTATCTCACCGCCTAAGTGGGACAAAAAGTTCTATGTCACCTCAAGTGTGTGAGATGACTCCTTGGGGGCAGTACTACTCCAAAAGAACGCGACAACATCTTTCATGAGGCCCATCTACTTCTTTAGTCGTATGATGACAACGACAGAGAAAGGTTTCACACATGCGGAACACCTAGTCCTGGCTCTTAGATTTGCAACTACAAAGTTTTGATCATATTTGTTTCCTAGGCAATTTGATTTCTTAACATGGATAAAATGTTTCCCTATGTGGTAAAACACATGGATGTTTCTACTAGAATTACTAAATGGCTAATTCGTTTGCAAGAGTTTGACTACACGGTACATGTGGAAAGCACAACAAGGGCAAGCTTGGGGGACTGATGACTTACCAGAACTTTAAGAAAAAGGTAAAGCAATCTAAAGGGGAGGGAATTCAACCACTTCTAGACCCATCGGTAGTAGAAAGAGCACACTCTCTCTACTTTGATGGAGCCTACAAGCAAGCATCCGACAAAGCATCTACAGGCATAGTGGTATTTGATGACAAAGGTATCAAGGTGTTTTTGCTTGGCCATTTGTTAGAATCACATTCCAACAATGAAGCCGAGTATAACCAAGGGGTAAAGGCCCTTAATGTATTTGGGAATGCTCTACGTTTGGTAAGGCAAGTAAATGGAGTATGGATATGTAAGAATCCTATCTTGAAACTATGTAAAAACTTACATAGCTTAACTTAAGCTATGTAAAAACTTTGTTGGATAAGTTTGAAGCAGTTCAACTACATCACATCCCAAGGACTCAAAACCATGAAGCCAAAACCTTAGCAAGCGAAACAAGAAATGGTAGTTGGGGCTATAAGGCTAAAGCTCCCTCTATTTCAAAGTAGTGACACCTTACCCCACATAATGCATTTCTTGGAAACAGGGGAATGTCCACTGGATCTAAGGAAAGGGTAGAAGCAATGGCTTACCAGGACAGCCACAAGGTATCGACTTATCAATGACAGTCTATACTGTAAGGGTAAGGACCAAGTACTCAGGAAGGTTCCTCTCTCTAATGAAATTTCTGGGATAATTACTAGTTGTCATGATTGTTGGTATACTTTCAATGCCCACCTCTCTTAGATTTGCCACCACAATATATGATGCACAGTTTGTAAGGCCCCCATATGAGGAGAAGCCAATGGTGCACATATATGTGGTGGATTCCAGCTTTTGCACGTTGATGAGATCTCTATTTGTGATCGTGGATGGTACGGAGAAAATTCAAGGGCAACTTCACCGAAATATCTTGCCGGACAACAGCGCGAAGACAATTGGAAAATGGTTGTGGTCGGTGGTCCGTGGTCTTCTGTTGGTGGCCAAATTTCCTTGGCCGGTGGCTGATTTCTAGGAGGACTTGTCTACCAAAAGCAGCTACACATGGGTGCATGGGAGAGTCCTACTTGGACTTGCTATCTAAGGACGGATGCACATGGATGTTCGGAGGCTCCTTTACATCTATATAAGGAGGCCTTCTCATGAGTAATTCGGTAGAATGGTGTGCACACTTGACACACACAACACATCCTTGTGTATGGATTGTTAGTCCCTTGTATTCCTACTTTCTCTAGTTGTCTAAATCGTCATCTAAGATCTACCTTGAGAGCGCATGGGTGGCTGATGTCATCACTTTGTAATAGTGTGCTAATCTAAAGTTTTTTATTTGCCACTAATATACTTTGCATTGTATCTCTCTCTACTCTCCTTGCTACTAGATCCTTATTGTATTATGCATTCTTACAATGATGGTATTTGTGGCGATCACTTTTCCCTAGATATAACAAGTAGGAAAATCTTGCAGGCTGGTTTTGTATGGCCTAGCCTCAATCGTGATGTACACCACTGGTGTAACACATGTAAGTTGTGTCCAAAGGCCGGCACCAGGTCACTCATGCCCGAACCACAAACACTTATTCTTTCATATGGGCCATTTGAGAAATGGGGTATAGATGCCATAGGACCATTGCCTAGGGCCAACTCCGAGAAGTTGTATATCATCTCTATATCATCATGGGAGTCGACTATATGACTAGAAGGGAAAAAGATACAGCCACAACTAGGATCAAAGCTGTGGAAGTAGCCAAGTTTTTCTATGAGCACATCTGTTGCAGGTTTGGTACACCATTAGAAATCATCTCGGATAGAGGGTCAGGTTTTCGAACAGACTTGGTAGGGGAGCTAATGCAAAATTTAGACATTACAAGGAGGCACTCCACACCATACTACCCTCAATGTAATGGCCTGGTTGAAAAAGTGAATGGAATGATTTGTAAAATTATCACCTAGTAGATTAACAATCATCCTGTGGATTGGGATAAGTATCTAGTCCCATGTTTGTGGGCCTACCAAACCTCATTCCACACATCTTTGGGGTTCACCCATATCATTTGGTATTTGGTAAGGAGGCAATCTTACCTATTGAGGTGTAACTAGAACGTCTTAGAATAATGGCAAACCAATTTCAACAACCCAACATGCATTTGAAAGATCACATCCTTGACTTGGAACGACTACAACTCGACAGAGAAGAAGCAATCAATCATTATGCAGCACAGGTAGAACACAAAGGCTTAGTTTCAATCAACATCTTTGGCACAAAGATTTAAAGAAGGACATGTTGGTGCTCCATTATGACAATTGCTTCGACACGCAAAGATAAGAAGTTCCTACTCTGATGGGATGGCCCTTTCATCATCAGGAAGAAATATGCCAATGGGAGCTACCAGCTCATGGAAGCTGATGGTAAGCTCCATAAGACCAGAGTCAATAGATGGCATCTTAAACCTTATTCTCTACAATTCGATCAAACTCCACCTATCGACATTCCCGACGACGATACACCATCAACCTCCACCTCAGATGACTACAACCAAACGAACGAGTTGAAGGCATAAATGCCCCTAACCTTTAGACGAGGGCTAATGATGGCAGGTTTTCGGAGCCGGGCCATGGGAACAAACCCCAAAGGGGAAGCTTCATAATGCAAGGAAAATAATTTTAAAGAAAGTTTTTTTCTTTTTTTTGTCTGCAGCAACAGACGACCGCCACCCCGACCCTCTTCCCCCCCTTGCTCGCGTGCATGCAATGGGCCGCCCCTTCCCCTTGGCACCACCCTTCCTCCCCTCCCCTCCATTATCTCCCTCTCTCCCTCTCTCTTCCCTCAGCCTGGCGTCACCCTTTCTCTCTCTCCTCCATTATCACTACAATCCAAATTTCTCTCTCTTCCCCTTTTTTCAACCCGCGCAAGGTACAAAATGTTAAAAAAATAAAATAAAATAATAAAAATAATAAATAAATAAATAAATATATATATATATCTCATTCACACCCACACACTCCCCATCCCGCTATCTCTCTCTCTCTCTCACCCCCTTGACTCTCCTTCCTCGTGTCGGTAGCCAGCTGGCCAGCCCGCAGAGCGCAGCACAAAAAACTCTCTCTCTCTCTCTCTCTCTCTCTCTCCCCCCCCCCCCATTACCTACACACACACTCGCACCCTCAACTTCTCTCTCACAATCATCCTCTCACTCACGCTCTCTCTCGTTCTCTCTTGTGTTGGAACAGCCCACAGGGTGCAGCAGTAGGCTCTCTCTCTCTTTCTCTCTCTCTCTCTCTCTCTCTATACACACACACACACACATACACTCCCTCTCTCATCCTCTCCCTCCCCCTCTCACCCTCGCTTCACTCACTCTTTCTCCCTCTCTCGTTCTCTGTAGTCGGCGAGCTAGGAAAAAAAATATAAAATCTCATTCACTCTCGTTCCCACACACACACACACACACACACACACACTCTTACTCTCTCCATCTCTCTCTCTTTCAGTTTAAAAAAAATCTCTCACTCTCTTTCCATACACACATCCACACACTTTGTGCACACACAACAGCACATACACGCATAAAAATGCACCCACTTACACACTCAGACATGCTTACACTCGCGCAGACACACATTCAAACAAACACATGCATGCCATATGCACGCACAAGAAGAAAAAAACAAAGGAACTCAACATCGACAAAGAAGACGACCAAAAGCACGTAGAACTGACCACAGCTCAAACAAAGACGCCGAAGGCATGCCTCGGCCAGCCCCAAAAGTGACGAGCGCGTAGCATCTTGATATCAGCAAAACACCAATGCTAGTAGTATTAACCTCACATCAGCCACTCAAACCATCAACAACACCCATTGTAAATTCCCCAATCTCCACTCTTTTCTAATAACCTAGCCAACGGCTAGTGAATTGTAAAAAACTCCCCACTCCACTCTTACCTCCCTTCTCTCTATCTCTACCTTCTCTCTATCTCTACCTCTCTCACTAGAGAGGCATCTAGACTCTCTACAGTGACCAATGGGTATTTGCAAAGACCATTAGGTAAGAACCACCTCTCATACCTATATAAAGAGGCCTCCACTAAGCACAAAGGGAGAGATAACACACTGGAGGCACCATACAGGCTCCATGCACTCTACACCACTACGCCCATAATGCACCTCACAAGCTAGGGAGCTCATGGTGTCAGCTTGTTGCAAGCATGGGCATTTTAGCATTGGAAACATCACCATCTCCCCATATTGGATTACCACCACTCCTTCAATGTTTCCATCTTTATCCTGTTTTAATCTATCCACCCAACCCTGTGAAAAGCCGCTATGAGCCACTACTGTCATTAATCTTTTTTTTTTTTTTTTAAAGTTTGTAATTTCCTGAGTGACTACCATGGCAAGTGTTTATTTCCCCACTTTCAGTGGAAAGAAGGGAGAAGACGTCACCGCTGACTTTCTAGATGATTTTGACATCGCTTGTGTGGTTTCCAACAAGGATGACAATGCGTCACGGCTACGAATTTTTCCTCTACTGATGAACATAGAGGCCAAGTCTTGGTACAATGCTTTGCCCCAAGCTACCAAAAATGCATGGGATATACTATGTGCTACCTTTGTGAAGAGGTTTGGTGGAGGCACAACCTCAAAAAAGCTATGGCAGCTACTGACAGAATTAAAGCAGGGAGGTCTGCTAGAGTATGCCACGTACGAGTCCAAGTTTGTGGATTTGTGGGAGAGATGGGTTGCCTCACTGGAGGAAGGCAAAGGAGCGCCTAAGTTCCTAAAGAAGGACCATTTCATTGCTGGCCTGTGGTCATCGCTTAAGCAAAAGGTGAAGGGGAGATTTCCTGCAACATATGAGTTGGCAGTGGAAGTAGCCCGCCTTAAAGACAAGAAGCTGCACATGCAAGAAAAAGTCAACGAGTCAGAGGAATCAAGCTCAGTCCGACTAACCCCAGTGACTCCAATAGCCGTTCATAGAGCCCAACCACAAGAGGCATCAGAAGAGCAGCAAGACTTGCTAAGTCGCATCACTACCCAAATCAAGAGTTTATCCATGCATCTGGTGCAGCAAGGGAATGCACCTGTCACAAATCCGGAACAAGGGAGAGGACAACGAAGGCAAAACCAAGAGTACCACTGCTATAATTGTGGGGAAGACGGCCTTGGCATGTACTACTGCCCACATCCAAGAAGGCAGAATTTCAATAGAGGAGGGAGACAGAATCAGATCTCTCAGCCAAGGGCAAGACCACCACCACCCAGGCAACTAGGGCTGATTCCACCGGTCCAAATTCTTCGACCACCTATACAACAACCACAACCACAACCTCTTATTCCACCGCTACCCCCACCACCTGCTGTAAACCAAGCAGTGAGTGTTACTAGATTGGAAGCTAAAGGGAAGGCAAAGGTAGAAGAACTAGTTCTAGAGAAGCACAAAGGAAAAGTAAATGTAGAAGAAGTGGATGCCATGGGAGTGAAGCGTGCCAAGCACAAATAAGCCTCTCAAAAAGAAGAGAAAATGAAAGGAAAAGGCGAGTCTAGCAAGCAAGAATCTAAGCCGTGATGGAAGATAGATATCGTGGATTTTTCACTAGGTGAGTATGCTAAACCATATGACTTAGTTCAGGATGTGTTGATGCAAGGCCCAAAGATAACTTGGCCCCAATTACTCCATCTTGCACCAAGAATGAGGAGGCAATGGACGAAGATGGTAAGTACAAGAAAATCAAGACCAAGGATAGCTGGGGCTATCTCTGGGAGGGACCTCGACGACTTCCTACCAACCATGGATGTCCACATCAAGGGACAACAAATCTCAAACGTCTACATAGATGGTGGCACGCAGATATGCTTCATGAGTGAAAAAATGATGCACCATCTAGGCCTAGAGGTGAGTAGGCCGGCACAATGCTGAGCCAAAATGGCAAATAACGTAAGAGTGAAATGCGTAGGCATTGTGAATGCGGTCAAAGTAAAGGCATTCAATACAGAAGTGGAGGTAGACATTTTTTTCATGCCAAACAAAGGGGAGGGCTACCCTATCATTCTTGGAAGACCCTGCCTCATGGTTATGGAAGCTAAGCAAGACTGGAGTACCGAAATGATTCAGATGAAGGACGCTAAAAGGAAGTCCATATTCTACGACATGAGAACTGGAAAACAACGCAACATGATCTTGGAGGCTTCAGAAGATGAGTCCACCAGTGACTATTCATCCACCTCAAGAGAAGAGACAACAACAACCGAAGAAAGTGACAATAGCATCAAATTGATGGGGGTCATCCTTAAAGACCCAAAAACATTGACACAATCTGAAGCACCACTGACAAACCAAGAGGGACCATCAGGTACGCAATCCTTAGAGGATACAAGTAAGTTACATCGGATGCTCTTAACTGATGAAGAGAGGAAGGAATATGTCTCCATGCTAGGTAACTTCACCATATTGTTCATTGATGGTTATGATAAGATCACAGGAATCACAGTAGTACAACACCGCCTAAGACTCAAAGAAGGAAGTAAACCCATAGTGCAAAAACTTAGAAAACTTGTGGTAATCCAACAAGAGGCACTACTTAAAGAAGTGAGGAATTTGCTACAAGCAGGTTTCATTTACCCCATGGAAGACTTAGAATGGGTCTCTCCAGTAGTAGTCACACCAAAGAAGAATGGCAAGTGAAGAGTCTATGTGGACTATAAACCTCTCAATGCAGCCACAAAGAGGGATCACTTTCCCCTCCCATTCCAAGATGAAATTCTCAATGAAGTGGCAGGTCATGAGCGCTACACAATATGTGATGGCCACTCAGGATACGTTCAAATTAGCATTGCAGAAGAAGACCAGAAAAAGACAACTTTCATAACACCTTGGGGATGCTTTTCTTACAGAGTGATGCCTTTCGGCCTCACCAACGCTCTAGCCACATTCCAGCGCTATGTGACTTTTTTCTTCCAACCATACTTTGGAACGTCAATATGGGTCTTCATAGATGATTTTTGCATCTATATTCACACTCCCTCCATTTGAGCAAAGTCTATGATGGCCTAACCAAGCTGCAAACCTTGGGTGGCCAGCTCAACGTGGATAAGTGTCACATTGGTGAAAGCAAAGTCACTCTTCTTGGCCATTTAATTTCAGCAAAAGGGATTGAGGCTGACCCTACCAAGATTCAAGCTTTGGTATCTTTGTCATCACCCACCATAGCTAAGCAGTTGGTCTCTTTCCTTCAGAAGGTAAGATACTTAAGCAGGTTCATTCACTTGCTATCTCAAATGGTTATCCCTCTACAACAAGTCACCCAGAGGGATGTCTTCTCATGGAGTGAAGAAAATGAGCAATAATTTACCAAAGTGAAGCAAATCCTAGCCATGCTTCCCACCATTTCACCCCCCAGATGGGACGAGCCATTTTATGTGAACCCCAGTGTAGGAAGTGATACACTTGGAGCCATACTAATGCAAAAGGACCCCCAAACTTCTTTCATGCGTCCTATCTACTTCTCTAGTTGTGTCATGACCCCATCAAAAAAGGGATTCACCGCAGTAGAACACATGGTGCTCGCACTAATGTTTTCTACCACAAAGTTCCGCTCTTATCTATTGCCTAGACCCTTTGTAATTCTGACAATGGAGGAGGTTTCTCTGTATGTAATGCGACACATGGATGTCTCATCTAGGATCTCTAAATGGCTCATTAGATTACAAGAGTTTGACTACACCATGCAAGTAGAAAACTCCACCAGGGCTAGTCTACGAGGTATTCTTAATCATCACCACTATGAGAAGAAGCTGAATGTCAGCACGGAAGAAAAAGAAGAGACACCAATGGTAGAAAGTCCTAGGCTAGAAAGAGCTCACTCTCTCTTCTTTGACGGAGCATACAAGAGAACAGTGGACCAGTCTGCAGCTGGCATCGTCATTTTCAATGAGCAACAGGAAAGGGTATTCTCCATCGGGCAGCTATTACACTCCCACTCCAACAACAAAGCAAAGTATGCAGCTTTAATTCTTGGGTTAGAACAATTTATTTTGCAAAGGATTCAACGCCTAAATATGTTTGGCGATGCTCTGCTTTTGATAAAGCAGATAAATGGCACTTGGGTTTGTAAAAATCAGGTTTTACTTGGTCAACTACGCCAAGTTAAAGATCTTTTAAAAAAGTTTGAAACAGTGCAATTATTTCATGTCCCCAGGACAGAAAATCATGAGGCAAATGCTCTAGCCAAGGAAAGAATACAAGACGTTCCCATAGGAGCAATCAAACTAAAACTACCCCTCTTTTAAGGTAGTGATGCTATGCCTGATATTATCAGATTTCTAGATACAGGAGAATGTTCAGAAGGGTACACCAAGGGCCAGAAACAGTGACTGGTAAGGAAGGCTACAAGATACCGCCTTGTAAACGACCTAAGTATTGTAAGGAAAAGGATCAGATTCTCAGGCGAGTACCAACCTCCAGTGAGATCATAGAGGTAATTTCAAGTTTCCATGATGGTGTCTGTGGCGGTCATTTTGCTTTAGATATCACCAGTAGGAAGATTCTATAGACAAGATACTCTTGGCCTAGCCTGAACAGGGATGTGCATCACTGGTGTAAAACATGCAAGGCCTGTCAAGTGGCCAGTGATCGCACACTAACTTATGAACCACAGACTCCTATCATCTCATATGGTTCGTTTGAGAAATGGGGAATAGATGCAATCGGTCCTCTACCAAGGGCCCAATCAGGTAAACTATACATTCTAGTTGGTGTGGACTACATGACCCGATGGGCAGAAGGAGCAGCCACCACCCGCATTACAACCCAAGAGGTAGCAAAGTTCATATTTGAGCACATCTATTGCCATTTTGGCACTCCTCTTGAGATAATATCTGATAGGGGACCAGGTTTCAGAGGCAATCTGGTGGGAGAACTGATGAAAAAGTTAGGCATTACACGTCGACATTCCACACCATACTATCCACAGTGTAATGGCCTAGTAGAAAAGGTAAATGGAATGATCTGCAAAATCATCACAAAGCAGGTGAATAAACACACAGGAGATTGGGATAAACATCTCATGGCCGCTCTATGTCCCTACCAAACGACGTTCCAAACATCATTATGTTTCACCCCTTTCCATCTAGTTTATAGAAAGGAGGCAATTCTACCCATTGAGGTACAGATAGCGAGCTTACGAGTCATGGCTAGCCAATTACAACGCCCAATTGTAAATCTCCACAACCACATCTTGGATCTGGAAAGGCTCCAACTAGATAGTGAAGATGCAATCAACCACTATGCAACACAGGCAGAGCGACAACGGCTCACCTTCAATCAAGGGCTTAAGAAAAAGGGTCTGGAAAAAGGCACGTTAGTATTGAGATACGACAACAGATTTGATACCAGGAAGGACAAGAAATTTCAACCCCGATGGGAAGGACCATTCATTGTCAAAAGGTGCTATGACAATGGCAGCTATAAGCTGATGGCAGCAGATGGGAGAATTCACAAGACAAGAGTCAATGGATGGAGGCTAAAAAGGTATTTCCTTAGGTTTGATCTAGAGTTCATGCTAGATATTCCAGAAGAGGGAGAACCCTCCAACTCCGCGACTAAAGAATCAGAGGTAGGGCTAGAAGCATGAATGCCTCTAGCCAGACAAGAGGGCTAATGACGACTGGTTTTCGAAACTGCAACCGCGCGAACCAAACCCCAAGAAGGGGAGAGCATATTAACAAGAAAAAAAAAAGTTTTTGTAACAATCACCACCTCTAGAGGCTTAACCATTGGTGGGGTGCCACCAATTTGGCCACATCTCTCCATTATTGCCAGAAGACAGAGCCCTCTCTCTCCTGCTACTCGGCTCCGCCAACCCACTCTCTCTCACTTAACCTGCTTCTGCATCGCCCGGCCCAATGGGCGCATAAAAAAAACATTGCCACTGTCTATATTCCCTGGCGGGTCGCCAATTTTGAAAATTCCCTCTCTCTCTCTCTTCGCTCATCCATATCCCATCCCAGGGGGCCGCCATACCTCACCCCTCCTTTTTCCCTCTCGTCCACACCCCCTTGACTTCACGCTCCCCTCCATCTCTCCCCTCTTGTTTTCTTCCCATCCGCGGACCACCGCTCTATCTTCCCTTATCTTCCCCTCCCTCAATTAGCTCTCACTCTCTCCCCCCCTCTGAGTGAGCCGCCCCGCGGGCATGGAATAGAATAACACTCTCTCTCTCTCTCTCTCTCTCTCTCTCTCTCTCTCTCTCTCTCTCTCTCTCTCTCTCTCTCTCTCTCTCTCTCTCTCTCTCTCTCTCTCTCTCTCTATTCACCCCCACATACCCTCTTCCTCTTATCCCCCCCTCTCACTCACACTCTCTCTCTCTCTCTTTTCTGCAGTGTAGGAACCCGCCATGAAAAATATCTCACTCTCTCTCTCTCATTTTCCCTACACACCTCCTTCCTCATGCACCCTTATCTCCCCTCTCGACCATCTGCAACTCTCTCTCTCTCTCTCTCTCTCTCTCTCTCTCTCTCTCTCTCTCTCTCTCTCTCTCTCTCTCTCTCTCTCTCTCTCTCTCTCTCTCTCTCTCTCTCTCTCTCTCTCTCTCTTTCTGTGTGTGTGTGTGTGGAGACCACGGCCCAGTGGGCACAACTCACTCTCTCTCCCTCTACAACCACACCCACACACCCCGGCCGTCCTCACCCCCTCCCCATCCCGTTGACCTTATCCCCCCCCCTTCCCTCGCTCTCTATCGGCATAAGCTGGCCTGCCGAGCCCTCTCTCTCTCTTTCTCTCTCTGACTCCCAGTTCAGGCCCGAAGGCACAGGAAGAAACTCTCTCCCCCTTTCTCTTACACACACACACCGTCACACACTCCCCCTCACACTCTCGCTACATCTCGCTCTCTCCCTTGCATGCGCTTAGCCTGTACAGGCGCAGCCCGGAAACTCTCTCTCTCTCTCTCTCTCTCTCTCTCTCTCTCTCTCTTAAACACGCACACACACACACCGACACACACACGCCCTCCCTTCCCCCGTACAGCCACCGAGACCCCTCTCTCTTCCCCATTCTCGTCCTTGCGTTCTCTGTAGAGCGAGCAACCGAAAAAAAAAGAAGAAAAAAAAATATATATATATATATATATATGTATGTATCTTGCTCTCCTTCATTCCCACGCACACACTCTCTCACCTACACACACACGGCACGCATTTACACACTCATATATATATATATACACACACACACACACACACTGAAACACACAATCACATAATATACATAAATACACGGCATGCGCACCCACACAACCAAATAACACGCACGTATATATGCATGCACTGATAAAAAAAGAAAAAAACCGAAGGACATCGACGTCATCAACAAAAAGAAAGGAGACGACCAAGTCGCGCGCTGCCAACACCAAAACAAGCAAAGGCGTCGAAGGCATGCCCCGGCCGACCCCAAAAGTGACGAATGCGCTACATCAACTCACTAGCTAGACCGCCGTCACCGGCATTGCATCCACGACGCCTCTTCAGTAAAATTCGTAGGTTGTTGTCATTTTTTCCAGATTCAAACCAAGTCTTGTAAAAAATCCCAATCTTTGTAAATTCTCATCTCTCTCTAGGTGATGGTCACAAAGGCCCACCTAGAGGTTTTCCTTTATAATATTTTCCAAGACAAAGCAAGGGTCAACCACCAAGGGCCCATCACCTTGCTTTGTCTCCCCCTGATTAGAACCCTAATCTAATCAGATTACCCTAATCTAAAGCAGCCATCACCTATAAAAAAGCACTAAGAGGTCACTATCGGGGGGGGCAAGTTCATCAGAGGTCATTACTTGGTAGTATTTTGGTGGGAGGGATTGGAAACATTTGCATTACGAGAGAGGGAACTTAGTGTGGCGATTTTCTTTGGGAATTTGTACTATGTAAAAGAAGCTATGTCTACATCTCGACTCCAATGGTCGATACACACACACACACTCATGTTAGCAAGGTTTTTCGGTCGGTGAGTCATCTCTAGAGAATGCACTAGTAGGCTCACTATCTCTCCCTCTATCTCTCTATCACCATGATTTCCACCTCGCCGAAAATAAGGTTGTTGTAAATATTGCAAGAAAATAGTTCTCCCTCACACCCCCAAGGGTTTTCATCACCTATCATATTCTTTCTCTCTCTCTCTCTCTCTCTCTCTCTCTCTCTCTCTCTCTCTCTCTCTCTCTCTCTCTCTCTCTCTCTCTCTCTCTCTCTCTCGCTTGGTGTGTAGAATAAGTGATATTTCCAATCACCGTTGTCTGCGTCCTAGCCGCTCAAAGCTAGATGGTGCCCTGTGTTCGCTTCACCGTGACCGGCTTGCGGCGTGCATTGGCTCCCGGCGTTTACGAGGCCGTCGGGGTCCGTGTCGCGCTTTGCGCCCTGTCAACGCGTATAATGTCTATGTGCTCAGAATTTGACAAAATTTGGTATGTGAGCTCTCCTTGATGTCCTCTACCCACTACAAGTTGTAGTTTGTGAATTTGACTTTTATTTGTACACTTGAGACATTATACGCGTGTAAAGTCTTTTGTGGCAGAACGAGGTGACTATTATTCCATTGATTCCTTATCACTCAAGAAACTCTCAACAAGTTTCAAAATTAAATTTGGACATTTTTGGAGCAATTTAAGACCAATACAAGACTGAATCTGCAGTTTTATGTCTTTTGCTCTTTGCAAGCCCAAATGAGCTCCAAATACTATGAAATTTTGACGAGGGACTTCTTTATGCTTTAGGACACTGAAGTATACTCAAATTTCTGTCTTGACGCAAATCTAGTCCCTAAGACATTATACACATATAAAGTCGTTTGACTTAGAATGACATGAAATTTTGCAAACAAGCTTAAAACATCATTTCCAACCCTCCTATCTAGTCAAAAGTGAAATTTGACTTTCAGATCTTGGCATGAGACATTATACGCGTATTATGTCTATGTACTCAGATTTTGATAATTTTTGGTTTGTGAGCTTGTCTTGTTGTGCTTAACACCCTGGTAAGCTCAGATTTCAATTTTGGTCTCTAAAAGTACCCTATAGACATCATACGCGTATAAAGTCTAACTGGTCATAATGAAGCAAATTTCACTCCAAAGGTTCCTCAATATATTGGCACTCACAGCAAGTTTCAAAATTGAACTTTGACACTTTTTGTGCAAGTTATAGCCAATACAAGCATTCACTTATCTAGATGCGTTTATGGTTTTTGGAACCTCAAAAATGCTTCAAATTTGATGAAATTTGGCCTGTATGCTTTCCTAAATGTTGTAGATCACAAGAGTACAATCAGATGTAACTTTTGCCCTCAGATCTAGCCTTGAGACATTATACGTGTATAATATCTTTTTGCTCATATTTTAGTTATGTTTCTACCAGAGGTACCCCTTAGTGTGTGGAACAAGAATATGTGCTCACAACAAATTTTGGATGTCAAAATTGCTCAAAATCATCATTTTTAGGGTTAAATCCCCTGAAAGAATAAAATCCCCTTAACTCTCAGTCTATAAGTCCAAATGATATGAAATTTGGTGGGTGTGCTCAACACAACATGCAGAAGATGGGTATAATGTCAAAACTTCAAATTTACTGCCAAAATCACCCTGAGACATCATACATGTATGATGTCTGCCAATGAATTTTTGGACAGAATTCATTCACAAGCATTTCCAAGCCTCTAGCACTGGTTTTCAAGCACTCTTGCTAATTTTCATGCAAAAATGTGCTCAGAATCACAAGTTTTTTAATTTTTTGTTTCAGACACTCCGTCTTTTGTCTTTTGGGTATCAAGAGTTGGTCAAAACTCTAGTCTCAATGTATACCTAGGGTAAAACCGCCCTTCTGAACACACTGTTGCAGTAAGATTTTTCAATTTTGGTCTACAGATGCCCCTTGAGACATTTTATGCGTATAATGTCCAAGTTTACTGAATTACAATTTTTGTACACAAAACCCTTGTACACAAAACTCTTATATACTCAACACAATCAGTCATGAAAAACTATCTACAGAAAGCTGTTTTTTGCAGTTTTACTCTCAAAAGCAAACTTTTTTCAGTGATTTTAAATGCAAACAAGCACTTTAGCTAATAATTCAGTGATGAATAACTCCTGATCAGAATCAAATCACTTACTTGAAGCTAGTTTTATACATTGTATGGGATTTTGCATCTATGAGTAGAAAAACGCTTCAATGCCACACACGAACTAGCAAACGCTTTCATCACCTCACAAACCACTCAACCACAAACAACTACTCTAATCTACAAATCCTAACTAAATCTACCTAGTTGCAGACCCTCAGCAAGACACACGCTTCCTGGTTATCCACTTGATCTTGGAATAACCTCTTCCAGATCCACTTAAGAAAAATGCTTTCTTTAGCCAAAACTAAAGTAGGCAACCATCACACGAGTGTTAGTAGGAATACCTACCTAAGTCCTTGTATCCTCGGCATCGGCACCAATGTTGGGAGCGAATCACACCACCTATAAAGTGCATGCAACACAACCTAGATCAACATAATGTCAATCGAGGACACAGATGACACGATAGGCACACAGAGGAATCTCTTTAGCTTGTCAGGTTGAGACCATCCTACACATACAACACTCTAGAAGGCCAACTAAACCACATTTTAGAATCTCACTACTCTCAACTACACCACCTACCCACATACACACAACGAAAGGAATCCCATAAAATCATGCCAAAATCGTACAAAACTTAAGGAACACCATCCCCTCATCCTAGCTCTAAACCCATATGTGGAAAACGTGTATAAAGTCAGAGGTGGATTTTGGAAGTGCCCGAAACTGAAATCTATGAGTACCTATGTGTAGCTTATGTCGCCATGATTCTAACAACTACTTGCAGGCAAAAACAGACATCATTTGATATACTTACAACCGCAAATAGCTCTTAGATGCGCGAGCACGTATGCTCCATTCCACGAGGAATGCTTGGCGTTGTTGCATAGTTCTTGCCAAAGCTAGCACGATGGTGAAGTCGGATCTACAATGCGATGAGCAAGTGGGGAGTAGCGCCAGGATGAAGCTCACACTCTCTCTCTTCCTCTCTCACACACAATCGATGGTAGCTTAAAACTTATGATTATGATAAAAGTTCTCCTTACAAAATGATCTAGGTACCTATACTAAGGATACCTTAGGTTAACCAAAAATAGAGTTTGAGGGGTCAAATGGCTTGGTATTTACAATCTGGAAGCTCCATTGCACCTCAACTTATGCAACTAGACTACCTACTTATTACAAATGATGTTTCTAACCATAATCCGCAGCATTTCATAACTCTCAAAAAATAAGGCTTTGTTGAGTTATGTCGTGCGTTGACCTAGTCATCAACAACATACAACAAAAGCATGCTCACCGCATTGCAAATAGTGACCTCTTCAATGCCTTCTTCTTGCATAAAGCCAAGTAGCATTTGTTCCAATTGATTGATGCATAGACCAAAGAGAGTTGGTGACAATAGACATCCTTGTTTAACCCCAATAGTTCTTATAAATTTTTTGAAATTTCTCTTCCCATGCGCAATCAAAAAATTACCTTCTCATAGATTCGAGAAACCACAAGCATAAACTCACTTGACAATTGGAGTTCTTCCATCCTTCTCCACAAATTGCTACATGGAATCATATCAAAGGCTTTCTTAAAATCCACAAAACAATAGTACAATCGTTTTCCTTTCAACCGGCTTTTCTCCATGAGAACATGAAGAGTGACAAGATGATCAATGGTGCTATGACATCGACAAAAACCTGCTTGTCCTTCTGCACGCTTTTCATTCTCTTCAGCCTAATCACTCAATTTCATCTCCATTATGCACCCTAACAACTTTTCCATAAGAGACCCAATCATTATAGTCCGGTAGTTTTTTACAATCTTTACATCTCCTCCTTTATCCAAAGGCTTAACCCAATTAGTACTCCAATCATAAGGCATACCATGTTGAAGTGCAAGGTTGAACATATCACACATCCACTCGTGGGTAAAATCTCCCGTCCATAGATCTCTCGCTTTACAAGTGGCCAACTTTTCAAGCCCACTGTATACATCCTCAATAGTGAAAAAAGAGAGCATACATGGGAGTGAACCATAAAATGGTTTTTTTCCAGCATTTGCTTGCTCATACAATTGCCTACAATGTGTGTACATATTCACAAGACTCAAGTTACCAAAATTCTCAACCTGCTTGTCCCTCAAGTTTCTCCAAAATCTTCTACATGTGTGTGACTTGAAAAAGTTGTTTCTTTACTTCTCATATTCTTCTCTTCTTTTGAATCAATGCCTTGTATGTATGCAAATGGATTTGATAGTTGTCTTTGTTCATAGTTGCATCAAACTTTATCAAGGACTTTTGAGCATCTTGACATTATTTATCAAACCACCTTTTACGTGATCTATCTCTTGTTGATACCATGGAGATGATTTATAGCAGAGCATTCTTCGGCACAAGATCAAGTAACTTTCTTGAAAGCTTCAGGACTATTAAGTTTCCAATGGTGCGTCATATTGAAGCTTTGTCATCCATAGGTTTTGATAAATCATTTCAATGTACATTGGTGCCCGTTTGAAATCCATACATAGTGATAATTTATCTTCCCTTTGGCTGAGATTATCATGCTTAGTTGTTTCTCCACATTAAAGGTCAATACATAAGGTCCAATGGTCGGATTTTGGGTCCATTGGCTAAACATAAAACTCTTTATGTGATACATGATGGATTTGGAGAGTAGCATATAGTCAATGACACTATCTCCATTATGTTTCCTACATGTAAATCCATTGGGTCCACTCCATAAAGATACACCATTGTCAATGAGTGTACCCATGATACTGCACATATGCAAAAGTAACTTTCCATAGTGATCTAGCTCTTTCTCATCCATTGAAGTACGATCATACAAGTGAACTTCCTCCAACTCCCTTGAAATCTATGGCATATCAAATTGTTGAGTATCATGTTGCAATGTTTTTGTGCAAGCATTCATATCCCCAAATACAATAACATCACCTTCGCCTTTGAAATAAGAAATGTCCTCTTCTAAATCACCAAAAGGGTTAATCTCTATCCATAAAAGTATAAAAGGGAGAATCATCGGCTACAAAAATGAGTGCTCTTTTTGGTGTCATAATTTTCAGCCATACATAACGTTTGTAATTGTCATCTTTTACAATTGATACAAAATCTTCCAATCCTTTCTTAGCCATACATGCTCCTCTCCTTGCTCTCTTTGTTGCTTGAGATTCTTTGACAACATCAACGAATATACATTATAATCCTCCAAGTCGTTAATCCTTTGTGTATCATGTTCCCAAGTTTCAACAAGAAGTACAAGATCGGCTTTGCTTGTTAGTTCATCAATGCCAAGCCCCGCATTCCATGGGTATCCATTACAATCCCTATTTTCTCGAGGGACTTTCCTCCTCCTTGGGTACATTTTCTTCGTGAGAGATCTCCTTGTTTTTATTATTCTTTTCCTCATATGCCTTGCACCGCATATTTTGTTGCTTAATATTGCAATATTCACATACAAAACATTTTGTATCCCTCAAATAGATCCAACTATTATGAAGGATAATCTTTTGTTTGGTCTCATCCGGCATGGTGCATACAATTTTCCATTCTCCCGAGCGAGGAGCTCTGTGCTTACCCACTCTATGTGCTCCATAGAACATAACTTCAGACATGCCAAAGTGAGTTTTGAAGAAATCTTCAATAACAATGGCAAGATAAGGAGGTGTCTCTAACTTCTCTTTGGAAATTCCACGAATTACAATTACAATATTCTTGGAACATCGCTCCCATCCTTCAGCTCCTCCATGTCCACATTCTCAACATTCTCAACATTCTTTGCTTGAACCATAGCTTCCATGAGTGAGAAATTAGAAACCACATTGTTACCACATACATCAGTCAAAGATTTGTTTGTGCATACATTTTTCATGTCACATACATCCCGTCTCATGGTGTCAAATTTCTCCTCTTTCAATACAAGGTCATGCTCTACTTTGTTCATGAACTCCTTCAAAGCATTCAAGTCCACAAGAGAGCGTTTACATTCCTTCTTCAAGTTGCATCAAACTTGTTGTTTGCATCTCAAGTGTCCTCTTGAGATTCTCATTCTCAACACAAGTACCTTAGTGTGCCATTCTCCATTGCAAGTACCCGTAAGTCTTTGCCTTGTTTGTTTATGGTCTCTTGCAATGATACCGAGTATGCCATGATCATGGTTTTTGATGTCATTGGTTGGGTGGTTGTGTTGCTATCTCCACACTTAGGAGATACCAATGATACCAAGTATGCCATTGCAAGTACCCGTAAGTCTTCACCTTGTTTGTTTATGCTCTCTTGCAATGATACCAAGTATGCCATGATCATGGTTTTTGATGTCATTGGTTGGGTGGTTGTGTTGCTATCTCCACACTTAGGAGATACCAATGATACCAAGTATGCCATGATCATGGTTTTTGATGTCCTTGATTTGGTGGTTGTGTTGCTATCTCCACACTTAGGAGATGTTGGATCATTTTCTGCAATGGTTGTGGACCTTGTTTGAAGAACAAAAACCGTTGCAAGTGCCAAAAGACAATTGTATATAAAAAATAAGCGATGAGAGTCAACTTTCTTGAACCTGTTCACTTAAAAAATGTTGCTACAAAAATACCTTCCATAATCTTGAAAATTACTATCTTAACATCAATACAAAGCGGGAGGCTATAGATCGCCCAAATTGGAGTTTGGATAGAGAAGTTATGATCAAAAGAGTGAATTGTTGTCTACTAGGTCAAACAATGGTTGGGGGGGGGGGGGGGGGGGGGGGGGGGGGGGAGAGAGAGAGAGAGAGAGAGAGAGAGAGAGAGAGAGAGAGAGAGAGAGAGAGAGATTGATTTATCGTCCACATAGGTTAGATATGACCCATGGGACCATCACACAAAAAATTACATTGATCGGATACATATCAGCTAAGGACTGAGGGTCCAATCATCAGGGGAGCAGAGATTTGCATGCTTTGTATTGCCAAAGTTGGAGTGCAATCTGCCATCACCATGTAAATATTTTGAGTTTGTTTTTTTTTTCACATGAAGCACTCATAAGGGTTGCTAACCCCTCAATTGTTTGCAAGGGAGCCTACCACCTGGGCCCCTCTTCATGTCGGTGGAAAAAAAATCCATGCAAGTCTTTCTTGGTATCAATGCAAGCTGCATAAGGATGCAAGTTGCAAAAGACATTGACATCTCTAGGTTGAAATTTTTGTAAAGGAAGGGTGCAACAAGATTATGAGGGAGTATTGGCTTTAAGATCCAAAGCTCACCTCTGAGAATCCACCGGAACAAAGGCACGATAAGTGGTTTCAATGTTTGCAAAAGGGGTGCCTCATTCAAAGTTACAAAGTGGATGGATGAGTTCAAGAATTGCAAGAAGCACAGTTTGAGCTCAACACAAGCGTTTAAAGAATCATGGCTTCTCCCTATGCATACACCAGACATAGCACAACAATTGGGATGGATCATAAGGTTTGAGATTTCATGTTTTGGGGTTTCATAGATTTATGTGTAAGTTTATATTACAGAAGCATGCCTTTATGTTAAGCTTGGCTATGGTGCCGTGAGAGACCACATACTAGTTCAAGTATGACCATGGACATCCCGGCATCATCCAACTAAGGGTGTGGTAACCACAGTTTGGCAAAGGAACAACGCTCCATACCAAGACTATTGACCAAGACTTGTACAAGATGCAATTGTACATGGTGAAGCAAGGATCTTACACATATGAGGAATCTTGTTCACGCAAACCACACTAAGAGGTGAAGATATGAATTCTAGTGCCAAGTATAGTCATTCAAACATGTTGTGGTAAGCAATTTAACTTTCAAGTTTGTATTTATTAACTCTTGCAAATTCTTTTACAAGCCATCTCAACAAGCAAAATCTACTTTGGTCAAGAAGGATTTTGCCGTTTGATGAAGCTCGATGGCTATGCTATCTCTTTCTAGAATTGGGCAATCTAAAGTATTTTTATGATTCTCAATAAGGTGTAGAATTTGACACGATTGATTCTCTATGAAAGCTTGACAAGGTTGATTTTATATTTCCATGGCATGATTTTGTTAGCATGAGAATTTATTAGCTACGAGCATATACATTCCATCATGTATTATTCCTACAATGTCCATCTATGAAGCATGGCTCCAATTTTAGGCATATTACATAAAAATATTCCAAAGTTTAGAATATGCCATCAACATAAAAAATTCAAATAACTTTGCAATATGTCTGAATGGGATTTCATAGGGTGTCCATATAGACCAGTCCAAGAGGGCATGCATTCATGGCAATGAGTTAGATACATGGCTATGAGCTAGTCTCGTGTGAATACAATTCCACATTGAGAGGATTTTCTACTTATATTGATTCCCATATTGGGAAAGCTTTGCACTATGTCTGAATGGGAATTCACAGGGTGTCCATATAGACCATTCCAAGAGGGCATGCATACATGTCTATGAGTTAGATACATCACTGTACATGGCGATGATCTAGTCTTGTGTGAACACGATTCCACATTGAGAGGATTTTCTACTTAGATTGATTCACTTGTGGATAAGATTCTATTTTGAGAGGATATCATGTTTATTCTATAGCATTGATTGCGACTGTAAGAGTGGTATTTCTAGGGGTATGAACCAGCTAATGCAAAATCACTCCATGAGTGTTGATGGTCATTGATTGACCTCTTCACACCCATACTTTCATGGAAAGTAGTTTTCACTCTACCAAGGGGAAATAGATAAGTTCAACTTACAAGGCATATATATGGGCAATGGCTACCAATCTCTGTTCACATGGTTGTTTTAGGTCCTCAAGTCATTCTAACAATTGCCCTTGCCATTCCAACTCATGTGCAATTCTAAGAGTGGATAATAAAGATTCCATGGACAATATTGAATCTAACCATGTACACCAAGTTGAAGGAAGTTGCATTTAAGGTTGTTTTAAATGAAACTCGATGCTCCCATAAAGATGAATGAGGATGCAACCCCAAGTCTATTCTACCCAAACTAACAATCTTAGTAAGCACAAAGCTTAGGGTCTTGTTTGTATGTTCAGATTCACCGCTTGCTTGAGGATGATAGGATGCGTATTTGTTATGTATCACCATAAACTTTCTCAGTAAATGCTCTACCAATTCATTGAGTAAATGTGAACCTCTATCACTTACAAGCTCAATAGGAAGTCCATACCTAGTGAATATGCATTCGTATAGGAATGCAACTGTGGTTTTAGGGTTGTTCTTCCTAGTCTCTTTGGCCTCAGCCCATTTGGTTAATTTGTGGCCACAATAATATACTGCACCTGCATTTTATATGTTGGTGGCTGCATTGGACCAATAAAGACTATACCCCACTTAGAAAATGTGCGTGCCTCCATCATAGTTTGCAATGACATACTATCAATTCTTGTCGGCATCTTTGCTCGCTGACATGAATCACATAAAAAAAAAATTCTTTAGCATCAATAAACATGGTTGGCCACAAGATTACTGCCATCAATATAGCCTTGGTTGTTGTTTCATGAGACAAAAGGCCTCTTGCAAGACCCATGTGCACTTGTTCCAAGATAGGAAGATACTCCTCTTCATTCTTTGGCACACAATCTAAGTTTTTGGTCCTTTCCTCGTCAATAGAGTGCATCTCCAATCATTGCATAGTTGGCTGCTTTAGTCACTATTTCTCTTCGTTTGTTGTTTACAAATATCTTCAAGGAATGTTCTATTAGTCAAATATTTCTCAAGATACCTACTCCATTGTGGTGTCATTAAAGTCTGGGATAAGGTGGCATGGGGTATGGCGGTTTTTTTAAACATTGAGAACAACTAATATGAGCATCTTTTTTATGGTAGGCCAATAAACCCCTAACCAAGTCAATCATCGTATGGTTTGTTCTTTTGCAAAATGGAGTCCTACCACTGTAGTATGAGCTTGACTCAACTAGGTTTCTTTTTTCTCTAGGTTAATTTACAAAAGAAAAACTCCATCCTTGTTTTTCCAATATAGTCTTCAAGCCAACAATTGATATAGATTAGATTGCTCTATCAATCGTGGGGTGATAGGAAGTGGTATTTGTGAATCTGCTTGCACTATGTTCATTAGTGATACAAGGTCTTTTGACTACCTAGGAATCATTTCCATAGAGAATAGATAAGCATCTGGTAAATCATTGTCTACCCCTTTTGGTGCTTCCCATGAGGTGATCCTGTATTGCATGACTTGTTTACCAAGTAGAGCAAGGCCTGATGGTCTACAAGAAAGAAAAACTTGTTAGCTAACAAGTAGTGTAAATTTTTTGACCTCATACACCATTCCATGACCTTCTCTTTCGATGGTAGTTTAATTTTTTGCTGCTAGATTTAGCTATCTACTAGCATATGATATAGGAAAATCCATAGTCCCCTCTCCTAGATGAGCTAATATGCAACCGATAGAAAGATTTGAAGCATCATGCACGTGGAAAACTTTGTTCCAACCAGGAGTCTTCAATATTGGTGTTGTGGTTAAGTCTAGTTTAAGGTTTTTAAATGACTCCTCACATTCTTCTATCCATTCAAAATGAGTGATAAGGCTATAAATGGGTTTAACTATGAGTGCATACATGTAGATAAATCTACGGTAATCACCACAATGCCCCATAAATGCTTAAACTTCCTTGACATTTGTTGTCAAAGCCATTTCAACAATCACTACCACCTTCTCCATGTATGTGGCAATACCATTTTTTGATACAATATGTCCAAGAATTTTGTTATGTCTAACCATAAGTACACATTTTTCAAGGTTTGAACAAATCTTGTATAGACGGTATTTCTCAAAGGCACATCGTAACTGCTCAAAATGACTCTCATTTGTTGTAGAATGCACACAAAGATCATCCATGTATACTTTTAGAAAATTTCATAGATACTCCTTAGAAGCATGGCTTATTAGTCATTGGGATGTTGGTGGTGCATTGGTCAATCCAAAGGGCATGACCTTATAAGCAAAAATTTTCTAGCAAAAGCCATTTTATGTTGGTCTTTGCAATCTATGGACAATTAGTTGTAGCTAGAGAATCTGTCCAAGAAACTATAAGCCTCTTTGCCAGCTACTTATTCTAGAACATGATCCATAATTGGAGGAGGATAATTATCTCATATGGTGGCTGCATTCACCTTCTTGAGGTTTACACACACTCTAAGTTTCTCATTCTTTTTTGGCACCACCACAATAGGTGATATCCAATCAGTGTGTTCTATTTCATAGATGAACTCAGCTTCCTCGAGCTTCTCGATCTCTTCCTTAATCTTCTTAGCAAATGTCTCATTGCAGGTGTATGATCGTTGTCTTCTCGGCTTAACATCATCTCTCATTGGGATATTATGTTGACATATTTCAGGATTCACTCCCTTGAGATCTTTATAGGACCAAGAAAAAGCATCCCTATACTCCTTTAACATTTGAATGAGAATTTCTTCCTCCTCTTGTGATAGATTTGTAGCTATGTATGCTCGTTTTGAATCTTCTCCCAGCTCTACTAGGTCAATTTGTTTGGCATTTTTATATCCCTCATAGGATTTTCTTGGTTCTTTTGGCTGTCACAAGGGTTGCTTTATAATGATCATTGATCTTGAAAATTGTATTTTTTGTAATGAGATGGAACATTGATTGCTCCCCATTTATCACTTTTGGACTCTATCTCCGTGGTCCACACTTCTTTCAATGTTTGTTTCAACTCTTGTATCACACCTAATCGGTAGAGTGAGCCCCCGATGATGGTGAACTTTAAGCCTTTGATGACCAGAGCCATCTTCTGGTGTTGCTTCTAGTCATCTGGGAAAACACCCTGAGAAAGAAACTGTTATACTTCATATAATTCAGGATCCACTAATTCTGCCGCTTCCAACTGAAATAATTTAGCATCCAAGGTTCGTCTCTTAAAAACACTTCATAATAACCCTTTGTACTCCTAGAGAGAAAATCAGCGCCACAGTGGTTCTTGCCAGGTTTATGGAAAATCCGAAATTCAAATTCCATAAGGAACATCATCCACCGTATTAGTCTGCGTTGAATAATGACTTTATTAATCAAGAATAAGAGAGCCTGATGATCCGCATAGAAATGAAACAATTTGCCTAGCAAATAATGCCTGAATTTTGTAGTACTAAAAACCATCCCTAGAGCTTCTCGTTCAGTGGTTGTATAACCTTGTTCAGCCTGATTGAATCTACGACTAGCAAAGTAAATAGGATAGTCAGTCCTTCCATCTGGCTGGGCTAATATCGCCCCCATCGCCAGCCCCGAAGCATCCACATGTACATGGAAGATAACATCCAAGTTTGGTTGTCAAAGGACTGGTTTATTGATAATGGCACTTTTTAAGTTCTGGAAACTTTCCTCACACACAGCAGTCCAAATAAAATTGTTGGTTTTCTTTGTGAGCTCATACAGTGGTAAAGCTTGGGAGGAAAATTTATGCACAAACCTTCTGTAAAAGTTAATATATCCCAAGAAAGAACTTAACTCAGATGCATTCCTAGGCTCCTTGGCCTATTGAACACACTGGATCTTGTTGTTGGCCATTTCTATTCCATTGCAGGATACTACATGTCCCAGTAGCTATCCTTTCCAGACTAGGAAAACAGATTTAAATGGATTCAGACAAATCTGCTTCTCCTGACAGCGCTTGAAAACCATTTCCAAGAATAGTAAATGTTGTTCCTCATCTGAATATACAGTGAAATCCTCCATGAATATGGCAAGGAATCAATGAAGAAACTCATTGAATTTCTCCATCATACACCCGTTGAAAAGTGGCTGGTGCATTGCATAGGCCAAATGGCATTACCAAATACATAAATGCTCCCCACTCTGTAATGAAAGTGGTCTTCCCCCAGTCCTCAAGAGAAATTTGTAATTGGTTGTAGCCACTATATCCATCCATAAAGCTGTACATCTCATACCATGCAATCTCATCAAGCAACATATCTGTGAAATGCAATGGAAATGGATCCTTGATGGTTTGAGTATTAAGTTTCCTATAATCCACACATACTCTCAAATTCCCATTCTTTTTGGGAACAACTACAATAGGAAACAACCAATCTCTATTGGCTACTTCAGTGATGAACCCAGCTTTGAGAAGGTTGTCAATATCTTCCTTGACCTTCTTAGCATAATTGGGATTCATTCAGTACCGCTGCAGTCTTAGTGGCCTGGCATCTGGCTTCAGTGGTATCCTGTGCTGGTAGACATCTGGATCCACCCCTTTCAGATCAGTGTGTTCCCAGGAAAAAACATCTTTGTAATGATGGAACATTTTGCGTGATTTCTCCTTAATTGTTGGGTTGAGATGTTTGTTAACTTTGATCATTCTAGGGTTGTCTTCAAAGCCTAGATTCCATTCCTCGATCTCTTGGTCATCTGGGAGTAACCAGTTAGGCCCGCTGCTTTTTCTTTTGGTTGCCTCTTCAGCGTAATCCCAAGATGGCCCTTTGAATTCCAAATCATTGTTCTGATTTACCGTGTCCTCCCCACAATGTGCTGGCTCATCTGGAGTACTGGATTCAATTGATCCTTCCGGCCTTCTAGTTAACTGAATTGATCATTCTCCTGAATTGAGTTCAGTAAACTGGTCTGGAAACTGCTTCTTCTGTTTGTCAGCTTGCTCCTTGTTTAGTAGAACTACATTGAGATCAATTTCTGCTAAGGAAAAAATATTTAGAGCTGCTAACATCCTTTCAATCTTCTTGATCTTATACTTCTGGCATAGTTCTTTAGGTCTCAGTTTCTTTCTCCAGCTTCTAGTATTGTTTGTCTGAATCTGGATTCTGCCACTGGCCCCTTGTAGACTCAGAGTTTGATTAGCATAGTCGTGAACATCTTGTGCCGTTCGCAACCACGGGCGCCCTAGTAGAATTCCATATGCCCCTTGCACATCAAGAACTAGAAAACTGGTCTTGAACTTCTCCTTGCCCACATGTATCGGCATATTTTTTATCATACCAGTAGCTTACACGACTCGATGATCTACCATCTGCACTTTGAAAGATGCTGGCTTCAAATTTGAAATGCCTATCCTCTGCTGAAGATGTACTCTCATGATGTTTACTCCTGCTCCTCCATCCAATATGACACTCAAAAGTGGTTCCCATTGTTTTCGAACTTTGTAATCTATCTGAATTAGCAGCACTTCATCATCTCGGACAGCCATCAAGTCAACTGTCCTGGCCTCCACCTCAGCCTTCCTTCGCTGTCTGATGAATTTTGCGGCTTCAGGCTAAGTTCTTCTAATGTCTTCCAACCCCACAATAAGTTTCTGGATTCTATCACAGATTTTGACATGAATTTTCTCTTTCTCCTGGTTAGAGTGGTTGTTGGAGCTTGAAGAACTGGTCATATCTTCACAATGTCATTCCTTCATTGTAGTGCTTTCAGTTCCTCTATCAACTCCCAACTCTTCAATCATCCCTTGTACTGCAGCCAACATGGTCTCAGGTATGTCGGGCTTTGACTGATCTATCTAGTAGATTGGGCTGGTATCTTTTGAATGCCCCATGCTTCAGAACTTTCTGGCTGCTCTGGCAGCTTCTTGGCTAAATCCTCTGTGATTTTCATCGCTAGTCCTCAATCACTACTCCTTTGCTTCGTGTAACTACTCGTACCTTCACCTCAGTAGCCGCAGTCCCAGGTGTGTCTGGACATTGAGCCGCAAAATGCCCATACTTTCCACAAGTATAGAAATTCAGACTTCAGCTCTAGAAGCTACCACGCCCCCGCCCCCGGCCAGCCGCCCCCTGCCAGTACCTACTTGGTATCTGCCGCGCCCTGGACCAGTACCACTAGTACCTGGTTTCTCCTCCTGAGAAGCGTTGGCAGTTTCCACTCTTATTGGTTCGGCATTGGTATATGCTACTACTGACAAGTCTTTTCCCTTTTTGAAATGATGAATCCTAATGCCACAGTTATTCCATAAATGGACATAGGCTTTACAATAAGTACACTGTGGGAACTCGTTGGAAACATGGTCCTTAGATTTACATTTTGAACACCAAGTCTCCATTCTTCGCACTGGTTGTTTGGTCTGGCTAATCTAAGCAATTTGCCAAGCCATCTCTTCAATCTTCCTAGCCCAATACCCCTTTTTAGGCTTATCCTTGGTCTTCTCATTGGAGCTACTCTCAGAACTGCTGGAAACTCCGCTTGAATCAGAGTTATTAGTAAAAGAACTGCTACTACTGGACCTCCTCTTCTTATGACCTTTTTCCTTCTTAGCTTGTTGTTCCAGCTTTAGGGCTTGCTGCACCAAATCATTGAGTTTCTTCTTCGGTGCTGGCACTTCCTGCTCCCTAAGCTTCTTGCTACGAAAGACATTCAAGAACCATGCTCGAAGTTGCTTTTCTGATGGTGGTTCTTGCAGCTGCCTTGTCAGCTCCTTGATTTTCTCAACATAGCTTCGGACTGACAATTTCCTCTGCTTAATCTTATCCATCTCACAAAGAATATCCTCATCACCTCTATTGTCGGAATATTCTAGTCTGAAGGCTTTAAGTAGTTTATTATAGGATCTAAGCTGGCAAGCCGAGTAATGATAGTACCACTTTCTTGCTGCCTCCTTCAGCGTTTGTGGAAAGTATTCACCCCAGTCATCCTCATCAATATTTTTCAGCTCTGCATACTGCTCAAAAGCTTGGATATGAACATCTAGATCATCCTTCTTGCCTCCTTTGAATACTAGAAAAGAGATTTTCAACGAGGATGTGTAATCATGCCGATCACCGTTGGTCCTTCCGCTTCTCATCTTAGAGTCTGGACGCCGCTTTGGAGTTTTCTTACAGTTGTGAGTATATGCATCCCAATTAATATATGCTTCTGTCTCCGTCTCTGTGTCCTCCTTGGCCTATCCTGGAAGTATGGCGACTGCCTTTACTGCCTTTAGCACCCTTGTACCCCTGCCTGGACCGAGAACTTTTAGCCTTGCGTGCTTCCCTTTCTGCCCTTTTCATCTGGACTGACTGGAATGCTCTGAGTCCTGCACCTCATCAGCCTGACTGTGCTCCTCTTGAGCCTCAATGTCAGTCACCAGCTCATGCTTGGGGTCAGAGTCTCTTTCTGACTCCTTAGAAATAGGGTCAGCACGGTAGGATGGTTTCCATCCATGACTGGTTTTGGGTGCCATTACTGCAGTTGAGAAACTTCCAACTCGGAGATGAGTTTTCTACTCAACGAGCAACAGCTCTAACCACCGTGATCACCAAAATGGAATTGGAGCTGATCGCTTTAGATAGCTGATTCCAGTGTTAGAAGTTTACAGCTACTGGTGATATGTTGGTTCAAACAGTAGACTGTAAAGTATTGAGAATGATATTCAGATTCAGATTTAGACTCAGAGAGAATGAGTACAAAGTATGTATGACTGGAATATATTGTACTACTGTATTTGGGATTACAGATGAAAGATTACAATGAAGATGATGTAGCTCAAGAACTTAGGGCTAAGGATTATGAATCAACTATCTTAACAAAGGTACAACCGACAAATGACTCAATTCATGCCCACAACTTATGCCAACCCGATTACAATGTAATGGGTCCTATTTATATGCTTTGGGAATTACTATGGTAATTGACGTGGTAATTACTGACCGATCCACTGTTCCTCTCACAGGAGCCGATTCCCACCCAGTGAGACTGTCTCAGCCATCTACAGATAGTGTTGACTTAGTTCCAGCCATTGAACATAGAGGCATTTTTAGATGTTGAACAACTCTTGCAAGTGTTTGTGAAGGAGTTCTCTAGAAGGGTGGTCAAGCACAACACGATGTCATAGATCTACACTTTCAAACAAAAAGAAAAAAAACTCAGGGGTTGCACCATTATAACGTGCACTCAAAGGGTATTAAGAAAACCCCTTTACTTACATGCGTAAGATAATAAAATGAACCCTTTTTCTTCAAAAACTTACAAGTTTTCACTGAAATCAATTTAAAACCCCCTTCTGTTGTTAAATTTTTTTAAAAATTGACTATTAAAAAACCCATTCATTTGAACCGACGTGGTAACTTACATGTCTAAGAGGTGACACCCCCCCCCCCAAAAAAAAAAGAAAAAGAAAAAAAAGAAGGAATCTTTGCTTTGATGCAAACAATACCTTCAGAGATGTCTTGCACGAGAGTTACCATAGAATGAAAGATTTTCAAAGGGATTAAAAAATAAAACCCTAAAAAAAATTCTACATTTAAAGGGATGTACCACCTTTGAGCAAGTCAGAAAGTACCTTTTGGGAAACTATACAGCTTTTGGTGAGATTACAAAGGATGTGAAAACTACAACAAGCAATGTCTCGTCATCTTCTAGTGAAACCAACATAATACGAGTTGCTCAACCTCAACCAATTCCCAATCTAGACAAGCTAGCAGAAGGAGTAACACAATGATTTAGCCTAGATTTTGGCCAATATTATGTGCAATAGAGACCATAGAGACTTCAATTAGGGCATCAATTGCCACCTTCAAGATTCCCAATGGGTTAAAATAGGATTGTGCTAGGAATTGAGAGACCGCAACAATCATATGTTCCACAACCCATGAGAAATCATTATTTCATGAACAAGGATACCTTAATATTCATAGCCAATCAAGAATATGGGTCAAAGACTATTTTTACTAGGCAAGAACAACTATTGATTGCACCACCATCTATGCAACAAGTAGGACCATGCTACAAATGTGGAGATGATCATTGGGCAAGGAGTTGTCCAAAATGTAAAGAGATTTTTAGATTTTGTGATCAATGTGCAATCACTCATGCTCTTTTCAATTGTTCAAAAAATTTTGACAACAAGGGAAAAGAAACAATGAATATCGTAGGAGTAATACCTTCTTTAAGCAGATTTGAGGTAGAACCCATGACTCCTATAAATATATTGACAGGAGCTCAAGCTCATGAAGCTTCCAGAAGCAAAACTGTCAAGGACGAACACAAACTACCTATTCAAATGGAAATTGAGAGCTTATCCATGAGGACTCAAAGAAAATCTTGGAAGGCTAAACAAGACAAAGTGAAAGCAAAAATGTTGAAAGAGAAAACCACCTTAGAAACCAAGATACACCAAACCAAAGAGTAACTGAAACCGAATTTGTCATCGAGAGACTCAATTTTGGTAGACAAAGTTCTGAAACAAAGATGGTTCACACATCTGCATCGGCCCCGTGAGGTTGAAAAACAAAGACTTGAAATGTGAAAATGTCTCATAGAGATAGATCAAGCTCTGATGGAGCCAAAAAAACAAAACAACAATAGATCAGATGCATTGATCCACAAAAGAGACAAGGAAATTAACCACAGAGAAAACAAAACAAATGATCAAATGAGACCAGGTACAAGAACACCATTCAATGATAGGGTAGTGGATAATACCATAGATGACCTGAAGGCATAAGTGATGCTACCAATTCTTGAAGTGGAAGAGCCATGGCCACAAAGCTTATGGGAAATGATAAGCAACGAGAAGGATGATAGTGCAAATTTTAAGTAGCACCTATCATTGAGATCAACATGGATCATGAGTTTTACCTTGGGGATATACAATCTATATAAAGTGATGTGGGAATAGAAGCATCGGGGGAGGGTAAGCTCAAAACATTGAAAATTTTGCCATCTTTCATAAAAGAACAAAAAACAAAATTGGAGGTAAGAATGGTACCATCTCAGTGGAAAGCCATACCGAAAATGATGGATACTAAAAGCTTGCACATGCACTAATGTCTACTCCTATACAATGCACAATTACTCTCTCAATGTTTTTAAATCATTACTATATACATGTGGTAGTTATGTGTGTGAACACATTTAGGATTGTCATGGCATTTTTTGCCTAGTAGGTTTTTGCCCTCGTGCATTGTATATAATCCCATCACTCTAGGGCTAACTTATCTTTTCATTGTACACTAAGCAATATAATCTTTGTTGTGTGTCTTGAGTGAGCTTCTTCATGTTCTCCAAGCTGTGTGTGTTTCTCTGCAACCCTATTTCCAACAATTGGTATTAGAGAAGATTGCCAGGTATAATTTTCAATGATGCCAGCACATGCCTGCTCACTTTCTCTGATTTGGACGAGCTTTGGTAAGTGTCAGTAAATCTTTTAGCAAGCTCATAGAGCTTGGTCTGCTCAAAAATTTGATTTGGGCTCATTTTGGCCTCCGTCTCCACTACAGGCAGTACTGTGTAGGCAATTTTGTCCTTTTGTGCAAAAACTTTGTCAATGCAATTTTTTGCTTAACAGGTCCCTTCCAGTATTCTTTGGATTGTGCTATATAGCTTGAGTTAGAACTTTGTTTCTTCTCTTTTTGGGCAATTTTCACATTAGGTGCAAGCACTCACCATGGCTGATAACAATATAGATGTATTCAATATGTTATCAGCCATGGCGATTGCGTCGCTATTTTGGAGCCAATTTAGTGACACCTATAGAGATAATGTAGGTCCAAAAATAGCGACGCCTGAGAATAATTTTTTTTGGTGACAGGGCATACATTGCCTTGCCACCCCATCAGCCATATTGAACATAAAGTTTTCAAAATGAAGATGCAAAACGAACAAAAGTATATCGAAAAAATTGAATTGACAAAAGTAATAAAGTGACAAAATTATACACATCATAGGCAAAATCACTTGACTGTTAATCTTTGACCAAAATGTACTAGTTACAACACAATTTTCATTCTTGGAAAAATACATCGTTGGCCAATAGTTACAAAATTGACGCACACACATTATCTCCTAATACTATGCTATGAAAAAGAAAACTAGTGATATCTAGCTACGGCTAGTTTGATGTTGACTAATCTGACGTCTCATCGCGTCCTAGCGGCATATCTATCGCATTTTGCAAAAAAAAAAACAATGAGACTTTTTGTAAGTATAAACTTATAATTACAAAACAATCTCATTTTTAGCTTATTATTAAAATACAACAAATGAGAGAGTAAAATTAAATATTATCCAAGCCGGAGCGAGAACTCAGAATGTCCATAAGGGCATTTAAGCCCTTTCTACCTGCATATACTTGCGCTCGTACGGTGTGGGGTCACATCCAATCATCAACCACCACTGTTCAAAAAATACAAAGAAGACGTCATGTTAGAATTTAAAATTACAAATACCCGTAACTACCAAACCTAAAGAACAATGCTGAAACACTTACAAAGTTGTCCTCAAATGACGCCGATCCGTCACTCCCCAAGTGGTGTGAGCTCTTGCTTCTACTCACTCTTTGGCTACCTCCTTTTGTTGCTTCCACTTGTCAGGATTCTTGCGTGCTACTTGCTTTGCATTAATTCTTCCAATCTTCTTTGGCCAACCAATTTGGCATGCTCTACCCATGCTTTATTTTATTTGCACTTCAGAGTAGGAAAAAGGAGTGATAGACCTGTCTAATAGTTTCAGAATCATAAACTGAGACTTGGAGTGAAGGAGAGTCTATAGTTAAAGTTTGGAAAAATTATGAGTATGTAGAAATCATACGCATATGAAGTCTTCATGCACAGATTGACTATTTTGGCCATAACTTGAGCTCCCAATATCGGATTTAAAAACTTTTTTTCATCAAAACAAAGCTCCAAAGTAGCTATAAAAGATTTAGTGTGATCCTTGAATAGCAACGAAAGACCCTTCGAGTCATTCATTGTTGGTCAAAGCTCAAAAAAACATTGTTTAAGGCCTCAAAATTCATCCAAAAGTTGGGGGTGTCTAAAACTGACAATTTAAGAGAATTGTGAGAAACGAGTCGTGGTTTTGGACATAATTTTGACCCAAGATGATGTTGCCATTGATATCGATCGAGTATGGCAAGCCCTCTTGCCTGTGATGCATGGACCTGGGTGTTGTTGTAGCATCTCGACAGGGGTCTTTAGTGGCATCTTGATGTGGTTATGGATTGCAGGTATCTCTACTAGAGTCCGGGCCCCGAAGCAAGGAGTGTTGAGTTGGGTGAGTCCGGGAGGAGTAGCGAGTGGTGTGTAGCTAGGAACGGCCGATAGCCACGCAAAACCTGGAGGGGGCAAGCAAAGAAGGGGTAGGTAAGGATCCTCTACAAGACAATGTCAAAGCATCAGTAGTGCCTCCTCCACAACAACCGCCACCACCACTAGAGCGTTGATGCCTAGAGGAGTGTGTAGATCGTCGTCTAGTCAACACCATGTTCTATACCAACAAGCCAATCATGTTTGTGAAGAGAGACAACCCATTATGTTTGAGCCATAAAATATGATGGAAGGATTGAGGATGAAAAAAAAGATGAATTCTTGCAAGTAAATCAAAATCTAATGGTCATTTGTGCGGTGGATGTTGAAGCAGTTCAAAAGCATTTTGCGGAGAAGGTCTCACTAGACCATGGTGGACAAAAATCGAGCCGAGTTCTAACATTGATATTCTAGGATTGGCGGATGAGAGTAGATCAGACCCCAAATTGAGAGAATCCATCACAAACCAAAAAAACTAGAATTAACCTCTTAATTTAGGACTATAGGTGTCATACGATCAATACACATGCCAACATAGAGAGATCGAGGATACATGGGGACCTGATTAGCCATGGTTGAAGAGCTTGTTGTGGCGGCATACGGGCCAACGAGAATGTCCTCCAGTCTTAGGCTCAGAGGGTTCCATGCATATGCTCTTAAGTAGCATAGAATAGGTGGGTCCATGGGAGAGAAGCTTGCGGTTTCTCTTCTGTTATGGGTGAGTGGGATGATGGGGTTAGAAAAGAAGAAGGTGGGTGTGCCATGCAGGGAGTGGGTATCTTATACACCCGACACTGTTTACATGGCACCATTTTATTCCCAATCCATATAATCGCATGATGGCATTCCTTTGGCTAGTTTAAACCAAGGATTATAGGTTTTTACTTATAAAGTAAATAATCATATGATCCCGTGTGAGGCTTCCATACTACTTTGTGTGTAAAGATGGCCCTCCTTCCTTCCCGCACTAGGAGGTCCCAGAGGGAGCACTAGGCCCCAAATGGACCTAGTGCCCACCATGTGTAATATTGTTGGTATCTCATGAATCTTTGATATGTATTTGAGAAAATCGCTCTTTACTAATCACCAGAGTTTGGCTCTCTCAAATGCATTGGCACAAAAATATTGAACTAGCATATCTTAGGCTGATGTCTGTGGTGAAAAATTGGAGAAGATGATGGCTTTTATTTGGGAAAATATTACTTTTTGAGCCCATCTAGATGGTCGATTGCTGCCCCTGTGGATGTATTTGAACACTTGGACTGAAGAGCTGTTGTCATTTTGTATCATGCTCTTGTTTATCCTGCCATTTATAACTTCAAGTTGCATGCTAAGGAAACTAGATTTGCTTGGTATCCTATCCTTAAAAGATGTAGCACTCTGATCTATTGTTAAAAAGGGGGATAAACTGGGTTTTGGTTGAGGAAGAAGATGAGGTCATGGTTGTGACCCATAATATAGATCATCAAAATACATGAAAGCAATCTGTAGTGATGTTAGTTTTTCTCTAGTGTTTGGGTCTTCTAGTTTGACTGACATATACTCATATTCCATGGAGTGTAGGTAGAGGTTGTACCACATCAAAGAACAAGCCAATCCCATAGGTATGCCTTTGATTTGTCTATATGTATCCCCATTGCATTAAACAATCACATTGTCTATGAGCCAAGAATTGATAAAAAGAGCTTGTTGTTGGGGAATGGATATACCTTTCTTGTATTGCATATGAAAAGAGTTGAGCTATCCTGGTTTTTAGCCCAATGACTTCTTCATGGGGGATATTCTCATAACATTTTTTGATTGCTAAGAAAATGAAGGTAGCTTTAGTTGGTAGATTTATCACTACATCATATAGTGAGTCCAGAATCCACCAAGACTGGATTTTAATTTTGTGGCATAGTGAGGCTTTTTGGTTTAAGAAAAAAACCTCTAATCTTAATGAAGGGGATGCATGTTTTTGGGGTGCATGCTAGGAGTAAGGATAAATCTAAAAAGCAACAATTTTCTCCATTAGTTATCCACCTAAAGTCTTTTTTATGAGCCTTATAATTGGTCATTACGTAGGGGAGAGGGGAAATGTTTGTAATGTGAAATGGTTCACATGTAAAGTATATCCTCTCTAGGGATTTCTCTTGGGTCTCAATATGAGGGATGAAATCTGGTTCTACTAGCCTTGCTTAGTTTAAGATACCATGTATGCTTTACATACCAAGACGGGATTATTGGGTGCTTTATCCAAGCACATAACAAAAGAAATTTTCTTGATTCCTTTTATGTCAAGGTCTAGGTTCTGAATGTTGTTATAGACCTTTGTCTTGGTATGTTGATGTGACAAAAATTGCAAAAAAGTTTTATGATGGTATTTATGCGATAATCAATTGAAATCACTTTCTGGGTCAGTAAGGTGAGTATCAAATTCCATAGTTATTCACAAGCAGTATGAATACATAAAGGTTGGTTAGGTATGTGATTTAGCCCTTTCTGTAAAACCTTTTGAATGTATGGATCAAAGGTAGAATAATCATGAGGTAATCTATGGTTGATCTGTCAAAGTTTTGGCATCTCAAGTGAAATGCCCAATGTGATCCCATTATTTTGTTTGGCTTTTAGGTATTTAGTTTACTTATTTTTCAAAGTCTGGGCAGGGAAATTTATAAGGGTCCTTTATAAGCAACCCCTTGCCTCCATTGTATACACATTCAATTATTCATTTGCCAAGGTTGATTGGTTCAAGAGACTCTCTCTCTCTCTCTCTCTCTCTCTCTCTCTCTCTCTCTCTCTCTCTCTCTCTCTCTCTCTCTCTCTCTCTCTCTCTCTCTCTCGCTCACTCCCCTTGGTCTCTACGCTTTTGCATCGTCAACTTTGACATGGTATCAAAGCCATGTCGTGCTTGAAGCCCTTGGCATGGAGGTGAAGCCCCTTGAGAGGAGAATAATACCTTCATCGCTGGCATTTTCCTCTCCAACCCTTATCGATCCCCTTCTCTGCTATGCCATTCCAAAATGTTGCCTTAAATGCTGCCTAGCTCTTCTGCTCGGTGGTGTTTACACATTCCCTCTTCCAATCAAAATGCTAGCTGTCAAAGCCCTTTGGTGACGCTCTTTACCCTACTGCACATTTCAGAATGCCGATAGAAACTGTCTGCACCGCTACACCAATGTGAGCCTCTTTTCACTCTGCATTTTGAAATGCCATTGTCCACAGGTAGGATCCCCTTGGCGACTTCTCTCCTCGACCTTGCGTTTTGAAACGCTACCAATGTAGCACAGAGGGAATATCCATATAGACATTCATATATTCTAGATTATATATTAGGGGGGTAGTGATAGGTTGTCATTGGGTTAGCTGATTTCTCTTGACTTCATCCTTAACCATAACCTCCTATCATTCACAAATACAAGAGGTTTTAGCTAATTAAGAACATACTAGAGTGTAAGCAGATCGGCCACAAGAATTAGGTAGGTTTGATAGTGTGCTTTTCATAGTAGATGTAGAGGGGGGAGGGGGGTTTGTTGTTGGGGGTCAACACAATGTGATTGAGTGTGAAATAGCTACTAGAGGACTCAAAGAGGGAGGAAATAGGATTCACATGAGGGGATGGGAGGTTGGTTAAATATCTAATTTCCCACCTCTACCTTGGGTGTGTGAGTCCACCCTAGCCCATTTTCCTTTGTTGTCTTGTCCCATAGGGAGTACTACTTTTCCCACAAAAAAACGTTTCTCCAAGTGAATCTGGTGGTGGTTGGTGGAAGAGAGCAACATGTTTATGTAGAGCATGAGCCTTGAACCCTATACCCATGAAATCACACCCAGATTTATAAAAGGACTATGGATATTTCACAGTTGGTTAGTGAAATATTGGTATCGACCAGTGAGAGAGATCACTCCTTTTACACCGAGGACACAACCTAGATCTTGTGGATCACCTTTGAATCTCAAAAATGGACATGGTGAATGGATATCCCATCAAGAAGGGTTCCAAGATGCTAGAGGAGTTGGTTATTAAGATTTGGTTCAACCCAAGTTTTGTAGCTTCTTTGTTCTTATCATTAAACATAGTGAGCAAAAAACATTCATTGATGGGAGCTAACAAGGCAAAATTGCCAAATGCACATACCTTTTGGTTTGTGCCTTGAAGCATGAATTCTAGTTGGCAATCCGGTATGAAACGGATGTGTATGTATCCTTTGGTGGGGTGATCTTGTCCATAAAGGCACTATTAATAGAGAACTCTTGCCTCATGACTTCCACCTCATCCGGTTCTCAAGTTCTTTGAGGATAATATTGCTTGGGGAATTCATAGGGGGAGATAAGGGGAATTTTGGTGCACCTCATAGCATGCTCCTTTTTTGCTTCATCATCAGACGGCCGTTCCTCAAATTTCTCTCATGTAGTTCCATGATGTTTACAACGTGTCAACATAGAGAGATTGAGGAAACGTGGGGACTTGGTTAGCCATGGTTGAAGAGCTTGTATTGGCGGCTTAGTGGCCAAGGAGAATGTCATCCAATCTTAGGCTCATAGGGTTTTGACCACACTGCAGCACCTAGAGCTGCACTAGTAGCCTTCCTCACCATCATCATATGATTGCTTAATTCACTTTCCTCTCCCTCCCATAAAGCATTGTTGTTTCCCATACCCGCCTTTTGGGAAGCTACGACACAGGCATGGGTTTCCCTCTCCATGCCCTCCAACTCAAGTTTTGGGCTTGAGGAAATTTGCAACCAAAGACAAGGAGGGGAGGGGAGCCTTTGGGTGCGTGCAACACAGTGAAGGGATGGGAGTTGTCACCGATGTGGCACACTTCAAAGGAGGAAGGGAGGATGATGCGAGAGCTATCCTATAGAGTAGGAAGGGGGGCATGACAAGGTACATAGCGGATAGAAGTGGGAAGTTGAAATTGTTCTCTCTGCATCTCAACATCCTACTATAAACTCTACAAGTCACATAAAATGATGAAAACAATTAATATGGAGTTTTCATTTTTTCAACTAGGTGCACGGGGCCTCCCCCACAAAAGCTAATGATATTGAACACTTAGGGAAAAATAAGGGAAAAAGTGTCAAAGTCGATGATGCGGAAGCGTAGAGACCAAGGCGACCTCACAACATTCAAAACGCTATTTTCTACAATCAATTGGAGCCAACGACCCTCCCCTCCTTCTTCTTGTGTGGCCAACATTTTAGAACGCTTTCCCTACTGCCCCTTCCCCCTTTTGTGAAGACAACGGCAACCCCTCCCTCATCCCATTTGCATTCTAAAACACTATTCCTTTTGCTTCTCTTCATTGCCAATTTTCACCCCCTAGTTTCTCGCTCATCAAAGGAGAGCATCAAGGGACCTCCCTTTGCTTGATCGTCTTTGGGAGAAGTGAAAGAGTATTCATGAGCTTTGAGCATTAATTTGGGAGCGAGGAGAGTGAAGCCCATAAAAGGGCTTGGAAGGCCCATAAAGGGGCCTTGCCAAGCCTTGAGGAGTGGCTTGGGAGACAAAGAGGTGGACCTTAGAGCTCAGGAAAGGGTGTGAAGCGGCTTGGAAGAGGCGAGAAGATTGGAGCTCGAGAGAGGGATAGTGTATTTTGCGGAGCCACTTGGTAGTAGTAGACAAGTGGACCATCTTGGTAATTGGTACAATTTGGAGAATTTGCGGCTTCATTAGTGCATCCACCTCTTGGAGTGCAAGAAGGATTCCCAAAGTTCTATATCTTGCAACGTCAACATGGGCCCCCTTGCTAGAGCTCCAACAAAAAATTGAACGGCAAGAACTACGCTCATTGGAATTTGATCATGCGACTGTGGTTCTCACGAAAAGGCCTATGGGATATTGTTGATGGGTCAGAGCTCCGTCCTACAAGGGATCCTAACAACAAGTACACCTGCTTGAAGATGAAAATATCTCAAATTGTGTGTTGATTGGGATGCTGCTAATGCAAAAACAATGTTGACCATTGCGGAAGCTCTTACAAAGGACATTTCTCTAGCCATTTAGACTTTGAAGACTGTAAAAGAATGTGGTTCAAGCTTGTTGGAATGTTTGACCAGGATTCATTGAGGAAGTTCCATGCAATCATTTCTTATGAAGGCTAAATTTATTCACGATTAACTATTGGCTATGAAAAAGGCACTGTCGAGTACTCAGTTAGCTGCTTTGGTTCTCATGAAGTTGCTTGAGGCATATGAAATGGTGTCTAGGACACTTCAGATACAAATCACAAAGGAAAAGCTGAAATTTGATGATCTCAACTCTTTTCTCATTGGGGAGGAAGCCTTGTTGATAAATAACTCAGGGCACAATTCATATTTTGAGAAAGGTGTGGAAGCACTTGTTGCTTCGGATTCCAAAAAGAAGACCAGGGACTATTGTTACAATTGTGAAAGAGTGGTGATTTGTCTAAAGATTGTAGATCCAAAGGCAAAGATAAAGGTTCTACAAAGGACAAAGGTAAAAGAAAGCATCATGAGGAAAGCACTGATAGTGGCTCAGGGAAGGACAACAAAGAGGCTACTGGTGTAGTGGAATCTACATTGGCACATACTCCCTCCTTCTAGTCACATGGAGATTGATGCCGCCACTAGCTTCAGCCAGAGAGATACTTGTGAGTGGTAGAGAGAGGCAAACAGTGCTCCGCATAATTAATTTGGACCCTTGTGTTGGAGTTCAAGTTATAGGTGTTTGAACCTGTTTGTTGGAGTTCAAGGCACATGCATTTGGTGGAACCAATCAAACATATCTAAAACACTATGGACGAGTGCACCAATAACATTGTTGGTCGAGGATGTGTTCCACAATTCATTAACTTGGAGTATTTTGGACATGATGTGTTCATAGTTCATGAATGGGGATTCTTGAACGTAGTGTGGTCTTTAGTTCAAATTTTATAAAAGGCAACTGATGCCCATGATGGCATTCTTTTAAGGTACAAAGTTGAGGGTAGCAAATCCGAGGTGTATCTAGCAAGGAGCTATTGCTAGGGTGCTCATGTAGCTTCTTCATCGACTTGGTCTCACTACTTATGTCTACTATGAGTTGCAGAGAGGGTTCTAGGTGTCCATGGTAGCTTCTTCATCGAATTGGTCTCACTATTTATGTCCACTATGAGCTGCAAAGAGGGTATGGCATCTCAAGTGAAGTGCCCATTGTGATCCTACTATTTATTTTGTCTTTTTGGTATTTATCTTACTTATTTATCAAAGTTTGGGTAGGTCAATTTACTGAGGTTGGTATATATGCAACCCCTTTCCTCCATTGTATTACACACATTCAATTATTCATTTCCAAGGCTAATTGGTTCAGGAGATTGACTCTCTCTCTCTCTCTCTCTCTCTCTCTCTCTCTCTCTCTCTCTCTCTCTCTCTCTCTCTCTCTCTCTCTCTCTCTCTCTCTCTCTCTCTCTCTCTCTCTCTCTCTCTCTCCTTGATCTCTACACTTCCGCTTCGTTGACTTTGACATGGTATCAAAGACCATGGTGGAGCTTTGTTCTTGAGGAGCCCTTGGTAGAGGAGGAGCAAGTTGAGAAGCAGAAGACCTCCCTTTGTCGCTGGCACCCTTCCCTCTCACAGTGCATATATCATTTTGAAACGCTAAGGTTCTAAAGCTCTTGGAATTTTGTCAACCGTTGTCCCCCACATTGTGCCAAAGCCACTCATGCTGCCGACAGTGTTTTAAAATGATGTCTCCTACGAGTGTTGCTAATGGCACCACAATGATGAGCTAGAAAAACTGGCCAGTGTTTTAGAATACCAACACCAACATGTCTCTTGAAGGCAACCCACTAACTCCCTTTTTCCCATCTACCTTTTGATACACACCTACCGACAACACTTGGGTGACATATCCCCTTTCTGGCCAGCGTCTTTAAACAACACACCCAACAGTGCCCTCTACTCTCTCTGGCTTCCCCTTGACAACAAATTGGTTTCCCTTGTCGGCAACCAAAAGTGATAGCTTTTGAGTGACCCTTGCAGGCATTGGCGAAGAACCTTCCCTTGGTCTTGGAGCAAAATTTTTCAACAAGCATTATTCTTTGGACGTGCAGATTGGGAGACAAATAGGCGGACATTAGAGCGGGTGTGGAGCGGCTTGGAAGAGGCAAGGAGATTGGAGGCTATAGAGAGCCCTCTTTTGGCATAGCTCGAGGAAACGTTTGGGGAGCTTCAACATGCACCCCCCCCCCCCGCTTGAGCGCCAGGGACGGTGATGACCAACACCAACCATCGGCTAGATATGGGTACCGGATCAACCAACGTTCAGCTAGTGGCATATACTCAACTAGAGTTCTCAAGGATACTGACAAATTGTTTGGTGAAGCCAAAAGAAAATGCACGAGTTTGCTAGAGGAAAAAGGCAAAGGCAAGCTTGACAAGGACGGAAATACCCATACTCAGTTAGCTGCCTCAAGACCCCATGAGGTCCGACAACACTTGTTATAAATGTGACATGATGCTTTGTTTGGCTTGGGTGTTTGAAACCAAAGACAAAAGCAGGAACTTATAAGAAGACAAAGGAAAAGGCAAGCCGAATCCCCATTTGTGAACTATGAACACATCACATCCAAACTACTCCATGATGATGAATTGTGGAACACATTGTGTCCATAATCTGACCAGCAAAAATGGATTGGTGCACTCATCCATAGTGTTTTACATACATTTGACTGGTTTCCTACTAGATGCATGTGTCTTGAACTCCGACCCACAAGTTCAAACACCGATAACTTGAACTCCAACACAAGGGTCCATATTAATGATATGGAGCACTGTTTACCCCTCTCTGCCACTCACAGGACTCTCTGTCTGAAGCTAGTGGCGGCACTAGTCTCCATGTGACTAGAAGAAGGGAGTCCTTTCCAGTGTAGTCACCACCACATCAGCAGCCTCTTTGTTGTCTTCCCCGAGTGACTCTCACTGCTTTCCTCCTGATTCTTGCTTTTACCTTTGTCATTTGTAGAATTCTATCTTTGCCTTTGGATTTGCAATATTTAGCAAAATTGTAACAACGGTTCTTGGTCTTCTTTCTAGAATCCAAAGCAACAAGTGATTCCCCACCTTTCTCATAAATTTAAATTTTGCCTTGAGTTATCAACATGGCTTCCTCCAAAATGAGAAAAGACCCAAGATCATCAAATTCTAGCTTTTCCCTTGTGATTTGTAGCCGAAGCATTTCATATGCCTCATGAAACTTCGTGAGAACCAAAGCAACTAACTAAGTACTTGTAGTGCACTTTTGATAGCCAATAGTTGATCATAAATAACTTTAGCCTTCATAAGAAATAATTGCATGCAACTTCCTCGTGGAAACTAGATGGCAAATAACTGTCCAAGAAGGGTAACTACTCACATCGTAGAATCCCGATCAAACATTCCGACAAGCTTGAACCACATATCACTTCAAAGTCTGAACGGCTGGAGAAATGTCCTTTGTAAGGGATTCCACAATGTGGCTGACATTGCCTTTGCATAAGCAGCATCCCAATCAACACACGATTTGAGATATTCGTCATCTTGAAGGCAGTTGTACATGTTGTTGGGATTGCAGAGCTGTTGACAATGTCCCATAAGCCTTTTCTTGAGAACCACAATTGAATGATCAAACTCCAATGAGTGTATTGCCATTCATTTGTCGATAGAACCCTGATTCCAACAATTGGTATCAGAGTGGATTGGGTCCTTCCGGGCTTAGTTGCCAGTAGCTCCAGCACATACCTACTCACTTTCTTCAATTTTTGTGAGCTTTGGCAAGCGTTCGCAGGCCAACAAAATTTCTAGGAGGATTCAAAGAGTCTAGTCTGCTCAAATTCTTGATTCAAGCTCATTTCGGCCTTCATTTTCACTACAGGAAATATTGCACATGCTATTTTGTCATTTTGTGCAATTTTTTTGTCAGTGTTGTTTTTTGCATAACAAATCCCTACAGTCTTATATGGTTTGTGCTATATAGCACGTGTTTTTCCTGCTTTGTTTCTCCTCTTTTTGGGCAATTTTCGCATCAGGTGCAAGCATTCGTCATGGCTGACAACAACACAGATGTGTTCAAGGGGTTTGCTGATGAGGACAGATTGGATGGGGACAATTACCCTATGTGGGCTTACATGATACAACATGTTCTTGTGTCAAAGGGTGTCTGGAATATTGTGTAGGGCATTGATGTACGTCCTGTTTCTGAGGATGTCGACGATGCTGAGGATGTTGCAGGTCTTGCTTCAAGGATTGCTGCTATTAGAGTTGTCTTGCCTACGACAGAACAAGCTCATTGGGATGTAAAAGATGTGCAGGCTCATGCATTGATTGTGTTGTCTGTGAAGCGCACTATTCTTGCTCAAATTTGTTCAGTGAAATTTACAAAACGGGCTTGGGATATTATGGCTAGTCTTTATGCAAGTCGCAATGAGGCAAAAATTGCATTGCTGCGTTGTCGTGCAGCTCTGCTCCCATGCTAAGAAAGATACCAGAAAAATGCACGTCAAGGTTATTTGAAGCTTACATGATTATTGAGCAGTGATCAGGGCTTGTTAACAGGCCAACTTTAATGATTAATGTATGCCAAATGTGGCTTTAAAGGGCCAACATATACCTTAATGATGCTAAGCATCAGTATGCTTGAAGTGAGCACAGATGGAAGATTATGATCTAGAACTGTCGTGCTTGAAGTGCTATACCAGCCTGTCTTTATGGCTTGTCGATTGGAGCTACGGAGAAAAAGTTATGGCAGTTTGAAGTTTTAGTCGATTGCAGACCCGTACCAGATTGGGCAACTGCAGCTGAGGGGGGAAAACATGAAGTGAATGCACGGGCCTGAAGTGCTCGCTTTGTGGAGCGTGTTGGTCTTTTCAGATCAGTGAACGGAGTTCCAATTGCCAAGATATTAGCCGTTGAAGATTCACCGGGGGCCGGTTCCGTACTAGTCTGGTCCGCTCGGTCACTGTTCCATCTGGGAATTTTTGAGCTTCATCCAGGTTTTGAAATGCGGGAGCGATAAGTGCTTGAGGAGTATCATGTCTGGAATGTTATCTCATGGAATGCAATGATCGCGGGATAAACCCAACAGAGGGGAGGGCCAAGAAATTGGCTATTTTGAGTAGAAGCAAAGAGAGGAAAACTCTCCGAATGCAATCACTTATACTTGCATCTTGAAGGCGTATTGCACTAAGAAGCTGATATGGGCATCAAATTCACGATGATATTGTTAGTCAATGGCTGCTAGAGGAGGTTGTCAAGTGCTTGGCATTGCTTCGTCCGCATGTATGCAAAATGTGGTGCCCTTACAAAGTGCTTAGGCTGCTAGTTGTATGCTAAATGGGGTGCCCTTTTAAGGGCTACCCACCCAAGTTCAGGAAATTGGCCACCCACTAAGGCAAGGCCGCCCGTCAAGGAAAAGACTGCCCATTAAAAGGGGAGCACCCTTAATTTTAAGGAAGTGTGAACCAAGAAAAAGGAGCCCATGGCGGGCAAGCAGTGAGGAGATGCGCAGATAGGAGGAGATGGGCTCATAGCACGCGTTGTAAGCTTCGTACGACCTCACGACAGTAATGATTTGTGCTCAAGAGCTCAAGGCACCGCTGTTCGGACCTGGTTGCGCTCGTTTTCATGCAAGTGATTGTTCGGGCCTGCCACATCATAGAGGCAGCCTCCCTAGAAACAACGGCCCCGTCGTTGCTAAGGGAGGGAGGGGGTTATAGGTAGGAGTTGTTGCATGCAAAGGATTACTACATGAACTAAGGAGACATTAGAAAAAGGCAAAAGGGGAGCAAACGAAGAAGAAGAAGGCGGGGAGGGCTCGGAGCAAGAAAGCTCCCTCTCTCTCGCTCTCATGCTCGAAGCAGTCAAAGCTCTTCCTCTCTCTTCCGAGCTTGTACAAGGCAAAGTGCTTTCTCTCTCTCTGAGCTCTTGTGAAGCTTGAGAGGGCATGAACAAGCAAGAAGGGGAAGGAGCTCTAACCTTGGTCGAAAGAGCTTGAGGTGAGCTTGATCAAGCCAAGGCTCGAAGCTTGGTCGAAGGAGCAAGAAGCCCGGAGGACCTTGGTCGAAGCAACCAAGGAGTAAACTTGTCGAGGCAAGGTGAGAAGAGGATTGCAAGTAGAAATTGAGGTTTGGTCGAATCAAGGTCGAATCAAGTAAACTTGTCAAGGTCGAAGCGAGTAAGCTTGAGAAGACGAGCTTGGTCTTGAACCAAAGCAAGAGAAGAAAGCAGGAGAAGGCTGCATGGTAAACAAAGCAAGAGAAGAAAGCAAGAGAAGGCATGCATGGGAAACAAAGCAAGGTAAGAAGCAAGAGGAAAGCATGAGGTAGGCCAAGCAGGGGTCAAGGACTCGGATCAAGCTGAGTAAAAGGAGAAGATAAAGCTTGTGAACGGTAGATAAACCAGTCCAAAGTGCATAAAGCAGGAAGTTGCAGGATAATTGGTAATAACTGAAGCTTGATGATCGAGGTAGTGAAGTGAATTGAAGCTTGCAAAATTGGTGAGGTATTTGAAGAAGATAAAGAGGCAGAGGAAAATTTCCATCACCGTCATCAACTAATGTTTGATTAATCATTCAGTTAAGTCCTGTGTCGTTAACGGCCCGGTTAATCTTGTAAACGGGAGCTTAAACTCCTAGTTAGCAGATGATCCAAGTGACGGTGATGTTAACAACCCGCTTGGCTAAGTATTAAGTTGTACTCAAAGCATTAATCAATTAATTGAGGATTACGGTGATTGCCAGAGTGAGTTGCATCAGTTGTTCTTGTTATCTCTCTTTCACACCTCCCACAGCCAGAGGCCCGGTGCCTGCCCGGCTCACGTAGCAAACACATATCCCCGGATATTTTCGATGAACCCGACGCGAAACGAGCTGCGATGGGAGGTAAGGATGGAGATACCTGAGCAATTGAAGCAATTTATTGACGATTTTAGCTTGAATGGATTTGATAAAAATATGGCAGTTACAGATTTTCCAAAAATAATGGAATTGGTTCAGGGGTATCTACAGGAAGCAAAAGCCATGCAGATAAAAAAGCAGATTTATGATGCTGTAGAGCTAGCAGTTGATGTTGTTCGAGAGCAGTATTATATTTTTCAGGGATATGATCCAGAAGGTTTTATTGCATGTTACGAAGCTGAGATGAAGATCCGAAATGTTCCAGAAGACCGGATGATTGCAGCTTTTGAGGAGGTTTTAAATTGGGATTTTACAAAGCAGGTTCAAAAACTGGCAGAAGCATATCCCACACGGTGGGAATATTTTGCAGAGGAATTTATTTACGAAAGCTCAAGGATTCTAGATCGGGAAATAAAGGAGATTATTAAACGAAGTAAGGTTGTCTTCAGTAAAGGTGAAGGGGATCAAATGCAGATCCTCAACTATGATGAATTCTGGGAGCATATTTCTGCAAGAAGTAAAGCCAAAGAAAATGTTGAGCTAGAAGTTGCAGATTCAGTTCGAGAGGAGCTTATTTGAGCAATGAAGAAAAGGTAAACGATGAAATTGATGTTGAAACAGGCTTATATGATTTTTTTTCAAAGATTGCTCGCATGGACGCTACCTCTAATAATGGTTCCAGTGAAGACATAGACTATACAGCAAGTGGTTCGCAAGTTGTTGACCTTTACATGGGTTATTCGGAAGGAGTTCATCAAGCAGATGAGCCTCTATAGGACATTACTAAAACTATCAGCACTATAGCCGAGCAGGACAACATGTTTGGTGCAGATGAGTGCATAAATAAAGCTATTATATACACAGTAACTGATGAAGTGACTAAAATTGTGGACCCAGCACAGGATGAGCTTGAGGATGTCAATGAACCTATGATTTCTACTAACAATATGCTTGCAGATCTTGCTATCACAGAAGAGGATGCTATAATCGGTGAATTTTTGTCTAGATCTGAAGGAGATGTTTATGGCAGTATAGAAGAGCTTTCTGATGTGTATACCTCTTCAGAGGGGGTGCCAGATGAGCCTTTACAGTGCTATGATGTATTGCTACGTAACATGGATGCAAATGAGGAATCAGAGGATGGCATGAATGACTATGAAGACTACCTAGATCATGCTGATTGTGAACAGGTTATCGACAGGGGTTTTACATCTATGCTTGTAGATGGGTTGCATGAGGAGATAACTCCTACATTTTTTATTAATGTTGAGACTTCCAAGGGTGATTTTCCCAAGGATGTTATGGATGAAGATCTACATGATAAAGCTGTTTTCCATGATCAAGTTGAAATCCCAACAGGTGAAAATTCGTTTGATGATACAGGTCGAGAGTCTCTCAAGGTTTTTCATGATGGCTCTAAAGCTAGAGGGGGTGATAATGCTAAATCATTCTTGATACAACAAAAATTGCACAGGGTTTTTCATTTCCTTGGACAATGTGCCAAATGTGGCTGGATTTGGATGTTATTCCTATCTATGCTTATGTCAGTGATGTCTTGGTTTCCAGTAAAAGGGAGTCAAAATTCTTCAATGCTTGCTGGTGACGCGCTTAAGTTGCCAAAAATTTACGGGATGTGGGTGCTGCACTATGCTTCAGGTGAAGCTCTAGTATATTGCGAAGCCCATCAATGCTATCTGATCTCAATGGCGGTTTGATCCAGGAGATTCTAAGGATGTGGGTGATGCACTATGCTTCAGGTGAAGCTCTAGTATATTGCAGAGCCCATCAATGCTATGTGATCTCAATGGTGTTTGATCCAGGTGTTTGATCCAGGAGATTCTAAGGATGTTCATAATCAGATTCAATATGGATGAATATTGTTAAGTATGCATAGTAATTGTGTGCTATTTGAATAAGGGGTAGCATATTTGCACCAAAAATGCTTGATGATGAATGATACAAGAAGTGTATGCTCATGTGGATATTATGATGCTCCAATGTGTGGGAAATTCCTTATTATCCCATTTGATCCTGGGGGCTATTGAAGTGCAATTTGTAGGTGCAGGGGATACCAGATGTCTGTTGTAGTAGGTTGCATGCTATAGGTTTTGGTTTCTAGATTATGCTAAGTCACAAGAGTTTTTGGTTACGCATTCAATAAGCTTACATGGCCAGCTTCCAGTTGTGCGTGTATGTCGCACGTCTCAATGCAAGGAACTTGCCGATACACCGTGTGAGAGCCACAAATGGCTCCAAGCACACAACAAGCCTAAACTAGTAAGCTCAAAGATGACGATGGTGTGTCACTCACCACTCTATGCTTGCTTCGTGGAGGATTCCTCGCCGCGAAGAAGAGGAAAACACCGCTACGCCGCGCTCAACCGCTTCACCGCCGTCGTGCCTTCGTAATGCTCGATCGCACACACACTCCTCTCTCTCCCTCTCTCACTCTCTCACACATACACACACACAAGGAGATGAACAAGAAGATGGAGATGGAGCAAGAGCACTCTTCAATTGCAAAAATGAGAGAATGAGTGAATTTTTAGGTTTAGTTGACTTTTATATGAGCTCACCCCATTCACACTTGGGCGCCCATGCTTAGCCAACTAATCCCTTGAATGTTCAGTTAGAGTGAGCCTCTCATTGGCGATCACTCTTACCCTTTTCCTATTGGACCGACAAGCGCGGTACCTGAATCTACCAAGTGAATAATACAACGCCTATCGTAGGTGATATGGTGTCCGTGAGCCGTGAGGGTTAACATGCCCCCTTCTTGGTGTAGATTCTGTCCTCGAAAGCTATTGGGTTGAAGCTCGTTCGTCGAGGTGGAAGAGCTTTTGAGATGAATGTCCTTAGCCTCCTTCAGTTATTGCAAAATCAAACAACATTGGCACAGTAATTGTATTCTCATATAGAATTAAAAAGCATATGAAGTTGTAGGCAGACAATGTGATTGGTAATAGAATTTTAAACCATTTGTCAGCAATAAACATTAAATTGCAATATAATCAAATGCATAAACAGATGTAAAGGTAAAAAATTAAACAACTCTGGGGTTGCTAATTTAACGATCGAAAGGCACTAGAGATCGACTATTAATACCATGGGTAAGCTTCTCAATTTTCTTTGGTCAATTAAGTTGTTTAATCGCGAGAGCCAAATATTTCATGTTTGAGGGCTGACTAGAGGCTATACCTAGAAGACCTTGCAGTTAAGCCACGATCAAAGGAATTTCTCATGAAATCATCGCCTGACTGATTACTTTTTCTTTGACCCCCCAAAGTCTTTTCACAATGATTCAATTTTCATGTGTGTGCTTATTTTGTATGCCTTGGGTTTTTTGCTATTCAAGGAAAAGCGCCCACACTGGGAACCTCTAGGGCTCTAGTACCATAGGCGATACATGTGAGTGAAGTACCAAATCATCTGAGATTTCTCTTCCAGCTTAAGATTTTACATTGTGGCACTTTGATTTTTTTATTTTTTCGTTTTCAGCATTTTAATTTTGTAACTTTGGGGGGTCATATAACACTGTTACACCTCCCCAAGTTCATCACACTAGTAAACTCCCTTTATAATACTTAAGCTAAAGGTCAATAGGGTCAAGCCCACTAGAAAGCCCTAGTACATTTCACACAATGCTGCCTAAATCGGATTAAGAACCTAAGTAACCATTGATAATTAGGAAGGCATTCCCCATGGTATTAAGAGAAGATCTCTAACACCTAGCTTGGTCAAACTAGCTTAGTCGGACTGCTTGATTTTTAAATCTAGACAAGTGATTATGACAAAAAAATACATTGAATTTAATGTTTGGTACTAAGCAAATGCACTGAATATTATGTTACCAGTCACAATCAAAGCAGACAAACATGGATGCAAAAAAGATAAGGGGCAATGCTAATGGACAAGAAACACCTGTTTGTGTTGATAATTGCACTTGATTTGAAGAGTGAGTCGAGATAAAGATTCCATGAAGGTCCAGATCCTAACAACAACAACACGTTCCTGTATACACAAGGAAACACAAGGAATACCTCTAGGAGGCACATCAGTGGGAAAAGGTACTTTGCTAATCACTAAACTCTAAAACAAAAACACTCCTATCGTACTAATCCTACCTACCCTCCATCACTCGAGTGATGAGGATCAAGGTGTTTTATGACATAGGTTTCTGTTTCAGTGTACCGGATGTAAATGTGTAGGTCTGGGTCAATGTTTTGACTTTTATTGTGCATACTCGTTTGCTAATTGCTCTTGCTCTTTATTATTATTATTTTTTGTGAGTATAAGGCTTTATATATACATTCCCTAAGATTGGAGATTAAGAGGTCAGGGAGGAAGGTTGAGAGGGAAGCAAGTGAATGATGGATGTCAACAACACTCCCCCCTTCCTTGGGTAGATCATACCGTTTGAAATGAGCTTGTCACCCTTCGAAACCAATTGTTCCAGTTGGTAATAGGTGAGGATTTTTGCCAGTGGTTTTCTATTACCTTAGGTGCCTCATCGAGTTGCAAGGGTGGTAAGGTACTTTCCCAGGATCGAACTTGAAGTGGTTCATCAGGTGATTCTTGATTACTAGGAGGTGTGGATTCCTTTGTAGATTTATGGAGGTCCATGATTGTAGGTGGAGACTGTGGATAAGCTTTTACCTCTATGGATGCATTACATGAGGAGCTAGAAGCTTCATGGGACTCCCCCCTTCCTGAGCTAGGTGGAACAAATTGTTCTTTCTTCGGTACCCAAACTAGCTCTGGAACGGGTGTGTAGCATTCTGTGATCTTTTTCTTTCCGCGATTGTCGATTTGTTTTGGAGCTACAGGATTGGGTGCACATGGGTCAGGTGACAGGTAAGAACACAATCTACGTTTTAGCACCCAGATTTGATCATTTCCTTGATAGTATCCTTGGGCTTCCAATAGTTTTTTAGGAATCCAACACAACATTTTCTTACTTTTCTTGGGGTGCGTGGGACGTTTCTTACAAGGCCTCTGTTTTTTAGCACTAGCTATGGTCGGTAAAGAAGATTTAGGGACCCACTTGTATGTTTTCTTCATTATATTAGGATGAGTCTTGTCAGAAGCTATTTGCATTACTTGTAGCATATTTAAGGGTACGGGCATTTCATCCCCCTCAGGTGTTACCCAGGTCGTCCCCCTGTTTCCCCAAGTGTCTATGGTTGCTGCTAGGTGGACCCAATCCACATTGTCCGACTCAGCCATCCCAGGTAGTACATCCATATAAGGAGAATCTTCCCCAACATCAGTGTCCGCTTTACACGTGTAACAATACTGCAATGGGGCTGAGTGAACTATGGTGTCAGATCTATGATAAATTATAAACCTGTTTCCTAGAGGATGTGCTCGACCCGTCACAAGATCCACTTGAATGATAGAATCTTGGAACTGCAAGTAGACATGGTTTTTAGACCAGTCATGCACCATTTTTTCTTCCCTCATGAAAGGACGTCCTAAGATCATCTCCGATGCCATAGTGTGTTTGGAGAAATCCATAACAATAAAGGTAATCCTTATTTTATGTCCAAAGACCTTGATCTTGAGATCTTCTAACATCCCAATAGGTTTAACAATAGACCCATTGGCCATCTTCACTACTATGGTTGTGGTCGCAAGGTGAGGTCTTCCCATAGTTTCCTAGAAATTTTTAGTCACAATGCTAACCCCAGCGCCACCATCAAGGATTCCCTTCACAGTTAATCCCTTAGTAGTGATTGGTATGGTCGCATTGGATTCATCACCCTCAAAGTATTGTCCCAACTTGTTAACAGGTATTTCTATAACAAGGTTCTCATCTAGGTTGGGTTGTGGATCTAAGTGTTCCTCCTCTATTGGCATCTCCCCAGCTCCATCCATCTGCGCAAATTATGGTAGCCCAAACTTTAGTTCTCCATTGAGGAAGGCTCGAAGAGCTGAGACTAGATCGGGATCTTTATATAGTTTGGACATGATGGTGGTTCTAACTTCTGAAGACATGAAATCCATCAATTTGGCAATGTTTAACGACACCTTTTGGCCTTGAGTCCCTTGACATGGGGAAGATGGGATCTCCATTTCTTCGATAGGATCAAGTAGTCCCTTTGTAAACATTCTTTCCATCAAGAAGTGAGTACACCCACTTTCCCATGACTTTAAGTCACTTTCTTCTTGGATGACACTAGGTATGGCTAAGGGTCTATGGACTTGGTGAGGTGGTTGTTGCGTAGGGAACATGATGTCTGTAATCTAGATCTACCTAGGTGCTAGTTCTAGATCCCTTTGGGTATCTTCTACCAAACTCCTTAATTGCTTGACTCGCTCAATCTCCTCTGTAGGGTTTGGATAAGTTCCTATGTGCTTCTTGGATCCTGGCCATTGTGCCTCATGAAGATCTTCCTTGTTGGTTTCTATCTTAGTGGTCATTTTTGTCTCCATGGTTTCTCCTGAATCAGAATCCTCTTCAGCGTCGTTCATATATACGGGGTCATCACCAGTCCCTATGTTGGTCTTTGAACTAGGGTCTGACTTCGCTACTTTTTGCGATCTCTTTGTTTGTGTTTTCTTTGAACTAGGGTCTGACTTCGCTACTTTTTGCGATCTCTTTCTTTGTGTTTTTTTCTTTTTCTGAGATTGGGCAATTGATGCCGTGTCTCTTTCCTCAAGAATATAATTTTGTTTTTGGAGCATCGATCGTGTGAGTACGTTTACTGGTACCACATGCGTACTTTGTGATGGCTCCTCGATAACTTCAATCAAGTTTAATGGCGTGATCTTCGGTGCATTTGGATTATTTGGACATTGGGCAATGAAATGATCTATGCCACATCAATTACACATGAGTATTGGCATTGTAGACGTGCTCGCTTGATTGGTTTGCATAAGTGTGGCGTTCTTTTGTAGCCTAATAGGACAGTCGGTTACACGATGTGGACCTCCACACTCATAGCATTGAAGAGGTGGTCTCTTAGCAGTGTAATTGATATTTTGGCCTCTTGCGGCAAGAGAAGCTACTTGATATACATACAAGTTTGACTTGTCCCCAATAGTCCTCCATGTAGTATTGTGGACTTTCTTCAAGCACATCCATCCCATATGCGATATTAGGATCTATATCTTCCTCATAGCCTTCCAAACAAGAAATAGATGACTCACAACCCACTTGATTCATAGAAGTGATTCTCGGATGTGGTGGTTGCGGTCCTAGCACTGGAGGTGGTAAAGGTGTTGTTTGAACAACATTTTGGGTCCTAGGTACCATGTGTTGTGCTGTTTGTTCAAGAGGTGGGGTCGGCATCAATGCAGGCACTCGAGGTGTGTCTGTCCATACTAAGGTTGGTCTATTGGCCATCGCGTGCTTAAATACTATGCAATCCTTAGCTTGATGACCATACCTTCCACATGCATTGCAATTCCCATTGAATTTTACTCTAAAAGTAGGGCATTCACTAGTACTATGCGGTCCATAGCATACTAAGCACCATTGTTGCTCCCTTCTTGGATACATATGATTGTTCTATGGAGCACGATTGTCTCTAAGACTCTCTTGAATAGCCTTGGTGAGATCTGCTAAAGTCATATCAGATATCTTTGGCGCCTTAGCAATAGGCTTTAGGGTCATTGGCTGATGCCCCGATGCTTGGAGCTAATAGATTTAGACTCAACAGACACTCTTTCTCCTTGAACATTAAATTATCCTCTCCAATTGGATCGCATTGGTGGTGACTTCTTCCCAAGTGGTGATACCTCTAATGACTAAGCCATTGTAGATATCCTCATGTCATAATCCCCTAATGAATCTATCAAGCAATTGGTTATTGTTGAAGCGCTCATTTCGATTACATCGAGAATTCAAATGCTTCAAGCGACTATTGAAGTCTCTCACCGACTCTCCTTCCTCTCGTTGGGCTTTCTAGAGCTGAGAGGCTACACCCCAAAGTACTCCCTCTCGTATGTATTCTTTTAAGAACAGTCTCCTAAGAGTAGGGTAAATCGTTTTTTCTTCCACCCTTAGGGTTCTATACCAATCCCCAGCTTTTCTACTTAAGGTTAGGCTTAAAGCATTACTCTTATGGAGGTCATTGTGTTCTCCTAGAGAATCGCATATTTGTTCAAACACTTCGATATGCTTTCTCACATCCCCGTCTCCACTAAATTTTTGTGTGAGCTTGGCTATTTGTACTACCTTACTTCTAGGCTCTCTATCAGGCGCGTTATGCATATTCTCAGCAATAGATCGACCAATAGCTTGAGCAAATGTTGCCAAGTCACCTAAGTGAGCAGGCACCATGGGTGGAGGTGCTCTAGAGACTACATGTGGAGTAGGTATTGGAATTGGGCTTGGCACATAGGAAGCCCTTGGGTTCCATGTTGGGTACGATGTTGTGCCATGTGGTGGTCCAAAGTTCATATGTGTGGCCCTAGGCATAGCAGACGTCGGATGTGACATGCTAATGCTAGTCGGTATAGTCCCATGGAAATAAAAACTTGGGTGTTGTGGTTGTGGAGCATAGGTAGTTGAAACAATGGGAGGAGTAGGGACTACATGAGTGTGATGACCCATAGGTGCATACGATTGGTACACACTTGTAGGTATCGTTGCAGGCATTGAGCTACCATGTAGCGGTGCTTTACTAACAAATGAGGTCCATGGCGTGTTTCTTGGCATGCCCATCATTGGGGTAGGCATGGTAGCCATGGTGTCATCAAGGGAAAGATGAGCTAGACTTGGAAAGGTGAATCTATCACTTGTGTTGAGACCCCTGGAGAAACAATATATGGAGGATCCATCGAACTTACCGAGGGAATCTCCATTTGCGATAAGGTCGGTTGTTTAGCCTTTCCTGTATCTAAGAATATCATGAGACCCGTTGAACGCATGTTGATCCCCTTGTTCTGTCTCTCTAACTCAATGACCCTATGGATGACCTCACAAACACTTTGTTGTTGATCCTCCACACTAGTAGTGCCCATTGTGGATTGTAGGACATCTAACCAACCCACGTGATAGGTGTGACCTATGTAAAGGTCGGTCAGAGTTTCCGTTTGTAGTTCGTACTCCCAGTTCTCATTTAATAACACTCCATCTAGGATTGAGGTGCTAGGTGCAATGTTGCTTTCTAGGGGTTGGCCCTTAGCGGTTGCTAAGTCAGGAGCACTCGATTGCTCTCTTAGCAAGGATGTTGACATAGGGGCTTTCGCTTTTAACTCTCTTCGTTGCTCCGCCTTGTGTAAGCTCTCGATTTCCTTTTCCCTTGTTGCAAGGATATATCGCTCAACCTCTTGCACTTCAGCAAGGCTTCTACCATCTGGTAATATGACCTCGGAGGGAAATAACTCTGAAGAGTCAGCAGGTGCAGTGAATGAAGTATTCACATGCACATTTTGTAAGGACATAGGGTCTACCTTGGTCACGAATGGAGAATTTACTTCACCACCTCCCTCATTTACGTCATTAGCTCCATGTTCGGAGCGAGTAGCTCTACTAAAGGTTTCCTTCAGGCGGCTAAGCACACTCGGCCCGGACCGTGGGCCCATGGCATGCATGCATGTCTTGGCTTGAGCTATTGGGATTAGGCATTGGGAAACCCTCCATGACGTCATAGTCAGAGGAAGAGTCACTAGCCACTATGTTCGGGTCTTGGTTTGTACTACCTTGGGTCCCCGCCGAGGGCCCGAAACCTAAAGTAGGTGGATATTGAGAACTTGTGTAAGTCAAAATTCTCTCTAGTTTCTCCGTCTCTAGCACACGAGCAGAGCGCAGATGCATGTGCCTTTGACACCCTACAAGCGTCGGCGAATAACCTCGAAGGTTAACCGCTTACCTTTTTTAAGCGTCCGTTTTCACTCGTGTTTTTTACATTTTTAATGTTTTTTAATGTTTGATTTTTTTTTATTAAAGTGTGTGATAGCTCGAAACGAGCGTATCACTTAGAGGGTCATTGTGTGCTTTACAGCACAATTTTCGGGCATCTGAAGTTCCGTTGGTCCTCAAAAAATCGATTTTTAGCTGCGTGTGAAGCTAAAATTCGTTTTTTTAAAAGGCGACTGAGACCTAGGCCTGAGCGTGAGCTTGGGCTTGGGTCTGGAAGATATTTTTGATCCCGGTCCTACCTTTAATTTTTTTTTAATTTTTTTAAAAATTTATTTATATATATATTTTAAGGATAAAGGTCGCCGCGGGCTGCGCGAGAGCACACACACACACACACTCTATCTACCTACTTTTAACTAATACACCTACTCTTACACACTAACACACCTTATTAACTCTCACAAATCTACTTCCTACTTATTGTACACAGAAAACTAACAACCTTAGTACATAGAGAATAAACACAATAGCTTTGAAAACTCCATTAACAAAGAAAACTAACAACCTTAATACACAGAGAATAAACACAGTACCTTTGAAAACTCCATTAACAAAAAAACACACAATATAACACCAAATCCCTCTTCTCAACACACACACCCTCCTTCCTTACCTTTCCTACAATTGAAATTACACCACAAAAGAAGCACAGAGTGCCATTCAAGCTTAGTGTATGGCAATCCCCGGCAACGGCGCCAAAAATGTGCACGTATGTCGCACGTGTCAATGCAAGGAACTTGCCGATACACCGCGTGCGAGCCACAAATGGCTCCAAGCACACAACAAGCCTAAACTAGTAAGCTCAAAAATGACGATGGTGTGTCACTTACCGCTCTACGCTTGCTTCGTGAAGGATTCCTCGCCGCGAAGAAGAGGGAGACGCCGCTACGCCGCGCTCAACCGCTTCGCCACCGTCGTGCCTTCATAATGCTCGATCGCACACAGACTCCCTCTCTCTCCCTCTCTCACTCTCTCGCACACACACATGGAGATGAAGAAGAAGAAGATGGAGATGGAGCAAGAGCACTCTTCAATTGCACAAATGAGTGAATTTTAGGTTTAGTTGACTTTTACATGAGCTCACCCCATTCACACTTGGGCGCCCATGCTTAGCTAACTAATCCCTTGAATGTTCCAGTTAGAGTGCGCCTCTCATCGGCGATCACTCTTACTCTTTTCCTATTGGACCGACCAGCCCGGTGACTCTACCAAGTGAATAATACAACGTTCGCCGTAGGTGATATGGTGTCCGTGAGCCGTGAGGGTTAACACCAGTTAAAATCATTGGACAATTGATGAAGTATCTTCACATCCTTTGAGTTGGTTTTGCTACCTGAACTTAAGATAAAGGACTTGACGACCATTCCGTGTGCAGACAGAGTAAGGGATACTTAAGCTTGGCAGGGTTCCCTAAAGCGAGCTTAATGGTCAAGCCGTGCGCATCAATAACTGGAGCACTTGAGTCTGGCGGGGTTCACTAAATAGGTTATCCATGATTGAATGCTTTGAAGATACGTCAGATACAGTTCAGAGATTTTTGATGGACAACTACCTAATGCTTAAGCTAGAACATTGATGATAGGGTATAAGCCTTATTTTACTTTTCATATGTTTCTCAATTAACTGAGTTTGATGATGGAAAAGAGCTAAAGGTACCTAAATCAGATGCAAATTGAAGTACAGCTGGCACAGACCGAAGGTTGTGCAGGTTCAGAGGGGGTGGATGTTGTGAAGCTCCGCTCCCATGCTAAGAAAGATATCAGAAAAATGCACGTCAAGGTTATTTCAAGCTTACATGATTAGTGAGCAGTGATCAAGGCTTGTTAACAGACCAAGTTTAATGATTAATGTATGCCAGATGTGGCTTTAAAGGGTCAACAGATACCTTAATGATGCTAAAAATGAGTATGCTTGAAGTGAGCACAAATGGAAGATTATGATCTAGAACTGCCATGCTTGAAGTGCTATACCAGCCTGTCTTTATGGCTTGTCGATTGGAGCTACGGAGAAAAAGTTATGGCAGTTTGAAGTTTGAGTCAATTGCAGACCCGTACCAGATTGGGCAACTATAGCTGAGGGGAAAAAAAATGAAGTGAATGCACGGGCCTGAAGTGCTCGCTTTGTGGAGCGTGTTGGTCTTTTCAGATCAGTGAACGGAGTTCCAATTGCCAAGATATTAGCCGTTGAAGATTCACTGGGGGCCGGTTCCGTACTAGTCTGGTCCGCTCGGTCAGTGTTCCATCTGGGAATTTTTGAGCTTTATCCAGGTTTTGAAATGCGGGAGCGATAAGTGCTTGAGGAGTATCATGTCCGGAATGTTATCTCTTGGAATGCAATGATTGCGGGATAAACCCAACAGAGGCAGGGCCAAGAAATTGGCTATTTTGAGTAGAAGCAAAGAGAGGAAAACTCTCCGAATGCAATCACTTATACTTGCATCTTTAAGGTGTATTGCACTAAGAAGCTGATATGGGCATCAAATTCACGATGATATTGTTAGTCAATGGCTGCTAGAGGAGGTTGTCAAGTGCTTGGCATTGCTTCGTCCGCATGTATGCAAAATGTGGTGCCCTTATAAAGTGCTTAGGCTGCCAGTCGATATGTATGCTAAATGGGGTGCCCTTTTAAGGGACGCCCACCCAAGTTAAGGAAATTGGTCGCCCACTAAGGCAAGGCCGCCCATCAAGGAAAAGACCGCCCATTATAAGGGGACCACTCTTAATTGTAAGGAAGTGTGAACCAAGAAAAAGGAGCCCATGGTGGGCAAGCAGTGAGGAGATGCGCAGGCAGGAGGAGATGTGCTCATAGCGCACATTGCAAGCTTCGGAAGAGCTCGTGACAGTGCTCAGGAGCTCAAGGCGCCACTGTTCAGACCCGGTTGCGCTCGTTTTCATGCAAGTGATTGTTCGGGCCTGTCACGTCATAGAGGCAGCCTCCCTAGCAACGACGACACCGTCGTTGCTAAGGGAGGGAGGGGGTTATAAGTAGGAGTTGTTGCATGCAAAGGATTATTACATGAACTAAGGAGAGATTAGAAAAAGGCAAAAGGGGAGCAAACGAAGAAGAAGAAGACGGGGAGGGCTCGGAGCAAGAAAGCTCCCTCTCTCTCGCTCTCATGCTCGAAGCAGTCAAAGCTCTTCCTCTCTCTTCCAAGCTTGGACAAGGCAAAGCGCTTTCTCTCTCTCGGCTCTTGTGAAGCTTGAGAGGGCATGAACAAGCAAGAAGGGGAAGGAGCTCGAACCTTGGTTGAAGGAGCTTGAGGTGAGCTTGATCAAGCCAAGGCTCGAAGCTTGGTCGAAGGAGCAAGAAGCCCGGAGGAGCTGGATCAAAGCAACCAAGGGAGTAAAAACTTGTCGTGGCTTGAGCAAGCCAAGGCGAGAAGAGGATTGCAAGCAGAAATCAAGGTTTGGTCGAATTGAGGTCGAAGAAAGTAAACTTATCGAGGTCGAAGCAAGTAAGCTTGAGAAGGCGAGCTTGGTCTTGAACCAAAGTAAGAGAAGAAAGCAGGAGAAGGAATGCACGGTAAACAAAGCAAGAGAAGAAAGCAGGAGAAGGCATGCATGGTAAACAAAGCAAGGTAAGAAGCAAGAGGAAAGCACGAGGCAAGCCAAGCAAGGGTTAAGGGACTCGGAGCAAGTTGAGTAAAAGGAGAAGATAAAGCTCGTAAACGGTAGATAAGCCAGTCCAAAGTGCATAAAGCAGGAAGTTGCAGGATAATTGGTAATAACTGAAGCTTGATGATCGAGGTAGTGAAGTGAATTGAAGCTTGCAGAATCCGCGAGTTATTTGAAGCAGATAAAGCGGTAGAGAAAAATTTCCATCACCGTCATCAACTAATGTTTGATTAATCATTCAGTTAAGTCCGGTTTTGTTAACAGCCCACCGGTTAATCTTGTAAACGGGAGCTTAAACTCCTAGTTAGCAGATGATCCAAGTGAAAGTGCTGTTAACAGCCCGCCTTGGCTAAGTATTAAGTTGTACTCAAAGCATTAATCAATTAATTGATGATTACGACGATTGCCAGAGTGAGTTGCATCAGTTGTTCTTGTTCTCTCTCTTTTACACCTCTCATAGCCAGAGGCCCGGTGCCTACCCGACTCATGTAGTGAACACATATCCCCCGACAGCGTAAAGAGCTGGAGTCGAAGATTATGCATGAGGAAGATGATATGGACATTTTCCTTGCTCGTGTCAAGGATATCAATGAGCAACTTATTTCTGCAGGTGAAGTCATTTCAGATAGTTTCCTTGTGCAGACAGTTCTTTATGCCTTGCCAGATTCTTACTAGAGTTTTGCTAGTACTTGGAGACTTATGACCCAAGGAAATCCTGAAGTTGTCAAGTTTGATGCATTATGCACATTCTTGTTGCAAGAGTTTCATATGACAAAAAACAAGACTATACAGCGTGCAGTTGAACAGGCTTTTACTGCTTCTCAAAGAAAAGGCCGTAATAGTAATGCAGCCACTTCTCATGGTTCTTCTACGCGTGGAAAATCACTTATTCCTAATGCTTCTACTCGCAGCAATTCATTTGAAAATTCTGGTGATAAGGAAAAAAGAAGATGCGTTTCCATTATTGTAAAGCTAATGATCACTTGATCAAGCAATGTCCTAATTTAAAGGCCAAAGAGGCTAAGAAGAAAGAGGTTGGCTCCACTACTAATGCTGGTTTCGCTACAAATGCAGCTATTGTTGACTCTTCTGTGAAAGGAGACTGTGATGTTGATGTTGATGCAAAATGGGCTTTTAGTGCAGAGTGCACTTATAATCCTATTGTCCATGATGCATGCATGTCAGTTATTGCAGATTCACATGTGTGGTATTTTGACAGTGGTGCTACAAAGCACATTACCTCACATCATCATTTCTTCACCTCTGTTGAGTTTGTCCCTCATGGGAATTCAGTTACTTGTGCCAACAATGACTCTTATCCGGTTCAGCAAGTTGGAAAGATTGTGCTTACTGTTGCAAATGGAAGTTCTTTCACACTTGTTGATGCACTTTATGTACCTGGGATCAAGAAGAATCTTTTGTCTATATTTGCACTTGCTAGACTTTGTCTTGCAGTTAAATTTGTGGATGAAAGATGTATTGTAATCTCAATTTTGGTGATGAAATTGTTGCATCTGGCATTTTATGTCGTGAACTATATAAGCTCACTTTGTATGACAAGTGTGGGTAGAATTTTGCAAATGTAGTTGTGGATTGAAAGGCCATTTCAGATGCAAAACTTTGGCATGAACGTTTTGGTCATTTGAATTTTGCAAGTTTGCTGCATTTGTAAAAATCTGATATGGTTGCTTCTTTGCTGCCTGTTGAAGCACATGTCAAACATGTCTGTGAAGACTGTATTTTGGGTAAGAGGCAGTATTCTAAGTTTCCAAAGGATGGTTCAGTTAGGGCCACATGCAGGTTGCATCTTGTGCATATTGATGTTTGTAGACCCATGCAAACTCCATCCTTGGGAAATTACCTTTATACTCCGTGACGATTACTCCAGGCATGCATGGGTATATCCGCTTGAAGCAAAGTCCAAAGTATTTATGTGCTCCAAACAATTTTTGGCTATGGCTGAAAATATATCGAAATGTACTATGGGCACCCTCCGTTCTAATCGAGGAGGGAGGATAAGTCTCATGAATTTAATGTATTTTTGGCTAGTCGTGGGATAAAACACCAATGTATAGTGCCTTATATGCCTCAGCAAAATGGTGTTGATGAGCAAAAAAACATGTCACTTACAAAAATGGCACGATGTATGGTCAAAGTCAATGGTCAAAGTCAAGCTTTTTCGCATTCGTTTTGGCTTGAGGCCATCGTGTGTGCCACATATGTACTTAACATGTATCCTACAAAAGCTTAGTAGTCTACGACTTTATATGAAGCATGTCATCATAGTAAGCCTTCTATTGAGCACATGTGTGTTTTTGGCTATTTGGCATATGCTTTGGTGACACAAACACAACACAAAAAATTGGATGATAAATCTGTCAAATGTATTTTTGTTGGTTATAGTGCTGAAAGCATAGGTTACAGGTTGTATCATCCACAAACAAAGCGTCTTCTGATATCACAAAATGTTGTGTTTGTGAAAGATTCTATTCAGCCCTTGTTGTCATGTACTAGGGTTAGTAATGTAAGCTCACAGGACATTTATGACACTTTGTTGTCTCTTTTGAGTGGTATAAGTTCAAATGTAAATTCCAATGAGGCAAATATACATCCAATGGGGGTTTCTAAAAATGTTATAGATCGGCCTATTATTGATGCAGATGTACATGATGTACCTAATGAGGAAAGGGCTGAAATTGAGCAGGCTAGAGGTATGCCAAAATGGATGGTGCATACATTGCGTGATAGTAAATTGGATGCACATTTTCTAGCCGCACTCGTTCAGGCTCTCGCCATTTAGCTTATGCATCAGAAGGTTATACTCTGGTTGTGTCTAGCTTACATGATGTTGATGAGCCTCTATCTTTTGATGAAGCGCAGAATTCAAAACCTTGGATGGCTGCCATGCAATCAGAATATGATGCATTTCTAGAAAATGACACATGGACTTTATGTGATTTGCCTCCTAGCAAAAAGGCCATTGGTACGAAGGGGGTTTACAAGTTGAAATGCAAGCCGGATGGTGAGATCGATCGCCATAAGGCTCGACTTGTTGCAAAGGGTTATGCACAACAAAAAGGCATAGATTATGAAGAGACTTTTGCTCCCACTTGTCGTATGACTACTATGCATTTTCTATGTGCATTGGCAGGTCATTTTGGTTGGGATGTACATCAATGAGACATTGTTACTGCTTTCTTGAATGGTGATATAGTTGAGGAAGTTTATGTAACGCAGCCTCGCGGTTTTGTCATAAAAGGACAAGAGGACAAAGTGTGAAAATGTAAGAAGGCTTTGTATGGGTTGAAGCAATCTCCTCATGCTTGGTATGAGAAAGCTGACACTCATTTGGTCAAACGAGGCTTTCGTAACAGTCCAACAAAAAGCACATTGTATGTAAATGTGAGGGTGATGTACTTCTCATTGTGGTTCTTTATGTCGATGATTTGCTGATCATTGGACCAAATGAGAGACATATTGCTGAATTTAAGGCTAATTTGAATGCTACTTTCAAGATGAAAGATTTGGGACTGTTGCATCATTACTTGGGTATACAGTTTAAGCAATGTGATGGTGGTATTGCCTTGTGTCAGAAAAGTTACATAGAGACATTGCTATGTAAGTTTGGACTTGAGAATTGCAAACCTATTGCCACTCCCATGGAAACAGGTTTGAAGTTGATTCTACATGATGCTGGTAATCCTGTTGATGTCACTCTTTACCAAACTGTTGTTGGCTACCTCATTTATGTATGCAACACGAGGCCACATATTCAGTTTGCAGTCTCACAGGTTAGTAGATTTATGCATAGCCCAGGGTCCAAGCATTGGCAGGATGTCACGAGGATTTTACGCTACCTTAGTGGCACTTTACATCTTGACTTGTTTTATCCCAATAGGGGATCATTGCCGCCAGATTTACATGCTTTTTCGGACTCATATTGGGCTAGTTGTTTTGACACGCGAGTGTCCACAAGTGGTTTTTGTTTCATGCTTGGCAGTTCATGTATATCATGGTTGAGCAAGAAGCAACCTACTGTGGCCACTTCGAGTTGTGAGGCTGAGTACATGGCAGTCTTCACAGCTATGGTTGAGTGTGTATGGCTCAGACGCCTTATGGCTGATTTGGGTGTTGGACAGGACACTGCCAACATTGTCTACACTGACAGTCAAAGTCCATTGGCAGTTGCAAGGAACCCAGTTTTTCATGCTTGCATAAAGCACATTGAGGTGCATTACCACTATGTCAGGGAGAGGCTCTCAGCAGGAGAGATCAGCTTGGCTTATGTGCCCACACAAGACAACCTTGCAGATCTTTTCACAAAGGCATTGTCTCGTGAGAATCTTGAAGCTTTCCGCAAAGCTTTGGGCTTACTCCCCTTTGTGGACTGATCATGTCCTCAGGGCATGGCACTTGCCTTTACTCATGTGCCAGCTCTCGTTCACCGCATCACTCCAGGGGGGATTTGTTACCATATACATGTGGTAGTAATGTGTGTGAACACACTCAGGACCGCCGGGGCATTTTTCCCCTCACTAGGAGGTTTTCCCCCCCATGCATTGTATATACGCCCTTTCATTCCAGGGCTATCTATCTTTCCATTGCACACTAAGTAAAACACTCTGTTGTGTGCCTTGAGCTTCCTTTGTCTTCTCCAAGCTATGTGTATTTTCTTGCAACCCTAATTCCGAGAGAGAGAGAGAGAGAGAGAGAGAGAGAGAGTCTCAAGAACCAATCAACCTTGGCAATGAATAATTGAATGTGTAATACAATGGAGGCAAGGGATTGCATATATAATAACCTCAGTAAATCTCCCTACCCAGACTTTGACAAATAAGTAAAATAAATACGTAAAAGCCGAAATAAATAATGGAATCCCTTTGGGCGGTTCACTTGAGATGGCAAAAAAGTCCAAGAAGGTGCCATAATAAGGGTGCATTTGCACGCAACAATGGCGGGGGTGGAGCATGCATTAGCAAATTTGTCTTTTATTGAGTGCAAATCCTTCGCCTTCGCGTCTTCTTCCTCTCAAAGGCGGGGGTAATGTCCAACTCTGCCAAAAACGGTAGAGTTGAGCAAGCGGGGCAATGTTGATGACGCACGCAAAGATGGAGTAAACCCCCGCATGCGGATTCTCTCTAATATGTAGTGCTGCTTCCAGATGCAAAAGCCAAGGTGCTAAAAAGGATGAGGGAGATGTTGGGGTCTTGGACTAGCAATCCATCGCGATTGATATGTGGATGCATGTGAGTGAGAGGAGCCAATCATGCAATCGTAGATGTATTCATCCTCATCCTTGTCAACTCCTAATCATGACACCAACTTCATAGCGAATGCAACCTTCCTGTTGTTTGCAATACATGCTCCATCCATGCTCTCCTCTTCCATCCCACATTCCACGATCCTTAACAAAATAGAATGCATCTATTTGACTAACACATGGGCGGGTTTGCTGGGTCCTCTTGCACACACAAGTTCACTTTGCCTTTCCACTATCCCCTGCGTGACTGTGACGGAGCTCGTGTCCCAACAATGTGTGGCTACAACATGGGATTATCATGCCAAACATGGCTGTTGAGGAGGTTCGACCACCACCTCACACTCATTAGCATCTAAACCACCAATGTGTTTGCTGCAGTTTGCACTCCACAAGTTGGCATGTTTCAATTGTGCTCGGAGAAACCTAGTAGTGGATATGACGGTTTCCCCTACCCCTCTTGTTTTTCCTTCCTTGGATAATATATCCACCATAGAGACTACAATCTGAGGAAACCGTTTCTAATGAAACAAGTAAAATGCTATGCTATGCTTAGCATTTGAAATAAAACTATTTAAAGGTTAGAAATGGTGTCTTTTTCTGCCGACGGAATTTTGACCTTTAACCTTAATGATTTTTACGTTTTTCCCATTGTGGGCACCTACTACTCCTCCCTACTTCTTCTTATTCTTCTTCTTCTTTTCTCTCTCTCTCTCTCTCTCTCTCTCTCTCAAAACTCACAATGGTGAGTGTGTTATATTATCCAGACCAAAAAAATACAACAACATGCCATGCTCGTGTTGAGCCATGACAACTTTACAAGAACATAGTTACATCGGTTGAAAGGGGTGCCACCTCATGATAGAGACAAGGCCTACCCCCTTACCTAGCAAGGTCAGTCATTGTTGTGCCAAAAGCCATGTTCCACTTATTGAGCCTGCGATGGGCGAGAGCAGCATTGAGCCACTACGTTGGACAGGCTGGGAGCACGGGACATGGAGGCACTGACACGGATAGGGACGCGAGAACTAGGGCGAAAGTTCGGCTCTTAATTTGGGAAGGCTGGCAGAACGAAAACGTTCCCAAAAAAATACAACAACATGCCATGCTCGTGTTGAGCCATGACAACTTTACAAGAACATAGTTACATCGGTTGAAAGGGGTGCCACCTCATGATAGAGACAAGGCCTACCCCCTTACCTAGCAAGGTCAGTCATTGTTGTGCCAAAAGCCATGTTCCACTTATCAGTGTTCACCTAGTTGCCAGTGGCAAAAATTGCAAACTCCAACACCCCCCCCCCCCCCCCCCCCCCCCCCCCCCCCCCCCTTTTCCCTGAGTTATCTCTATAAACCTAGCTGACTCCGTGGTATTTCAAAGATTCAATAGTTTCTAGCCTTCCACACTCGTCCCGACGTAGCAAAGGATCTCGTGGCTCTTGAACATTTCTCTATGTCTCTTATACAAAACATTCAAGTGTGTACCAAGTAGTATGTGGCCCTAATCCTTTTTTCATTTCTTTTTGCAAGAATCTAGGGAGATACCTCTGAGCTTGGGAGAGGGAAAAGCAAACCCAGGACACGGATATTTTTAAGCTAAAACCAACGGCATGCCGCGTGTAAGGGTGACGGTTTTTTGGGGCGCCTCTCTCTCTCTCTCTCTCTCTCTCTCTATTTGCCACCGCGGAGACGCGTGCTGGAGCACTGAGGTCGATGGGAGGAGGTTGAAGCACTGTCGCGATGAGCATGAACCAGTGTCGCGATGAGCATGAGCAAGTTTGGGCGATATGCGCGGTGCTGAGAGTTGGTGATATTTTTTAGCTTGAGAAGTGAGGAGCATGGTCGTCATACTCCTTTTTTTTTGCCATTCTTCGCTTTGGACTAACAGACTGTCGGGAGTGGAAGACAATTGAGATGCAGGCGTGAGTGTGGGAGACCATTGAAAATGTGTGCCCTGCTTGATTCTGTCTCCAATCTGTCGCTAGACGAGGCTCATGAGCACTGCGTGTGTGTGTGTGTGTGTGTGTGTGTGTGTGTGTGTGTGTGTGTGTGTGTGAGAGAGAGAGAGAGAGAGAGAGAGAGAGAGAGAGAGAGCCTGCGATGGGCGAGAGCAGCATTGAGCCACTACGTTGGACAGGCTGGGAGCACGGGACATGGAGGCACTGACACGGATAGGGACGCGGGAACTAGGGCGAAAGTTCGGCTCTTAATTTGGGAAGGCTGGCAGAACGAAAACGTTCCCAAATTTATTGTTTAGGGACATGCATATTGTACACTCATGGTTGGCCTATATAAATATCAACTTTGTTATAGTGTAGACTAGATATTATGGAATCCCCACTAGCATCATCATTGCAATATAGTAGGTACTCTAGCCGAATCTAACAAGAGTTTGGCCTGTATGGCGAGGGAAATGGTGATAGATGCAAATCTAAAGTTTAGGGGGCAAGTGGTTTAATCTTAGTCTACATAATAGACTTTTGGCCCCCAAAGGAGTATAGATAGAGCTAGGGGGGTTCACAAGTAAACTCGTTGGAAAATGTTGTAGAGTTGCCTCCACACTTGACTGGGATGAAGAGATTAGATACTGGAAAAACTCTGCTCTACAATGGTCTCCTTGGGGCCCTATTTTACAAGGTCTTGGTCTTGATCGCCATCGGACCAAGATTGCAAGAAGACTCAATAAGGAAGGTTTTGACACCCTAGCCTCTCTGTGGAATCATTGTGAAGGAGGATGGTAGTCTTTACAACGACTGACAGAGGTCAATAGCTCATCCCTTCAAAAAGAGGTCCTTGTTGGTAGACTCCTCGCTCTCCTTTCCCACTTTTTCCTCCCACCTTTCTTCACAATAGTTGAGTGGAAGTAGCTAGGGGGAAAGTCTCCCTTGACAAAGAGAGTTTATGAGAAGCTAGCTTTCTATGAGCAGTGGGTTGGGCATCTCAACAAAACTTGTTCTAAAAAGTGGAGCAAGATCAAATGGAGCCAGGTGTTGGAGAATATGTGGCTCTCCGAATGCAACAAGGGTCTGAAAGTTTTCCTCTAGAAAATGCTTTTGGTTTTTTGCCGATCAAGGACAAGGCCAATGTGTGGGGTCTTGGCGATGGTTCTTGCACCAGATGCAACCAACAAACTGAGACCATCTGCCATCTCATATGGGGATTTCCAACAATCAAGTGCTTCATTGGGACAGTTTGCAGAGAGGTGGTTCACCAATTGGGCACCCCTTTCTTTGGACGAGACCTTGCACTGGGCCATGCATTGGACAATGATGATATGAGGATGGAAATTTGTATAGTTAGAGCTATAGTCCTAAAAGCGATATGGGTTTCTACGAATGAACAACTATTCCAGAAAAAGAATGGCTAAATGCAAAGCTCACGCTGGAAATGGATTTTGTCAAGCATGAGGAAGGGGCTTCTTGAGAAGCATAAATTTGTAGCTTGGTTTAAAGGTATGATTAGGATCAATGGTCTCAAATCCCTCAAGGGGCTGTGTGCCCATTGAATTGAACTTTTTGTACTTGTTGGAACCACTGTGCATATTATTTTGTGTTAATTCGATACAAGCTCTAATGAGCATTTCAAAAGAAAAATCAGGCAGTTAAATGAAAAGTAAGAGCTTGCCTAATTTCAAATGTAAAGAGGAGAAGTTAAAAGTCCTCTGTGGCCATCCACAATGTTAGATATCTAACAAACTCTATTAGAGAATCATTGGTGAAACTTCATAGGTGGCCAATTTAATGGGGATTAAAACAAGTAGCCTCCCCCATCTTAGAAAAAGAAAAATCCTTGTATTAATTTAGGCTCATCGGTAGGTAGAAGAGAAATTCTAAAGGACTCAAGCATGAGGTGTATCGTTACAGAACTAGGAAGGTCGAGCAGTGTTGAGTATAAATAACTGGCAATTATAGTTGTTTGCTTGCTTGAATGTAGAGTTTCAAAGTCTCTCTCTCTCTCTCTCTCTCTCTCTCTCCCACTCCCAACATAGGCTTTATTCAAACCTTCCGATTAGCCTATGCTACATGTTGCTACTTTGGTGGAAGTGAGTACTCTTAGCATGCTACTGTTTGGGTGTAGGTCAGGTCATCTTCCTTGTTTCTGCATGCTGCAACCAACATTCTTTGTTCCCTATTGTAGGATAGTGCAACCTTATTTGGAATGAAATTTTTTTTCGCCTTGTTAACTTCTGTCTCTGCGTTGCTGTATGCTACCAGCATGGCCTTATTTAACTTCATCCATCTGCGTTAACGTCCTTGTTAGCCTGGGTATGAAAAAACAAAAAAAAAACCTACATAAGAGATATATCAGAGGTAAATTGATTGAATTTGAAAGTAATTACATTTTAGTTTATTTTTGCAAAACTCACAATAATGAGTGGGTTAAATTATCAAGACCAAAACAATACAACATGCCATGCTCATGTTGAGCCAAGACAACTTTACAAGACCACAATTGCAGTGGTTGAAAGGGATGCCACCCCATGATAGAGATAGGGCGTACAAACTTACCTAGAAGTGTCTGTCATAATAACTAATATCTAATTCTCCTATATGATTTTCTCATGTTAAACTGATCATTTAATATGGGGAAGTGCCAGGGGAAAAAAAGCTAGAATATTGGTTAAGCTGGCAAATCGGCCACAGTAGGGATCCAAAGGAGGGAAAATAGGGATCCAAAGGGGGGGCCATCTGCAAAAGAGTAATGTGAAAAAATGGGCTTAAAAGACCCTAAGGTTCATCCCATTAAGACTTCCAAAATGCTAAGGTTCCAAAATTCAAAGGTTGTGTCCAATGGTTAAGCTTAGGAAATTTGCATGCTTTGTATGTGTGTTAAAAAGCCTTCCCAAGTCCTACAAAGGAGGGGGTGAGCCCAAGAAGTAGGGGATGAGAGAGAAATACACACACACACTCACAAGCTTCCTTTACACACAAGGGGAAAGAGGGACACATGTCAGCTCCCTAGCCTAGATGCCCACAAGGTGTACTCAATCCCTATTGGATGGCCATGGAGGTGGACCAATGAGAATTAGGCTAGAGTAAATGTAGTTTAATTAATCTAAAAACACTTAATAAAAGAACCAATACGAATTAAGGTCTCTAGAAGACTATTGGACAGTCTCCCAAGGGGTCCAATGAGCATTCAGCAGCCCAATGGCTTACCTGATTCCTATTGGCCAAGAGGAAAAGGGGTCCAATGAGAGTTTAGTTGCATTAATTAATTACCTAAAGCTCTCACAAAAGGGGAAAGGGGGACACATGTCAGAAGGCTATCACTTATGCTTCTTAATACTCATTGGCTAGGCCTGGAAAGGGCCAATAGGGTTGCAACATGAGCAAATAGCAATAGGGGTCGACCAAGAGAGAGAGGGGGCTGATTTTCTCAAGGCATTATCCACACATACTCACACAAACTCATGTGTGAATCAAGAAGACTCTCTCTCTCCTTCTCAAGCTTTAATGGAAAGCTTATCACCTACTTCAAGCTTGTGAGAAGGGAGGCCTACATCAACAACTCTTGGATTTGTGATGCAAATCCAACCAAGAGACAAGATTCAATGCATGCTCATCTCCTCTACCATGATAAGTACTAAGCTAAGCTATGCTAATATGAGTGATTATGTGACGAGATGTACATCTTTCTCGTAAGACTACTTCTTCTTCCTCTCAATCTAATCTCATACCCCGCTAACTCTCACCATCATCGAAGGTGCGTGAGGTGTTGGGTCTGAGACCGTGAGGGAATTGATGTTGTGTTTGATAAGTGTTTTGCTTAGTGCTTGAAGTTTCCATATTCATTGCACTAGCTGGTATTGAAGGAGCACAAAGAACTGTATTGTAAAATGTCTTTGTTGATGGGAGAAACCATAATACAAAGCCTTTTGGAGGGGGGACTAGCTCCATGTAAATCCGGTCCTCAACTGTTGTCAATTGCTTAATTTCTCTCTCTTTTGAAGTATTGTTCATGCTATGTAACTAGGTGCTATACTTTTTGTTGCTCTCTCCACCCAAGCGCTCTTGTTATTATCATTAGGAATCTCTTCTAATGAAATTCTCACTATGTTCATGCTATTTTCCGCTACATGCAAGTTACTAGACCATTAAATGTTACATTGGTATCAGAACACAAGGTTTCTCTTTTCTTGCTCAAGAAGGGAGGTCCTCAAGCTAGCTATAAATGGTTGGTATTATTAATTGCATGTGAGTAAGTAGAATAGGGATTTTTCAGCCTTGCAGTCCGCCTGCCTTTGTGCAGTTAATGGGGCATCACCGTCGAGAGCTATGGTCTTAATAGTGGAGTCCTATGGGGCTTGCCTACGGCTTAACCACTATTGAGCTATTAAAAGTTTGACAGGAGCTGGTGTTGTTTTGGTGTTGAATGACCCTCTCTTCTATTCCTTGCAATTAATGGTATTTGAGCCACGAGTATAATAGCTGGACTGCTTTTTCTAAAGGGGTAAAGGGGAGGATCAGCTAGGGCTTAAGGTGCCAAAGTACACCTAAAACGTTTACACCAAAAAGTTGTTAGAATGGCTGACAATAGTAAAGAGAGTGAAATTAATGTTGATAGCTTTGATTTTGCTAATGAACAGGCTACTATCGATGCCCCTATGCTTGTTAACTACTCTGTTTCTAGGCTTCAACAAGCCATGGCAATCCATCCCTCCAAAGTGAAGTGCAACGGCAGCTTCGTGCTGATGGGATTCTCCAAGATCCCCACCATGACAAGAGAGTACCTAGGAATCCTCCTTGTGAAACTTCCAAAAGAGGCCTCTCTCCGATTCGGGAAAAAGAAGAGGATCCATATGAAGGGCTCAAAAATTTGCTTCTTGATGATGCATCTCCTTCCCAAAGGAGAATTCAAGAGCCTCCACCAAAGGAACGAGAAAGAAGCGAGTCTCCTGCCACCTCGGGGGAGATGGCTCCACAAAGGTGACGAGATAAACGCTCTCCATCACCTCCAAAATGGAGAAGACCATGGCATGCTTCTCCACACCATATTTCAAAGAGGGATGAAAAAAAGCAAGAGAAGAAAAAGGCAAGAAAGAGGACACCCTCTTTCTCCATCTTCTTCATCCTCTTCCTCTTATGAAAGTGATGGTGAAGACAAAGAAGATCAAGGCAAGAAAAAGGCAAGAAAGAGGTCACCCTCTTCTCCATCTTCCTCAAATTCGTCATCTTCTGAAGAAAGTGATGGTGTAACTTTTGAACCATCAAAAAGAAGAGGCCCTAGGAAATCCTATGCCGCATGGAAGAGGTCATCCAAGCTCAAGAAGTTCAAAGAGGGAGAGAAGGCGGTATCTCTTTCCTTACCTACGATGGCACCTTTGGTGCTACAGACAAAGTCTTGGCCTTCATCCAACAATTCGATGCGGCCTTTGGAGATGAGGGCTTCACGGAGTCCTCTAAGCTAAGCCATGTAGCTATGCACTTTCAAAAGTCCTCCAGGCAATGGTGGTCTAGCCTACGGGCCAACAGTGAAGCTCCACGAACATGGAAAGCTTTAAGAGCTTCCAGTATGAAGCAGTTTTTGGGCACCGATGCCAAAGACAAAGTACTCACCGAATGGTGAAGCTTGAAGCTCTCTCCTTATGAATCCATTCACAAAATGTAGACAAGTTTTGGGACCTACAACTCAAAGCCACTATCTTCAAAAAGTTGGATTTTGGAGAGCAAAAGCAACAATTTTGTGCGGGCTTAATTGAAGAAATGGCGGAGTATGTCAACTCCCAAAGGCCACACACCATATCGGCGGTTATACACCATACTATGGTGGCTTCTCAAATCAATTTCCAAACAAGGGCTAAGAGAAATTATAACCCCATGGAAAACAAGGGTTCCAATGAGCCTAAGGTGAAGGACAATGTCCAAAAGTCTCCTAAGGGCAATTCCAACAAAGCTAAGGAGAAGGAAGTTTACAAAGGCAAAAAAAAAACTCTCTCCTAAAGAGCTTGAGCGTTATCGCAAGGATAACCGATGTTTCAAGTGCGGCGAGCAAGGGCATGCGTATCGTGCTTGTCCCCAAAAGAACACCTGCCATGAACCTCCTAGAGCTACCTTGGTCAAAATCCAAGAGGAGGAAACTCACCACAAAGGATCTCCTCTATGCCATGCTTGGGGAAAGGTAAGAGAACATGATGCTTTTATTCTCTTTGACCCTGGTTCTACTCACAATTTCATATCCACAGAGTTGGCCACCAAGCTAGGCATACAAGCTTACGAGATGGGAGATGTCCTACCTGCAGACGGTGCTTTCAAGGGGCAAGAAGCTTCACTCATTCCCTTAATGAGGAAATTGAGGCTCCATGTCCAAAGCTATGTGGACAAAGAGAACTTCTTTATCTCTCCTCTCAAGCATGAGGATGTAATCCTAGGGGCACCATGGTTTGATCGCATGGCTACCATGTTAAATTCCCTGAAATAAGAATCTACTTTAGGTTCAGAAACAAAGATATGTACATAGATGCCAAGCAAATGGGTAACACCATACCCATTGTACATACACAAGCTTTCAATAAGTCAATTATCCAATTTTCTCAAAGGGTTTCAAGATGTCTTTATTGACGACATCCCTTGTGAGCTACCTCCTAAACGAGGCAATGATGACCATGCAATTGAACTTCTTCCAGGAAGTTCACAGCCTAATAAACCTCCTTATAGAGTTTCTCAAGCTTGAAAAGAGGAGATTATGCGGCAAGTGCATGAGTTAGTTGAGAAGGGCATGGTTAGGCCTAGCTCATCTCCATCTTGTTCTCCTGTGCTATTAGTGCAAAAGAAAGACGGCACATATCATATGTGTGTCAATTATAGAGCACTAAATAGGATCACTATCAAGAATAGGTTTCCCGTTCCACGGGTAGAAGACCTATTTGATAAGCTACAAGGATCCACCTACTTCAGTAGGATTGACCTAAAAAATGGCTATCATCAAATAAGGATAGTTGATCAAGACATTGTAAAGACCCCATTTCGCACTACGTTTGGAGTTTACGAATACGTTGTCATGCCTTTTGGCTTGACCAATGCACCAACCGCATTCAACCGCTTGATGGAGAAGCTATTTAGGCCTCACCAAACCTTTACTAGAGTGTTCTTTGATGATATCATCATCTACTCTAATTCATTAGACGAACACAAGCAACAACTCCAGGTAATATTTCAAGTTCTAAGAGAGAATAAACTTTATGTTAATCGAAAGAAAAGTGAATTTTTCTTACAAGAGATTCAAACACTATATTAGAGAGTTTGAGACTTTAGAGCCATTGTGGGAATTACCAATGTCTTGAAGATTTGGCCATGTGGAAAATTCTCAAATACTTTTTTAAGGCCAAAGACTTCCATAAGGTAGTACCTGAAAAGCTCTTCCAGACCATGCTCTCAAAAATTTGGCTAAGATTTGGCCATTGGTCAAATCTTAAGCTTCTTTTGAAAATGGGAATTGGGAGATTCCCAAATTGAATAATATGGTGTTTTCAATATTTAGGTCACATTATCTCTCAAGATGGCATCCAAATGGATCCATCAAAATTAGAGGTAATAAAAGGATGGCCTAAACCAAGGAATCTTCATGAACTAAGAAGCTTTATAGGTATGTGTGCATACTATAGATGCTTCATAGAAAAGATTGCACTAATAGCAGGACCATTACATGACCTAACAAAGAAAAACGTTAGCCACACATGGTCTGCCAAGGAGAACAATTCTTTCAAAAAGCTTAAAGAAAATCTTATCTCTCAACCTGTGCTTACACTACTGGATCTCTCAAAGCCATTTGAGGTCCAATGTGATGCTTGTGGTGATTGCCTTGGAGCTGTTTTGCTCCAAGAAGGACACACCATAGCCTATGAAAGTCGAAGGCTTGATCCTGTTGAGCAAGCTCTAGGCATATATGAAAAGGAACTCCTCGCAGTTCTACATGCCTTAGACTCACGGAAGCACTATTTATTGGGGACTCCTTTCATTCTGTGAACGGATCACCAAAGTCTTAAGTACTTCATGACGCAAACAAAGCTCTTCGACAAACAAATGAGGTGGGAAATTTTCCTTTCACAATTTCATTTTCATATTGCTCACATGACTGGCAAGCATAATCAACTAGCCGATGCACTCTCAAGACGGCCGAGAGTGAATGCAGTTTCCATAGCAACTCAGGATGATCTATCTTCTATGATAGATGAGTATGCTATTGATCCCGATTTTAGAGATGTGATTTTGGCCATTGCACTAGGGAAGAAAGAGGAACCATTTACTTTACAAGATGGTTATCTTCTCTATGGCAATAGACTATGCGTTACTAACTCACTCCGTATGAAAGTATTGTATGAATATCATGCTCCTCCTTATGAGAGGCATAGAGGGATTAAGTCTACCCTAAAGGGGATTGAAACATATTTCCATTGGCCTACCATGAAAGCGAACATACAAGAGTATGTCTCTAAATGTGTGGTATGCCAAAAGACGAAGTTTGATAGAGGGAAGCAACCTGGATTGCCTCAACCTTTGCCAATCCCTAATTCACCATGGGAGAGCATATCCATGGATTTTATCTTTGGATTGCCTAAGTCTATCCATGGGAATACAAGAATATGGACGATAGTAGACATGTTCAGTAAACAAGCTAATTTTATACGTGTCAAAAAGACTATCAAAGCCCATCAAATGAAAACCCTCTTCATTTCACAAATCTTCAAGTACCATGGCTTGCTAATGTTCATAGTGTCAGATAGAGATCCTAGAATGATGAGTAATTTTTGGAAGGGTCTCTTTGAGAATCTAGGAACAAGGCTAAACTTCTCTTCGGCCTATCACCCGCAAACGGATGGCCAAAGTGAAATAGCTAACCTAACAATTCTCGATCTACTAAAAACCTATGTAACGGAAGTAGATCAAAGATCCCAATGGGAGAAGTACTTACCCTTAGTGGAGTATGCCTATAATAATACTGTACATACTTCCACTGGAAAAGCAACTTTGGAGGTAATTGAGGGAAGATCAAGAAGTCCCGTGCTACTTAAGGTACACGGGAAGATCTTCGCTGCAGATCAGTATAATCGAGACCTACAAGAATCTTTCCAAAAGATTAAGGATGCTATCTCTATCTCACAGCAAAGGGAAAAGGCTGCTGCTGACAAGCACAAAAGAGTCCAAGCCTTTAAAGAAAATGATTGGGTCTTACTCAAATTTCCCAAGGCTCAATTAAGGCACACGACGGGCAAGAATCCTACTAGACACCAAAAGTACTATGCTAGGTTAGCAAAAACGGTACTACGGTCCCTTCCAGATTCTTAGGCCAATCAATGAAATGGCCATTGGCTCATACACAATGCTTTCCATGTGAGCCTACTAAAGCCTTACAAAGGAGAGCCACCCCAAGAACCAACTATTGAAGACCCACCCAAGATCGAGGAGAGCCACCCCAAGAACCAATTATTGAAGACCCACCCAAGATAGAGGACCAAGAAGAGGTGCTGCAACCCGAGTCCATTCTCCGACATGAAGACAAGGTACTAAGAGGTGGTAAGATTATCTGATGATATCTTATTAAGTTTAAGAATTATCATTTTGAAGATGCTAAATGAATGCAAGGCATACAATCAAAGGATAACCTAAACCTTGTCAATGCTTCCCAAGAGTAAGCAAATGTACAAATATTAAAAATGAACAAAGTTTTTGTCTTATAAGACTCTCTTTTTCTTTATTGTGCACAAAAATGAAGTAGTATGCATGATTAGATCAGGTTTGCGGGGAGACAACGTCTCTCGAACACCAAGTAGAGCTTGTCACTCTACTATAAAATATTGATAGGACTAATGTTCAAACATTCTTGTGGCAGCTTAGGCTCTCAAGCGCCAAATGGACTAGTCATCCATTCTGCAATGATGTCGTAGGGTAACATAGTGATCCTCTACCTGCTAGGAAAAGGACTAATGAATATGCTTTATCTTCTCTACCCCATAGTCGAGGACGACTATGATTTCAAGAGAGAGGTAATGTCATAATAACTCATATATAATTCTCCTAAATGATTTTCTCATGTTAAACTGATCATTTAATATGGGGAAGTGCCAGGGGAGAAAAAGCTAGAATATTCGTTAAGCTGGCAGACCGGCCACAATAGGGATCCAAAGGAGGAAAAATAGGGATTCAAAGGGGGGGCCATCTGCAAAAAAATAATGTGCAAAAATGGGCTTAAAAGACCCTAAGGTTCATCCCATTAAGACTTCCAAAATGCTAAGGTTCCAAAATTCAAAGGTTGTGTCTAATGGTTAAGCTTAGGAAATTTGGATGCTTTGTATGTGTGTTAAACATCCTTCCCAAGTCCTACAAAGGAGGGGGTGAGCCCAAGAAGTAGGGGATGAGAGAGAAATACACATACACACACTCACAAGCTTCCTTTACACACAAGGGGAAAGAGGAACACATGTCAGCTCCCTAGCCCAGATGCCCATAAGGTGTACTCAATCCCTATTGGATGGCCATGGAGGTGGACCAATGAGAATTAGGCTAGAGTAAATGTAGTTTAATTAATCTAAAAACACTTAATAAAAGAACCAATACGAATTAAGGTCTCTAGAAGACTATTGGACAGTCTCCCAAGGGGTCCAATGAGCATTCAGTAGCCTAATGGCTTGCCTGATTCCTATTGGCCAGGAGGCAAAGGGATCCAATGAGAGTTTAGTTGCATTTATTAATTACCTAAAGCTCTCACAAAGGGGAAAGGGGGACACATGTCAGAAGGCTATCACTTATGCTTCTTAATACTCATTGGCTAAGCCTGGAAAGGGCCAATAGGGTTGCATCATGAGCAAATAGCAAGAGGGGTCGACCAAGAGAGAGAGGGGGGACTGATTTTCTCAAGGCATTATCCACACAAACTCATGTGTGAAGCAAGAAGACTCTCTCTCTCTCTCTCTCTCTCTCTCTCCTTCTCAAGCTTTAATGGAAAGCTTATCACCTGCTCCAAGCTTGTGAGAAGGGAGGCCTACACCAATAACTCTTTGCTTTGTGATGCAAATCCAACCAAGAGCCAAGCTTCAATGCATACTTACCTCCTCTACTATGCTAATTACTAAGCTAAGCTATGCTAATATGAGTGATTATGTGAGGAGATGTACATCTTTCTCGTAAGAGTACTCCTTCTTCCTCTCAATCTACTCTCATACCCCGCTAGCTCTCACCATCTTCGAAGGTGTGTGAGGTCTTGGGTCCAAGACTGTGAGGGAATTGAGGTTGTGTTTGATAAGTGTTTTTCTAAGTGCTTGAAGTTTCCATCTTCATTGCACTAGCTAGCATTGAAGAACACAAAGAATTGTATTGTAAAATGTCTCTCTTGATGGGAGAAACCATAATACAAAGCCTTTTGGAGGAGGAACCGGCTCCATGGAAATCCGGTCCTCAATTGTTGTCAATTGTCTTATTTCTCTCTCTTTTGAAGTATTGTTCATGCTATCTAACTAGTTGTTATACTTTTTGTTGCTCTTTTCACCCAAACACTCTTGTTATTCTCATTAGGAATCTATTCTAATAAAATGCTCACTATGTTCATGCTATTTTCCGCTACACACAAGTTACTAGACCATTAAATGTTATAGGGTCAGTCATTGTTGTGCCACAAGCAGTGTTCCACTTATCCGTGGTCATTCGTTTACCAATGACAATAATCGCCCCCCTGCTTTCTTGAGTTAAACCTGTGAACCTAGCTATTCCCATTGTATTTTCAAACACTCGACAGTTTCTCGCCTTTGAGATCTGTTTAAAGAAGCAAAATCAAACAATTTGAGTTACGATAAGGATCTCTTAGCTCTTGAACACCTTCCCTCCCAGGAAAAGATCATAGGTTGAGTTAGATTTCCTCATATTAATAATTACCCCCCCATCCTTTGGTGTGTGATGGTACCTATGGCCTATGGAAGGCCCCTCTCTCTCTATACTCTCATTTAATAAGGCTCGAAAAAAAGTGCCCCACAAGCAACACGATACGTTGGATTGTTTTTGGCCTCATGAGCTTCTTCTACCTTAGGGACTGCCTAGACCTTTATACTCTCAATCGAGGTGGCGAGCCTCCATTGGTTTAAGAAAAGGCGCTCAGTTTTCAGACCGTCCACAGGAACGGGCAGCCTTCCCTCCTGGGCCCCTCGTCACTATATGACACGGCTCCCCAGCCAGGGGGGGGATCTATGGTGGGAAAGAGAAACGCAAATCGGAGCAAAAATGGTACCCCGAGTTCAGTCCTAGTTCATCCCCTAGTTCACCCGCTTCATAGGGTGTGGGTCGAACCCGAGACGTCTCGGTTTGCCACACGAATGTCTTACCACCACGCTCGCGCGTCGCTGCCCATGTTGGCATGGCACATGATCACACCCTAGTTTACCCGGCCCTAGTTCACCCTTAGTTCACCCACCCCTAGTTCATCCCTAGTTTACCCCGATCCGATGGCTGAGATTAAAGCTGCCTCGCCCCCCCTAAAATTGGGCCCTAGATCCCCTCTGAGCCAGAGCTGTGCCATATAGTGACGAGGCCCTCGAGACAGAGGCAAGTCCGGGTACTTTTGGGCGCTGAACACGGACAAGCGTTTGATCTCTTGCCCTCGTCTGCAGCAGCGAATGAAATTCCCTGCTTCAATCACTGAGGTTTTATCTGGAAGGTGAAGGCGCGCCGAAGCAGGTGCTATACGCAGGCTAGCAGCATGGCCGGTGAAGATGAATTTGGCCTCTGGCAGCCGCTGGTAGAAGTGGTGCCTGGTGTTGTTTCCAAATTTCATGGGAAGACAATCGATAGGAAGGTTGCGTCCTTCCTCTTGAAACAAGTGTTTCTTGAAGCCCAGAAGGTTGGGAAGTGTTTTTCAGGTGGTGGTGAGATGAGCAAGGAATTGGAATACAGGCCTGTCATGTGCTCTCTGCTTGCTGCTTTGGGAAACCTGGCCCCTCGGCTTGGCGAACTACTTGATGGGGAGGACCCTAAGCACAAGGACCGGCATGTCATGGTGGGACTAGAGCAAACCATCGTAGGCATAGATATCGACATGATGGATGAAGGGTCGGAACAATCTCAACAACTCGCCTCGTCTTTCATGTCAGAGGGCTCGGATTTGTCAGGATGGAGCTTTTGTGGGGCTAGTTTTTGTCATGAAGATGTACAAATTTGAAAGTTCATGAAGTAGTTGATGTGCGGTGCTACTTGGCCAATCTGACTTCGCGTAAGCAGCCAAAGCTGCCAGGTGCTGTTTTTGAGATGAAGTGTTTTGTGGATTGGCTAGGAAAAGCTCTTTACCAGAGTGCCTACCATGCATGTATAGCTGCAATGCAAAACATTGATCATGGGAGGTGCAAGAAGGTCCATGTAGTCGTGCTTGGGATTGGTTGGCTTGGTGTTGCTGAAGTTGATCCAGTTGGCACCCTGGAGATAGGGCAGAAGAACAAGATTTCTCTGGAGGCTGTTGCAGCCTTCAAAAAACAGGTGGTTGTCAAGTGTGAGCAGCTAAAGAAAAAGGGGAAGACACAAGAAGCAGATTTTCTCTCGACGAAGTATAACCTTGATGACAAGGCATTGCTTCAGTGGTTTGAGAGAGAAATCAACTGCAACATGAACCTTAAGGCCAAAGCACTTAATATGACGTCTAGTTCAAGTCGCTTATATGAGCCATTCTTCAGCAAGAGAGCTAAGATCCTTGTGGGGAAAGTGACATACAGGAGGCTCACAATCCCCATGTTGCGTTTCCCAGTCAAGGAGGGCGATTTCTTGCAAGATGACTTGCTAGCTATTTGTGGCATTGCCAGAATTCTTTATGGCGACAGTGTCATTGAATGGAAATTGTCTGTTGTCCAAGCTCTTGCATCCCAGCGCCAACAGGAGCTAGTTGATGAATTTGAAGCCCTCATTAAGAAAACTGAGGGGTGACCTTTAACTTACTCAGTAGATATATGCTAGCCATATAAGTGTAAAATGCTTTTAAATAACCTTTTGTAAGGGTTGCCTCATAAAGATGCTCAATCTATTGTTTGTAAGACTTTGACCCTCCTGTCTAGGAGCCCGAAAATAGTGATGCCTCTTGATAAATGTTTCTCTCAAATGACTTTGGATCTTCATGTGTGTACATGGATCTATATGTATAAGTATTTGAGTGTATGCAAAAGAAATCAGGAAGTGTGCGCGTATAGAAGTGAATCATGTGCCACCTGCGTTAGGTATGCAAAAGAGGAAATCCGGTTGTGTATTCGGATTTTATTTGTATATGCTTCAGAGGGAGTCAACAGGGTGTGCTTGAAGGGTTGATCAAGAGGAGCCTTCCGCTAGCAATATGAAGATTTGAAATGGCTGGAGGCCTCTTTATTTGTTGGCACTCCTTACTTGCATGGAGTGATATAGGCGTGGAGCCTATGAAATGTTGTACACAATTCTTAAACTTGTCGAAGCTATTTTAAGATGCTACTTTTCAGAGTTCCTTTTGAGCCACACTTCAAATAAAAATAGCTTTTGTGTAATGCCGATAGCAGTAGCGCAAGGAGATTCAAGCAAGTAGGAGAGCAAGGTATGTTGCTATAGTTCACTACTACAATTGTGTGTGTGTGTGTGTGTGTGTGTGTGTGTGTGAGAGAGAGAGAGAGAGAGAGAGAGAGAGAGAAGATGAAGAGAATTTAAACTTAGGAAACTATCCTAAGAGACCTTAAAGAGCTATCCTACGAGGAGAGTTGAACTCAAGACCTGTTATTCAAGAGGAAAATAGCATAACCAATCTACCACACTTGAGAGAGAGAGAGAGAGAGAGAGAGAGAGAGAGAGAGAGAGAGAGTACATCATTATAAAAATGTAATATTAGAGAGCATTTCTGAGAGAGAGAGAGAGAGAGAGAGATGAAATGATATATTAACGTCTTCAAATGGCCAAAACGATCGATGAGAACAATCTGTTACAAGCTGGTGAATCTGATACCATGTCTGGGTACAAAAAAGAGATGCTAAAGTGAATCTAGAAGTGCTACAAGCTAGAACTGTGTGGGATATGTATGATCACTGATACGTTGGGTGCCCAATACAAGAGGGTGATATAATGGGTCATGAATCTATCCTCATTTGTACTCTAGATATCGAGACAATATGGCTTGAATCCTCTATTGTAGTCTCTGTTGATGCTGTGAAGCTCTTCTCCTCAGTTGCAAGCATCTTGATCTCCCTAGTTGTCACGTGCACATGGCTATGTGTGCCACGTGGACATGCTTCATCGACTTCCATAGCCAGTTTTCTCCTTCTTCCTAGATATGAGTGTCTAGAATTCTATGAGGATTAGTACCGGTAATTTTGTGAGCCCGCCATTGTGCGTACGACAATGCGCCTTGAGCGTAGGAAATGCAAACACTATATACCGGGGTTATAGCTGTGGTGTGCTTGTGCGACTCGCCTAGAGGGTAGTTGACTTGGTGTGCACGCTCTACCACCTCGAGCATGGATATTTGCAATCATAAATTCTTCGACATGGCAGATCGTATCATTGAAGACATGAATTGGAAACATGAAGTTGTTGATTGCGAGTATCAAGATTTGTTAGCAGCCTATGACGACAAAGGAAGGCGCCATCCAGATCAACCTATTAGCTTTGGAGTCTTGGCAACGTTTGAAGAACCATATCTCCCATTTTTCTTGGAGAATTCCATCATTCCAGAAGAGGCATTGCATCGTCATTGATCTGTACGCATCTTTGGCAGCACATCGGGTCCACACCATCTGATTGGTAGCTATCAGTCCAGAGCCAAGGGTTCCAATCGGAGGGAAATGCCGCGGGAGTTTGCAAGCATCGTGATCCTAAATTCGCAGCCACATCCCGTTGTAGAGATGAGGATTCATCTAGAGCTTCCATCATATGGAAATTTAGTCAAAGCCCCAAGAGGAGCCTCTATCTTTAAGGAGCTACTTGGCGGTTTCATGAGACATCATACAGAGTACTTGCCATGATTCGTGGGCATTCCAAAGGACATATCCATCTTTATCTCCCATTTGGCGTTGCTCTCACCAATCTTCCCACGTAGGGGCAGCATAGGCTGGCCGGCAACCCTTGTGGACATCGGCATTTGCATATCCCGCCATTCGCTTAATGAGCATCCATCCAGTTTACAGTGTGGTTCACACCATCTGAGTTGGGGCAACAAAGTTTATTGTAACAAGGGAATCATTGATCCAGGAGGTAGTCCATTGTTTGCGAGTAGATGCATTATCACCATCCTTGTGGTTTGGACATTTCCACATCATCCACGGGAGCCTCTCTCTTAAAAGTCGATGTGTAGAACATCATCTAGAAGGAACTTCATCTGAGGCCATTTTTATGTAGTGCATGGAGTTTGGTACAATTACCTCACCTTAAGCAAGTGGGGATGTCCCATGCACATGGCTGTGTGCCACATGGACATGCTTCATCGGCTTCTAGATCTAGTTTTTCCCTTCTTTCTAGATAGGAGTGTCTAGAATCCTAGGAGAATTACTACAGACATTTTTGTGAGCCTACTTGAGGACTTGCATGTCTGGACGAGTCCAGGTTTTCTAGTTTTGGAACCCTCTTGCGTAAACGGTTTGTACACGCATTTTGACAAATGTTATAACACTACGATGGGCATCTGGCATGACGTGCATGTAGTTTTAGGTTACAGGAATTCAACGAGCCATTCCTTGCATCAATCAGATTTCCAAGTGGACAAATGTGCGACAGTTTCACTTGAAACCTGGCCTTGGTCAAAAACTTATAAATTATTTTTTTTAATGATTTAAGTTGGTGGGGTGGTGGACAGTTTACCCTACCTACTTCTTAAAAAGTTTATAACTAGTATCTTGCTCTATAAAGGTAGTAGTAGAGCCAGCGTTTTGGATCAGATAAGCCATCGCCAAAGATCAGCCCAACATTTTTGCAGATTTCAACGTTAGCAAATTCAGCCAGCTAGCACCAGTGTTTTGGGCAACAAAAATTCACCATTTACGGTAGATTGAGTCCTAGCGCCAGCGAGAGCATTTTAGATCAGTCAACATTTTTTTTTTCAACCCATCTTTGTCATGGAGACGTGCGAGATCAGCAAGTGACATCCTTCAAACATGCAGTCCGGTCGGCAACCCATTGAGCATCCTCTCAGCCATTCCCTCGCTGGCATCGAGGGTTCCATTGTTGTCCATCATTGTCATAATCAAGCTCTGTATTTCCCCCCCTTTATTCCTCTCACATTGGGAGCACAATTCAGCACCAGATTTTCCCCTTGGTGGCCATCTACAATCAATCCAAAGGTGCTTCAAATCAACCTTGAAGGTGCCTCGTCCCGAGGGGTTACCCTGGCGACATTCCCCATTCGAGTCAGTAGAGTTTGCACTTGAGGTATTGCATGTGTGTACATTCTATTTACACAATCTAAAGCAAATAGGCAACAGTGTGGGGGCCCCTTGAGAGGGTTGGTTGGGACCCCATCATGTGTCATTCACCTCTCTCTCTCTCTCTCTCTCTCTCTCTCTCTCTCTCTCTCTCTCTCTCTCCACATCTCTAACGCACTCTTTTATTCCCTCTCTTTCTAGAAAAGTAAAAGGAACCATCATTCAAGCTAAAAGGAATCACTAATGCAAGGAAAGAAAGAAAAGGATTTGTGAAAGTGCAAAACCTAGATCTTAATTGTTTCAATTTTGCTACACCTTACACTATCTCCAATGCTCGAGGAGTTCACTAAAGTATATGTAACATAGCATGTGCGTTCAATAGAAGGGATTTTGATTTCTTGTAAATTTACAAATTCATGTGTACAATGGGGGTATAAGGGATTATTAAGAAAATTTTACTTAGTGAATGTCTCGGGGATCTATGAGAGTACCGTGTGTGTAAGTATGAGCTGAGCTTTGTAGTAGTGGTTGGTCCTCTATCTATCGAGTGTCTCGTATGAAGAAATTAGTAATCTATCTCTAGGATTGTCTCTCTTCAAATCTCCTCAATGAATTTTCTCTTCGTCTTGGTAACGTAAGTAGATACAGTATGGTAAATTTTTGGTCTTGATAGCTCATCACTCTGAAAAAGGGTCTAAAGCCTTCTTGAAATAGACAGTGGAAATGATCCTGTATCTCATAATTCACTTTGCACTGACATATATAATGTATCTCGGTCTCTGGCTCAATATGGCATAGGCGGCATATTCTGGTGGTATCACTTTGAATCAACTAGTCTCAACATCAAGCGGGTGTGAAGATGTTTGTATCTGACCAATGACATACCATAACCAATGAGATAGATGTGTATCCATATAGTTGGGTCAAATGTGAGTTGGAGAATATGCTCTTTATAGAAAACCATCTTTATGGAAATCCATCTTCCCCAAATTTAAACCCCATAGAGCATAGTGAAGCTACCAAGGTATCAAAGAGCTAGAGATTTGTTCAGGGTTCCTGGAATTCAACCTGCGAACACATCTTCTCCAATTCTCCCAAGGTTGTATATGCTTTGGTCAGACTAGTCTCTGTTGCTCTCTTTAAAGAAAACCTTGGCCCAGTGAAGACTTCCGCAAGATAAGTGTATGCATTGTGTACTCCACAATCTCTAGACCATAAGTGAATGTAATTTTTGATCTCCTAATCCACTACGGTGTGGTGGTTTTACCAAGGTTTCCAGACAATCCAGTATCATCCGCAAAGCTATGTGATGCATCTAGACGTTGTTGCATACCCTCTGATGAATTTTAGATCAACCCAATATCATCATCATATAAATGGAATCCATGACCATGCAACCTGGGCACCTCTGTCACCCTCTTTGTCAATGTAATTAAAAACCTCATCTATTTACACACCAAATAGAGTGGGGGACAACGGACAACCTTGTTTCATCCCAATAGTAGAGTGCACTAAATCAGATATCCTTGTAAAGTGCATACATGTCCCAACATTGATCTGTATAGAGCCATGATCCCCCAAATCAACTCTTTGGGCACTCCCATCTCCAATAGTTTGCGTATCTATCTAGATCTGGGCATCATGTCAAATGCTTTGCAAAAATCCACAAAGCTACAATAAATCCGTCTCCCATGTGTCCTACCCTCCTTAATGGTGGCTCTGAGTGCCAATATATGGTCAAGAGTAGAGAAGCCTCTCTTGAAACCACATTGGATGTGCTGCTATCGTACCCCCCTCTCTTTGCCCATATGATCAAATGTTGCTCAAGGATAGATGTGTACAATCGTGCCAATGTGTGCTGAATCATAATAGTATGGTATCTCCCAGGCTTCGTAGGATCACCTGCCTTGAAGGTAGGCACAAGACCCTCCCAAAAATTATTGATCTTTCTTGGATCTCTATTGCATACTATAGATGCTGGTAAGCCATGGTAATTAAAGACCTATGAGATAAAGAGGGTTTCCATATGGTATGCTTTAATATTCTTTTTGATCCGTATAAAATGTGCTTGATGGCTAAATCGATCTACTCATGTCTATATTCGCGTGTTCCAATGTATAGACTTGGATAATGTCACAAAAGACAAAAGCGTAAACTAACATTTAAAATAACTTCATATACTCAAGAGAATTGAGAAGTGAGAGAAAATCTTGACACATCATTGGGGACCAAAAGATGGGCTGGTCTCCCCCATAAAGAAAATATATTTATTACTAAGGGTAAGGGAGAATCTTTACTAGCACAGAAACATGGCAAACGCCCATCCTCAATTCTTTCTTGTTCTTTTTCTGCTTCTGAGTGAGGGAGATAGAAAACTACTTTCTAATTGCTAAGAGGATTTTTCCCTCTTTTGTGAGATTTTGGAAGCTCTCTTAATTGAGAGTCTATCTTCTACAAACCTCCTCGAAAGCTCTCAAAGACGAGAGTCTATCTTTCGCTAATTGGTGTTCTTCAAATCTAAACATTCTTGATATAAACACAAGAAATAAACACATAAAACACACACACACACACACACACACACACACACATGCACATTCCAATGCTAAAACAGAGGCCTTTTTCATGATGGAATTGCACCACACTTTGCATATGTGTAGGGTAAGTAGAGAAGACAGAACACCTAGTGTGCATGCATTTAGCAAGAAACAGATCCGAACCTGTATATTCACGGTGAGCCTTGCCGATACTTATGCAAAATGTGATGCGCGTAGCACACATTAAAAAAGAATGTAAATAGTTCTAAAAAGAAACTAAATACTTTCAGTCGCAATCTTTTGCAAACCTTGCTGAAACGTCTGAATGGCAATAGAAGGTAAAACATTGATCACTTCTAGGTACACACAATGAAACTTTTTCATTAACAACTTATAGCCTTGCTATATGTATAAACAACCATCTGTAATGTTGTTTAGCAGTACTTGTACCTTAACAAGTCATTTCTGGCCACGAAATTGCTCCTGATACGTCGTGCTAGAAATGGTCCAGAAAACAGATGTGACCAGCACCTAGGGACTTTGTCGTGACACATAATTGAAATAATGACGCCAGTGTCAGTCCAGAGACTCATATTCTCCACATGTGGAATATGTCTCATGTAAGGATTTGTAAAAAAGAACATCCTTCAAGTACAAGATGTACTTGTGTGTGGAGGTACTGGAAAACACTCCGCGACAAGAGTGAGAGGACCCTCATTAGTTTGCTCCACACTGGCTAAACTGAACTCCTTGAGTTCCTAGACCATGTTGTATCCCATGTGACAACATTTGCCAAATTGAACCCTACAAGTAGGTTCGTAACAGCATAAGACAGAAAGATAGATTGGACACTTGGCCCAAATACTTTGTGCCGACATGCCCTTGGCATGGCTCTGTAACATTCAAGCATACTTAGACGTCTTGAAAAACCAAGCAAATCATACTAAAAATGGAATAACACCAAATCAATAGATGCGTACCTTGAGATTTGAACGTAATGTACACCTACCGCTATTCAAATGGAGAGGAACACGTCGTCCACATTTGAAAAAAAACAAGCAACATTGCACTAGAAACCTTGGGTGTTGCCTTCACAATCCAAACCCGTTGAGTAGAAGCTACGTAGTCAACCGCCTTGGTAAGATCCTTTGTAGAACTGTGCAACTAGTAGGTAACGATAACCAACATAGGCAATCGTGTACAAAATGATTGGAATCAACTTGGAAAGTGTGTCTGTCCGCTATCGTGTTTGGTAGATTGCAGAATTCTTTCCTTGAAAGTATAACTGGGAGAGATCAACTGTGATCCTCAATGCAGATCAAACTGTGATCCTTAATGCCTATGGGGTGATGTAACAATCACCCGCCGGGTCTTTACCCGGGTTCCAAAAAGTATGTCCATAGACACGCCGTAGTGCTATAGTGAGAGCAAGAAATCCACATAAGTCAGATGTCTAGCTCGTATTAACAGCCATGATGTCTCAACTATGTGCTGCCTCTAGACTCCATGGTATAGATCAGTTGATGTAAGTGCAAGAGTATCAAAAACTCAACTTGAGCATCGCACTAGAAACATATAGTGCAAAAATGACACCCTAAACATCCGTAAGGACAAGACTCTTGCTTGTCCATTAACGTCGATGTGTACTTCCTTGGGTATATCTTGACAACAATCACCCAAAGAATGCCAATAGTTGGGTCTTACCCTTGTCCTGACATCGGCTCTTAGCCTGTTTGGCTCATAGCCCTTATGAAAAATAGTGTTCAATCGACGAACCGATGAAGACTAATTTGAGTAGCATCTTAGCCACGTGCTAGTTGTGAGTTAGAGCACCTTGGATCAAACTGACTCACGAGCAGAATATGTATCAATAGCTTCATAGAAGAGTTTCGTTATTCTTGAAAGAATAAGAAAAAGCGAGAAAAGAAGAGCATGCTAGGCTCATGTGTGCTCTCAGACATCTTATGCTTGAATTGCATCTTATCGTATAAGCATTCCCCAGTTTTCCGGTATGACACTCTCGCATCGAGAGAGGTAACAGAAAAATACAAAACTCATTCCGATCCACCTACCTTGCAAGGGTCGTGATTACCCGTGAAATAAGTCCTAGAATTATCCTTAATCTGTCCTCCTGGACAGAGTTGCGAGTGTGATAGCGGAAGCGTAATCTTTGAAGCGGTGGACTTTATGCCACCTGGTTAGCATACCTTGTAGACAGATGTTGAAGCCCTCGGCAAGAGTGATGGCCTCAACGTGAGAACCAAAACCATAAGTGCCTTGAACAGTTTAGACTGGTAGGAATTCTGTGAGCTGATATTCCTATTTGTCTAGTTTTCCAAACTTGTGTGTCACTGCCTGTGATGCCAAGTCATTGGGTTGTACCTTGACACAAGGGAGAAGCCTTGCTTCGCATTAAATTGTCAAACCACTGGTCGTTGTGGTAACATGTGGTCCCAATATTTGGAAGGAAAAAACCGATTCCAAACCGGCTCATAGCCATATCAGCACAGACGCCCTCATATATCCTATGCACCCGTCTGGCACATACTAAACTAGCTTGTAAGCATATTTTCAAATCCCTCCCAAGTTAGTATGTGCATAGCATATGCCAAACCGTGGGCAGTTTCACTGCAAGATGCATAAATTGAAGCCTTGCTGATAGCCAACTGAGGCGATTGTTGACATACAGAAGGACATAAAGAATCGACCTTGTCGAGTAATTTCAGCTGAAATCAGACAGTAATGTTGGGCTAGCAGCCTCTGGCAGCTTCTAGAAAACATGGAGAAGGAGTCGGCCATGCCGAAGAACTGGCCTCCTGCATCAAGTCAAGCAGTAGGATGTGCTAATCTCCTTGAGATTACAAAACATGGAAAATTGGCTATACTTTTTGCATCAAAAGGAAACCACTGTGAAGCCGTGCTGCGGAGCAAGGCGGTTGGTACTCAAGCCTTGCTTGATTCCAATCTTTAACCCAATCAAATTTTTGGCGCTTACGGTAATTGTCACAAGCCGTGCTTGTGCTTTTCCGTCATAAAGGGTACGCACGTCTGGTGCACGACATAGCGATGCAATATGTTCCAAAAACTTTACCAAAACAAATGCAAAAGATTTCGCATACCGTATTACTAACTTATACCGACCTGACTTGCCGGCTTCATGCACTTGCATGAGTAAATACTCACGCCGATGCTCCTTCTCTACTTCTTGCTTGAAATTTCTTCAACTTGTGACAATTTACACAAATAAAAAGACAAAAATGCGAAAGGGACTCTGCATACCTGCTGGGAAATTGACTTTGGACTATGTCATGCAACCATAGCCAGTGCCTTGCATGAGCATGCATGCCATGCTTTTCGTATCCGTACGAATGTTCACTACTGAATCGTGATCCATGCTCAAGTACCACAATCAACACATCGAAGATCGTCGAATCAATCAGCATAATCGTCTTTGTCAAGGCATGATGGGATCTGTCAATATCTAGGTTTGACCATCTTGTTGCGTAGGTTGGACATATTGGAGTGCAAATTGACTGTGCTTGGCGCCTTGAGCTTCAAGTGGCCCTTGGACAATTGTGCTTCGTGCCTTCCATAGGGAAGCATTTTGGAAAAATCGCACATGCGTTCCGGCCATGGCTTGAAATCCTGCGCATGCTACGAGGTGTCGCTACTATGGGCTAAGGCCCTTAGGGTAAAGGTTTGCAAACTTCGACCGCCCGCTTGTGAACCCCAAAAACAAAAAACAAAAATAAATGCTGGCGATGGCTTCTCTGTAGCGCTGCCGAGAGCAGGGTCGCCTGCTAGTCGCTCTGCATGGCTCCTTTGCACCCGCCCTAGTGACGGGATCTCCTCAGCTCGGCCAAGCGCTCCTGTCAAGCTATACTACGGCTGATTTGGAGCCGGTCGACACACCCCGCTCCCCTCGCCTCAAGAGGTCCTGCACACGGGGTCCACTTCCTCGTCGCCTCGGCTTGACAGGGGTTCATGCACACACTGTGTGCCTCGTCCCCGACTTTGAACCCCATGGCTTGCATGGTCTTGCAAGACCATGCACGGCCTGCTCTGGAAAACGAGGGAGAGAGAAACGACTCCGGAGAGAGGGACATTTTGAAAGAGAGGGAGAAAGAAAGAGATCCATGCTTGAGAGAGAGAGAGCTCCATGCCTTCTCCTCCACCATGGCTCCACCTTCCCCCTTCCTCTCCACCTTGCTCTGATACCAGTGTAAGACCTAGGGTAACTGAACATAGGATCCTCCTCCCTACCGCCCCTTATATAGGCTAGCTCCTAGCACTTGCCCTAAGCGGATCCCCAGTCCGCACTGGTCCCCAGTCCAGGCCCTTGGCCTAGATCCCTAACCCCCTAGGTTGGGCCTTGCCCCGTAGGACCCTTGTCCTGACAAGTACACATCGACCTACATCTGTTCAACATAATGTTGGACTTTACTCGCACATATAACCCCATGTTGGCACCATTGACTAAGGAATGACGCTCAAAATCTCAGCCAAGCGCATGTCAATTAATTATCTGTATCCAAGCGGATAGTCGGACCCTGCAATTATGGAGGCACAGAGAGTAGGGAAAGCAGAGATTGCAAAAAGCGATCGTGGATTGCTCCAGAACTATACGATCCACATACTACAATTCTATCGTGCTGAGAATCCATGGAGCAACAGGCTACGTGAGAGATTAAGTCTTGCAAGTTCATCAATTGCACCAAGGAAATGGAAAGAAAAGGTCGATGATGCTCCAAGGATACAAAGTTTGAGTGCAGATCTTGATGATGGTGATTTAAGTGGCTCAGAATAAAGTCTTGATGAGGAGTTTGGTATACTCTATGTGAGGAGTCTGGGTGCAAGAAGGATGCAACCAAAAAATAGGGCACTTAGTAGTGATTCTAAACCATGTGGATCTTGGAGATTGAGTGATTCTAAACCATGTGGATCTAGGAGAGTGAGACATTCTATGCAAATAATAACTTGTGATAGTTATATGGCTCATTATTCTAAACCATGTGGATCTTGGAGATTGAGTGATTCTAAACCATGTGGATCTAGGAGAGTGAGACATTCTATGCAAATAATAACTTGTGATAGTTATATGGCTCATTATTGTGCATATATGTCAAAGATTGTGCAAGATGTAGAGCTTACTTGTTTTGAGGATGTTGTGGGAGATCCAAAGTGGAATCAAGCTATGGATGATCGAGGAGGTGGAGACTCTTCATGCTTATAATATATGGGATTTGGTGCCATTGCCAAAAGGTAAGAATATGATTTGATGTAGGCTTACAAGGTGAAGCACAATGAAAATGGCTTAGTAAGTGGATACAAAGCTAGATTGATAGTAAAGGGCTATGCATAGACTTCTGGCATTGCTTATGACATTCAACCTATGTACCATTATTGTAGCAGCTAAAGTAAATGGTTGGGTTTTGCATTAAATGGATGTAAATAATGATTTCTTGCATGGTGACTTGCAAGAATAGTTGTATACGGAGCATCCAAAAGGATATGAGAGGATGCGAGACATTCCAAGAATGCATATTATTCTTGAAGAAAGCAATTTATGGGTTGAAGCAAGCGTGACCTAAAGCTTGGCATGAAAACATTACAGCTTATTACGTTACTATTGATTTTTGCATAACTGATGCAAATCAATTTTCGCACGAGAGAAAATAGGATATTACTACTGTAGTATGGCCACAAATTCTACAATATTCACACTATGCAAAAAAGAAAGCAAACAACATTGTGCTTTTCAAACACTTTGCAACAACATGTAACCAAAACAAGTGATGAAATCACGAGGCCTACCTATAAATTTCTAGTTTCAAAGTTGGGTTAGGTAGAGATAGCCCCTTTTACTACTTTTAGAGGGATATCAAGAAGTTAAGTTTAAAATTTTGGGAGCCTAAAAAATTTTCTTGTTTTAAGAAACAAAGAGAAAAGAGGCGGCTATCTTGCCCCCCACTTTAACCTCTGTGTCTTTTCTTCTCTCCTTGGTCTCTCTCCTCCCTTTCTCCCTCTCGTTGCCTGCAACTGGATCCATGCCACAACGTACAGAACCTCCAATCTGCTCGGACTAGCTGCACCAAGCTTTATCCACTCACAACCAGTGCCTTACGTGTACTCCATTGCCTGTCCGATGTCTACACTCGAGTAGACTTCTTAGTCTTCCTCTCTACCCCACCTAGAATTGAAGAAAAAATTATAAATGTCTTACCATGAGAATGGCCCTTAAATTGGCATCCGTCAGCTGAAGCTTAATGGTATCAACGTAAAGAGCAGGTCAAGAAAGTCATTGGCTAGGAGAGTCGATTAGCTTTTGAATATCGCCTTCGCTAATCAACCCTTGAAATACCGACATCAGGAGAGGAGGCGACAATGGCGGGAAAGGAGCCGAGGTGGAGGGACAGATTAAGGGGGCCATATGATTTGCTCGTGTGGTAGAAGGAGTGATCGTGGTTTGAGTCCAAGCAGGTGCAAGTGGCCCACAATGGGGAGAGCGCGGGGTCCTGGAGGTGCATTGCAATTATCTGCATGCTTGCATTTCCTATGTAGCAAGAGAGCATCAGAGATGAGTAGAGTACACACACAGACAATCAGAGGCAGAAGGTGTTGTAGGTACAATGCATGTGGAGGTATAAGATTAAGAGTTGCAGTAGCCACTCATGAAGGCCGGTATTGCCATGAAAAATTTAGAGAGACAGTCTTAGACTCAATGTACTGTAGCAATGCTCCATGCTTGTACTTAGTCTACGAAAATTGTTGACTTGGCCGGCTGTGGCATGAATCCTACCCATGATATTAAGATATCGTATGTAGTAGAATGATGTGGCATGAATCTCTTATAATGTGCTCATAGTGTTCTAGCCTTCTCCTCTGCTCAACATGCTTTGGTTGTTGGGACATTTATTCTCGCGGTGCAACACATGTGATACGGATTTGCCAACGTTTCGATTCTCTCTCTCTCTCTCTCTCTATGTGGCGTCATTTTCTTGGGCCTCCCACTACAGGTGGTTCATTTGGTTATGTTCATGAGCTGTATACATCGTGTTGAGAACATCATGGTGGTGATGGTGGTTTTTGGCCTATCCCAAAGGGGTGAGGCCATGGCGAAGACTCCCCTTTTTGCTAACAAGAAAGGAGAGTTAAATTTTTTTATTTCTTAATTTTTTATTGGCAGATGGGTAGTGGGTATTCATTGTTTGCAGCACGAAGCCTCTCAAGAAAATGATGAAACGGAGAGGTTGAGGGAGGAAACTGGAAAGGGATAGAGAGAGAGTATTGAACGTACTGAACGTAGGATATCTTAGAGAGAGGCTCATTTCACTACAAGAGGCTATTCATATTAGCGACGCTCACACAGCGACGCTCAAAAAAAAATTTCCCCCGCGTCGCTATGAGCGTCGCAAATTTACAAGTAAATTTACGATGCTCATAGCGACGCCGGCTGGGCTAAAAAAATAACAGAGAGCGCCCAAAAACTCAGATCTCAGATCTGAGTTTTTCGGTGCCCTCAAGCAAAGAGCAGGTAACGCTCTCTCCCCCTCTCTCTCTCTCTCTCTCTCTCTCTTTTCTCCACACACACACACACACACACACACACACGTAGGAGAGGAAGGAGAGCCAGGTATGCTCCTTTCCTCTCCTCACTCTCATGTTCCCTTCCCCTCTTTCTCTCTCCCTCTCTCTCTCTCTCTCTCTCTCTCACACACACACACACACACACATAGTGTTTTTGAGAGAGAGAGAGAGAGAGAGAGAGAGAGAGAGTACAAACATAAACAAAAACGCACACACACATACATAAACAAAGAATGCACACACACATTGAGAGATGAAAAGAGAGAGAGAGCATGCATAAACAAAAAACGCACACATTGAGAGAGGAAAAGAGAGAGAGAACATGCATAAACAAAAAACGCACACATTGAGAGAGGAAAAGAGAGAGAAAACATGCATAAACAAAAAAACGCACACATATTGAGAGAGAAACTAATTTAATGTCGTAAGAAATTAATTAAAATTAAAAGACCTAAAGATCTAGCCGACGAGGAGTTGAACTCAAAACCTATTATTCAAGAGGGAAATGGCATAACCAATCTATCATACTTGGCATGGGTGATAGAAAGGTTATACCATTTATCTCTTTTTATTGGCACACACACGCGCACACACACAAGAAGAAGAGAGTTATATCGTCGTAGGAAACTATCCTAAAAGACGTTAAAGATTAGGTTAGATGTAGACTTACGTTAAATTAGATTTAGGTTTATTTAAGTTAAATTAGATTATATTTAGGTTTATTTTTAATTAGATTTACGTTTATTTACGCTAGATTTAGATTTACGTTATATTAGATTAGATTTAGGTCTCCATAGACTGCGATGCCTGCATGAAGCGGGTGAAGAAAGACCTCAATGGAATATAGGGTATTGCTACCTTCACTCATGGTGGGCTCCGTCGATCCAAAAGTACTGGTGAAATGTCTTTAGAAGATAGGGAAGAAGGTGGATCTTCAAGGCGACAAGAGTCACTACATCCCCGACAATGACCATCTAGACAACCTCTAGTCATTCAACAGCAACTTCAAAGTTAGTAACAAGAGCAAGAACGGTCCAAAGGGCAAATTGCTGTCGTCAGATGTGGATGGAGATGAGGCAGCGTCACCGCCGGAAGTTAACTCTCACATCTTTAGTGATGAAAATGCCAACTCTTGCCGAGTTATGTGAAAAATTATGTGTTAAATCAGTTTTAAGGTTCTTATAATCCCTGTTAGTTTAGTTCTTTGTTTTTAATACAGCATAATTTACGTTAGATTTAGATTTATGTTATATTAGATTAGACTTAGGTTTATTTAGGTTTACCCACACCACACACACACACACACACAAGAAGAAGAGAGTTTTAACGTCGTAGGAAACTATCCCAAAAGACGTTAAAGATTAGGTTAGATATAGACTTACGTTAAATTAGATTTAAGTTTATTTTTAGTTAGATTTACGTTTATTTAGATTTACGCTTATTTAGGTTAGATCGAGTCCACGCAAGAATTACTAACGGTTTAGGGTTTAGAGTTAGACAAACAGTGAAAAGATCTACTGTGAAAAGATGTTAAGATGCTGTGAAGTGCTACAGCTAGAGAAGAGGCAAAGGGGTTTTGTCCACTACATGCAGTATCATGTAGACGTGGGTCTGTAGATTTCTTGTACCCACAAATATAGGTATTGACCAATAAAGACGAGATTATAACCCGGTGGTTCTGATCTCCGTGCACCTCTAGACCGAGGTGTGCGGGGATTGGACATGACTAGAGGATGTGAGGTAGAGAGAGAGAGAGAGAGAGAGAGAGAGAGAGAGAGAGAGAGATAAGACGAAGAATGCCAATAGAATATTAAATTTTTTGTCCAGGTTATAAGATTTTTATCCTCATTATGAGTAGTGACGAGGATGTGGGACCGTCCAACCGAAACACCTATCTCTCAACGAGGTCTTATATCCTTGTAATCAATGCAAGCATGCTGTGCGACGGACAAGACGTGTTTCTTTGCAGCACGCTCGCGAATTTGGCGAGTTCGATCCATCTATTATAGATCGAGTTGTTGCCAATTATAACTCGTCGGACTCTGACGCTGGCCAACAAGCAGCAATCTTGCAACCCAATAGACGTGTTCGCAGGCGCTTTGGTCAAGCAGCATATGTGAGCCCACAAGATGTAGCCTCTGACAGCTCGGGGGATGATCATGCAGAGCACATTCCCAACGAGGCCACATCATCGCCATCTACGCCAGGTTTTGCACGGCTGACTGTTCCTAGCAGCTACACACCTCTACCTACTCCGCCAGGAGCCACCCCACTCGACACTCCTCGCTTCGGGCCCAGACGCCGGTGGAGACACCTGACGTCCGTACCCCCATCGACACGCCTCTAGAGACCCCTGTCGGGACACCCAGGTTCACTCGTCACCGTCCAGAGGGCTTGCCTTACTCCGTCGACTTCAGCGGCGGCATCATCATGGATGATGACGGCAAGAAGGTGATCTCGCGCATGCGTGGTCTTTGCTCTCAGCTGTTTAGACACTACATACTAAACAAATGGAGTGAAGTACCAAGTGATTTAAAAACAAAGTCATCAGCATACTTCATGATGAGTTTCCCGTTCCAACACGGGATCAACGCTTCAATGAAGACCTGATGAAGATTCGAATGCGCGAATACTGCAAACACAAGCGTTCCGAAGTGCAAAAAGCAATCAAGCATGGGTGGAACAGGCCAGATTGGCTGGCCAAAGAAGATTGGAAGAATGCGAAAAAAGCAGCGCGCGAGAATCCCGACAAGTGGAAGCAACAAAAGGATGCAGCCAGAGCGCGAGTAGAGGCAGGGAGCTCGCACCACTTGGGGAGCGATGGTGGGCATCATTTGAGGCCGATTTTGTAAGTGTTTTCGCATTGCTCTTTATGTTCGATAGTTTAGGATTTATGAGTTTTAATTCTAACATAATGAAATCTTTGTATGTTTTGACAGTGGTCGATGACAGGACGTGATCCCACACCGTACGAGCGCGCGAGTACGCAGGCAGGAAGGGCTTAAACGCCCTGATCGACATTCTAAGTTCTCGCGGCGGCATGGTTAGTATTAGGGTTTACTCTTTTCTATTTTTTGTATTGTTTTATAAATGTCGTTATATGTTTATACTTACTGAAAGCTGTCTTATTGTCTTTTTTTGCAGAATCCGACAGATACGCCGCTTGGACGCGATGAGACGTCTGATTAGACGACGTCAGTTTAGCCGTAGCTAAATAGCATTAGTTTAGGGTTTCTCATAGCTTAGTATCATGAAACGGATTTTATACGTCTTTTTGAACCATGTATATTATTACATTTTTCACCCGCAGTTCATTTTGCCAATCAATTCTTTATGCCTATGATGTTGTACAATTGTCATTATTACATTTGCCAATCAATTCATTTTGCCTATGATGTGTACAATTGTCAAATTTTATGCTTGTCAATTTTGCAAACAATGCGTCTTGTGGGTGACTATTTGGGTCTATTATCTACCCTTGCACTTTTTTTAAAAAGTGAATCAAGTACAATATGCTTGATGGGTGGCAGGCATTCAATGCCCTGTCACCAAAAAAAAATTCTCTCGGGCGTCGCTATAACCGTCGCTATTTATGGCTCTGTAGCGTCGCTATGAGCGTCGCTATAGACTTCTGTGTAAACGTCGCTATAACCATTGCTATGACCGTCTCTATATAGCGACACTTATAGCGACGCTCTCGTAGCGACGCTATTAGCGACGGTTTTTAGCGACGCCGGGGTTATAAAAACCCAGTGTATTTTTCCGTCGCTAACAGCGTCACAAGAGCACACAACCTCTTGTAGTGTTTTTTGGAAGTTTCTTGTGTGTGGTCTGCGCACATCTCTCTCTCTCTCTCTCTCAACTCTCTCTCTCTCTCTCTCTCTCTCTCTCTCTCCCCCTGCATGCATGTCTGTTCAACTCTCGACAATGATATCGGTTGGGCTAGCAACCTAACATAGCCCCCTCATGATTCTCCTAGCTGGCAACCACCCTCCGCAACCGAGGTCAGTGTTAGGATTTGACAGGCAACTCAAAATGTCAAAAGACAGGTATGTAAGAAGTATGCCCTTCTGGATAGAAAGGAAAAATTTAACATTGCCCTTTCAATGACAAAAGAGTAAAAAATGTCCCTTACACAGCACAGAAAACTTAAAGAACAAGCATTTTTCAGCACTACCAAATACTTTATGACAAAGGCCAGCAAAGAGTCGTAGCAACATTCATTTGTACAAATGCAAATTGAATGTCAAGGCATCCATTTTCCATAAAAGAAACAAGTAGACTCTATTGGAGAAACTAATCAATCTTACACTGTCCGAGGCTGAAGCTTCATAGGGGGCAAACTGGGACCTGGGAAGAGTCCGAAGGTTGCTCGCAAGTCTCTGCTCACGAGTCTTCGTGTAACAGACTTGGACACTCCAAGTCGAGAATCTACCGCGACAACACAAATAAAACTTTAGAAAAATTCACAGTTCACATTGATTCGACACTGGCCCGACGGAGTTCCGTGCATAGAGATATAGGTCCCAAAGACTGACGCCCCTTTCGATATTTCTTTATGTATTAATATGTGTTCAAAGTACAAGAGTGCGGGCAGACGTTCACACTCAGACTCTGTCTAGATGCTATGATTTGTGTGGCCCTGCCTACTTATCTAAAGAATACAAAGGGATGCTAAAAGCAAAGCCCCCAAAAGCTGAAAATCAAAAACCCCCAAAAGCTTCAAGTTAAAAGCTCCTGGAAAAATAAAGCAAGAGACTCTTTCTCTCTCATTCTTGCTTAATGTAAAATAAAGCAGCTTCTAAAGACTGCATGAGATTTTCAAAAAGCATGTCCAAAAAGCAAATCTGAAAACAATTCAGTCTTCGCAATTTTCACTGGCATCCATATAACCTGCCATGTGGCAGTTCCGCGATCTTCGCCGAATTTGCGGACCCACCGTACAGCAGTGTCACGTCAGCAATCAGCCGGATTTCGGGTGTAGACAACAGAGAGTGTGTATGTCTGTTGTGGGCATGCACGTCACAGTTGTGACACTTCGTGTTGTCACAAGACCTTCCAACTCTCTCATGCTTTGACGTAGCAAATCTCATATTTCTTTTCTCCTCTTTTGCTACAGTTCCTTTGTTGTGTTGGGGATGATGTTGCCGCCCTTGTGACCATCGACACCCGATATCTTTCCAAATCCTATAGGCACCTACAGAGAGAAGCTTCGATATCAGCTTGTTGATGACTTTGTACGGTCCACCTCATAATGCAAACAGTTTTCACAGTGCTTCAGGGCCTGCAAACAAAGCTGGAGACAAAGGAGGTAATATGTTTGAGCTTGCTTGTGGGCACACCACTGTCCAAATGCCTTGAGCGAGATGACATACTACTAGCCTAGATCTGCGAAGAGAGCGGGCCTCAACGGGGGGGCGGGGGGGAGCTACTTAAACTACCCCTCCACCTCTAATCCTCCCACGCCCTCTTTAATCCCTGCTCTCAAACCTCTCAGACCTTCTCTCACTCTGCCTACATTTGCTATGCCCACGGGGAGCTGTTAAAAGAAATACATCAGTGGAGAATATACCCCTCCCCTCGCCTTGCGTCACCCATCCTCCTTCTCGTGTCTCTCTCTCTCTCCCTCCCTCTCGCCCGCCATCGCCTCGCCCCTCTCCTCCATTGCAGTTGACAACCATCGGTGCAAGACTGATTGTGTGCTGCATTTGTCCAATCCCCTCTGAAACACATCAAACAACTTTCTGAGGGAGCGAGCGAGAGAGAGAGAGAAGAAGAAGAAGAAGACGAAGAGAGTTTTAACGTCGTAGGAAACTATCCGGGGAGAGAGAGAGAGAGAGAGAGAATGCACACACACAATCTCTTCCAAAGTGGTAGTGCATGTAGAGAGAGACTCGAAGTTGAGAAAAAAGAGAGGGCATCTCTAACAGATTCTCTGTGACTCAAATAACATCCTTTGTGATTCCCTCTAATAATCGAATAAAAATGAATTGGGCCCCCCTACTCACGAAATATTACTACGACTCTCAAACCTACTTAAGACACTCTTCTTGATGCACTTACGAATGTATGTTGCTCATTTACATGTGTTGCAACATACATAATAGTGCATCACTGTACATGCCAGTGAGCCTGCAAGCTCAATGCGGGGCTTTGATAGAATTTGAAGTGAATTGGCTTTCCTAAAGATCATTGAGCTGAGCGGAGCTCACCTTGTGGTCGAGTGCATCTCTCTCCTCTCTCCATGCAATAATATAAATCCTCCTACATCCACGTCCTCTTGAATTTTTAGGTTTTCACTCGATTATGATGAATTGTTGTGTGTTGTGTGTGTGTGTGTGAGAGAGAGAGAGAGAGAGAGAGAGAGAGAGAGAGAGGTTAGAAACCTTTATAGGCTCTATATGCAAGACGCTTCAACCAAAATTTTTGTTGTGCTATCCACCATTCATAGAAACTATGTCGTCCACTGTGCAATCGTTTTATGTCTTCGCTTTTCGTTTAAAAAAATGGCACTTATGCAGGGGTTCAAGAACTTGTGAGAGGGTGGTTTTTGTGGGGGCTTACGTGGTGAATCTAAGCTGACTTTCATAGAGTGCAAATATCTTGGATTCAGTGGGGTTCTTCAATTATAAACACAATATGAGGGTGAATGCCCTGCCACCAAAAAAACATTCTCTCGAGCGTCGCTATGTAAGGCTCTGCAGTGTCACTATAAACGTCGCTATAGGTGGCCTGTAAACGTCGCTATGATCGTCACTATAGGCGTCGCTATATAGCGAAGCATATAGAGATGGTTATAACGAGTCTCATAGCGACGTTCCCGTATCGACGCTGTTAGCGACGGTCTTAGCGATACCAGGGAGTATAAAAACCCAATGTATTTCCGTCGCTAACAGCGTCACAAGTGCACACAACCTCTTGTAGTGCATCTTTGTGGAGCCACCTCTTTGGAGGAACTTAGGGATTCATTACTTTCTTGTTCTTTGGATTCCTCCTCTTGTATGAGAGAGAGTCTTCTTTTGGGGGTCTCATCAAGAGGCCTCCTTAGCTCTTTCTCCTCTTGGAGAGGAAGGGAAATCCGATAAGCACTAAGTTCTTGAGTAACTTCGGCTTGTAAAGCACAGTTGCCCATAGCTTCCTGCTAGTAACAAGATAAACGACAAACATGGGGGCATCATCATTAGCACCTTCATGTGCAAAATCAAAGTTATCAATGTTCATTCTACTCTCTTAGTTATTGTAATCCATGCTAATTAAACTTATGTATAGGATTACTTTGTGCTTTGGTACCCTCAAAAACCTTAGTCACTACTCTTCTTTACCTTTGAAAATTAGTCCTCAAGCAGCCACACCCGTGGTTAGACACTGTTGATTGCAAAGACTAGTGGAGAGGGTCTAACATTGCTCGGTTGATTATGGTTCCTGCTAGGCTTGCTCGTAGCTCAATAATGGTTTAAGCCAAAGGCAAGCCTCGAGAGGCTCCATTATTAAGACTATAGTTCCCAATGCTGTACCTCAAACTAAGTCCTTCTCAACCAAGATAATACATCCCTGTCTCAGTTACCCTATTGAAATAAACAGATCCAACCTTTGATGGACAACTTAAGGACCTCTCTTCTTAAGCAAGAAAAGAGAAAACAATAGCTCTGATACCAATGTAATGGAAATGGTCTATGAACTTTGAGAAAAAGCAGAATTAGGAGAATTAAAGAGAGTATTTTTGTGAGACTACTTTGAGAACATAGAGAGTGAACTTAATTTAGTGGTAGCAACTTAACCATAGTACTTCATTAACTTGGCATGAACAATACTTTTGCAAGAGAGACAGTTTAGAGAACTTGACAACAGTTGAGGACCGGATTTATGTGGATCTGGTCCCCCCTCCATTAGGCTTTTGTATTATAGATTCTCCCATCAAGAGAGACCTGGTACAATACAATCTTTGTGTTCCCTGTGACCTAGGTGATGCAATGAAGGTGGAAAGCTTCATGCATCACGAGCATAACATAGACTTTGTAAAAAGCATTAACCATCCCCAGCCTCAGTCCCAAGGCCTCAAAGACCTTCAAAGGTGGAGATAGCCAGCGGGGAACAAGGATAGGGAAGAGGAAGAAGAAACATCCATAGGAGAAAGAAATAGTTCCTCACTTATCATCACTCTTCTTTCTAGCATACATAAAAGCATAGTAATGAAGATGGAGAAGATGTCAAGTTTAAGCATTGTAGCATGGCTCTTGGTTGGATTTGCATTCCATATCCAAGAGTGTTGGTGTAGTATCTCAACTTCTTTACTAGCTTGGAGAAGGAGATGGAGCTCTTGCACTTGCAACCCACACAATGAGAGAGAGAGAGAGAGAGAGAGAGAGAGAGTGGGAGAGTATACCCCCAAAGCTAGTCCCCTCCGTTCTTTGGTCATCTAGCACTATCTTGCACATGATTGGACCTCCTCAAGGTTGGCCAATCACAGGCTTAGTGCATATCAAGCACCAAGGGTAGCCTTGGGAGAAGTGTCCCCCTTTCCCCTTTGAGAGATAGGGCTTGATAAAAAATGCATAGAGAACTAATTAAATCAACTAAATTATCATTGGATCCCTTGGGAGGCCAACCAATAGGCTTTAGGCATGCCATGAGAGAAACATGAAGAGGAGCTTGACAAGTGTCCTATTTGCTTTCTTTGTACCACGCTTGTTGAGGGTGTATGTGTTTTCTCTCTAGCACCTACAATGAGGTCCCCTCCCCCTTGTGTAGGGATATGCATTGACTTGTGAATACCTTACCCACTCAAGCACCTTAGTCATGGAGCACCTTAGCACCCTAGTCATTAAGCACCTCAAGCACCTTAGTCTGTAATCACGACAAGCACCTCAAGCTTGGGCCAGGTTCCCACCTCAAGCACAACCCTAGCTTACCTAAGTTCAAAGGACTTTTAACGCTAACCTTTGGATGTCTTTAATGAAGCTAACCCTAAGTTCTTTAAGCTCCATTAGCTAGCATTTCTCTTTGACAAACCATCTCTCATTGGACCCCTTTACCATTGGACCTGTGTTGAGATAGATCTGTAAGCACATGTCTACATTCTAACCCTTGTTCTCGTTTATTCTCCCACATTAAATGATTAGTTTAATATGAGAAAATAATTTGTGTTGGTTAGATATTAGATTTTATGACACCATGCAAAGATACAAACGAAGAAAGAAAAACCACCACGAGAATTTATCATCATCAACATGATTGAAGAATCGACAAAAGTTGTTTCAAGAAAGTCAACTCCCAAAAAAATGTGATTCAAATTAGATGAAGGAGTAAATTTTCCAAGTTCCACATCAGATGTTTAACAAACTCAAGATCAATGGAGGGACAAGGATATGACAAAAGATCAATTGTCTCTTGCAATGATCAAATTCATCATATGTGGAGAAACAAGACTCAAAATCACATGTACAATAGTGATAGATCCTTATGAAACAAAGAATCTTATGTCTTGTGATACGTGGATAATCATGAAAAAGGCGCCTATCAAAAAAATGGAAGAAATAGTGTACATTAGTTTCAAAACACTGATCCCGAGATTTGGAGTGGCAAAAGCCATGCTCAAGCTAAGTTTTGAGGATTTCAAAGACCCCTTATATAATCGACTCCCATCACATTAAAGAGAGTCTAGTCCTACCAAAAATATGGATTCAAAACTTCTTTTGATAACAACCAAAAGCTTCAACAACAACACAAAAAGCCCTAGAAGCACCTCATGTACATGCAAGAAAGAAAATCTCAACCATCACGGAGAAAAGTAAAGCTAAAGCAAACACTAAATTAGATCAACTTTTCAATTTAACTTTACCTTCAAAAGATCCAACAAAATTCCTACATAACCGTTACATCAAAATGGAAACCCATGAAAAAAGTTTATGAACAAAGTCTCCATCACAAAAATGCCTCCAAAAGAGTCAAAGAGAATCAATAAAGTGTTAGTATCCAAAGATTTCCTTGGCTAAATATTAGTATTAGACTCAGTATATATGTGGTAGCCGTGCGATGACCTTGTCTTATGGACATATACAACATGATGTGTATAGCCTTGGGAGTCTAGCCAAAGTTTGAGAGTCTTGCCAGTTCACGCAAGTCTAGCGAGAGTTTTTGAGATTCTTGCCATATGCTTGCCGCGGTGTGTGTCACATTCTGCCTTGCACTGATATTAGCCTTGGAGCACTTCACCATGGGTATCTGCAATTGGGTTTGTGAGCCTTGTAGTCATGTTGTCTAGTTACATTGTGACTTTTACTCAGGTCTTTTACCTTTGCACTCATTGTACTCTCTATTGCACCTTGTTATGTAGTCGTGAACTGAGCAAAGTTGGCTGTAGCAAGACTAATCTTGTATGGTCATTTGGTTATGTATAGGTTGTTTCCTTGGAGGGCTAGTGGTTGTCTCGGTACTATTTAGTGTTCATTCTTTGTTGTTCACCTCTTTTTCATTGTTCAGTTCATGTTTAGATTATTTTCATGTTTTCACATTGTCTTTCAGTTTGAGCTAGCTCGTGAGTCCACATGCATATTGCATCCAGAGAACCCCACCACTGGAGAGCACAATGCACCATCTCCTTTCACATTTTAGCATTGAGAGACTATGACACGCTACACCTTTGAAGACATCCCAATCTTCTTTGAGGATCTAGAAGAAAACGTTGATGTTTTCCTTGCTAATTTTAGAATGATTTGTCATCTTCTTAGCAAGAAGGATGAAATTGAGAAGAGGGAATTGTTGTTGTTATGTCTTAGAGGAAATGTCTTCTCAAATTGAAAAAGGATATGCCCAAATTTCTAAATCTTTGAAGACTAGATTCTCCAAAGTGTCAACAACAGAGCAAGCATGGGTTTCATTGAGGAGGCTTCAACAAAATGGCAAAGATGACTATGCTTATGAGGGAGAGTTTTCTTGTCAATGGACAAGATGGGGATTCAATTCTACTTTTCCAGATTATATGGAGATAGGTCAATTTATCTTGGGATTGTCTCCTTTTCTTAAGACAAAGGTAGTTTGTTGTGAGCCTTCTACCTTTGAAGAAGCACTCTCTATTGGCCAAAGTTTTGCAAATACTTCCACATTCAAAATGGAGTCACACCCAATTTCAAGAAGACATACCAATAGGAAGATGTTTCAATCAAAGAGTCTTATCCGTCACAAGAGTTCTTTCCTTCTACCCCAAACACTCATGAAGACAAACTTTTTGACAAGCACAATGAATATATGATGGCTTATGATCCGCGATTTGAAGTGTAGGGTAAAGATTTTGGTGCATTCTTTTATCCCATGTTGACCACAACCAAGCAACATTTGGAGGATGTTGAGTATGATTCAATAGAGGACAAGAAATACAATCTCTTGGATGATCAATTTCAGTCATAGCAAATGAAGCTTCCGTGTAATGTGACCCTATGGAGAATCAAGTCATTAAAGGTAGCTTTGATCCTATGGAAAGTTCTCAGAGGCTTCTTGTTTAAAATAAGAGATTAAATAAGAAGAGAAAAGCATAGGTGGGGAGATCATGGACTACATTGATCATAGAGAGATGATTGTGGACAATTTTGGATGAGGACGTGAACATTCAATCAACCAATGTTTCTAAACTTTCTACATTTGGTTCTTTGGTGTATGGATGTCTCACATTGTGATGCTTTTGGTTTCCTTCATAGATGAAAAACTTGCAGATTCCTATATGTGGATCTTGTATTGGTTCTTACCAAATCTATTCTCTTCCAATTTGTTGGAAGTGCTAGGAATTTTGATCTATTTTCTTCTTATGTGGTAAAATCTCTATAGCACCTTATGATTGCAGAGATGAAGGCATGGAGCAAATCTTTCCTAAATTATGAAGGTCATGGAGTTTTTGAATTAATGAGCTTGCCCAGGTTGAAAGCATTTTATGAGCAAGAGATCAAAGATTTTCTCATATAAGCTATTGAAGATCAAATTAGATACATTGACCTTGCACAAGAGGAAGAGAAACCCATGTTTTATATCGTGTTCATAATGGCAGCAATGGTAAACAACAATAAGCTGCAAGTTTTTCTAGCCAAATTTGGTAAGTGATGCCACACCATATATTTCTCTGTGAGAAAGAACCTTCATGATCTTTAATTATGGGATTGAGTATGGGAGATTTGGCTAATAAATAGGGTTTACTCAACCAATTCATTACATCATACTATTGGATTTGGAGAGAATCTTTCATAGCACACAAGGTTTGGCAAGAATCTTTCATAGTGCACAACATTTTCCATGTGCAATCTTACTGTTAGGGTTGTCCTTAGCTTTGTCTTTAAGGCTGGTCTTTAGCTTTGAATTGCTTTGCAAGTGATGATGCTCCCCCCTTCCTTGATTGATTTATATCTACTATGTTCTGCATTATCCCTGTTCTGCCACTTGTGCAAGTGAAGATGGTTATTGGTGGTGCTGCCACTTGTGCAAGTGAAGATGGTTATTGGTGGTGTCTACCTTTTTGGGAACTGAGCTTCTTTGGGTCATTGACTTTATGATGGATCTTGCCCTTGGGGGGTTCCACTGCAATGCAATTTTGTCACTGTTTTCCAGTTGTTTTTGTATGTCTTTCTTTGACTCACCATTTTTTACAAGAGCTTTGTTGTTGTCCTTAAGGGTAAATATTTTCTCTTGACAAGCAGTGGAGACCTATAGTTATTGCTCTAATTCTTCAACGATTGATATGGGTAGGGATTTCCTTATTGGGGATGTAGAAGGAATATATACAAGAAAAAATAGTGATGAGTGTTTTCTAGATTAGGGTTTAAAACCTGGATGACCAAAGGGAAAAATCCCGATGGGAAAAAAGTACCTTTGGTATACGATTTTATTGGAGTTGAGTAGTTGTGGACTTTAAGTACCTGTTCATGCAAGGTGAGTGCTTCGGAGAAACAAAGGAAGAGATTCTAATGCAAGTGCCAATTATGGGATACTTTATATGCACATGAGAATGTTGTCAAACAAAAGCATGCAGTGTGAAAGATGGAGTTGATGGGTGCTTCAAGAAACAAATGTAGCACATGTGACGTCAAAGAATGTTGCAATAGATTCCATGTTTCCAAGAAGAGTTCTTGATGTAAACTCTTCTCCAATCATACCTCACTATGCTTAATGCATGAGTGTCTTTTAGACATCTTCCTTCACTTCTCCTCACTTCACCAGACTTAAAATACATAGAATTTGACTCTTATGCTCACATATACTAGCATGAGTGACACAACGTAAATATGCTCAACTCTTCCAACTTGAGCAATACCTAGAATATCTAAGAATCTTAGACAACAAAGAATATTTCATGAGCTTTGAGACTAATGCCTCACTCATTTAGTGGCTTAACTGTTTGACTCTGGCTCTTATGCCATGTATTTTTAATGGAGACTTGGACGTACATGTTCAAGGCCAAAAACCCAGTTCCATTGGTTTTTGAGATTTAGGCCTCTTGCATTGTTTTGTTCTTTGGATGCCACCATTTTGTCTAGTAGGTTGGAATACTTTTGCTCCTCTTTATTTTTTTGGCGTAGGTCGATACTACTTTTTGAAATGGGTTCTATGATTCCAGTGTAGGCTGATGGAGCCTTTGATTTCACTCCCATGATAAGCGATTGTAGATGTTTGTGGGTTCACTCAAATTGAGTTTCCACTAGAAATTCTAGAACCCACCTTGTTTGTGGATTTCATGTGATCTTTTGCACTTTCTTCTTTTGCTTGATGACTTGATCGACACTAGGCTTTGGTATCCATATCTAACTACTACCATTGTAAATACCTTGCTTCTGTAGTAGAAGACAAGGTATCCATCTGGAGGTCGGGCTTTGGTATCCATATCTAACTACTACCATTGTAAATACCTTGCTTCTGTAGTAGAAGACAAGGTATCCATCTGGAGGTCATCTGGAGGCTTTGGTATCCATATCTAAGTACTACCATTGTAAATACCTTGCTTCTGTAGTAGAAGACAAGGTATCCATCTGGAGGTCATATCACCCTTGGTTGTGAGTGGCTTTTGTTGGCTCTTGGTTGTGACTTTGAGTGGAGTCTTGTGCCACATGACTGACTTGGTTGTTCCAGGTGGAGCTACTACTTTTGGTAACCATATTTTGAGATTTACCTTCATAATTTCCTTGTGCTTTGAGTATCTCTTCCTCTTCTTCATAAATATTTGTTGGGTAGCTTGGTAGAAATTTGACTTTGGTATACTTTTTGTATTCCTTGTTTCTTTGACGATTTTTTATTTTTCCTTTTGCGGTTGTTATTTTTCCTGATTGAGGTATTTATCTTTTGTTGATGGCTCGGCTCTCTCTTTGCAAAATATTTTTCTTGAGGTAAATAGGTACATGCTATTATCTTAGTCTTTTTGCTTGAGGTGAGTAGGTCCAAGCTATTACCTTAGGTTTTTTTCCTTGAGTGAGTAGGTCTAGGCTATTACCTTAGGGCTTTTTTCCCAAACTTAACTATTTTTTTGAAAGTAGCCTTGAATAGTGATTGACTTTTTTGATGATACCCACCCTACTTGTGCTTGGTGTATCCAAATTGGATCTGGACTTTGATGTGCTCTTTGGATACTAACACTTTGGATCTTAGGCTTTTTGCTTGAGGTGAGTAGGTCCAAGCTATTACCTTAGGGTTTTTTCTTGAGGTGGGTAGGTCTAGGCTATTACCTTATGTTTTTTTGCCCAAACTTAAGTGTTTCCTTGAAAGTAGTCTTTGAACAATGATTGACTCATTTGATGATACCCACCCTATTACCTTTGGTTGTTGATGTTGAGCTTGTACTTGGTGTATCCAAATTGGATCTTTGACTTTGATGTGCTCTTTGGATACTAAAACTTGGTTGACTCTTTTGGCTTCTTCTAGAGGTTTTTTTGTGATGGAAACGTTGGTTGATAAACTTTTTGCTTAGGTTTCCATTGCATTGTTGGTTTGTCTTTTGCTATAGAGGCTACATAGGAAGTTAAAGTCAAGTTGCAAGGTTGATCTTCTTTGGTGTGTGCTTTAGCTTTACCTTTTTTGCTATGGTTGGTTGTTTCCTTTTTGGGTGGGCTTGAGCTGCTTCTGAGACTTTTGGTGTTCTTGTTGAAGCTTTTTGTTGTTGTCAAAAGAAGATGCTCATCCGGCTTCTTGTTAGGACCAGACTCTCTCTGATATGATAAGAGTCAATTATGTAGAAAGTGTCTTTGAACATCACGACACTCAACCTGAGAACGGCTTCTGTCACATCAAATCTAGGAATTGATATCTTAGAACTTGTGTACACTATTCCTTCTAGCTCTTTGATTAGTGGCCTTCCCATCATTATCCACATGTTATAAGACATTAGATTATTTGTATCATAAGGATCTATCACAATTAGGCATGTGATTTTGAGTCATGTTTCTGTACATAAGCTAAATTTGATCATCATAAGAAACAATTGATCTTTTGTCACGTTCGTGTTATTCTCTTGATTCTAAGTTTGTTGAACATCTGATGTGGATCTTGGAAACACAACTTCTTCATCCACTTTCAGTTGCACTTTTTTTGGAGTGGACTTCTTTAGGTATGTCAATGATGACATACTTGTGATTTCTTTTCTTCCTTTGGTCGTGCTTTTTGCATCATGCTCCATGACATTGTTTGCCTCACAGTTTTTCCGTCATACTTACAAGGTTTTATTAGCTTTCTTCAACACATTTATCATAAAAAATAAGGAGCTATGTCATAGCCATCCTCATCACAAAACTTTGTAGGTGTTATTTCATTTACGTACACATTTAGAGTAGACAATATATGACCCATCCAAAATGTTCAAAAAATTATTTTGGTAATGGTTTTCAGATGTATTTCTTATCCTCTACTAATCTCTCAAGGATGTAGTCTTCTTTCCTTAGGCTTCCACATTTGGATGAGTTTTATTGTGTAACCTTGCAGGTATTTCCTTTCCATTTCCCATTTTTGAGTCCAATTCATCCATAAGAGTGCGATCAACATCTCCATAACAATGGTCCTTGATGTTGACCCTCGTAGTAACGTCCTAATGATGTAAGTAGAGATTGTCATAGCCCCAATCTTGCACCATTTTGAGTTGATGCATGAATGGTCATCCCAAAATAAAGTCAAAATCGTTTTTCTTTTCACAATCCAATATTGCAAAGTTATGCCTCATACTCTATTTTTCATGAGGGTACTATGATCTATTCTAGTATACCCACACGTCTCTCTACGAATCTATCTACAAGTTGCAGTTTATTCATGTTTTCTTGAGAGCTGGGCTCCCCCATTTTTCCCATATTTCTTTTGTTGCTAAGGCTACTCCAGACCCAATATCAAGTATAGCAATGGTTCTCACTCCTTGATGCTCAGTGGCAAGGTTGTGTTTCTCTCTTCTCCTTCACCATAATCTCCCACCTTGTTTATAGGTATTGGTTTTATGTGTGGTTTATCTTGTGTTAATCTAAGGAGATGTCTTGAAGAGGAATTTTCAATCCCATGTTCTTTAGATTTTTATCCACTTCCCCCCATATATGTTGTCTAATTTTCAAGAACTACAAGAGAGTAATCTTGCATTGTATAGGAGAAGACATGAGTTCATGTAGGCGAATGGCTTTCCACTGAGATGATACCACTCTAATCCCATATTTCATTTGATGTTCCCTTATGAAAAACGGAAAAGTTTTTAGCGAGACTTTGGAAAGGTATGAAGGAATGAAAAAAAAAATCAAAAGATAGAGATCACAAACCGCTGAAATTCTCCCCAGGCTTTTGTCCCTTTATCACCATATAGAGACTGCATATCTCCAGGTTAAAACTCATGATCCATGTTGATTTTACTGATAAGTGCAGACTTGAAGGTTGCACTACCATCCTTTGCACTCCTAAGTACTTCCCATAAGCTTGTGGCCATGTCTCCTCTACCTCTGGGATAAGTGCCACAACTTTTAATCTTGCATCATCACTGGTGTTAACCACTACCCTTATGTCCAATGGTGTTTCTATCTCAAGCTTCATTTGATCGTTTATTTTGGGTTTTTTGTGCTTAATTTTCTCGTCTATTTTATAGATCAACAATTCATGTTTAGGGATTTTTAGTTTCTCTATCTCCATTAGAGATTGAGTTGTCTCTGTGAGCTATTTGCACATTTCCAATCTTTGTGTTTGGACTTTAGGATATGGCTATGTCAACCATGTTTTCTGCTGTGTCTGATTGGTTTCTAGTCTAGCCTCATAAGCTTTTAATAGAGGCTCTAAGGTTCTAGGACTTTTTCTACCAACACTGGTCCTCCTGACGACACCTTAGATGATTTGCTCTCTTTGTTTGTTCCCTGTTCTCCTTTTCTTGGTTTAAATGCTCTTTGGTTTGTTGTGGCTCAGTTTTTAGGGCGGTTTTCTCTTTCAATATTTTTTGTTTACTAGAGAAATTATTATCGAGTACTAATGACTGTCCCAATCCTTAAATCATTCAAAGAGACTGATCTTAGTATTCATTCATAAATCATACAAAAGTCATGTGCTAGTTATCCACCAAAAGACGCAAGAGAAAACTCCATCAATATGGGATTCAAAGGAGGGTATCTATCAGATTGTGGAACCCTGCTCGCCTACCATACCTCAACGTAAGGCACACAAATATACTTCAGACTTCAAAACCCTAGCAATATCTTCATTTAATCTTTGAAATTACAGTACGCCATGTGTCAAAATCTCAACCATTTGATGAGTAATAGAATAGAAGAATCTTAATATTCAAGTCATTTCAACATCAAACTTAAACACCACAAAGAGCTATGTGTCAACATCTTGACATTTGATAACCAAAGCCATTCCATGCATACATAGAGAGATAGTCTCCTCTCTCTCTCTCTCAATATTTATATACATATATATATATGTGTGTGTGTGTGTGTGTGTGTGTGTGTGTGTGTGTGTGTGCACGCGCATGCATGTACGGGCATGCACACGTGTGACAAGCTTATGGAAATTGCAACATGTGGGTGACGACGATGAGGAGAAAAAGGGACAATAGATCCTTCGTACGAGTGACAACAGAAACTAGGGTATATTGCTAATGTTGATGGGATGAGAATAGATGTGTATGGGGAGACGGGGTGAGCCAAGACTGTAGGTTATGATGGACTGAGAGCAATTGCGTACTATGAGCATGGTGGTGAGCCAACACCACCATGCTTTTTTTGGAACAAAGTTTAGGTAATGAGCTTTTACGATATGGGTCTTGGACATAATTGAGTAATACAAGGATATCTTGAGCTTTCTAAATTCAATAAAAATATTGACATGATATTGAGCTTTCTATGTCTACTTTCTTTATTTTTATTCTTTGTCCACAAATAAAATGGTATTACGGCAAGATTCTCTCATATCGACGGCAAGAAAAGCTTGAGTGTGGGTCGGTCCCCCCCGCCCCCCCCGCCGCGTTTGTGTCTACATTCAACATGCAAATTTCAAAGTAGAAAGAGCTTTGGCTTATTCAAGCAGCTGAAAGAATTTGAAGAAGGTAATTTTTTCCCTTTTGTAGATAAAAATCTTATTCTAAGCAATGATCAAAAGATGAACTTTTTGGAGCTCTAATTTGGTCAAGTCATAGTTTTCTTAGTAAGATAAAAGGAAATAGGTTATGTGAAAAGTAGAAGGTATTGGCTTTGAGTCAAGAAGTTTAGCATAGACTTTTTGTGTTAGATTCTTCTTGTAGTGGGTACTCGTAGATTCTCTCCAAAACCATCGTTTAGAAATATAAAGACATCCTCAATGTTCTTATGTAGAAAGAAATGATTGATGGGTCAAAATACTCTATTTGTTGTTTCATGGTCAAGAACATACCTAAGGCGAAAGGTTTATGAACCACAACCCGGACCTTTTGCTCTTGATATTTCCTTGCATGGATAAGGGCAAGGAAGTGCTATGATAACACAAGCAAGGCCATCATGTGCAACTAGATGTGTAAGCTACGGTGATCCCTTTAATTATAAATCATTCTATATCTCCACATTTAAGGACTTGTAAAATGTCAAAGCATGCTTAGGATGCATTGAAGACCATATTCCGGTTCAAGAATTAGGAATTACTTTTTAAGGAATTAGATCATGTGAGCATCTCACAAAGGTCAAGGAGTTACTCCAGTAACTTCTAACTTCTCTCTCCATATTTTGTGTCCCTTCTCTAGAAGACTGCTGAAATGTGGCTTTTCTCTTTGCTCGCTATGATGTCTTCAAAGCTTGAGCTATAAGATAGATGCACTTAACATCTTACTTCGATATAAACCTTGGATAATTCTTTTGAAAAATGATTGAAAAAGCTCCCTTAAATTTTTGCATTAAAGTATGCAATGCAAGACACATAATCAACCTTTCCATGTCCTTAGTGTTCTTTATGCTTGGTTTGCTATGTTTGCTAGCAATGAATGGGAGATGATTGTAAATAATATAGTGCACTGCTAGTGGTTTTCCACGATAAGAATCTGGTATAGTGAGAACTACAAGCTAACAAATTTGTCAACTCAAAGATGTTGGTGCAGCCAAAGTTGGTTGACCTAGAAGATGACACGGGCAAGTATGTCCTTGGACCGATTGTTGTTGTTGTTGTTGTTGGAATTTCCTTGAGAAGAATTATGGGCATTGTTTTCCCCTTTGCATCACTTTTTTCTTTGCTTTCAATGGGCTAGACATTCTTTGTAGCCTTGTTAGAAATTGATGCGCGAAGAAACCATAGCGTGGTGGATTACTTCGGTGATAGCACCAAGCCATTGGGAGTTGACGTACTCAGCCATCTCTTCAGGTAATCCCTCACACAAAATTGTTGCTTTTTCTTGGTAAAGCCTATCTTTTGAAAGACAGTAGCCTTGAGATGTAAATCCCAAAACTTGTCCATCTATTTGTGGATAGACTCATGGGAGAGAAGCTTCAAACTCCACAATTCGGTAAGCACTTTGTCCTTTGCATTGCTTGCAAGGAATTGCTTCATGATGGAAACTCATAGAGTTTTCCATATCTTTGGGGCTTCACCATTTCCACTAAGGTTAGCCCACCATTGACGAGCCAATTTTTAAAAGTGCATAGCTACACGGTGTAGCTTGGAGGACTTCGTGAAGCCCTTGTCTTGAAAGGCCACATCAAATTGCTGGATGAATGCCAATGCTTTGTCGGTATCACCAAAGGTGCCATCATAGGTGAGAAACCAAATACTCTTTCCATAGATCGCAAGATCTGACAATGAATTTTGTAGCATTTGACCTTGTTGGCATACGAGCCCACGGTTTGGTCTACACTACACTATCACTGTTAGCAGATCGCCACATGACGAACATCTATAGCATAGCTATTTGACACTAACATAATGTCAATACTCAGGGAAATGACTTGGATGGGGCACGGAGACTCTTTGAGGTTGTCAATCTCAAGAAGTGAACCTAACAAATTAACGCAACAACATTAGGAAGTGAATGGGGTCTAAGAGGGCCTATTTATTTGGAAGTTTAAGGAAGTCAAAGCTCTAGTATTAAGAAAGCAATCAAAGGAGAGCTTTTGAATTCAAAGAGAAAAAACAATTGTTTTATTTGAATTCAAAAATTTCCCCCAGAATGAAATTTAAAATCTAGCGTACAAAACTTTATCAAGCAGCATATCTACGAAAAGAGCTCGGTGTGCAGATTATAGATCTATAATATTCGCTCAAATTGGAGATTGTATGTAGGAGTTATGGAAGGTCAAAAATCATAAAGTTGCCTCCTCCCCCCCTCCTCCTCCTTTTTTTTTGGGGCAAAAGTGCATCCTTTGACCATTCTTACACCTCTCTTACACACTCACCATTCTTGCACACATGGCATGCACCTATTTGTCAAAATGTTAATCACCTCCAAAATCTCATGGAAAATAAAGAGGCCATCCTAGACCTCATTCTCTTCCTAATGATCAAATCAATCACTCAATGGTTAGAGAAATCTCTCTATGTCCTTTCTCACCGCTCTACGTCATCACACCATTTCGGCACACGAACGGACTCAAAATGCTATGAAACTTTAGGAGGAGGTCAAAGTTAGGTCTTTGTGGTCCTTTGGTCTTTGGAAACTAGTCTTGGGGTACCCTAAAAGTTTGAAATTAAGAAAATTGAAAAAAATCAACTTTAAAATCAAAACTCTAGGTGTGTTCTATTACCCGCAAGCTTTCTTCATGGCTATACCTGACTCAATTTGGAGTTGTCTATAAAACATTAGAGGGAATTTTAGTGATTTGCACTAAAAAACATTCAAAACAGTTTCAGGACTAGAACATAAGAACTTTGGCTTGTATCTTGGCCTTTTCAGGGTATTTCCAGCTCAAACTCGAGATTTGAGATGTCCTCAAGTATGTTTACACGATCATCAAGTCAAATACCCCCACTATGAAGAGGTACATGGATCGCGATTCATGACGTCCTGTCAAATTCTTTTCTCCAAATTTTGACAATATGTAGACAAGGTTATATGCAAGCTCTATACCAATTTTCATCAAATTTTGAGGTTGAGGTACATGGATCGCAATCCATGTTCAACCACATTTGGTCTTGATCTCTTGGCAGCTTGTTTCACTCTATGTCCACAAGGTAAATCTCAATCTTATTGGATTTGGACTTAGATTGATAGGTCGAATGTCCAACACTAGGTCTGCACTACGGTTTTCAATCTGTTGCCTGTTTTGCTGCCTTTTGATCTAATTTTGTTGATTTTTTTCCAAAACTGGACTTGGGGATATGTTTCCTTATGTATACACTACTGATCTGAAAATTTCAAGTCAAGCTGTCAACTATGGGAACATGGATCGCGATCCATGTTTAGGGGCCAAACTGAGTTTTCTGGGTACCATCAGAATCAGCATAACGAGTAGGTCCTATAGAATAAAAAGTTTTTGAAAATGGATCTCTAGTTTGAAAATTATGTCAATTCTGGAACTAGGTCAAAATACTTGGGACTTCTGGGCTTTTGACTTGGTTATTGATATCCAAATTCAATTTAAAGACCACTAGACTCCTTGTGATGTCCTCTAGATATGGTGCAAGTTTGGTATCAATCTATGATAGAAGAACACGGATTGTAATCCATGTACCCTTGTGTCAGACTGCACTGAATCTTGGCACACATCTTCCCTTTGGCCCACTAATCTCTGCTAGATGGTTTTTGTGTGATTTGGATCACTTTAGATCAAGTAAAAATCCCTAAGTCTGTTTTATGGTTTTCACCTTGAACCAGTTTTTCCTCTTTTGACCCACTTTTTGAACATTTTTGACAATGCTTCTTTGGGGCCTTTTGTTCACAGTGGTCTCTGTTACAGGCTGAAAAAGTTTATGTCCAAAAGTTTCTCAGGGGTACATGGATCGCGATTCATGTTCCACCACTTTTGGACTTAATCTTTGGTGTGTTGATAGCTTATCAACACACCAAAGATTATGTCCAAAAGTTTATGTCCAAAAGTTTCTCAGGGGTACATGGATCGCGATTCATGTTCCACCACTTTTGGACTTAATCTTTGGTGTGTTGATAGCTTATCAACATGTTCCACCACTTTTGGACTTAATCTTTGGTGTGTTGATAGCTTATCATCTTTGTAGCTTGCTCTACAAAAAAATTCTGAATTTGGATCAGTTTTGCCCAACCAAAAGTGACTTGTATAGTCTGCTGTGGCGGTTTTGAGAGTGTTTTGTTTTTTGCTCTTTTGACCACTTTTTTACAAATGGTTCTTTTGGAAAAAGTGTTTGTCTATGTCTCAGCTACCTAGTGCTCAAACCTCAACCAAAAATCTTGATGAGGTACATGGATGGCGATTCATGTTCCATCAAATCTGAATGGCAAAATTGGCCCGATAATTACTTGCAATGTCAATAGTCTACTCCACCACTTCTTTTTTAATTTGAACAACTTTTTCCTAGTCAAAAGTAAATTTTTATGTCTGTCCGACTAGTTTTTGTATTTGACTATTTTGATCAACTTTTTTCAATTTTTTGACATTGTGTTTTTTGCAAAAGTTGTTCCAAATGGTATCAGCTACCCACTTGTCAATTTCCAGCCAAAGATCTTGATGAGGTACATGAATCGCGATCCATGTTTGACCTCATTTTGACATGAAACTTGGTCAACTTATAGTTCATGTTATGGTGACACTCTCCCCCAAATCTTCTTGAATTTGAATCACTTTTATCCAACCAAAAACAAAATTTTGTGATTGTTTTGCGGTTTTTGGCTATCTGACTAAAAATTGATGTTTTGATCAATGTTTTGTATTTTTTTGTTATGGTCTCTCTTGGCAAAGTTGTTCCACTAGTTATCAAGAATGTACTAGTCAAATATTAGTTCCAAATGTCAAAAAGGTACATGGATCCCGATCCATGTTTGGAAGCATTTTTTTCATGAATTGTTTTCTACTAGTTCTTTGTTCCCTGTAGAAGCCAAATCTCACCCCTTTTTTTATTTGAATATCAAAAAGTTGAAAATCCCCAAATTTTGTGTCTACAAAGTCTGTTTTGCTGTTTTTGCCCTATCAGTCAATTCTGATGTGATTTTTAATTTTTCCTTTCAAGCAAACCTGATGAGAACAATGCCTCCCTGATACACAATGTCACTTCTGCAAAATTGGTCTTTGAGGTACAAGGATCGCGATCCATGTTTCTCCACAGAATCTGGTCAAACTTTTCAGATTGCTTTTAAATAGTCTACTAATACTCTCGATCCACAAATTTTTGAATTTGGATCATTTTTCAGCTCTCTACCATCAAATTTTTAAAATTTTAGAATTATGATCATTTCGATCAAAATATGATTTTCACCCTTTTTTCCTTCAATCTTTTAGCCCAAGTTTGTTAGTGATAGTTTCTACTTACCCTACTTCTAAGTACTAAATTGAAATATGAAATAGAAACAAACAAAAAGATACAAGATAAAGTCAAAACAAAAAATGGAATGCCACTCTAAAAGCCAATAGAAAATTGAGGAATGAAATGATTTTGGCTATCTCACTCACAATCCTCTTTACCTCTTGAGACTCCACCAAGCACTAAACCTCATGTCTAATTGCTTCACTGCTAAGGGTGTAGATGGAATGGAATGAAAAATCTTCGAAAAAGAACGCTCTAAATACGCACTAGGTCAGTCACCATCTAAGGATCATTATCCCCAGCAACGACGCCAATGTTAGCGGATCACCTCGACGGACGTCTGTAGCAAAGCTAAACTGGGATGGAGCACAGAGACTCTTTTAGGTTGTCAATCTCAAGAAATGAACCTAACAAGCTAACGCAACAACTCAACAAGCAAATCAAACACTCAATGATCAGGGAAATGTGTATATGTCCTTTCTCATCGCTCTAGGTCATCACGTCATTTCAGCACATGAACGGACTTGAAATGCAATGAGACTTTAGAAGGAGGTCTAAGACACCTAGTGACACTATCCTACCAAGTCTGGTCGCAATCTGACAAGGTACCAAAATCGCGATCCATTATTAAAAGAAGTCCTAAAAACTGTAGCAAATCAATCCAAAAAGGTTGCTCTATGGTATAAGAACACTCTCCTATGGTCAAAACGATTAAAAACAGTGATTTAAGCACTCAAAGCTACAATTAAATCTCACAAACGCGTAATCCCGAACCACAGCAAAACTGACAATGCTTACACTTAATTGAAAGAGCATGGAAAGAGGAAATCAATGCAAGTTTTGAAATTGAAATTTGATTACCCAATCATTAGTTGCGATGATTACAAGTTGGAGCAATTTCGTAGCTTCAGCGTACGTACAACAAAGCTCTTATTTCTTCTAAAGATAATCCTCCTTTCACATTAAGGTTATTGACATTTATACCTAGGGCTTTCTAAATGGCTAGTGGCCGACTCACATGGACTTTTACAATTGTCACAATAGAATTACAGTTAGGGAATTAACCTAATACTCTGGAATTAGGATCTACATAGAGTATCACTACACTAGCACTGAAAAATAATAGAATACAAATGTGGTGTCCAGCTACTTGTTCCACTAGATGGATGTCCGTTCGGTCAATCCGCTAACAATCACATATCAAGGACCCTATCAATTTGCACATTCGAAGCCTGATACTCACACCCCCATTTGGATTGACCATGCCGTACTCAAGAAGCTCAAACCTCTTCGAATGACTGCAAGATGGGAGCACTTAAATGAGCCACTCAATCTACTAAAGAATAGCCATTACATAATTTGATCATTGAATGTGATCTCGGTCCAAAAACACATCAACCACATAAAAAATAATCTCAACTTCACCTCATCAAATGTCCTTTGTTTGCAAGCAACAAAACAACAAAATGAAAGAAACTTGCTTTGACCAAACTTCACAATGGGTTTGGTCTATCAATGTATCACAAAAACAACATCAAGTTGCACAAGGATTTTTTTGTCATCACCAGGGATCAAAAATAGAATCCTTCTTCCTAACCACCAACTATAGCATCCACATTATGAATGTGTTCAAATCACCTAAGGCATCGATACAATCACTACTTTCGCAATTACAAAACATGATAGAGGCCATCGATAGCTACATTCTAAGCAATTATCATTAGGGACTTCAATGTTCACATCGATCACATAAATAACTTATACAAGAACTTGCATGGTTTTGTCCACAAAATCAACTACACTCAAACGATTTAATAGACAACAACTATATACAATGTAATCCTTGACCATATTTGGGTGAGCGACTCAAGACCTAATTTCATGAGCGCCATGAGATTTTACTTTTGGTTTGATCAGAAATATGTATATGTTACCATATACATGTGGTAGTGATGTGTGTGAACACACTAGGACCGCCGGGGCATTTTTTCCCTCTTTAGGAGGTTTTTTCCCTTGTGCATTGTATATACGCACATCACTCTAGGGCTATCTATCTTTCTATTGCACACTAAGTAACACACTCTCTGTTGTGCGCCTTGAGCTTCCTTCGTCTTCTCCAAGCTGTGCGCGTTTCTTGGCAACCCTAATTCCAACAATTGGTATCAGAGCAGGTTATGTCCTCCCGGGCTTCGTCGTTAGCTGCTCCAGCACATGCCTGCTCACTTTCTCCGATTACACTGAGGTTTGGTAAGCGTTTGCAGGTCAACAAAAATTTTGGGTAGGCTCGTAGAGCTTAGTCTGCTCAGATTTTTTATTCGGCTCATTTCGGCCTCCGTTTCCACTATACACTATGAAAATCTCCAAATGTTTACTGCACTGTTTTACCGCGTTTTGTAGAGAGAAGGTGTAAATTCAATGAGAGAAACAAGAGAGAGGAGAGCGGGGGGGTTTTTTTGTGTTTAAAGTATTACCGCAACTTTATCCATTGTTATTACCACTATTATTACCGTTGTTATTACCGCACTCATTATCGTCGTTATATCCGCTACCCAGATTTAGCACCTAAACTTTCAAATTCTGGATTAACTCCCCTCCCCCCCCCCCCCCCCCCCCCCCCCCACCCCTTCAAGTTTTGGTGTTTCCCTCCTCTCAATAAAAATTAGAGAGTATTGCATATAATTTTCAAATATAAAAAAGAAGAGAAAGAAAGAGAGAGAGAGAGAGAGAGAGAGAGAGAGAGAGAGAGAGAGAGAGAGAGAAAGAGAAAAGAGGGGAGAGAAGGAGGCGGGGGATATAAGGCCCGGTTTAGACGCTATGGCGGAAATGCTTCCCATGGGGGCGTCTAAGTTGCGTGGCAAAAGCCTATTTGCTGCAGTAGATATCACCTTCCTCTGGGCCCGCCAATTTTCTTCCAACACTCCTCTCCCCCCTCGGAAGAGCTGTTGGCCTCTCTCCACCTCTCTCTATTTTTCGCTCTTCTTCCTCCAACATCGTTTAGACGAGGCGGCGATAGACCTGCAAAAAGCCTTTCGTCCTCCAGCCTCATATGAACCCATCCTAAGATTACCCTTGTTTACAACTAAAATAATCATTGTCAATTGATTAACATAATTGAGCATATTCTCAAATCTAAAGAGAGGAAGAGGAGGGAGAGAGAGGTGAATGGATTACATGATCAAAAAACTTCATAACTGCAAAATGTTTATGAATCATCTTCCAAAAGATCTCTACATGAATCATTATCCAATTCTAAGCCCATGGCTCCTAAATCAATAAAGAGAGAAACGAAATTGTCGTGTGTGGATGCATTGCCAGCTTCATTATCTTCGAATTCGTTATCCTCCATCTCATCATCTTCATCATCATGACAATCATCCTCGCTAAGACTTACTGCCGTCGGACTTGATTCATCGACCTCCCTCTCCTCTATTTCCACCTCATCCAAAGTCGGAGGTGGAAGAGGGTCGAAGATAGTCTTCACTTCATTAGTGAAAAAAATGGTTCTTCCCCGAGGTGTTACGAGAATTACGAACCAAAGTTTTGGTTGGTGGATTGCTGGGGTATAGATGACCTATAAAATAGAAGCTAAAAGTGAGTAACATTGGTATAACTAACGCTACAACAAGTAAATAAGAATGAAAAAGGTAAATGTCACTTACCTGCTCACAATTGTGCGGTAAAACTAAATTGTCATACCTGTTGGGGTATAAAGCCCAATGTGGTCGCCCAGGTAAGTGGGCGGGCCACCAGGTATGTACACATATTCTTTTGTTAAAACCTAATAAGAACTCACTATGCTCTACACATTACAATAGAGTGAGTTCACCATATCGTCGTGCTCTTCTTCTCGCACTCTCTCTCGTGTCGCACTTTCGCTCGTACTCCTTCAACTGGTATCAGAGCTCAAATCGAGGCTCGGGGCAGCATTTGCAGGTAGCCAGAGTGACCTGCTCAGATTGGAGTGAGATTCGACAGGCGAAGACACGGCCCCAATTCCTGTGAGACGGCTCGAAGGGCTCGGTGTTCTCAAAATTTCATTCTGAGGTCATCTCGTCCACCATTCGGCTTCGACAAAGATCTGCGCAGGCCATTTTCGACTACGTGGTCTTGGCGGGTGCAGATCCGACTCTGCAAATTTGGGGTTTCGGCCTACGACTGCAAGTGTTGAGGATATATGCACTTCCAGAGTGCTGATTTGTGGCTATCTACACAACGAAGGACGGCTTACAGTTCTTGGAGGCGTGTCACATACGACGCGGGCGCACCTACACACAAACTGTAGGCGACATCCACTAGTTCATCAAGTAGCTTGTGTTTGTTGCTTGATATTCCAGATTTCATCCTGACATTGCAGGTACTTCCACATGGGATGTATTGTCAGAGATGATGTATGTCTGTTGAGGGTTTGCTGGCTGTGAGTCACGCAGCAAACAACCGCCGCAGCGGTTATAGCATACAGTGGGAAATTTGTGGATGTATGACTTTGTGGGAAGTCTATGTACTGTCAGATTTACTGCAGCCTTTGTTGAGGGTCGAGTGAGGTTTTATTGAGCTGGGGGATTCTCGAATGTTGAGATCCTTTCGGTGATACAGGTCTTGGAGCGATCCCTCGAGCACCCTTAGATAGGCAGTTAGGATGTATTGACTGTGAGTTAGATAGTTGGGATTGCATCTTTGCTTTACTGCCGTTGAGGCATTGTCACAGTCTATGCTTACAAGACAATGACAGGACAGTGAGAGACAGTACAGGTGCACGACAGGTTTACCCACAGCTTACACTGTTAGAGAGACAGTGGTTTTTTGAGCTGTTTTTGGTTTGTTTTTGAGTACACCATAGCCATTTTACAAAGGAGACTCTCCCGAAATTTTTGCAAAATCTGAAGCTTTCTTGGTTCATTTGACAGGTTGATATTGGTTCAGAAGACGGTTTACAGGGGAAACTCTGTCGAATTTTTCCCAGGAAAGTAAACTACTGTGAAGCGTAGTTATGGCTGGATCACAGGACACTGCTCTTTACAATATCAAGAAGCTAGATGGAACCAATTTCCCATTGTGGAAGAAGCAGATTTGACACGTGTTGGTACAAAAGAAGCAGATAAAACCTATAAAGCTCAAGGGGATAAAACCAAAAGATATGGACGAAGATGAATGGAGCGAAATGGATGAATTGGCACTTTGGCAGAAAGCGTTTACTTCAATGTAGCAGACGAGATGTCGGCTTATCAAGCATGGACAAAGCTGAGTGATCTTTATGAGAAGCAGAGTGTAGCTTCACAGGTATACTGGCTTAAGAAGCTTGTTGACTTGAAGATGAAAGAAGGGACCCCTATGTCCAATCATCTGAATGAATTCAACACCATCTACAATTAGTTGTCAGCTCAAGGTGTCAAGTTTGATGAACCTGTTAGAGCTATGTTCATGTTGATCACATTGCCGGAAAGTTGGGATACTTTTCGCACAGCTTTGAGTAATTCTGCACCTCCAGATGGTTTGACCATAGTAGGTGTAGAAGGCAGTGTGCTTACTTAAGAAACCAACAGAAAGACAATGGACAAAGGCAAAGGAACAGCCTTAGTTGTCAGAGGAAGGACCAAAGAAAAGTACAAAGGTGAAAAGAGGGATCAGTCTCGTAGCAAGTCCCGCAGTGCTAAAGGCAAGAGTGACATAGAATGCTACCATTGTGGCAAGAAGGGTCACATGAAAAGAGACTGCAGAGAATGAAAAGCAGAAAAAGGCAAAGAGAAAGCTGAAGACCATGGTGAAAAACAAGTCCTCAGTGAAGATTCAAGAAATAAATGTGACAAACACTGTTGCAGAGGATGACAGTCTAGTGTCAGGAGACATCTACTTCTTGAAGAATACAATGGACTCAGCTCTTCTTACAGCATCTACTTCTTGAAGAATACAATGGACTCAGCTCTTCTTACAGCATCTGATGGAAATGCAATGAGTGACTGGATTATAGACTCAGGGGCATCACTTCATGTGTCTCCAAACAAGGAGTGGTTTACCTCTTATGTGACCACTAAAGATCATGTTCGGCTAGGCAATGGGCAGACATGTGAGATCTTAGGTGTTGGAGATGTTCAATTGAAGTTTCAAAATGGCTCTTCTTTCACGCTGAAGAATGTGAGACATGTTCCCGCAATTACAAAGAGCTTGATCAGCACAGGTTTACTTGATGATGCTGGCTACGTCACCACTTTTGGACAGAACATGTGGAAGATATCCAAGGGTTCTATGACAGTAGCACATGGAGTAAACTCTGGAGAACTTTACATGATTTATGTATCAAATGTCTCTAAAAATGTAATCAATGTAACCGAGCAACCGAACGTTTCTTTGTGGCATGTTGGGGTGTAGGCCAGGTGGCAGTGGGAAACCACCCTTGTACACTTGATTTCACCTAATCAATATAGGGAGAAAAAGAGGAAGTGTTGACTCCTCTCTTTCTTCTCCACTAACCCAACACAGGCTGTCTGTGTATCATCCCCTTCCCCATTCTCTTCTTCCTCTCTCTTGCATACACACTCCGTACACGCACTACAATTGGTATCAGAGCTGCAGCGACGAACCGCACGCGCGACCGCTCTTCGTCGATCGACTCGGAAGCGATAGAGCTCGCCGGCTATGGCGGAGCTCGGAGCTTGTGCTTGAGCTTGGCAGTGACAGTGGATCCGGCACGGATAAGAGAGATCGGGCAAGGTCAACGGTTCCCGGCTTCATGACGTGTGCAACGACTCCATCGGAGAGGGAGTCTTGGGATTTTTGAAGCTCTGCAGGAAATTTGGCAAGCCTATGTTTGCAAAGCTCGGCTTGGAAGAGAGCCTTGCAAGCTTGAGCATCAAGTGCTTCAAGGAATTGAGAGAATCGAGAGCAGGTTCTCAGGTTCTCAGAAGGGGTAGTCGAAGCAGAAGCTGCAGGTCAAATCGAGACCAAGGTCGACACAAAGACTGGATCTTGGTGTGAGTGCATTGCAAAGCTTACGAGTGTGTGTACACACACACACTCAGTGTCGAGGGCAGCAATGTGACAAGCAAGGATCAATTGGGGGAAGTCGAATCGAGGCTCCATAGAAGCTTGGAGGGAATTAGCAAACATTGATAGGGGGAGAATTTAGTAGATTGAAACACTAGAGCATCATCGGACAAGACTGCAGTGAGTTGGAAGCTCATAGGAGAGAGAGTGTGTGCAAGTCGAAGCAGCCAGGTATCAGGCACTCAAAGAGCGAGTAGAAGGGGGCAACCAAAGCTGCAGCGCTGCAATCGAAAGAACCAGGAGCTTGGTTGTGTGTTTTAGTACACACACACACAACAATACCCTGCGTGTGTCTTCAAGCAGCGCTACACACACACACACACACTCACTCACCCACAGTCATCGATTGCAAATGTGAAGCTGGCCATGCCCTTGATAGTTTACAAGCGAAGATAAATCAATTACTTATGTGCATCACATGGATGCTTGCTAGGAGATAGCTTTCTTTGCAAGAAATATGCACACTCTTGAACAAACAAGCAGCCATGGAAGTATTCCTATCTTCACTGCACCGTTGTTTTGAAGGGCAGTAGTTGTCCATGAGATTGTACTATCAAGCGGATAAATACTTTGTGAGGGAATAGTCAGTAAAGAAGACCCCCAGTACCGGTAAGCCAAAATAGCATACACCAACACCTGCAATACATTCGGATTTAAGATATGCCACAAAAAAGGCCAATCCTGCTCTTTTCCATGGCTATGCCTCAGTTGAACCAGCTCTCTTTCCTTGGCAACAGCAATTCATTTTAATTTGGCTGCCTTTGCAAATGTTGAAGGCGTGGCACAGAGCGAGCGTACAGGAAGCTAGGTGAGCCAGCAACAGTTGTAGCTCGTCAGATTTGACTGAGGAATCGGTTTTGGCAAAGCTCGACAATGAGATAGTGAATTTGAAATTAATTTTTTATTCACAACTCACACACATTGTTTGTGTGCAAGGGGCTATTCCCGCCCAAGGCCCTCGACACCCCGATCATTTCCCGACTACAGCCTTGACCCGGCTTGGACCTAAGATTCAGCAGACCTACGAGGCTCGAAAGAATCAAAAGAGAGAGAAAGTGAGAGAGAGAGAGCTTGACATCGTGCTTGCGAGCGAGCACAAGCAACCGAGTCCGACAAGTTGAGAGCGATCTTGACAGATCGAGCGAGATCTGTGACCGATACCGATTCGACTCGGCATTGACCGCTCGATATCGGCTTCGAGCATTGGTGTTTTACGGCTATTCGGCTAGCCACTTTCGCCCGGCGGTGGAAGGCGACATCGACATCGACACCGCTAGGCGCACCGGCTTGACACTCCTCATTGCGATGGATCTCCAACATCCAACCTAGACACCGGGCGCTTCCCCACACGAGCGTGTTCTCGCGATCGACGATCGTGCTTGCGACATGCACGGGTGAGGTACCTCTATCATAGAGGAGTGACACCCGGCATCAGCACTGAGCGCACCGATCGCCCTGTACTACACAGTTTACGGATACGACACCTTTGGCAGCTATTCGACTAGCATATTTCTTCCCGGCGGCAGAAATCGGCACATAGCGACACCGACACGCAGGTTACTGGCTACAGGGGGGTTTTCCAGCCCATTCACTCACAGATTCTCCAGGTTACCAGACACAGTGCTTTCACAGGTGATTTGGCAGTCATTTCCACAGCAGATTCTCTGCGGACACATGCGTTGACAGATAGATTTTGTTGTGAGCACACCTAGTGCTAGTGAGATCTTTTGAGAGCAGATATCCCCGCATGGATCACTTTCACTACATGCAGCAGTTCTTGGCGCCTGTTTGAGCGCGGTTTTACTCATGTACGTTGAGTTGCGGACACTGCCCACTGTACTACGTGTGGAGCCATTTTTGGCTATTTTGGCAGTTTTTCCCGGCCACTTCTAAGACTCGGATCGGAAGAGCCCTTTCTGAGACTGTGGCTAGTCCATTTGTGTCTGCATTAGCTTTTTGGAGGGTAGATAGCGTGAGGTTTTCTTTGAGCTGGGGTGTGCTCGAATGTTGAGACACTTTCGGTGATACAGGTAGCTGGAGTTCCCCTTTACGGTACCGTCGCCATAGGATATGTATCTGGATGGTTATTTATGCTTTTGACGCCGAGTTGGCACTCACATAGTAGTTGTTTTGTGCAGCAGATGCCCAGTTAGTGCAGTTGGCACATTTATATGTATTTTGAGTTGAGTTTTGACTCCTCATACAAAGGAGACTCTGCCGGATTTACTTCCCGCGAGTCGTGACTTCCATTGTTGGCACTTTTGAGTCTATTTCGGTTGAGATTTTACTCCCACTACAAAGGTTACTCTGCCCAAATTTCTACAGCTTCTCGCCATAGTTTGGCACTTCTCAAACCCTCTTATTAGCAATGGCTTCTTCTTCAGAAAAGGAGGAGTATTTCATTCGGAAGTTCGATGGCAGCAACTTCACCATGTGGAAAGAGCGCATGAAAGATGTTTTGATAAACAAAGGCCTCTCATAACCATTGAAAGAGCGCGCAGAGGATGATGATTATACACAATCTCAATGGGAGCTTTTGGATACAAAATCCATGGCTACGATACGTCTACATCTAGCCGAGTCAGTCTTCTTCACTATCATCGGAAAGAAAACAACCAAGGAACTTTGGGATAGCTTATGTTCAGCATGGGAGAGCAAAAGTGCATCCAACAAAGTTTTTCTCATGAAAAATCTTATGACGCTCAACATGAAAGAAGGTAGCACAGTTTCCAGTCATTTAAATGAGTTCAACTCCTTGTTGAGTCAGCTGACATCTCAGGGCTTTAAGGAGTTTGACGATGAACTCAAATCTATCTTCTTGTTATGCTCTCCACCCAGTTCATGGGATATCTTTTGCACAACCATTAGCAATTCAGCTCCAAATGGCAAGTTAGAGTTCAATGATGTCACAGATGCGTTGCTCACTGAAGAAATTCGTCGTAAATCTCTCGATAATGCTAGTCATGGAGATGCATATATGGCTGGCAGTTCAACAAAGCCAAGAGGCCGTGACAGAAACAAATACAAAAGCAAAAGTAGAGAGCGGAATCCTCGTAGTCCTAGCAAACACAAGAACCAAAGTAGAGACATTATTGGCATAGGTGATGTGAAACTTCAGATGCATAATGGCACTACTTTTGTGTTGCAGAATGTCAGACATGTGCCCAAGCTTACGAAAAGCTTGCTTTCTATAGTGCAATTGGATGACCTTGGCTACACTACAGTTTTTGGTAATCGTTCTTGGATGATCCGCAAGAACAACCTTATCATGATGAAAGGCAATAAAAACGGATCCCTGTACTCTTTGTTTGTTTCGAGTGTGGACGAACACTCTATCTATGTTGCCGAGCTGCCGTCTCCTGAGTTGTGGCATAGCCGGCTAGGGCATATTAGCCAAAAGGGAATGAAAACACTTCAGCGTTTTGGCTACTTACCTGTGTTAGATTACACGGACTTTCCATTGTGTGAGCATTTTCTGTATGGAAAACAGACTAGATTGACATCTTCGCCATTGAATAAGAAAGTAGGCGAACCTCTAGACTTGGTGCACAGTGATTTGTGTGGTCCAATGCCACAGAAAACTCTAGGGGGGGCAAACTACTTTCTAACATTCATAGATGATTCTACCAGAAAGGTGTGGGTGTATCTCCTTAAGCGTAAGGAAGAAGTTTTTTCGACATTCCAAAAATTCCTCGCCATGGTTGAGAACCAATCAGGAACAAAGCTCAAAGCTTTTCGCACGAAACAATGGTGGAGAATAAGTCTCCACAGAGTTCAAGGATTTTTGCAATAGAAGAGGCATTCGGAGGCAGTTTACTGCTCCATACACACCTGCACAAAATGGGATAGCTAAAAGAATGAATCGTACGATTCAAGAGCGAGTTGTCTCTATGATGTCTATGGCGAAGCTTACTCCCGAATTTTGGGGGGAAGCTGTTCTGACAGCAGTGCACATCATCAACACGTCACCTAGTTATCCTTTGAATTTCAAAATTCCAGAGGAATTATGGACTGGCAAAAGGCCAAGCTATAAGCATTTACGTGTATTTGGATGTGAGGCATATGCACATGTGCCCAAAGAACTTCGTCGGAAGTTAGATCCCAGATCACACAAATGCATCTTTATTGGCTATGGTGCAAACGGAGAGATGGGATATCGTCTTTGGCACCCAGAATCAAACAAAGTCATTCGTAGCTCACATGTGATTTTCAATGAATCAAAAATGCACAAGAAGCCCATCAAAGATGTTGAGTACAGACGTGTTCGTTTTGAGGATGTAGCCTCCGAACCAACTCAGTTCAGTAGTGTTGCACCCACTCCTCAAGTGCAAGATACTACTATTGCTCCGGAGAGAGCAGAGTCCAGCAGTCAGGCACTAAGACGATCTGAGAGAGTATCACGTGTGCCTGAGCGGTTTGAGCCGGGTATACACCACATTTTGGTCACTGACAATGGAGAGCCAACCTGCTACAAAGAAGCTATACAAATGGAGGATAGCGTTAAGTGGAAGCAGGCTATGCAATCAGAATACAATTCGATTGTGGATAATGAGACATGGGATCTGGTTGAATTACCAAAAGGAAAAAATGCTTTACCTTGCAAGTGGGTCTACAAGAAGAAGTATACAGCGGAAGATCCCGAGCCTAGATACAAGGCTCGTCTAGTTGCCAAGGGTTTCAAGCAACAAAAAGGTGTGGATTTCAATGAGATTTTCTCTCCAGTAGTCAAGATGACTACACTTCGCACCGTGCTTGGCTTGGTTGCTATCCAGGACATGGAACTTGTCCAAATGGATGTGAACACAGCATTTCTTCACGGGGATCTAGATGAAGATGTCTACATGAAACAACCAGAGGGCTTCGTATGTGAAACCCAAAAACCAACGAGGATAGAATTGGTTTGTAGACTTAAAAAGGCACTCTATGGCCTCAAGCAAGGTTCAAGGCAATGGTATCAAAAATTCAACAAATTCATGCAGTCTCAGGGTTACATAAGAAGTCAAGAGGATCACTGCTTACTGCTTATACACAAAAATATTGAACGATGGTTCTTTAATCATCTTGATCTTGTATGTAGATGATATGATTCTTGCAGGCAAATCAATTGATGAAATCAATCAGTTGAAAAAGATGCTAAGCACTCAGTTTTTCATGAAGGATTTGGGAGATGCCAATCACTTTCTTGGTATGCACATCAAGAGAGACAGGCAACATGGAATTCTTGAATTATCTCAAGAAAAGTACATTCACAAAGTCTTGCAACGTTTTAGTATGCAGGGGGGGAAGTCATTGAGTACCCCAATGCAAGCATACTCCAAACTTAGCAAGGAAGACTCTCCCAAGACAGTGGCTGAGAAAGAGGAAATGGCGAAAGTACCATATTCTTCAGCAGTTGGCAGTTTGATGTACGCTATGGTAGCCACAAGACCAGACATTGCAAATGCAGTGGGAGTGGTTAGTAGGTACATAGCAAACCCTGGCAAGAAGCATTGGGAAGCAGTAAAGAAAATCCTCAGATATTTGAAAGGTACAGCTAGCAAGTGTTTACACTTCGGAAACAGTGATGCATCTATTGTAGGTTACACGGATGCGGATTATGCGGGTTGCGTGGATCGTAGAAGATCCACATCTAGCTATGTGTTCATGTTTGCTAGAGCAGCTATCTCTTGGAGATCGTGTCTCCAAGATTGCACGTCTTCATCTACCATTGAGGCAGAATATGTTGCTACGTCTGACGCCAGCAAGGAAGCCATATGGTTGGCTCGTCTAGTGGGATATTTGGGCATTCACGAGGTTTCAATACTACATTGTGATAGTCAGAGTGTCATTGCTTTGGCAAAGAATCCAGTGTTTCACTCAAAGTCGAAACACATAGAGGTCAGATACCATGTCATACAAGATGCATTGGCTGGCAAGCGTATCGAGCTTGTCAAGGTTCACACTGATGACAACCCCGCAGATGCTCTCACAAAGAGCCTAGCCTCGGAGCAATTTACACATTGTATAGAACTTATGGGTGTAGGATGAAGCCTCGGCAATGCTTCATCAATTTTGTATAGACTAACTATACTAATCCCACTATTGGCCACCATGACCTTCAAGTGGGAGGTTGTTGGGGTGTAGGCCAGGTGGCCATGGGAAACCACCCTTGTACACTTGATTTCACCTAATCAATATAGGGAGAAAAAGAGGAAGTGTTGACTCCTCTCTTTCTTCTCCACTAACCCAACATAGGCTGTCTGTGTATCATCCCCTTCCCCATTCTCTTCTTCCTCTCTCTTGCATACACACTCCGTACACGCACTACATGGCAAAGCCGGTTAGGACATATGTCCAAGAAGGGAATGGAAATCTGGTCTCGTTCTGGTTATTTGCTTGGCTTGTCATTTAATGATTTTGAATTCTTTGAACATTGTCTATATGGTAAGCAAACACAGCAGCCACATAAGCATAGAAGCAGTAGAAGAGATACACAGTTGGCTCTTGTTCATAGTGATTTGTGTGGACCTATGCCTAACCTATCTCTAGGGGGAGCTTCTTACTTTATGACATTTATAGATGATTACTCGAGGAAAGTATGGGTTTACTTTCTCAAGCACAAGGATGAATCATTTAGTGTTTTCAAAACGTTTGTGACACTTGTGGAGAATCAGAGTGGCAAGAAGCTTAAATGCTTACGCACTGACAATGGTGGAGAGTATATTTCAAAGGCCTTTCAGGACTTTTGTGAGTCAAAAGGTATAAAACGTGAACTTACTGCTCCTTACAATCCTCCTTAAAATGGTGTTGCTGAGAGTATGAATAGGACCATACAAGAGAAGGTCAGAAGTATGTTGTCTAATGCACAACTGCCAAATGGGTTTTGGGCTGAAGCTATATCAACAGCTGTTCATCTTATAAATAGATCTCCTAGCTGTTGAGATGTCGAGCTCTACACCTTGAGTTGGCATCCACTACGGGTCTTGGCCGCTTACGGCATTTACTCACTGGCGCGTTAGGTGACCAACACGGAGGATCTCTGCCAGTGATTCTACAGCTGGACTACACTTATAGTGCCAGCCTAGTACGCTTCTAGCGAGTTCACACTTAGTGATCGCATGTACATATGTGCTACTTTTCAGCTTTAGCACTTAGTCATTTTGTACTCTCTTTTTTGTAAAAGAAGAAGAAGAAGCTTTCCATCTCTGTGTGCTTTGTGCTTGTCTTGTGTAGCTCTCTTACATCCTCATTCTTTACATGGTATCAGAGCCTGGTGCAGGCAAGAGAGGCTAAGAGAGCAAGAGCATCACAATCCCTTCGTTCGCAATCCACGACCAGATGCGAAGTTTTTGAACACAAGTTTTTCGCACAAGTTTCTGAACAGGCCTCCAAAGTGCAGTATACAGAGATTTATTGTACAAGTACAGTGGTTGTATGTATGCTTGATTGTGGACACTCGTTGAGTGTAGAAAGCGTTACAGGTACCACGATAGCAGGTGCAGCAGATTTGCAGGTTTTTGTAGATTGCAGCTATTTTGTCTTACTGCTTCAAGATGTCTGACAGTTTCAGTCAGATTGTTACTGAGAAGCTTGAGAAAAATAACTACCCTGCATGGAAGTTCAGAATAACAAATTTCCTAAAAGGAAAAGGTTATTGGGACTATGTAGAAGGAGACAATGAAAAGGAACCAGAGATTCCCGAGGCAAATGCTACAGCAGAACAAAGGAAAGCTTTGAGGGACTGGCAACAAGGCCAGAGCAAAGTGATGTATTGGCGTTCTATGAGCATCACAGATGGCATGATGGGCTATCTACAGGATGCTGAAACCCCCGCCATTGCATGGAGAAACTTAGGCAGAGTGTTCGAGGTGAACACCAAGGCCAGGAAGCTTCAACTAAAGTCGGAGCTAAATCAGGTTAAGAGGAACAAACTCTCAATCAATGATTATGCCTTGAAGATCAAGAGTATCATTGAGGCTCTTGGATCTATTAAAGTCTCAGTGGAAGATGATGACATTGTCCGTGCATGCTTGGATGGTCTAGGAGATGAGTATGTACATTTCAGGTCTTCCATGAATACAAGAGACGACATCCCCATGTTCCAAGATTTGATTTCTATGCTTATTCTTGAGGAGAAGAACCTTGACACATCTTCTTCTCATGGCAGAAATAATTCTGAACAGGCCTTCTATTCTAACTCCAACAGAGGTAGAGGTAGAGGTCGTGGTCGAAGCCCAAGGGGTTGCAGGGGCCAATTTCTGGAATGGCAATCAAATCAAAACAATACAGGTGGCAGGGGAAACCAGTCTCAAGGCAGGGGGAGTCAAAGAGGTCGTGGTGCAGGATCAAGCAGGCAGCAACATACTCCAGATAGTAGAGAATGTTGGACTTGTGGTGAAAGAGGTCACATGTCACGTGACTGTCCAAAGGGAAAAGCAAGTAGAAAGAGATAACAGGGCAACTATGCATCTACTAGCAAAGATGCAGATGACAGCAAAAACGAGCGCATGTTTGTTATGCAGCATGTAATGAATACAATGACTGCAGAGAATTCCACCCAAGATGATGTTTGGTATGTGGATTCAGGTGCCTCTAATCACATGACGTCTCGTGGAGAGTGGTTTAGAGATATGCGCAAACCAGATGTGTCAGGCTATGTGCAGACAGGAGATGACACAGCTCACCCCATTGCTCATGTAGGGGACATACCTCTAAATACGAAGAGTGGGAAATCAAAGTACTTAGCAGATGTACTTCATGTCCCAAACATTACAAAGAATCTTGTTTCTGTTGGACAAATGGTTGAGCAGGGTTTGCAGGTTCGCTTCAATCCAAATGGCTGTTATGTAGAAGATTTCCAGAATGGCTGTAAGCTGATCACAGAGGGAAAATGTGTGGGCAGAATGTTTACGCTGAATGTAGACATGCCTGAGGTAAAAGCTGCATTATTTGCACAGGGCACAGGTGTTGTGGCTGATGTTGACATTTGGCACAAACGCATTGGCCATGTCAATGAGCAGAGATTGCGCAGCATGCAATCAAAATAGATTGTAAAAGGGTTGCCCAAATTCAAGGTGGATGGTATGCATAAAGTGTGTGCAGCATGCCAGTTTGGAAAACAGTCAAAGGGCTCATTTCCACATGAGCGCAATGTATGTAAAAAGACACTTGAGGTGGTGCACACAGATGTTTGGGGTCCAACCGATACTGCAAGTATACATGGTTGCAGGTATTATGTCTCTTTCATTGATGACCATACAAGGAAAGTATGGGTCTACTTCATGCGTAACAAAAGTGAAGTGTTTGGTCACTTTCAAGACTTCAAAGTCATGATTGAGAAGGAGACAGATATGCAAATCAAGACATTGAGGTCAGATGGAGGGGGAGAGTACTTCTCCAATGATTTTTCAGATTTTTTGCGAATGCATGGTATACGCAGGCAGTTTACATGCAGATATACTCCACAACAGAATGGGGTCGCAGAAAGGAAAAACAGGCACATTGCAGAGGTTGCACGTGCATTGATGAATGAGAAGAACATGCCTCATCATTTCTGGGCTGAAGCCGTAAATACAGCTGTGTACATTATAAACAGGACACCTACAGCTGCGGTGCATGATGTAACACCTGAGGAAAAGTTTACAGGTACAAAGCCTGATTTGGCACACTTGAAAGTGTTTGGCTGCATAACTTACGTGCATGTACCAGACGAGTTGCATAGGAAATTGGATCCTAAAGCAGAGAAATGTATTCTTGTGGGATATTCCCTTGAACAAAAGGGGTACAGGTGCTACAATCCTACTACACGAGAGTTACGAGTGAGCAGAGATGTAGTCTTTGATGAGATGAGCAGCTGGTACAATAATGCACATGGCACTATTGGGGCTGATGTAAAAGATGATGTGGTTGTACAAAATGTGAGGCCACAGTCACAGGTTTTGAGTGGACCACAAGAGTCCTCTTCTCGTGGCTCTGTTGAGAAACCATGGAATGGTAGACTACGTACGCAGGTTACTCCACCAACAGGTACAGGGAATGTATCACGAAAAGGAAAGGAAAAGGTTGATCTTATGGCTGATGCATCATCAGGTTTTTCACATGTAGACATGGATTCAGATGGTTCTGAACAAAGTCTTGATGAGGAATTTGGAATTCCGGCTATCAGGACACCTGGTGTAAGGAAAGTACAAGAAGATGCTAGAGGGCAAAGGAGTGACCCAGGACCACGTAGATCTAATAGAGTCAAAAATCCAGTTCAGAAATTGACTTATGATGGGTATCTAGCGCATCACCAAGCCTACATGGCTAAGGTGATACAGGATGTGGAGCCCACATGTTTTGAGGATACATTTGGAAATGTGCATTGGGATGATGCAATGAATGAAGAGATGGCTGCATTGGAAGCAAACAACACATGGGAGTTGGTGCCATTGCCAAGTGGCAAGAAAGCTATTGGCTGTAAATGGGTGTATAAAACCAAGCATAAGGCTGATAGTAACATTGAGCGTCACAAGGCAAGGCTGGTCGCAAAGGGTTATGCACAAACGTATGGCATAGACTATGAGGAGACCTTTGCTCCAGTGGCAAAGATGACGGCTGTGAGAGCTGTCATAGCAGTGGCTGCATCTAGAGGATGGATTATGCATCAAATGGATTTAAAGAATGCCTTCTTGAATGGTGATTTGCAAGAGGAAGTGTATATGGATCAGCCACCTGGTTATGTCGATCCAGGTTACCCAGATTATGTATGCAGACTTCTCAAAGCTTTGTATGGTTTGAAGCAGGGCTCTAGAGCATGGTATGACAGGATTGCCAAGTATGTTGTCAGTATTGGTTTTAGGAGAGCTCATGTTGATCATTCACTCTATGTACGTGAGAGTGATGTGGGTATTGTGGTCATTACCATATATGTAGATGACCTTATTATTGTGGGTGACAATGCTATGGAGATTGACCATGTGAAGGGTCTTCTCAAATAGGAGTTTGAAATGAAAGATTTGGGCGAGTTGCGCTACTTTCTTGGCATTGAGGTGATCAGGACTCTAGAGGGTGTATGGCTGTCACAGAGACAGTATGCTTTGGACATGTTATCAAAGTATGGTATGGCTGATTGTAAGCCAATTTCTATTCCCTTGGATGTGAATGCAAAGCTGAGTGCAGAGAAGGGTGATGTTGTTGAGGATATCAACATGTACAGGAAGATTGTGGGTAGTCTAATCTACTTGACTATCACGAGGCCAGACTTGAGCTACACAGTAGGCTTGGAGAGTCAGTTCATGCAGCTTCCGAGGAATCCACATTTGGATGGAGTACGACGCACACTTAGGTATGTGCAAGGTACTCTTGACTACGCATTGTTCTATGCAGCAGATGCACCATTAGCATTGTATGGGTATACAGATGCAGATTGGGCAGGTAGCATTGTTGATAGGAGATCTACGAGTGGCTTCATGTTCTCTTTTGGGAGTGCTGCTGTTACTTGGAGCAACAAAAAGCAGCCTATGATTGCTTTATCGAGCACAAAGGCTGAGTACAGAGGTGCAGCAGTTGCGGCGTGTGAGGTAGCTTGGCTACGCACATTACTTGAGGACTTGGGAGTGCAAGTGGACCAGCAGATTGTCATTCATTGTGACAACCTCAGTAGCATGCAGTTGGATAGGAACCCAGTGTTCCATGCCAGGACCAAACACATAGAGGTCCATTAACACTACGTTCGAGAGCGAGTGTTGGCGGGCGACATCGACTTGGTCTACGTCAGCACAGAGGAGAAGATAGTGGATATCGTTACCAAGGCCCTCGGAGCTGAGAAGCTTCGACGTTTTCGGACTATGCTTGGACTCTGCGACATGCAGAGCTCGAGGGGGAGTGTTGAGATGTCGAGCTCTACACCTGGAGTTGGCATCCACTACGGGTCTTGGCCGCTTACGGCATTTACTCACTGGCGCGTTAGGTGACCGACACGGAGGATCTCTGCCAATGATTCTACAGCTGGACTACACTTATAGTGCCAGCCTAGTACGCTTCTAGCGAGTTCACACTTAGTGATCGCATGTACATATGTGCTACTTTTCAGCTTTAGCACTTAGTCATTTTGTACTCTCTTTTCTGTAAAAGAAGAAGAAGAAGCTTTCCATCTCTGTGTGCTTTGTGCTTGTCTTGTGTAGCTCTCTTACATCCTCATTCTTTACACTAGCAAGGTTTTGCAAAAGAATTCAGTGGCAGAGATGGTATGGTCAGCCAAAATGCCCTCATACAAGCATCTTAGAGTCTTTGGCTGTGAGGCATATACTCATGTTCCAAAGGAATTTAGGAACAAACTTGAGCCAAAGAGTAAAAAGTGCATCTTTCTAGGCTATGGTAATTCTGGTGAGATGGGGTACAGACTTTGGGATCCCGAATCTAGAAAGGTTATCTGCAGCAATGATGTTCACTTTAATGAAGCCAAATATCATTCTAAACCAGAGAGGGTTGAGGAGATTAGAAGAGTTTTCTTCCAAGAAGATGGACCTGCATGTGCAAGACAAAATGTCAGGGCTCAAGAGGAGCAAGGACAGGATAGAGTGGAACCATAGGTTGTGGCTGAGCCTGAGCCACCTATTTTGCGTAGATCTGGACGTATCACGCGACCTCCTGATAGGTTTGTTCCATCTATGAACTATGTCATGTTGACTGATTTCAATGAGACTTCATGTTACAAGGAAGTAGTGCAAATGAAGGACTCCAGGAATTGGCAATTGGCCATGTAGTCAGAGATGACAGCTCTGCATAAAAACCAGACATGGAAGCTAGTTAAATTACCACAGGGCAAAAAGGCTCTACCTTGTAAATGGGTTTACAGGTATAAGATCACCGCTCATGATAGTCAGCCAAAGTAAAAAGCAAGGCTTGTTGCCAAGGGCTTTAAGCAAGAACAAGGCATTGACTTTGATGAAGTCTTCTCTCCGTTGGTCAAGATGACTACATTAGGATGCTTTCTTGCATTGGTTGCAATATTAGATTTGGTGTTGCACCAAATGGATGTCAAGACAGCGTTCTTGCATGGTGATTTAGATGTGGAAATTTACATGCAGCAGCCAGAAGGGTTTGTTGAGAAAGGCAAGGAAGATTTGGTATGCCAGTTTTGTTAAAGAGTCTTTATGGCTTAAAACAATCACCGAGAGCATGGTACCATAAGTTCCACAAGTTTATGCTTTCTCAAGGCTACAAACGTAGTGAGTTCGATCACTGTATATATACAAAGAAGGCTAAGGATGGCAATTGGCTGATCCTTATTTTGTATGTGGATGACATGTTGATTGCTGGCAAGCACTTGGAAGAAATTTCAGCTTTGAAGTCAAACGTGGCAAAATCGTTTGACATGAAAGACATGGGTGAGGCAAGTCATATACTTGCTATGCGCATTGAGAGAGACAGATCAAAGAAGTTGATTTGGTTATCTCAAACAGAGTATATTGACAAGGTTGTGCAACGTTTCAATATGGAGAAGGGAAAGGCATTGAGTGTTCCATTGCCACCATATGTGAAACTTAGCAAACAAGATTGTCCTGTGTCTGAGGAGGAACAGGCTGAAATGGATAAGATTCCATATGCGTCTACAGTGGGTAGTTTGATGTATGCAATGATTGCTACTCGCCCAGACATTGCATTTGCAATGGGAGTAGTAAGTCGATACATGTCAAACCCAGGCAAGAAACATTGGGAGGCAGTGAAAGGAATATTGAGATACCTGAAAGCTACAAAGAGTATGCGTATATGCTATGGGAGTCAGGAGCTAAGTGTAAAGGGTTTTACAGACTCAAATTATGCAGGTGACTTAGACAACCGAAGGTCTACGTCAGGGTATGTCTTTAAATTGGCTGGTGGAGCAGTATCATGGTGTTCTAGATTACAAGATTGTGTTACTAAGTCTACTACAGAGGCTGAATATGTTGCAGCATCAGAGGCATGCAAAGAATCAATTTGGCTTAATTGACTAGTAACAGATTTGGGAATCAAAGAAGAGATGCTTGTGTTATATTGTGATAGTCAAAGTGCTATACAATTGGTTCGCAATCCAGTTTATCACTCAAAGACAAAGCATGTGGATGTGAAGTATCATTTCATCATGGAAATGCTTGAGGATAAGCAACTTCAGCTTGTCAAAGTTCACACCACAGAAAATCCTGCTTATCTACTTACAAAAGCACTTCCCTCATAGAGCTTTGCGCATTTTCGCAAGTAGTTAGGTTTAGGGTAGTACGTCACTTCTCTACATCTCTTGTATATTAGCTTGTATAGTAGCTTCTCTCACACTTAAAGTACCACATTGGACTTTAAGTGGGAGGTTGTTGGGGTATAAAGCCCAATGTGGTCGCCCAGGTAAGTGGGCGGGCCGCCAGGTATGTACACATATTCTTTTGTTAAAACCTAATAAGAACTCACTATGCTCTACAGATTACAGTAGAGTGAGTTCACCATATCGTCGTGCTCTTCTTCTCACACTCTCTCTCGTGTCGCACTTCCGCTCGTACTCCTTCAATACCTCCCTGTGTGATGCACATTAGAGTCCACTATGTAGAGGCCATTCTCATGTCTTCTAGACACATTTGCAAACCACTTGCACTCGAAGATGAAGCTATGAAAGGTTCTAAAATTAACCTTTAGTATCCTTTCAATAGTTCCGCAGTACCTGGCTTCATCACTGTCTGTGTCAAAGTTGCCCATGATGGCACAATCCATGGTGGTTCTACGCTCGTCAATGTGGTGCGTACGAAAGTGATGACCCTTTGATCACATAGAGTTAAAGGAAAGGCACTACAAAATAGAAAAATATATTAATTTATCAAATACATATTAAAGATAATTTCAAGAAATAGCAAGACAATATGGTTTAGGTATATGAGTACTCTACCTTTGGTACGCAGCCTCGTACATACTCCCATTCTTTGTTGGTGATGTCTTCTCCACACGCTTTGGCCTCGGTCATTCTCTCATAAATCCACTATGCACTAATGAGATTTGGGAAACATACAAGGTGTCTAGGCACTGGGGGTGCCCTCCTTCCTCCATGTGCTTGTTTCCATGCTTCCCTCTCTTGCAAACGCCTAGACTTTGCCACTGTCCACAAGTCCACCCACTTAGTCATAATCAAGAATGCAAAAGTTATCAACCACTCGGGATAGATTCATATCCATGTTAAGTAGTTTCCCCTTTCCACTTGTCAAGTGTGAAGTCATCCTTGAATCTTCCTCTTCTGACCACATGCGAGGAATTGAAGGATCAACTTGTGCCAAATACTCTGATATGTAAACAAATGCCTCTTGAACAATCCACCCGTCGGCCATACATGCCTCTGGTTGAGACTGTAGCCGCAAAAAATCTTTGAGAGTCTTTAAAAACCTCTCTAAGAAGAACATCCATCGTGCGTGCACTACTCCACATATAGCTATCTCCTCCACCACGCGAACCAAGAGGTGAATTTGACTAAGAAGGACTGATCGAGAAAATGCATCTTCAATGGCACACACAGTTTCTATTGCAAGTGTTTGAGCAGCAGAGATAGCATCTATTTCGATTTCCTTGGAGCTCACAAATCTGCAAGAAATCACACAAGGATACACTAAGTGCTAGTTGAAATTATTGTGTACATAAAAAAGGTGTAGTCGAGTGGAGTCTTCTGGTGTATGTTACTAGCTCTCCTAATTTGAAAATAGCGTCCCTGACTTTCTTGTCCCGACATATACACATACTCACCGGTAGAATGAACTATAATGTAAATCAGGTGAGTGATAGTCATACACACAAACTATACATAGAATAGGGAGTATGAAGATTACCTGAAGCATCTTGTGCCAATCGTGGGACTTCAACCCATACAAGTGAACGCTTGCACCCTTCTTTGCTTTTGTGAAAGCTCCCTTTAGCGACCTCATGTATTCTGTTGGTGTGTGAATAGAGACAATGGTACCCTTCACCTTGTCTAATTCTTCTTTTGCTAGCATCCATGGTTCTTTAGGAAGCACAATCTTTCCATTTTGGGCACGCCGTGGAGTGGCAGAGGCGGGGAGACGTTTTAAAAGCCTCAAATCCTCCCTCATACCCAAAGAGTCCTTCTTGCCAATAATGTGGTCCCATAGTGTTTGGGCTACATTCTTGAATATGTGCATGGGATCCAAGAGGTGTTGTATTTTTAAGTCCTTCCAATATGGAAGCCTTAAAAATATGGAATACCTTGACATACCTTTTGGTGGAGGACACGGAGCCGGATTGTTGTTGTGGTGTTCCTCCAAAATGGTTGCCCAATCTTCCATTTTGAGCTTTAGAGAAGCCTTCCCATTGGTTGGAGCCTTGTGCTTGATATGCCCTTGGGGTAAGAAACGATGGTTGTTTGGATAGATTACCTTGCGCAAGGAATCTGACCTCTCCGTCACCAACGATGGCCCGCAAGTAGGACATGCATTGTGGCCCGATGTTGACAACCCTGCATACATATCATATGGTTAGAGAGATGAGTGAACTAAAGTGAGCTAAAGGGAGCTAAAGGGAGAGAGGGAATGAGGGAAAGAGAGATAGAGGACAAGGGGTTACGAGAAATCTCTCCAAGCCCAGGATAGTCGTGCATAGTCCACATAAGGATTCCCCTCACTTGAGCCTCTCTCTCCCCCTTTGCAAGTGAAACATCGACAACAGGAATGCCTCTCCATAACTCCTCCAACTCCTCGATGAGAGGCTCAAGGTAAATGTCAATATTTGACTCTTTGTACTTCCCTGGCACAAGCAAGGAAAGAAGTATATTGCCCTTCTTGGTTGTCTCCCATGGTGGAATATTGTAGTTGACGATCACCACAGGCCAAGTGCTCCATGAAGTAGACTTAGTGCCGAAGGGGTTGACACTATCACTTGCTAACCCAAGCCTCAAGTGTCGAAGCTCCAACCCAAACTCTGGCCATTGAGTTTCAATGTGCCTCCATGCAGGTGAATCGGCAGGGACACACATCATTCTATCATTTGAGTGATGATTTATGTGCCACGCGAGAAGCTCCACGGTAGACCTGCTTTTAAACATGTGTTGGATGCGAGGAATTAATGAAAAATGTCTTAATACCTTGCGGGGTAGGTGTACCCCGCTCACACCTGTCTTGTATCGTGCCTCCCCACACACGGGACATAAGGTAGCATGTGCATGCTCATTGCGGTATAGCATGCAATCGTTAATGCACGCATGGATACGATCATACTCCATTCCAAGTGCAGTGATATACGATCTAGCTTGTCGACGATTTGGAGGCATGTGGTGATTAGCTGGCAACATTCCATACTTACAGAAGTAGTGCATCGACACTTGCATTACTCCAACCGAATTTTTCTTGCAAGTTGAGTACTTCCAACGATACTCGGAGCACCGAGTACCGTGCACCATCGTAAAGAGGTGTTTGGACACTCGTCATCAATCTATCCTCCGTTTTGGCAGCCCCTTTAGTGCAAAGCTGACAATCCTCTTCGCACACGTCACGCTCATGAGCTAGTAACTCATCACACATGTCGAACATGTACCCATCCTCTACCTCAAAGTGTGACGAAGACACCGTAGGAGCTGCCGACGTAGAGCCAATGGCAGGATCACCATGCGGTGCACCCAAATCGCCCAGTCGCTCTTGCCTCTGCCGTTCGGCCTTACGCGTCGGTGCACCCCCACCGAACACAGACCAATGGGACACCTCCTCAAGCGACGGGTGAGTCGTGCTATCATCTATCCGAGCGCTTTTTCGAGAATGCCAAAGTCCTTCGTTCTCCAGGTGCTCCAAAGCAATACGCCCCAAGCAAAGAATTGCCCTTTTGCACTTGGCGCAAGGACAAGGTAGTTTTTCCTTGATCCAACGATCTCACTCTAGGCCTCCAGCAAGACCACGGTCATTCCAGTCGATGTCCTGCACACGCGAAAGGTTGTTTATTTAGTCATGTGTCCTAAAAAATAAATAATTACTTAATTACATTAGAAAAATTACATATAGTTAAAGTCAAAGGGAATAAAGGATAATGAGTGTTAATCTCTTTTAACTAAAAGAGATTTTAAAAATTCGATTAATAAACATTTAAAAGTACTACAAAATGAAGTATCCATAAAAAATTAAAAATCTTCATCAAAAAACTCAAAAAACTAAAAAATGAAATAATGTATAGCTAAGGGTAGGGGGGTGGTTTGTACCCCCCCCCCCCCCCCCCCCCCCCCACGCAACCTCAAATTCGCATGTATCCGTTTGAAATGACTGGCCGCGATAATAGCAGCGATAATACCCACGGTAATAAATCGCGCCTAAAAAAGGAAAGGGTAGAGTATGCCGTGTTTTTGGAGCATACCCTGCATTCTTGCTCTCCGCCATCGCTCCCAAGATTCCCCCACTCCCCATCTCTCTCTCCTTCAACAAGCCCCCCCCCCCCCTTCCCCCTCTCTCCTTCTCCAAGTTTCTCAAGTTTCGTCCAAGTTTGAGCAAGGGGGTATTCCGCCCTCTTCTTTGGACGCTCAACCTATTCGAAGTTCAACCGTGCTACAAAGAAGAGGTAAACACAAAATCACATCCTCCCTTGTTAAGGCGGTTACGCCGCTAGCGGAAGCTAAATAGCGAGAACTCAACCAACAACAGAATTTGTCAGACGAGGACGGAGCTTGACCCGCAGGCGCATGGAAACAACTAGGTGGGTGTCAAATCACCTACTCGACCTTCTAATGACAATCACTACTAAGGAAATCAAATCTAAGTTCTAAAACACGCAAGTGACTGAAATCCGTACTACGAACGAATGTTATACGAAACAGGATCTAGAATCATTGAATCGATCTCAAACTCAAGGGGAAGTCTATACACTAGGTAAGAACAACACCCTAAAGACTTGAACTGCAAAATCAACCTATAACCACTCCGTGCGGCAAACGCGTATGAAGACAGGCCGAAAAATACAGGTGACCGAAACTTGACCCCGATGGTACTAATGCGTAGCTCTACTCGTTGTGGTTCTATAGATATGCTGCACGCTCTATTCCGACACACGAGTTGGAAGAAAACTCACACCGAAGCTCGTAGGAACTTACCACACGTAGAAGCCGATAGCGCGCACTCTTGGTATCTGTGCGTAGCTCTCACCGTTGCTAACACAATGGCGGTGTCGCTTCTCCAATGGCGGCCCCGTAGCTCGCGTAGCAAGGAGATAAGACTCTCTCTCTCTCTCTCTCTCTCTCTCTCTCTCTCTCTCTCTCTCTCTCTCTCTCTCTCTCTCTCTCTCTCAGACACAGTCACGGCGCTCAAAAAAACTCACTTTGATTAATAATTGAATCTCTCTTAGGTTACAAAACTTTGGCTTATATACCTCAGCCTTGGAGGTGAGAACATCTCTAATTATTTACATCAGCAGGTGAAATTACGTCGGAATTACAAGCTGAAAACTCAATTGAGTCCCGTTACTTAATGAATGGCTCAAATCAAAATTAATGTCGGAAAGACATTTATTACAATCAATGGTTACAAAATGATGGGTGTGAGCAAAAATGTGGGTGTGATCCTCTGCTGGCTCAACACTCCCCCCCTCCGCGTTCATGTCGTCCCTGACATGACTTTTAGGCTTGGTCAATAGAGTCCTGTCGTCTTGAGCATCTGCAAATGTGATTCGTAGCGTAGGTTGCCGATGGTCAAGGTTGGGCCGAATATTTTGCTTTCATGAGTGAAAAAGCCGGTGTAGAAAGCTTCTTCGAATGTTTGCATGTGGAAGCTAGGCAAAAACATAATTCTTTGGTATAAGAGATGTAACACCTTTGGTGATGGCTGCAATGAAAGATCATACATCATATCCGTCACTGTGTCGGCCGTCGATAGTAGACTCGAGGTCGTGGCTTTATCTGGCGCGAACACTTCAATGCATGCTAAGAGAGTCCTGCAGATTTTCTTTAGCATCTGACACGAAAGGTCAGGAGAGCCAGTAAAGAGTTTGATGGTGCCCGTTAGGGTTTTCACCATGTAGGCTTTACCTATTCTCTCTCCTGCCTTTGGTCCTGGCATCCTTGGGTAATTAAGCCAATTTGGCTTCTTTTCTGCAATCCTGCCATGCTCTTTCCAGCTTCTGACTCTTGGCACCGGGCAGAAGGTTGCATCCTCCCGAATCTCCTTTGGAGCCTCTACCAAGTAGATGAGGTAGGCTGGGTATTTGTTCAGCCAACCTTTCCTCCATCTAGGTTGAGAATCTACAATCTTCTTTGATTGTTCATCCTTTGTGATGTCGCCTTCGTAAGGAGCGACATACTGCTCCTCCTCTATTCTCTTTTTCGTCTTTATCACTTCAAATTTCATCAGAGGGAAAGGCAGGCTGGGTTGCATCCACTCTTCGTGGAGCACTTTTGTGTCTAAACCTTGAAGTCTAATGGAGATGAGGAGTCTCCTTTCCCATTCCATTTCCGCCTTGGCACTTTCCTCTGTTGACTTTTCTATTTGGTCCTGGAGCCTTTGTTCTTCTTCTTCAGAGATTCCTGAAGTCGAGGCCACTTCTTGAACTGGGGCTGGATCTTCAATTGTGGTTGCCTCTCCAGTTTCTGGTAGCTCTATGGCTGCTCCCCCTGCTTCTTCTTGTGGTGGCTCTGTTTCTCTTCTTTGTTGCTCTTGGAGGTCTTGGAGCTGTTTGCAGAGGGCCTCATTTTCTGTCCTTAGTGTTTGGTTTTCTGATGTGAGCCTCTCCTCTGCTGCCAATGATCCCTCCGCCATGTGCAATCTTTGCACTTGCTCTAACCTCAGATCTCTTTGCAGACTTCTGACCTGATCTTCTAGAGCTGGTACAAGGGCTCCCTCTTGTTTTGTTCCTGCTCTGCTAGCTCTAGGGGTGGTCCTGAGTCTCATGATTGTCCTTTCTTGAAGTTCGACTCTTTCCCTTAGCTCAATGAGCTCATCCTTGGCTGCCTCCAGCTCATCTTCTATTCGCTCCTTTGCTTCCTGTGAACTTGTTACCTCTCTTGAAGCTTCGGCTAGTTGGAGTATCAAGCCGTCTCTCTCGTTTTCTGCGTCGTAGAGTGATGCTTTATGACTTTCAGATTCAGTCATAGCATTCTCTAACTTCTTCTGCAACTCTGCTTCCTTTTGTTTTGCTGTCTCAAGTGCTACTTCCTTTGCTCTGGATCTTTCTTTAATCTTGCTGAGCAGTTCATGCACCATGTGCATGTCTTTTTCATCTTCATCTGTCAACTTGACAGCTCTTTCTGCCACCACCTCCAATGGCTTCGGCTCGTCCATTTTCTCTTTACTCTCCATTGTACCCTTTGTCTTTTCCTTCGTCCCTTTCCGATCATCTTGTTTCCGTAGGGATATCCCATAAACTGCCTCCAGGGCCTCTTCTTCACTGTATCCGATCGCTACCAGATCCTCATAATCATCTTTCTTTTGCTGAACTGGATCTATCTCCTTTTCCTTGGTCCCGGCCTCCGGCTTTTCCATAACTTCTGTTTCTATTTCTATTGTGGTTTCCTCCACAATAATTTCCATCTTCTTCGGGCTTGGTACAACAGTAAAAGAGGGCTGATTGTCCTCAGTCATCTTGGCTTTCCCTTTGTTTGCTTGCCCGTCTTTCTCTTGAGGTTCAGTAGACTCATCTACTTTCTTCTTCCCCTTGTCGTCCTTTTGCAGCTCAGCTTTTAAAAGCTGTACTTCCTCTTCAGTATAAGGCTCGACAGGTTGCTGCTCCAGTATGGCCTCCGACTCCTCATAAGCTCTAATATATTGATCATATTGATCAACATGTGGCCTGGCTGAGCTGGTTCCGACTTTACTGGGGTCTGGCACCCACATTTCTTCAAAGTCCCCCTTTAGAGCTCTTTCCGCTCTAAACTGCTCCACCAGCCTTTCCATTCTTGCGGCTTTTTGACTTTTGGTTTGCTTGGGATCGGCCTTCTTCTTCGCTTTCTTCTTGAGCGGCTCGTCCACAGCCTCTTCAGGTTCTGAAACTATTTCTAGTTTTCGGCGTGCTCTTGTGGACGCCCTCTTGGATACTTCTTGCTGTTCTTCCTCCTCATCGGCTTCTCTAAGCCACTCATTCTGGGAGGGAACCCGTGGCCCTTGATCTCTAGCTCCAATAGCTTCATAAGCTATTCTTGTCAGAACTTCAGCTCCTCCTATATACTTTGGCTTCTGGTTGTGCATGGCGATTACTTGCTCGTGGATGTATTGAGCATAATTCACCTCTTTTGGCACGTTGCTCTTCAGTGCCCATGTGATGGTTGTCGCAATGGCATGGGGTGGTGTAGTATACTTCTGCGGTCTTTTACTGCACACATGGAAAAACTGGTTGTATAATCGGCAAAGGGTTGCCGCTCGTTGATCTGCCATATCTCCGTAGGTTGTATTTTGTTTCTTTGATCCATAGACCTCTATGGCCTCCCTTCTTTCTCTGACAGAACTCCCTTTGTTGTGCAGCTTCAATGCATCTGCAATGAGCTGTGGAGTGATCTGTACTTCAACTGTTTCTCCATCCATGGCTGTCAACGTGGCTTTCCCATCCTTCTGAATGGATGTTGCCAACTCATACACTCTTCTTGTGTCTACACCTGATGGTCTCGAGGTGAAGAACCTGTGTAAGTCAGCCTTTTCCAGGTATCTGCTGATGTTCTCTGATCTGCTATAATCCACTAATTCTCGTGGGATCATAGGTACATCGACCGATTGCCCTTGAGGATCTCTGAAAGTCCCCTGGTAGATCTTTATTCCCTCTTTTTCTAGTACTGCTTCCTCCACCCAAGTCTTGGTTGGCTTGAGGGTTTCTGTTGGAATATCAAAAGGTTCTGCTTCTGCAAGAGCATCCTTGATGGTTGGTCTTTTTCTCTTAGTTGCCGATGACTTAGCGGAATCCATGGATCCTGTAACTCCAATTTCAGAAGTTAGCGTCTTTTTAGTACTGAAAGCCGAAATGAAGCTTTTAACTATTCAAATGACTTGAAAATTGAAACATGAGCTATTCAGGGCCTAAGGATGCAATGTAGGTGAAAAAATATGCAAACTGGGCTCAAAAACATGTTGAGACATCATACGCGTATGATGTCTTTTGTGTCAGAATGACTTCATATTGGTTGTGCTTGTAGCTGATAGTGTATACATGAGTATCATATGCTTGGATTTGAGTTTGGATCCCATTTGGTCAAGTTTTGGCCAGTTTAGTCCAGTTCAGGCTCTTGGCAAAATTTTGAAAGGGAAATGGATTTTATGATCCAAATTGGGTAAAACTTGGTGGATTACTTCAAATGGCATGTAGAACACTTCTGTTTGGTGGTTGAAGCCCTGAGGTGCCAAAATCACATAGTGAGACATCATACGCGTATGATGTCTTTTAGTGCATTTTTGGACCAATTTTCTCTATAAGCTTGGTTTTGGCTTTAGATAGGCTTATTCAGTGGATTTATCAAGTTTGGATAGAATTTGGGCTAAAAATGGCTCTGGAGACATCATACGCGTATGATGTCTTTTTCATCAATTTTTCATGGGATTGGTTCTGTGGACTCCCCATGTGCTAGTGAAGGACTGTTTATACTCAAATCCTGGTTTGGACTTGAATATGTTGGATTTGGGACAAAAATAGGCTTTGTATGAAGGATTTTCTCTTAATTGGGCTAATGGGGTGATCCACTTGACCAAATGGTTCCAAACTTCATATGTAGCATGTATTAGATATATATAATGGATGTATGATGACAAATGAGCATTTTTGGCTCTGTAAGTGCAAATAGACATTATACGCGTATGATGTCTTTTGTGTCAAAATGGTGCTTTTTGGTTCCAGATAGCTTGTAGATGTGTTAATCAACAATCCTACAAAGTTTCAATGAGTTTGGAGTTATTTTGACAAAATTAGGACCAAAAATCAATTTTATGGCCTACTTTGCGTCTTTTTGGTTTTCCTTGGGTTTTCTAACTCCAATTCTCATGATACTTGGTTCATAGGATGTGATTAACATGTGGAATGAGGCTATGCACTCAAATGTTGAAATGGATGTGAAAATCATGCTGTGAGACATCATACGCGTATGATGTCTTTTCTTGAAATGTTGGTCTTTTTGTGCAAAGAATGCTTTGTGCTAGTGCCCTAAGCCCTGCTAACTAGTTTTCAACTTAAAAAGACATCAGTTTAGCTAAAAAGCCCCCTTATAGGCATTTCAGTCTCCGAAGTCGTCTTTTTGCCTTGGAGTTGAATTTCTTCAACTTTTCTTCTTGAGAGTTGCATTTCCAGCTCATTGGATATGTTGTGAAGCCACCTATTCGGTTGAACTTGACTTTGGCTCCCCGTTCTCCATCTTTCTCCATTTGGTTGCCCGAAAGCGTCTTTTTCACCATCGGTAAGTGAATCAGCTTTCTTTTGGGTTTTGCTTGCAAACAGTCATCCATGTATATTTGAAGCTGCTTGTGAAGTTTCATGTCATTTGGTCGTCAATTTTAGCCGTTATGCCAAAATGACGCTTTGTGTGTCCGCAGCCGAATCGGTTGTTCCGACCTACTTTTGGTGATCCAAACCCGGAGATACTCCATGGTTGCATTGCCCTCGATGTTGTTAAGCTTCCTGAGAAGTGTTGTGTTGTTCCGACAACTTTTTTCTGTTTGCCTCTTGCAGGCTCTGTTGACCTAGGGTTTTTCCAGTCGTTCTTTCTTGAGCTTTGAGTGCTAGAAACTCATCTCCTATACTAGGGTAACCCACCTCTAAGTTCTTGCAAAGTTTGGTTAGGCGGTTGTTCCCCTACCTAGCGTTCTTCCCCATTCCCCGTCTGCTCTTGTTTCTTGGTTTTGGTGAGTTTTCGCGACAAAAGTTAACGATAAGCATCAAAAGCTTATGGCAACGAGTCTACCTCTCATGTCTGGTGTCCTCTGAGCTCTCGTAGCAGTCGTAGAAGGCGGTAGAAGGTCGGATGCTCCTGTGTGCTCTTTGCTCTCTCCAAGAAGGTAATAGTGGAAATGAGCTTGATAGTGAAGTGAAAAATACTTAACTTCGGGCTTCCCGGATCACTTGTTACCAAATTTGACATGTGCTCCTATCTCGTCGTGAAATGCACTTTAGGATTTGAAATTTCTCAATTTGGACTCCGTTTGACCTGTTTCTGAGAAATCTGTCCACTTTGCCAAAATTCTGTCATTTCGGGCTTTCCGCAACTTTTTCAGAATTGTACCCCATTTTTACCATGGGTTGCCCTTGTCATTAGGATCATCACCGTCTATTCTTTTCTTTTTTCCGATCTCATTTCACCTGCTTTTTTATTTTTCTTTTACTTTTATTAAGAAAATCATAAAAAATAAAGGAAAATAGCAAATTGAAGCCAAAAAATTCCAAACATACACGATAAATAGCTGGTAACCCTGTGTATATGAATATACACTTCTTTGTGATTTCTGGACTTGGATTACCACTTTTTTCCACTTTTTAGCTCCAAAAACACTCTTATTTAGTGATATTTACACATCTAGAGACCCAAATTCATCATTTGATCTCTTCTTGTTGCAAAACAAGGTATATAAGGGCATAAATATTATCAATATCCGCAATCAAACATAAAAAATTGCAAAATCATGTAAGACACTGCCCTTGTAATATATTTTTGTTTTTCTTTGTTTTTTCCGCTTGTAGCTGCTTTGTAGCTCCTGTATACCTCCCCCCCTCCTAGTCTGAGTCCTCCCGGACGACTATGAAGTGTCTGTGGGTGAAGCATTGTAGTTGTTTTGGTCATAAGTTCCCAATGCAATTGTAGAGCGACGATACAACATTCTTTCCAATAAAGCTGCTCTTTGTTTGATTGAAGGATTGGTGGTCGGGTTTTGGGTTGGTTTTGGCACTTCGGTAGTAGAATCAGTAGATGGATTCTTCATTACCTTGTTGTCTTTTTTCACAATCCAAATCTGCTCCGCTTTGCTTGTGCTTGCCACAAACTCTTTGCGACCCAAACCTGCTTTGTTCTGTGTGTTGATTTCCTCGCCTTGAAATACCTAGGAGTTTCCGTTGATTGTATTGAAGGGAGTTCCTGTTTACAAATCTTTGGGATCCAAATTTGCTTGCTATAGCTTTGTGCCGTCATGAACTTCTTTGGAATCCAGATCTGTTTCACTGTCCTTGATTGTCGGGGATCACTCTGTTGTCTGGTATTGAAGACTCTGTTTTCCACCTTTGTGTTCTCTGGCACAGCCTTTTTTGGTCTCCATACCAACTTTGACTCCGTTTTTTTCCAAGGTTGAGCTGTTATATTATTGCTTGTCTTCCTTATCCACTGTTGAGAATTCCTCGTCGAAGAGTAATCCGGTTGTATAGAAACTTTTGGTTGCCATTGCTTCTTCTTTTTCTCTGGTTGTTGTTTATCTTTGTCTTGGATTCGTCCTTTGGAGTTGGCTCTTCTCCTTTGGTGAACTTAACTGATTGACTTTCACCTTCGTATTTGATAAGCACTGATTTAGAACTCCAGTCAATCATTGCATTGTATTGCTTCTGCCATGGTTGTCCTAGCAATAATGGATGTTGTGTAGCTTGGTCTTCAACCACGTAAAACATATGAGGATACACATACTGGTTAATCTGTATATGTAAAACTGTGCATCCGACAGTTTTGATTGAATTCTCAGAGTAACTTTTAACTCTTGCTTGGCAGTTTGTAGTTTAGTGTCATTTGTCAATTGTCTATACAAACTGAGTGAAAGTAGGTTAGCTTGAGCTCCTGAATCCAATAGTGCTCTGGCTTTGATTTGGTTGGTCCCTACTTTGCATTCAATGATGGGTTCTTCTTTGTCATTCCCCATTTCTGTTATACTAACTGCGTTTATTCGTATTGCTCCTTCATTGCGCTGTTTCTGACGCAGTAGTCTTCTTTTCTCCATTCTTTCCTTCGCCTCGGCTTGCGCTTCCTCTACAATCTTTTTCTTTTTTGGACACGCAGCTTTTCTTGATGTATTTTGAGAAGCATGTCTTGTGTTAGCGGCAACAGATACTTTTTCACTCTGCATCCACTAATCCAATTGGGCATTTCTTCTCCGTCTAATGTAGCAAGCTTGACGGCTCCACTTGGTGATAGATCTTTAATCACCAGAGGTCCCATCCCTCGCTTTTTAAGCTTCTTAGCATGCTGTTTCAGAGTGTAAACTAGGACATAGTCCCCAACTTTAAACTCTTTAGTCCGCACATGCTTATCAAAAAATTCCTTTTGTCGCCTTTTTTGAGCGTAGATGGAAGCTACTGCTTTTAGGCGAAGCTCATCTAGCTTTTCCAGGTCATCTATTCTATCAGAGAGCTCGTGCCCTGTCCACTCTAGATCCTTAGCCACCCTTAAGGTTGAAATCAAGAATTCTATTGGTAAGATAGCATTTAGCCCAAAAACCATGTTATATGGGGTCGTTCCTATTGATGTTTTATATGCTACCCTATATGCCCATAATGTTGAATGCAACTTCTGGTCCCAGTCAGTTCTCGACTCAGATACAATCTTCGTAAGGACCGTGCATATGGTTTTGTTTGTTGCTTCAGCTTGTCCGTTTGCTTGTGGATGATACGGGGCTGATTTCCTATGGATTACCATGAATTCATCTAGAAGGATCTCTATCACTTCATTTATGAAATGTGTGCCTCGATCACTCACAATTTCTATTGGCAATCCATATCGTACAAAGACGTATTCATATAGAAATTGTGCCGTGGTCCTGGCATCTGCTTTTTGAGTTGCCTTTGCTTCGACCCACTTTGTTAGATAGTCTGTAGCCACAATGATGTATTGTGCATGAGTCTTATATGCAGGAGGTGAAATGGGTCCGACATAATCAATCCCCCATTTTGCAAAAGCTCTTGCCCCCATCATTGGTCTAAGCGGCATATCATCTCTTTTAAGTGGTACTTTGGTCCGCTGACAGTCATCACACCGTTTAACGTATTCCTCAGCGTCCATATGTAATGTTGGCCACCATATTCCTGCGGCTAAGACAAGTTTTGTTGTCTTATCACCTGAGAAATGGCCTCCACCTACTCCTCCATGAGCTTGCTCTAGGATTATCACATACTCAGACTCTGATGCGCAAATCCTAAGCTGGTTGTCTTTACCTCTCTTATAGAGTTGATCTCCTATTAAAGCGTAATCTCTAGCTTCTGTCTCTACAGATTTCTGACGAGCTTTTGACGTTCCTTCTGGGAAAGTTCTATTTGTGAGATATTCAACAATATACTGACTCCATTCTGGAGCGATCATTATCTGATATAATGTCGAATACTCGGCTGGCGGTTTTGATGAACATACAATACATACAGTGACATATTCATGTACGCTTTCTTTCATTCCTGGCCAATAGACTCCCAATTGTAACAAATTCCTATATGTGTTCCTTCTTGAACAATGAAATGCACATTCCTGAACATGTGCTTCGCGCAGATATATACTATATTCCTCAGGATTGATGCATAGTCGTAAAACATGATCATTTCCCAATTGATACAACCTTCCTGCAATCAATTGAAGATTCTTGGATTGCTGAATAGCAATATGTTTCAGGTTGTATTCTCTTCTATCGAACTCTCCTCCATAGGTTAATAGGTTAACGACATTTTGAGACCACCTCGGTATCATTTCTATGTTGAACAAGTACGCGTCTGGCATGTCGTCATCTACTCCTATAGGGTCTTCTCCATTCGTCAATCGCGAAAGATGATCAGCTCTAAGATGTGTTTTTCCTTTCTTTACTACTACCGTGAAGTCGAATTCCAGTAAGATAATGAACCATCTCACTATTCTCCCGGTATTGCATGGTTTATTCACTAGGTAGAGCAAGGCTTGGTGATCCGTAAAAAACACAAACTTGTTGGCTAGAAGATAATGCCGAAATTTCTTCACAGCATATATCATTCCTAATCCTTCTCGCTCTGTTGTGGTGTAATTCTTCTCTGCATGGTTGAGCTGTCGACTGGCGTAACAGATAGGAAAATCCATGTTTCCTTCTTCTGGCTGAGCCAGAATGCATCCTATTGCATATGCGAAGCATCTATATGCACATGGAATATCTTCTCCCAATCTGGTGATTTCAAGACTGGAGCAGTAATGAGTGCCTCTTTCAATTTCTTGAACGATTCCTCACACTCCTCTGTCCATTCAAAGTTCACTATTAGCCTGTAAAGTGGTTGGCCTATTATAGCGTACATGTAAATGAATCGTCTATAATATCCACAATGTCCCATAAAGCTCTGTACTTGTTTCGCATTGGTTGGTCTAGGCATATCCACTATAACTTTTATCTTCTCTAAATCCGTGGATATTCCGTTTTGTGAGACAATATGTCCCAGAATTCTGCCCTGTCGGACCATAAACACACATTTCTCAGGATTGAGACAAATGCGATATGTCCTACATTTCTCAAATACTTTTCTTAGGTGTTCTAGATGCTCATCTCTCAGTAGAGAATGTACACATAAGTCATCCATGTATATTTCGAGAAACAGCCTTAAGTATTCTTTGAAAGCATGCGTCATCAGCCTCTGGAAGGTTGCGGGAGCATTGGTTAGACCAAAAGGCATAACCCGATAAGCATAAATTCCCCACTCCGTTGCAAAAGCTGTTTTATGTTGATCTTCCAGTGCTATGGCTAGCTGGTTATATCCTGAAAAACCATCAAGAAAGGAGTATGCTGTTTTCCCTGATACACGCTCTAGAACATGATCAGTTATCGGCAGGGGATAATTGTCCCTGATTGTTGCAGCATTCACTTTCTTTAAGTTGACACACACTCGGAGTTTTCCGTTCTTCTTAGGTACTACCACAATCGGAGATACCCAATCAGTGTGTTCAATCTCGTATATGAATTCAGCTTCCATTAGCTTATCTATCTCTTCCTTGATTCGCTTAGCAAAAGTATCATTATATGTGTATGGTCTCTGTCTGCTAGGCTTTGCGTCTTGTTTCAGTGGGATTGAGTGTTGGCATATCGATGGGTCAACTCCCTTTAAGTCCTTATAAGACCATGCAAACACATCCCTGTACTCTCTGAGAAGACTCAAAAGTCTCTCTTCCTCGCTTGGAGACAAATCTGTGGCTATGTACACCGGTCTAGGTGTCTCACCTGGAGCTGCTAAATCAACTTTTTTTGCATCCTCCGGTCCGTCATAAGATTCGTTCTCCTTCCTCTCTCGAATAGGTGGGGTTAATATCACCTTCCTATCCTCTATTGTGAATTTCCTATAGTGAGAGGGAACATCCATGTTTTCCTTGATTTTGACGTTTTCGTCCTCTCCACTCTCAATTTCTGTCGTCCAAACTTCCTTCAGAGTTTTCTTGAGCTCTCTGTACTTGTTTCTACGTTCTAACTTGGACTCCGTGTGTTCTCTGTTGCGCTTGTTCTTTTCTGATTTTTCTGTTTCAGTTTTCGTTCCATTATTTTGAACTTGATTTCTTGAGCCTCTTTTGTCTTTTCGTAAGCTCTTTTGATCACTGCCTCTCATTCTTCCAGAAATCTTATCCTTAACACAATCTTCAGCCTTTACTAGCATTAGGAATTGATTTTTTCCTCTTATTCTAGGCATCGGATTGGTTCTAACCCCTTTTGTTTTTTTCTTTGCTCTATAGTGTTTCTGGCGTTGTTTAGTTTGGTTCGGAAAATCATAAAATCGGACATCCATTATAGTTTCTTCGTTTCCGCTTGAATTGTCCGTTGACTCGTTGTCTGCTTCATTTCCCCACTCTGGATGATTTGGAATGTCGTGAAACACCTCTTCTTCATCTTCCTTTTCCAGTGTATCGTTCTTTTCAGTTTCTTTTTCGAGTACAGTTCTCAACATGAAATACGGAACCACGTCGTACCCGTCCTTGTCGCAAAATTTCGTTGTGGGACCATCCGGAATTGCACAAACATCTAGGGTTGCTAGAATGTGTGTCCATTCTAATGGTTCAAACGTGTCCTCTGGAAAGGGTTCTCTACATAAGTTTCGTCTTCGATAGCCCTTTCTAAAACACATTCTTCTCGTTTCAGACTTCCACATTTCGAAGCTCCACACATCCATAACTCCTTGGGTTTACCTAACCAAGCTGGAAATTCGGATCCCGCCAAAGTAGCTGAATCAAACTCCTCTACCGGTGTTCGGTTCACATCTTTGTAGCTATGGTCTTTCAGGTTCACACGTGTAGTGGTTTCCATATTTCTCAGGTATATGTGATCGTAGCCCCAATCCTGGACCATTTTCAACTGTCTCATGAATGGTCTTCCCAATATGATATCATAGTTATTCTCCTTGCCAAAATCGACAATAGCAAAAGTATGTTCGTATTCAATGCCGCAAGAAGTCACTACAACTTTCTCTAATAACCCCATAGGTTTCTCCATGTGTCCATCTGCTAATTGGAGTTTCAACCTAGTCTTCCTTATTGCTGGTTTCCCCCATTTTTTCCAGATTTCTTTTGTAGCAATGGCTACCCCAGCTCCGCTGTCTAGTATTGCCATTGTGTTCACTCCTTGGAATTCAACTGGTAAGGTTGTATTCCCCTCTTCACCTTCGCAATACTCTCCGACCTTGTTTAAGGGTACAGGCTTAGCGTTCTTTTGTGGCTTGCTCAGCTCCTCTATGCTCTCTTGCAATCTCGATGTTGGATCTTTTATCCCGAATTTCTCCAAGCATTTTCCTACAGTGGTCCACATATGTGGTCTTAGCCTCAAAAGCTCAGCTAGAGTGATAGTGCATGTCACTGGTGTTGACAAAATCTCTATCAATCCTTGCGAGTCCATGACTTTTTCTGATGAGATTTTTCGTGAGGGAAGTGCTCTAATCTCGGATTTTGCTTCATACTCTCCTAAGTATGAAGGTAAGGTTTTCAGTGAATGAGGTTTGCTCTCCATTGTTCTAACAGAGCCCCCATCTCCCCAGTAAGATTGCAGATCCAAGTCCACTTGAGATCCTGCCTCAAATTCCACTATGGGAGGATTCCTGATGTCCTTTTCCCAATTTGTCTGATTAGCTTGGCAACTTAGCTCGTTTGCAAAGTTTGCCTCTCTCACTTGTTTCCAAAATTCATTGTAATCCTCATCTTTTCCGTAAATCCTCTGTATGACTGGATGAAAACTCTCTATCTCCTGATCGGTTGTGTTCAATACTATGCGGTCATCCTTTTGTGTATTTTCAGGCTTTTGTGCACTGGGAGTCTTTTCAGCTACCCGTGAAACGATAGCCTCTTGCTGAATTGGGTTTTCCTTCCCACAATTCATTGTTTCTTTTGGTGGTTCTAATAAGGCTTGTGCAGTCTCGATCATTCTCTGGCACATTTCAAGTCTCTGCTTTTCTAATTCCGCGTTTGGGTATGTCATCCACCTCTGTTCTTGTGTTTGGTTGTTCTTTAACCTAGCTTCGTAAGCTCTCATCAGTGTGTCCAATGGTTCGTTTACTTTGTCGACTAGCACTGATCCCCCTGAGCTTAAGCTCGTTGTTTCTTTGATACTCTTTTGTTTCGTTCTTTCCGGGCTCATCTCTCGTTTCCCGTTTTGACTCTCAAGTTTTTCTAATCTAGCTTTAGTTCCTCGGCTAGAATAGCGTCTTCACGTTCTTTTCTCAACTTCATGCGTGCTTTTCTAGCTTTCCATGTGTTTTTCTGACTCCGCGGTCCTTGACTAACCACTTCAGTCGCTAACTTTCCATTCTCAGGTTCTCTAGTGGTTTTCTTAGCTTGAGCTCTAGTAACAACTTGCGTTGGTATCAGAGTTTCATTTTCAGACCCACTGCTGGTAGGAATAGTTTCTAGCATATTCAATGTCGTCTTTTGCACTTTGTTTGGATTCTTTGAACAATCCTCAATGAAGTGAGTAACCCCACACTCAGTGCAATAAGCGTTAATTCTAATGATTTCCGTATGTGGGCAAACATTCATCAGATGGTCACCTCCACACTTGTAACAGGGTCCTAGTGCTGGTCTTGGTCCCGCTTGATTCGTCCTTTGTGGATATGATGGTCTTTGTCCTGTTAACCCTCCATGAGCTATGAACATCAAGGTTCTTGCGTCCAAATTGTATCTCTCTTTATCAGAAGCACTTGTAATTGTTGGTATTCCAACATTCCCCATCATGCCCCATGGTTCTGGTTGTTTGAGTTCTTCTGGTGGGTAATACACAGTTGGAGACATGTGTGCACCCGATTCTTCGTAATAGGCTTGAACAGGCACTAAGGCTTGTTCTTCCTGATTCTCTAAGGTTGGTGCATATCTAATGCCCAGTGGTCTTGCTCCTGGTAAAGGTGGTTGTTGTCCCAATACCGGTTGCGGTCTTTCTATCCCCATAGGTCCTGGTACATTTCCCGTTGGGTATCGAGGTACTGGATGTACTTGAGGTGGTGCTAATTGAGCAGGAGGTGCGTACTGGCGCTCCCTTACATACCCTTTGTTGTAATAACACTCCTCTGTTGGATGATTTGTCCATTTTTGTTCAATAGCACACCATTTCAGTGTTCTTGGCAATGGTTTTTGGTATGGTGCCATCCTTTTTAGAGCATCTTCTATCATTTGCTCTACATTTGGCATGGTTGTTGTTTGAACATTCTTTTTAGTGGTAGTCTCGCTCGCTACGGAGGAGGAGCTACTGGATGCAAAATCTGTATCCGCTGACACCTCTCCATAAACCGTACAGTTATCCACTAAGTACAATGCCTCTCTCGTTACTTGCTCGAAACTTGTACAAGCTTTCAAGTGCAAGTCCTTCTTGAGAGTGTCGTTCCTCAGTCCCTCAATAAAGAGAACAGATAGTCTGTCATCTTGTGGTCGTTCACGTACTGGACATCTCTCAATGTATTGTTTGAAGCGAAGTGAAGCTTCCTTCACTTTTTCGTGTTCTCTCTGTTTAAAAGCATATATTTGTGAGACCGTATTGTGCTTAATCCCTCGTTTTGAGAATTCCTCAGCAAACTCTCTTAGCAAATGGTCAATGTCATGGAATCCCCCTATGTTCATTGGTTGAAACCATGTCAATGCAGTACCTTCTAGAGTAAGACCAAATCCCTCGTATTGTGTATGGAAATCTGTTATCTGCTCAGCTCTTAAGACTTGCTTAAAGAGTGACACATGTGCATACGGATCTCCTGAACCACCATACTTCTTTGGCATACACTTGGCTACTTGAGATGGTCTCATACGTCTATGGTCTGCTACCAATCTCATTGCTCCTGTGTCTCGGCTAAAGCTTTCTCTAGCATCATGGACTTCATGGGTTACCCTTGTCGGTTCCCCTGCCCTGAATCTACTACTGGGAGGTAAATGTGATGGTTCCGCTTCAAACCTTGGACCTGGAGTGGTATAGGTGGGGATTGGAACTGCACTACCTCGATTCGTCTCCATTGACTCTCTGGAATGTAATGATCCCATTGGTCCGAGCTTCGAGTCCCAAGGTTGACTGAAAGAGTCAGCAACCTGAGTTCTTTGTCCTCCTGTTGTCATTGAGTTTTGCACTCCATTTGTTGGTGCTGGTCTATGTGAGCTAGAAGTAACATAATACTGATGTAGTGGTCCCCCAAAGTATGTATATCCTTCTAATTCTTTCTTGCCCATTGTTGAGTATTGCCTGCCATACTTATCGTAAGCGGCAATTTTCACTTCCGATCCCTCTGTGTAGGTAAAGACATAGAGTCTTTTTTGGTCTGTCAACTCTCCGGTGTAGGGTTCTTCACATCTATAATAGAGATCTTGCTCCCCATTATTATATTTGTATAGCCCCACATAGATGTTATCAGTGTTGATCCTTGTAGTTTCATTCTCTCTTCTTAACCTCGCATTAGGGAAGTTCATTATTGGTGCTTTCTCCTCGAGTTCTTCATCTATTTTGGCTTTGGTGCCCATCAATCCCCACTTGTCCACAATGTTAGGGTTTAGGACTACCAAGTACATGGTACCCTCGTCATCTAGATATCTATCTCCGCTATAGCTCACAGGCACTAAGTCCTTGAACTCACTAGGTCTATCTTCTATCTTTACACAATAGCGGTCCATTCCATCTTTGTAGATCTTGGCACCTTGCTCATTGTCGTACTGGTATTTTATGAACAATAGCTTCATTGTGGCGGAAGGGTTTGATGATCCTGCTGCCATATTTTCTCTGTTGTTCAGGTTCAAGTGTTCGGTGAAAATCTCGTAAGATCTCTCCGAAGAAGTATCAGAAACACTTCCTTCAAAGATCGGCTCTAATGGTTGCACCCAACTTTGGTTTACACTTCCCTCGGTTGATATGACACTTGCTGGTTCCCCTTGTTTTGGTTGATTATTCCGGAGATTCCTGCCCGATCTCAAATTCATCAATTCCCCTAAAGGACTGTAACTTTTCCGTCTCGGCAATTTGTTTTCCCCAAGTTTTTGTGGTCAGAATTGATCCAAACTGACTGATACTTGGTCAATTGTTTAATCTTGTCAGTTGGACAACTTCTGTTTCATCAAGTGAGAATTTTGTTACTGTTATGCTGAAAAAGACATTATACGCGTATGATGTCTTTTTTCACAGATTTTGACTATTTTGGTTATGCTCACTCTCAGTGGCCCCTTTATGCTCTGTTCACTCACAAAATTCAGTTTGAACTCTGTTTGAGCAAGTTATGGCTAATTTAGGCTTTTCTTGGCAATTTTCCGCTTTTGACTTGTTTTTTGGGTCAATTGTGATCCAAATGGGATGAAACTTGAAATATAACCTCTAGACAGCTATTACAATGGATCTGTGTTAGCAAAGTATCAAAATATGTCCAAAATTAGGTCAAAGACATCATACGCGTATGATGTCTTTTTCATCAATTTGGGTCCAAACTTGATATTTATGCTTTCTACAGTGTTTGTAACAATCTTGTCAGGTCAGATTTCAAAAATAAGCAGTGGATGTGCCAAAAGACATTATACGCGTATGATGTCTTTTGTCCCAGATTTTGACTATTTTTGGTTTTAAGCCTTCTCCAATGTTTATAATTGAGTTTCAAGTGTTTTTGTCAGGTTTGAATGTAAAAACAAGATTTGAATCCAAAATTTCCTATTCTTTGCGTTTCTTGGACTCCGACTTGTCTTTTTGGGTTTCTTTGAGTGTTAATGCTCTTGTTTTAAGTTGATCTTAGGGTAAAACCCCTAAACACTCTGGCAATGTCAAATTTTCAATTTTAGGTCTCTGTTTAGGTCCTAAGACATCATACGCGTATGATGTCTAAAGTTGCAGATTTCCAGTTTTTCAGCACAGAACTCTTCCAATAGCTCTTCTAAGTGCTCAGCAACAATCAGTTACACAGAAAATTTTTCTGAACTTTGTTTATTGCATATTTCACTACCAAAGCGACTTTTTCAGTGATCTAACATGCAATCAAACACATCAAGCAAATAGAACACCAATTGATAGCTCTAGATCAGGATCAAATCAGGCCCTACCTAAGCTACTTCTAATCATAAAATGGATTTTTTGCAATTGAAAATATAAAGAGATTTACTACCACACAAGGAGTAGCAAATGCTTTTTATGTCAACAACCACTTAAACACCATCAAAAACAATCTAATCTAAGCTAAACTAAAAATACTGTCAACACGGAAGACCCAGGAATACCCCACTTCCTAGTATCTCTCGAGACCTTCGGAGTCCACCACTCCTAGATCTTTTCTAACTAAAGTATACAAAGTAGTTTATACGACTCACCTCGTAGGATTAGTCTAAGGTCACCTACTTAGGGCTCTCGTCCCCGGCAGCGGCGCCAAATGTTAAGGCGGTTACGCCGCTAGCGGAAGCTAAATAGCGAGAACTCAACCAACAACAGAATTTGTCAGACGAGGACGGAGCTTGACCCGCAGGCGCATGGAAACAACTAGGTGGGTGTCAAATCACCTACTCGACCTTCTAATGACAATCACTACTAAGGAAATCAAATCTAAGTTCTAAAACACGCAAGTGACTGAAATCCGTACTACGAACGAATGCTATACGAAACAGGATCTAGAATCATTGAATCGATCTCAAACTCAAGGGGAAGTCTATACACTAGGTAAGAACAACACCCTAAAGACTTGAACTGCAAAATCAACCTATAACCACTCCGTGCGGTAAACGCGTATGAAGACAGGCCGAAAAATACAGGTGACCGAAACTTGACCCCGATGGTACTAATGTGTAGCTCTACTCGTTGTGGTTCTATAGATATGCTGCACGCTCTATTCCGACACACGAGTTGGAAGAAAACTCACACCGAAGCTCGTAGGAACTTACCACACGTAGAAGTCGATAGCACGCACTCTTGGTATCTGTGCGTAGCTCTCACCGTTGCTAACACAATGGCGGTGTCGCTTCTCCAATGGCGGCCCCGTAGCTCGCGTAGCAAGGAGATAAGACTCTCTCTCTCTCTCTCTCTCTCTCTCTCTCTCTCAGACACAGTCACGGCGCTCAAAAAAACTCACTTTGATTAATAATTGAATCTCTCTTAGGTTACAAAACTTTGGCTTATATACCTCAGCCTTGGAGGTGAGAACATCTCTAATTATTTACATCAGCAGGTGAAATTACGTCGGAATTACAAGCTGGAAACTCAATTGAGTCCCGTTACTTAATGAATGGCTCAAATCAAAATTAATGTCGGAAAGACATTTATTACAATCAATGGTTACAAAATGATGGGTGTGAGCAAAAATGTGGGTGTGATCCTCTGCTGGCTCAACATCCCTCTTCCCCTTTTGTTTTCTACTACACACACAGACACATAAATAAATAAAAATAGAGAAAATAGAGAATCCATTATAACATACCTCATTCATTAGGAAACGATTGTTTCGCGCGGCTTGTTTGAAATGGTTTTTTTGTTAAGCACGTTTGAAAATGGTTGCTTTGCTACGTACGTTTGAAAATGATTGATTTGTCACGCACGTTTTGAAAATGACTGTTTGGATAGTGTTAGATGAAATAGAGACAGAGAAAGAGATAAATGAAGAAAGACATAGAGAGAGAGAGAGAGAGAGAGAGAGAGAGAGAGAGAGAGAGAGAGAGAGAGAGAGAGAGAGAGAGAGAGAATTAAAGAGAGGAGAGAAATAGATAAAGAGAGTGAGAGAGGGAAAGAAATGTTAGACAAAGAGAGGTAAATGTTAAATAAAGAGAGAGAAATAGATAAAGAGAGCGAGAGAGAAAGAGGGATAGAGGTCGATAAATAGAGAGAGAGAGAGAGAGAGAGAGAGAGAGAGAGAGAGAAATAGATAAAGAGAGTGAGAGAGAAAGAGGAATAGAGAGAGAGAGAGATTTAAAGAGAGGGGGAGAAATGTTAGAGAGAGAGAGAGAGAGAGAGAGAGAGAGAGAGAGAGAGAGAGAGAGCAAAATAGGGAAAGAGGGAAAGAGATAGGGATAGGGATAGAGGGAGTCCATGTTAGGGAAAGAGGCAGAGAGATAGAGATAGGGATAGGGATAGGGAAAGAGAGTGATAGGGAAAGAGGGAGAGAGATAGAGATAGGGATAGGGATAGGGAAAGAGGGAGAGAGATAGAGATAGGGATAGGGATAGAGGGAAAGAGGGAGAGAAAAAGAGAGGGATAGAGGGAAAGAGGGAGAGAAAGAGAGGGAGAGATAGAAAGAGATAGAGAGGTAGAGAACGAAAGAGAGAGAGAGAGAGAGAGAGATAGAGGGAAAGAGGGAGAGATAGAGGGATAGAGGGAAATAGGGATAGGGAAAGAGAGAGAGTAGATAGAGAGGGAGAGAAAGAGAGGAATAGAGATAGACAGAAAGAAAGAGAGGGAGAGATAGAGGAAAAGAGGTAGAGAAAGAGATGGAGAGAGGGAGAGATAGAGGAAAAGAGGTAGAGAAAGAAAGAGAGAGAAAGCGAAGGGCAGCCCATCCCCAAGCTTGGAGGGTGTAGGTAGAAGACAATGGGTTCCACTTGTAAAACATGTTGATCTATGTTTTGCAATAACGGGATGAAGTGGCTGCCTTAGTTTGTGAGGCCATTCTAGGACATGGTGGATGTCCCTGGGGTCGCTCTTGTGGACGTACGTGAAGTCTGAAAAAGTGGTGCCCAAGTCCAAAGCCCAAGAGAGAGAAAGCGAAGGGCACCCCATCCCCAAGCTTGGAGGGTGTAGGTAGAAGACAATGGGTTCCACTTGTAAAACATGTTGATCTATGTTTTGCAATAATGGGATGAAGTGGCTGCCTCAGTTTGTGAGGCCATTCTAGGACATGGTGGATGTCCCTGGGGTTGCTCTTGTGGACGTACGCGAAGTCTGAAAAAGTGGTGCCCAAGTCCAAAGCCACCATGACCTTAGCCGAGACCTCCATGCCTTGGCAGAAGATGTTGTCCATGTTTGGCTTCTCATCTCTGAGAGTGCTTGCTTTACATGGAGGTGCAAACATGACTCTGGGATGGAGAGAGATGTTAGGGTATAGGCGTCTGTGCCTTGCCCGGCCGCCCAGAGTCTGGGCGCCCACTGACTTGTATACCTTATACATAGCATAAGTGTATAGGGGGCTGCTCACTCTTTGAGTCTCCCCACCCACATCGTATGTGTGTCTCCTTCTCTCTCTCTCACTCTCCGTCTGTGGTGCTCCCCGATCCCCTTCAATTGGTATCAGAGCGACAGGTGTGAGAGCGTAGATGGACGGCTTCGCGATGAACTCGTTGGCTATGGCGGAGAGGTCACAGATCTGAGCAAAGAAATAGAGGAGGCTTGTGGATAGCCATACAGAGGCTTGCAGGAGAGCTCTCAGGAGCTTCCTAGTGCTCACAGATCAGTCCACAGTTCCTCTACAGATCAGCCCACTGTGTATAGCATTTTCCCTCTTCTCGGCAAGCTTTGCAACGGCTACATCGGAGACAGATTGGAGCTTGGAGCTTCCATAGACATGGAAGCATTGTGAGATTGATGCATTCAGCTCACGCATCGAGGTGGGAAGTGAGTTTGAGCCTTTCTATGAGCTCAAAGAAGCACAGAAGAAAGTCATTCAGTTTTTGGCAGTTTGACAACAGTCTACTGTTTTGCTCATAACTTGAGCTACAGAGCTCCGATTCCAAAACTTTTTGGTTCAAAACGGAGCTGGCTTCAAGCTCTACGACTTTGTAGAAGGAATCATTTTCTGATTCGGAGTGTAGGTGGGTCTGAAATTAAAAACACAGAGACTGTTTTTCAGGACAGTTTTGGGCTCTGTTGTTTTCTTTGTTGCAGACAGCCTACCCGTGCACACTGCAAGTAACAGGCACAAATCAGGTGTTACAAGATCGGGTTTGACTCCCAGGTACAGGTTGAGTCTAGTACTCCCACACGTGTTGCCAGTTGCAGTTGAGTGGTTCCTCTGCAGTGTTGTGGCTTGCATACATGGTCTTTGAGCGGGTAATGCTCTATGTATGCTTATGTGGTGAGCAGTAGATCTTGTGAGCAAGTGCAGAGGTTGGTTATGGATGACATGTATGATCACATGTGGTACTCTTTGTGAGCATTTGTTGGACACAGGTTTGCAGAGCTTATGCATGTATGTTGAGTACGGTTTGATGCGCTTTGGTTGCTCATGGTTTTGAGCATGTAGTCAGTTTGGTTACTGGTTTTGTGGCCATTTTACTGACAAAACTCTGGCAAAATTTTCCCAGGAGTTTTATGCGTATCATTTTTGCGATCTAGGTAGAGATTGCGGGTTGCACTCAGCATTTGTGTGCGGTGTTCTCTGCAGGTGGGAGATTTGTGCGTGTGTATGCATCGATACCGCACAGTGTGGGCTTGGTGATTAGCTCACGGTTTGACAGGCGTACAGTTGTCTTGGCACACTCACAGGAGTGAGTATTGTGATGTATGCTTGTGTGGCTACGAGCTAGGTAGCCGGATTCGAGCACTAATGGCTTGAGGTTTTTCAGCAGGTTTCAGCTACAGGTTTACAAGTTTACAGGCAGGTTTGAGGGCTTATTTGGGTGCTGAATTTTCAGCCATTGTTTCCTCTTTGCAGGTGTCCATGTATGGCTCAGTTGTAGGCTGATCTGGGACACATTTGTGACTTGTTTATTCAGTTGTTTAAGAGCTGAATTTTGGGGCTGTTTTGGGGCTGATTTGCAGCCATATATTACAGCCATATTTGCAAACTTTTGTTAATGCGATTCGAGCCAGTTTAGGGCTGATTTGGTTGACATTTGCTACTCATTGTTGGTTGCTCTTTTGCGAGCATTATGGCTGATTTTTCATTTGACTTCCAGCGTTATGGTCTGACACAGTTTGATGGTGTAGATTTTGTTGCTTGGAAGGAACATAAGCTTGTTGCATTGACGGATTTGGGGCAGGATAAACCCTTGCGTGGTTTATCGGCGAAGCCCAATTCTATGCGTGATGATGATTGGCAGGATCTTGATGAGTTATCCATGTCTACGATTTGTTTGCATCTGGTTGAGTCTGTTTACTGGCAGGTCTCGAGGGAGACTACAACTCATGCTTTATGGCAGAGTTTACATGCTATGTACGCGACATCCATGTCTACAGGGAAGTCTAGTCCCACTTCTATGTCCATGGGAGAGATTGATCCCACATGCATGTCTCGACGGCATAGAGACTTGACATGTTGGCATTGTGGACATAGAGGGCACATTAGGTGTCGATGTTTCAGGCGTTTGAGACAACGGAGGCGACAGATGCGTGATGCAGATTTGGGCATGACAGATGCTAGTGAGATCAGTACGGTGGTTACTGAGTATGATTGTGACGGCGATGTCACATTTACATCTAGCTTGTCTTCAGACGATCTTATGTCTACGGATTGCATATCGGATTGCACATTGTCTTCACATTGGTTACTAGATTCAGATGCTACTTTCCATGTCACGTCGCATCGTGAGTGGTTTAGCACGTTTTCAAGTGGGAGACTTGGTTGTGTGCACATGGCTGATGGTGTTGTGTATGACATTGAGGGTGCAGGAGACGTATGTTTGTCCTTGCCCATTGGTATGAGATTTACCCTGCGTCATGTGCGTTATGTGCCAGATCTGAGACGGGATTTGATCTCAGTCAGACAGTTACGGTATAGTGGATGTCGGGTATCGCTGCTTGAGCGATCTTTTGCGTTGCATTTGGGTTCGCTACTGATTGCAAGAGGTGCCAAGAGTGGTACAGGTTACCCATTGCATGTGGATCACGAGAGAGACGGTGTTGTCTCTGTGATCATGCAGCCAGGTAGAGAGCGAGAGAGCAGGCGAGTCTCTTTTGCTCATGGGTTGCAGGGTGCTTTGCATGGAGTGCAGAGTAGTGAGCTCGTTGTGCACACAGTTGGGGCACGACTTGAACAGTCACACAGAGAGGTGATAGAGTCAGACATGCATGCTTTGCTAGTGGCTGAGCAAAGCAGAGAGTCAGTTGTGCGAGATACTTCTATGCAGGATAGACAGGTAGAGCGGTCTTGCTCTAGTGAGTCACGACAGGAGGACGTTGTGCAAGAGTCTATGCATACGGAGTTAGAGCATGAGAGCTCTAGTGAGTCACAGCAGATTGAGTGGTCATGTTTGCAGTGGATGATTGCAGAGGAGACTGAGATGTCAGCGATTATGCAGTCATTCCTTTCTATGCTCGACAGTGAGCATGGGGATATAGTTGTGCAAGATATGTCTTCCAGCAGACACCTAGAGCAGCTGGTGTGCTATGAGGTTGCACGACAGGTTGATGCGTCTTTTGTGGACAGTCAGGAGATGCATGTGGCTGACACGCCTTGTCAGTCAAAGATGCCTATTTCCAGGGATATATATGTTGATGCATGCTCCGTAGAGCTAGCAGGGCCCGCTAGCATTGCATCGGCATTCGGTGGTCTCATGTATGAGATGCTGATCTTGAGACCGGATATCGCAGCTGTAGTGGGAGCATTTGCAGTTGGGGTTGTCAGTCGTTTGTTGCCTGATGATGGCATAGTGCACGAGGGAGATATGCAGGTATTGCATACATACTTGCAGTACGTGTGCGGTACGTCTAGTGGTGTATGGACTTACACGGGAGCAGGACAGCCGGATGCACACGATCACAGCCAGCCAGAGGGCATCGGTTGAGAGCGGTTTTCTCTCCCCTTTTGTAGTCTTTAGACTAGGTTCTCTTGCTTAAAGGCACAGTCGCCTTTAAGTGGGAGGTTGTTGGGGTATAGGCGGTTGTGCCTTGCCCGGATGCCCAGAGTCTGGGCGCCCACTGACTTGTATACCTTATACATAGCATAAGTGTATAGGGGGCTGCTCACTCTTTGAGTCTCCCCACCCACATCGTATGTGTGTCTCCTTCTCTCTCTCTCACTCTCCGTCTGTGGTGCTCCCCGATCCCCTTCAAGAGAGAGAGACTCAGTGAGAGAAATAGAATTATTATTGCATTACATTAGAATTGTAATGTTACGATCAATTGATCACTTAGATGTTGAATTTAGGTGCAACCAACACAAAATGATGGCTACATTTACAACCTTAACATATATATGTGTGTACATATATATCTGTTTATGCATGTATGTAGGCACTAAGTACGGGAGCATAACATCCGAAGGTTAGACGCTTCCTCTTGGGTATAGTCCTTTTTTAATCGTGGCGTTGCGGTCATTGATCCACTCATGCATTGATTACCGCAACGTACCTTTGGTTTTACCACGGTTGAGACTGCGATGATATCTAAAGAGGTGCAGTTGACCTTTGGCACTACTAGCCTCTACTTAGGTCTACTAGTATGTATATGTATCTACGTGTTTGTGTGAAAATATACTTGTGTACGTATATTTAGATGAGTGAGTAGGGTGAAAAGCTTAATCTTATATTGCTCTTTGTAATGTAGATGTCAGACGACAGACGAACTGGTGAGGAGTAGCCAGTTGGCTCTTCTTTTGGTTGGTTCACATCTCAGGTGGGGCTCCCACCCGGGGTGGAGATCGCCTCTAGTGGACCCGAGTCTTGAGTCGATGAGAACAAGTAAGGAAATAAATAATGTTTCTGTGTAGTTAACCATAAACCATGAGTGTCATAGGTTTTTTTGTTTTATTTGCATGCATGGCCATCCTACACCTACCCTTCTCAGATTCCTGCACCGGTCGTAGATCCTGACTTACAGCGGGCTCTCTCTTTACGAGAGCAGTACCTCCGTTTGATGGAGGATTTGTTTGGTCGCTACACTCCACAGCAGCTTGCGACCTACGGAATTTCTCCGCAGACTACACCATGGAGGCCCGTCAGGGAGGGACTCCTTACCTACAGAGCCTCGCACCGACGGCACCTCCCTCTACTCTCCCTTCCTATCGTCCTACTTCTATTCCATCGCAGGGTCCTACTCCCCTTGCACCGCAGGTTCCTACTCCCATGGCATCACAAGGTCCTACACCACTCCATTCCACTCCGGCTTTGCAGAACATCGTCGACGGACTTCCTCTAGCAGCGTGCGTCGACACTCGTCTCAAGGCAGCGAGCGCCATGAGAGACGAAGCGGCGGCAGATCTTGTGGTTTCGCATGTTTTGGTAGTGGCGGGGGACAGGAGTCTCCACTTTCAGAGCGTGTTGTCCCTGACGCAGAGGACGAGGATACTGACGCACCCGTGCCAAACACGCATGGACCCTACTACATGGTTAAATATGGTGGGGAGGTTGATTTTGGCACAGCATAGAGCAAGGCATTTCGACGCCATCTACAAATTCTTATACATTCAACGTATAAGAATTGTTTTATAATTTCAAAGAACAACTATCCGATCATGCACGGTACATTGAGGACGCTCTGTTAGCTAGATTTCCAAACGCCCCCGATCAACGTTTTTCACAACAATGGTTGGAGGGCTACATATATAAAGACATTTCTAAAAAACAAGCAATCCAGTGTGCGGGGCGCAGCAGCCAACCAGGTCAAAGATCCAGACAGGAGTTACCGCGGTGGCAACATGGCAGACGCGGAGTGGGAGTGGGCAATTCAAGAGAAGAGAGATCAAGCTGCAACGGGCTCATCATATAGACAACAACACGAGGCCCGCGCAAGACAAACTCCCACGCACTATGGCTCAGGAGGCAAGGGAGCTTGGAAGGATAAATATGTAAGATTATTTGAATTATAACGTCGATCGTTGATTATAAAGATTGTAGTTGATAATTTGGTATTGTTATTGCTAACTTAGGAAAATGTCACTCTCTCTCGACCAACCAAAGAGATGGTCAAGTATCAGGAGCAACATACAAAATTTGATACTTGGAGATGGTTGTTTGAAAACAACCACATCTCTCACGAGCAATTCGACGCGAGGGTTGGACCACTACAAGCGGTAAGTTTAAACAAGTAATTTTGTATCAATTTTTTTGAGCTATGGATAATTGTTTAATTTGGTTTGGGTTTATGTAGAGTCAAAGTGATCCAACATACGTGCCTATGGACGACGACAAGGATTAGATAAAGAAATGTTTTGTCAAAACTTTCTTAAAGTCCCAATGTGGCACAATTTATATACAACTATTTACTTTTTATTGTAACTTTTTTAAATAGTTGACACTTTCCTTGTTGGTGTCAAGGATATCAATGAGCAACTTATTTCTGCAGGTGAAGTCATTTCAGACATTTCAAGGATATCAATGAGCAACTTATTTCTACAGGTGAAGTCATTTCAGGTGAAGATGATATGGACACTTTCCTTGTTGGTGTCAAGGATATCAATGAGCAACTTATTTCTGCAGGTGAAGTCATTTCAGACATTTCCCTTGTGTTGATTGTTCTTGATGCCTTACCAAATTCCTACCAGACTTTTGCTAGTACTTGGAGACTGAGGACCCAAGGAAATCCTGAAGTTGTCAAGTTAGATGTATTATGCACATTGCTGTTGCAAGAGTCACTTTCCAGAAAAAACAGGCTAGGCGGCATGCAGTTGAACAGGCTTTTATTGCTTCTCAAAGAAAGGGTGGTAACAGCAATGCAGCCACTTCTTATGATTCTACTAAGTGGCAAAAATTTTGTTCCTAATGCTTCTGCTGGCAGCAATTCGTCTGGAAATTCTAGTGATAAGGGCAAAAAGAAGATGCGTTGCCATTATTGTAAAACTAATGATCACTTGATCAAGCAGTGTCCTAAGTTGAGGCCAAAGAGGCTAAGAAGAAAGAGGGTGGTTCCGCTGCAAATGTTGGTTCCACTACAAATGCAGCCATTGTTGAGTCTTCTATAAAAGGAGACTGTGATGTTGATGTTGATGCAGAATGGGCTTTTAGCGTAGAGTGCACTTACAATCCTGTTGTCCATGATGCATGCTTGTCAGTTGCTACAAATTCACATGTGTGGTATTTCTATAGTGGTGCTACAAAGCACATTACCTCACATCGTAATGCACTTTATGTACCTGGGATTAAGAAGAATCTTTTGTCTGTATCTGCACTTGCTAGACTTGGACTTGTAGTCAAATTTGTGGATGACAGATGTACAGTTCATGATCTTAGTTTTGGTGATGAAATTGTTGCATCTGGGCTTTTTTGCCGTGGGTTGTATAAGCTCACTTTGTATGACAAGTGTGGATAAAATTTTACAAATGCAGTTGCAGATTCAAGGGCTATTTCAGATGCAAAACTTTGGCATGCACGTTTTGGTCATCTAAATTTTACCAGTTTGTTGCGTTTGTAGAAATCCGATATCGTTGCTTCTTTGCCGCCTCTTGAAGCACTTGTCAAACATGTTTGTGAAGGCTATATTTTGGGTAAGATGCAACGTTCTAACTTTTTAAAGGATGGTTTAGCTCGGGCCAGCTCGGGCCATGATGTTTATGGGCCCATGCAAACTCCGTCCTTGGACAATTACCTTTACTTCGTGACTTTTATCTATGATTACTCCAGGCATGCATGGGTATTTCCGCTTAAAGCGAAGTCCGAAGTTTTTATGTGATTCAAACAATTTCTAGCTATGGCTGAAAATGTCTCGAAATGTACTATGGGCACCCTCCGTTTCGATCGAAGGGGGGGAGTATATGTCTCATGAATTCAATGCATTTCTGGATAGTTGTGGGATAAAACACCAATGTACAGTGCCTTATACACCTCAGCAAAATGGTGTTGTTGAGAGGAAAAACAGGTCACTTACGGAAATGGCACGATGTATGGTCAAAAGTCAAGCTTTGCCGCATTCTTTTTGGCTTGAGGCCATCATGTGTGCCACTTATATACTAAACAGGTGTTCTACGAAAGCTTTGTAGTCTATTACTCCATATGAAGCATGGCATGATAGAAAGCCTTCTATTGAGCACATGCGTGTTTTTGGTTGTTTGGCATATGCTTTGGTGCCACAAACACAGCGCAAAACATTGGATGATAAGGCTGTCAAATGTATTTTTGTTGGTTATAGTGCTGAAAGCCAAGGTTACAGGTTGTATCATCCACAAACAAAACAAATTCTAGTTTCACGAAATGTAGTGTTTGTGGAAGATTCTGTTCAGCCCTTGTTGTCATGTACTAGAGACAATAATGTAAGCTCACAGGACATTTATGACACTTTGTTGCCTCTTTTCAATGGTGGAAATACGAATGTAAATTCCAATGAGGAAAATGTACTGCCTATGGGGGTTTCTGAAAATGTTATAGATCAGCCTATTACTGATACAGATGTACATGATGTACTTGATGAGGAAAGGGCTAAAAATGAGTAGGCTAGAGGTATGCCAAAATGGCTGGTGCACACTTTGTGTGATAGTAAATTGGATGCACCTTTGTCTAATCGTACTCGTTCAAGCTCTCGCCATGAATCTTATGCATCAGATTGTTATGCTTTGGCTGTGTCTAGCTTACATGATGCTGAGGAGCCTCTGTCTTTTGATGAAGCACAGAATTCAGAAAATTGGATGGCTGCCATGCAATCAGAATATGATGCACTTATAGAAAATGACACATAGAATTTATGTGATTTGCCTCCTGGCAAAAAGGCCATTGGTACGAAGTGGGTTTACAAGTTGAACGGATGGTGAGATCGATCGCCATAAGGCTCGACTTGTTGCAAAGGTTATGCACAGCAAAAAGGCATAGATTATGAAGAGACCTTTGCTCCCACTTGTCGTATGACTACTGTGCGTTTTCTATGTGAATTGGCAGCTCATTTATGTTGGGATGTACATCCATCAGACATTGTTACTACTTTCTTGAATGGTGACATATTTGAGGAAGTTTATGTAACGCAGCCTCGCGGTTTTGTCAAGAAAGGACAAGAGGACAAAGTGTGCAAATGTAACAAGGCTTTGTATGGGTTGAAGCAATCTCCTCGTGCTTGGTATGAGCATGCTGACACTCATTTGGTCAAACAAGGCTTTTGTAGCAGTCCAACAGAAAGCACATTGTATGTAAAGCGTGAGGGTGATGTACTTCTCATTGTGGTTCTTTATGTAGATGATTTGCCGATCACTGGACCAAATGAGAGACATATTGCTGAATTTAAGGCTGATTTGAATGCTACTTTCAAGATGAAAGATTTGGGGTTGTTGCATCATTATTTGGGCATACAGTTTAAGCAATGTGATGGTGGTATTGCCTTGTGTCAGAAAAGCTACATAGAGACATTGCTATGTAAGTTTGACTTGTATTAAAAGCAGCATAGGCATCTTCATTTTCCTGTGTAACAAAAGTGCGCTCTAATAAGGGACCTTCCATGGGGGTATTTTAGAGCCAAAGGCTCCAGCAAGGATCGAACAAAAGAGGACGTCGATAGTCCGCTACCAAGAACTCAAACTGCACTATTCTGCTTCTGGCGCAGCTCTTGCATTATTTATTGGGGTACAACTAGCTCTAAAGAGGGGCCCGGCTTTTACTGGCACACTTACCCTACTACTGGCGAGTGATAGATCTCTGGCGCAGCATTATTTATTGGGGTACGACTAGCTCTAAAGAGGGGCCCGGCTTTTACTGGCACACTTACCCTACTACTGGCGAGTGATAGATCTCTGAAATTCACAAGTCCCTTTGCCACCGTGCAAGGAGAAAAAGGAGGCCACTAAAATGGGTTAGCGAGGAGCCACGTTGCGGAGTCCACTTGGCATCGCAACGTTGAAATGCTCGACCCTCATAACAACTGCTGCACTCCACCCACCCAGCTGTAGCTAGGTGCTCCTGCATGACCCAAGTGAGCAGGTGTATCTGTACAGATCAAAGGGCACCTACATTTGTATAGTGTGCGTGTGTGTGTGTAATATAGGGATTGAGGGTTAAAGATGAGCTTTGCTCTATCTGAGAGTTGCTACAAGCAGCTTACTTCTGCCAGCAATCTGAGGTCTCTCTCTCTCTCTCTCTCTCTCTCTCTCTCTCTCTCTCTCTCTCTCTCTCTGTTTAAGCCGCATAATCCAGAAATTCATATATGTCGCACAAAATACTCTGTCCTTTTGATCGACTTAACAGTGCTCTTTTTCTTGTTGTATTGCAGGATGCCTCTTTTGAATCATCTAATTCATAGGAGGTCACTCTCAACCTTAATTTTGTGCCAGCCTCCTCTTCCATCTAAGTCACTGCGGCGCCCGGGCGCTCCTGCTCCCCTTTTCAGCAAAGGTAGTCCTCACCATTTCACTCTGCATTATTATGTTGCACTCTTTGGGATTACTGTGTTGCGAGTTCAACCAAGTCTGTACAAATTCACCTTACCATGCCTCGAATACTACACACGCAGCAGAAACAAGGAGTGTAGTGACAATGGCAACGATGTCACAAGGAGTGGAGCAAGCAATGAAGAAAGCAAACGATGGGCTTTACGGACTTCGACATACGGTGTGGGACCAGCAAGACGTACGGCCTGAGTACCCGAAAATAACCAAAGACGAGACCGCAGATGTGGTTATTGTGGGGGCAGGCATATTTGGACTGAGTATTGCTTACAACCTTGTGAAAGAAGGCAAGAAGGTTGTCGTCCTTGAAGCCAAAGCTATAGGTAGCTTACAGTAACCTTGCTTTAAGTTGACATTTGTGTCGTTACAGATACATATCATGTGTATATATGTATGCATGTACTACTTGGTCTTGATGATGGTTTAAGGAATATTTGCAAACCTAATCTGCCATTTTATATTTCAAATATACAGGAAGTGGAATGACTGGAAGGACAACTGCCCACCTCATGGCCTGGAATGACGACTTTTACTACATGGTTGCTCAGAGGCATGGCGAGGACGTGGCCAAGCTCGTCGGTGACAGTCACCGGGCAGCTATTGACTTTGTCGAGCGCACAGTGCGGGAAGAGAACATTGACTGCAAATTTTCCCGAGTGGATGGATACCTATTTCCTCATGAAGAGTCTGAAGAAGTGATGGGGATGCTCAACAAGGTTATCTTCTCTTCCTTTGCTCATGCTCGACACGAGCTTGAGATACTAAAGGAAGTAGAGCTCATCTATGAGATAGAGCACACGGATTGGGTGTCACCCAATTCAGTGCCCGTACTTTGACGAATATCTATGGGTTACTGTTTCTATTGACCGTTTTTGTTCTTTTGTGTAGGAGTTTGAGGCGTCAAAGATGGCTGGCTTTGATGTCAAAATGGTGGATCTCAAGAAAGACCCAGCATGTGGGAAGATTGCAAATGCAATTTTATTCCCTAACAATGCTGATTTCCATCCGCTCATGTAAGTAACAAGTCATTTTTCGCCATAAAAGCGCGGAAAGTTTGTATGAAGAGACATAAAATATATATTTCAGTTACCACATGGATGTAGTGTCCATAGGATATGCTCTGTCTTTGGATTATATACAAAACTACTGACCAAAATTCTGTGATGGTACTTATTGCATGCTATATAATTATGTACAAATCATGGGCAGGTACATCCAAGGACTTGCAAAAGCAGTAACAAATCGAGGAGGTAAAATCTATGAGCAATGTAGAGTGAGCAAGAATGAAGGGCACAAAGTAACCACTGAGGACGGGGTAACGGTCACTGCGGACACTGTCGTACTTGCCACACACTCGCCCTTGAACCACAATCTTGCAATCCATGCTCGGCAAGAAGCACAGCGATCTTATGTGCTTGGCTTTAAACTGAAAAAGGGTTCTGTGAAGTAATTTGCTTAGTGTTTGATTTGCTTGATATAACAACAATGTTTACCCTTAGTGCTATGCAAGCATTTTAAGACTAGTGGTCACATACTTGTATGAACTTTCAGGAAAGCTCAATGGTGGGACACAAATTCACCGTATCACTACATAAGAATCGAAGAGAAGGACGACTTTGATGTGCTTGTTGTTGGTGGTAATGACCATCCCACTGGAATTAAGGGCAAAGACTACTTGGATCCACATAGCTCTTTAGAGAAATGGGCTCGAGATCGATGGACAGAAGCAGGGGAGGTGCTCTACAAATGGACTGGCCAGGTATATTGAAAGGATAAATTTTGCGTCAAACCCTTTTCTTAAGTTGTTCCCAGACACTGATTGAGTGACAAAGATTGTACACCTAAACTGTAGAATTGCTGATCAACAGGTGTACAAGCCAATAGATACTCTTCATTTGCTTGGCCCCGACCCCAAGCCAAGTTTGGGAGAGAATGTCTATGTTGCTACAGGTGTGTACTTATCTATGGCATCACTAGCATACCAGTTTAACCAATGTGGCAAAGACGGTTAAATAGCTCTAATGTCGAGAGTGTTCTAGAGTACTGCACTAAGACTGACCCGGGGCATTCACTAAGGGTTAATGTATGGTAGCACAATAGTGTAAGGGACGGCAGTTATGAAAGGGAGAAAAGGTGCATTTTCCAAAGTATGGCCCCGCATGTAGGGGTAAAACAGGGTCATTTGATGCAGATGTCGTCCCCTTATTATTACTAGTGAATCCCCCAGGAAGATCCCTACATTAATACAATGTTTTTTGTGTACTTGTCTGTGTAAAGGTTGTATTGCATCAGAGAAGACTATATTAGTGTTTCTCAATCTATTGCTTCAAGAAATTAATGGTTACAGGTGATAGTGGACAAGGCATGACTGGAGGAACAATTGCTGGAATCCTCTTGAAGGATTTGATATTGAAGAGGGAGAATCCATGGACAAGAATGTATAGCCCTAGTAGGTTGCCTTCTCCTGATCTATCGACAGCACAAGCGGGGACTGGGATCGTTGAACAAACAGTTAAGGTAGTACCTACTTGATGTCATCACATTTAGATGCTCTCTCAATGCAAGCAACTGTCGAACGTCACATACGCACTGAGTGTATCCATCTTTCAGTCCGATCGATCATGTCTGAGGGTGGGTTTTCAAACTGTGTGTCTTCCCAGGGCTATGCAAGCAATGCTCCCTTGATTGGCACCGATGCCATCAACATCGCAGACCTGATGCCCACAACCGGAGCGATCAAGCAAGAGAGCCTCAATAAGGTGGCCGTCTACAAAGATGAAAATGGCCAGCTTTACAAGTATTCAGGTACTAAAGTCCAAAAACTCATTCTTGTAGTGCAGATGCAAAAAAAAGGTTTTATCTCTCTCTCTCTCACACACGCACTATACCAGTGTTCTACTCATTAAACATGATGCCTTCAAAGAGCAGAGGTGGGTACTGATGACTAACTTGGGGTTCAATGCTTTATATATATATATATATATATATATGCAGCTGTGTGTCCTCACTTGAAATGCACAGTACAGTGGAACCCCGTGGACAAGAGCTGGGACTGTCCCTGCCATGGATCCATCTTCGATGCTTACGGTCGATGCGTGAATGGACCTGCCAAGGCCCACCTTTCTCCACTCCTTCCCGAAAATTAGCAGCCAGCTTCGTCTTGCCATATCTGTGTATTTGCTCCCCCGTGAAGAACTCCCTTTGTCTCTGTTAAGATATCCGCTCTTTCTCCCAAACGGGTGCCAACACTTCTGCTGATTAAGCCTGCCTTCCCCCCCCCCCCCCCCCCCCCCCCCTCCCCCCCCCCCCCCCCCCCCCCCTTTTCTCAACATGTAACCCAACACATTGCACGTTGAAAATGTACAGCGTTTCGTTGCTTCAGAGCGTGCTCTCTTCTCGATATCAGTTGTCTCTTCGGAAATCTCGAGGGCAGGAGGGGATCAATGGCCCACGCTCATTTCGGGGATCGAGTGCGATTTGGGCCGTCCGATGCTTTGTGTGAATTCGAGAAAATAGGTAAACTCGAGTGCATAAATTGTAAATCCCCCCCCCCCCCCCCCGGGGGCATATCCGAAACGAGAACATCCTCTTTGCAAGCCTACCACCTTAACCACCTCGCCTACGCGTGCTTGTTGATGATGAACCCGTTGCTATGTAAATTCGGATCAATTGTGTAAATTCGAGAAATTGGTACATTTAAGGAGATAGTGCTGAGGTCTCTCTCTCTCTCTCTCTCTCTCTCTCTACTCATATGGTAGGTAAGAGGCTAGGAACGGTTTAATGGTCAAAATTGCTTACGAGTAGCGGGGGTTCTACCTCAACTCGTGCGGATGTGCCTTAACATGCATTGAGTCTGAACAATGCTCAAAATAAATTTGAAAAAATACATATTGGCTGATAATTGTGAGTGGAAATGATAGTTCAACTCAGCAAAGAATGTACAATGAACTTCAATGCTCGAAATAAACTTATTCCTATAACTTGGAAAAACTAACACAAAACCAGAGTGCTTTGTTAGCTACATTTGAGATGAAGCGTATGCAAATGCATAAATAATTACCCTCCAATCGAGTGCATGCAAAGGCTTTCAAGATGAACAAAAGCAACTACACTTAAAGAGAGAGAAGAAGACCAAGAAGAAAAGTATTTTAACGTCGTAGGAAACTAATCCAAGAGACCTCAAAGGTCTATCCAATGATAGTTGAACTCAGGGGCTTTCATTCAAGAGGGAAATGGCATAACCAATCTACCACAATTGGGTGATAGAAATGTTACACCATTTTCTTGTTTTTATTCTCTCTCTCTCACACACACACACTCCCCACAAAAATTGTGATAGAAATGTTACACCATTTTCTTGTTTTTATTCTCTCTCTCTCTCACACACACACACACTCCCCACAAAAGAATGTTTTAATGTCATAGGGAACCATCCCAAGTTACCTCAAAGGTCGATCCCACGAGATTCAAGAGGGAAATGGCATAACCAATCTACCACACTTGGGTGATAGAGCAAACCGCGTAAAGCATTATGGAGTATTATTGATATGATACTATACTATGCTTGGTACATTATGATCATCAAGTTCTCACCCCATTAAAAAAAAGGGGTGGGTTAGAATGTCAAGCCTTCAGAAATGTAAGTGGACTAGTACAATGGTGTCTCTTACTTCACTCATAAAGAGCCACCCTTTCATTTGTAGACCCATGATCAGTACCATAAATAGTAGCTTAACACCTCCGTATCAAGGGACATGCGGCCATATGAACAAGGGGCAAAGGAAGAAAGAGAGAGAGAGATAGAAGAGGGGGCAGGGCGTGTTGAGTATATACTACACATAACCTGGACTATTCCTCCCTTTGTAGATGTCATTGTTGCCCCCTTTGTAGTCAATGACATTGCAGTCTGAACAAACCCTTAGCTCACTTCTAGTAGATTACACTATGAGAGTACCATTTTCATAAGTGGTTGAATAGAATTTGTATGCCTCTTGGGATGGTTTCTATGACGTACTTAGCTCACCTCCAATAGTTTAGGCTATTAGAGTAGTCTTTTTAGAAGAACTCCATCCAACTCCAATGGTGGAGGGCACCAAAACAAAAGATTACTATTTTTTACTTGTGAACTTATTGTATTTATTTTCACTCTCAATCTCAATATTTGATGATTATACACATTTTTCTATTTTTAGATTATATCTTTTATTCATTTCATTTCATTCATAATTAATGGGTATATTTTTTTAATCACACTAGACTCTCTCTCTCTCTCTCTCTCTCTCTCTCTCTCTCTCTCTCATCTTGATCCTCTTAAAACATACTAGTTTGTGACCCGTGCGCTCTTGTGGCCAAGAAAAGCATGGTTGTACTCTCTCTCTCTCTCTCTCTCTCTCTCTCTCTCTCTCTCACACACACACACACACACACACACACACACAACATGGAGTCATATATATGTAGGTGTCTTTGTATATGTGTGCCCACATGTGAGGAGAATGAAACTATAGTCACATACACACACATGGTTTCATATATAGGTAGGTACGTGTGTGTGCATTTGCGTGCCCACATGTGAGGAGAATGAAACTATAGTCCTTGGAATCACTCTAGGAAGATAACAATGTCTCTCTCTCTCTCTCTCTCTCTCTCTCTCTCTCTCTCTCTCACACACACACACACACACACTCACTCACTGGCGCACACACATGCCTTGGAATAGATGTAAAACATCTACAGGTTCTCTAAATATGTGAAGCTAAAGTAGTCGGCGATAGTGTCTCCTAGAAGCTAAAACAACACTGCTTGCCATAGAAGAAGCCCAAATGCATTCAATGCTAAGATGCTGAATGTTAGGACACCCACAACAATTGGAGGAGAAAATTTAGGTTTAGTCTAATCCCATCTAAATTTTTTGAGATTTATCTCTAATTACAAATGGAGTTTATCAAGCATGAGGAAGCGGCTTCCAAAGAAGAAGAAGAAGATTGGTTCTTGATAGAAATATAGTGTACTTGCAAAAATGTTCAGGTATGTTTGGGTCACTATGTGCATATGTTGTAATGGTTGGAGACTCTTGTGCAAGGGAAATGCCAAGGTTGGCATGTATTCTTTTTGGGTTAATTCAAATCAAGCCCTTAACAGCATTAAAAATAATTTAAAAAATACAAAGGCTAGAGAACATAAATCAATGTTTAGAGAATCTACAAAGTGCAAAGAAATTTAGTGAAAAAACCTTCAAATATAGTAAATTTGACTCTAAAATGTTTGAAAAAAGGTATAGTATATCCAATTGCTTGAAAATTTCTCAATTTAGTGGAATCTCACCTACATATTTTGAAATTTATCTCTAAATTATAAATTTGAAGTTGAGGAAACCTACAAAGTATAGAGAAATTGAGTGTAAAAGCCTTCAACTATAATCAAGTTGCCCCTAAAATTTCTCCTGTGCAAGTTTTCTAAGCTTTTAGGAGAAAACACTATGCCTTAACTCGATTTGGTGTTACCCCCCTTACAAAATTTTGAGATTTGCCTCAAAAATCCTAATTTGCCGTTTACGTCTAGAAAACATAGATTTAGTGCAATCCCACTTACAAATTTGAGATTCGCTTTTGAATTTCAAGTCAACCCAAAGGCGAGAGCACTGACAAAGCTCAAAGAAATCTAACGTAAGAACCTTCAAAAATAGTCGAGAATTGTCGAAGTTGCCTCCCGTCATCCACCATTACGGTTTGTTGAGGTCTGTTCCAACCTTGGGCTTGCACATCTTCTGCTTTGGATTTAACGGATTGAACTTTTCAAATTGCGTCAACTCTCAATTTTGTCAATTCTCAATCTTGTAGATGTCGATGTCGATTTTTTATTTTTTGTTCTCGATTATGGATTTCTTCGATTGTCGATTGCTGATTGTAAAACCAATTTTTGTCAATTCTCAATCTTGTAGATGTCGATGTTAATTTTTTTATTTTTGATTCTCGATTATAGATTTCTTCGATTGTCGATTGCTGATTGTAAAACCAATGCTTATTCTCCCTCCCCTCTTTCTCTAGTGCGTATGTGAGAGCCCTCTCTCTCTCTCTCTCTCTCTCTCTCTCTCTCTCTCTCATCGGGATCTCTGCCAATTGAGGTTATGGGCATGGAAAGGGTTGTTGAGTACATGATAAAGATGCGTCAAAACGCCTCACATTGACTTCCTACAATTGCATGGGAAGCAAGCAAAAAAGTTCAAAGGCCGCATAAAAGCAAAGTCTTGATCACGGGATGGATGCAAGACATAAATGGATGCATTACACTTGCTACGTGATGCTTCAATTGACTCCCAAGTGAATGAAGCTTTTCTACAACGCCAATGTATTGCGGCTTGGGAGAAATCCGGTGGGTCACGCTTCACACATTACACCACCCATGTCGCCCCCAACTACAAAACCATGTTCTTCGCTGAAAGAGAAAACCGTACTCACACTTACATGCCTGAGCCTATCCCCTTGTCGGCGATACGCACTATCGCACCATTCGGCTTAGCTCCCATTTCCTTCGATGCGACTCTAGGACGTTGGGGCAATGAAGAAGAGTCAAATCGACTGTGCACGTTATGCTCAATGCAAGTTCGAGAGTTTGAGTACCACACATTACTAGAGTGCTCAGTTTTTTGTCATATTCGAACTTGCTTCCCTCACATTTTCAGCCATAACTTAGACCTACACACTTTCCTCTCCCAGCCACAGTGTGGGCTCTCCATTGCAACTTTCATCACCACACGTCGAGAGTCACTCATCAGCCATACACATACTACATCACATGTAGCTTTGGTCCCATAAGTCAGATTTGACCTTCGAGGATGATAATAAAATTTCTCTCTCTCTCTTTCTCTCTCTCTCTCTCTCTCTCTCTCTCTCTCATAGACACACACACACACACACTCACTCACACAGGTTGTAGTGAATGACGCTCTCTCGCACTCGCTTACACGAATTCTCTCTCTCTCTCTCTCTCTCTCTCTCTCTCTCTCTCTCTCTCTCACACACACACACACACACACACACACACACACACACACACACACACACACACACAATGCGTGCAGGACATCCACAACAAATTGCTTGACTCCTATTGTTGAATTTTCAAGCTCAATGTACTTCATTAATACAATGCAAATGTGGAAAGCCTTCATATAATGCGCCATCTTTTATATTCACACACATCAAGATAATGGCTCTCTCTCTCTCTCTCTCTCTCTCACACACACACACACACACACACACACACACATGCACGCGCACGTACACACACAAATACATGCATCTATCTTTTAAACTTCGAGTGTTGAGGTTAAAGATCATTTACAACATACAAGGTATGTGCAAATCTACGAAGGGAGGTTCATTGAGCAACATGTGGGGACAAAATTTTTATGACTTTCAAAATGTAAAGGAAAGCCACACTTCAAATGATTTTCAAAAATAAAAGTAGTTAGTGGTCATCCTTGAAATTGGGGGCTAGAGTGAAATGGCCTCCCAAAAACTATAAGCTTAAGTATTATAATTTAGATAGAGTACTAAGGTCTTTTTGACTGTCCACTCAAATGATTTTCAAAAATAAAAGTAGTTAGTGGCCAGCCTTGAAATTGGGGGCTAGAGTGAAATGGCATCCTAAAAACTATAGGCTTAAGTATTATAGATAGAGCACTAAGGTCTTTTTGACTTTCCACTACCAAGACTCCCTTAGAAGTCTTTCCATTTTCTACCATCCAAGTACTTATCCTCACTTTTGCAATTTCAATTAAGTGTTTTGAAATGAAGTAGGTGCTTTGTCCTGGCATGAAACACTAGGTTTCATGCTAATTGTATCCTGCTAAGGTTGTCACAATAGGTGACAACCAGCCTCTATACCTATACTGCAAAGTCCTGAAGTAGCAATATCAGTCATGCTACCTCACATGCCACCATTGTAGCACCCATAAACTCTGCCTCTGTACTCGAAAGAGAAATCGTAGGGTGCTTCTTGTTGCTCCAGATAGCAACATTTCCAAGTGAAAACATGAATCCGCTGGTAGACCTGTAATCGTATGTACTACCAGTCCAATCCGCATCGATAGCCTACATACTGCATTGCTGAGGTTAATATTTCCTTTTGTTTACAAAGAAAGGTTGGGAAGAGTGTGTGTGTGTGTGGGATTGTTTTTTGTAGATCTGGAAGTACATCTAGTGAAGTTGGCACTGTCCTTTTTAATTTTTTGTTAAAACTGTTTTTGCTTTAGATCTTTGTGCATAGGTATTGTATTTCTGCAAATCTGAAACTCTAAATTGTGTAAATTTTCAATTTTGAAATTCCTTGGTCATATATATATATATATATATATATATATATATATATATATATATGTATGTATGTATGTATGTATGTATGTATATGTATATATATGTACATATATATACATATACATACATACATACATATATATATATATATATATATATATATATATATATATATATATATATATATATATATATATAATATATATATATATATATATATATATATATATATATATATATATATATATATATGTATGTATGTATGTATGTATATGTATATATATGTACATATATATATATACACACACACACACACACACACACACATATATATATATATAGGAAGAGCAGACCTCCATAGCTTTCTTTCAAGTGAAGGAATAGCGTACATTATTTATATATATACACCAAGTCTAGAGGTCAAAAGGAAGCATGTGGGATTTAGGCTTCACCCTTTCCTTGCACTAGCTTCTTTGGACTTTCCCCCTTTTTGCCTACACGTCCAACTAGAATTTGACTAATTTGGGGGTCATGAGAGTTTTTGGTAACCAAATTGTGTGTTGTAAAGCACGTCAAATTCCTCTGAACGATATGCTCGTTTCGAGCTATCACAGGACCTATTTTGTCTCACGCACATAAAAAGATGTTTTTTTTTTTAAATAATACAAAACAAACAAGACCAAGTGAAACGATTAAAATCTCTAGTGGAGAGACCTCTTAGAGTACTCGTCACTCAACACCTTTGGGATACGTGCCTCACATGTATTTTCTCTCTGGACAAGTGATAGAGTTTGATCCATTAGAGAGTGCCTCAAATTGCACGAAAACCCATTATCCACCCACGTTAGGTTCCAGGCCTTCGGCTGGAACCCAAGGTAGTGCAACTCAAGACCCTCATATCGCATTTAGTAATTGTTCCTCTCCCAAGGTAGTGCAACTCAAGACCCTCGTATCGCATTTAGTAATTGTTCCTCTCACTACGACATCATGGAGGGATATCCTACACAAAACCCTCGAATGTCAAGTCAAGACATGCATACCTTGCCGCACGGGTCAAGCGTGCTTAGCCGCTTAAAAGAGACCTTTAGCCAAGCCACCCGTTTGAAGCCCACAACTAGTGAAGTGAACGAGGGCCATGGGGGGGTAGATTCGCCTTTCACTTTTCATGTAGACCTTGTACATGAAAGCAAAGACCTCTATGACAACAACCATGCCAACCGAGCAACCGAGTGCTCCTAAGATAGCGGTCACAGAGGTTCACGCGATGGGGAGCCATAATGCTTCCACTTCAAGGGAAACCTCTAGCACACCAAGCTTAGAGGGGATATTTCTCACAGAAAATTGAGAGTATGACCTACAAACTGAGACGCTGACCAAAATGTACACAGGCTGCACATACCCTATCGGGTGGTTAGAGGTGGTACAATCCACTTTTGGGGGGCCACAAGTTTAGAGAAACAGCAATGGATGATCTGTGATGTCATCCATGGTGTCGTCCAATTAGGGAGGCAACAGTAGGAAATTAACATTCCTTTGACAGGTCCTATGATATTCTTGGATACGTGAAAGGCCAAAAGACCAACCTTTTCACAAATGGAGACTCCCTCATTGAGTCCCATTGATCCTTCATATGTTGTTTCACATGGAGTCTCGATACCCTCTGAACCCACAAGCAATAGTTTCACATTCCCAAATTTAGCTCATCTTTCCCTCAAAGAATCTATGGCTACTATGCCTGTCCCACCAAAAATTACACCTTGGACCTCATTCGGGAGTAAAGCACTGCTACATAGTTACACAATGCCCACAACAATACCTACACATGTACATCAATCATATGTACCTATGGGCCCTCATACTTATGTAGCTCCCACAACCCCAATTGTTTTGATGGCCTAAACTCCACAACCACCCTATCCGAGTACTCATTCTAGTGGGGCCATATTAGCTAGTATTAATGTGTCATATCCTATGTCTGTTATGCCAAGGGCCACACGTATGAACTTTCAACCACCACATGGCACAGCATCGTACCCAGCTTGGGACCTGAGGATCAACTGTATGCCTAACCCGATGCCAGATCCCATTCCATATGCAGTCTTGAGAGCACCTGTCCCCACTATACCTTCTCACTTGGGTGACTTCGCAACATTTTCTCATGCTATCGGTCGATCTATTGCTAAAAATATGTGTAACATGCTTGATAGAGAGCCTAGAAGTAAGGCAGTACAAGTGGCCAAGCTCACACAAAAATACAGCGGGGACGGGGATGTTAGAAAGCATAATTGAGGTATTTGAGCACGTATGTGATTCCCTGAAAGAGTACAATGAACTGCATAAATGCAAATCTTTGAGCTTGACTCTAAGTGGAAAGGTAGGGGGACTAGTATTGAACCCTACGAAATGAAGAGCGCACGAACTATCCTACTCTTAAGAGACTGTTCTTGAAAGAGTACATACAAGAGGGAGTGGTTTGGGGTGTAGCATCTCAGCTCTAGAAAGCCCAACAAGAGGGAGGGGAGTCAGTGAGATACGTTATTAGTCGCTTGAAGCATTTAAATTCTCGTTGTAATCCAAGTGAATGCTTCAATAATTACCAATTGCTTAATAGATTCATTAGGGGACTACGGCATGAGGATATCTATAATGGCCTAGTCATTAGAGGTATCACCACTTGGGAAGCAGCCACCACCAATACAATCTAATTGAAGGATAATTTAATGACTCAAGGAGAAAGAGTGTTTGTTGAGCCTAAATCTACTAGCTTGCAAGCATCGGGGCATGAGCCAATGACCATAAATCTTATCGTTAAAGAGTGAAAGATATCTGAGATGACTTTAGCGGATCTCACCAAGGCCATTAAATAAAGTCTTAGAGATAATCGTGCCTCACAAAACAATCATATGTATCCAAGAAGGGAACATCAACGATGCTCAGTTTGCTTTGGTCCACATAGCATTAGTGAATGCCCTACATTTAGAGTAAAATTCAACGGGAATTTCAATGCATGTGGTAGGTACAATCACCAAGCTAAGGATTGTATAATGCTCAAATGTGTGATGGAAAATAGACCACCCTTGACCTGGATGGATTCACTTGGAGTTCCTGTATTGATGCCTGCCCCACCTGTTGAATAACTATCGCAACACATGGTTCCTAGAGCCCAAAATGTTTCTCAAGCTACAACGCTACCACCTCCAGTGCTAGGACCGCAACCCCCGCATCCAAGAGTCACCCCTATGAATCATATGGGTTGCGAGCCATCTAGTGCTTGTTTGGAAGGCTGTGAGAAATATATAGACCCTACTATTGCCTATGGGATGGATGGATTTGAAGAGTGTCCAGAATACTATATGGAGTACTATTCGGGAGAAGTCAAACCTGTTTATCAAGTAGCTGCTCTTGCAGTAAGAGGCCAAAATATCAATCTCATTGCCAAGAGACCACCTCTTCAATGCTATGAGTGTGGAGGTCCACAACGTGTAGCTAAGTGTCCTATTAGAATACAAAAGAATGCCACACTAGTGCATACCAATCAACGGGACCATCTACAATGCCGATGCTCATGTCTAATAGTGTGGCATAGATCATTTGATTGCCCAATTTCCTAATAATCCGAATGCACCAAGGATCACTCCATTGAACTTAATTGAGATTAGTGAGGCGCCATCACAAAGTACACCGGTGGTACCAATGAATGTATCGATGCTCCAAAACCAAAATTTTATTCTTGAAAAAAGAGACATAGCGTCAATCGCCCAATCCAAGAAGAAGAACAAAACAGGAAGGCAGAGATCAAAATAGGTAACAAAGTCAAACCCCAGTTTAAAGACTAACATAGGGACTGGTGATGACCTCGTGTATATGAACTACACTGAAAATGATTCTGATTTAGGTGAGACCATGGATACTAAAACGACCATTAGAAAAGAAAAAAATGAGGATCATGATGAGCCACAATGGACACAACCCATGGAACATAGGAACAAGATCGGAACTTGCCCAAACCCTATAGAGGAGATCGAGCAAGTCATCATCAGGTTTGTCATCTAGATTGTCCTCCCCTTCCTCATCCTTCTCTTCATCCCTCTTAGAATCCTCATCAGGATTATTTTGCTTTTCGATATAATCCATGATGGCTTGATTTGCTAGTGCCATGTTGTATTCAGAGAGCTTGTCCTGCATATCACTTTGCATGGTCTCCATAAGTGCCTTCGGATTGTCCATATTCAGAGTGACGTTGCCCTCTGGATTCAGAATATTAGCAAGATTACTATAAAAATATCTCTCTGTAAGAGATGCTTTTATTGCAGTGTGGGCTGTCATCAGTTCTTTGAAGTCTGCCCGCTTCATTCTTAACAAATTTTGAAACCTATCAGCATCTCTTAAGGCTATGCCTTATCTTCCTTCAATTGCCAATTTTCTATTCCAACAACTTTGTCTGCAGCTCATTGATTGTCCTTACTGACTGGTTTTCAGCAATAGTATGCTTGAGTCTTTATGCAGCCACATCCTACTGAAGTTTTTGAACCTACTATTGGCTGCTTCCCAGTTCTTCTTTTAGCTTAGCCAACTGATCATTGGAAGCTGATGCATCCATCATCTGTCCTAAATCATTGACAATGGTGTTCCATGATGATTGGATAAGCATTGAGCAGCCATCAGCTACTGTGGCCTCGTCAGATTGGACTGGCTCATAAACCATAACAGGAGCCATGTATGGTAAGTGGGCCAAATTAGATGTTTGCAAAGTTATTCGTCCTTTGAGAGAATTTGTTGTATCTGCTGCAGTCTATCCTTCTTGGCTATGTATAAAGCAAATTCACTAAAAGGAATTATGTTGGTTGGCCTATCAAGTATTGAACCCTTTCCCATGTCTTTGCCTACCGCCTGTTCAACACTTGACGTTTTTGCCTGGCCCTTTCTAGTGTTGTTGTCTGCTCCAATCTTCTCTTCTTGTTGTTCCTTCTCAGCATTGGTCTGTGCTGGAGTCTGTTCTGCTTAAGTTTGGCCTGCTGAAAGTTTCCAAATAGGCAAATATTTAGCCTGACTCTCTAGTTGCTTTATCAAAGCAGTGCTTTTGGCCAATGTAGGCCTCTGTTTCTTTGAACCACTGGTTTCCACTCGTGTAGCCTTCCTCTTTTGTCCACTTATTTCCTGGAGACTCGTCATCTGAAGAAAGATCAGCATTGTTAGTCTCTGGGATGGGCTTCTGACTCCAAGCCATCCGTACCTGATAATGAACATCTGGAGGAGTTGCCTAGTAAAGAAATTGCCAGACATACCAAGCTTTGAAGACATTCTGAGATTTCAACTTGGCAGTCTGTTGGAGCACATTACGAGATAAGATCTGACATAAGTTGATCTTGGCTGTAGCATCTAATCTTTTTGCAAGAAGCATGGCAAAAAACTTTTTTGACACATATGTGGGGTTGTTTTTCAGGCTAATAGCTTCAGCAACAAACCTGTAAACTGCAGGGATGCCCAGACTTGCTTCTGGAACCCCTTGTGCACTAGCCTTGTGTTTTTTCTTTGCTACTTTATCTTATTTGAGAGCCGAACTTATTTTTTTTGCAGTTGCTATGGTTGGCTTCGGCTCATTGGGCATTTTGAAAGCATAAGCAATACTGTCAGGAGTTGTTGTGACTTTCATACCATTGACAACAACACTGCCATCCTTGGCATTGAAGGAATCAAGAACCTACTTAATTATAGTCGTGTCAAAGTCTATTATGGTAGCTTGCACCACAACATGCAAGTCCCATAATTGCAGTAGCACTTCGGCTTGCTCAGTGAACACATACCTTTGTATCTTGCTATGGGGAATAAGTGTTAGAGAAGCTTTAATAGAGGTGATGAGTGCCGAAGTTTCGTCTATGGTATCTTGCATCTTCTCGGGCATTTTTCTTTTACCCATGCACTAAGAGGACAGTAAGTCAGGAGAGGAAGAAGTATTACTTGGATAGTCAAAGTCATAGCCGGGTGTGCTGGGTAAGGACAGGCAGTGATCGATAGACTCTTCGGATGAGGAAGTATGTGGTTGTAGTGAAGAAGCCTCCGAGCTTGGCCATGGCGAGTGTGTAACAGGAGGTAGGCATCATGCATGAGATTTGTGAGAAAGAATGCATACTCGCCTTACTGTTATAAGAGTTCCTGCCATAAAATCTCCACTACTTACCATTCCTAGAGTTTTGTGCACCGTCAGCGACATGGCATACATGCATTGGCTAATACTTTCCATGTTCCTTTTTATGGTTATCACATGCAGTCCTACTGGGCCTTTTTCCCATAAAAACTGATACTAGCTCGGATGCGGTACTGTCTCTGCCACTAGCACTATTTTGTCGTGTTGAAACTTTTCTGACACCTTGACTGGATTTAGTATTGGTTGTATATGAAAAAGATTTAGAATAGCTGATTCTAAATTTTCCTAGCCAACAGTTCCCAGAATGCCAATAACTTCTTTTTTGGAAGTCTCTTTCTCATTAGAATAATATAGCTTGATCTTGGCCCCATTATAAACACCTGGCAACAGTAATCCGGATAAATCCTTCAACCTTACTGTGCCATTGGAAAACACCCAATCAACCTCATACGGACCGGCCCAAGCTATCTTCAAATTTGGTTTCTTAGGGCTCAGTTTGGATTGATAAAGCAGAACCAAGTCACCCTTCTGGAACTCCCTAACTTTGATGCGTCTGTCATGCCAGTGTTTTCTTTTTTGCTAAACAATTTCTTGTTTCAGCATAGCACGATGTTGTAACTCATCCGACTATGCTAATTCCTCCAATCTATTTTTTAAATTGTGATTGAAATCCAATCCATACTCTACCGCCATCCTGAGACTAGGAATCACAAATTCCATACGCACTACAGGTTTAGTACCATATACCATTCTGAACGGTGTTAGTCCAGTCGTGACTTTATAAACTGTCCTGTAGGCCCATAGAGCACTCTGAAGCTTAAGATCCCACTAGTGTGGCTCCTTCTGCACAATCTTGGTAAGGATGGTCTTGATGGTTTTATACTGCTCTCTGATTGCCCATTGTACCTGGGATGATATGGTGTTGATTTTTGGTGCTTTACTGAGAGCATTTCCATCAGAATATCCATAGTATCATTCATAAAGTGTTTCCCTTGATCAGACACAATCTCCACAGGACATCCATATCGGAAGATAATATTTTCAAATAGGAATACAGCAATGGACTTCACGGTGTTATCTGGAAGAGCCTTGGCATCCACCCATTTGGTGAAATAACAAGTGGCCATCAATATATACCGGTTCTTCCTTGGAGTGATTTTCTTGAATGGACCCATGAAATCCAGACCCCATTTCATAAATACTCCCAATGGTTGAACTGGAGTAAGAGGAGTCATATCAGTTGTTGTTGGTATGTCCATCCTCTGGCATATATCACATGTTTTGCAAAAGCTTCTAATATCAGATATTAAAGTTTGCCACCACAATCCAGCTTGCAAAATCTTCTTGTAATTAATATCAGTGGATAAATGTCCTCCAAAATTCCCATCATGCACCTCAAAAATAACTTGCATTATCCCTTCCATTGGCACACACCTTCGAAGAACCCCATCTACTCCTAGTCTATAGAGCAATCCTCCGATGATGGTCCAAAGCCAATCACAATCGAGGGTGCTAAGACCTGTCGATAGATATCGCGTCTTCAACTACAAAATCAAGGCTTCTACAATGAAAATCATCAAACCTAGGTGCCAAAGCCTAGTGTCGAAAGCTGCAGACAAACCTAACAACAAGGTTGCACATGGTCGTGTCAAGGGATGACACGAGCTAGGAAGGGGGGAATGTTAGCAGATTGATCGAACGAGCGTCCACCTGGCCAGACACATAGCCGGACACCACAATTGTACTCTATTATTTTTTTCGAGCTAGTGTAGTGATACTCTATGTGAATCCTAATTCCAAAGTAGCAGGTTAATTCCTTGAGCTATAATTATGTCATGATAATTGTAAAAACCCATGTGAGTCGGCCACTGGACATTTAGAAATCCCTAGTTATAAATGTCAGTAACCTTAATGTAAAATGAGGCTTATCTTTAGAAGCGAAAAGAGCTCTGTTGTACGTACACTCAAGCTACAAAGCTGCTCCAACTTGTAATCATCGCATTGTGTTCCTCTTTCCATGCATTGTGTTCCTCTTTCATGCTCTTTCAATTAAGTGAAACTTGCATTGTGTTCCTCTTTCCATGGTCTTTCAGTTAAGTGTAATCATTTTGAGTTTTGTTGTGGTTCGTGACTACGTGTTTGTGAGCCTTAATTGCGCAGGTTTCAGTGCTTAGATCACTATTTTTAGTCATTTTGATCATAGGAGAGTATTCTTAGACCATATGGCAACCTTTTTGGACTGATCTGTTGAAGTTTTTAGGACCTTTTTCACGATGGATTGTGATTTTGGTAACTTGTTGGATTGCGACGAGACTTGGTGGATAGTGCCCCTATGTGTCTTAGACCTCCTCCTAAAGTTCCGTAGCATTTTGAGTCCGTTCGTGTGCCGAAAATGGCGTAGAGCGGTGAGAAAGGACACAGACATATTTTTTTTTATCATTGAATGATTGATTTGCAAGTTGTTGAGTTGTTGCGTTAGTTTGTTAGGTTCACTTCTTTAGATTGACAACCTCAAAGAGTCTCCGTGTCCCATCCGAGGCATTTTCCTGAGTATTAATATTATGTTAGTTTCAGATAGCTATGCTACAGATGTCCGTCATGGCAATTTGCTAACAGTGAAAGTGTAGTGTAGACCAAACCGTGGGCTCGTATGCCAACAAGGTCAAATGCTACAAAATTCATTGTCAGATCTTACGATCTATGGATCGTGCGTGCATTGGCAAGTTGTATTGTATTGGTAGTTCCATCACAGAGACTATGTTGAGTTGATTTCTCCCAACTTGGAACTCTGTTGTTGCCTTGAATATGGGTGTCCAATGTGGCTCAATATCCATTGTGTATTGTTTTGAAAATACTATTTACCCCATTCACTAGACCATCCAAAAATGTCAATATTGCTGGGAATTGCGGGCTTCCTCCTATGATAGTGCGTATCTCCTCTATCCTACTGGAATGCATAGGTGGCAGAAAACCACATGATAGAATGTGAAAAAGGTGCCTAAGGGTGTGGATACCCATGAGGGTCATTACTAAAGGGTGTTGAATCACCTAGGAAGACTTAATGCACTTCTAAAGTACCTTGAAAAGTCATCCATGAGTTTACAACTCGTACGACTGATTTGGGAATTTTGTATGATGTCATTGATGATGTCAGATGATATGCCTTGGCCAACTCTATATAATGAGCCTTTTGTACCCACTTGCAACACAATTAAATCAATCTATTATTGCATCCAATTCTAGTCTATTGCATTGTGTAATTAGCATTATCATTAGTATACAAACACCATGAATGTTTCTCTTTCATATCCTCCCTAATCTTAACAATTGCTATCAGAGCTAATGGTCAAAGGTTTCTATGTATTTTTTCAACTTCCCCATGTTAGATTGTTTGGAACTCTCTCTTGGCCATAGCAACTGCTGATCGTATTTCTAATAATACTCTAACTAGATTTTGATCATCTCATTGAGAGAACATCCATGGGCTAATACCCTCATGGGACGATTGCGGCTAATTAAGAGGTAGGATCAATCTTTGTTAATTATTATGTGTGCATTTCTTGCATAATAAGTAGCTTTTCTGGTCTCTTCTATCGTTGAATGGCCCATGTCCTCGGCCTCCACCAAACAAAGAGCGCTAGGTTTCTATTTATACAAACTTAGTAAATTTGCCCTACCTACTTTCCAACCAAAGTCACTTAAAAATAATAAGTGAAAATGTCAAAAATAGGGAAAACAGGTCTATGCACTGTAAAAATGCTCCTGATGGGTTCTGATGGAAATCTGATGATCACGCTGTGTGCAACCAAAGGATATGCATCTAATCTTAGTGTTTGGACATGCATATCCTATTCTAAACTGACTTGACTGAACTGAACCCTGGTCATGTTGAAGCTTGTCCACGGACACATAGGGTTGGATGTGTCACGTGACATACATGCCATAAATTTGTCCAGCTTGAAGTACTCACCATTGGCTAATTTCATAGCCATTGCTATTCTATCAAAATTATCAATAAATTATTGAAATCTTTACTACATTTTGCTTGAGAGTCTTCAAATTTGCATCCATATCGAATGGAGATACCTCCTTGCAAAAATCAAACAAAAACCACATCCACAGAGTCGTCCATTCTTTCCTCAACTCACCTTCCAAAGTATGAAACCATACCTTAGCTTTGATGTGCATCGTTGGAGGAAAACTTTGCATCTTGCTTTCTTCATTTTCCATCTGAACCAATAGCATGTACAACTCAAAATCGGCAATCCATTCGTTTGGGTCTTCTTTATCAACAACAATTGGTTTGTAGCTTCATGCTGACATGTCAATCAACACCGCAAATCCTCTCATGCACTTCAACTAAGGAGCAATCAGTGGGGGCACCACAAAATGGAGAGGGAAAAGAGAGAACACACCCAAAACACAAACAAATGCCCCTATATATAGACCAGTGTATCCACAACACCCCTGTCCTCTAAAAAATATCTTCAAAAACACACAATCTAACTAACAAACTAACACTCGTACACAACTTAACACACACAATACGCTTGTCATGAATGCAGCTCAACACACACCCATAAACACACCCAATTTCTTGGTTTCCCTTGCGCAAAACACCTCTCTCTCTCTCTCTCTCTCTCTCTCTCTCTCTCTCTCTCTCTCTCTCTCTCTCTCTCTCTCTCTCTCTCTCTCTCTCTCTCTCTCTCTTTGCACAACACTAAGCGCCGAGGGGCAAACACACACACAACCGGCTTAACCACACAAAGGAGCAGTAGAGAAGAAGGGGAATGAGACGACGCAAGGAAAATGTGATATGGTAATGGGGGGCAACTTGCTTGCTTCCTTGATAGAGATCCAACACACCACAATCTCTCTCTTGGTTTCCTGTTGCCAAAAAATAGAAAGAAGCCATCAAAACACTAAAAAAATATCCCCTTAGAGGGGGGATTTTCCTCTTTTTGGTAAGGATCTCTTAGCCAGACACATAATACTTTTAGTAATCATTGCATGAGAGGTTGCATGGCCCATGGTGTCTAGGTCTTTGTTTGGAAGACACGTGGGAAAACCCCCTTCAACTCAATAAAAGGTGGGCCCCTTGGGCCCCCTTTTGAACCATTCCTTGTGGGGTCAACTATCACACCACCACAACACCATCAGGACCACTATCGGGATGCCAACAATGCTGCCACACATCGTTGTGTGCGAGGGGGAGGAGGGGCCGCCATTGCGGGTGCCCTTGATCTCCCTCTCTCTCTTGCTTAACAACAATGGAGGGCACTGACTTTTGTATACATACCCCGCGGAGTGCTTTGATAAAAGTGCATGTGGGGAAACTTTACCGCCACATGGCAATGCCACAAGAAGAGCACCACTTGGGGGGTCCGAAAAAAACCCTTAGTCCCAAAAAAAAAAAAAAAAACTTTTTTAAGCTTGCACTTTTTAGGCTTTTGGCGTCCCTCTTATTAGCCCTCAAAATAGGATTTTTTGGCCCCAAAAACCTCTTGGAACATACACTATTGGATACCTTTGACCACCCTTGCTCTTCATACCTACTTTGCACTTGCAGACTCTCAGAGCTCTGCTTTCTTCCTTTGCTAGCACTGACTGTCTTCCATTTCCATCTAGATAACCCTATTAGCTTTGGAGTCTTCGCATTTTTTACACAACCATCTCTCTCATCTGTTTGGAGAATTACATCATTGCAAAGGAGACATTGTATCCTCAGTGTTTTGTACACATCTTTCAGGTCCACACCATCTGCATCTTCTTAGCCATCAATCAAGAGCCAACAGGTTCCAATTTGAGGCAACCACCACGAGACTTTACATGCATTATGAGCCTACATTCCCAGCCACATCTATTGCAAAGACGAGGATTCATGTAGAGCTTCCATCATATGGCAATCTAGTAAAAGCCAAAAGAGGAGCCTCTATCTTTGAGAAGTTATTTTGTGGTTTCATTAGACATCATACAGAGGACTTTCCATGAATACCACATGAGCAAACACAACAGTGTGAGAGGCCCTTCAGAGGGTTGGTTGGGACCCCATCGGGTTTCATTATCCTCTCTCTCTCTCTCTCTCTCTCTCTCTCTCTCTCTCTCTCTCTCTCTCTCTCTCTCTCTCTCTCTCTCTCTCTCTCTCTCTCTCTCTCTCTCTCTCTACAAAACCATGTTGTCCATTGAAAGAGGAAACCGTACTCACACTTACATGCTTCAGCATATTCCCTTGTCAGCCATACACACTATTACATCCATTTGGCTTAGCTCCCATTCCCTTCGATCTGAGACAGGGCGTTTGGGCAATGGACAAGAATCCAATGGACTGTGCACACTATGCTCACTACAAGTTCGAGAGTCTGAGTACCACACACTACTAGAGTGCTTAGCTTTTGGTCCCATCCGAACTTGCTTCTTTCACATTTTCAGCCACCCACGAGTTAGACCTACACACTTTCCTCTCCCAGCCCCCACAGTGTGGGCTCTCCATTGCGACTCTCATCACCACAATTTTGGAGCATCAAGAGTCCCTCAGTAACCATAGACATACTACATCACATGTAACTTTAGTCCCATAGGTCATATTTGACCTCCGAGGACGATAGTAAATTCTCTCTCTCTCTCTCTCTCTCTCTCTCTCTCTCTCTCTCTCTCTCTCTCTCTCTCTCACACACACACACACACACACACACACACACACACATCTCTACCCCTCTCTCTCATTCCATGTCTTCAAGGAAATAAAAATAATTACTTCTCATTCTAAGTAGCAATCATTAATGCAATTAAAGAAGTAAAGATTTTTGGAAATGTAAAGTCTAAATCTACACCATTTCAATTCTAGCTATAGCTGACAAATGTCGAAGCTCTTGTTTGTGTGTTTGGTGTTTATGAATGATAGGCAGTGTTTGGTTTGCAACTATAATTCAATTCAAGGCCTCTATGACACTTTATTTGATTGGAGCATGGGTGTCATGAGCTCAACACATTATGTGAGAGTTCCTAAAAAAATGCGCTAGGATATCAAGTGTGTTGCTTGAGTCATTGAATATCATGCGGCCTTGTACATGGCTTGTTTGTACATGGCTTGTTTGTACATGGATTGCTTGGCAAAGATCCCTGCAAAAGATTACCTCTAGCCCACCGAATAGATGAGAGTGATTATGCTTGATAGCTTGAAGCCTTGTATCTATAATAAAGAGCAATTTATTCCCATCAAAGAGGCGTCATAAAAAAATAGTAGCTTGAGATTCATATACATTTGGGAGAGATTTCTTAGGGTCTCATTGGAGAGAGCAATGTTTTCATTGAGCATCAATGAAAATTGAAAAGATGAATGAATGGTCATGCCACCAAAATTATGAGTTGTTTTATCTGTGTAATCCAACAATGTCGTTAGGAGCTCAATGTCACTTGTAATCAGTGTGTTGTAGTGTTGAACCAAACCCTACACAATGAGTTGTTTTATCTGTGTAATCCAACAATGTCGTTAGGAGCTCAATGTCACTTGTAATCAATGTGTTGTAGTGTTGAACCAAACCCTACACAATGGCATGTAGTGTAAATGTCTTTCAGGTACTACCACCACTCTCCCAAAAAATATGGATAGAATCCAAAAAGTCTTGATGATGTTGCAATATTTGTTTTGTGAGCTATACTTATTGGCGAGTCAAGGCCGAGTTCATAATTGAATACTTGTTGATTATTTTCTCTTGTGGAAGAATTAGATGAGGATTGTTTCTTGCTACTTGCCAAGATCTCAGATTTTGTGAATTTTCTCTTATTTTTAGTGATTATGTCAATCTAAAACTCAAACTTATCTCTCTATGTTGTCACACCTGCATCAAATTCAATATCATTGCATGTAAAAGGGAGAAAGACCAAGCAAAGCTCATGATAATATCTCTCAGCATCAAACTCTCTATTGAAATTTGTGTATCTAATCACACAAGGATTTTTTTCTTATGTTGTGTACCATGTGAATTGCTAAATTGGCTTGCAAATTTGACCATGCATAGGTGTGATAAATGTGTTGGTCTTCTGGTGTATTAGTGACAAAATCATCAAAGAGAATCTGTTTTCTATCAGGATCAAGTGTCTCTATAGTGGCCCTTCTTTTGAATGCAATATTCTTTGAGATTGGAAGTCTGCATTTATGAAAACAAATTCTCTGCTAGCACTATACAATGGCAAGCAGAGTGCAATATATGCCACTTGTTGGGCTGAGATTTCTTGGCTTTTGATTAAGACACTCCCAATTCTTTTAAGTTGCTCTAACGTGGACGAGTTGTTTTTCTTTTACAATTGTGGAGGACATTTTTTATTGCTTTGCTTGTTGTTGAGTCGTGTTTTAACATGTAGGATGTGCAATATGTTGTAGCTCCATGATCATTGAAAATAAATTGCATATCAATATTGCCATCCCATATAAGGTACACAAAAATTGATTGAAATTATTTGTATAGATGTCCTTTGGATGTTGTTTAAGTAAAAAATTAGTTTCTATGAGTGTCAATGAAAGTGTCTCAAGCTATGATTTCTCATCCATTAATAAAGAGTTCAACCATTCATCAAAGCTCAATGTTGGTTCATGGCCAATGCTTACAAGTCCTTTATAAAGTTTCTTTTTGTTTACAAAGAAGTATTCTTCCTTAGCTCACTTGTCTCAATTGGATGTAGTATAACTATGTGCTTAGCCCATCTTTGTCAGTGGGGATGTAATTATCAACAAAGGTTATAACTAGATCTTGAGCCACACCAAAATATGGTGCATTCTTGATCCAAGGTAAACCATGGTCATGTTGGCTGCCTCTATGTTGGAATTTAGTCACACAAAAGAATTCAAGGATTTCACCAAGTATTCTAGAGTTATGTTTGAGCTCTTTCTTCAAGTATTCTAGAGTTATGTTTGACATCATGTAGATGACTTGCCATGAATACCACATAGCAAACACAATAGTGTGGGAGGCCCTTGAGAGGGTTGGTTGGTACCCCATCGGGGTTCATTATCCTCTCTCTCTCTCTCTCTCTCTCTCTCTCTCTCTCTCTCTCTAACTACAAAACCATGTTCTTCATTGAAAGAGGAAACCGTACTCACACTTACATGCTTGAGCCTATCCCCTTGTCAGCCATACACACTATTTCAGCCATTTGGCTTACCTCCCATTCCCTTCAATGTGAGACAGGGCGTTGTGGCAATGGAGAAGAATCCAATCGGCTATGCACACTATGCTCACTACAAGTTCAAGAGTCTGAGTACCACACACTACTAGAGTGCTTAGCTTTTGGTCACATCCGAACTTGCTTCTCTCACATTTTCAGCCATGAGTTAGACCTACACACTTTCCTCTCCTAGCCACAAGGTGGGTTCTCCATTGCGACTCTCATCACCACAATTTTGGAGCATCAAGAGTCACTCATTAACCATACACATACTACATCACATGTAACTTTGGTCCCATAGGTCATATTTGACCTCCGAGGACGATAGTAAAATCTCTCTCTCTCTCTCTCTCTCTCTCTCTCTCTCTCTCTCTCTCTCTCTCTCTCTCCCCCCCCCACAGAAACACACACATCTCTAACCCTCTCCCTCATTCCCTCTCTTCGGGGAAATAAAAAGAATTACTTCTCATTCTAAGTAGCAATCATTAATGCAAGTAAAGAAGTAAAGATTTGTGGAAGTGTAAAGTCTAAATCTACACTAGTTCAATTCTAGCTGTAGCTGACAAATGTCAAAGCTCTTGTTTGTGTGTTTGGTGTTTATGAATGACAAGTGGTGTTTGGTTTGCAACTATGATTCAAATCAAGGCCTCTATGTCATGAGCTCAACACATTATGTGAGAGTTCCAAAATGAATGCACTAGGAAATCAAGTGTGTTGCTTGAGTCATTGAATATCATGTGGCCTTGTACATGGCTTGCTTGGCAAAGATCCCTGCAAAAAATTACGTCTAGCCCTCCGAATGGATTAGAGGGATTATGATTGATAGCTTGAAGCCTTGTATCTATAATAAAGAGCAATTTATTCCCAATAAAGAGGCGTCATAAAAAAATAGTAGCTTGAGATTCATATACATTTGGGAGAGATTTCTTAGGGTCTCATTGGAGAGAGCAATGTTTTCATTGAGCGTCAATGAAAATTGAAAAGATGAATGAATGGTCATGACGCCAAAATTATGAGTTGTTTTATTTGTGTAATCCAACAATGTCGTTAGGAGCTCAATGTCACTTGTATTCAGTGTGTTGTAGTGTTGAACCAAACCCTACACAATGGCATGTAGTGTAAATGTCTTTCAAGTACTACAACCACTCATCCAAAAAATATGGATAGAATGCAAAAAGTCTTGATGATGTTGCAATATTTGTTTTGTGAGCTATACTTATTGGCGAGTCAAGGCTAAGTTCATAATTGAATACTTGTTGATTATTTTCTCTTGTGGAAGAATTAGATGAGGATTGTTTCTTACTACTTGCCAATATCTCAGATTTTGTGAATTTTCTCTTATTTTTAGTGATTATGTCAATCTTAAACTCAAACTTATCTCTCTATGTTGTCACACATGCATCAAATTCAATCTCATTGCATGTGAAAGGGAGAAAGACCAAGCAAAGCTCATGATAATATCTCTCAGCATCGAACTCTCTATTGAAATTTGTGTATCTAATCACACAAGGATTTTTTTCTTATGTTGTGTACCATGTGAATTGCTAAATTGGCTTGCAAATTTGACCATGTATAGGTGTGATAAACGTTTTGGTCTTCTAGTGTATTTAGTGACAAAATCATCAAAGAGAATTTGTTTTCTATCAGGATCAAGTGTCTCTATAGTGGCCCTTCCTTTTGAATGCAATGTTCTTTGAGATTGGAAGTCTGCATTTATGAAAACAAACTCTCTGCTAGCACTATACAATGGCAAGCAGAGTGCAATATATGCCACTTGTTGGGTTGAGATTTCTTGGCTTTTGATTAAGGCACTCCCAATTCTTTTAAGTTGGGACGAGTTGTTTTTTTTACAATTGTGGAGGACATATTTTATTGCTTTGCTTTTTGTTGAGTCATGTTTTAACATGTAGGATGTGCAATATGTTGTAGCTCCATGATCATTGAAAATAAATTGCATATCAATATTGCCATCTCATATAAGGTACACAATAATTTATTGAAATTATTTGTATAGATGTCCTTTGAATGTTGTTTAAGTAAAAAGTAGTTTCTATGAGTGTCGATGAAAGTGTCTCAAGATATGATTTCTCATCCATTAATAAAGAGTTCAACATTCATCAAAGCTCAATGTTGGTTCATGGCCAATGTTTACAAGTCCTTTATAAAGTTTCTTTTTGTTTACAAAAGAAGTGTATTCTTCCTTGGCTCACTTGTCGCAATTGGATGTAGTATAACTATGTGCTTGCTAGTTGGACGGGAAAATCCAAAGCGAAAAGCTTTTCTATGGATTTTGCATATCTTTTAGTGTGAATGGGCCTAAAAGTTTTTGAGCTCATGCCACTAGCCCATCTTTGTCAGTGGAGATGTACTTATCAACAAAGGTTATAACTCGATCTTGAGCCACACCAAAATATGGTGCATTCTTGATCCAAGGTAAACCATGGTTATGTTGGTTGCCTCTATGTTGGAATTCAGTCACACAAAAGAATTCAAAGATTTCACCAAGTATTCTAGAGTTATGTTTGAGCTTTTTCTTCAAATCTTTGAATTTGTGAACATTGTAGCAAGATTTTGTAATAAGGTTAGATCACAAAGAGAGAATGAAAATGGAACTATTCTAAAAATGGGTTGTTTTTATTTGTGGGTTGAGCGGTGTGAGACATTTATGTGGAGGTTTCCACTTTTGCTTTGCACACGATATGGTAATGAAGAAGTGGTTTGTCCTACTTGTTGAATCATTGTAAAAGAAGTGCGCTTAAGCTTTGCTTTTTAATCACATGATGTGCATAGGGTTTCAAAATCACGATAGCCAAGTTGTGATTGGATCACTTGTTCGATGCTAGTATTTACATGGACATCGCTTGCATGCAACTCTTTCCTTTGCAATTTTTCCTTTTGAAGACGAACCCATATGGAACCTAAAACCTTGTCAACAATTATTTTCATGACCATGAAGAAAAGGTTCTCAATGTATAATGCAAATTGTTTATCTTTGTGTTGAAGCTCACATCGAGAAACCTTTTGATACTTTGCCTTGGCAAGTTGGGCATAAGTTCTTTTCTTCCCAAAGAAGAAATCTAGGAATGATATCTCTTCACATGCATCAACATCAAACAAGCTAAGGGGACTAAACCTTTCACATGGTGCAACATTGTGTTCATGCACACTATGATCGACCACTTTTTGTGAAGAGTAGATCCATGCACTCTTTCATAGCCTCATTTTATTTGTGCAATAAAACATCAAGAACTATTTGAAGTGGAATCCCAAGATTTATTTATGGGAACATTGTGTTCAAGAAATATTAGAGTTTGAATCGATGATGCTAAAGCACAAAGCACATAGGATGGGTGGACTGCTACGCTAAGATATGCATGGTTGAAGTCTAGTTTTTGTTTCACCTCAAAAAGGATTTTTTCATGTTCATCCGCAAAGCGGTTCAAAATTATTTGAACCCTAGACAAGTCTATCATAACATTCACCACACTCCGACACAAACCATATTGTCCTTCATATTTGAGCCTTATTTGTGCAAAAGGGGTATGAATGGATACAATCTGTCTCTCAATGGGGCTAAATGTTGTGACCTAGACATGGTTTTGTTGAACTCAAAAGCACCGTGCATGAAAAGAAGAGAACTTTGTTGGGCCCATAAGTGCTTCTTACAACCTTCACACACTTTTATACTAGTACTTGACTTTGACAAATCTTGCCTTAGAATGTTTTGGAGCCAAGACATTTCTAATGGATTTAAACGATATAGACTTTTTTTAAAGACAAAATAACCACAACAAAAACAAGGAAAAGAAGTTGTATCAAGTGTTTCCTCTAATTATTTTTGTTTTTCGGGCCATTGAGATGGAATAAAGCCATGTTCAGAGTACAACAACTTTCGGAACAATTTTATTAAGTCTAGATTTGTTTTACAATGTAAGGGCAAGCGACTTCCATTTGAAACTTAGATGCTATCTCAAGCACATTGGATTGTGGGAGAGAATGAATAAGATCAACTAAACTCAAGGTAAGCTCACACACAACGCTTTCGCTTTTAAGGGAGAGTACTTGATTTTGCGCGGTTTTGTCATTAAAGGTAAGGAAGATAAAGTGTGCAAATGTAAGAAAGCTTTGTATGGGTTGAAGCAATTTTGTCAGTGCTTGGTATGAGAAGGTTGACACTCATTTGGTCAAATGACGCTTTCGTACAGTCCAACAGAAGCACATTGTATATAAAGCGTGAGGGTGATGTACATCTCATTGTTGTTCTCTTTGTGGATGTTTTGTTGATCACTAGACCAAATGAAAGACATATTGCTAAATTTAAGGCTAACTTGAATGCTACTTTCAAGCTAAAAGATTTGGGACTATTGCATCATTACTTGGGTATACAGCTTAAGCAATGTGATAGTGGTATTGCCTTGTGTCAGACAAGTTACATAGAGACATTGCTATGTAAGTTTGGACTTGAGGATTCCAAACCTATTGCCACTCCCATGGAAACGGGTTAAAAATTGAGTCTTCATGATGCTGGTGATTTTGCCGATGTCACTCTTTACCAAACTGTTGTTGGATGCCTTATTTATGTATGCAATACGAAGTTGGATATTTAGTTTGCAGTCTCACAAGTCAGCAAATTTATGCATATCCCAGGGTCTAAGAATTCGCAGGCTGTCAAGAGGATTTTTCTCTACTTGAGTGGCATTTTACATCTTGGCTTGTTTTATCCCAAGGAGGATCATTGCCACCGGTTTTTACATGCTTTTTTGGACTCGGATTGGGCTGGTTGTTTTGACACACGAGTCCACAAGTGGTTTTTGTTTCATGCTCGGCAGTTCATGTATCTCCAACACCATGGTAAAGACGAGCCTCTCCTTATATGCTTGTGCATTGTGCAACTAGTCTCAATTAGAATGCATACAACTTGATCAATGAGGTAAGAACACCTCATAATGAAACTCAAGCTTATCCTACACTTGTCCTGGTTTACCTTGCATGAAGAACCACCCTCCCCCCCCCCCGCCCGCAATGAGTTCTTTGGACTCTTCATGGCAAGTAGAGACACCACACACACTTGTTAAGTTCAAACAAAGCAAGTGTGTGCCACTTTGGGCTTAGTAGATTAGAATCAACAATGGCTAATCTAACCTTAGTTTTTAGCTTTTTTCTTTCATTTATTGATCAGTTCAGGTGCAAAACCTTGGAGGCTTATGAAGCTAACCCGGGGCTACAATCTACCTGCTTAATTTAGGACCTGTTAAATCAAGATAAACTTTGGCAAAAATAAAACTCACCCTTTGGGCTTAGAACTTTCACCTCTTGTGCAAGACGTAGCACAGTGCTTTGAAGGTGCCACCAAGCTGCTTCCAAAACCTATTTAGACAATTAGTGACAAGTTAGAATTTCACCATCATGCTTCCCAAACTTCATACTTGGAGTCTAAAGAGTTATTATAATGATTTGAGCTTAGCACATTCACTTTTTATTTTTAGACTCCTATAGTTGCTCTCGGTCATCTCCTTTGTCATGTACCTTTATCAAGGCAGTCCAGGATACATTTATCATTCCTTGACGTGTACCTATGACTGAGATAAGTAGCTAGCAATTACCCTTACTCTTTTACAGACTTTTCCCCTTTTGGTCCCAAGCGTTTACCGGTTGGTCCATCGGCACTTAGTCAATTTCACTTGTTCTCTTTTTATTTGCCCTGCACTTAAGTGGCCAATTAAGTTTGAAAATACTTTTAGAAGGTTAGAAATTAATATTCATGGCACAAGAGGACTATCCTCGCAACCTAAGGCTCGGTTCAGACTGTGTGACGTCTCCAGGCAAGCTTCACCTTTTTCATAGCTATATTGTCCACACCAGTGCAGAAAAGAAAGAGTAATTTCTAGCGAATCGTAATTCTATAGCATGGCTAGCACGGATGCCCCAGATGACAAGATTCAGAGCTCGAAGTTATCTTCGCATACTGTGCTGACAAAGGGCGTGGAAGCACTTTGTTTCCGAGGGGGTGAGGGCACCCATTGTTCGAAGGGTCCGGAAGTGCGAATACCTTCTTCTGGACGAAACGAACTTCTCCGTGCAATCTGAATCCACGCTAAGTAATCATGGCACACTAGTTGATGTTATTTCTGGGAGTGATCCCGCACTTTGCTTACAAAAAACCAACACTTCACAAAGGTCAAAGAAACTTAAAGGTCGCAGGCCAAAAAATTTGACATGTGGACAGAGGACGATAGGCCCAGCAGGGAACCTCAGGTTCTAGAAATTAGAAGGAAGAACGTGGCACTCCGATAATAATCTCCAGTTACTAATTTTACTTGTACCACTTTAGGATTACTGCACACAGAGTTACAAGAGCTAAACTATATAATCAGCACGACAGCTCTTGACAGAAGAGAAGAGCACTTCAGCTGCATTTTATTGCATGCTCGTGCAGGTCTCGCTTTGCAGAACGGCATTAGTCTTGTTTTTTTCTCTCTGTGTCCTTTATCAATTGATGTGCTTACTCTGCCAAAAGGGTAATTCATGCGATTGATTAAGAGCGCTTAATCATGCTCATGCCCACCCAGCATGTGAGCATATCTCCTACGATTTGATTTACAATTGGCATCCATGCAGAGTAGAGTAAGAGACGCTAATTAAGAAAATCAGACAATCGACATCCCCACGGAGTAGATTAGGAGACTGTTTTGGCGTAGTTTCGATGTTTAACTGGAATTTAAAATGCTTGGCTTGGGCAATTATGACGTTAAGTGGTGATAAAAACAGGATTTGACTTCAGTAATCATGCTTCAATTGTTGTTCAAGACATTCTAGGGACACGCAGGATATGCCTAATCAAAGTTTTGAAATAATTATAAGTTCCAGAAGGTCTGCTAAGCAAAACTTTTGTCTGACTTTTTGTTTGCCAGTGGTTAAAGGGTGACTTTTGATGAATAAAATACTCAAATTGACCACTCTGCATCGTTATCCCTCCTCCTGGATCGGCAGGTCCCTCGCGCTCGAAGGCTGCAAGGCCATTTTTGGCAAAGGTACGCACGCAATTTAAGATGGTTGCAACTGTTCACATAATGTCTCATCTTCAATTATACCAAGATGATGAATTGCATGATCAACATGTATCATTAATGGTGGTACATTAATGACTGCCATCGTTAATTATCAACAGCGGCAGGATTGAGTTCTTTTGCAACCATGGCAACACCGCAAGCAGAGCAAGCCAGTGATCAAAAGTTCAATGAAGGGTTGTATGGGCTTCGACACACGGTGTGGAACCAGCAAGACCTAAGGCCAATATACCCAAAGATAAGCAAAGATGAGGCCACCGACGTGGTAGTCGTGGGTGCAGGGATTTCTGGCCTTAGTACAGCGTACAACCTCGTGAAAGAAGGCAAGAAGGTGGTGGTTCTTGAAGCCAAGGCAAGAGGTAAGCATTATCACGATTTCGGCCTGTAGAAGACGTTTACTGAATTTTCTTTTGTAGGGTTTAGGGTTTAGCGTTTTGATGGAGGAGATAACACATGTGTGTTCCATTTTTCTCATAGGCTGACTTCGGCCTCTAATAGACCTAAAATGATCTCTCTCTCTCTCTCTCTCTCTCTCTCTCGTAGCAATTATTGTCATTTTACCACAGGTAGTGGAATGACAGGACGAACCACGGCCCACATTATGACTTGGAATGACGATTACTACTACAAAATAGCCAAGCAGCATGGGATAGAAGTCTGCAAAATTGTTGGAGAAAGCCATAGAGCTGCTATAGATTTCGTCGCTCGCACCGTCGACGAAGAAGGCATTTACTGCAAATTTGCTAAAGTTGATGGGTACCTTTTTCCTCATGAAGATTCGGATGAAGCTTTGGGAATTCTAAAGGAGGTCTACTCTTTATATAGACCTGCTGGTTTCTTTGAATGTCTTTCCTTCTTGCGATCTATAGCGAACCAAAGGGATTTCATTTGTGTAGGAGCTTGAAGCCTCAAAGCTGGCTGGTTTTGATGTGAAGATGGTGGACCTTGCCGGAGATCCTGCATGCGGAAAGATAGGAAATGCAATTCAGTTCCCTGGCAATGGCGATTTTCACCCGCTTATGTAAGTGGGTATGAAAGCAATCTACATAGTGTTTCAAACTGCATTGACTTCAGTTGCATGGTCTAGAGCCAATCAAGCCTATTTATAGACCAAAGCGCTATTGTTTCTCCCTTGCTCAGTAATGTTTGAATCTGAGGTAGGAAAAGCAAGAGTGTGCATAGCCTTCATGAGGTTGTGAGGCATTGTCTTGGGATTGAATTACGTCATCTTTTTGGCATCAAATTTATTCAGGTACATTAATGGGCTTGCCGAAGCGATTGTGCGAAGAGGAGGCAAAATTTATGAGCAATCCAGAGTGAGCAAGAATGAAGCCCACAAGGTAACCACCGAGGATGGTGTGACCGTAACAGCAGAATCTGTGGTCCTTGCTACACTTTCTCCTTTGAACCACAACCTTGCAATTCACGCTCGCCAGGAAGCGCAGCGGACCTATGTTCTTGGATTCAAGGTGAAAAAGGGTTCTGTCAAGTAAGTTGGAATCATGACTCCAACTTTCTTCTAGTTGCCAATGTCACCACAATAGAATTGGCATGTTCGCTTTTCTATCCTCTATTATGTAGTCACTATCTTGCCATTTTCTTCTAGTTGCCAATGTCACCACAATAGAATTGGCATGTTCGCTTTTCTATCCTCTATTATGTAGTCACTATCTTGCCAAACAATCAATTTGCAGGAAGGCTCAATGGTGGGACACAAATGAACCTTATCACTACATAAGAATAGAAGAGCGAGAGGGATTTGATGTGCTAATTGTTGGAGGTAATGACAATGCCACGGGAATGCCAGCTAAAGACTACATGAAGTCCACTCCGTTCAGCTCTTTGGAAAAGTGGGCACGACAGAGATGGACGGCAGCAGATGAAGTTATTTATCAATGGACAGGACAGGTACAAAAGTCAATAGGAAATGTGTCTTGCATGTTTTTAATCCAAGATGATCAGCTGAAATGTCGCAAAATGCCCGCAGGTTTACGAACCTATAGATAGCCTTCACTTGATTGGTCCTGATCCTAACCCAGCATCATCAACAGACGTCTACGTTGTAACAGGCATGTGCTAATAGAAAGAAATTTCTTGTACAATACAAATGTTTTTGAATGCCACACATTGAATATGCAAGCTTATCCTTAAGTTGTACTACTACAGGTGATAGTGGGCAAGGCATGACTGGAGGGACTATTGCTGGCATCCTCATAAAAGATCTAATACTAAAGAGAGAGAATCGTTGGGCAAAAGTGTATAGCCCTAGCAGGTTGCCACCATTTGACAAGTCAACTGCATCGGCGGCTGTGGATATAGCTGAGCACACTATGAGGGTAGCTAGCTTTTTCCATGAAAGAAGCCTTTGCGTTAAGTTCAAAACTGCGAAGTGGATCGTTCAAGGTTTTTCTGCTAAAGGCACAATTATTTCGAACAGTAACCGATAACTATGCATTGCATGACCACTGCCTAAAACGGCCGCATGCATTAAGATTATTGAAATTTGTTTGTAAATGAACTTGTCCAAATCCTTAAATCTTGAGAGCGCATCGTTTTCCAGGGTTATGCAAGCAAATCGCCAGTTATTTGTATCGATGCTATTGACATCGAAGACTTGCTGCCAGACACGGGGGCCATAAAGCAAGATGGCTTGCACAAGGTGGCTATCTACAAAGACAAACATGGTGGGCTGCACAAGTACTCAGGTTTGATTAAGACCTTCTTAGCTTCATGCTACGCCATACAACCTCAAAGATGCCCCATCTGCATTCTTTGGGCATTGGAAAAGCCACAGACAATTTACATTTGTGTTTTGATTGCCTTGGAATAGACCGTAGTATGTGCAGCACTTAATTATCCTGACAAAGAGACAGACCACTCACTCATCAAGTTTGTCCTTACACACAGGCATTTGGATATGTGGGTGCATTTGACCTGCTCGTCTGCGTGCACATGCACACTCACACACACTGCATTTGCAATTGGGTTGTAAGTGTATTTGGGTGATAACAGGCATAGTTGGAGTTGTCACTTGTATAACTTACCACTCTTGTTTTATGTTTTGCAAATAGCTGTGTGCCCGCATATGAAATGCATTGTCCAGTGGAATCCGATCGACAAAAGCTGGGACTGTCCATGCCATGGATCTATCTTCGATGCATTTGGTCGATGTGTGGATGGGCCAGCCAAGGCAGATCTCTCACCTATGCCCCTCTCTTAGCTAAGAAAGGGGGAAGTCATAGTTAGCAAGCTTTTTGTGTACAGCATAACCCTCCTACAAAACCTTTTAGACAAGATTGTTCTTAAGCACATCCCAACCGTCTCAAATGCCAAACTTCTACACTTAGTGGCAAGATGTATTTTTCGGAATACATTTATTTTGCCAAGCTGCAATTGGCAGAAAAAAAGCTTTGTGGATTGTGGAGCCAAAACTTTTAAGGATATTTTGCAGGATTTATTACTGAAATGCATTGATTTTTGCTAGTACTTTTAGAAGAAAACCCTGAAGGACAATTTTTCTGAATGCAAGTCGGTTAATTTACATCAAAATACCAGCTTTTAGCGCTGCCGATCTTCACTCATGTTTCTGTGGGCAAAAGGACACTCATTTTTCGTGCACTGGTATTGTTCCAAGGTGAGCAGTCTCACATGAGGGGATTCTGATCCTTTGTTGTGCTCGACATGGCAATTTGAAAGTCCATATTGGAAATGACAGTTTGACTATCAAATTTAGTTTTTGCTTAAAAATCATTGCCAAGCATGGAAGTTCATTTTTCGTCTCCGTGTGGGCAGCAACCTCAGCTTTCGCAACAATTTTATCCCGACTCTGCCACATGCCTTTGAAGAAATAGATCGTAAGAACTGTGCATTCAAGAGCACATGACATTCGGCGCACAACCGCTATTGAATGTATCCTCCAACACCCTGTGCATTGCAAGAGACTGCATTTTGGACAAGAAGCTAATACGTCCTTGGTTTGCAGCTGCTAAGATTAACCTAGAGCTCCCTCACCCACCATTGTACGTGAGGCAAATCCTTCAAGCAATCCATTCCAAGAGACCACCTTGGTTTGCAGCTGCTAAGATTAACCTAGAGCTCCCTCACCCACCATTGTACGTGAGGCAAATCCTTCAAGCAATCCATTCCAAGAGACCACGCAGTCCTAAACAAGAACCTCATTCTCATTCTCCCCCACCACAACCCCCCCCCCCCCCCCCCCCAAAAAAAAAAAAAACCACTCAGAAAGAAAATTAAGGAGGGTGAATTTATATTAGAGAATCAAAGTTTGCATCTGATTAGTCGAGGACTAAATTGGATACATAAGGGGGTGTTTCTTGTTTCGACGGCCCTTGATTGACAATCTCTCAATGTAGTTGGTCAACTTGTTCTTTTTCTGGAGAGTCATTGCTAAAGAGGGATTATTTATGCAATCTCATGGATATAAAAGGATTCAAGAGGATTATTGACTGTACACGAAGAAACTCAGTGATGGATCACTCTTTTTTCTTGTATTATAGATCAACGACGTGCTTATCGATGGAAGAACTGTCATGATTACCAATTTAAAGAAAATGTTGGGTCAAAAATTTGCTATTAAGGATTTGGAAGTAGCTAATCACTTTTTGGTTTGCATATGAAATGTGATGGGTTAAAAGGGCATTCTTCAGCTGTCTCATTTGTCTCAATAATCATATATATACATAAGGTCTTACATCCCTTCAATATGTAGGGAGGGAAGGCATCTCGTATCTCAGTGTCGACATATGTGAAACTCGACAAGGATGGCTAAGATTTTGTATTCCTTAGTTGTGGGCAGATGTACAAGATGGTTGCTATAAGATCAGGCATTGCATTTGCAATGGGAGTGGAGAGTCCTTACATTGCTAACTCTTGAAAGAAACGTTGGAATGTAGTGAAGTATATCATCAAGTTTTTGAAAGATACAAGTAAGCGCGTACACTTCAGAAATAGTGATGCAAACAGTAGGAGGTTTGCATTTGTTTAATTTTTCATACTTGCTATAGAGGAGCTATTTTTTTTGGAGATCATGTCTTCAAGATTGCAAGTCCTCTTCCACTAGAGTCAAATCTTCGACTGAGCTCAACAGAACGAGCTTTGGAGCGAGCTTTTTTTTTTTTTGAGTGCACCTCCCCTTCCTCCTCTTGCCGGCCATGTGCTTCCTCCTCTTCCCTTCCTCCTCCTCAGCCTCCTCCTCCATAATCCTTCCTCTCCTCCACCTCCTCTCTCCATCTACTCCTTTAACCACCTTCCCTTCCTCGAACTCCTCCTCTAAAAACCACCATCCTTTCCCTAAAGTCCTCCTATCTCCTATTCCCTTCTTTCTCTTTCTTTTCTTAGTCACTCTATAACCTCTCTCTCTCTCTCTCTCTCTCTCTCTCTCTCTCTCTTGCTTTCTTCCCTCTGTGCGTGTGCGTCTCTCTCTCTGGCCCACCACCCCTCGCTCTCATTGTCTCCCCCCTCCCCCCCCCCCCCCCCCCCCTCTCTCTCTCTCTCTCTCTCTCTCTCTCTCTCACACACACACACACACACACACATACACACTAACTAGGACGAGAGGGAATGGTGGCAAGGGTTCTCTCTCTCTCTCTCTCTCTCTCTCTCTCTCTCTCTCACACACACACACACACACACACACACACACACTAGGAAGAGAGGGAAGGGTGGCAAGGGCAGAGAGAGAGAGAGAGAGAGAGAGAGAGAGGGGGGGGGGGGGGGTGGGGGGGAGAGAGCTATTTAAAAAAATCAAAGCACTAGCAGTATCTCTAGTGCTTTTTTTTTTTGTAAAAGAAGGAGAGGGGGGGATAGAGAGAGAGAGAGTGATAGCGGGAGGGGAAGAGAGAGGGAGGGCATTTAGAGGGAGAGAGAAATAAAGAGAAGATGGATGGCAGGTGGAGAGAGAGTAGGAGATTGAGAGAGAGAGAGAGAGAGAGAGCGAGCGCGCGGGGTGAGGGTTGTACAGGGTGAGTCTGTCTTTCTTTAAAAAAGAAAAATAATACACTGCACCTCTCTCCCTCACAATTTTGTTGCCCCCTTTTCTCTCTCTCTCTCTCTCTCTCTCTCTCTCTCTCTCTCTCTCTCTCCTTATTGATCTCTCTCCCACTGCATCTTCCTTTTTTCTTTCTTTGCCTCCTGTCACAGTTGATTTAGTCCCTCCAATCTCAATGAGAAATAAAATGAAATGTTATGTTAACCGTCTTCAAAAGGCCAAAATGACCCTCTCTCTCTCTCTCTCTCTCTCTCTCTCTCTCTCTCTCTCCCAAGTTCGAGAGTTTGAATATCACACACTTCTAAAGTGTTCAGCTTTTGATCACATGCAAACTTACTTACTTCACATTTTCAGCCATGACCAAGACCTACACACTTTCCTCTCCCAACCATATTGTGGGCTCTCCATTGTGACTCTCATCACCACAATTTGGAACTATGAAGAATCACTCATCAGCGAACACAAATATTACATCACATATAACTTTGATCCCATATGTCATATTTGACGTCTGAGGACGATAATAAAATCTATCTATCTACCTCTCCCTCCCCCGCTGGCCCCTTCTCTCTCTTCTTGTTGAAACTTTGGAGCATGATACACAAAGGATTAACGGCTTGGAGGATTACAATGTACATTCATTGATGTGATCAAAGAATCTCAAGCAACGAAGAGGACAAGGAGGGTTAGCATGTATGGTTAAGAAAGGATTGGAAGATTTTGTATCAATTGTGAAAGATGACAAGTACAAACGTTATGTATGGCTGAAAATTATGACACCAAAAAGAGCACCCATTTTTGTAGCCGGTTGCTACATTCCTCATCATGATTCTCCCTTTTATGCTTGCATGGATAGAGATCAACCATTTTCTGATTTGGAAGAGGACATTTCTTATTTCAAAGGTGAAGGTGATGTTATTGTATTTGGGGATATGAATGCTCGCACAAAAACATTGCAACATGATACTCAACAATTTGATATGCCATACATTTCAAGGGAGTTGGAGGAAGTTCACTTGTACGATCGTACTTCAATGGATGAGAAAGAGCCGGATCACTATGGAAAGTTACTTTTACACATGTGTAATAGCACGGGTATGCTCATTTCCAATGGTGTATCTTTGTGGAGTGGAACCAATGGATTTACATGTAGGAGACATAATGGGGATAGTGTGATTGACTATATGCTGAAATGGTTGAGAAAAATTATGGATGACAAAGCTTCAATGTGATGCACCATTGGAAACTAAATGGGAAGCTTTCAAGAAAGCTATTTGTTCTTGTGCGGAAGAATGCTTTGCCATAAAGCATCTCCATGGTATCAATAAAGATAGATCACGCAAAAGGTGGTTTGATAAAGAATGTCAAGATGCTCGAAATTCCTTGATAAAGCTTGATACAACTATGGACAAAGACAACTATCGAAGTCATTTGCATACATACAAGGCATTGATTCAAAAGAAGAGAAGAAGATGGGAAGTAAAGCAACAAGAATTTCAAGTCCAAGAAAAGGCACATGCATGTGGAAGATTTTGGAGAAACTTGATAGGCAAGCGGGTTGAGAATTTTGGTAACTTGAGTCTAGTGGATATGTACACACATTGTAGGCAATTATATGAGCAAGAAAATACTGAAAAAATGCTATTTTATGGTTCACTCCCATGTATGCCATCTTTTTTTACTATTGAGGATGTATGCGGTGGGCTTGAAAAGTTGGCCACTCGCAAAGCGGGAGATCTTCAAGGTATCAAGCCGGAGATGATCAAATGGACGGAAGATTTTACCCATGAGTGGATGTGTGATATGTTCAACCTTGCACTTCAACATGGTATGCCTTATGATTGGAGTACTAATTGGGTTAAGCCTTTGCATAAAGGAGGGGATGTAAAGAATATAAGCAACTATCGGACTATAATGATTGGGTCTCCTATGGCAAAGTTGTTTGGGTGCATAATGGAGATGAAATTGAGTGATTAAGCTGAAGAGAATGACAAGCGTGCAAAGGGACAAGCGGGTTTTCGTCGATGCCATAGCACCATTGATCATCTTGTCACTCTTTGTGTTCTCATGGAGGAAAGTCGGTTGAAAGGCAAGCGATTGTATTGTTGTTTTGTGGACTTTAAGAAAGCCTTTGATATGATTCCACGTAACAATTTGTGGAGAAGGATGGAAGAACTCCAAGTGCCAAGTGAGTTTATGCTTGCGGTTTCTCGAATCTATGAGAAGGTGATTTGTCAATTGCGTATGAGAAGAGAAATTTCAGAAATTTTTGTAAGCACTATTGGGGTTAAACAAGGATGTCCATTGTCACCAACTCTCTTTGGTCTATGCATCGATCAATTGGAACAAATGGTACTTGACTTTATGCAAGAAGAAGGCATTGAAGAGGTCACTATTTGCAATGCGGTAATCATGCTTTTGTTGTATGCGGATGATGTAGTGCTTCTAGCACACACTTTAGAAGATGCACAAAAGCTTATGGTTGTCCTTGAGAACTTTTTCTTGTATAGTGGGCTGATTGTAAATGAATCCAAATCAAAGGTTATGCTTGTGAAAACCAACCATAAGGAGAAGCCATGCATTGTGTACAACAACGAGACACTTGAAGTTGTTGAGAGCTTTAAGTACCTTGGCCTTGAGGTTCCATCCAATCACAAGTGGCATGAATGTGCTATGCGTCGTTTGGAAGCGGAAAAGAGAGCATATTATGCATTTGAGAACATGTGTAATGCGGGAAACATCAAGTGTTGGGTTCTCAAGAAGTATCTTTTTGATGCATTGGTGACACCAGTTCTTCTTTATGGAGTTGAAGTGTGGGGCGGGAGCATCTCAAAGTCTACTTGGAAAGAGTTTGAGAATGTCCAAAAGCATTTTCTTACAAACTTTCTCCAAGTTAAGACACAAACACCATATATGCTCCTACTTCTTGAGTCGGGATCTCTTCCAATTGAGGTTATGGGCATGAAAAGGGTTGTGGAGTACATGATAAAGATGCGTCAAAACCCCTCACATCGACTTCCTACAATTGCATGGGAAGCAAGCAAAAAAGTTCAAAAGACGCATAAAAGCAAGATCTTGAGCACGGGATGGATGCAAGACATAAAGAAGTGGTTTGGGAGATGGGATGCATTACACTTGCTACATGATGCTTCAATTGACTCTCAAGTAAATGAAGCTTTTCTACAACGCCAATGTATTACGGCTTGGGAGAAATCCGGTGGGTCACGCTTCATACATTACACCACCTATATTGCCCCCAACTACAAAACCATGTTCTTCGTTGAGAGAGGAAACCGTACTCACACTTACATGCTTGAGCCTATTCCCTTGTCCGCAATACGCACTATCGCAGCAATTCGGCTTAGCTCCCATTTCCTTCGATGCGAGATAGGGCGTTGGGGCAATGGAGAAGAGTCAAATCGATTGTGCACATTATGCTCACTGCAAGTTCCAGAGTCTGAGTACCACACACTACTAAAGTGCTCAGCTTTTGATCACATCCGAACTTGCTTCTCTCACATTTTCAGCCATAACTTAGACCTACACACTTTCCTCTCCCAGCCAAAGTGTGGGCTCTCCATTGCGACTCTCATCACTACAATTTTGGAGCATCGAGAGTCACTCATCAGCCATACACATACTACATCACATGTAACTTTGGTCCCATAGGTCATATTTGACCTCCGAGGACGATAATAAAATCTATCTCTCTCTCTCTCTCTCTCTCTCTCTCTCTCTCTCTCTCTCTCTCTCTGTGATTTTCCTTTGTACCCATGCATTATATTATATCCACCAAGACTGTATCAGTTTGGTCTCATTTGTTATTTTTCCCTTATGAAAATTCTTAATATAGCATTTTATTCCATTTTAGCTAATATAACAATTCATTCCATTTCGTTTCATTTCTCTCTAGGGTTCGAGGGACTCAAGGGGTGATGTGGTGGGAGTAAAGAGAGAGAAAGGGAATAGGGGTGGGGAGAGGGGTGGCAAGTGGAGGGGGGCATAGAGAGAGAGAGAGAGAGAGAGAGAGAGGGAGGGAGGGAGAGGGAGAGCAAGATAGGAGGATGTAAATATATATATATATATATATATATATATATATATATATATATATATATAGAGAGAGAGAGAGAGAGAGAGAGAGAGAGAGATAGAGAGAGAGAAGGATTAGAGCTAGGGAAGAGGGAGCGGCGGACGTAGAGCAAGAGGTGGGGGCCAGACAGAGGAAAGAGGTGGGTTGGAGAGAGAGAGAGAGAGAGAGAGAGAGAGAGAGAGAGAGAGAGAGAAGGATTAGAGCTAGGGAAGAGGGAGCGGCGGACGTAGAGCAAGTGGTGGGGCCAGACAGAGAAAAGAGATGGGTTGGAGAGAGAGAGAGAGAGAGAGAGAGAGAGAGAGAGAGAGAGAGAGAGAGAGAACAGGGGGCAAGAGAGGGAATGGGTCGAGGGATCATGAGAGGGAGAGAAGGGGAGCGATGAGAGGGTCTGATTAAAAAAAAACCAAAGGCAAAAGCAAAATCGCTAATGTTTTAGGTTTTTTAGAGAAAGAGAGGAGAATTTTAACGTTATTGAAGAGTGTGTGTGTGTGTGTGTGTGTGTGTATATATATATATATATATATATATATATATATATATATATATATATATATATATATATATATATATATATATAGAGAGAGAGAGAGAGAGAGAGGGAGGGAGGGAGGAGAAGGGGTGGAGCTCACTCCAGGAAGGGAGGGAAGGGGAGAGAGAGAGAGAGAGAGAGAGAGAGAGAGAGAGAGAGAGGAGGAGGGAGGAGGGGAGGGGGTGGGAGGGGGAGACAACGAGAGAGAGAGGGGGGTGGCAGGCGAGAGAGACATGCACAGAGGGAAGACAGCACGAGAGGGATGGGGGGAGAGGGAGAGAGAGAGAGAAGAGAGAGGAGGTCATTGGCTACTCCACTGGAGGGAGGGGCGGCAATGGGCGGTGGTGGTAGGAGTAGGGGCGGCACATGGTGGTAGTAAGTTAGCACCACTAACCACCAGGGGTGGGCTAGGGTGGTGGGTGGTGATGGTTGCCAAGGGGTGGCAATGGGAGGTAGTGGTGGTGGGATGACAAAAAGAAAAAAAGCTTGCTCTAAAGCTCGCTTCGTTGAGCTCGCTCCTTAACCGACCCCCTTCCACTATAGAGGCTGAGTATTTTTTGGAGATCGTGTCTTCAAGATTGCAAATCCTCTTCCACTATAAAGGCGGGTATGTTTCTTGCTTTATGGTTGATACATTTAGTGAAAGATCTGCACAAGGGTCAACAGATTCCATTGTTGCATTCTGATAGAGTGCCATTACCTTGGAAAAGAATCTTGTGCTCCATTCCAAAATGAAACACATTGAATTAAGGTATCACTTCATTTGGGATGTAATGGAAAATAAGCAGCTTGAGCTTGTCAAAGTCCATGCAAATTACAACCATATGAAAGCTTAGCCACAAAGCAATTTTCACGTTGTATAGTCTAAGAGTTGATGGGTGTGGGGTGAAAAGCCACTATAATGCTTCACAATTGTATAGATTTTGTACATGGTTTTGTTTTATTCCACCTAGGCTATATTGGCTTTTATGTGGGAGGTTGTTAGGGTAATGGCCAAGTGGATGGTTGGACAACCATTAACCTATCTACTAACTCTATTCTTTCTTATATATATAGTAAGGACTGAATGATACATTGATCACTATTGAACTCTACCCACACTGCGTGTCTCCTTCTCCATATCACGAATATACTCCACGGTCTCGCACACTCTTTATCCATTGAATGACTCTCATCACTTCGATCCTTGAGCATTGAAAACCATTTACAGCCCCAATACATTGTTCAATATATTATCTTTGGCCCATATGTCATATTTGGCTTACGAGGATAATAATAAAACTCTCTCTCTCTCTCTCTCTCTCTCTCTCTCTCTCTCTCTCTCTCCCCCCCAATACATTGTTCAATATATTATCTTTGGCCCATATGTCATATTTGGCTTACGAGGATAATAATAAAACTCTCTCTCTCTCTCTCTCTCTCTCTCTCTCTCTCTCTCTCTCTCTCTCTCTCTCTCTCTCTCTCTCTCTCTCTCACACACACACACACACACACACACACACACACACACTAGCTTCCTTTGTCGTGGACGCTTGCTAACGTGGACCCTTCTTGCTCCACTGTGGACGCAGGGGCAATGCCCTCAAGAAGAGGTTAGATGCAGAGCCTCCCCCCCCCCCCCCCCCAAGTCGATCTCTACACACTATTGCACCAGCTATCTGTTGATACGCTTTTGCACGAGCTGTCCATTGTTGGTTCCGCTGTCTGTAGTCCTCTGCTTGACAACCCACAACACAGAGGTGCTGCCCTCGTTGGGTCCGGGCAGAGCTCTTGCTTTTTACTTAAGTCACATTAGCACTATGTGGCTATGTCATAGCCGACATATGGTTGAGGCCACTCAAGCCTCTTCTCGAGGAAAGACTTTTACCGGGGTTGTGGCGACACCCCTAAAGTTTGATGGTATTGCCTACCTACAGAATGAACGCGAGAAACTTTGCAAGGAAAACAAGGATTTGAAAGAGAGACTCATTGTGATCGAAGCTCGTCTGTAATGGAGGAAGGCAACAAAGAAACGCAGCCGATGGAAGCCATGCTCACTAAAGCAAAAGGGGAAGTGGCGACCATGCTCACAAAGGAGTTCCAAGAGTCAAGTACATGAGGAGGTCTATCGCAACATGGAAGACAAGGTGGCATACACGCTATGCAAACAAAAATGCAAGAAGATATAGCTCTCAATGTCCACATTGGTGGGCTCCCAAGCGATTGGAAAGAGGAGGGGGGACTCAAGTTCAATGAGTCCATTGCCCGAATTCAGACAATAATCCCTGCAAGAGCTCCTACATTGGAGTCAAGAAACAATCACAACCCTTGCACATGAACACAGCACCAACCATGCAGTCCTCGCTTTCAAGACCAAAGCGGATTGAATTAAATTCCTCGAGCAATTGAGGATTCTCAAAGGCATCACTCTTTGGTTTGCAGAAGATCTTACACCCACCCAACTCAAGCAGAAGAAGGTAGAACTCCAAAAAATGTGTGAAGCACGCATTGCAAAAAAATGGGCAGTTTACGGAGGAGGTAAAGCCATTGTCCAAGAGTTTTGAACTCCAAAACCGGCTACCCCTTCACTTGTCCCTCATCCTTAGGTTTTATCCTTTTTGCCCTTCTTTGGACCCTCAGTCCTTAGCTGAGATGTATTTAACAACTCCTCTCCGTAGACAAAACCCTTTGTAATGTTTTGTTTTTTGGTCCAATAGGTCACTCTCATCGGATAAATCTTTGAGGTCTCTCGGAATAGTTTCCTACGACGTTAAAATCATCTTCTTCTCGTGCGTGTGTGTGTGTGTGTGTGTGTGTGTGTGTGTGTGTGTGTGTGTGTGTGTGTGTGTGTGTGTGTGTGTGTGTGTGTGTGTGTGTGTGTGAGAATAAAAAGAGGAAAACCATATAACCTTTCCTACGACGTTAAAATCATCTTCTTCTCGTGTGTGTGTGTGTGTGTGTGTGTGTGTGTGTGTGAATAAAAAGAGGAAAACCATATAACCTTTCTATCACCCAAGTGTGGTAGATTGGTTATTCCATTTCTCTCTTGAATAACATGTCTTGAGTTCAACTCTTGTTGGCTAGATCTTTGAGGTCTCTTGGGATAATTTCCTACGACGTTAAAATACTCTTCTTCTTCTTCTTTTTGGAAGAAGGTGGTGATGAGTGTGCGTGTGCGTGTACGGAGTGTGTGCAAGAGAAGGGAAGAAGAGAAATGGGGAAGGGGGAGATGCACAGGCAGCCTGTGTGGGTTAGTGGAGAAGAAAGAGTGAAGTCAACACTTCCTCTTTTTTTTCCCTATATTGAATAGGTGAACTTAAGTGTACAAGGGTGGTTTCCCACAGCCACCTGGCCTACACCCCAACAACCTCCCACTTGAAGGTCATGGTGGCCAATAGTGGCATTAGTATAGTTACTCTATACAAAATTGATGAAGCATTGCCGAGGCTTCATCCTACACCCATAAGTTCTATACAATGTGTAAATCGCTCCGAGGTTAGGCTCTTTGTGAGAGCATCTGCGGGGTTGTCATCAGTGTGAACCTTGACAAGCTCGATACGCTTGCCAACCAACGCATCTCGTATGACATGGTATCTGACCTCTATGTGTTTCGACTTTGAGTGAAACACTGGATTCTTTGCCAAAGCAATGGCACTCTGACTATCACAATGTAGTACTGGAACCTCATGAATGCCCAAATCTCCCACTAGACGAGCCAACCATATGGCTTCCTTGCTGGCGTCAGACGCAACAACATATTCTGCCTCAGTGGTAGATGAAGACGTGCAATCTTGGAGACACGATCTCCAAGAGATAGCTGCTCCAGCAAACATGAACACATAGCCAGATGTGGATCTTCTACGATCCACGCAACCCGCATAATCCTCATCCGTGTAACCTACAATAGATGCATCACTGTTTCCGAAGCGTAAACACTTGCTAGCTGTACCTTTCAAATATCTAAGGATTTTCTTCACTGCTTCCCAATGCTTCTTGCCAGGGTTTGCCATGTACCTACTAACCACTCCACTTGCATGTGCAATGTCTGGTCTTGTGGCTACCATAGCGTACATCAAACTACCAATTGCTGAAGAATATGGTACTTTCACCATTTCCTCTTTCTCAGCCACTGTCTTGGGAGAGTCTTCCTTGCTAAGTTTGGAGTATGCTTGCATTGGGGTACTCAATGACTTCCCCCCCTGCATACTAAAACGTTGCAAGACTTTGTGAATGTACTTTTCTTGAGATAATTCAAGAATTCCACGTTGCTTGTCTCTCTTGATGTGCATACCAAGAAAGTGATTGGCATCTCCCAAATCCTTCATGGAAAACTGAGTGCTTAGCATCTTTTTCAACTGATTGATTTCATCAATTGATTTGCCTGCGATAAGCATATCATCTACATACAAGATCAAGATGATTAAAGAACCATCGTTCAATCTTTTTGTGTATAAGCAGTGATCCTCTTGACTTCTTATGTAACCCTGAGACTGCATGAATTTGTCGAATTTTTGATACCATTGCCTGGAACCTTGCTTGAGGCCATATAGTGCCTTTTTAAGTCTACAAACCAATTTTGTCCTCGTTGGTTTTTGGGTTTCACATACGAATCCCTCTGGTTGTTTCATGTAGACATAATTCAACAATTCCATGTTGCCTGTCTCTCTTTATGTGCATACCAAGAAAGTGATTGGCATCTCCCAAATCCTTCATGGAAAACTGAGTGCTTAGCATCTTTTTCAACTGATTGATTTCATCAATTGATTTGCCTGCGATAAGCATATCATCTACATACAAGATCAAGATGATTAAAGAACCATCGTTCAATCTTTTTGTGTATAAGCAGTGATCCTCTTGACTTCTTATGTAACCCTGAGACTGCATGAATTTGTCGAATTTTTGATACCATTGCCTAGAACCTTGCTTGAGGCCATATAGTGCCTTTTTAAGTCTACAAACCAATTTTGTCCTCGTTGGTTTTTGGGTTTCACATACGAATCCCTCTAGTTGTTTCATGTAGACATCTTCATCTAGATCCCCCTGAAGAAATGCTGTGTTCACATCCATTTGGACAAGTTCCATGTCCTGGATAGCAACCAAGCCAAGCACGGTGCGAAGTGTAGTCATCTTGACTATTGGAGAGAAAATCTCATCAAAATCCACACCTTTTTGCTGCTTGAAACCCTTGGCAACTAGACGAGCCTTATATCTAGGCTCGGGATCTTTCGCTGTATACTTCTTCTTGTAGACCCACTTGCAAGGTAAATCATTTTTGCCTTTTGGTAATTCAACCAAATCCCATGTCTCATTAGCCACAATCAAATTGTATTCTGATTGCATAGCCTGCTCCCACTTAACTCTATCCTCCATTTGTATAGCTTCTTTGTAGCAGGTTGGCTCTCCATTGTCAGTGACCAAAATGTGGTGTATACCCGGCTCAAACCGCTCAAGCGCACGTGATACTCTCTCAGAGCGTCTTAGTGCCTGACTGCTGGACTCTGCTCTCTCCGGAGCAATAGTAGTATCTTGCACTTAAGGAGTGGGTGCAACACTACTGAACTGAGTTGGTTCGGAGGCTACATCCTCAAAACGAACACGTCTGTACTCAACATCTCTGATGGGCTTCTTGTGCATTTTTGATTCATTGAAAATCACAAGTGAGCTACGAATGACTTTGTTTGATTCTGGGTGCCAAAGACGATATCCCATCTCTCCGTTTGCACCATAGCCAATAAAGATGCATTTGTGTGATCTGGGATCTAACTTTCGACGAAGTTCTTTGGGCACATGTGCATATGCCTCACATCCAAATACACGTAAATGCTCATAGCTTGGCCTTTTGCCAGTCCATAATTCCTCTGGAATTTTGAAATTCAAAGGAGAACTAGGTGACCTGTTGATGATGTGCACTGCTGTCAGAATAGCTTCCCCCCAAAATTCGGGAGTAAGCTTCACCATAGACATCATAGAGACAACTCACTCTTGAATCGTACGATTCATTCTTTCAGCTATCCCGTTTTGTGCAGGTGTGTATGGAGCAGTAAACTGCCGCCGAATGCCTTTTCTATTACAAAAATCCTTGAACTCTGTGGAGACGTATTCTCCACCATTGTCCGTGCGAAAAGCTTTGAGCTTTGTTCTTGCTTGGTTCTCAACCATGGCGAGGAATTTTTGGAATGTAGAAAAGACTTCTTCCTTACGCTTAAGGAGATACACCCACACCTTTCTGGTAGAATCATCTATGAATGTGAGAAAGTAGTTCGCCCCCCCTAGAGTTTTATGTGGCATTGGACCACACAAATCACTATGCACCAAGTCTAGAGGATCGCCTAGTTTCTTATTCAATGGCGAAGATGTCAATCTAGTCTGTTTGCCATAGAGACAATGCTCACACAATGGAAAGTCCGTGTAATCTAACACAGGTAAGTAGCCAAAACGCTGAAGTGTTTTCATTCCCTTTTGGCTAATATGCCCTAGCCGGCTATGCCACAACTCAAGAGACGGCAGCTCGGCAACATAGATAGAGTGTTCGTCGACACTCGAAACAAACAAAGAGTACAGGGATCCGTTTTTATTGCCTTTCATCATGATAAGGTTGTTCTTGCGGATCATCCAAGAACGATTACCAAAAACTGTAGTGTAGCCAAGATCATCCAATTCCCTATAGAAAGCAAGCTTTTCGTAAGCTCGGGCACATGTTTGACATTCTGTAGCCACAAAAGTAGTGCCATTATGCATCTGAAGTTTCACATCACCAATGCCAATAATGTCAAGCTCATAGGAATCACCAAGCTTGACTATTCCATGCATGGATTCATAAGAGGAAAACCACTCTCTATGCGGTGTGACATGAAAACTTGCACCAGAATCAAGGATCCAATTCTGTGCATAATCCTCATCCTGTGCAACCAAAGCATCTGGAGTGAGATCTGAAGTGAAAATGAGAACATCTGAGGCATTTGTTGTCACCTCGGCATGAATCTCTGTGGGCATAATGTGCATCGCTGGAGGAGGAGCATCCTCTACTGCAGTGGTAGGTATGGGAGACTCAACAATATTGAGCTCCTCAATCTTTACTGTACTTTTTCCTTTGCCAGAATTATCCTTTTGCATGTTTTTCTGATTTCTTAAGAAACTGCGACAATCCTTTTTGTAATGACCCTTCTTGTGGAAATAGTAACACTCAACATTTTTGGCATTGCGGTCTCTACTTTGGTTCCTGTGTCTGCTAGGACTACGAGGATTTCGCTCTCTACTTTTGCTTTTGTATTTGTTTCTGTCACGGCCTCTTGGCTTTGTTGAACTGCCAGCCATATATGCATCTCCATGACTAGCATTATCGAGATATTTACGACGAATCTCTTCAGCGAGCAACGCATCTGTGACAGCATTGAATTCTAACTTGCCATTCGGAGCCGAATTGTTAATGGCTGTGCAAAAGATATCCCATGAACTGGGTAGAGAGCATAATAAGAAGATAGACTTGAGTTCATCGTCAAACTCCTTAAAGCCCTGAGATGTCAGCTGACTGAACAAGGAGTTGAACTCATTTAAATGACTAAAAACTGTGCTACCTTCTTTCATGTCGAGCTTCATAAGCTTTTTCATGAGACAAAACTTTGTTTGATGCACTTTTGCTCTCCCATGCTGAACATAAGCTATCCCAAAGTTCCTTGGTTGTTTTCTTCCCTATGATAGTGAAGAAGACTGACTCGGCTAGATGTAGACGTATCGTAGCCATGGCTTTTGCATCCAAAAGCTCCCATTGAGCTTGTGTATAATCATCATCCTCTGCGCGCTCTTTCAACGGTTCTGAGAGGCCTTTGTTTATCAACACATCTTTCATTCGCTCTTTCCACATGGTGAAGTTGCTGCCATCGAACTTCCGAATGAAATACTCCTCCTTTTCTGAAGAAGAATCCATCGCTGATAAGAGGGTTTGAGAGGTGCCACACTATGGCGAGAAGCTGTAGAAATTTGGGTAGAGTAACCTTTGTATCGGGAGTAAAATCTCAACCGAAATAGACTCAAAAGTGCCAACTATGGAAGGCACGACTCGCGGCAACTAAATCCGGCAAAGTTTCCTTTGTATGAGGAGTCAAAACTCAACTCAAAATGCATATAAATGTGCCAACTGCACTAACTATGCATCTGCTGCACAAAACCACTGGTATGTGAGTGCCAACTCGGTGTCAAAAGCATAAATAACCGTCCAGATACATATCCTATGGCGAGGGTACTGTAAAGGGGAACTCCAGCTACCTGTATCACCGAAGGTGTCTCAACATTTGAGCACACCCCAACTCAAAGAAAACCTCACGCTATTGACCCTCCAAAGGCTAATGCAGACACAAATGGACTAGCCACAGTCTCAGAAAGGGCTCTTCCGGTCCGAGTCTCAGAAACGACCGGGAAAAACTGCCAAAATAGCCAAAAATGGCTCCACACGTAGTACAGTGGGTAGTGTCCGCAACTCAACGTACATGAGTAAAACCGCGCTCAAACAGGCGTCAAGAACTGCTGCATGCAAGGAAAGTGATCCCTGCGGGGATATCTGCTCTCAAAAGAGCTCAGTAGCACTAGGTGTGCTCACAACAAAATGCATCTGTCAACGCATGTATCCGCAAAGAATCTGCTGTCAAAATGACCGCCAAATCGCCAAAGCGCTGTGTCTGGTAACCTGGAGAATCTGTGAGTGAATGGGCTGAAAAACCCCCCTGTAACCTGTAACCTGCGTGTCGGTGTCGTTATGTGTCGATTTTTGCCGCCGGGCAGAAATATGCTAGTCGAATAGCCACCAAAAGTATCATATCCGTAAACTGTGTCGTATTGCGCAATCGGTGCACTCGATGCCGATGCCAGGTGTCACTCCTCTATGATAGAGGTACCTCACCCGCGCATGTCACAAGCACGGTCCTCGATCACGAGAACACGCTCGTGTGGGGAAGCGCCTGGTGTCTAGGTTGGATGTCGGAGATCCGCCGCAATGAGGAGTGTCGAGCCGGTGCGCATGAGCGGTGTCGATGTCGATGTTGCCTTCCGCCGCCGGGCGAAAGTGGCTAGCCAAGTAGCCGTAAAACGCCAATTCTCGAGCGGCCAATACCGAGTCGGATCCGTATCGATCGCAGATCTCGCTCAATCTGTCAAGATCGCTCTCAAGCTTGTCGGACTCGGTGTGTGGTCGTCGAAGTCGGGTGACGATGTTGAAGAAGTCGATGTTGAAATCGGAGAATCACTGATGTTGACGATGAGACTCTGGTCCCTCTTTCTCACTCGCTCACTCGCTCTGTGTGTTGCTTGGGCTTGCTCGCAAGTACGGTATCAAGCTCTCTCTCTCACTCTCTTTCTCGCTCGCTCTTTCTTTATCACACAAGCTTCTCCGGTAATGAGAGAAGGTGTCCCTATCTCTCTATCTCCAAGCTCGGGGAGTCGGGGTTTGAGGGTCGAGGGCAAGAACAAACCCTTGCACACAATCAAAATTGTGTAGCCTTTAAAAAAATCAATTTACTTTCAAAGCTGCAGTTCTGAGGAGAGGGGAGGGGTGTGTTGTGTGTTGTCGGCTTCTTCCCATGGCTATGCCTGGCAATTTCCAATCACTGCAACAGGTCGCCCTTCTGCAATTGAGTGTGTGTGTGTGTGTGTGTGTGCGTGCGTGAGCAACACCACCACACTAGCTCGTTTTTAGCAGCGATGCAAGCTACTGTTGCCGGGTTCCACCGAATTCCCACTACTATGGCCACAGGAGGCTCGATTTGCTGCTCGGCAATTTCAACCTACTCGATTTGCTGCTTACACACACATTGTATGTGTGTGTGTGTGTGTCGTCACCACGCAGAAAAAAAAAAAACAATTTGCTGTTGTCGACAGCTCTTGGTCGGCCCCTTTCACTCCTGCTCGCAATTCGCTGCTACAACTTTTTGAAGCTTTCGATAGTGCTTGCACATGCATGGATTTTCTTGCTTGACTTCAAGCTCTCAAAAAGCTTTGTTTGCATTCCCTTGACCTCACAAAGCTGTCCCGATTTGACCCTCAGAAAACGCTACTTCATTAATCACCCCCACACAGTCTCTGATGTCGATTTCCTGCTATGCAGAGCTTTCCAAGCATCCAAAGATTCCTCTCAAAAAGGAGAGCTACACACACGGGGTAGTCGGGGCTCGGGATCGGGGTGCCTTGATACCATTTGATGGCTCCGATTTGCCTGCAGAAGCTGCAAAGATTCCCAAAGCTCTCACTCCTTGTTGTCCTGCTTTTGACTTTCCAATTGAGTGTGTGTGTAACCAGCACACAAGCCACTACCTTTGCTCGGCTTCAAAGCCTTCGATTTCCTTGCTTCTCCAAGCCAAGCTCGCAATTTCGGATCTGCTGCACACTGCCAAGCTCAATCTTGAGCTCCGAGCTCAGCCATAGCCGGCGAGCTCTGTCGCTTCCGAGTCGATTGTCAGAGAGCGGTTGCGCGTACGGTTCGCTGCCGTAGCTCTGATACCAATTGATGAGTGCGCATGTGCGTGTACGGAGTGTGTGCAAGAGAAGGGAAGAAGAGAAATGGGGAAGGGGGAGATGCACAGGCAGCCTGTGTGGGTTAGTGGAGAAGAAAGAGTGAAGTCAACACTTCCTCTTTTTTTTCCCTATATTGAATAGGTGAACTTCAGTGTACAAGGGTGGTTTCCCACGGCCACCTGGCCTACACCCCAACAGGTGGGAGATGAAGATCCCTTTCAAATATGGTCTAACTATTGTTAGTAGATAAATAAGGAGAGAGTTGGAGCTCTTACAAGCACATGCCCACCTAGAGATGGAGGTCAAGCATTCTTCTTGTTCTTCTTCTTCTTTACTAATACAAGATAAGTAGTGCATAAAAGAGATAATACAGCATAAGGAACAACTAGCACAAGGGTCTATTCTGAATTTTTACTGAGTAATCTAGCTAAATAAGTGTATCATCACTCCGGTAGGTAGACCAAGTCAGTGTAGTCCAGTTGTAGTATCATTGGAGAAGATATGCGTATCCACCATGGTGTGCCAGTTATGATGAATGTCAGTGATATTCATCCAAGAGTAGCACATGTTGATCTTGATATCTCAATGCTCCTTCTCAAGCCCATATGTCATCTCCCATATGCCAAGCATCTCTCAAAACCGTCGTATCTTCTCCGTTTCATGAAGATATCTTCAACTTGCTCTTATGTCGATGTTGCCTGCCAAGACCCTATCACTGATGAAGTGGTAATGCACCTCGATGTGCTTTGTCCTTTCTTGAAACACTTGATCTCGAGCCAATTATATGCTATGAAAGTTGTCACAATAGATGAAAGTCGGCCTCTATACCTATACTCGAAAGCTTGGAAGTAGCAACCGTAGATATTGTACTACACATGCCGCAACTGCATTACTCTTGTACCCTACCTTTGTACTTGGTAGAAAAATCGTAGGTTGCTTCTTGCTTCTCCATGTGATAGCAACACTCTCAAATGAAAACTATTGAGATGTGTGTCATATTTCTCATTACCAAACAAACTAGCTATGGAAACCTCCTCTATACTCATCTAGATATGTCTATACTAGGTACAATGTACGTTACCTATGACATAAGCAATGATGTATAAGGAACCTCTTCTAGCTCTATATAAGAGCACTCGTTATAGACATAAACAAGTGTGTGCGCATCTGTCGCACATGTCAAAGCAAGGGACTTTTCATACACTGTGTGCGAGCCACAAATGGCTGTAAGCACACAATCAGATTAATCTAGCAAGCTCAAGAGAGCAAAAAGTGTGTCACTCACCACCCTACGTTCGCCTTCGTGGAGGATTCCTCGCCGCGAAGAAGAGGGAGCTATCGTCGTGCCGCACTCATCTGCCTCTCTACCGCCATGCCGTTGCAATGATCGATCACACACACTCTCTCTCTCTCTCTCTCATGCATACACATACACACAAGGAGATGAAGAAGAAGATAAAGATGGAGCAAGAGCACTCTTCAATTGCACACATGAAAGCATGAGTGATTTTTAGGTTTAGATACTTTTATATAAGCTCGCCCATTCACACTTGGGCACGCATGCTTTGCCAACTAACCCTTGAATGTTCCAGTTAGAGTGCACCTCTCATCTGCGATCACTCTTACCCTTTTCCTATTGGACCGAGAAACCGGGCCCATGACTACTAGAAGTGGACGCCGGTGGTTAACATGGCCCCCTTTCTAATGTAGATTTCGTCCTTGGAATATAACAGTGCAGCATCGGGATCCACGATAGTACCTGTAGCAGAAGAAAAACAACATTGTGAAAGCTCAAAGGTAGCATGTGCAGGCGTGCAATAAGTGAGATGCATACATGATATTTTAGGAAATGCAAAAAAAATCATGAATTGTAACATTGCCAACTAGAACAAACGTAGTACTTGAATGAAATGCAATTGAGTTACGGTCTATTAGGTTGACTCTAAGAGAAGTACATAAGATCTAGGGCTAAAGTAAGTACTAGATTGATGAACGTTAATTAAAAAATATCGTCTAAAGAGTAGTTAACCTTAGGAATGCTTGTCGGGGTCTAAAGACTAGTGATCTTATCACTTATACCACTTAAGTGTGATCAACATAAAATACAAGGAAGTTTTTGCTATTTTTTTTCTTTTTATTTCTTTTCTTTTTTAAAAAATTTCTTTTTTGTTGTTGTCATAGTTGCTACAAGTACTAGGGGGACTCGAGGTCTCAAATACTAAAAGTTGGGAGACTCAAGGTCTCAAATACGAGCTTAACACATGGAATTCCACAACACAAGTCACACTTAGGTGAAATAAGCTAGAGAGGACTATATCCTTATAGCCTAAAACATTACTAAAGTTACTACAATTAATAGACTATTTAGAAATTACAGTCAACAATTAAGTGACTTAGTTTAGCCTAAGGTCCTGATATCTACTTAAAGCCAACTAATAGATCAAACTCAAAGAGAAGAACAAGGTACTAGAAGTTTCAAAAAAATTATAGCTTTAAAATTGGCAATGTCACAACCTCATAAATTTTATGCATTGATAGAACTCAAATGACAAGATGCAAACATGTAACTGTGGAAAGCATAGATAAAAGAAAGTAGTCCACTTGATATAATGGAGAACATCCGTTGTAATATGTAAACATCCATTGTCATTGTCCTTCAAAGGCATCCTTATGTAGTCACAAACTGCACAATAGTCACTACCAAACATCCATCTTCTAGAGGCACATCAATGAGAAGAGGTACAACCCTTATTGAACACAATTAAACAACATAAGGAATCCTAATTAATTATTTGCACTCCCCCTAGAGAGTCAAGGGAATAGGGTATTGTAGAGATTGGGGGGAAACCATAAGGCTAAACCCCTATCCTTGATCATCGAGAAAAACAAAGTCATCATCCGTGAGACCATATGTGCCATCCGTGTAATCATGTAAATTGTCTTCATCATTGGAGGCACCGATGTTTACTAAGAAATTCACTATACATCTATAGTCATCTTGGTCAAAAGGGTAGGCTTATGCAATGGGAGAAACGCTCTCTACTAAGTATGGATGAGTCGTGGTCAAGAGACGTATCAGCCATTCTAACTTGTTGAAATATCTCGCACACGCTAGCATACCTACCAAATTTCATTCACAGGCAAGCACCGGAAATACCATGTGAAACACTTGTGAAAAGTAACGAGGGTACCTCTCACCCAAGGCAGGAGTGGATGACTCTAGCATACTAGCCATATTTGTATACACAAATAGATGATGGTTAGAGTGTAAATATTATAAGGGTCATGTCAAAAGGTCGTGTCCTTTTCCAAATATTATAAGGGTCGTGTCAAAAGATCGTGTCCTTGTGTATAATGTGTTTTTATGATTTCGTGTTATGTATAGAACTTGTAAGTTTTCAGATAATTGTTTGGTGGCTTTTGCTCTTTTACTTTTTTATCCGATTTTGTGAGCATAAGGCTTTATATATACATTCCCTAAGATTGGAGATTGAGAGGTCAATGAGAAAGGTTGAGAGGAGAGTGAGTGAATGATGACTGTCAGCAAACACTCCCACCTTCTTTGATTAGATCATATGATGTCGTCACCTTTTGAAACCAATCGTTCCAGGTTGTTATGGGTGAAGGCGTTAACCAATAGTTTTTTATCACCCTATGCATTTCATCTAGCTACAAGGGTGGTAAGGTACTCCATGATTTTATTTTATTTGCAACTTTGTTGTAGGTGGTGAACTTACAAACTCTTCCTTATTTGTATGGATATGTATAATGGTAGGTGGAGGTTGTGTCGAAGCTTCTATTTTTGTATAGGAACTACATCAAGAGTAAGAAGCTTCATTTGACTTCCCTGTTCTTGAGCTAGGTGGAACACATCGTTCTTTCTTCGGTACCCAAACTAGCTGTGGAGCGGGTGTGCGCTCCTTGCCGCACTGTCGAAGCAAGGGACTTGTCGTTACACCGTGTGCGAGCCATAGACGGCTCCAAGCACACAACTAGCTTAACTAGTAAGCTCAAAAGAGGGCAATGGTGTGTCACTCACCGCTCTATGCTCCTGTCGTGGAGGATTCCTCGCCGCGAAGAAGAAGGAGACGCCGCTACGTCGCGCTCAACCGCTTCACCGCCGTCGTGCCGCCGCAATGCTCTCTCTCTCTCTCTCTCTCTCTCTCTCTCTCTCTCTCTCTCTCTCTCTCTCTCTCTCTCTCTCTCTCTCTCTCACACACACACACACACACACACACACACACACAAGGAGGTGAATAAGAAGAAGATGAAGATGGAGATGGAGATGGAGCAAGAGCACTCTTCTATTGCACAAATGAGAGAATGAGTGAATTTTAGGTTTAGTTGGCTTTTATATGATCTCACCCCATTCACACTTGGGCGCCCATGCTTAGCCAACTAATCCCTTTAATGTCCTAGTTAGAGTGCGCCTCTCATCGGCGATCGCTCTTACCCTTTTCCTATTGGTCCGACAAGCCGGGTACCTGACTCTACCAAATACATAATACACGTCCGTCGTAGGTGATGGGGTGTCTGTGAGCCGTGAGGGTTAACATGCCCCCCTTCCTAATGTAGATTCCGTCCTCGGAAGCTATTGAGTTGAAGCTCGTTCGTCGAGGTGGAAGAGCATGAGATGAATGTCCTTAGCCTTCTTCAGTCACTGCAAAATCAAACAACATTGGCACAGTAATTGCATTCTCATAAGTGATTAAAAAGCATAAGCAGTTTTAGGTAGACAAATTGATTGGTAAAAGAATTTCAAACAATTTGTCAACAATGAACATTAAATTGCAATGTAATCAAATGCATAAACAGATGTAAAGGTAAAAAATTAAACAAGTCTAGGGTCGCTAATTTGATGGTCGAAAGGCACTAGAGATCGAATATTAATACCATGGGTAAGCTTCTTAATTTTCTGTGGTCAATTAAGTTGTTTAATCGCGAGAGCCAAGTATTCATGTTCGAGGGTTGACTAGAGGCTATATCTAGAAGACCTTGTAGTTAAGCTACCATAAAAGGAATTTCTCATGAAATCATCGCCTGACTGATTACTTTTTCTTTGACCCCCCAAAGTCTTTTCACAGTGATTCAATTTTGATGTGTGTGCTTATTTTGTATGCCTTGGGTTTTTTGCTTTTCAAGTAAAAGCGCCCATACTGGGAACCTCTAGGGCTCTAGTACCATAGGCAATACATGTGAGTGAAGTACCAAATCAAGTTGAGATTTCTCTTCCAGCTTAAGATTTTACAGTGTGGCACTTTGATTTTTTGTTTGTTCATTTTCAGCATTTTAATTTTGTAACTTTGGGGGGTCATATAACACTGATACACCTCCCCAGGCTCATCACACTAGTAAACTCCCTTTATAATACTTAAGCTAAAGGTCAATAGGGTCAAGCCCACTAGAAATCCCTAGTACATTTCACACAATGCTGCCTAAATAGGATTAAGAACCTAAGTAACCATTAATTATTAGGAAGGCATTCCCCATGGTATTAAGAGAAGATTTCTAATACCTAACTTGGTTAAACTAGCTTAGTCGGACTGCTTGATTTTTAAACCTAGACAAGTGATTATGACAAAAAATTACATTGAATTAAATGTTTGATACTAAGCAAATGCGGTGAATATTAGGCTACCAATCATAATTAAAGCAGACAAGCATAGATGCAAAAAAGATAAGGGGCAATGCTAATGGACAAGAAACACCTATTTGTGTCGATGGTCACGCTTGATTTGAAGAGTGAGTTGAGATAAAGATTCCATGAAGGTCCAAATCCTACTAATAGCAACACGCTCCTGTACACACTAGGAAACAAAAGGAATACCTCCAGGAGGCACATTAGTGGAAAAAGGTACTAACACTTATTGAACACAATAAAAAACATAAGGAACCCTAACCTAATTATTTGCACTCCCCCTAGAGAGTGAAGGGAATAGGATATTGTAGAGGTTGGGGGGAAACCCTAAGGCTAAACCCCTATCCTCGTCGTCGAGATAAACAAAGTCATCATCCATGAGACCATATGTGCCATCCGTGTAGTCGTGTAAATTTTCTTCCTCATCATAGGTGCCCATGTTTATTAAGAAGGTCACTAGACGCCTATAGTCATCTTGGTCAAAAGGGTAGGCTTGTGCAATGGAAGAAACTCTCTCTACTAAGTATGGATCAGACGTGGTCAAGAGACGCATTAGCCATTCTAACTCCTCATAATTCCTCTCACATGCTAGCGTACCTATCAAATCCCATTCACATGCAAGCACTGGAAAGACCATGTGAAATATTTGTGAAAAGTAACGAGGGTACCTCTCACACAAGGCAGGAGTGGATGACTCTAGCGTACTAGCCATATCTATACACGCAAATAGATGATGGTTAGAGTGCAAATATTACAAGGGTCGTGTTCTTGTGCATAATTTGTTTTTATGATTTGTGTTATGGCTCTTGCTCTTTTACTTTTTTATCTTGTTTTTGTGAGTATAAGGCTTTATATATACATTCCCTAAGATCAGAGATTAAGAGGTCAGGGAGAAAGGTTGAGAGGGAAGCAATTGAATGATGGATGTCCACAAACACTCCCCCCTTCCTTGGGTAGATCATACCATTTGAAATGATGTCGTCACCCTTTGAAACCAATTGTTCCAGTTGGTAATAGGTGAGGATTTTTGCCAGTAGTTTTCTATTACCCTAGATGCCTCGTCAAGTTGCAAGGGTGGTAAGGTACTCTCCTAGGATCGAACTTGAAGTGGTTCATCAGGTGATTCTTGAACACTAGGAGGTGAGGATTTTTTTGTAGCTTCATGGAGGTCCATTACTATAGATGGAGGCTGTGTAGAAGCTTTTAACTCTATGGATGTATTACATGAGGAGCTAGAAGCTTCATGGAACTCCCCCCTTCCTGAGCTAGGTGGAATAAATTGGTTTTGCCTTGGAGCCCAAACTAGATCTGGACTAGGTGTGTAGCATTCTGTGATCTTTCCCTTCCCACGGTCTGCCATTGGCTTTAGCGTTACACTATTTGATTCATATGGGTTTGTTGTCGATAGGGCAGGACACGTTTTACGTTTAGGTACCCAAATTTGCTCATTTCCATCATAGTAGCCTTGGGCTTCTAATAGTTGTTTTGGAATCCATCGCGATTTGGTCTTGACTCTCCTAGGGCGCGCTCTTGGTTTTCCCAGGAAATTTTTTCTTGGAATGGATGGGAGGGTTGAGGTAGTTGGAAGTAAGGCCTTGGGGACCCATTGATATGTACTCTTAGGTCGTGCAGGTTGAGTACTTGCAATATTATTGCTTGCTGCAACTACAAGTGTTGAAGTGCTAGGTTCATGGGTAGCTGGCAAAGACGAGTTAACCACCTTGGCTTGTGAATGTTGGCTATCCTTCAACTTTTCTAGAGTTTGCAACGTAGGTGACTTTGCTTGAATGATAGGGGTAAGAGTCGGTGGTCGCATCGTGACACTACCAGTATCCCAATCAATAGTGCATTTGGTTGCCAACATCCACGTGCGTCCCAGGTTTACGTTGCCTTCCATAGCTCCCACGGGCATGACTAGAAACCTCTGCACTATGCTTCCATTGTCATAGACAACAGGGGTCTGAAGGACTCCAAGAATAGCAATTTTCTTTTTATTAATGCCCTTGACTTGCATCATACTCGGGGATAGGGTCGGTTTGCCTAATTGACACCAAACTCCATAGGATAACAAATTGTGTTTAGCTCCCGTATCTAATAAGGCATTGTATAGTACTTTCCCATAGGGGCTATTTAGCTCAATTGGGTATCGTAGGGGTGGCTCAGATTCTAATGAGTCGTCATCTGTGTCCTCGAAAAATGCTTGCGTGATTCCCAGATTAGCCTCTCGTTGGCGTCTAAGATGTTGTTGTCGTTCTCGAGCCTCAACTCTTTCTTGGATTTTTTTAAGCTCTGCTTGTTCCTTGGCAGCCTTCTTTTGATGGATGGCTTGCAACTCTTCCTAGCTTAGAGGATCATAATATCTTTTGAATTTACTCCCATTAAGGAATCCAATGGTTTCAACTCCATCTAGAGTCTCCACACGAATGGTACCTTGCGGGGTAATTTCACACACTCGATATGGTCCCTTACCAGCGTATTTCAATTTCTTCTTTTCATTACGTATCCCGTACATAAGAACTTTATCACCAACCTTGATGTCTTTATCCTTTAAATGGCTATCAAACCACTTCTTTCTCCTATCCTTCTCTACTAGAGCATTTCGCACAGCTAATTGCCTTTCTTCATCTAGCCTTTCCAGGATATATAATCGCTCCACTAAGGGGTTACCATCCCAACCTTCTTGAGAAGCTACTCGAAGACTAGGAATGACAAACTCCCATGGCATAACTGCTTCTTGGCCATACACCATCTTAAACGGTGTGCAATTAATAGCAACTTTATACGCAATACGATAAGCCCATGAAGCTAATGTAAGCTTTAGGTCCCAATCAGTGCGATGAGCCTCGACTGTCTTTGTCAAAATGGAGATGAGAGTTTTGTTGGTACTCTCAGCTTGGCCATTTGCTTGGGGATAATAGGGTGTAGACTTGTGGTGAGATATCATGAAGTTTGATGTGAGTTCTTTTATTACTTCATTTATAAAATGAGTTCCATTGTCACTCACAAGTTCAAAGGGGCATCCAAAACGTGTGATAATGTTCTCAAAGAGGAACTTAGCTGTTGTTTTTGCATCCGCCTTCCGTGTTGCTTTTGCTTCAGCCCATTTGGTTACATAGTCTGTAGCCACAATGATATATCGTGATTGCGTGTTACGTGCAGCCGGACTAATCGGTCCTACAAAGTATAAGCCCCACTTTTCAAATGGTTGGGTTACCTTGATGGGATGTAGAGGCATCCTATCACTTCTTTGTGGCTTCTTGAAGCGTTGGCATTCTTCACATCCCTTTGCAAAAAGTGATGCATCCTTAAACAGAGTGGGCCACCAATAGCCTGACTGTAAGATCTTTCGGGCAGTAAAGTTTCCTGAAAAGTGACCACCAGCTACGCCCATGTGTGCCTCTTGTAGAATATATAAATACTCATCCTCGCGGGCACAGCGTCTAAGAACATCATATTTTCCTCTCTTATAGAGAGTTCCGGCCAGTAAGCAATAGGGTTCGCATTCCTTGATTAATTTTTGAGCTATATCTTTTTGCAGTTCTTTGGGTGGAAAACCATTAACTAAGAAGTTAACAATCTTTTCACTCCATTCAAGCATTGTCTCAACAATGAACAAAGGAGTATCAAGCAATTCATCATCAACCCCCGTAGGAGCTTCGCCATTAGGGATACGAGATAAACTCTTTAATAACTCATAAGATTGATGACTCATAAGATTGTTAGGGCCTTCTTTAATAACTCATAAGATTGATGACATTCTTCCATCCAGTGAAACTCGATAAGAAGCTTGTACAATGGACGGCTATCTCAGCAAAGTTTAAAATAAATCTTCGATAATAACCAACATGGCCCATAAATCTTTGAACTCCTTTATAGTTCGTAGGTGGTGGCAAATCGGCAATGGATTTAATCTTACTCTCATCTGTGGATATCCCGTTCTTGGACACTATATGCCCTAGAATGACTCTATGCTTAACCCAAAATTGGCATTTGAAAGGGTTCAATGAGATGCGATAAAATCTGCACCTTTCAAATATTTTTCGTAGATATAACAAATGCTTCTCCCAAGAAGAATAAACACAAAGGTCGTCTAGGAAAGCTTCACAAAACTCCCTTAGAAATTCTTTAAACGCAGTGTTTATTAATCGTTGGAATGTAGCAGGGGCATTTGTCAAGCCAAAAGCCATAACACGAAATGCAAACACTCCAAACTCTGTGATAAAAGTAGTTTTAGCTTGGTCCTCTAATGCAATTGTGATTTGATTGTAACCAGAGTACACATCTAAAAAGCTATAAGGTTCCTTGCCCGCAACTCTTTCAAGCACATGTTCTGAATATGGAAAGGGATAATGATCTCTCCTAGTAACTGCATTAACTTTCTTGAGGTCCACGCATACTCTTAGTTTCCCATTCTTTTTTGGCACAATGACTATTGGAGAAACCCATTCTGAGTGCTCAATAGGGTATATGAATCCACATTGGATAAGTTCTTCAATCTCCTCTTGTACAATTTTGGCGTACTTAGGATTCATTGGATAGGGTCGTTGCTGGACGGGTTTAGCAATGTTGATCATGGGAATTGTATGTTGCACCACAGAAGGTGGAACGCCCTTCATGTCATGATATGTCCAAGCAAAGATATCCTTGTATTCCTTGAGGAGCTCCTTAAGTACAGCCTCTTCAGTTTCGGTAAGGTCTTAAGCAATAAAGACTGGTTTAGACTCCTCACCTGGTTCTGCTAATTCTATCTCTTTAACTATCGATGGACCATCATAGACTCCACTTCTTCCATTGGTAGGTATTCGTTGGGCTTTGGCATACACAACCTTTCGCTCCCCCATGGTATAAGATTTAAAATGTTCAGGAGCCGTATGTAAGTCAGCAGGCTCTTGTCCTGACGGAGACCTTTCTTTTAGTTCTGCCTCCTTTTGTTGTTGTGCTAACTCTCGGTTTTGACGTCTTCTTATAGTTCGACTCAATTTCGACTCTGTAACCTCTAATTGAGCGAGGTCAATGGGTCGCTGGCTGCACCACATGACACTCTGGAGATGTTCGCCCCAATTTTCTACTAGCTTTCAGTGAGCATCACATGCCCCTAGATAGCTAAGCCATTCTGCAGTAGATCTTTCCTTGTTTATCCTAGCTCTCACATTTGCTCGATATCGTCGTCTCTTATATGACCTTTGTTTCTTGTTAAGGTTTTGATTTTGGTAAATGTTTGAACTCGACTCGCTTGATAGGTCTTCGCTTGTATCTTCTTCACTCTCATATAAATTACCATAGATGGTCGTACTAGACCTTGAGTGTTCAGTTTCTATACTTGGCTCACTCGATGTTTCCTCAGGTTCTGAATCCATTTCTCCCTGAGATTCCGTTTCTGATGTGTATTGGCCTGAAGCCTTTGAGGAATCATCGATTTCACTCTCAGGTAGGTGTGCCTCTTTCTTATCATCGAATGTTACATGCGCTACACCTAACATGTTTACTGGTGCAATGTGTGGTATCTCTTCCCCATCTGGTGTTACCCAGGTTGTTCCTCTAGCTCCCCATGTATCTATAGTTGCCGCCAGGTGTACCCAATTGACATTGTCTGACTCAGCCATTCCGGGTAGGATATCCATATAAGGAGAGTTCTCCCCAATATCCGTGTCTTCAATACACGTGTAACAATACTGTAATGGAGCTGAGTGAATTGTTGTGTCTGATCGATTATCAATGATGAATTTATTTCCTAGAGGATGCGTTCGACCACTTAAAAGGTCAGCTCGAATGACAGAGTCTTGGAACTGTAAGTAGACGTGGTTTTTGGACCAGTCATGCACCATTTTGCTTCCCTCATGAATGGATGCCCTAAGATCATCTCAAATGACATAGGATGCTTGGAAAAATCCATAACAATGAAAGTTTGCCTTACCTTGTGTCCCAAGACCTTGATTCTGAGATCCTTAAGCATCCCAATAGGCGTAACAATAGATCCATTAGCCATTTTTACCACTACACTTGTGGCTTCAAGGTGAGGTCACCCCATAGACTCCCAATAACTCTTTGTCACCATGCTGACTCCCGCACCACCATCAAGGACCCCCTTTACAGTTATTCCTTTAGTAGTGATTGGTAGAGTAGCATTAGATTCATCACCTTTAAAGTATTGCCCCAACTTGTCAATGGGTACTTCAAGTACAGATTCATGTCCCGCTAGGTCAGATGGTGGTGCTAAATGTTCCTCATCATTCATTACCGAGTCAGGTTTGTTCATATGTGCAAACTGTGGTAATCCGGCCTGTAGTTCTCCATTGAGGAAGGCTCGAAGAGCTGAGACTAGCTCGGGGTCTTTATATAGTTTGGACATGATGGTGGTTCTAACTTCTGAAGACATGAAATCCATCAATATGGCAACATTTAATGGCATCTTGTGGGACGTAGGACCCTCACAAGAGAATGGTGAAGATGGAATCTCCACTTCCTCAAGGGGGTCGGGCATTCCCTCACCAAACATTCTCTCTAGTAGGAAAGGTGTGTGTCCACTTTCAGATGTCCTACCCTCACTCTGTTCCCGAATGATACTGGGTATAGCTAACGGCCTGTAGTTCTTGTGAGGTTGAACTTGTGTGGGAAACACTGTGTCCGACATCTGGATATGTTTGAGTTTAGGTTCTAATGTTCGTTGAGTTTCTTCCACCAAACCCCTCAGTTGTTGGACTCGTTCAATTTCCACCGTTGGGTTTGGATAGGTTCCAATCTTTCTCTTGCAATCCTCATTTTTTATCTCTTGTGGCTTATCTTGGGGGTTCGCAACTGGGTGGTTTAACTTTGAATACTCTTTTGGTGCTCGTCGTAATTCCCTCTCGTGATCCTCCTCACTGGCTTTTTCCTTTGTAGTAATAGTTTTGGTCTCCATGGTCTCTATCGAATTTGAGTCATCCTCAGGGTCATTCATATACACGGGATCCTCTCCTATCCCTATGTTAGTCTTTCAACTAGGTTTTGAGCTAGAAGCATTAAGGGATTTCTTTCTTCGTGTTTTCTTCTTTCTCGCTCGTCCAATGGATGCAGCATCTCTCTCTTCGAGGATGTAATTTTGCTTTTGGAGCATCGACCGTGTGAGTGCATTCACTGGCGCTATGTTTATAGTTGGTGGTGTCCCATCAACAATCTCTATTATGTTCAATGGTGTGATTTTTGGTGCGTTTGGATTGTTAAGACACTGTGCGATCAAATGATCTATGCCACAACGATTACAAGTGAGTATTGGCATTGGCAATGCACTCCCTTGACTTGTTTGCATTAGTGCAGCATTCTTTGCATTCTAATGGGGCACTCAACTACTCGATGTGGTCCACCACATTCGTAGCACTGAAGAGGTGGTCTCCTGGCAAAACTATTAATGTTTTGGCCTCTTGCTGCTAGCGCAGTAGCTTGATATACCGGTTTGATTTGTCCCCAATGGTCTTCCATATAGTACATGGGACACTCCTCAAGCATGTCGACTCCATAGGTGATACTAGGGTCTATGTCGCCTTCGCAATCTACATAAGTACTAGATGACTCGCAACCTATTTGGTTCATAGGTGTAACTCTTGGATGAGGGAGTTGCGGTCCTAGCACTGGAGGTGGCAACGGTGTGGTTTGGACCACATTTTGGGTTCTAGGGACCATGTGCTATAATGGCAACTGTTGCTCCATGGGTGGGGTAGGCATCAATGCAGGAACTCGAGGTGAGTCTGCCCAAGCTATAGGCGGTCTATTTTTCATGATGCGTTTAAGCATTAGGCAATCCTTCGCTTGATGGCCATACCTACCACACGCGTTACAAGTCCTGTTAAACTTTACTCTGAAAGTAGGGCATTCACTCGTAGTATGTGGGCCCAAGCAAATTGAGCACCATTGTTGCTCCCTTCTTGGATACATATGAGTGTTTTGTGGAGCAGGATTACCCCTAAGGCTTTCTTGGATGGCCTTGGTGAGATCTACCAAAGTCATCTCAGATATCGTTTGCTCTTTCACGATTTGCTTTATCTTCATTGGCTCATGCCCTGATGCTTGCGAGCTACTAGACTTCGGCTCGGCAGACACTCTTTCTCCTGCAATCATTAAATTATCCTCCAATTGGATTGCATTCATGGTGACTGCTTCCCAAGTAGTGATACCTCTAATGACTAGGCCGTTATAAATACTTTCATGTCGTAGTCTCCTAATGAATCTATCGAGCAATTGGTTGTTGTTGAATCGCTCGTTTGGATTGCATCGAGAATTCAAATTCTTTAGGCGACTAATGAGGTCTCTCACGGACTCACCTTCTTCTCGTTGGGCTTTCTGGAGCTGAGAGGCTACACCCCAAAGTACTCCCTCTCGTATGTATTCTTTTAAGAACAGTCTCCTAAGAGTAGAGTAGATCGTTTTTTCTTCTACTCTTAAGGTTCTATACCAATCTCCAGCCTTTCCGCTTAGGGTCAAACTCAAAGCCTTACACTTATGTAGCTCATTGTGCTCTTCCAAGGAATCGCACACATGTTCAAAGACTTCCATATGCTTTCTAGCATCTCCGTCTCCATTGAATTTCTGTGTGAGCTTAGCTACTTGAACTGCCTTGCTCCTAGGCTCTCTATCAGGTGCACTACGCATGTTTTCCGCAATAGAGCGACCGATAGTTTGAGCAAATGCTGCCAAATCTCCTATTTGAGCACGTATAATGGGTGTATGTGCTCCTGGAACCACATGTGAGATGGGAGTTGGCCTTGGCCTTGGCATACGCACGGCTCTTGGGTCCCAAATTTCGTATGGTGGTGTACCAGACGGTGGTCCAAAGTTTACAGGCGTGGCCCTAGGCATAGGGGGTGCCTGATATGGCATGTTATTATTAAATGGCATGGCTCCACTTGTATAAGAGCTTGGATAATTCCATTGTGGATTGTAAGCTCTTGGAATAATCGGAGGTGTAGGAGCTACATGAGGCTGAGGTACGACAGGTGCACATGATTGATACATACATGTAGGTATAGTTGGGGGCACTGTGCTACTAGGCATCGGCGCAGTGTTAACAAATGAACTCCATGGTGTACTTCTTGTCATGCTCACCATTGGGATATGCATGGTAGCCATAGTGTCATTAAGAGAAAGAGGAGCTAGATCTGGGAAGGTAAAGCTGCCACTTGTGGGCTCAAATTGTACTGAGGCTCCTGGCGAAACAACATATGGAGGATCAATGGGGCTCATTGAGGGAGTCTCCATTTGTGACAGGGTTTGTTGGTTGGCCTTTCCCGTATCCAAGAATCTCATTAGGCCTGTTGAAGGCATGTTGATCCCTGTGTTCTGTCTTTCTAACTCGACAATCCTATGGAGGACATCACAGACTTTCTGTTGTTGCTCATCTATGCTAGTAGCACCCGATGTGGATTGTAGAACATCTAACCAACCCACATGATAGGTGTGTCCTGTGTACCGATCAGTTAAAGCTTCTGCTTGTAGTTCATACTCCCAATTTTCGTTTAGGAATATCCCATCTAGGCCTGGCGTGCTGGAGGTTTCCCTTGAAGTGGAAACATTATTGCTCCCCATAGCTTGCCCCTTTGTGACTGCTACCTTCGGAGCACTCGGTTGCTCGGCTGGAATGATTGTTGTCATAGGAGCCTTTTCTTTCAGGGCTCGACTTTGTTCTAGCCCTCGTAGGTTCTCAATTTCCCTCTCCCTTGTTGCTTGCATATAGCGTTCGATCTCTTGCACTTCGGCAAGACTCCTACCATCGGGTAGTAAAACCTCAGAGGGAGATAGTCCTAAAGGATCAAGAGGTGCAGTGGATGGAACATTCACATGCACACTCTCAAGAAGCATAGGGTCCATTTTAGGCAAGAATGACGAATTTACTTCCCCACTCCCTTCATTTATTTCATTAACCGCATGTTCGGACCGAGTAGCTCTACTAAGGGTCTCTTTTAAGCGGCTAAACACGTTGGACCCGGGCCGTGGGCCCATGGCATGCATGTCTTGACTTGAACTATCAGGGTTAGGTGTAGGATACCCCTCCATGACTTCGTAGTCAGAGGAAGAATCACTAGACGCGATATGAGGATCTTGGGTCGCGCTACCTTGAGTCCCTGCCGAAGGTCCAGAACCTAGGGTGGAGGAATAATGGGTGCCCGCGTAAATGGAGGCACTACCAATATGCTCGTGCTCTAACACTCGTCCAGAGCGTAGGTTCATATGACTTGGATCCCCTAGAAGTGTCAGTGAGGGCCCGTGAAGGCTTCTCACCTAGTAATTTTGGGTGTTTTGCAACCCAAGTCTTTTCTTATTTTTTGGTCCTTTTTTTCTGACCTAGCTATAGAATAGAATGTATGATAGCTCAAAACGAGCGTCTCGGTCAGAGGGACGTGCCGTGCTTTAGAGCCCTCCGTTTGGTCACTTTATGCCCTCGGAATCCCTAAAACCGTCAATTTCTAGTAGGGAACTAGGCCCGAATTAGAAAGTCTAAGGGTGCAAGTGGGAAGAGAACGGAGGAGAGTGGAGGACTTGCCCCACATGCTCTCATTCCCTCTTGAGGGAGTAGGGTATATATATAAGAGTGAGTCTAGTATATACCAGAGGACTAAGGCCTGGGCCTGGGCTTGGGCTTGGGCTTGGGCTTGGGGAAATGATCCCGATCCCGATCAAAATTTTAGTGTAGCCCCCCAGTCACTCACGCTTAAATATTTTTGGTTTTGGTGACCCTTTCTTGGCCACACACACTGTCACCTACCTAACCTCCCAGTCCACAGGCTCACAGCTCACAGACAGCTCACTACCTTATCTACTTACTAACAGTGCTATGCAAACACTCTGTGCAGCCAAACCTTGACAGAAAACTGTGTGCAAACAGAAATTGCTAACTGCCTTCCTACTTATTCATTCACTGCAAACAAGCTAACGACTACTAATTGTGCAAAGACTGTGTGCAAACCAAAAACACAACATTATGCAGAAATCACAGAACTTGCAGACAATACAAAAATTAACAACTTGCAGAAAAACAACTCATTCCTCTTCCTCTTCCTCGTCTTTCCTACTACAAACAACTCATAGGAGAAGCACAAAGTGCCTCTTGGGCTTAGTGCAGGGCGATTCCCCGGCAGCGGCGCCAAAAATGTGCGCTCCTTGCCGCACTGTCGAAGCAAGGGACTTGTCGTTACACCGTGTGCGAGCCATAGACGGCTCCAAGCACACAACTAGCTTAACTAGTAAGCTCAAAAGAGGGCAATGGTGTGTCACTCACTGCTCTATGCTCATGCCGTGGAGGATTCCTCGCCGCGAAGAAGAAGGAGACGCCGCTACGTCGCGCTCAACCGCTTCACCGCCGTCGTGCCGCCGCAATGCTCGATCGCTCTCTCTCTCTCTCTCTCTCTCTCTCTCTCTCACACACACACACACACACACACACACACACACACACACACACACACACACACACACATACACACACACACAAGGAGGTGAATAAGAAGAAGATGAAGATGGAGATGGAGATGGAGCAAGAGCACTCTTCTATTGCACAAATGAGAGAATGAGTGAATTTTAGGTTTAGTTGGCTTTTATATGAGCTCACCCCATTCACACTTGGGCGCCCATGCTTAGCCAACTAATCCCTTGAATGTCCCAGTTAGAGTGCGCCTCTCATCGGCGATCACTCTTACCCTTTTCCTATTGGTCCGACAAGCCCGGTACCTGACTCGACCAAATACATAATACACGTCCGTTGTAGGTGATGGGGTGTCCGTGAGCCGTGAGGGTTAACAGCGGGTGTGTAGCATTTTGTGATTTTTTTCTTTCCGTGATCCCGTCAATTTGTTTTGGAGCTACAGGATTGGGTTCACATGGGTCAGGTGATAGGTAAGAGCAGAATTTACGTTTTGACACCCAAATTTCATCATTTTCTTCATAGTAGCCTTGGGCTTCCAATAGTTTTTTAGGAATCCAACGCAAAGTTTCTTTACATTTCTTGGGCAAGTGGACGTCTCTTACCAGGCTCCTGTCTTTTAGCACTAGCTATGGTCGCTAAAGAAGCCTTAGGGACCCACTTATATGTTTTCTTTGTTATATCAAGATGGGTCTTGTGTGTCTCAAGCTTTATTTCAACTACAGTAGTTGAAGCTCTAGAGAATTGGGCTATGGGTACATATGGTTCAACCTCTTGGACATGCAATGTTTTCGGTTTTATTTCCTTAAGAGGCAATATCTCAAGGACTATGGCTTGAGTGGCAGGGCTAAGATTTGGTTTTTGCATTGTGACACCCCCAGTTCCCCAATCAATAATGCATTTGGTGGCTATCATCCACATGCGTCCTAGGTTTATATTACCCTCCATAGTTCCAGCAAGCATGACCAAAAAGTCTTGAGCTACAACCCCATTGTCATAACTGACAGAAGTGTGCCAGATTCCAAAAACCGCAAATTTGTTCTTGTTGATATCATTGACTTGGATAATACTCTCAGATAGAGGTGGCTTTTCCAACTGACACCACACCCCATATGATAGCAGACTATGTTGAGCTCATGTATCCAATAATGCGTTATATAGTACTCTCCCATAGTGTCTATTTAGTTCAATTGGATATCATAGAGGTGGCTCAGATTCCAATGAGTTTGGATACCTCAGTACAGGAAGATAATACGCAGCCAAGATATAGTTTTCAATGAGGTTAAGTTGCTGAAAAATGCTACACATGTAGCATTGACAACAAGAAGGTCAAGTTTCAGCATAATCGGCCAGCCATAAAGCCACCTTTGGCTGAAAATTTAATCCTTTTTAATGCTGAAAATGAGCAGAACCTATTGTGCAACAACCAAAAGGGAATGGACAACAAATAGATGCACAAAATTGTATTATACAACATGACCAGCATGCTGAAAATGAATTAACGCAGCAAGGTAATGTTAAAAATCAGGCGCCAATTGATGGTGTGCACATTCAAGATGATATAGACCCATTTCCAATCAATGTAGATCATTGGTGATGAGGTCTACACGTGTTATAAGGCAACCAGAGAGGTTCCAGCTATCTATGGATTGGATTTTGTTGAATGATGAGGGGGAGCCTCTTACATTCAAAGAGGCCCAATCTTGTGAAGACAAAAGTAAATGGGAGCTTGCTATGAAATCTGAGATACAATCACTGTATGCAAATAATACATGGGATCTTGTCCCTTTGCCCAAAGGTAGGAAAGCTATTCAAAACAAGTGGGTTTATAAGGTACATGTGTTGATGACAAACCCAAGTACAAAGCACGTTTGTTTGCTGAGGGTTATGCACAGAAGAAAGGCATAGACTTCCAAGAGATTTTTTCACCTATGGTTGAAGATGACTATGCTCCGTGTTTTGTTGCTTTATGTGCTCTCTTGGATTTGGAGTTTGATCCAATGGATGTAATCACTACTTTCTTACATAGTGACTTGGATGAGAAGTTGTACTGCTAGACTTACACCACTCTGCTGCTTCACAGGTCTAGGGCATACATGTACAACTAGTGTGGCTCCAGGCTGCATAAAGGCTGCAGTGTCCGGCCGCCCACTCATGGGCCGGTCGGCCACCTTTGTTCGAGCGCCCTCTCATATTTCATTTATTTCTTGTTGAATCATCGGGGATTTTTCTAGCCATTGCCCTCCCTCCCCTTGGGCACCTATTTATGGGGCCAAGGGGGTATCCACTTCCATCATCTGATCATTGTATGGGTCTCTTGCTTTGGTAGTCAGTGGGGGGCTGATCGCCCCCTTTCCCCATCTCTAGTGTTTGTGGTATGTTGTCTCTCTCTCTCTCTCTCTCTCTCTCTCTCTCTCTCTCTCTCTCTCTCTCTCTCTCTCTCTCTCTCTCTCTCTCTCTCTCTCTCTCTCTCTCTCTCTCTCTCACACACACACACACACACACACACACACACACACACACACACACACTTCTGCACACATGCACTCTCACATAATATCAGTTGCAAGTTCACATGGTATCAGCAGCTTCAGGCTCTGCCTGTTCTGAGGCACTACATCGCATCAGGTTTTTGTCCCAAGGGCTAGATAAGCAGTTATTTGCAATTGAAACCAAATTTGCCATCATTTTTTACATCAGCCAGGCAAGCATAGAAACGGGATCCATTTCTATTGTTGTTGTCTTCCTCGAACCTCAACTCTTACTTGGATCTTTTTAAGCTCTACTTGTTCTTTTGGCTGCTTTCTTTTGATGGATGGCTTGTAACTCTTCCTAGCTTAGAGGATCATAGTACCTTTTGAATTTATTGCCATTGAGGAATCCAATGGTTTCAACTCCATCTAGAGTCTCCACACGAATGGTTCCTTGTGGGGTGATTTCACATACTCTATATGGTCCTTTTCCAGCATATTTTAACTTTTTCTTTTCGTTACGCACTCCATACATAAGGACATTTTCACCAACATTGATATCTTTATTCTTTAGACGACGGTCAAACCATTTCTTCCTCCTATCTTTCTCCACAAGTGCGTTTTGCATAGCCAATTGACTTTTTTCATCTAACCTCTCAAGGATATATAAGCGTTCAACTAAAGAGTTACCATCCCAATCTTCTTGTGAAGCTACGCGCAGACTAGGAATTACAAACTCCCATGGCATAACTGCTTCTTGGCCATATGCCATTTTGAATGGTGTACAATTAATAGCCACTTTGTAAGAAGTATGATAAGCCCATAGGCCTGAAGTCAGCTTCAAATCCCAATCCCTGCGATGAGCTTCCACCGTTTTGGTCAAGATAGATATTAAGGTCTTGTTGGTACTCTTAGCTTGGCCATTTGCTTGTGGATAATAAGGTGTGGACTTTTGGTGAGCTATCATGAAGTTGGTAGTGAGTTCTTTTATCACTCCATTTATAAAACGAGTGCCATTGTCACTCAATATCCAAAGGGACAACCAAATCTTGTAATAATGTTCTCAAAGAGAAACTTGGAAATTGACCTTGCATCAGCCTTACGTGTCGCCCTGGCTTCCGTGCAACAATAATATATCGAGATTGAGTACTACGAGCTGCCAGACTAATTGGACCTACAAAGTCCAAACCCCATTTTTCAAATGGTTGAGTCACTTTAACATGATGTAAGGACATCTTATCCTTTCATTGTGTGATCTTGTAATGTTGGCATTCATCACATCCTTTTGCAAAAAGTGATGCATCCTAGAATAAGGTAGGCCACCAATAGCCTGATTGCAACACCTTTCTAGCTTCTTTGGGTGGAAAACCGTTAACTAAAAAGTTCACAATCTTCTCACTCCATTTAGGTATGGTCTCGACTAAAAATAAGGAAGTATCGGGCAATTCATCATCGACTCCAGTAGGGGCTTCACCATTAGGTATGTGAGACAAATGATTTGCCATGACATGTCTTTTACCAAGTCTCACCACAACGGTAAAATCAAACTCAAGGAGAATTAACAACCATCATGTAATTCTTCCCGTGGAACAAGGTTCGTTTACTAGATATGACAAGGCTTGATGATCCACATAGAAAACAACTCGTTGGCAAGAAGGTAGTAGCAAAATTTCTTCACTGCGTAAATCATAGCTAAACCTTCTCGCTCATTAGTGATGTAGTTTCTCTTGGCATCATTCAATTGATGACTTACAAAGCTAATGGGGTAGTTCAATTTATGTTCTCCTGGTTGAGCTAGAACACACCCAATAGCAAAGTTTAAATCATCAATATGTACATGGAAAATTACATTCCAATCAGGCACTCGTAGAATAGGAGCGCTAGTGAAGGTCTTTTCAATGACTCATAAGCATGGTCACACACTGCGGTCCAGTGGAACTAAATAAGAAGTTTGTACATTGGACAAGCTATCTCGGCAAAATTTAAAATAAATTGTCGGTAATAACCAACATGGTGCATGAACCTTTGAACTCCTTTATAGTTTGTAGGTGGTGGCAATTCAACAATGGCTTTAATTTTACTCTCATCTGTGAAAATCCCATTTTTGGACAATATATGCCCTAAAATGACTCCATGTTTAACCCAAAATTGGCATTTGAAAGGGTTTAAGGAGATGCGATACAATCTGCACTTATCAAACACTTTTTGTAAGCATGATAGATGTTCTTTCCAAGAGGAATAAACACAAAGTTCATCTAAGAAAGCTTCGCAAAACTCCCACAAATATTCTCTAAAAGTAGTGTTTATTAATCTTTGAAAGGTAGCAGGGGCATTGGTTAAGCCAAAAGCCATTACACGAAATGCCAACACTCCAAATTTGGTTATAAAGGTTGTTTTAGCTTGGTCCTCTAGCACAATTGTGATTTGATTGTAGCCAGAGTACCCATCTAAAAAGCTATAAGCTTCCTTCCCTACAACTCTTTCAAACACATGTTCTGATTATGGAAAGGGGTAATAGTCCCTCCTAGTGGCGGCATTGACCTTCTTGAGATCCACGCACACTCTGAGTTTCCCATTCTTTTTTGGCACAATCACTATCAAAGAAACCCATTCTGAGTGCTCAATAGGATATATGAATCCACATTTCATAAGCTTTTCAATCTCTTCTTAAACGATCTTTGCATATTTAGGATTCATTGGCTGGGGTCGTTGCTGAACTGGTTTAGCCATGCTATTCATGGAGATTGTGTGTTGCACCATGGAAGGTGGAACACCTTTCATATCATGATATGTCCAAGAACATATATCCCCAAATTCCTTGAGGAGTTCTTTAAGTACACACTCCTCAGTCTCTGTCAGATCTTGGGCAATGAAAATAGGTTTGGACTCTTCTCCTGGGTCTGCTAACTCTATTTCCTTAACAATAGTTGGACCATCATAAACTCCATTGCTTCCATCGATAGGTTTTCTTTGAGCCTTTGTATACACAACCTTACGTTCCTCTGTGGTGTAGGATTTGAAATGTTCAAGTACATGGTGTAAGTCTATGGGGTCGTGTTGCTCTGTGGACTGTGAATTCACTTCTGATTCCTTTTTTTGTTGAGCTAACTCTCGAGTTTGTCGTCTCCTTACGGTATGGCTCAACTTTGGCTTCTCTGTAGCCTCTAGCCATGCGATGTCAATGGGTTGTGACTACACCACATTTGCTCGATATCGTCGCCTCTTATATCTCTTAATCTTCTTGTCTAATTTTTTATTACGGTAGATCTCTAATAAAGAGTCACTAGATGAATCGCTACTTGTGTCTTCTGCTCCCTTGGATAGATTGTCATCTAGGATACCACTGGGCCCTGAATGGTTTGTCCCCACATTTGCACTAAGATTTAATTCAAATTCTTCGTCCTCAAAGTTAATTTCCATTGATGATTCTGACCCCAAATCGTGTGGGCTATAGTCTTGTGAGATGCTACTGGTCCCAATGCCGGTCAAACCTTCATCTTGTAGGACATCAAAAGCTATATGCATTGCTTCTAACATATTTAAGGGTACGAGTGGTGGCATTTCATCCCCCTCAGGTGTTACCCAGGTCATCCCCCTATTTTCCCAAGTGTCTATGGTTGCTTCTAGGTGGACCCAATCCACATTGTCAGACTCAGTCATCCCAGGTAGTACATCCATATAAGCAGAATCTTCCCCAACATCAGTGTCCACTTTATGTGTAACAATACTGAAATGGAGCTGAGTGAAGTGTGGTGTCAGATCTATGATCAATTATAAATTTTTTTCCTAAAGGATGTGCTCGACCAGTTACAAGATCTAGTCAAAAAATAGAGTCCTAGAACAACAAGTAGATATGGTTTTTAGACCAATCATGCACCATTTTTGGTTCCCTCATGAAAGGACTTCTTAAGATCATCTCAGATTCCAAGTGTGGTTGGAGAAATCCATCACAATGAAGGTATTTCTTATTTTATGTCCAAAGACCTTGATCTTGAGATCTTCTAGCATCCCAATAGATTTAACAATAGACCCATTGGCCATATTTACTACTATGGTTGTGGTCCCAAGGTGAGGTCTTCCCATAGTTTCCCAACAATTTTTAGTCACAATGCTAACTCCAACACCACCATCAAGGATTTAATTCACAGTTAATCCCTTGGTAGTGATTGGTATGGTTGCATTGGATTCATCACCCTCAACAGGGTTCTCATCTAGGTTGGGTTGTGGATCTAAGGGTTACTCCTCTATTGGCATCTCCCTAGCTCTATCCATCTGTGCAAATTGTGGTAGCATGACCTTCAGTTCTACATTGAGGAAAGCTCGAAGAGCTAAGAATCGCTCAGGGTCTCTATATAGTTTTGACATGTTGGTGGTTCTAACTTTTGAAGCCATGAATCGATTTGGCAATATTTAAAGGCACCTTTTGGATTCAGTCCCTTGACGTGGGAAATATGGGATCTCCATTTCTTTGATAGGGTCAAGTAGTCCCTCTGTAAACATTCCTTCCAACAAGAAGTGAGTATGCCCACTTTCCCATGACTTTAAGTCACTTTCTTCTTGGATGACACTTGGTATGGCTAGGGGTCTATGGACTTTGTGAGGTTGTTGCTGCGTAGGGAACAATGTGTCTGTAATCTGGATCTGCACAAGCCTGGCTCTAGATCCCTTTGGGTATCTTCTACCAAACACCTTAATTGCTTGTCTCGCTCAATCTTCTCTGTAGGGTTTGGGTAAGTTCTTATCTTCTTCTTGGGTCTTGGCCATTGTGGCTCATGACGATCTTCCTTGTTGGTTTCTTTCTTAGTGGTCATTTTGGTCTCCATGGTTTCACCTGAATCAGAATCCTCTTCAGCGTCGTTCATATATACGGGGTCACCAGTCCCTATGTTTGTCTTTGAACTGGGGTCTAACTTCGCTGCTTTTTACAATCTCTTCCTTCGTGTTTTCTTCTTCTTCTGAGATTGGGCAATTGATGCCGTGTCTCTTTCCTCAAGAATATAATTTTGTTTTTGGAGCATCAATTGTGTAAATATGTTTACTGGTACCACAAGTATACTTTGTGATGGCTCCTTGGTAACCTCAATCAAGTTTGATGGCGTGATCTTTGGTGCATTTGGATTATTCGGATATTGGGCAATCAAATGATCTATGCTACATCGATTACACATGAGTATCGGCATTGTAGACGTGCTCGCTTGATTGGTTTGCATTAGTGTGGTGCTCTTTTGTAGCCTAATAGGACACTCGGTCACACGATGTGGACCTCCACACTCATAGTATTGAAGAGGTGGTCTCTTGGCAGTGTAATTGATATTTTAGCCTCTTGCAGCAAGAGCAGCTACTTGATAGACAGGTTTGACTTGTCCCCAATAGTCCTTCATATAGTATTGTGGACTTTCTTCAAGTGCATCAATCCCATAGGCAATATTAGGGTCTATATCTTCCTAACAACCTTCCAAGCAAGCAATAGATGACTCATAACCCACTTGATTCACAGAGGTGATTCTCAGATGTGGTGGTTGCGGTCCTAGTAGTGGAGGTGGTAAGGGTCTTGTTTGAACAACATTTTGGGCCCTAGGGACCATGTGTTGTGATCTTTGTTCAAGATGTGGGGCCGGCATCAATGCAGGCACTCGAGGTGTGTCTATCCATGCTAAGGTTGGTCTATTGGCCATAGCGTGCTTAAGTACTATTCAATCCTTAGCTTGAAGTCCATACCTCCCAAAGTGACAGGGCATTGGTAATGTGTGTGCTAGTCTCCATCCAACCGTGCTATCTTATAGCCCCCCCCCCCCCCCCCTAGCGTACACATTGTCCGGCCATGCCGATGGCCTTGCCCATAGGACCCATGTCCTTACATTACCCCCCCCCTTGGAGAATCGTTTTAATCCTTGAAAACGAACGTAGGAAAACGTTTCTCAAGTGCGGAGACATTCTCCCATGTATAACCTTCTTCATGTCTATCTATCCATTTTACCAACACCTATCGTCTGACATGATGTCTGGTGCGAAGCTCATGAGAATCCAAAATCTTTTCGGGCTCATGAGGAATGCTTGGCGGTGCAATAAGGTCAACCAACACACCTTTGTCAATGACATTATCATTCTGTCCTAGCTGTTTTCGTAAATGGCTAACATGAAAAAGAGGATGAACTCGTGAGTGATGTGGAAGATCTAACTTATAGGCCACTTGACCTATACATTTGAGAATGGTAAATGATCGACAATAGCGTGGTGAAATTTTAGCACCTTTTTCCATCTTCAGACTTTCTGCATGCTCCAAAAACCTTGTCTCCTTCTTCGAAAGTAACAAACGTTGATGCTCATCTGCGTACTTCTTATATCGATCTTGAGCTTGCTTAACATTCTGTCGAGCAACTCATGTCAAAATGGTCTTGGAGAAAAACCTTTGCTTGTTGTATCTTCTCCTTAGCCAACCCCACCGTAACGAGTGATCTAGGTTGAAATCCATACAAAAGCATAAATGGACTAAACCCTATAGTCACATGCCTTGAACTATTATAAGCAAATTCCAATATAGGTAAGTAGTCTTCCCAATTGGTTTGCTTCTTGCTAACGTATGCTCGTAGCATATCCTCTAGAACTTGATTAACTCTTTATGTTTGACCATCCGTTTCTGGATGATCAGCCGTACTTAGATTAAGTTTAGTTTCCAAATTTTGCAACACAGCTCTCCAGAAGTGATTATCGAACTTTCATTCTTTGTCACTAATGATACTAGCTGGAAGACCGTAGAGTTTATAGATATGCTCTAGAAATAGCCGTGCTAATTCCGATGTCTTAACCATAGTCTTAGTGGGAATGAACCGACCCATCTTTGTGACACGGTCTAGAATTACGCAAATGGCATCATGGCCACGATTTGTAGTAGGTAGTCCTACTACAAAATCCATAGAGATACTCTCCCACTTACCTTGTGGAATCTCTAAAGGATGTAAAAGTCCACCTATCTTGAGGCGCTCTGCCTTATTAACTTGGCACTGTTGGCAGTTTAGTGCGTACTCTTGAACATCATGATGTAAGCTCGACCAATAAAATTGTTGTCGAACTAAGGCATACGTCTTATGGATACGTGGATGACCAGCACTTGGACTATCGTGACACTCAAATAAGATTTGGCGCCTAGTGTCTGAGTCCTTTGGCACACATACTCTACCTTTGTGGAGTAAGTAGCCATCATCAATGGAAAAATTATTCCATTGCTTAAGCTCTTCCTGAGTAGGGGTGGAGCTCTGTGTGTTGGAGTTTCTATCTGCGCGTGTAGAGACATGTTGATCTGGCTATTCAGAGACATGTGAGTGTGAGGGATCCCTTTTTAAAACTGCAATTCACACTTTAGCATATGATTGATCTCGTGCACACTTGCCATGTAATGACTCCAAAAATCCACTCTTTAGTTTTGTGAAAGCAAGTGAATTCATCTGAGGCATCCGACTTAGTGCATCCTCCACTACATTATATTACCCCTTGCGATATCTTAGCTTACAATCATAATCTTGAAGGATTTTTGTGCATCTAGCTTTATGGCCCTTCAAGTCTTTTTTGAGTAGTAAACCATTTGATACTCTCATGGTCAAAAACTACTTCAAACTCGGCACCATATAAATAGTGTCGCCACTTTTGTAAAGCGTGCATTATGGCATAGAGCTCTCTCTCATAGATAGAATAATTTTGTTGAGCTCTAACTATTTTTTTCCAAAGGCTATAGGTCTTCCCATCACGAGAAGTACCGCAACAATGGCTTTATCACTAGCATCAGTCTCTACCACAAACGGCTTAAGTGGGTCGACGATTGCTAGGATGGGAGCAATGGCTATAGCTACCTTGAGGTGTTCGAAACTGCGTTTTTGGGCTTCTTCCCAAGAAAAGGTCTTACCTTTTTCTTTCAGGTTATCTGTCATAGGAACAATGATTTTTGCATAGTCATGGATATACTGTCGATAAAATCCAGCCATGCCTAAAAATATTTGAAGCTTTCCCTAACTGTAAATGAGAATATCATCAAGAAAAACCACAAAAAAATTTCCAAGATAGGGACATAAGATACTATCCATGAGTGTCATAAATGTTGCTGGAGCATTGGTTAAAAATTCAAAATTCAAAAAGGTATAACCAAAAATTCAAAATTCCCTAACCGTGTTCTAAAGGAAGTTTTGGAGATATCTTGTAGTAGAATACTTACCTGGTGGTATCCTAAACGAAGATCTATCTTTGTATAGTATCTTGCTCTGTGGAGTTGATCAAACAACTCATCCACTCGAGGCAGAGGATACTTGGTTATCGCATTTAATCCGCGATAATCTACGCACATGCGCATAGTACCATCTTTCTTTTTTACCAATAGAATTGGTGATGTCCAATGCAAAGTGCTAGGTCTAATGAAACCACGAGCAAGGTAGTCAGCCAACTGACTCTCAACCTCCTTGGCTTCTTTAGCACTCATACGATAAGGTGGTTTACTCACCGGTTTAGTGCCTGGCAAGACATCTATGCCATGCGGCACATCACGTGTAGGGGGTAAAACCGGTGGTAAATCACTTGAGAACACATCACTATACTCCGTGAGTAAGTGAGTCATCTTTTGCCGTGTCCCATAATTTTTTATCATTCCTAGAATAATATTTAGGAGATGAATCTAATGTAAGGCGTTGCACCGTGTGCATGGCCTTTTCTTTGCCTTGCAAAAGAGGACAATTTTTCTTGTTATGGTGGTCCGAAAGACATCTAAAACACAAATTGTGTTTCTTTGCATGCTCAAAATCAGCAAAGAGACCCATGCAGAGTATCCCGTGATTGCTTAGGCTTCTTAGCCTCTTGTGGGCATGGAGAGGTAGATTGTCTCTTATTTCTCTTGGAACGTGTGGGAGATCTACCTCGCCATTGGCTCTTAGCCACATTGCTCTTAGCAAAAGTATTCTTAGAGTAGGGAACATTTCCTTTTTTCTCTTAGTCATCATCATATCTTTGTGCATGACTAATGGCTTCTTCCAAATTTTTTGGATGTTGGGTCTTGACATGAAGACAACATTCTTTGTCAAGACCCCTATTAAAACCCTGTATCTTTTGGAATTCATCTAGAAGTTCTAAATATGATTTTCTGATACTTTGAAAGGTACTATGTCAAAGAGAGGCCAGACATGGGGCATGCATCCCATGCTAACCAATTCTTATCTTCTTCATTGGCATCCAAAAACTCTTTGGAGAAAGAAGCTTGAAACGCATCCCAAGACGGAGGACGAGCATCTATTGGAAATGTCATCCAGCACTTATAGGCCTTGCCATTAAGAGATAGACTTGTTTCAACAGCTGTCTTTATATTTGGGGTGTGTCTCAATCTATGAATATCACTCCATTTGTGTAAGAACGTATTGATCGCATCCTTTTTGCGATCACGCTCTTCCCCGTGAATCTCGGGAATGGTGATATTCTTAAGTAATGCATTGCTACCTTCTCCATCTTCTGCAGCACTTGTCTCTTGGACTCCTTGAGTCGTGCGAGCTTGGTTTCCTTGAACCGTGCTAGAGGTGGTAATGTGTGTGCTAGTCTCCACCCAGCCGTGCTATCTTATAGCCTACCCCTAGCGTACACACTGTCCGGCCATGCTGGTGGCCTTTCCCATAGGACCCATGTCCTTACATTACCCCCCCCCCCCCCCCCCCCCCCCCCCTTGGAGAATCGTTTTGGTCCTCGAAAACGAACGTAGGAAAATGTTTCTTAAGTGCGGAGACATTCTCCCATGTAGAACCTTCTTCACATCTATCTAGCCATTTTACCAACATATATCGTCTGACATAATGTCTGGTGCGAAGCTCATGAGAATCCAAAATCTTTTTGGGCTCATGAGGAATGCTTGGCAGTGCGATAAGGTCAACCAACACACCTGTGTCGATGACATTATCATTTTTTCCTACATGTTTTCGTAAATGGCTAACATGAAAAATAGGATAAACTCGTGAGTGCTCTGGAAGAGCTAACTTTTAGGCCACTTGACCTATACGTTTAAGAATGGTAAACGGTCCACAATAGCGTGGTGACAGTTTAGCAACTTTTCCCATCTTTAGACTTTCTGAATGCTCCGGAACTTTGAGGAAAACCTTGTCTCCTTCTTGGAAAGTAGCAAGACGTGGATGCTCATCTGCATACTTCTTATATCGATATTGAGCTTGCTTAACATTCTGTCGAGCAACTCAAAGCATGTCAAAATGGTCTTGGAGAAAATCCTTCACGTGTTGTATCTTCTCCTTAGCCAACCCCACTGTAACGGGTGATCTAGGTTGAAATCCATACAAAAGCATAAATGGATTAAACCCTATAGTCACATGCTTTGAATATTATAAGTAAATTCCAATATAGGTAAGTAGTCTTCCCAATTGGTTTGCTTCTTGCTAACGTATGCTCGTAGCATATCCTCTAGCACTTAATTAACTCTTTCTATTTGACCATCCATTTCTGGAGGATCAGCCGTATATAGATTAAGTTTAGTTTTCAATTTTTGGAACACAGCTCTCCAGAAGTGATTATCGAACTTTCGATCTCTGTCACTAATGATACTAGCTAGAAGACCGTAGAGTTTATATATATGCTCTACAAGTAGCCATGCTAATTCTGGTGTCTTAACCGTAGTCTTAGTGGGAATGAATCGACCCATCTTTGTGAGATGGTCTACAATTACCCAAATGGCATCATGGCCACAATTTGTAGTAGGTAGTCCTACTACAAAATCCATAGAGATACTCTCCCACTTACCTTGTGGAATCTCTAAAGGATGTAAAAGGACACCTACCTTGAGGCACTCTGCCTTATTCACTTGGCACTGTTGGCAGTTTAGTACGTACTCTTGAACATCATGATGTAAGCTCGACCAATAAAATTGATGTCGAACTAAGGCATACGTCTTATGGATACCTGGATGACCAGCACTTGGACTATCGTGACACTCAAATAAGATTTGGCGCCTAGTGTCTGAGTCCTTTGGCACACATACTCTACCTTTGTGGAGTAAGTAGCCATCATCAATGGAAAAATTCTTCCATTGCTTAAGCTCTTCCTAAGTAGGGGTGGAGCTCTGTGTGTTGGAGTTTCTATCTGCGCGTGTAGAGACATGTTGATCTAGCTGTTCAGAGACATGTGAGTGTGAGGGATCCCTTTTTAAAACTGCGCTTCACACTTTAGCATATGATTGATCTCGTGCACACTTGCCATGTAATGACTCCAAAAAACCACTCTTTAATTTTGTGAAAGCAAGTGAATTAATCTGAGGCATCTGACTTAGTGCATCCGCTACTACATTATATCGCCCCTTGCGATATCGTAGCTTACAATCATAATCTTGAAGGATTTCTGCCCACCTAGCTTTATGGCCCTTCAAGTATGTTTGAGTAGTAAACCATTTGATACTCTCATGGTCAAAAACTACTTCAAACTCAGCACCATATAAATAGTGTCGCCACTTTTGTAAAGCGTGAATTATGGCATAGAGCTCTCTCTCATAGACAAAATAATTATGTTGAGCTCTATCTAACTTTTTACTTTCAAAGGCTCTAGGTCTTCCCTCCTGGAGAAGTACCGCACCGATGGCTTAATCACTAGCATCAGTGTCTACCACAAACGGCTTAAGTGAGTCGACCATTGCTAGGATGGGAGCAGTGGCTATAGCTACCTTGACCTGTTCGAAACTTCGTTTTTGGGCTTCTTCCCAAGAAAAGGTCTTACCTTTTTCTTTAAGTTGATCCGTCATAGGAACAATGATTTTGGCATAGTCACGGATATACTGTCGATAAAATCCAGCCATGCCTAAAAATACTTAAAGCTCCTCAACCATGTTGGGATGTGGCCATCGAAGAATGGCAGCGACCTTGTCAGTGTCCATCTTGATGCTAGAATAAGAGATCACATGACCAAGGTAATGTATCTATGTTTTAAAGAAATTGCACTTTCTTTGCTTAGCATATAGTGCGTGAGCTCGTAGCTGTTCAAACACTAATCGTAAGTGTTCTATGTGTTCATCTTCAGTCTTACTATCAATGAGAATATCATCAAGGAAAGCCACAAAAAATTTTCCAAGATAGGGACGTAAGACACTATCCATGAGTGTCATAAATGTAGCTGGAGCATTGGTTAGACCAAAAGGTATAACCAAAAATTCAAAATGCCCAAACCGTGTTCTAAAGGTAGTTTTGGAGATATCTTGCAGTATACGTACCTGGTGGTATCTTGAACGAAGATCTATCTTTGTATAGTATCTTGCCCTGTGGAGTTAATCAAACAACTCATCCACTCGCGGCAGAGGATACTTGTTCTTGATGGTTATCGCATTTAATCCACGATAATCTACGCACATGCGTATAGTACCATCTTTCTTTTTTACCAATAGAATAGGTGATGTCCAAGGCAAATTGCTAGGTCTAATGAAACCACGAGCAAGGTAGTTAGCCAACTGACTCTCAACCTCCTTGGCTTCTTTAGCACTCATACGATAAGGTGGTTTACTCACCGGTTTAGTGCCTAGCAAGACATCTATGCCATGTTGTAGATCACGTGTAGGGGATAAACCCAGTGGTAAATCACTTGAGAACACATCACTATACTCCGTGAGTAAGTGAGTCATCTTTTGTCGTGCAAAAGGAGAAAGTAAACTAGAGTTATGCTGGGATGGAGAATCTTGTAATTCCTATAATGTTTGTTTTACAACAGTTCCACGTTGCTCTATAGAAGTAAAAAGAATTCACCGCACTTTGCTCTTGAGAATTCACAAGACTTGGAGACAAGCAGTAACACAAAAAGACTTCATCTACTAAATTTTCTTTCTACAAAATAGAAAGCTCAGATGTACATATAAGAGGTGCAGATGGTATATTTTTCTCACCAAGAAAAAGAACATGTTTACCATTGGCCATAAAGGATAAGGATTTGTGTTCATAACTAGTGTGCAATGTGTTTCCTAAACCATGCAGCCACTCCCGTCCTAAAACTACATCATCACGGTCCATGTTCATAACTTGGAAGTCAAGGGTCATCGTATGATCTTGAACAATAAGCTCAACCCCTTGAACTACCATGTCCCATACTTTTTTATCATTCCCAGACATCTGCTCCACCACATACTTGTGAGAGCAGGGAGTCTGTGTAAGCTTCAATTTCTTAACTAGCTTATAGTTCACGAAGTTATGAGTTTCACCATCATCCACAAAAATACGAACACGTTTCTGTTAATAGTGCCATGCATGCGAATCAAATCGTGGGGGCCAAAGGTGGGCTGCCACATTGAAGCAGGCACACAACACTTGTGCTTTTCTTCCATATGAAGAACCTCTATAGCACAATATTTAGGAGATGAATCTAATGTGACCTTTTCTTTGCCTTACAAACGAGGACAATCTTTCTTGTTATGTTGGTCCGAAAGACATCTTAAACACAAATTGTGTTTCTTTGCACGCTCAAAATCAGCAGTGCCGAGAGACTCACGCGGAGTATCTTGTGATTGCTTAGGCTTCTTAGCCTCTTGTGGGCGTGGAGAGGTAGATTGTCTCCTATTCCTCTTGAAACATGTGGGAGATCTACCTCGCCATTGGCTCTTAGCCACATTGCTCTTAGAAAACGTATTCTTAGAGTAGGGAACATTTCCTTTTCTCTCTTGGTCATCATCATATCTTTGTGCATGACTAATGGTTTCTTCCAAGGTTTTTGGATGTTGGGTCTTGACATGAAGACGATAGTCTTTGTCAAGACCCCTATTAAAACCCCATATCTTTTGGAATTCATCTAGACCTTCTAATTTTAATATGATTTCCCAATACTTTGAAAGGTATTGTGTGAGAGAGAGAGGCTAGACATGCGGCATGCATCCCACGCTAACCAATTCTTATCTTCTTCATTGGAGTCCAAAAACTCTTTGGAGAAAGAAGCTTGAAACGTAGCCCAAGACGGAGGACGAGCATCTATTGGAAATGTCATCCACCACTTATAGGCCTTGCCTTTAAGAGATAGACTTGTTTCCACAGCCGTCTTTATATCCGGAGTGTGTCTCAATCCTTGTTGCGATCACGCTCTTCCCCGTGAAACTCAAGAATGGTGATATTCTAAGTAATGCATTGCTACCTTCTGCATCTTCTACAGAACTTGTCTCTTGGACTCCTTGAGTCGTGCGAGCTTGGTTCCCTTGAACCATGCCACTTGTGGCTCCTGGAGTTGTTTGTGAATTCATAAATTTCACAAGTAACTCTGTAAGATTGGTAACATTTGCATTGAGTGCAGAGAGGTTGCTTTCAAGTATGCTTTGGTGATGTTCCAAAGTCTTGAAAGAAGCCATATCTGCAAGCCCATGATCTCCTAGATCATCATCATCATGCATATTAGTGTCAACAGCACCCGTGGTGCTCCGATTTTGATCTACGTGCTCAAAATCAAACGTGTGTGTAGGTGGGATATCCTCACTAGCCATGGGAAACACACACTAATGCAAAGAGAGAAAAAGAAATGACAACTTGTATCTTGAGAAATTGAAGTCTTTGTGTTTTGTATGCTCCACGATTTGCGTTGCATGCGAACCTCGTCTTGCAAGAATTTGAGCGCTTCACTTGTCGTTCCTTGTAAGAACACCTTTGATGATTCTTCACAAAACTCGTCATTTTTGTTAAGGCTTTTCTTCACTTTGAAGCTACCTCTTTGAGGAAAAAAGAATTTTTGGAGGAAAACTTGCCTTCCTCCAAGAAGTGAAAAGGAAGGGTAAAGCTACTTCCTTGAAGTTTGAAGCTTTCCCTTTCCTTCTAGTTTTCCTTTCAACACAAGTAGACTATCTTTCCTGGTTATACACAACAAGGGCCAATAGCTTGATGGTAAAGTGTTGGCCTCTTACCCTCATGAGGTGGGTTCAACCCTCCTTCATGCAAGGGTTAAGTGGGCCTTTCTACAAGTGTAGCCAACGTTGCCAACGGAAGCCTTTGGAGCCTCAGTGTTGTTGAGTTGCCGGTCAAGTTTTCCTTGGTCGCCCGACTTAGTTGTATGTTATGAAGGGCGTAGATGGGGCGGCCACGGTTGTCTTGTGCTTGTCTTCTTTTTGCTACTATCGCTACCTGCGGAACGTGGGAGAGAAGCAGGGCGTCGCACGCACATGCAAGCCGCTTTTAGCCTCCTCCCAAAAATAGCTCGGTTACCAATGAAAGGGCGGTGGTAATGTGTGTGCTAGTCTCCACCTAACCGTGCTATCTTATAGCCTCCCCCTAGCGTACACCCATGTCCTGCCTGTCTTCTTTTTGCTACTCTCGCTGTCTGCAAAACGTACGAGAGAAGCAGGGTGTCGCAACCAAAAATAGCTCGGATACCAGTGAAAGGGCGGTGGTAATGCGTGTGCTAGTCTCCACCCAACCATGCTATCTTATAACCTCCCCCTAGTGTACATCCATGTCCCTCTCTGTCTTCTTTTTGCTACAGTCGCTGTCTGCGGAACGTGGGAAAGAAGCATGGCGTCGCACGCACATGCAAGCCGCTTTTAGACTCCTCCCAAAAATAGCTCGGATATTAGTGAAAAGGCGGTGGTAATGTGTGTGCTAGTCTCCACCCAACCGTGCTATCATATAACCTCCCCCTAGCGTAGGGGGAGGTTATATGATAGCACGGTGGTAATGCGTGTGCTAGTCTCCACCCAACCGTGCTATCATATAACCTCCCCCTAGCGTAGGGGGAGGTTATATGATAGCACGGTTGGGTGGAGAGTAGCACACGCATTACCACCGCCCTTTCACTGGTATCCGAGCTATTTTTGGGAGGAGTCTAAAAGCGGCTTGCATGTGCGTGCGACACCCTGCTTCTCTCCCACGTTTCGCAGACAATGACTATAGCAAAAAGAAGACAAGCATAGTTTTCTGTGCGAGCAGCGCGTGGATAGACAGCGACAGCCGACCGCAGTTGCCCCGTCTACGCCCTCCACAGTGCACAACTAAGGTGGGCGACCGAGGCAAACTCGACGGCACCGAGGCTCCAAAGGTTTCCGTTGGCACCAGTGGTTGCACGCGTAGGAAGGCCCGCTTCACCCTTGCATGAAGCACGGTTGGACCCCCCCATGAGGGTAAGAATCCTTCGGAGCCTTGGTGCCGTCGAGTTCCCGGTCGAGTTTGCCTTTGCGCTATGGAGGGCCTAGGTGGGGCGTCCGCGGTCGGCTATTGCTGTCTGTCCACGCGCTGCTCGCACAGGAAACTGTGCCTGACTTCTTTTTGTTGCACAACGGAGACGTCGCTGTCTGCGGAACGTGGGAGATAAGCAGGGCATCGCACGCACATGCAAGCAGCTTTTAGCCTCCTCCCAAAAATAGCTCGGATACCAGTGACAGAGCGGTGGTAATGCGTGTGCTAGTCTCCACCTAATCGTGCTATCTTATAGCTTTCCCCTAGCGTACACATTGTCCGACCGTGCCCGTGGCCTTGCCCATAGGACCCATGTCCTTACACACAGGCATTGCAATTACCATTGAATTTGACTCTAAAAGTAGGGCATTCACTAGTACTATGCGTACCATAGCATATTGAGCACCATTGTTGCTCCCTTCTTGGATACATATGATTGTTTTGTGGAGCACGATTGTCTTTAAGACTCTCTTGAAAATAGCTCGGATACCAGTGACAGGGCGGTGCTAATGCGTGTGCTAGTCTCCACCCAACCGTGCTATCTTATAGCCTCCCCCTAGCGTACACATTGTCCGGCCGTGTCGGTGGCGTGGCCCATAGGACCCATGTCCTTACACATAGGCATTGCAATTCCCATTGAATTTGACTCTAAATATAGGGCATTCACTAGTACTATGCGGACCATAGCATACTGAGCACCATTTTTGCTCCCTTCTTGGATACATATGATTGTTTTGTGGAGCACGATTGTCTCTAAGACTTTCTTGAATGCCCTTGGTGGGATCTTCTACAATCATCTCAAATATATTTGGCTCCTTATCAATAGGCTTTAGGGTCATTGGTTGATGCTGCGATGTTCGCGAGCTAGTAGATTTAGGCTCAACAGACACTCTTTCTCCTTGAATCATTAAATTATCCTCCAATTGGATCACATTGCTGGTGACTGCTTCTCAAGTGGTGATACCTCTAATGACTAGGTTATTGTAGATATCCTCATGTCGTAATCTCCTAATGAATCTATCAAGCAATTGATTATTATTGAAGCGCTCATTTAGATTAAAACAAGAATTCAAATGCTTCAAGCAACTAATAAAGTCTCTTACAGACTCTCCTTCCTCTCATTGGCCTTTTTGAAGTTTAGAGGCTACACCCCAAAGCACTTCCTCTCGTATGTATTCTCTCAAGAACAGTCTCCTAAGAGTAGGGTAAATCGTTTTTTCTTCCATCCCTTAGGGTTCTATACCAATCCCGTGCCTTCCCACTTAAGATTAAGCTTAAAGCATTACTCTTATGCAGGTCATTGTGTTTTTTACAGAATTGCATATTTGTTCAAACACTTTGATATGCTTTCTCACATCCTCGTCTCCACTAAATTTTTGTGTGAGCTTGGCTATTTGTATTGTCTTACTTTTAGGTTCTCTTTCAAGCGTGTCATGCATATTCTCAGCAATAGATCGACCTATAGCTTGAGAAAATGTTTCCAGGCCACCTAAACAAGTAGGCACCATGGGTGAAGGCGCTCTAGAGACTACATGTGGACTAGGTATTGGCATTGGGATTGGCACATAGGAAGCCCATGGGTTCCACGTTTGGTACGTGTTGTGTCATCTGGCGGCCTAAAGTTCATACGTGTGGCCTAGGCATAGCAGACGTAGGATGTGACATGTTAATGCTAGCCGGTATGGTCCCATGGAAATAAGAGCTTGGATGTTGTGGTTGTGGAGCATAGGTTGTTGAAACAATGGGAAAGGTAGGAACTACATGAGTACGAGGAGTAAGGACCTATAGGTATATACGATTGGTACACACTTGTAGGTACTGTTGCAAGCATTGACCTACCATGTAGCGGTGCTTTACTAACAAATGAGGTCCATGGCGTGTTTCTTGGCATGCCCATTATTGGGGTAGGCATGGTAGCCGTGGCGTCATCAAGGGAAAGATGAGCTAGACTTGGAAAGGTAAAGCTATCACTTATGGGCTCATATTGCACTGAGACCCTTGGCAAAACAACATATGGAGGATCCATCGGACTTACTGAGGGAGTCTATATTTGTGATAGGGTTGGTTGTTTAGCCCTGTATCCAAGAATCTCATGAGACCCGTTGAAGGCATATGAATCCCCTTGTTCTGTCTCTCTAGCTCAATAACCCTATGGATGACCTCACAAACTCTTTGTTGTTGATCCTCTACACTAGTAGCACCCGTTGTGGATTGTAGGACATCTAACCAACCCACGTGACAGGTGTGACCTATGTATAGGTCGGTTAGTGATTCTGTTTGTAGTTCGTACTCCCAGTTCTCATTTAGGAATGCTCCATCTAGGATTGAGATGCTAGGGGTGTCCTTTGAACTAGATGCAATATGGGTCTCTATGGAATGACCCTTAGTGGTCGCTAATTCAAGAGCACTCGTTTGCTCTCCTAGCAAGGATATTGACATAGGGGCTTTCGCTTTTAACTCTCTTTGTTGCTCCGCCTTGCGTAAGCTCTCCATTTTCTTTCCCTAGCCGCAATGATATATTGCTCAACCTCTTGCACTTCGGCAAGGCTTCTACCATCAGGTAATATAACCTCGGAGGGAAATAGCTCTGAAGAGTAAGGGCGGGCAGTGAATGAATTATTCACGTGTACACTCTCCAAGAGCATGGGGTCTATGTTGGTCATGAATGGAAAATTTACTTCCCCACCTCCTTCATTTACATCGTTAGCTCCATGTTCGGAACGAGTGGCTCTACTAAAGATTCTCTTCAAGTGGCTAAGCACGATCGGCCCGGGCCGTGGATCCATGGCATGCATGTCTTGGCTTGAGCTATCACGATTAGGCATTGGGTAACCCTCCACGAAGTCGTAGTCAGAGGAAGAGTCACTAGACGCAATGTGCGGGTCATGAGTGATACGACCTTGGGTTCCCACTAAGGGCCCGCGTAAGTCGAAGTGCTCGCTAGTTGCTCGGCTTCCAGCACACAACCAGAGCGCAGATGCATGTGCCTTTGGCACCCTACAAGCGTCGGTGAATACCCTCGAAAGTTAATCCTTGATTTTTTCGGAGTTTTGCACCCCGTTTTCACTCGTTTTTTATGTTTTTTAATATCTTTTTACGATCGGTTTTTCGATTAGAGTGTGTGATAGCTTGAAACTAGTGTATCACTCAGGAGATCTTGATGTGCTTTACAGCACAGTGTTCGGTCACCTGAAGCTCCGATGGTGCTCAAAAGGGTTGATTTTTACTTAGGCGTGAGGATAAAATAAGTAAGTCCAACAGGTGACCAAGGCCTAAGCCTGAGCTTGGGCTTGGGCTTGGGCTTGGGGAATGTTCCCAATCCCGGTCCTTTCTTTTAAAGTTTTTTTCTTAATTCTTTTTTTTGGGGATCAGGTCACCGAGGCCACGTGCGCGTGCACACGCACAAGCACACCTAACCTACCTACTTGCAACTAATAGAGCTACTATTACACACTGTTTAACACAATACTACAACAACTAATCAATTAACGGATCTACTTACTACACCTTACAGATCTAACATTATAGATCTAGTACCTTAAATCTAACACCTTATTAACAGAAAACAATACATTGCAACAAAAATCTAACACCTTATTAAAAGAAAACAGTACATAGCAGCAAAAACAAAGTTCACAAATCCTTCTCAACAGCCACACACCTTCTTTCTCTACCTTTCCTACATCTCATATTGCACCACAAAGCAGCATATAGTGTTATTCAAGCTTAGTGAAGGGAATTTCCCCAGCAACGTTGCCAAAAATGTGCACATCTGTCGCTCGTGTCAAAGTAAGGGACTTGTCGTACACTGTGTGGAAGCCACAAATGGCTGCAATCACACAAGAAGATTATTCTAGCAAGCTCAAGAGAGCAAGGGTGTGTCACTCACCACCCTACGCTCGCCTTCGTGGAGGATTGCTCGCCGCAAAGAAGAGGGAGCTACCATCGTGCCGTACTAAACCGCCTCGCCGTCGCAATGCTCTCTCTCTCTCTCTCTCTCTCTCTCTCTCTCTCTCTCTCTCACACACACACACACACACACACACACACACACACATACACACACTCACACACACACACACACATTGCAACCGCCCCGTCGTCGTAATGCTCTCTCTCTCTCTCTCTCTCTCTCTCTCTCTCTCTCTCTCACACACACACACACACACACACACACACACACACACACACACACGCATATATACACACACACAAGGAGATGAAGAAGAAGATGGAGATAGAGCAAGAGCACTCTTCAATTGCACAAATGAGAGAATGTGTGATTTTTAGGTTTAGGTGACTTTTATATGAGCTCGTCCATTCACACTTGGACACCAATGCTTAGCCAACTAACCCTTGAATGTTCTAGTTAGAGTGCGCCTCGCATCGGCGATTACTCTTACCCTTTTCCTATTGGACCGACAAACCCGGCCCATGACTACTAGAAGTGGACACCGGTGGTTAACAAAGTGGAATAACCAAGTTCATTTTGTGGATCAACATTTTCTCTCCCTTGTGCTTAGTCTTTTATCAAATTGTATGCATCAATCATGAATGACTCACTCACACTTTTGCCTCGGATCCTTTCAATTGGTATAAGAGATCCTTTCAATTGGTATAAGAGATTAAATAGGTTGATCTCATCTTCCATATAGCATTATCTTATTTAGGATCACATTCATAGAGCCTTGTTATTTAGGGAATTTTTAGCATGTTATCTTGTGGAGACTTACTAAAGGAGGAGATTAACCTTAGAAGAGCCGGCCCCTTGGAGGTGCACTAACATTAGCAAAGGGAATCCATTACGTTCAAGCTCATATATTTGGAGACTTGGAGATCAAGCTAATCTTTGTGTTGAAAGAGCAATCAGTTCATCCACAGCTCATCCTACCTTAAGCATGCTCAAACCCAAATTGTTACCATATACATGTGGTAGTGATGTGTGTGAACACACTAGGACCGCCGGGGCATTTTTTCCCTCTTTAGGAGGTTTTTTCCCCCGTGCATTGTGTATACGCCCATCACTCTAGGGCTATCTATCTTTCCATTGCACACTAAGTAACATACTCTCTATTGTGTGCCTTGAGCTTCCTTCGTCTTCTCCAAGCTGTGTGTGTTTCTCTGCAACCCTAATTCCAACAATTGGTATCAGAGCAGGTCACGTCCTCCCGGGCTTAGTTGCCAGCTGCTCCAGCACACGTCTGCTCACTTTCTCCGATTTTAGTGAGCTTTGGCGAGCGCTCGCAGGTCAACAAATATTTTGGGAGGGCTCGAAGAGCTAGGTCTGCTCAGAATTTTGATTTGGGCTCATTTCGGCCTCCGTTTCCACTACAGGCAGTACTGCACAGGCTATTTCGTCATTTTGTGCAGATTTTCTGTCAGTACCGTTTTCTGCATAACAGGTGCCTTATAGTCTTCTACGGTTTGTGCTATATAGCACAAGTTGTTCCCGCTCCATTTCTCCTATTTTCGGGCAGTTTTCACATCAGGTGCAGCATTTACCATGGCTGACAACAACAACACAGATGTGTTCAAGATGTTTGCTGCTGAGGACAGGTTGGATGGGGACAACTACCCTATGTGGGCTTATATGATGCAACATGTTCTTGTGTCAAAAGGTGTCTGGAACATTGTGCAGGGCATTGATGTACGTCCTGGTTCTGAAGATGTAGGCGATGTTGAGGATGTTGCAGGTCTTGCTGCAAGGATTGCAGCTGTTAGAGTTGTTTTGCCTACGGCAGAACAAGCTCGTTGGGATGTTAAGGATGCGCAGGCTCATGCATTGATTGCCTTTTCTGTGAAGCGCACCATTATTCCTCACATCCGTTCAGCAAAATCTGCAAAACAGGCTTGGGATATTCTAGCAGGTCTTTATGCAAGCCGCAATGAGGCTAAAATTGCTTTGCTGCGTAAAGAGCTAGAGTCGAAGATTATGCATGAGGAAGATGATATGGACACTTTCCTTGCTAGTAGCAAGGATATCAATGAGCAACTCATTTCTGCAGGTGAAGTCATTTCTGACAGTTCCCTTGTGCAGACTGTTCTTGATGCCTTACCAGATTCCTACCAGACTTTTGCTAGTACTTGGAGACTGATGACCCAAGGAAATCCTGAAGTTGTCAAGTTTGATGCATTATGCACATTGCTGTTACAAGAGTCACTTTCTAGAAAAAACAGGACTAGGCAGCGTGCAGTTGAACAGGCTTTTATTGCTTCTCAAAGAAAGGGTGGTAACAGTAATGCAGCCACTTCTTATGGTTCTGCTGCGAGTGGCAAAAATTCTGTTCCTAATGCTTCTGCTGGCAGCACTTCGTCTGGCAATTCTCGTGATAAGGGCAAAAAGAAGATGCGTTGCCATTATTGTAAAGCCAATGATCACTTGATCAAGTCGTGTCCTAAGTTGAAGGCCAAAGAGGCTAAGAAGAAAGAGGGTGGTTCCACTGCAAATGCTGGGTCCACTACAAATGCAGCCATTGTTGAGTCTTCTGTGAAAGGAGATTGTGATGCTGATGTTGATGCAGAATGGGCTTTTAGCGCAGAGTGCACTTACAATCCTGCTGTCCATGATGCATGCTTGTCAGTTGCTGCAGATTCACATGTGTGGTATTTCGACAGTGGTGCTACAAAGCACATTACCTCACATCGTGAATTGTTTACCTCTCTCGAGTCTGTCCCTCATGGGAATTCAGTCACTTGTGCCAACAACGCCTCTTATCCAGTTCAGGGAGTTGGAAATATTGTGCTCACTGCTGCTAATGGCAGTTCCTTCACACTTGTTGATGCACTTTATGTACCTGGGATCAAGAAGAATCTCTTGTCTGTATCCGCACTTGCTAGACTTGGACTTGTAGTCAAATTTGTGGATGACAAATGTACAGTTCATGATCTCAGTTTTGGTGATGAAATTGTTGCATCTGGGCTTTTGTGCCGTGGGCTGTATAAGCTCACTTTGTATGACAAGTGTGGACAAAATTTTGCAAATGCTGTTGCAGATTCAAGGGCTATTTCAGATGCAAAACTTTGGCATGCACGTTTTGGTCATCTGAATTTTGCCAGTTTGCTGCGTTTGCAGAAATCTGATATGGTTGCTTCTTTGCCGCCTCTTGAAGCACCTATCAAACATGTTTGTGAAGGCTGTATTCTGGGTAAAATGCAGCGTTCTAAGTTTCCAAAGGATGGTTCAGTTAGGGCCACATGCAGGTTGCAACTTGTGCATAGTGATGTTTGTGGGCCCATGCAAACTCCGTCCTTGGGCAATTACCTGTACTTCATGACTTTCATTGATGATTACTCCAGGCATGCATGGGTATTTCCGCTTAAAGCGAAGTCCGAAGTTTTTATGTGCTTCAAACAATTTTTGGCTATGGCTGAAAATGTCTCAAAATGTACTATGGGCACCCTCCGTTCCGATCGAGGGGGGGAGTATATGTCTCATGAATTTAATGCATTTCTGGCTAGTCGTGGGATAAAACACCAATGTACAGTGCCTTATACACCTCAGCAAAATGGTGTTGCTGAGAGGAAAAACAGGTCACTAACGGAAATGGCACGATGTATGGTCAAAAGTCAAGCTTTGCCGCATTCTTTTTGGCTTGAGGCCATCATGTGTGCCACTTATGTACTTAACAGGTGTCCTACGAAAGCTTTGCAGTCTATTACTCCATATGAAGCATGGCATGATAGAAAGCCTTCTATTGAGCACATGCGTGTTTTTGGCTGTTTGGCATATGCTTTGGTGCCACAAGTGCAGCGCAGAAAATTGGATGATAAGGCTGTCAAATGTATTTTTGTTGGTTATAGTGCTGAAAGCAAAGGTTACAGGTTGTATCATCCGCAAACAAAACGTATTCTGGTTTCACGGGATGTAGTGTTTGTGGAAGATTCTGTTCAGCCACTTGCTGTCATGTACTAGAGACAGTAATGTAAGCTCACAGGACATTTATGACACTTTGTTGCCTCTTTTCAGTGGTGGAAATACGAATGTAAGTTCCAATGAGGCAAATGTACAACCTATGGGGGTTTCTGAAAATGTTTTAGAACAGCCTATTACTGATGCAGATGTACATGATGTACTTGATGAGGAAAGGGCTGAAAATGAGCAGGCTAGAGGTATGCCAAAATGGCTGGTGCACACTTTGCGTGACAGTAAATTGGATGCACCTTTATCTAGTCGTACTCGTTCAGGCTCTCGCCATGCATCTTATGCATCAGATTGTTATGCTTTGGCTGTGTCTAGTTTACATGATGTTGAGGAGCCTCTGTCTTTTGATGAAGCACAAAATTCAGAAAATTGGATTGCTGCCATAAAATCAGAATATGATGCACTTATAGAAAATGACACATGGACTTTATGTGATTTGCCTCCTGGCAAAAAGGCCATTGGTACGAAGTGGGTTTACAAGTTGAAACGCAAGCCGGATGGTGAGATCGATCGCCATAAGGCTCAACTTGTTGCAAAGGGTTATGCACAACAAAAAGGCATAGATTATGAAGAGACTTTTGCTCCCACTTGTCGTATGACTACTGTGCGTTTTCTATGTGCATTGGCAGCTCATTTTGGTTGGGATGTACATCAATCAGACATTGTTACTGCTTTCTTGAATGGTGACATATTTGAGGAAGTTTATGTAACGCAGCCTCGCGGTTTTGTCATAAAAGGACAAGAGGACAAAGTGTGCAAATGTAAGAAGGCTTTGTATGGGTTGAAGCAATCTCCTCGTGCTTGGTATGAGAAAGCTGACACTCATTTGGTTAAACGAGGCTTTCGTAACAGTCCAACAGAAAGCACATTGTATGTAAAGCGTGAGGATGATGTATTTCTCATTGTGGTTCTTTATGTTGATGATTTGCTGATCACTGAACCAAATGAGAGACATATTGCTGAATTTAAGGCTGATTTGAATGCTACTTTCAAGATGAAAGATTTGGGGCTGTTGCATCATTACTTGGGTATACAGTTTAAGCAGTGTGCTGGTGGTATTGCCTTGTGTCAGAAAAGTTACATAGAGACATTGCTATGTAAATTTGGACTTGAGGATTGCAAACCTATTGCCACTCCCATGGAAACAGGTTTGAAGTTGAGTCTACATGATGCTGGCGATCCTGCTGATGTCACTCTTTACCAAACTGCTGTTGGTTGCCTCATTTATGTATGCAACACGAGGCCAGATATTCAGTTTGCAGTCTCGCAGGTCAGCAGATTTATGCATAGCCCAGGGTTTAAGCATTGGCAGTCTGTCAAGAGGATTTTCCGCTACCTTAGTGGCACTTTATATCTTGGCTTGTTTTATCCCAAGGGGGGATCATTGCCGCTAGACTTACATGGTTTTTCGGACTCAGATTGGGCTGGTTGTTTTGACACGCGAGTGTCCACAAGTGGTTTTTGTTTCATGCTTGGCAGTTCATGTATATCATGGTTGAGCAAGAAGCAACCTACTGTGGCCACTTCGAGTTGTGAGGCTGAGTACAGGGCAGTCTTCACAGCTACGGTTGAGTGTGTATGGCTCAGACGCCTTATGGCTGACTTGGGTGTTGGACAGGACACTGCCAACACTATCTACACTGACAGTCAGAGCGCATTGGCAGTTGCGAGGAACCCAGTTTTTCATGCTCGCACAAAGCACATTGAGGTGCATTACCACTATGTCAGGGAGAGGCTCTCAGCAGGAGAGATCAGCTTGGCTTATGTGCCAACACAGGACAACCTTGCAGATCTTTTCACAAAGGCATTGTCTCGTGAGAAGCTTGAAGCTTTCCGCAAAGCTTTGGGCTTACTCCCCTTTGTGGACTGATCCTGTCCTCAGGGCATGGCACTTCCCTTTACTCATCTGCCAGCTCTCGTTCATTGCATCACTCCAGGGGGGATTTGTTACCATATACATGTGGTAGTGATGTGTGTGAACACACTAGGACCGCCGGGGCATTTTTTCCCTCTTTAGGAGGTTTTTTCCCCCGTGCATTGTATATACGCCCATCACTCTAGGGCTATCTATCTTTCCATTGCACACTAAGTAACATATACTCTATTGTGTGCCTTGAGCTTCCTTCGTCTTCTCCAAGCTGTGTGTGTTTCTCTGCAACCCTAATTCCAACACAAATTGCCAAGTTGTCGTCATACCTATCAATTGCAATTGTTTCTCAATACTCTGCATTGCACGCATCCACATGCTCGAAACACCCAGGTTGTGCTCACTAAGTGTTTCTCATTGCTCGCCATGCATACAACACTACCTTGATTTGATGCTCCCCATGTGTAGCCTCGTGACAAACCCCTTTAAGCCCCACTCTCTACTGTCGGCACTCCATAACATGCTGCCCCATGCAAGGTTCTCACGTCCTGAGATTACAACCACGTTCCCACCACACATTCAGCTCACCAATGGTCATCAAGTTTCACTTTTGGCTTATTATGATTAAGCCTCGTTCTCCCCAAGCTTATCGTTGTTCTCATTAAGCCTTTTTCCCACTATCTTCTTAATCAATTTTTTGTACTTTAACATCGTTACTAATTAAGGCACAAAATTTTTCTTTTGACTCGCATTAGTTGTTTGAGCTTGCATTAATTAGTAATTTCTTTAATCACCTACGTTTGCATCTCTTTGTACTTGGGTAGACACTACCATAGTAGGGTGATCCTTTCTATAGGTAAGACCCCCATTTTTTGCACTTTTGTGTCACAAAATTTTTGTATATGTCATCCACCGCCACATCATTCTTGTCTAGTACACTGGAACAAGAAACACCACTAAACTTTGTGCCACAAAACTTTGAACCAGATGAAAAAGAAGTAGAAAATGATTTAGAAGAGGCAACCATTGCTTACAAATGTCAAAAACTAAATTGGACACCTCTAGGCAAACTTCAACTCCTTTCCATTAAAGATTGGAAAAAGCACCATCATCTTTTGGTTGTACTACATCGGTGGTGTACATAGTGACTACCACTCTCTTTGGGGAGGTTCTTTTTTTCCTATACCCTATTGTAAACATCTCTATAGTGAAAGGCACTAGATCATATACCCTATTGGCAAACTCTCTAGGGGAGGATATTTTTTACATTTGTATGTGTAGCAAAAAAAGTGTGTCGTGCTCTCTATTGTGGGTTCTCCTCAGTGCAGTATGCATGACACCTCACTCCAACAGAAAGAAAACACAACAAAGCAATGGAACAAACCACTCAAAGGCACAACAACAAACCCAAATCTTAATGGACCTCAACGAGCTCATGGAATCAATACAGAGACTGTGGCTAGTAGCACACTCAGCTCCAAGCCTAGGACTAAAAGGTACAATGGGGGTATCAAGGATCCAATATGTAGGGAGAGTTCAGATGTGTGGTGCTTGATATAAGAAACAAGACTCAAGATGCTAGACCATAGAGAGCAGATGAAGCGTGAGACGAGTAGAACCAACTACACACATATAAAATCATAAAGAGAAAAACGACGGGTAGCAAAATGTCCCTGACAATCTACTTAAGTCTATCTCCAAATTGTGGTGGTGGTGAATTGGGCACGGTGTCCACTAGACTACCACCCGTATCTCTGCGATGTGTCACTATCCAGATGAGAGCCCACCCAATGTGAAACTAAGTCCATTGCAAGTGACATTGTATCCCTCCTACAAGTTGCCCACCACAAAACCACTCACCATGTCGGCAAGATAAAACACTAAAAACCTCTATATAGACCAAGATAATTGAAAGGAGAGAGAGGGAGAGAGAGAGAGAGATATAGAATTATCATCCACGAAGGTCAAATATGACCTATGGGACCAAAAAGCAAAAACGTTACATCTCAGTTAAGGACTGAGGATCCAACGAGAGGTGAACAAAAGGGAAGATAGGATAAACAAAACCAAAAAAACTAAGGGGGGGTAGGTGAGGGGGGCGCCATTTTGGAAGTTCGAAACTCCTGGATAATGGCTTTACCTCCTCGATATACTGCCCATTTTCCAACCGCGCGCGCTTCTCACACCTTTTGTAGTTCTACCTTCTTCTGTTTGAGTTGAGCGGATGTGAGGTCTTCTGCAAATCAGATTTTAGTGTCCTTGAGGAGCCTTCATTGCTCAAGGATTTTGATTCGGTCCGTATTGGTCTTGAAAGTGAAGATCGCATGGTTGGTGCGTTGTTCATGTGTAAGGAAAGTGATTGTGGTTGGATCCCACTCTATCATGTGATTTGTTGCTTGGATGCGAGTAAAGCACTCATGGAACTTGAGGTCTCCCTCTCCTTTCCAATCACTTGGAAGCCCGCTAATGCGAACATTGAGGGCGAGATCCTCTTGTCGTTGTTGTTTGCGTAGCATGGATGCCACACGATCTTCAACTTTGTGGAGAATGACCTCCTATACTTGATTTTTGACCAGTGCCTTTGTGAAGGTGGTTTCTACTTCTTCTTTTGTTTTGGTGAGCTTGGCTTCCATGTGTTCCATTCCTTCCTTCTTGTAGTTCTCCATTGCAGTGAGCCGAGTGCCTTTGTGAAGGTGGTTTCTACTTCTTCTTTTGTTTTGGTGAGCTTGGCTTCCATGTGTTCCATTCCTTCCTTCTTGTAGTTCTCCATTGCAGTGAGCCGAGTCTCAATCACTACGAGCCTTTGTTTCAGCTCGTCATTTTCCTTGTGAAGTTTTTCGACTTCATTCTGAACTCGGATGGTGCTGTCCATTTTGGGAGGCGTTGCCACAATCCCTGCAAAGGTGGCTTTGCTTCGGTATGAGGCCCGAGTAGACACGGTCGTTGTTGGAGGTTGCAGTGGTGGGAATGGACAGAGGCACAAAAATTGGGCGAGAAGGTTGGGCTTACTATCGTGGGTGAACCTTGGCTAGGAGGCAATGGGCAGTGAACCTTGGCAATGGTGGGAGAACAGTCTCTTCAAACACGGGTTGCAACCGACAGACCCACTCTGGCTTGGGCTTAAAATCAATTACAATCGATTGGGGCTACTCTTGCAAACATCCTTGCTTGGGCTTACAGTCATCGATCGGGGCTACTGTCAGAGGAACGCCAAGTCAGGCAGTCAAGGGCGAGTTGTGCCTGTGCGTGTAGAAGGTGAGCTGTGCGGCAAAAGCAGCATCACCAAAATCGGGCGAGAAGGCTGTGCGTGTAGCAGCTCGAGCTTGTTGAGGGGAGGCGGGGTAGGGGAGAGAGAGAGAGAGAGAGAGAGAGAGAGAGAGAGAGAGAGAGAGAGAGAGAGAGAGAGAGAGAGAGAGAGAGAGAGAGAGAGAGAGAGAGAGAGAGAGAGAGAGAGAGAGAGAGAGAGAGAAGAGGGGGGGCGCAAGGGCATAGAGGGTGAGGAGGGGTGGGTAGGGGCAGGAAAGAGAGGGGGGGCAAGTAGGGGAAGGGAGAGAGGGGTGGGTAGGGGTGAAAGGGGGGTTGAGAGAGAGAGAGAGAGAGAGAGAGAGAGAGAGGTGCGATGGTAGGTGGTGGGTAGGGGTGAGTAGAGGGGTAGGTAGGGACTGGGGAAGAGAGTGTCCAAATGGGAGATAAAATCTAGTGGTTGAAGCTTAACTTGACATGTTCTGGGATTTTAAAGAAACATGCCCTTTGTGGCCCTTGCAAGCAATCTCCTATGAAGATTCCAGAAAATAGGTTCTTCAAGCCGTACAATCACTTGTCTTGCCAAAAGTTTTACAAGCCAATATTTTTTCAAATCAATTGACTCTTCTATCTCTTCTAGAACATAGGCCACAACAAATATCATTGGTTGTTCAACATTTTCTAGGAAATAGTGGGAACTTGGTCTAGCAGCATTGGATGATCCTACATCCATGCAGCCAAAGAAGGGCTAGGGCTTGTTAGAGTTGCCCAAGTTTACTTATGTTACTTGATCTCATCTCTTTCTCTCCCTACTCCGTTTTCTGAGTTACTACCCTCTCGATGGTTGTTTTTTCGTGTACGAGGGTCCATATGGACAACTTAGAGGTGTACAAAGATTCTCCATTCTTTATTATCATGTTTAGCATGCTGATTAACGCACATGTGTGGTTATGATCACGTATGGATATAAAAAGCACTTTTTGTTTCATGTCATGTAGACGATAGGAACACTGTTTTGGTCATATCTCCTAGAGACCGTAATGAATCAAGTCAAATCCTATAAACAAAAGATTAACACGTCTTTTTCTTTTTTGCTCTTTGAGGTGTTGTGAAAATTTCGCACGAGTAAAGAGTTATAGTCAAAATTTTGGACCTAGGCTCCTTAAAGAACCACCCGATAGATTCATCGGATGAAAAAACCCACTTAACCAAATAAAAACCTTCATTAAACTTATTGATAAATATATTTAGATCAATGATATCACTTTGTGAGTACGAGTTATTAATCGTTCCTTGTACGGGGTTACCTACGCGTGTAGGGGTGCTACCGAGGGTGAGTACCATATAACTTCGTGACTTAGATGAGTGGTTCACAAATGTTTTATGGTTTTTTTTGGTGAGTTGATTTCAAGATTTTGATGTCCATAAATTTATATAGAGGTGTTCGGTTAGACAACCCAAACCGTACGGGGAAATATGAATTAGGGAGCTTTCTTTATTTGTTATGGTTTGTTGCATAAATCTCTTATGCGCAAGGTGATGTGATAAGGTGCTATTCTATATTATTTATTAGTATGAGCTTGATGTGTTGGTTTGAGGTCAAATACTTTCATTTGCATGTTATGCATGCATCCAAAAATAGCAAAAAGTTGTTATTCGCATATATGTGATGTTATGGCATATGGTTGATCAAAGTGACACAGTTGTTTTGCATCATGGTTAAGTTGATGGATGATGTCATATGATGTATGTAATCTTATAGATGGATATGGATCCCTCATGTGCATATGTATACTATTTTTCACCCTGATCACTTATGCATGGGTAAACATTGTCAAAATGGGGTTTTGAAATAACCTTGAAATGATGGTCGGACTTATTTTATGTATAAAATTTCATGTCTCAAGGGCCATGTATTCGGGCTCAATTTGATTGCAATGAATATGTCAAACTCCAAGTGTGGGAGTTGTTTCCAATGAGGAATACGGTTTATAGTCAAGGGCTACAATCCCTCATGGATTATGGTTATGATTTTGATTGTGAAAGCCGGTGTGGCTCTTGGATATTTTTGGGGGGGGATATGGTTATTCTGTTGAAATACTGCTGATAATTTTTGCCATGGTATGTACTAATGTGGTTTTGCAGGATTGGATGTGCATCACCCTGAGTTGGGTGGAGTGTTCACCCATGTGATGACATTGGATTATGGTTTATGATTTTGAATTGGATCATGAGGTGGTTTTGATGGTTTATGGTGGATATGTAAAGGTATAGTCCCTGTACAGTCTAACTACTTGGAAAAGATTTTTTTTGCATATGGAAGATGCTAATGTGATTGGACTCATGTGCTATGTTTCTCATGGAAGCATCGCAACAAGACTATGAGCACCTACATTGCTAAGCCTTAGATAAAAGAGTCGATGACCTGGGTTCTTAAACGTTCTTTTTTGCTAGGCTCATCTACATGGTTAGTGTGTCAGGGGTTGAATGACCAACACGGCTAACATGTCGAGGATCTTTCCTTGGATTTGCCTAAACACCTGATGCTAGGTATCAAAGAGGTGAAGGTGCCGCAGGAAGCATGTGTGAGTGCAAGTGCGAGAGTAGAGAGAGAGACCTACTGTTGCATGGAGCGCGAAGAAGTGTATATATGGGTTAAGTTAGTAGATGGGTTAGTAGTAAGTGGGATGTTGTCCAGTTGGCCTGAATCGCAACAAACTCCCACTTGAAGGCCAATGCAGCCCAAGTGACCTGGTATGTACAATTGTGAAGCAATATAGTGGCTTCAACCTATACCCATCAACTCACTGCAATGTGTAAGCTGCTCCAAAGCTAAGCCTTTCGTCAAAGCATCTACTGGGTTGTCTTTAGTGTGTACCTTGACCAAATCAATGATCTTTTTGGCCAAGAAATCTCTCACGAGATGATACCTGACTTCAATGTGTTTCGATTTGGAGTGAAACACGGGATTCCTTGCCAATGCGAAAGCACTCTAACTATCACAATATATCACTGGAGTCTCATCAATGCCAATATTTCTGACCAAGCGAGATAACCATATAGCCTCTTTACTTGCATCTGACAATGCAACGTATCGCTTCCGTAGTGGAAGACGACGTACAATCTTGAAGACATGACCTCCAAGATACTGCTGATCCAGCAAATATGAAAACATAGCCAGATGTCGATCTCCTATTGTCGACAGAACCCACATAGTCTGCATCCTTATAACCCATGATGGATGCATCACTATTCTCGAAGCGTAAACACCTGTTGATCGTACCTTTGAGGTACCTAGGAATGTGCTTCAATGCTTCCCAATGCTTGTTGCCAGGATTTTCCATATATCGGCTCACCACTCCCACTGCAAAAGCAATGTCTGGTCTTGTGGCCACCATAGCATACATGAGACTACCCCTGCCAAAGAATATGGTACCTTATCCATTTCTTCTCTCTTTGCATCAGATTTTGGGTGCATCTTCCTTGCTAAGTTTCAAGAATGATTTCCCCCCCTGCATATTGAAACGCTGCAAAACTTTCTCAATGTATGTTTCCTGAGATAACTCAAGAATACGATGTTTGCGATCTCTTTTGATTCGCATGCCAAGAAAGTGTGTAGTATCCCCCAAATCTTTTGTTGCAAAATTGTTGCTAAGTGTTTTCTTCAAGTTGCCAATCTCCGCAATGGATTTCCCAGCTATAAGCATGTCATCAACATACAGAACTAGAATGATCATCAAGCCATCATCTAGCTTTCTTGTGTACAGGCAGTGATCCTCTTCGCTCCTTTTATATCTTTGAGACCTCATACATGCATCAAATTTATGATACCACTACCTTGAACCCTTCTTTAAGCCATAAAGTGCCTTTTTGAGCTTACATAATAGCTCCTCACGAGATGCGTTCACCTGAACAAACCCTTCAGGCTAGTGCATGTAAACATCCTCATCATCCCCATGAAGAAATAATGTCTTCACATCCATTTGGACAAGTTCTATGTCCTCAATTGCTACAAGACCAAGTACGGTTCTAAGTCTTGTCATCTTGACCACATGCGATAAGATTTCATCAAAATTGACTCCCTTTTGCTGTTTGAACCCTTTGGCTACAAGTCTAGCCTTGTAATTTGGATTGGATCACTTGAGGTAAATTTCTTCTTGTAAACTCATTTTCAAGGTAAATCTTTTGCATCATTTGGTAGTTCTACCAAGTCCCAAGTGTCATTAGCCAGAATCGAGTTATACTCAGATTCCATAGCCTGCTCCCACTTCACCACATCATTCGTCATCATGGCTTCTTGGTAGCAGCTTGGCTCACCGCAATCGGTCAACATGATGTAATCAAGACCTGGCTCGGCATGTGGACGAGAGACTCTAGTACACCGTCTCACTCCTTGACCATTGCTATCCGCTCCCTATGGAGCATTGCTAGTGGAAGGCACATCACTAGCCCGCTGAGTTGATTTCACTGTCTCTGAGGCAACATCTTCAAAAGTGACTTTCCGAACCTCTCTTTCCTTGATAGGTTGTTTATACATCTTCGACTCATTGAAGATCACATCTGAACTACGGATGACTCGACAAGATTCCGGGTGCCAGAGACGATATCCTATCTCTCCATCTGCAACATATCCAATGAAAATACATTTGTGTGACTTTGGCTCTAACTTCTGTCGAAGTTGTTTAGGCACGTGAGCATAAGCTTCACAACCAAAAACACGTAGATGGTCATAGTGGGGCTTACGTTTAGATAATAACTCTTCTGGAATCTCATAATTCAATGGCGTACTAGGCGAACAATTTATAATGTGCACTGCGGTCAAGACGGCTTCTGTACAAAAGCCTTGTGTGAGATTTGCCATAGAAAGCATGGCTATGACTCTTTCCTAAATTGTATGATTCATGCGCTTATCAACTCCATTCTAATATGGTGTGTATGGTGCAGTAAATTGCCTTTTAATCCCCCTTTTAGCACAAAAATTGTCAAACTCCTTGGAGACATACTCTCCATGTTGTCAGTCCGCAACCTCTTGAGTTTCTTGCCTGACTGATTCTCAACAAGTGCCAAACATTTTTAAAACACGGGAAGAACTTGATCCTTATGTTTCAAAGGATATGCCTACACCTTTCAAGTAGATTCATCTATGAATGTCACAAAATAGCTAGCCCCCCTTAGAGATTTGGTTGACATAGGACCACAAACATCACTATGTACTAAATCTAGAGGTTCAGCTCGCTTTTGACCCAATGGTAAATGAACGGACCTAGTCTGTTTGCCATAGATACAGTGCTCACAAACAGGAAAGTCAACATAAGACAAGACAGGTAAGTAGCCAAAACAAGTCAGAGTTCTCATTCCTTTTTGGCTAATATGACCTAGCCGGCAATGCCACAACTCAGTAGATGACATCTGGCCTATAGATATGTAATCATGACCAACATCTGACACATGCATGGAATACAAGTTACCATGCTTCTGACCTCTGAGTACAACAAGATTACCTTTGCGTACTATCCACGAACCATTGCCAAATGTGGTGTTGTAGCCCAAATCATCAAGCTGACCAACAGAAATTAAGCTTTTAGTCAACTTGGGCACATGTCTGACATTACAAAAATTAAAGTGCATGCCATTCCTTAGATGCAATTTGAAGTTTCAGACACCCTCAATGTCTAGTTCAAAAGCAGTACCAAGTCTCACTTTGCCACAAGAGTGAGAATAAGTAGAGAACCACTATCTATGTGGTGTCACATGGAAACTCGCACCAGAATCTACTATCCATCTGTGCATCTTTGTAACAAGATCCTCGACAGGTAGGTCTGCTGTGAAGACCAATACACCAGAGGTAAGTGGCATAACAACCGCTGGAAGAGTCTCTACAATAGGAGCATTTGAAGACTCTGGCACATTGATCTCCTCTAACTTTGCTTTGCCCTTGTTTGGATGATCAGACTTAGAAGTGTCACTAGATTGTTTATCCTTCTTGCTTTGCTGCCATTTCCTGCAATCCTTCTTCACATGCCCTTTTTTATGGCAGCGATAGCAATTGACATTACGCATAGAACCATGAGACTTACTACATGAGCCCCCACGTTCCTTGCTTTTGGCACGACTTTGAGTGCGACCCCTCTATCTATCACTACCAACATGCGCATCACCATCCTGCGAATCTCCTCGGTAAAACAGGCTCCCAAGGATGTCATTATACACTAGACCGGTACCAGGTGCTGAGTTGCTAATCGCAGTACAGAACTACATAGCAAGAAGATACATTTGATTTCCTCATCGAAGACCAAACCCTGAGTGGTCAGCTGAGTGAAAATGATATTGAACTCATTAATGTGAGTAGAAATAGTGCCCTCTTTCTTCATACGAAGGTCAAACAGCTTCTTCATCAAGAAAACCTTATTAGTGGCACTTTTGTTCTCGTAACTGGAACACAACTTATCCCATACATCTCTATCAGTCCTTTCTCCAACTATAGTGAAGTACACAGATTCGGACAAATGCAAACGGAGGGTAGATTTGGCCTTAGCATTAAGTTTCTCCCACTCAACATCTTTATACTCTCCCTCTGAGCGCTCCATGATAGGATCTAGCTGGCCTTTTTGTATAAGAACATCTTGAATATTCTCTTTCTAGATAGCAAAATTCGTCCCATTAAATTTTCGGATATTATAAATATCTTTTTCATCACTAGATGACATGGCTACAGCCATAGATGATATGGCAATAAACACTGGTAATTCTGGAAAAAATTCGGCAGAGTTTCCCTAGAAAACCTCACAGAATCTCAATCCAAAACTGTCACAAGAGATTAGTAACGCATCAAAAGTAATGCTCTCAAAGCATAAGACAGGCGCATCAACCACTAACTCTGCATTAAAAGTCAAAAAGTTGACCCAAGACTGCCAACACGGCGTCAAATGCACCTAGCCCTCTCTATACATGTCCTATGGTGAGGCCACAAAAAAGGGGTAGTCCAGCAACCTGTATCACCGAAAGGATCTCAACATTCAAGAATCCCCCAGCTCAAGAAAATCTCACGCTATCGACCCTCACAAAAGGTTATGCAGACAAGAAACCAGCCCAGTCTCAGAAGGGGCCTCCGAACCGAGTCTCAAAAACGGTCAGGACTGCCAGAAACAAGCCAAATTGGCTCCACAAAAGGTACATATGGCTATTTTTGCAACTCAACGTATATCCACTGTCAACAATACCGCAAGTTGTAGTATACCGCTCAAATAGGCGCCAAACAAAATGTGCAAGCAGTAAACAAATCCCTACGAGAAGTAAAACCGCTCTCAAAAGAGGTCAAGCACTATCAAAAGTGCCAAAACAATGCATATGCACATCAAGTACTCCCACTGAAATCTGTGTTGATGTAAAACACTGCAATCTGTAAGAAACCTGGATGTCCTGTATGTATGCAAGAACTTGTGAGGATATGGATGCCTCAAAAATCAATACAATGTCGATGCCGAAAAGTGCTCCTAATCAGCCCATAAACACTATCTCAATAACACATAATAGCCAAAAAACGGCTACATACCATCCAAAAATAGTCTCTGAACAACCTGCACCTGTGTCCTGTACCTGTACCTGTAGTTGTAGCAAAATTGGAGTTGAAAAATACAACTCCTAAAGCGTAGCTCAGATGAAGCTTGCGACTGCACAAATAACTTCGAAAGGGGGGTAAAACCACAGGACACCTACTGAAAACGTTCTCAAAATGTTGAATTTGCCGATGCCAAAATCGGAAAATTGTTTGCACTTTTGAAAGTGCGGGTGCGCGGACGCGAAAACGGCAAGCACAAACCTTGCTCTGATACCAGTTGAAGGTGTCGCGGGAAGCGTGTGCGAGTGCAAGTGTGAGAGAGGAGAGAGAGACCTTCTGTTGTATTAAAGAATAAGTGTATACATGAGTTAAGTTAGTAGATGGGTTAGTAGTAAGTGGGATGTCCAGCCAGTTGGCCTGAATCCCAACAAGAGGAATGGAATATGAACTTGTATGGTTGGTGTTGATTCTCTACTACCTGTGCTGGTATTGGGGATCCTTTCAAATCTCGGGTTCATGAAGGGAGGCTAAGCAACCTTAGCTTATGTTCTGGCTCACTCCCTGTGAAGTGAAATTCTCTTTGTCCATAGTAAAGAGGACATGGATGGGTGGACCAATCAATCCCTACACAGGCTTCGGTGCTCTGCTCTTCATTTATTTATTTTTTGATGTTATGGTATACTCAGATTTTGTTATTGCATTAATTCATGGTTGCCTGTTTCATTTAAATAGGAAATTTAAAGATTCTCTTTTGTCATTCTCATGTGTCTTTGCATACTCTATTTACCTTCCACTCCTCTCTCTCTCTCTCTCTCTCTCTCTCTCTCTCTCTCTCTCTCTCTCTCTCTCTCTCGCAATGTGGTGCACACATATATTCACCTTCCACCTTGCTATTTTCTTGAGTATGCTTTCATTCATATAACTCATTCAAAGATAGCACTAGTTGCTAGGTGCCTCTGGATGCAGTCCATCTCATGGACTAAACTCCATGCTAGGTCAAACAGAAAAACTCCTCCCCTATGCAAATGCTTCCATAAATCTAATGTATATTGAAATTGTATAAAAGTGTAAATTATGTATTTTTCACATAGATCCTTGGGGAGGGATATCTCTCCCTGGTATCAGAGCTTAAGGTTATAAGGACACCTTGAAGCCTGATACTATTCGGATTAGTCATGCATCATGCACTCATTCAGGCATGCTATTTCGCGATGCATCTATGACTAGCATTGATTACTGATACCATTTTGAATTTTCTTCTTCTATGGATATATGTGGTATTGGGTTGCAAAATGAATTGATTGGAAGTGCCATATAAGTATATCAAGGATTTATTTGAATGTTTGTTTTGTAGTTAGCTATGGCTCCTAAGGTGACTTCTCATTACTTTAGCAAAAGGGTAGGAGGTTTTGACAATAGTACGGCTAACTTCTGCCACCTCATAACTAGATCTTGACTTCTAAATAGTTGTCAATGACTACCCATTCCTTAGAAAACTATGGTTTAAAATTCTCCCTCCCACCCACCCTTTTGACTTATTGTGTAGGAAGATTAATGTAATATATTTTCAACCATTTAATATAGGGTTTTAAATTTGACATGATGCAATAATCAATCAATCCTCCTAGAGGAAAGCTGCTAATGCCAATGTCCCAATTGCACCTTAGTCGGCTATCATGACATTGATGCTATGCTTCAAATGTCACAACCTTGAAACTTTAGCAGAGAAGGCAAAGATGTCCAGGCAAGGTTATTGAGGATTGGATTGAGCGCATGGATGCTTACTTTAATTTAGCTCTAGCTCATTTGTCCTCCAAGAACAAGGCTAACATTGCCGAATTCAAACTTGAATAGACGGCCAAGCATTGGTGGAGAGACCATTGTACTGATAATAATGTTGATCCTAATAAAGTAACTTGGGGTTATCTTAAAGCTCAAGTGGAGAAGAACTATCAAAACAAGGTATATCATTCGGACCGCATGTATGAGTTTCTTGATTGTACTCAAGGAACAAGTCATATTATCTACATTTCTTGACGTTATCAAGTATACTCCAACGGGAATGACTCAGGAAGTCAAAATTTCACGATTTGTGCCGGGTTACATATCCTTTGAAGGGTAGACTTTAGAGCTTACGGCTTACAAATTTTGTAGATGTTCTTGATGCGGGTAATGCCATTAAGATCAAAATATCAAATGGTAATAAAAAACCTCGATTAGAGGATGAGACTGCATCTTCACTTTCTTAGACTTGAGAAGCCATGTTACATAGGCGGGCAATAAGAGATTACCTTTGCTTCAATTGTTTTAAGCCTGATCATGTGTCTTGGGATTGTCCATTTAATAATTCAAACATTTGTAAACTTACAAGAAAAAATGATGTTAGAAGTACGGACACTAACATGAACCTCAAAATTCACAGTTTGAACCTCATATGGCACAACAAAACCTTGGATCAAGAGCAAAGACCATCACAGAACTAATGGGAATTTTTGGAGATCAAATCTTTACAAGAAACCAAATAGACCACCTCGTTCAAGAGGGAATCAACAACCTCAAGGAGAAACCCAAGTAAATAGAACTCAAAATGCTCGAGGAGGAGGAAATCCATCCAATGTTTGTGTACATATAACCATTACACATGGAAGGGAAAATTAAGTAGTTTTGGTACCTTCTAGACTTGCTAATGCTCCAACATTATTTTGTACTATCGCAACCAAATTCTTTCCAAGACAGGATCATAACTCAATATTTTAGGAAATAGTCAAATTTGCACTATATTTATAAAAGGTTTGAGACTTACTTATATGATACCTTGAATTTTTCAAGTGTGGAAGGATGTAAGATACCCGATTTTCGGGTCTCTTTTGAAAACAAGAACAATAGATTCCATTATCCGCTTCGTAAAATTTTGGTTCTAAATACTTGTTTGACGTGTTGTAAGGTTTCAAAATGAAAAGCAAAGTCATTTTCACATTCCTGTAGGTCACACGGAGGTTTGATTCAATTTTGGAAAAATGCACCTTTTTAGTTTTCATGTTTTTTGTGCTTTTTTATAGAAACAAGGTCAGATCCTTAATCTACAAGTTCCGGAGATACTATGGTACAATTTTGTAAAAATGTGCTGATGCTTTTCACGATTTTTAGTGGTTTTTAGTGAAAAGCGAGTCCACTTTCTTGTTTTGGTGGACAAGGAAAACCCGGTGTTAAATTTTTTTATTTTTTTCTATTTACGCTATCTTTAGCTTTTTGTGTTTTTTGACGTTTTTGAAAATCAATGTGCTTTTTAGGATGACCTAAATATAAAAATAATCATTTTAGTCACTGATGGGTATAAAAACAACCATTTGTGAAGAAACGAGATTATACGGGATTTTTATGAAAAAAATATTTTTATAAAAAGCGACACTGTAAATATGTCACGGTAGTACAAAAAAGTCATAATTGTGTCGGGGCATTGCGGTGCAGCATAGTCTAGTCACGGTTATATTAGTTGTCGGGATACTATCTAATTAATCAATTTTTATTATAAAATTTCAAGGGGAAGGGGTGAGAGCTGACCACCAAAAGCAGTGTCCTACTTTTAGAAAAGATCCTTAAAGCTTGTAGCTATCCTAGGCCAGAGAGGGGACGCTCAGTTTTGCCTTGTAGAGCAAGCCGGCTTGGTAGAAAACCTATAAACTCCCTATAGTGCTCAGTTTGTAGTGCTCACAGTTGCGTCTACTATCGCACGGCAATATACATGTATTATACGGAGTGGTGTAAGCTCTCTATCACCATCTCCATAAGATCTTTTTTCTCGTTTGCTAGAAGAAGAAGAAGAAGAAAAACTCTCTCTCTCTCTCTCTCTCTCTCTCTCTCTCTCTCTCTCTCTCTCTCTCTCTCTCTCTACTAGGTTACTAAATCTTCCTTTTCACGATGTGTGCACTCTTCAATGACTTCATGGTGGAAACCTCTGTGTGGCTCTCATCACCGCTCTCTTGTGGCAAAGCAAGAAGCCTTTTGACAACTTATAATCACTTCTAAGGCATGTGTGCGCTTCTACTGTATGTGTCGGAGGTTGGGGACTTGCCAAAGACTATGTGTGAGCCACAAATGGCTGCAAGTGCACAACCAAACTATCCTAGTAAGCTCAAAGCGGGCAATGGTGTGTCACTCACCGCTCTATGCTTGTCGCAAAGAAGAGGAAGCCGTTATCTCTGCGCTCAATCACCTTGCTGTCGTCGATGCCGCCGCAATGCTCTCTCTCTCTCTCTCTCTCTCTCTCTCTCTCTCTCTCTCTCTCTCTCTCTCTCTCTCTCTCTCTCTCTCAAGCATACACGTGCGCGCGCGCACACACACACACACACACTCGCGAGCACATGATGGAGAAGAAGGTAGAAGTACAACAAGAGCACTTCTTTAGCATCAAGAATGAGGATTGTAGGTCAAAATGGACCTTTTATATGAATCTAATCCATTCACACATGGGCGTGCACAGTGGTCGAACATAGCAAAAATAATTTAATAATGAGATAAGTGGTGCACCTCTCATTGGCGATCACCTACGCACCTATAGGACCGACAAGCATGGTCCATGACTCAAATAAAGTGATAAGGCATCCTTCAAAGGTGATAGGGTGTCCGTAAGTGGTTAACATGTCCCCCTTCCTAATGTAGATTTCATCCTCGGAAGCTATGAGGTGAAGCTCGTCGATGTGGAAGAGCATCTGAGATTGAATCTCTTTAGCTTTCTTCAAACGCTACAAAATCAACCAAAAATGGCACAGTAATTGCATTCTCATAGAACATATATAATTTAAAATAATATGTAGTGAATAGGCACATAGATTGATTGGTAACAACATATTAAACAAAATTTCAGCAGTAAACATTAAACTGTAATATAATCAAATGTATAAGCACTTGTAAAGGTAAAAAAATAAACAAGTCTAGGGTCGCTAATTTAACGGTCGAGAGGCACTAGGGGTCAACTATTGATACCATGGGAAAGCTTCTCACAATTGTCTCTGGTCAATTAAGTTGTTTAATCGTGAAGACAAAGTATTTCATGTTCGAAGACTGACTAGATACTATACCTAGAAGACCTTCTAGTTAAGCTACGATAAAAGGAATTGCATATAAAATCATCGCTTGAATTATTCCCTTTATTTGACCCCCCAAAGTGTTTTCCACATTGATTCAATTTTTGACGTGTGTGCTTATTCTGTGTGCCTTGGGCTTTTTGCTTTTGAAGGAAAAGTGCCCACATTTGGACTCTCTAGGCTCTAATACCATCGGCAATTCATGTGAGTGAAGTTCCCCCCTTGCATGTTGTAACCATCGTGCTCTGTTCCCCATTGCACCCGTGGCGCTCTGCCATAGCCCTGGTGCAGCTTTGCCCCCGGCACAGAAGCATAAAGGCTGCAGCAGCACCCTCTGCAGAGATGACTCCCAAGAAGAACACTCCCTCAAGGAAGCGCAAAAACCCGACTTAGAGCATGGAGGTGGTACAACAGGCGGTCCCTGCAACAAACACCACAGCACAAGAGACCCCCCCCCCTCGACAGCCACCACACAGCAGACCCTTGCAACACCACATGCGACATAGCAGACGCTTTCAACAACCATGACATAGCAATCCCCTGCAACCAACACGACGTTGCAGACCCCAGCAACAAACACGACCATCGAAACTTCCCTCTCCAAATGCATTTTGTCGGTTGAAAAATATGCTCGAAAAGGTGAGTTCTCCATTGCATTTTGGTTGTGTCTATGCGCCTCATGGCAATGCATGGCCAAAAATCCTATTTTTCAGCATTGGTTGCAAATCATTTTTCTCCATGGCTTTACTTGCAGCATCGATGGAGTATCTGGTACTTTCCAGGTTTTTCTATTTTACATTGCATTTACATGAGGCATATGGACTGAGCATGGAGGGCAAGCTGCACAAGGATTCAACAGACAAGGACCTACCACCTGAACAGTGGGCAACAATGTATGGTTGAAATTGGCGAGAATGACCTCTTGGAAAAATGTTTTTATGAAAGCCATAAAATTTGGGCTAAAAGCCTTATTTTCAATAAAGCATGTGAAAATAATTCTAATGTGAAGAAAATTGACGAGCAGATGAGAAGGGCAGGACTTCCCAACTTCTTGCAGCACCCAAATTGTGAGGTACTTCTTCTTATGGCAAGCAAGGAACCGCCGTGTGTTCAAAGGAGACCTTGATATGGCAAGCTTCGTAGAGATTATACAAGAAAGCAAAGTGTTGATACAGACGCTCGGGTGCAAGAAAAACTCGGACGATTGGTCTAGGGCTACCCATGTTGTGATATCAACAGGAAATAAGTAAACTCTAGAACATTTGTTCCCATACTGTGGTGATAGGCCTCGATAAGAGGCGGTAAGCATCCAACTTGCAATCTTAAGCACCTCAAGGCTCGATCTTGTTGGGGTATAAAGCCCAATGTGGTCGCCCAGGTAAGTGGGCGGGCCGCCAGGTATGTACACATATTCTTTTGTTAAAACCTAATAAGAACTCACTATGCTCTACACATTACAGTAGAGCGAGTTCACCATATTGTCGTGCTCTTCTTCTCACACTCTCTCTCGTGTCGCACTTCCGCTCGTACTCCTTCAACTGGTATCAGAGCTCAGATCGAGGCTCGGGGCAGCATTTGCAGGTAGCCGAAGTCACCTACTTAAATTGGAGTGAGATTCGACAGGCGAAGACACGGCCCTAGAATTTCATTCTGAGGTCATCTCGGCCACCGTTCGGCTTCGACAAAGTTCTGTGCAGGCCATTTTCGACTACGTGGTCTCGGCGAGGGTGCAGATCCGACTCTGCAAATTTGGGGTTTCGGCCTACGACTGCGAGTGTTGAGGATATCTGCACTTCCAGAGTGCTGATTTGTGGATGTCTACACAACGAAGGATGGCTCACAGTTCTTGGAGGCATGTCACATACAACACGGATGCATCTACACACAGACTGTAGGGCGACATCCACTAGTTCATCAGGTAGCTTGTGTTTGCTGCTTCATATTCTAGATTTCATCCTGACATTGCAGGTACTTCCACATGGGATGTATTTTCAGAGATGATGTATGTCTGTTGAGGGTTTGCTGGCTGTGAGTCACGCAGCAAACAACCGCCGCAGCAGTTACAGCATACAGTGGGAAATTTGTGGATGTATGACTTTGTGGGAAGTCTATGTACTATCAGATTTACTGCAGCCTTTGTTGAGGGTCGAGTGAGGTTTTATTGAGCTTAGGTATTCTCGAATGTTGAGATCCTTTCGGTGATACAGGTCTTGGAGCGATCCCTCGAGCACCCTTAGATAGGCAGCTAGGATGTATTGACTGTGAGTTAGACAGTTGGGATTGCATCTTTGCTTTACTGCCGTTGAGGCATTGTCATAGTCTATGCTTACAGGACAGTGACAAGACAGTGAGAGACAGTACAGGTGCAGGACAGGTTTACCCACAGCTTACAGTGTTAGAGAGACAGTGGTTTTTTGAGCTGTTTTTTGGTCTGTTTTTTAGTACACCATAGCCTTTACAAAGGAGACTCTGCCAAAATTTTTGCATAATCTGAAGCTTTCTTGGTTAATTTGACAGGTTGATATTGGTTCATAGGTCAGTTTACAAGGGAAACTCTGCCCAATTTTTCCCAGGAAAGTAAACTACTGTGAAGCGTAGATATGGCTGGATCACAAGACAGTGCTCTTTACAATATCAAGAAGCTGGATGGAACCAATTTCCCATTGTGGAAGAAGCAGATTTGGCACGTGTTGGTACAAAAGAAGCAAATAAAACCTATAAAGCTCAAGGGGATAAAACCACAAGATATGGACGAAGATGAATGGAGCGAAATGGATGAATTGGCACTTTCTACCATTATGCTGACTTTGGCAGAAAGCGTTTACTTCAATGTAGCAGACGAGATGTCGGCTTATGAAGCATGGACAAAGCTGAGTAATCTTTATGAGAAGCAGAGTGCAGCTTCACAGGTATACTTGCTTAAGAAGCTTGTTGACTTGAAGATGAAAGAAGGGACACCTATGTCCAATCATCTGAATGAATTCAACACCATCTACAGTCAGTTGTCAGCTCAAGGTGTCAAGTTTGATGAACCTGTTAGAGCTATGTTCCTGTTGATCACATTACCGGAAAGTTGGGACACTTTTCGCACAGCTTTGAGTAATTCTACACCTCCAGATGGTTTGACCATAGCAGGTGTAGAAGGCAGTCTGCTTACGGAAGAAACCAACAGAAATACAATGGACAAAGGCAAAGGAACAGTCTTAGTTGTCAGGGGAAGGACCAAAGAAAATTACAAAGGTGGAAAAAGGAATCAGTCTCGTAGCAAGTCCCGCAGTGCTAAAGGCAAGAGTGACATAGAATGCTACCATTGTGGCAAGAAGGGTCACATGAAAAGAGAGTGTAGAGAATGGAAAGCAGAAAAAGGCAAAGAGAAAGCTGAAGACCATGGTGAGAAGAACAAGTCCTCAGTGAAGATTCAAGAAATAAATGTGACAAACATTGTTGCAGAGGATGACAGTCTAGTGTCAGGAGACATCTACTTCTTGAAGAATACAATGGACTCAGCTCTTTTTATAGCATCTGATGGAAATGCACTGAGTGACTGGATTATAGACTCAAGGGCATCACTTCATGTGTCTCCAAACAAGGAGTGGTTTACCTCTTATGTGACCACTAAAGATCATGTTCGGCTAGGCAATGGGCAGACATGTGAGATCTTAGGTGTTGGAGATGTTCAATTGAAGTTTCAGAATGGCTCTTCTTTCACGCTGAAGAATGTGAGACATGTTCCCGCAATTACAAAGAGCTTGATCAGCACAGGTTTACTTGATGATGCTGGCTACGTCACCACTTTTGGACAGAACATGTGGAAGATATCCAAGGGTTCTATGATAGTAGCACATGGAGTAAAGTCTGGAGGACTTTACATGATTTATGTATCAAATGTCTCTAAAAATGTAATCAATGTAACCGAGCAGCCGAACGTTTCTTTGTGGCATAGCCGGTTAGGACATATGTCCAAGAAGGGAATGGAAATCTTGTCTCGTTCTGGTTATTTGCCTGGCTTGTCATTTAATGATTTTGAATTCTGTGAACATTGTCTATATGCTAAGCAAACACAACAGCCACATAAGCATAGAAACGGTAGAAGAGATACACATTTGGCACTTGTTCATAGTGATTTGTGTGTACCTATGCCTAACCTATCTCTAGGGGGAGCTTCTTACTTTATGACATTTATAGATGATTACTCGAGGAAAGTATGGGTTTACTTTCTCAAGCATAAGAATGAATCGTTTAGTGTTTTCAAAACGTTTGTGACACTTGTGGAGAATCAGAGTGGCAAGAAGCTTAAATGCTTACGCACTGACAATGGTGGAGAGTATGTTTCAAAGGCCTTTCATGACTTTTGTGAGTCAAAAGGTATAAAACGTGAACTTACTGCTCCTTACAATCCTCCTAAAAATGGTGCTGCTGAGAGGATGAATAGGACCATACAAGAGAAGGTCAGAAGTATGTTGTCTAATGCACAACTGCCAAATGGATTTTGGGCTGAAGCTGTATCAACAGTTGTTCATCTTATAAATAGATCTCCTAGCAAGGTTTTGTAGAAGGATTCAGTGGTGGCAGAGATGGTATGGTCAGGCAAAATGCCCTCATACAAGCATCTCAAAGTCTTTGGTTGTGAGGCATATACTCATGTTCCAAAGGAATTTAGGAACAAACTTAAGCCAAAGAGTAGAAAGTGCATCTTTCTAGGCTCAAGAAAAAATGTCAGGGCTCAAGAGGATCTGGACGTATCACGCGACCTCCTAATAGGTTTGTTCCATCTATGAACTATGTCATGTTGACTGATTGCAATGAGCCTTCATGTTACAAGGAAGCAGTGCAAATGAAGGACTCCGGGAATTGGCAATTGGCCATGCAGTCAAAGATGACAGCTCTGCATAAAAACCAGACATGGAAGCTAGTTAAATCACCACAGGGCAAAAAGGCTCTACCTTGTAAATGGGTTTACAGGTATAAGATCACCGCTCATGATAGTCAGCCAAAGTACAAAGCAAGGCTTGTTGCCAAGGGCTTTAAGCAAGAACAAGGCATTGACTTTGATGAAGTCTTCTCTCCGGTGGTCAAGATGACTACATTGAGATGCTTTCTTACATTGGTTGCCATATTAGATTTGGTGTTGCACCAAATGGATGTCAAGACAGCGTTCTTGCATGGTGATTTAGATGTGGAAATTTACATGCAGCAGCCAGAAGGGTTTGTTGAGAAAGGCAAGGAAGATTTGGTATGCCAGTTGTTAAAGAGTGTTTATGGCTTAAAACAATCACCGAGGGCATGGTACCATAAGTTCCACAAGTTTATGCTTTCTCAAGGCTACAAACGTAGTGAGTTCGATCACTGTCTATATACAAAGAAGGCTAAGGATGGCAGTTGGCTACCGAGGGCATGGTACCATAAGTTCCACAAGTTTATGCTTTCTCAAGGCTACAAACGTAGTGAGTTCGATCACTGTCTATATACAAAGAAGGCTAAGGATGGCAGTTGGCTGATCCTTATTTTGTATGTGGATGACATGTTGATTGCTGGCAAGCACTTGGAAGAAATTTCAGCTTTGAAGTCAAAGATGGCAAAATCGTTTGACATGAAAGACATGGGTGAGGCAAGTCATATACTTGGTATGCGCATTGAGAGAGACAGATCAAAGAAGTTGATTTGGTTATCTCAAAGAGAGTATATTGACAAGGTTTTGCAACGTTTCAATATGGGGAAGGGAAAGGCATTGATTGTTCCATTGCCACCATATGTGAAACTTAGCAAACAAGATTGTCCTGTGTCTGAGGAAGAACAGGCTGAAATGGATAAGATTCCATGTGCGTCTGCAGTGGGTAGTTTGATGTATGCAATGATTGCTACTCGCCCAGACATTGCATTTGCAGTGGGAGTAGTAAGTCGATACATGTCAACCCCAGGCAAGAAACATTGGGAGGCAGTGAAAGGAATATTGAGATACCTGAAAGCTACAAAGAGTATGCGTATATGCTATGGGAGTCAGAAGCTAAGTGTAAAGGGTTTTATAGACTCAGATTATGCAGGTGATTTAGACAACCGAAGGTCTACGTCAAGGTATGTCTTTACATTGGCTGGTGGAGCAGTATCATGGCGTTCTAGATTACAAGATTGTGTGACTCAGTCTACTTCAGAGGCTGAATATGTTGCAGCATCAGAGGCATGCAAAGAATCAATTTGGCTTAATCGACTAGTAGCAGATTTGGGAATCAAAGAAGAGATGCATGTGTTATATTGTGATAGTCAAAGTGCTATACAATTGGCTCGCAATCCAGTTTATCACTCAAAGACAAAGCATGTGGATATGAAGTATCATTTCATTACAATCTTTGGTTTCCTTGAGACCTAGGTGATGCAATGAGGATGGAAAACTTCATGCATCATAAGCATAACATAACCTTTGTAAAATCATTAACCATCCCCGGCCTCAGTCCCAAGGCCTCAAACACCTTCGAAGGTGGAGAGAGCTAGTGGGGAATGAAGGTAGGGAACAAGAAGAAGAAATATTCATATGAGAAAGAAATAGTCCCTCACTTATCATCACTCTTCTTGCTTAGCATAGCCTAATAGCATGGTAATGAAGATGGAAAATATGGAAATCTTAAGCATTGTAGCATGGCTCTTGGTTGAATTTCCATTCCATAGCCAAGAGTGTGGTGTAGACTCTCAACCCTCAACAAGCTTGGAGAAGGAGATGGAGTTCTTGCACTTTCACCAAGTGAGAATGAGCATGAGAGTGTGTGTGTGTGAGAGAGAGTATACCCCCAAGCACAGCCCTAGCTTCCTTGGTTGACCCCTCCTTGTAGCTCAAGCTTCAATTTGATTGGACCCCTACAAGCTTAGCCAATCACATGCTTTAGTCATATCAAGCAACCATGCTAGTATTAGGACAAGTGTCCTTCTTACCCCTTTGAGAGAGAGGGCTTGAATAAATTCATAAACAATTAATTAATAAACTAAAATCTCATTGGACCCCTTTAGAGGCCAACCAAGGCTTTAGACACTTCATGAGGGCAACATGGAGAGGAAATTGACACGTGTCCTTGTTGCTTTTTTAGACTAGGCTTTCCTTGTGTGAGGATGTGTGTGTTCTCTCTCATGTCCCTACAATTAGGGCTCGCCCCCCCATGAGTAGGGATCTTGGTTGACTTTTGGACCACAATAAGCCCCTCAAGCACAACCCTAGCTTGTCTAAGGTCTGACTTTTAACACTAACCTTTGGAGGTCTTTAATGAAGCTAACCCTAAGGTCTTTAAGCTTCATTCTAGAATTTCTCTTTGACAAACCATCACTCATTTGGACCCTTTGACTTTGGCCCCGTGTTGAGATAGATTGATAAGCACATGTCTATATTTTAACCCTTGTTCCCATTTATTCTCCCACATCAAATGATCAACTCAATATGAGAAAATCATTTGTGTTGGTTGGATATTACATTTTATGACATGTGTTTGTAGGGATTGCTTCCCAGACAACCTTGAATCGAGATCCCTCTTTTCTCTTCTTGCTCTCCAATTTTTTGTAAATCTTTTTATCATGGTTGAATGTCTTCAAGTGATCCAAAAAGTGTTTCGACCTTTTCCAGACACACCGCAATCGACCCCCCCCCCCCCCCCCCCCCCCTATGAAACCGATGCTAGAAAATTCTCTTTACAACTTCTTGACTAATTCAAAGACAAATCCAAGGCTTAACTGTAGTTTGGTAATGTAACAGGACATAAAACTGTCTTTTATGGATTTTGAAAAAAAATTCAATACTCATTGTATATGTGTGAAGTTTCAAACGTCCTTACATGAGCTTGATGCTAAGAATCCATTCTACATGATGGGAAAAATAATTAACGTGGATATTTCTTGATTCCAAAGCCTTAAGAAGCCTCCAAATCCATATAGTACTACATTTCACTGAAAACAATATATTTTCACAATTAACCCCATGCTACGTCACATAGAGTTACATTTTTAAAAATCTGTGGACCTATCATCGGTGTTTGCATGACTACACCCAATCTTTTACCAATAAATATGTTGTATATCAATACACCTTAGTTATTCACCTTCATATTAACACCCACAAAGTATCATAAACGTCCAAACATATTTTCTTCTGACAATTCTAGACATAACTACAAATTTGGACCTAAGATTTGGACCTAAGCTACAAATTTACCATGTTCATTGAAGGAATTGAGTGATATTGGACATTATAGATATCTAACTCGAAATGAGTCTAGTTTGGTCAAATGGAAATTTTTTCATGACTGCGCTACTAGCTATTAGGGGTATTAGGTGTTCCAAAACTCAAAAAAGGTGCAATACATAGTGACGAGTTTGTATGGACAATCAAACTTGTCTTTTCATCGCATATATATTGCCAAAAATTTAATCAAAGTGTGAAAGTTGTCCATAAATCTGCATGACATGATTTTCATAAATAGGATGTAACTTCAAATACATAGAGTATCCATGGGATAGAAGCATTAAAGACCTTCTATAATAATTAAGGCTACTTATGTCCCATCCTAGAACTCACTAAGAGGCATTTTAGGGTGTTCTATTGTCAATTTTATAATTAAAAAAAGACAAAAACGACACTCATTTTTTGGCAAATTTTAGGTTGGAACGTGCTTATAAAAGAAAATTCTTGAGCTAGAATCCATAGCCCAAAAAAATCCCAAGTTTTTTCAGCTCATAAGTTATCTTTGTGGACATCAAACACTCTAAGACCTCATTAGCATTGAAATGATTGTAGGAAATTTCTTGGTTACGAGGACATAAAAGTGTCTTGTTACCAATCTAGTGTTAATAATCCTAAAATTCAATTATCATGGTATCCTTTACTGATTCAAAGCTTTTCCTGTGCTGATATCTGTCAATTTGAATTAAACTGATAGTTGTCAATTTCAATCAAAATGATGCCGAATTTCAACCGATCTAATGCCGAATCATCGCACAAAAGCTTTGATACCACTATTGATTGAATGGAAAGCAGGGAACCTCCTTTAGACTATTTTTATACCCAATTTCTCTCACCTTTCATTACCTCACTCTCTCAAATACTTACACAATCAAGAATAGGACACTTCCTTTCCATACACACACACACACACACACGCAAACACACAAACCTAGCCATAAACATGTAAGAAATTGTAAGAGGTATAAGAGATAGAGATATGGAGAAGCTGACTAGATTTTATTTAAATAGAATAGGCTAAAGATGGAGATAAGAGAATCAAACAATAATTGGTCTTAATCTATCCCCCAAGTGGAAAACACAATACACATCGTATTTGATATTCATTTGAAAAGTAAAAACCAATGCCAAAAAATGGAGGTTCCTCTTTCTTTTTTAAAAAAATTTACATGAAACCATAAGGGTTGGTTTCTACTTTATTAAGAAATGTCTCTAAATTGCTCATACCAAAATGAGTTAGTGTTGACTTTATTGAATCAAAAATAAAATGCCAATGGATGCTATTTATTGAGCTAAGAACCTTAACCCTGCAATTGCTTTCTCAACTTCCATAATTTTGATCTACACAAACATCACTCTTGCAATTAGTTAATCACTAATTAAACAAAATAGCAATAGAGTAATTAATCATCACAAAGCTTAGCTATCCCATACACATGCTTATGCTAATTACTTCAATACAAAAATTTGGAGGGCGGACAATATCATAACATCAATGTTTACAAGAAACGTGTGGAAGATTGAGCATGCACAATTTTTTTTATAAAGGTTGTTTTAGATGCAAAAATTTGACATACATGTTTTGGTCATTTGAATTTTGCTAGTTTTCACGTTTATAAAAATTTAATATAATTCCTTTGTTGTTCTTTTGAGGCATCATTAAAAGATGTATGTGAACGATAAACTTTCTATAATGTGCAGCATTTTAAGTTGTTAAGGATGGTTCTGTGCGAGCTACTTGCAAATTATGGCTTACTGGTAGTAACGTTTGTAATCCAATGCATATTCCATCTTTTGGGAATCATTTGTATGTGACTATTATTGATAATTACCCTAGACATCCATGGTGTATCTACATAAGGAAAAGTTGGAAGTGTTTATGTAGTGCAAGAAATTTATGCTTATAGAGAAACTGTATATGGGTATACTATAGGCACTCTCCATTTAAATCGAGGGGGGAGTACATGTTTAAAGAATTTAATGCATTTCTAGAAAGTTATGGGATTAAAAACCAATCCACTATGACATAGATCCCTCAACAAAATGGTGTTGCCGACAACTCGTTTGTGCATTGACATTGGCATATTGGTGTGCAGATAGCTATGATGCACGTCTATCGTGACGACCCACTAATAATGGCACCATTGAAGGGATTGAGCCCATGTTGGTAGATTATTCTTAGCTTGAAGACCCTCTGGGAAGACCAAAGTCCATGAGTCTATCACAACAATAAGACACATAGCTCATAACATTCTAGTATATTTAGCTCTCTATCACCTCAAATATATAGCTCATAGTTGGTGTATAGGTAGAAACTTTGAGCCAATTTTTTGCTATTTAGCTCCTAGCTCACCCTCACTATATAGCTTATGTCAGGCTACATGAGCTCTATTATACTAGTACTCACATTTACATTGCACAAATTCAACTAAATGGCTCAACTTACCGCACTAGTAGCTATGTTATCATTGCAATTTCATTGTTCCTTGATACTTTACCAAGTTAGGTTTCATAATTTGATCTATAGAGCTTTTCTTAAAATATCATTAAAGCCATGTACTAGAGTCTCTAGTATATGGTTTTTCTAATGCTTTTTGCAGTTCTTATAAGTTTACTGTTTGAAATTCAAAGGAGAGTACCCCATTATGCACGTTGGATGGAAGTTCGTTGAGAAGTTCAAACCTTGGTTTGTTCTAAAGCTTAAAGATTGAAATACTTGTTGTTGTGTATCACATATAGCTAATAAATTTGAAGGATGCAATCAATGTTTTGCACTCATTTGTTGTTGGTCTTCATGGCAAACCATGTGATTGTGATTGCGAGGTGTGCAATTCAATTGTTTGCTCATCAAAATTTCATGGTCTGCTGCCCTTCGAAGCTCAACTATTGAAGGGCATTTACAGAATCCCTTTCGCATTTTGACCTCTCTTTTAAGGACCAAGATACTTTTGCAATAGGCAGTGGTTCTTGTGAATTCAACAATGTCAACATTGATGTTGAGCAACAGCTTACTCCACTGGAGAGTGTTTATGGATTACAAAGGAGGATGTAACACGAGTCCTATTTTTTGTTTGACTTCTACAGAAAAGCCTTTGGTCCTTAGTCTGATTTTCTTCTCTCCATTAGGAGAATGCCCTGCACACTTCCCTCTCTCTCTCTCTCAAGCTTACTAATGATAGCAAAGCACGGGTCATGTGAGTGCTTGGGAGTTGGACGTAATGAACCATTTTTAGGATTTTGTTGCTGATTGCAACTAGGCACACAACATAATAACACAATTAATTACCAAAATATGTTGCATGCCTACCACAGAATGCATTGCAGCTGATTCTTATGAGTGCCAATCCAACTAGCTCTACAAATGCACAAATGTGTTTCACTGCATTAAGATCTATGGTTTTGGAATGAACAAATGGTCTCATAGCGCCAAGAAAATGGAGGAAACGTGTTGTACGATGGAGCTCACCGGTTGCTTGTATGTATGCATGCATAGCATTCGTTTTCCCACCCCTGTGACATCATGCTGATGATAGTGTTGAAGAGTAGGTGAAGGCGGTGCTTGCGCCATGCCTACTTGACTCTACAGGCTTTCCTCCTGCCTGATGAAGGATTGTGAACACTTGTAAACGTGGTGAAGTGAGGGAGGTGGTTGTTAAGATATAGTGGTTGCAAGGACCATGCCTACACACACAAAATAGTGGTGGACCCTGTAAACACAAATCAATTGAAGACGCCGGACGGCCCATGTGCACAACACATGAGATAGTTTATTTCATTCAAAAGCTTAGCCTCCCTCCCATTGTAGTGAAGGATATGTTCTCTCTCTCTCTCTCTCTCTCTCTCTCTCTCTCTCTCTCTATATATATATATATATATATAATTCTGAGCTTACTAGGATGTTTACTTGAATGGATTTCATCAAACAAACAGAAACCCCATGAATCCACAATTAGTATACTAGCTAATTCAAGAACAGTACCATGATAGAGAAGGCGAGGTATTAAAATTTAATACCGGTGGAGTGTATGATTATCAAAATCCTCAGCTTTACAGACCATATCAAATGTCATAGATAAATAACAAAAATCAAGCAAACCTTCTCAAAGGGATGATCGGAGCTTTAATCCTTCAATTGACTGCCCTCCATCCACCACGAAGACATTCCCTGTCACATAAGAGGAGCAATCACTTGCAAGCAGTAAGATCAAAGATGTAAGATCTGGACTAGTATTGCCATTCCGCTGCAAAGGGACGCTCTTAAGAGTGACGTCGTTCACCCAATCTTGGCTAAGCAATCCTGATGTGATCTCAGAGAGGAAGAGTCCCGGGGCTATGCTGTTCACTCGGATCTTGTGCTGTCCCAGCTCCAAGGCCATTACCTGGAAAAAAAAAGTCGCATGAGACATACTTATAATTTGTTAGCAGGCCAAAAGTAACTGACAAAATCTAACAAAGCAAGAGGGCCCAAATCAGTAGAGGGTAAGATCCCCACCTCACAACTGCCACACCCACAAAAACATTGAAAGGAAAGACAGACAAGGCGAGCACTCACTAATTGCTTGCAGATAACATATATCTCAACCAAGATGCTTCGGATTAAACCCGTTTCCATTATAGTCATGAAACTGTGTCAGTAAACATCCATCTAAGACTATACATATAATCAATCAAACACTCATAACACGACACAACTTTCTGCTGTAAAGTGGTGGAGTTTGATTCAACATTAACAGCCACAATTTGCAAGTATCCAAAATGAGGAATCAATTGCAAGCCATGCATGTTGCAAGCATAATTGATCTGCAAAGATCTTTATTGAGTCTTATCAAGCGGAAAAATCCAGGACCCACAAGCACGAGGGTTGAAGTTGTTTTGCAGCACATTATCTGCATTAAAGGGTACTACCCACCCAAAATATCGAGTAAGGGAAGCTTGCTTTCTAGTGTAGCTTCAAACCCACCCACAAAGGAAAAGACATGGGTCATTGTCAAAACGATGCAAACAAATGATTGGCTCACCCCTTTTCTTCTTGCTTTTGTGCTTTCTGATCGCACTCATCTGTTAAGAAGAACGCTGTATTCGTTTGTTTGCATCTCATAAACTTTAAGAACATCCTGTCATGCAGATTGGTTTGGTGTAGTGCCTACAATCAATTGCTGCCTAGCTGAGATGATATACAAAATAAATCTTATAAAGTTACTAAAATCAGTCGCCTAAGCCTGATTTCCACTGCATTTAAAGGGCTAAAGCAGAGTTTTCACAATCCTCTGCAAGCTGTGTAGCCCTAGCAATTTTGCCCTTGAGAAGCTTTACTAAGGATAAAGGATTCCTAAACTATTACTTATCCAAGATTTGCCCAAGTACAATGAAACAGCTTCATAGGATAAAGGATTCCTAAACTATTACTTATCCAAGAATTGCCCAAGTACAATGAAACAGCTTCATACTTCATGATAATAAAGTGCTCCATTACAATGAGACTGGGCCCTTATTCTGACAAGGTAGTACAATTCAAGTCAGTTTTCAGTTGTTCGACCTGATTCTGATGGTAGACAGAAACCAGAATTGTCGATTTTCGTTTGTAAAGAGAGAACTATTTGTTTGCCAGCAAACCCATTAATTGTTGCATGAAAGAGAGAGCCAAAATACCAGCTTTCATATAATATTGTGTCACGAGGACGTGGCAACTGTTAACTATGTCACGAGGACGTGGCAACTATTAACCTTAGTTGTTGGTTTCTTTCCAATGATTTTTGTTTAATTTTTGAGACCCTCTTTTTGAAGTTGCAAACGGTCGGACATTGTATGGCCAATGTGAACGGTAGTTTCACCCGCAGACGGGAAGTTGGTCGGCACTGGAATTCGTATAGCAAGAGGATATCTAGGCTCACCTCAAGATCATGTAGGTCCCCCCGTTGCACTTAGCAAGTTGGTGGATACTAGGAAGTGAACTCAATAAAGGCACAAAGCCAAGGTGGGGTCACCAAAGGAAAGTACCCAACAGTTGAGCCACATTGCATTTTTGGACGGAAGCATCTCCTAAAAATTAGGGAACTGCTATTTTGGGCCATGAATTCTGTTCGTGTCATTACCTCCGGAATGACAAGGGGAACATTTTAGAACTCTGCTACAAAGTCAACTGGGCAACCAGTCGAGAGATTTTTAAGCGGCAACCACGAAACGGGAAATTGCTTGTAAACGCGCCAAGTGGCACATTTTGGTGCACTTTCCTCTTGCAGAAGAAGTGGCGCTGAATTTTAAGCTGAGAGAGAGCTCATTTGAAGTCTGTCACGGGTTAAGAGCTATTGGCTGCAAGCTTTCCCTCTCATATACAGTGTGGTGCAAGAAGTCATGTCCTGCACACCTCACACTGCTCTCTGTCTTCCCTACGTGCAGTAATGTGATGCCCCACAAGAGGGCTCTTCATTTGACTCATGTATAGCTGTGTGGTTATATGTGTTTTTGTTGAGGCAAGAGTCTCTCTGAGCAGGAACGGGAGTAGCTAACTGCTGCTCCAAAAGCAGGCACCGGTGAGGGTGATAACCTCACCGTACAGGTGCGTTTTCAGCGCTGGTTATGTGCTGAATTTTGACTGTTTTTCAGGCATACGGACGCCAGAACCATTGGGAACATTGTCCTACTGTTAGAGGACATTTCGGGAACTGTTTAGGGCTGAAAACAGGGCAAAAACCAGTAAATACAGCGTGCTAAGTTTACTGTTTTTGGGCAGAAATCAGAGGGTTTATGCCAGTGGAAGTGAGTTCCAGCAGGGAAATTGGTTTCGGGCAAGTTTTGGGACTGTTATGCTGCCAAAATTTTGCCAAAACAGGTGGTATCTAGCTAGATACAGGTAAAGAATTCCCAGGACTCTACTTTGTAATCTACCCTCTTAAAGAATAAAGAAATACCGAAAGGGGCGCCAATTTTGGGGCCTATAGGTTGTCTGCGTCTACTTGGAGCATTCTAGCTTCCGAGCCGTGTGTGTGCTCAAGTGTTAATTCCCGTCGCAAATTACCTTTCCAAAGTGCTCTCTGTGTGTGTCTAAAGTTAAGAATTTTGGGTGAAAGCGAAAGCCTACCGCCCTACGGGCCAGTTTCGAGGTTCCGTTGCCGGGACATCAATCAATTTTTCCTCAAGAAGTGAGCCTCGGTTGTTTTGGGTAAAGACAGAGTACAGAAACGCGGGATTACACTATGGCCGACAAAGGGAAGGGCATTATGGAAGAGGGTCCCTCTTCGAAGGACAGACAAGAAATTCCTATGGTGTTCGAGATAGGCGAGAGTTCACGGCCACGTCTGTCTGTACATCCTGTTAATGTGAATGTCCCTCAGTACAGGGCTTTATGACTGGGCAACTCGAGGATGATGCGTTCAAGACTCGGTTAGTTGCCGCGGTGAATGTGTTTTCGCAGCTGGTGCAAGCAGCAAAACCCAAGGTTTATGGAGTTCTTGCAAGCGCCACCAATGCTACAGCAAAATAGGCAACCTACACCACGAACAGAGCTTGTTGACGCTCAAGCCCAAGTACTTCATGCATCTCAACAGGATAGGAAGCACTCGCATGTTACGCAATCGGGGGCTCCAAAACAACTTCCTCCCGTCCTGGAACAGGTGGTTAGGACGCCTATTCTACAGGCTATGCCAGTTCAGCCCGCCACCTTTCAGAGCCTGCATGCTGTCTTGAATGGACAAGGAACTGGTTCCAGGCAATGCACCCAGTTTTTCCACCACCCACAGTACATCCTAGGTATTTTGGGGGTGGATCTGTGTTCCAGAGTATGGCTGGTTATGCGCCTGGAAGTCGGCCGTACGAATAGTGTTTGGGGGTATGCAAGGCATGATCCCGAACCCCATGTATGGTAGGATCGGCATGCAGCAAGGTTTTCAGAGCAACCAGGGCCACTTTGGAGTGCCACAAGGTCATTTTGGCATGGCACCTCTGACGCAAAATGTTAATGGCCAAGATGTGTCGATGATTCCTACTACAGTGCCCATGTTGCAAACCATTCCTTATGACAATTTGGGGGCACTCGAAAAGCCAAAATCTTACAAAGAAGGTGGTGCAGCTATAAAGTTTAGCACTTTCAACGGCTTCGAGAATAAGGCAAAGGCTCTCACTTTCCTCCAGCAGTTTGATACAGCTTATGCAGGAGGAAATTTTACAGAGGCCTCTAAGATCAGGAAAGCTGCCACTTTCTTGAAAGACAATGCGCTTACATAGTGGATGTGTCACGTGACACATCCCAACCCTATGTGTCCGTGGACAAGCTACACCACAGCAGGGTTCAGTCAATCCGATCAAGTTAGATTAGCAGTGATCTGGCACTTTTGTGAGTCTATTCATAGACCGTGCATGCCGAGTCACTTAGCATAGATGCATATCCTCCGGTTGCACACAGCATGATCATCGGAATTCCCATCAGAATCCATTAGCATCAATTAGGAGAATTTTCCAGTGCATTTAGCCTATTTTCCTATTTATTGGGATTTTCACTTATTATTTTTAAGTGACTTTCCAACAAAAGTAGGTAGGGCAATTTTGCTAAGTTAATATATAAGCAAACCCAAGTTAGCACTTTCTGGCAGAAGAGGCAGCAGGAGTTTCCCGCTCAACAGGCAACTTCTCAGTAGTACCCCCCCCCCTTCCTCATGACCCTCTAGCGTTTTGCATCTTCCCCTCATCCCTGGCGTTTCCTACAACAGCAGGCCTTCGCCATCGATCACCAGCACCATAGCGGTTGCAGATTCCTGCCATCGCCAACATACTCCTCAGCACTACCATCAGCGTTTTTGACATCACTAACGCCAGCATGATCTCAACTTTCCCAGCGTTTTTCAGCATGAACAAAAACGCAGATTTCAGCAGTGACAAAACGCAGTTTTCAGCCTAGACTCCGTAGCAGATCAACCCCCAAGTTGGTTGCAGATGTTCCCCCCATTTTCAGCCATAAAAACGCAGCCAAAACAGTCATTTTCAGCCACCGAAACAGTCCCGAAATTCAGCGATTAGAAGACCTCAGACTTCGTCATCACCGTCGTCGTCGTCGGCATAGTCCCATTGCATCAGTCCATTGCATACGCATTGTACACCTTTGTGCAATCAAAGTTAGACCACTCTCGCCGACGAGAGTGGGGCCTTCGGAGGAGGGTTTTACAACCTCTCGGTGTCGTATCTCTTCTCTCTCCTTCTCTCAATCTCATTCATTTGCACGCACAATCCATTCACTTTGTTCATGATCATAGCACTCTCCATAAGACGGAAAGCTCTCTCTTTCCCTAAGAACTAAAAGGAACCTTGAGCAATAAAGATCACTAATCTTGAGAAAATACAACATTCATTCCGCTGCACCTAACATTGGTATCAGAGCTTTGGAAGTGTTCTGCATTACTCAAGGAAAGAACCACAATAATTTTTTTTCAAGTTTACTTGGGCGTGGCGATTCCTAATCGTGTTTTGTTGAAGAGTGACAAGAATCCCAAGAAAGAAGGGCTTGTCCAACCTCCCCTTGTGTCTCTTTTCACTCATTGAGAGCGGACCGTGCACTTAGCAGCCGGCCAATCGACGTGAGGTGGGAAAAAGCAACCTTGGTGTGAGCGCAAGGCCGCCAAGGGTGGTGCGCCCGCAGAAAAGGGTAGAACTCGGGTGAAGAGAAGATCCTTCTCCAACGCGAGTTGCAAGCAAAAGAACCCCTCAAGAACCTCAAGAACCCAAGATTCTCACGAATCAAGGACCTCAAGAACCTCAAGACCCTCAAGAAACCAAGTTCCTCGCGAGCTTCACACCCCAAGATCATAGTGCATGGTCGTCACCCGAAGCGGCATGGATACTTCGCATTCAGGTGATGAGCATGAGAGAGGCGACGAAGGATTTTCCCCACCACGAGATTTTTCCAACCGTCCCCCTTCGCCATCTACGCCAGACCCTATGGAGGCAATGATGAAGCAAATGATGGCCATGATGGATAGACAGGAAGACAAGTGTCTTGCTTTAAAACACGAGCGCGATGCAAGAAACGACAAACTTGCTGCAAAACAAGAAGAAAATCGACTTGCTCAGGAACGTGAGCGCATTGCTCTGGCCGCAAAACAAGAAGAACAGCAACTTGCTCTCGAACGGGAGCTGAACGAAAAGAACGCAAAGCAGAAAGGGACGCCGAGCGAGAAGCTCAAAGAGAGATTCGTAATCAAGAATTTATTTCCCAAGTCCTAGCCTCGAAGACCGAACCACCCAAAGATCGTGGAAGTTCGTCAAGTGGCGCAAGCCACGATGCGGATACACACAATCCAGTCACAGAGAAGTTGACTTTCAGTAAGTATGACGGTAAGATGGATGCTACTATTATTCATTCTTGGTTGCATCAATTTAATGCTTATTTTGCGACAACTAAGAAAACAGGCAATAGCAAAGTTTTGACGGCAGCTATGTACCTTGTCGGTGATGCCATAAATTGGTACCAGGCATGGCAAGAGGCTAGCCGCGCACCTAGAGGCACCCGACGATTTCACGCCCCTCTTTTAGTTGGGCTGATTTCCAAGACAAGCTCAAGGCGCGGTTTATGCCACCTCAGTACCTCGCACTGTTGAAGGACGATTGGTGAGCTCTCAAGCAAAATGGTATGCCGGTCATGTCTTTTTCTAATCGTGTTTTGCAGCTAGGTACCCAACTACGCATGTCGGATGAAGAGCACAAAGAGGATTTTCTCTTTGGATTGGACGAGTATATCAAGTACGATGTCGAGGTACTCGATCCAATCGATCTCAACAAGGTGGTAGCGATTGCTCTTGCACAGGAGATGAAGCACAACAAGGGAAAGCCTAAGAAGAACAAGACTTCCACAAGTACTTCACAGACTCCTCAGAACGGTAAGAACATTAAGAATGGTAAGAATGATAACTCTTCTAACCAATCTACCAACAGTATCTCATCAAAGAATTCTTCCAATGAATCTAAGGGTAAGGCTAACACAACTGTTAAACCTAAGCTTACTCCATATGAAAAGGTAGCACAAGGAATTGTAGGAGGTTACATCACGTCGGAAGAACAAAGCACTTATTCTAAAGAAGGTCGTTGTTTTCATTGTCACATTAAGGGTCACATAAAACGAACATGTCCTAAGCTTGAATCGAATGAATCTAAAGAACCCACAGCACCCACTACATCTGTCAATGCAATGAATGATAACACGATTGTGCCCAAAGTTTCTCAGGACCCTCACATTGATGATTCTCTCATTAAATGTTATGGTCGTACGTCGGGGCATCGTTTTGTCATATTGTTTGACCCAGGTAGTATGCATGATGTAGTATGCATGATGTGATCAGTTCCTCTCTTGTTGAGAGAGCCCGCCTCGAAGTTAGTCCGAGATCTCCTATCGAGGTCTTTGGTTTTCGTCCTGGTATGGACGCTCTCATCACCGAGGAATGCCTTGATGTGTTATTTGCAATTAAACAGACTGCCTTCACTAGAAGATTTGTTGTTTCTCCTCTCTCAGGATGTGATATGATTTTGGGCATTCGATGGTTTCGTGATAATGACGCTCTCATGGATTTTCTGACTAACACTATAACTCTCAATGCCAAAAGTGATTCCCCTATTGTCATTCATGGAGAGGACATTGCTCATTCTCCATCTCTCATTGCTAATATACAGGACAAGATTGAAAGGATTCGGGATAAGAAGATTCTCTCAGTCTCTCTTTCTCCACAGCATGACACACAAGATTTGCATGATTGTGTGAAGCATGATGATGATTTGATTGACAATGACTTGCATGATGATTTGAAGCACAATGATAAGCATGATGATTTGGATGCCAATGATTTGCATAATGATTTGGATGACAATGACAAGCATGATGATTTGCATGATCAAGATGTGATTTCTCACAAGCATGATGATTTGCATGATCAAGATGTGATTTCTCACAAGCATGATGAGTTGCATGTAGAAGATGTGATTGTTCACCAGGATGATGTGTTAGTGGATGCTTTTTCTAGCGAAGCTCACCTCCTTGTAGAATCGATCAATCACCAAGAATCGATCTTGGCTTTCGAGTTGAGGTCCACAGATCCCCCACAAAAAGATTCGATAGATCCCGAAGAAGCGATCTTGGCTCTCGAGCCTTGGTCCAAAGAACCCTCACAGGAAGTATTATGTGTTCGCCTGATTGATACGCACGCATTGTTCGAGTGTTTCATTCGTGACGGTTTCCTGTATTTTAGTCAACATCGTTATGTGATCCCTTTTCCTAGGCATGACATATTGTATGTTGAGCACGTTTCTATCATCGATGAGAACGAATGTATGCGGATTGTTCATGAAAAGCTGAAAAGTTTGTATGTAAGGAAGTCACATTCCATGTCTCTTCCTTGGCATGACACAGTTTCCGAAAGAGCACATGATAGTATGAGCACCAAACATGGGCATTTCCATTATGATTTGCCACAATTGGTTGATTTCGATCAAACAGAAAAGATTCGACCTCATTGTTTGCATGTGTTTGATGAACAAGTTGTCCCTCCGTCTCTATGTTCATCTACATTGCATACACAATCTTTAGAGAAGACAAGATTTTTTTCCTTCACTTTACATGGAATGGGTATGTTCATGGTTTTGTGTTGGAGATTGTTTCAGGAATTTTCAACCATGGAGATTCTTGAAGACGAAAGAAGCAGGATACTCGACGAAGTTGAAGCAGCAAAGGAGCCACAGAAGACTTCGAGTCGCTTTCGGCGCGGCCCAAAGAAGCAAGCGTTGCAGACCTTTATGAAGTTCAAGTACCGCGCGACCCACACATCAGAGTAGGCCGGCAAAGAGTCCCTTCCAGGATTCCGGATACTGTTGGCGATCTCCCTCGACACCATACAGTTCGGTACCAGTACCTCACTTTGAAAAGGAGGGGATGTCACGTGACACATCCCAACCCTATGTGTCCGTGGACAAGCTACAGCACAGCAGGGTTCAGTCAATCCGATCAAGTTAGATTAGCAGTGATCTGGCACTTTTGTGAGTCTATTCGTAGACCGTGCATGCCTAGTCACTTAGCATAGATGCATATCCTCCGGTTGCACACAACATGATCATAGGAATTCCCATCAGAATCCATTAGCATCAATTAGGAGAATTTTCCAGTGCATTTAGCCTATTTTCCTATTTATTGGGATTTTCACTTATTATTTTTAAGTGACTTTCCAACAAAAGTAGGTAGGGCAATTTTGCTAAGTTAATATATAAGCAAACCCAAGTTAGCACTTTCTGGCAGAAGAGGCAGCAGGAGTTTCCCGCTCAACAGGCAACTTCTCAGTAGTACCCCCCCCCCTTCCTCATGACCCTCTAGCGTTTTGCATCTTCCCCTCATCCCTGGCGTTTCCTACAGCAGCAGGCCTTCGCCATCGATCACCAGAACCATAGCGGTTGCAGATTCCTGCCATCGCCAACATACTCCTCAGCACTACCATCAGCGTTTTTGACATCACTAACGCCAGCATGATCTCAGCTTTCCCAGCGTTTTTCAGCATGAACAAAAACGCAGATTTCAGCAGTGACAAAACGCAGTTTTCAGCCTAGACTCCGTAGCAGATCAACCCCCAAGTTGGTTGCAGATGTTCCCCCCATTTTCAGCCATAAAAACGCAGCCAAAACAGTCATTTTCAGCCACCGAAACAGTCCCGAAATTCAGCGATTAGAAGACCTCAGACTTCGTCATCACCGTCGTCGTCGTCGGCATAGTCCCATTGCATCAGTCCATTGCATACGCATTGTACACCTTTGTGCAATCAAAGTTAGACCACTCTCGCCGACGAGAGTGGGGCCTTCAGAGGAGGGTTTTACAACCTCTCGGTATCGTATCTCTTCTCTCTCCTTCTCTCAGTCTCATTCATTTGCACGCACAATCCATTCACTTTGTTCATGATCATAGCACTCTCCATAAGACGGAAAGCTCTCTCTTTCCCTAAGAACTAAAAGGAACCTTGAGCAATAAAGATCACTAATCTTGAGAAAATACAACATTCATTCCACTGCACCTAACAGGATGACATTGTTAATGCAAGGACAGACACCCGCCACTTGGGTCTACTTCAAGTAAATGTTTGCATCTGCTTGGCTGTCAAATGAATTTGAAGCCGACGTTATGACAGATTGGCACCAGCTTACTTCGGCTACATGCAAGAGCCTGCTGGAGTACAATCAGAGGTTTTGTAAAGCGTTACTCTCAGTGACCTACAGATTTGTGCCATTGACAGCAGACAGAGAAGTATTGTTGTGAGTTGCCTAAAGGGCTTCGGGACTACTATACCAAGAACATAGTAGCTACCCTCACCCAACTCATGGAAGTTGCTAACACTGGTCTTGCCTCGTTGAAAGGAGAGGACAATGGGTTTCCGAGCAACGAGAAACAAGGGCAACAGAGGAAAAATTCAGCGAAGAAGCCCTTTGTGAAAACGGCTCCTGAAGTGTCATAGGGGTCAGAAAAAGCCACCAAAGATAAGGATTCAGTCAGGACTTCTGGAGCGCAGGCAAAGAAACAAAAAAGGAAGCCTTTTGTGCGTAAGTCGCTCGAGAAAAAGAAGGCCCTAATGGCTGAAAACAAATGCTTTATATGCGAGCAGTCTAGTTTGCTACAAATTGTCCACAAAGGAAAAGACCAGCTAACTCAGATGATAAAGAAGACCAGAAAGGCAAGAAGCCTAAACCCATGGCAGGCTTGGTGCCAGATATGGTGGGTGACAGGCCTAGTACAGATGACAACGAGTTATGCATAGCATGAGGTGAAGTTAGAGATCAAACGGCACTCATCTTCTTTGATCCAGGTGCCAAAGCAAACTTAATCTCACCAGAATTAGCTATGAAGCTGGGCATCAGAGCTGAAGAGCTAGGGCACACCGCAGAGGCAAGGTTGGCATGTCCTAGCCACTCAGAGTGTGTTACTCCCATTATTTGAAAGCTGCGTCTGCATATTCATTCATATGTAGACACATAAGGATTTTATATCATGCCATTGGAAGGGTGCGATGCGCTACTTGGAATTCCGTGAAATCTGCGAGTGATCTGCAATGTCTAAGTGCTGAAAACTGAAAACGTTGAAGCTAGGGCTGAATCTGTCGCCGAGAATCTGCAAAACGCTAGATTGGACTACATGTTGCAAAAACGTTAGGCCTGATCTGTTGTCTGCAAAAACGCCAAGCTGATCTGGGAGTTCTGTAAATGCTAGGTGATCTGCTGCAGAAAGCGCTAGCTTGGTCTTGATGGCTGAAAAAGCTAAGGAGTCCTACCGGTCTTGCTGAGAAGGTGCACTGCCAATGTGGTTCTTCTGCCTCTTCTGCCAGAAAGTGCTAGCGCTTGGTTTTCTTATATATTGCCTGATTCAAATTGCCCTACCCAGTTTCCCAACAAAGTCACTTAATAATAATAAGTGAAAAATGGCTAAAATAGGAAAAATGGGTTCTATGCACGGTAAAATGCTCCTGATGGGTACTGAGTGTAATCTGATGATCATGCTATGTGCAACCATAGGATATGCATCTACTCTAAGTGCCTGAACATGCACAGTCTGCGAACAGACTCACAAAGTGTCATAACACTTCCTAAGCTAACTGAACTGAACCCTTGTCATGAAGTAGCTTGTCCACGTACACATGGGGTTAGATGTGCACATGGCAGCTCAAGTTCTCGTCTTTGTTTCATCCACAAACTGATGGGCAGTCAGAAGAGGCTAATTCTATTGTCTTAGATCTATTGAAATGCTATGTGTCAGATAATAAGGACAAGTGGGAACAATATTTGCCTATGCTTGAGTATGCGTACAATAATACGATGCATTCGTCGACTGGCAAGGCACCTTTCAAAATTGTTGAAGGCGGCAAAAAAATTCCTCCCATTTTGCATACAAAGGACAAGATCTTTGAGGCAGATTGATATGTTGAGAACATGGATGAGATATACAAGAAAATTAAAGTTGCCATGGAGAAGTGTCACGTGACACATCCAACCCTATGTGTCCGTGGACAAGCTACAACATGACCAGGGTTCAGTTCAGTCAAGTCAGTCTAGAATAGGAAGTGATCTGGCACTTTTGTGAGTCTGTTCGCAGACCGTGCATGTCCAAACACTTAGACTAGATGCATATCCTCTGGTTGCACACAGCATGATCATCAGATTTCCATCGGGACCCATCAGGAGCATTTTTACAGTGCATAGACCTGTTTTCCATATTTTTGACATTTTTCACTTATTATTTTTAAGTGACTTTTGTTGGAAACTAGGTAGGGAAATTTTGCTAAGTTTGTACATATAGAAACCTAGCGCTAGCACTTTCTAGCAGAAGAGGCAACAGGAACCAAAGTTCAAGAGGTAACTTCTCAGTAGAACCCCATCAGAAGACCTAGCGTTTTGCAAATTGCAACACCTAGCGTTTTTTGGATCAAGATCAGCCCTGGCGTTTTTGTTCAACATCAGCCTCGGCTACCCCAAGACAGCAAGAACCTTAGCGTTTTTTCAACAGAATACATATCAGCCCTAGCGTTAGCAGATTTCCACCGCAGAACTCCAAATCACCCTAGAGTTTTTGGATCAGCTAGAGACCTAGCGTTTTTGCAAATCTTCGCGACAGAAACACAAGAGGAACCAGCATTTTCAGTTTGTAGCAGTCAGACATCACAGAAGAAGTCCCGAACCTCGCAGATCTCACCTTCCCGCAGCAGATCCTCGCCACAAGGTCAGATCCAAGGAAGTTTGCAGATTCAGCCCGGAAAACGCAGATTTCAGCATCTGCGCTTTCAGCGTGTCGTCGTCGCATCGTCGTCATCAACATCGTCGTCATCGACATCGTCACCGACATAGAGTCAGAATTTAGCATTTTCAGCTTACAGCCCCCGTCTCGTTGTCGACATCGTCGGCAAGTCCAAGCATTGTAGAGATTTGTGCAATCATAAGTATTCTTCTCTATCTATCTCTCAGTCTCACTACTTCATTCACAGTGTTCATCCACTTTGTTTGTGTCCATTGCACTTTTTGGTATGTATGTAGATGAGGTCTCTGACTACATTGACAGAGCGGGTGACAGAGGCGCTCAACTAGCACGGACATGGATCCCTTTATTATTATATGCTGATGACATTGTGCTGATATCAGAGTCGCCAGAGGGCATGCAGAGACATTTGGACGCATTGCACAACTTTGCAAAGGACAGTGGACTATCTGTGAACCTTGGTAAAACCAAGGTTATGGTGTTTAACACCACACCACAGTGAGTCAAGAGATCGGCACCTACACTCGTATATGGTCAGGACACTGTGGAGTACACAGATGAATATACATATCTGGGGGTGGTATTCATGGGACCGAGGTTTACTCTGAAGAGAGCAGCAGAGACTAGACTGTCCAGAGCCTATGCGGCATTGGGAGGGCTAGAGAGAATGTGTTCGCAGGTTCAGTTTCAAGAACCACGAACAAAGTTATGGCTCTTTGATACTTTGGTTTCTTCAGCTATGCTTTATGGGGTCCAAGTGTGGGGACCATCTATGAATCATGACAGTTGGAGGAACATGGAGAGACCCTTGGTATTTATGATATCCCGGATGATTAGAGCCAAGGCCTCCGTACCACATGCGATTATTCGAGCGGAGGTAGCCGCCCCTCCTATAGAGATTGAGGCTCTTACCCGATCTGTCACCAGCGTGTGACTACTATCTATCCTTTTTGTTGATTTCTTTCTTATTATCTATTTACTTTCACTTTTTGGAAACACCCCTCGGGAAATCTAACTGCACTGCATTGCATAGCTAGTGTGGAATTGTCCAGAGGGAGTCCAGGCCTGAGGGCAAGAGAGCACTAAGGTTGGACAAGGACTATGGTTAGCCAAGTGGGGTCATTGACTAGCCAAAGTGGAATCCTTTGCTACATAGGCTACATTTCAGTTCTGGATGTGGCCGCAGTGTACAAAGAGGGTCGGATGACCTAGAAAGATACAATGGCAGAATCTCCTAAAATTTAGGGAACTGCTATTTTGGGACCTGAAAATGTCTTCGCGTCATTACGTGCAGTTTGACATGGGGATCATTTTGTTACTCTCTGGCCAAGTCAACAGAGGCTGCAGGTGAGATATTTTTAGACCGGAGGGTCTAAAGCGGGAAAATGCACAAATGAGTGACACTTGGCACTCTGAGGCCAGTTTACTACTTATAGAGAAGGCAAAAACGTGATTTATAGCTGGGAGGCTCATTCTGCAAGTTCCTGTCACAGGTTAAGAGCTATGGAGTGCTTGCTTTCCCTCCTATGTACAGTGCGGTGCCAGGAGTGATGCCCTGCACGCTACGCACTGCCCTCTCTCTCCCCTTTGGCAGTATGTTATGCCCCACTAGTGGGCTTTTCATTTGACCAATGTACAGTTGTGTGGGTTCATGCGCGATTGCCGAGGCAAGAGCCTCTTGCATAGGTACTGGATTAGCTAGCTGCTAACCCCCCCGCAGGTACAGGTGAATTCGGAGAGGTTTCACGCCAGAAATCTCGTCCGATTCAAAGGGCAAGTAGCCCTACAGGTGCGGGAGCTCGAGGACTTGCTAAGGATGCGACCGGCACGCTAAACGAAGCCCGAAACAGTGAATTACAGCCTGCTGTGTATTTTTGCAGGTTTAGGGTTTTGGCCCTAAACGGACCCTAATACCCCCAGGAGGTTCGGGGACGCAAGGGGACCGCTGTACAGGTGATCTGGCGCATTTTCAGGGCTGAAAACAGAGAATTCAGCGTGCTGCAGATTCTCGCCAGGTTTTGCAAAGTGCCCGTATGTGTCGGGAAAGTCAGTCAATGCGTGGGAATACTGACTGTGAGGGGTCCTAGTACAGTTATGCTACCGAAATCGGGCCGAAACAGTTGAAATTCAGCCGAGTTTGTGCGGGGCAGCTTGTAGGGATCCACAGCGTTTATTCCCTCTTTTGAACAATAAAGAAATACCGAAAGGGGCGCCTAAGTTAGGGGCCAATTTGGTGTCGGTCTTCTCATACAGGTGCATTCTAGCATCTATATCCCATTCCCCTCTCTTGTGTCACTATAGCGCAGGTATAATAGACGACTAATAATGGGTGAAAGCTAAATCAAGGTTTGAAGTAAAGTCTACCACCCTTTTTGGATTGAACAGGCCAGTTTCATGGTTCCATCGACGGGATTAAATCACTTTTTCCCATAGAAGTGAGCCTTGGTCAGTTTTGGGCTTGAAGACATAGGGGTTCATAGACCAGACACAAGGAATTGCAATTATGGCTGACAGACCAGATGATGTGACTGAAGAGGTTTCCTCTTCACAGGGTCAACAGACACATGAAGTGGGTGAGTCCTCAAGACCACCACAGACGGATGATGATATATTCAGGACCCAGTTGGCTACTGTTGTGGCTATGTTCACACAAGTAATGCAGAACCCGAGGTTTTTAGCCTTTCTGCAACCTCCTGTTCCGTCTCAGCAAGTTGGGTCACTGGATCATATTCAAAAGCCTGTTAAGGCTCGAGCACAGGTGATTCATACCGCACAGTCAATGGAAACACTTGTACACTTGACGAAGAACATGCAGTCTCCACAACCTATGCCTAAGGTGCAAGAACAGGTGGCTGAGATGCCAGTCTTTCAAGCTGTACCAGTTCAGCCCGCCACCTTTCAACAGCCTATAGCTGGTTCTAATGGGCAGGGAAGCAACCTACAGGCTATGCAACAGGTCTTCCCACCACCTTCAGTACACCCTGGCTATTTTGGAGGTGGATCCGTATTCCAGAGCATGGCTGGTCATGCACCTGGAAATCAGTATTATACGCCAGGAACAGTGTTTGGGGGTGCTCAAACGATGATGCCTAATCCCATGTATGGTGTCACGGGCATGCTACCAGGGTTTCAGAGTACTCATGGCCAATTTGGGATGCCACATGCAAATTTTGGTATGGCTGGAATTACAAATCAGCAGCCAAATATGGCATTTCCAGGTCAACTTAATTGCGGTCAGGGAACACAAATGAACCCTAATAGTGTTCCCATGTTTCAGTCACTTCCATATGACAATTTGACGCCGCTAGAGAGGCCAACTCCATACAAAGAAGGTGGCAAAGGTGTGACATTCACGACCTTTACAGGGTTCCATGACAGGAAGAAGGCTCTCTCATTTCTCCAGCAGTTTGACAAGGCCTATGCAGGGGGAAACTTTACAGAGGCTTCAAAGGTCCGCAAGGCAGCCACTTTCTTGACAGGGAATGCGGGACAATGGTGGACAACTTTATTGCTTCAAGGGCAAGCTCCGTCCACATGGATTTACTTCAAGCAGATTTTTGCAGCAGCATGGTTATCTGATGACTTTGAAGCAGATGTCATGACAGAATGGCACCAGCTAAATGCTGCCACTTGCAGAAATCTGGATGATTACAATCGGAAGTTTTGGAAAGCTCTACTTCCAGTAACTTCCTATAGGTTTGTGCCATTGACAGAACAGATTGAAAAATACTGTTGTGGCCTACCCAAAGGATTGAGAAAATACTGCACGAAGACAAAAGTCACTACTTTGACGCAGCTCATCGAGGTAGCAAACACTGGCAATGGTTTGCTCAAGGGAGAAGATTGTGAATTTAACACTGGCGTCAAGGCAGGATCAGGCAAGAAAAATTCAGCCAAGAAGCACGTTCCCAATGAGGCTCCTAAAGGGACTCAGGAGTCAGCCAACGCAGGGAAAGATAAAGCTACAGCTGAATCAGAAAAAGGACCAGCAAAGAAATGGAAAAGACGTTTTCCTCGCAAGTCAGAAGAGCAAAAGAAGGTCCTGAGGACAGAGAACAAATGCTTTATATGTGAGCAGCTTGGCCACATTGCTCACAACTGTCCTACAAAGAAAAGGCCAGCTGATTCTGATGACAAGGAAGACAAGAAAGGAAAGAAGCCCATGGCTGGTCTAGTGCCAGATATGGTGGGCGACAAGCCAAATTCAAATGCAAGTGAGCTTTGCAGAGCATGGGGAAAGGTCAGGGATCAAACAGTGCTTATCTTCTTTGATCCAGGTGCCAAAGCCAACTTTATTTCCCCAGAATTGGCTTCAAAGTTGGGAATCAGACCTGAAGAGATGGGGTATACAGCAGAGGCAGGTTTGGCATGTCCTGGCCATACAGAGGCTGTGACACCCATCATTGGAAAGTTGCGTCTACATATCCAGTCCTATGTAGATGCTGAAGAATTTTACATTATGCCACTGGACGGATGTGATGTGTTGTTAGGTATTCCTTGGTTGTTTCGTGTACAGGGAATCATGGATGCCTACAACAAAAAGATCACTGTACAGAGCAGGGGAAAGACTCATATTCTGGATGTAAAGCTTAAAGGGGAGTCTATTCCTACTGTATCAGCTTCTGCTATTACTTCTGTAATGAAAAAGCATCTTTCTGCGTACTTGGTTTTTGCACGCGAAGTGTCAGATTGTGATGAATCAAATTTATATGTGCTAGATAAAGAAAGGTCAATGTTTTTACAACAGTATAGTGACTGCTTTTCCGATTCATTACCATCTCAATTACCACCAGAGAGACCCGAGGACCATGCGATAGATTTGGTGCCAGGCAGTAGCCCACCAAATAAGCCTCCGTACAGGGTTAGTGCGGCTCAGCAGAAAGAGATAATGGGCCAAGTACAGGAGCTGTTAGAAAAGGGGCTGATTCAGCCCAGTTCATCTCCATTCTGTTCTCCAATGTTGTTGGTGCAGAAAAAGGATGGCTCATGGCGTATGTGCATCGACTACCGTGCACTAAACAAGAATACCATCAAGAATAGGTTCCCTATAGCTAGAATTGATGATATTATGGACAAATTAGAAGGAGCAGCTATGTTTAGCAGGATAGATCTAAAGAGTGGGTACCATCAGATCCGCATTAGATCAGAGGATGTGCACAAGACTGCTTTTAGAACGACGTTTGGCCTTTACGAATTTTTAGTGATGCCCTTTGGTCTCACAAATGCTCCTGCTACGTTCAATAGGATGATGGACAGAATTTTCCGTCCACACCAGCAGTTTGTTGGTACATTCTTTGATGACATGATAGTCTACTCAAAGAATGAAGAGGAGCATAGGCATCACTTGGCCATTGTGTTCAAAGAGCTATGCAGTCATAGGTTGCTCATCAATGCAAAGAAAAGTGAGTTTTTTCTAGAAGAGATTCACTTTCTGGGACACATTGTCTCAAAGGATGGTGTCAGAATGGATCCTGCAAAAGTTGAAGCGATCAAGTCATGGCCAAATTTGAAGACGGTGCATGATGTCCGAAGCTTTTTGGGACTATGCTCCTATTACAGAAGGTTTATCCGAAATTTCGCTGAGATTGCTTCACCTTTACATGCTCTTCAAAAGAAGGCAGTCACCTTTAGATGGACACAGAAAGAGATTTCAGCTTTTAATCTCTTAAAGGAAAAGATGACTTCAGATCCAGTCATTGTGTTGCCAGATCTTAGGAAGTCATTTGTGGTCCAATGTGACGCCTGTGGTAGTAGCATTGGTGCAGTGCTAATGCAAGATGGCAGGGTAGTAGCCTATGAGAATTTTTACTGGCTGTGATTCATGCGCTCTTAAGTTGGAAACACTACCTGCTAGGTGCAGATTTCGTTGTCCAAACAGACCATCAGACCTTGCGATACTTCTTGACACAGACAAAGTTATCTGAGAAGCATATGCGATGGGCAAATATCTTGTCCATATTCCATTTTCAGATTGTGCATGTGGAAGGCAAGAAGAACGTTGTGGCTGATGCCTTGTCAAGGAAGCCACAAATTTCAGCTGTGTCAATTCCTTATCATCATGAACTTGATGATATGAGAGAACAGTATGAAAATGATGAAGATTTTGCAAGGGTCTTCGAGCAGCTAATGCAAGGACAATGTCATGAACACTATCTTCTTAAAGATGGGTTCATGATGATGCATGGCAGATTGTGTGTCACAAAGCCATTGCGACGCAAAGTTATGGAAGAGAGTCATGTCCCACCGTATGCAGGGCATCATGGTATCGATGCTACAGTTAAAGCGGTTGAGACATTCTTCTATTGGCCTACATTGAGAAGGGATGTGGATGCCTTTGTGCGGGAATGCCTAATATGCCAAAAGGTCAAGTTTGACAGGCAAAAGGCACCAGGATTATTGCAACCACTACCTATTCCAGATAAACCATGGGAAAGTATTGCTATGGATTTTATCTTTGATCTTCCGAGAACGCAGACAGGAAACGATGGTATTTGGACCATTATTTGCAGATTCAGCAAACAGGCTCATTTCATTCCTGTCAGGAAGAAGATAAAACCAGATCAGATGGCACGCTTGTTCATGAGCAATATTTTCAAGTATCATGGCATGCCACAGTCGATCGTTAGCGACCGTGATCCACGCATGACAAGTTTGTTCTCGAGAGGCTTGTTTGAGAATATGGGCACAACGCTCAAATTCTCTTCGTCATTTCATCCTCAAATAGATGGGCAGTCAGAAGAGGCAAATTCTACTGTCCTAGATCTGCTGAAGTGTTATGTGTCAGAGCATAAAGGAAAGTGGGAGCAGTATTTACCATTGGTGGAGTATGCATACAATAATACAGTGCATTCATCAACTGGCAAGGCACCTTTTGAGATAGTTGAAGGTGGCAAGAAAGTTCCTCCCATATTGCATACAAAGGACAAGATATTTGAAGCAGATAAGTATGTTCAAGACATGGATGAAATGTACAAGAAGGTCAAAGTGGCCTTAGAAAGGACTCAGGCAAAGCAAAAGAAAGCAGCTGATCGTCACCGTCGTGAAGTGGTATATTCACTTGGTGATTGGGTGCTTTTACGTTTTGAAAAGGCAAGGTTAAAGAAGATGAAGGGCAAGGAAAGACTGTTTCCAAAGCTCAGCATGCGTTACTATGGGCCTTTTCAAGTGTGCGACATAATCAGTGATGTTGCATATAGGTTGAAATTGCCTGACAGTTGGAAGATTCACAATGCGTTTCACGTGAGTCTTCTCAGACCCTATGTGGGTGATGTGCCAGAAGATATGCCAGCTGAAGATCAGCCGGAAGTCGAGGAACTTGACGAGATCTTGGTCCCTAAACAGATTTTGGCACACAAAGAAAGGAAAGTGAAAGGCAAGGTTGCTAGGCGTTACTTGGTAAAGTTCAGAAACTATCCACCAATGGATGCTAAGTGGATGGAAGAAGGTGAACTTGCAGAGTCACCAACTATGTTATCACTTTATCTTGAAGCCTTCGATTTGCAACCTACCTTGACCCTTTGAGTTTCAGAGCTACATGGATTGTCAGTGTGACAATGGCTTTTGAAACAAATGATGTACATGGTATTTAAAGTGAGCTCAAATCAAATACATGTTACATGAATGTTAGAGCTCTACAGATTGTCAGTTTGGCAATTGCTCTTATGGAATGTCCAAAAGTGTGGTTAGTGCTATAGAAGTGAGTATTTCTTGTCAGTTTGTCAAGGATACAGTAGTTACTTCTATTAAAGAGTACATGTGTAACTGCATTCTTAAACTGTCGGTTTGGGTATGCTCGAAAGTGTTACGGGATCCAACGTGTACTATAAGACAGTGGCAAAATGTGCAGCTATCATTTTGTCATTGGAAAGTTAGTGACTCAAAGCAATGGCAGAGTGCGCAGCTACCACTATGTCATTGGGACAGGGTTCACACGCAGGCAATACATGTGTCGACGAGGTGTTGAATACACCAGGGTTGACAATGAGCATGTATGTGTCGTATATGTGTCGACAGGTGTTGAATACATCAATGTTGACAGTAGGCATCTACGACATAGATGCAAACGAGGACGTTTGAGATTTCAACAAGGGGATATGTCACCAGCGTGTGACTACTATCTATCCTTTTTGTTGATTTCTTTCTTATTATCTATTTACTTTCACTTTTTGGAAACACCCCTCGGGAAATCTAACTGCACTGCATTGCATAGCTAGTGTGGAACTGTCCAGAGGGAGTCCAGGCCTGAGGGCAAGAGAGCACTAAGGTTGGACAAGGACTATGGTTAGCCAAGTGGGGTCATTGACTAGCCAAAGTGGAATCCTTTGCTACATAGGCTACATTTCAGTTCTGGATGTGGCCGCAGTGTACAAAGAGGGTCGGATGACCTAGAAAGATACAATGGCAGAATCTCCTAAAATTTAGGGAACTGCTATTTTGGGACCTGAAAATGTCTTCGCGTCATTACGTGCAGTTTGACATGGGGATCATTTTGTTACTCTCTGGCCAAGTCAACAGAGGCTGCAGGTGAGATATTTTTAGACCGGAGGGTCTAAAGCGGGAAAATGCACAAATGAGTGACACTTGGCACTCTGAGGCCAGTTTACTACTTATAGAGAAGGCAAAAACGTGATTTATAGCTGGGAGGCTCATTCTGCAAGTTCCTGTCACAGGTTAAGAGCTATGGAGTGCTTGCTTTCCCTCCTATGTACAGTGCGGTGCCAGGAGTGATGCCCTGCACGCTACGCACTGCCCTCTCTCTCCCCTTTGGCAGTATGTTATGCCCCACTAGTGGGCTTTTCATTTGACCAATGTACAGTTGTGTGGGTTCATGCGCGATTGCCGAGGCAAGAGCCTCTTGCACAGGTACTGGATTAGCTAGCGGCTAATCCCCCCACAGGTACAGGTGAATTCGGAGAGGTTTCACGCCAGAAATCTCGTCCGATTCAAAGGGCAAGTAGCCCTACGGGTGCGGGAGATCGAGGACTTGCTAAGGATGCAACCGGCACGCTAAACGAAGCCCGAAACAGTGAATTACAGCCTGCTGTGTATTTTTGCAGGTTTAGGGTTTTGGCCCTAAACGGACCCTAATACCCCCAGGAGGTTCGGGGACGCAAGGGGACCGCTGTACAGGTGATCTGGCGCATTTTCAGGGCTGAAAACAGAGAATTCAGCGTGCTGCAGATTCTCGCCAGGTTTTGCAAAGTGCCCGTATGTGTCGGGAAAGTCAGTCAATGCGTGGGAATACTGACTGAGGGGTCCTAGTACAGTTATGCTACCGAAATCGGGCCGAAACAGTTGAAATTCAGCCGAGTTTGTGCGGGGCAGCTTGTAGGGATCCAGAGTGTTTATTCCCTCTTTTGAACAATAAAGAAATACCGAAAGGGGCGCCTAAGTTAGGGGCCAATCTGGTGTCGGTCTTCTCATACAGGTGCATTCTAGCATCTGTATCCCATTCCCCTCTCTTGTGTCACTATAGCGCAGGTATAATAGACGACTAATAATGGGTGAAAGCTAAATCAAGGTTTGAAGTAAAGTCTACCGCCCTTTTTGGATTGAACAGGCCGGTTTCACGATCAGTGTCCTTTATGCGCAGTCTATGGGATACACATAGAGGCAGTTATACTAGATTGGCTCTTGAGTCCTCTAGACAGTTAGCGATGCAGGGAGATGCATCATGTTGGTATGCGCAAATGACCTCATGGTTTCAGAGGCATGGTCTCAGCATGGATAGATTGCCTCCCTTTCAGTATTCCCTCGATGCACCCTCCCTGCTAGTCACACGGACGGAGATCACTAGACTCATTCATCAGGATCTTATACAATTGGACACCAGGAGGACATGGGTAGAGCCGATGCAGGAGTTGGGCACGAAGATGGCTTTCTACAAAGAGCACCTTCTCCAACTTTCGGGAGATGGGTTTGTGACTCGTCCTAGCTACATGGACACTCATTTATCTCATGGTCTGCGATGTGCTATTGGTCAGATTCGCACATCCTCACACCAGCTGGAGGTTGAGACGGGTAGATTCCGAGGGATACCACCGGAGTCTAGGATATGTCAACTATGCGGTAGAGAACCAGAGACAGAGCTACACTACATATGCCACTGCACTGTGTATATGAGATACGAGGGCACTTCCATTGCTTATTCAGGGAGGGTTTTGGACCCCTAGATAGAGTCATGAGGTATCAGGACCAGAGATGCCTTGGCTTATATCTACTTGAGCTACATTGACATAGGGTTGTACCCGCATTCATACCAGAGGCACCCTCATTGACAGGGCGACTGAGCTCGGGAGATCGAGACGACCACGACCGAGACACAGGAGGACACTACATCGATGGAGACTCCAGCAAAGGATCAGAGGCATTCTAGCCCGACACCCAGATTGTCATTGAGGGCCTATTCTACATTCTACATTTTCACATTTCACATTTCACACTTCATTTTCAGTTTTCATTTTTTGTACTTTCAGTACTTTTTTGTACTTGAATTTCAGACATTGTACTAGATTCACCACTTTGTATCTGATGGTCTCATAGGTCATTTTGGCCTTTTGAAGACGTTAATATATCATTTCATTTCTCTCACTAAAGGAACGGAAGGCTCTCCCTTCCGTAAGTAAAAGGAACCTTGAGCACAGTTCGGAGCACTCATCTTGAGCAAAGTTCAACATTCACTTCCGCTGCACCTTACAAGAAGACTCAGGCAAAGCACAAAAAGGCTGCTGATCATCACCGTCGTGAATTGCTGCTATCACCTGGTAATTGGATTCTGTTAAGGTTCGAAAAGGCGAGGTTAAAGAAGATGAAGGGCAAGGAACGGCTGTTTCCCAAGCTCAACATGCGTTACTATGGGCCTTTTCAAGTGCTTGACAAGATCAACGATGTTGCTTACAGGCTGAAATTGCCTGATGCGTGGAAGATTCATAATGCGTTTCACGTGAGTCTTCTAAGACCCTTCGTGGGTGATGTGCCAGAAGATATGTCAGATGAGGATCAACCAGAAGTTGAGAAACTTAATGAGATCCTGGTACCTGAGCAAGTCTTGGCACATAAGGACAGAAAAGTTAAAGGACAAGTTGCAAGACACTATTTGGTGAAGTTCAAGAACTATCCGCCTATTGGATGCAAAGTGGACGCAAGAGCATGAAAAGTCAAAGTCATCAAATCCTTGAAGCCTTTGGGTTACACCCTAATTATGTCCCAACCCAACGTGTGCAAAGGAGGGGTAATGATAGAGCTAGGACATCAAACGTACATATCAATTCAGTGTAATAGATGGAAATAATAAAAGTATGAAGATCTCATTAAGTCATTTGTATCTATGTGTAATGACCTTTCTTGCGAATACATGCGATGATAAAAGAGTGCTAACAACACAAGATTATCAATGGCCTGTATTTATGGTATGCAATCGAGGACGTTTGCGATTTCAAGAGGGGGGTATGTCACTAGGACGTGGCAACTGTTAACTATGTCACGCGAACGTGGCAACTGCTAACCTTAGTTGTTGGTTTCTTCCAATGATTTTTGTTTAATTTTTGAGACCCTCTTTTTGAAGTTGCAAATGGTCGGACATTGTATGGCCAATGTGAACGGTAGTTTCACCTGCAGACGGGAAGTTGGTCGGCATTGGAATTCATATAGTAAGAGGATGTCTAGGCTCAGCTCAAGATCATGTAGGTCCCCCCGTCGCACTTAGCAAGTTGGTGGATACTAGGAAGTCAACTTAATAAGGGCACAAAGCCAAGGTGGGGTCACCAAAGGAAAGTACCCAACAATTGGGCCACATTGCATTGTTGAATGCGGTCCCCATGGGGATAGATGGTTAGAAGGCCAGTGGGAGCCCATCGGAAGTCATTTCCTACACACCTCACACTGCTCTCTCTCTTCCCTACGTGCAGTAGGGAAGAGAGAGAGCAGGAACAGGAGTAGCTAACTGCAGCTCCAAAAGCAGGCACCGGTGAGGGTGATAACCTCACCGTACCAGGTGCGTTTTCAGCACTGGTTATGCCTTGAATTTTGACTGTTTTTCATCCATACGGACGCCAGAACCATTGGGAACAGTGTCCCATTGTTAGAGGACAGTTCGGGGACTGTTTAGGGCTGAAAACAGGGCAAAAACCAGTAAATACAGCATGCTGAATTTACTGTTTTAGGGCAGAAATGAGAGGGTTATGCCAGTGAAAGTGAGTTCCAGCACGGGAATTGATTTCTGGCAAGTTTTGGGACTGTTATGCTACCGAAATTTTGCCAAAACAGGTGGTATCTAGCTGGATACAGGTAAAGAGTTCCCAGGACTCTACTTTGTGATCTACCCTCTTAAAGAATAAAGAAATACTGAAAGGGGCGCCAATTTTGGGGCCTACAGGTTGTCGACGTCTGCTCGGAGCATTCTAGCTGTCGAGCTATGTGTGCACAAAAAGTGTTAATTCCCATCGCAGGTTACCTTTCCAAAGTGCTCTCTGTGTGTGTCTAAACTTAAGAATTTTAGGTGAAAGCCAAAGCCTACCGCCCTACAAGCGGGTTTCATATTGCATAGACTTCTTGTAGCTTAAAATGATGCTTGCAACCTCGTTGCTTTTGCTGCGTTATTCCTTAGCACAAGAAGGATATAGAACTTTCTGTGTAACTGTCACAAAAATCTCTAAGGTAGCTTGCTATAATACGAATATGGTCATGCATGAAGTGCTCCAGTTTTCCCAAACCAAAAAGAACTCTTAGTTGCCCTGGCTCACTTTGGTGCTATTCCAATCGATGGCCCCATAAAGATCATGTGTCCGTGTGCGCATGCTTTGCACACGTCCGCACGTGCATTTCAGCAAGTGCATTTCTTGCTAGAATTGAGCATTGAATTCCAAAGCACTAGCCACTACTCGCTTCCTGAAATCATGTGACTAGTGGGGAGCAAAAGTAAACTGGGGATTATTGAAGGAAGAAAACCTTGGCATTGGGCAGCTTTTTCCAGCGGTGGCTTCAATCTTTGCACAATGCAGAGACGATCTTTTCACTGAGCCAACATCAAGAAAAGGCTTAAAGCCTCTCCACGCACATACACACACTTTATGCATGATGGAGCAAAAAGCGGACGAGAGGAGGGAAGGTGGGGAGCAAGTGGCCGAGAGAGGGGTAGAGAGCACTCGCCTGCATGGATGGCAACAGCATTAAGGGTCGTCAGTCCGACCCCTACTTCACAAGCTCTCTGTCCCTCACTCACACACACGACTGCGCGCGCATACACAAATCCATTACACACACATAGGCATTGTACTTAATAATGTGCAATCTATGTTCTCAAATGGAATTTTTGGAGAAAAACACTGGCTAAAAGCCACCCATCATCTCATTGCACCAGATAGTAATTCTGCATGGTTCCACTTTGTGCGATCTGTTACAATTAACATATGGATTAGCAGTAAAATACACTTCCAACAATGTATGACTATGAACATGAGCCTATTCACATCCATGGAGGAGTGGCCCATTTTATTTATGGAGGTAGCATACCGAACCAATGGATGCATGTGGGAGACCCACAAAACTTCCCTTGGCATAACCCCATAATTTCAATCATGGAAAAATGAGCAACAAGCAGGTAGTTTTCAAATTGCTTAAGTAAAACGTAGAAGCAGAGTGATGGACTCACGCTATGAGAATGATCTAGCCTTACCTTGGTTAACTGAATTACACCAGCCTTTGATGCCGCATAAGCAGATGCCCCTGGTAGATGGCCACGCTCAAGTGCTGCAATCGAAGAGATGTTGATGATAGAACCCTTTATGTTGGCAGCAGCAAACCTTTTTCCTACTGCCTTGCTCACCAACCAAACACCTGTGAGGTCCGTAACCAGTACCTTTTTCCATTCTTCTTCATCCAGCTCCAACGGAGACTTGATACTTCCTGCCATAATCTTATCAGCAAGCCCATCAGCATGAGTTCTCTTCTGAGATTGGGACCTTAAGTTTTAATATACAACTGGTGAAATATTTTGCACACATAATCTTGAAGCAGACATCAGCTTAAAGAACGCAATTCTGAAACAAAACGCAGCAGGGAAGAATATCGATGAAATCCCAATATTTAAGGAGGATAAAAACCTTCTCTTCTTCTCAACGGCCAAAATCTAAGCTGAGAAATAACAACATATATGTGTGATCTACAGAAGGTAACTCATGGTCTCTTGTGTTTGAACTTTGCGTGATTAGTTGAGGTAAGCACAGAAAGGGGATCTCCCATTTGTTGATTGTTAAACATTTCTGACTCTAATTTTCTTGATTTAATTAACTAAATCGATGTTGTTTTGCCCAATTTGTCGTTAAACAGTGAATACAAAGCACTTATCTCAACCAATGACTACACTGCTTGCAACCTTTAGGAAAAGGGAGGTGCATCCGCACGTCAAAGACAACTTCTACACAGCCACCCAGTAACAAGGATTACTTGGTACGCTTTTCATAAGGTTGGATCTCATGTATCTGCTCCATGTGAAATTGTGGCAGATCATTGCATTTCTTACTCAGATCTGGAATGACTAGTTTTAATGCCTGCTAATACTCTTGTTTAAGTTGAATGGATTGAGGCTGCTCTGGGACCTACCACAAGCCTCTCTCTCTCTCTCTCTCTCTCTCTCTCTCTCTCTCTCTCTCTCACACACACACACAAAATGGAAGGTGTGGCCATTGATTACCTCTGAAACCAGCATTGTTGATGAGAAGGTCGAGCCTGCCGAAGGCATCCCAAGCGAGCTGGATGGCATAATCAATGGAAGCCTCGCTGGAGGTAACATCCAGTGACAGGGGAAAGAGGCGAGGGGGATCTCTCCCAGCAGGCGAATGAGCAGGAGGGGTGAGGGAATGCAGGAGATGAGTGCGTCGGGCAGCGGCCACAACGTGGCAGCCGTGACGCAGCAGCTCCTCACAGAAGACGCGGCCTAGCCCTGAGGAAGCCCCCGTTACCAGCGCCACCTTCCCCTCCAAGTCCTCCATCCCCGCACGCTCTCGAATCTCGAACAGAAGGAGGAGACTCCATTTTTCTCAATTGCTTTCGCTAGTTGACAAGTGCCCGCGAATAGAGCACCCACATCCTGAGTGTGGGTTTTTTTATAGATGCTGATGAAGATTCCATCAATCTTAATTGAAAAGGGAAAAAGAGATTAGGTCTCCCCAATTTCGGAAAAAGGAAAAATGCTTGTATTAGTTTAGGTTGATTCAAAGATGATGACTTTTAGAATCTGTATCAGTAAGGACTTGGAAAGTCAAGCTTGCTTTAAGGAGAATCTCAGAAGTTCAAAGGGAAAGTGAACGAGGCGTCACCATGAAAGGTTTTGTCTCCTCCCGTCAATTCAACCTTGCCTCACCTCTAGGTGAACTCACCGCCCTCTTCTACAACCATGGTGACATCAAGCGAGATCCTTCTTTGTCTCCCCGGCTCCCCAGAGGCTTTGCAGCCGCCTCCAATTGGGTCTATCTTCGCCCCCTCCTCGTGGAGTAGCAGCAACAGTAGCTGAGAGAGAGAGAGAGAATGTCTCTCCTCTTGCCAGCGCACAACAAGTGAGACAGCACGACTCCAGATTAGGCAAGCTAATCATCGATTGAAATTTGATATCTTTTGTTTCAGTAGCACTAGAACAGACCTTTACCATGGATTGATCGTACGAATTATCTGATCTTTGAGAGTGGTCATCACGTCGGCAAGCATCCGAAGTACCCTCTAGCTTGATGATCTGCGAAATATAACCAGGGTTTAAAAGGTCTCTGATACTCCTTTCCAGTTTTGCCCGGCTTGCTGCTGCAAGGCAAAGAGCGCAATTAAGAATTGGTATGAATCTTGAGAATTAGGCATGGGACCTGCTGCATATCATTTCCATTAACATTGAAGGATGACAGAGGGCACAGTATACTTGGCATCTTTGAGTTAGGAACACCTTTTAATTTTTTAAAAGGTATTCCTAATGGTTTCAAAAAAATTAAAAGGTGGTCCTAACTCAAAGATTCCAGTCAAAAACAGAAAAAACGATGCGTTAATCTATAACACGTAACAACAGGTAATGACGAAGCACATAGATTTGCAACAATATTACCTAAGAAAGATGAGAGAGAGAGAGAGAGACGCTAAAGAGAAGTTAGAAAAAAATGCTAAAGAAAAAATGAAAGAGTAGAGAGACACCTATTTATAAGGACACAAAAAGTCTTTTGACGTTTCATATTCTTTCGTCTTTTGACTTTCCACCTTCATTTGTCTTTTCATTTCTTAAACTCACCCTTCACGTATGCAAAGATGAGGGAAAACTTTCTATTTCAAACAAAAAAAAAAAGTTAACCGACATCAGCGATCAACCTGTTATCTCCGTAGCGCACTCTCTCTGTCTCATTTACCTCCCTCCCCCACTGTTTGTGTCGTTGAATGCCGAAGGCACTGTGTCTATCTTTCTCACACACACAGACGCATGTGCGGGCGTGTAGGTCGAGGTCAGAGCATGGACCCTCTCTCTCTCTCTCTCTCTCTCTCTCTCTCTCTCTCTCTCTCTCTCTCTCTCTCTCTCTCTCTCTCAGCGTGCAGGGTAGGACCCCTTCGATTGTCGCTACAGGACGGTGTCAGTCGTCGCCTAGCAAGCCTACGGACCTCCCCGTCATGTCAATTCAAAATGCCACGTCAGTGGCATTTTGTGTGATATAATATATAATTCTACCTTTTGTGTGAGTGATTTTTTTTTTTTTTAGTAGTCGTCCTCGTGCCAATAGGCCACACAAAAGGTAGCATTATATGATGTTCTATTTCACTGACGCCACTATCTAACCAATGCATTTAGGAATGTGTCACACACGTCCGCTGGTTGAGCCATAAGCAAGCTACTACGGTTGTAGAGGGCAATCTTCTCACCTATGGTTGAGTGTGTATGCTGATTTGGAGTACAAAGGGCCTCGATATATAGGCACAAAAAAAGAGAATCTTTTGTTACATCATGGATGACTGAAGCATAGAGGTAGGTATCATTTGGTGTAGGTGGATCTAGTAGGTAGAGATCACTCCCATGGAGGAAAAACCGGAGTGCAGAATATGGCACACACATCCTAATAGAACTCCCCTTGTGTGTCAGATGTAGCACTCAGTAAAAAGTCTTCTACTAGAGTCTAAGTCTCCCATCTAGATAGGCTCCCATCTAGAGTCTAAGTCTCCCATCTCAATAGGCTCACAAATTAGTTTCCTCCCCTAGGAAACTAGTATCAGTAGGGCTAGGAATTTATATCCTCCCAAGAGAGTTGGTAACTGAATTTAGGATTGTAAAAAATTGCCTCCCCTTGAGAGCAGTAGTCAATAAGGTGTGTAGGTAAAACAAATAGATGCTTCAAAAATGTGACCCCAGTGTCAAAGCATCAAAAGTCAACAATGCTTATGTCAAATCTTGAGTGGTCATTTGTCGAAGGTCATAGAGGTTTCTAGTTTAACTTTTGGCTTGTAGGCTATGAATATCTCATGCAAGTCATTTTCTCCCACTTATTCAATTTGTAGAAGGTCTTCTCGAGGTGTCCAGTTTAACTTATGGCACTCATAGGCTATTTATGTCTCATGTAAGTCGTTTTCTCCTGCTTCTTCAATGTAATCAAACTCTAGTGATGCTACCTTTTGCTCAAGTTCCATGGTGGTAGAATTGAGCAACCCTTTGTACAAATGTGTTTTTTTTTCATGCAAAAGTATATAAGTGGATGTCTTACCAATTGAAGAGACTCTCTCCGGATTTGAGTTTGTCCAAATTTAATGATGGATGCAAAACAAATGATGGAAACCCTAATTAAACCCTCTTGTGGAGAATTTATCAATTTCGAGCCCAATGAAGCTAGTGAGCATGAGGATATAAGGCTTTGGCATGCGAAAGATACTTACGTTGCCTCTCTAAGCTTTTGTTGGTGGGAATATGGGGTTGTTAAAAACAAAAGGAAAAAATGATAAGTGAGGTATGTAGGCAATGATGACAAGTATGGGCACGCATGTGCAAATTGCAATAGCGCAGAAAACAATACACACAAATGGTTGAGCTGACATAGGTGTAGGTGTGTGATGATAGGCTTGTTGAGTTTAGGAGAGTAAGGCGTTATGAGGCAACACGTGTTGGAGTTGAGTAGGAGAGCTGAGAAATTCTGGTGAGGTGATGGGCTGCATCAATAGGGGTGTTGTGGGCTATGGTGTTAACCACCGGCGTACACTTCTAGTAGTCATGGGCCGGGCTTGTCGGTCCAATAGGAAAAGGGTAAGAATGATCGCTGATGAAAGGCGCACTCTAACTGGAACATTCAAGGGTTAGTTGGCTAAGCATGGGCGCCCAAGTGTGAATGGGTGAGCTCATATAAAAGTCACCTAAACCTAAAAATCACTCATTCTCTCATTTGTGCAATTGAAGAGTGCTCTTGCTCCATCTCCATCTTCTTCTTCATCTCCTTGTGTGTGTGTGTGTGTGTGTGTGTGTGTGTGTGTGTGTGTGTGTGTGTGTGTTTGTGTGTGTATGTGTGTATGCGTGAGAGAGAGAGAGAGAGAGAGAGAGAGAGAGAGTGTGTGTGTGTGTGTGTGTGTGTGTGTGTGTGTGCACGTGATTGAGCATTGCGACGGCACGGCGGCGGTGAGGCGGTTGAGCGCGGCACAAGGCGGTATCTCCCTCTTCTTCGCGGCAAGGAATCCTCCACGAAGTCGACCATAGGTCGGGGAGTGACACACACTTGCTCTCTTGAGCTTGCTAAATTAATCTGGTTGTGTGCTTGCAGCCATTTGTGGCTCGCACACAGTGTACGGCAAGTCCCTTGCTTGACACGTGCGACAGTGCGCACATTTTTGGCGCCGCTGCCGGGGAAATGCTTTGCACTAAGCTCGAATAGCACTCTATGCTACTTTGCAATGCAATATGAGATGTAGGAAAGGTAGAGAAAGAGGGTGTGTGGCTGTTGAGAAGGATTTGTGAACTTTGTTTTTTCTGCAGTGTACTGTTTTCCGTTAATAAGGTGTTAGATTTTTTGCTACAATGTACTTTTTTCTGTTCATAAGGTGTTAGATTTAAGGTATTAGATCTATAACGTTAGATCTGTAAGGTGCAGTAAGTAGATCTGTTAGTTGATTAGTTTTTGTAGTACTGTGTTAAACAATGTATAACAGTAGCTCTGTTAGTTGTAAGCAGGTAAGTTAAGTGTGTGTGCACGAGCGTGCGGCACGACCACGGCAATCTTATCCCAAACAAATATATATATATAAAATGTTTAAAAAAATTAAAATTTTTGTAATTTATTTATTTAAAAGGAAGGACCAGGATTGGGAACAACCCTCAAGCCCAAGCCCAGGCTCAGGCCTCAGTCACCCTTTGGATTTACTTATTTTAGTCTCAAGTCTAAGTAAAAATTGACCCTTTTGAGGATCATCAGAGCTTCGGATAACCGAACGCTGTGTTGTAAAGCACACCATGACCTCGTGAGCGATACGATCGTTTCGAGCTATCACACGCTCTAATCCAAAAATCGAGCGTAAAAAGATATTAAAAAACATCAACAAACGAGTGAAAAAGGGGTGCAAAATGCCCAAAAAATCTAGCGGCGGTTAACCTTCGAGGGTATTCGTTGACGATTGTAGGGTGCCTAAGGCACACCCATCTACGCTCTGGTCATGTGCTAGAGACCGAGCAACTAGCGAGCACTTCGACTTACGCGGGTTCTCAATACCCACCTACCTTAGGTTCTGGGCCCTCAACGGGAATGCAAGGTAGTACCACTCAGGACGTGACCATTCATTGTATCCCCTGACTCTTCAAAGCTATTCCCCTCTGAGGTTATATTACCTGATGGTAGAAGCCTTGCCGAAGTGCAAGAGGTTGAGCGATATATCATTGCGGCTAGGGAAAAGGAATGGAGAGCTTACGCAAGGCGGAGCAACAAAGAGAGTTAAAAGCGAAAGCCCCTATGTCAATATTCTTGCTAGGAGAGCAATCGAGTGCTCCTGAATTAGCAACCACTAAGGGTCAACCAATAGAGAGCCACATTGCATCTAGTTCAAAGGACACCCCTAACACCTCAATCCTAGATGGAGCGTTCCTAAATGAGAACTGGGAGTACGAACTACAAACAGAAACTCTAACCGACCTATACACAGGTCACACCTATCATGTGGGTTGGTTAGATGTGCTACAATCCACAACGGGTGCTACTAGTGTAGAGGATCAACAACAAAGAGTTTGTGAGGTCATTCATAGGGTTATTGAGCTAGAGAGACAGAACAAGGGAATCCACATGCCTTCAATTGGTCTCATGAGATTCTTGGATACAGGGAAGGCTAGACAACTGACACTATCACAGATGGAGACTCCTTCAGTGAGTCCAATGGACCCTTCATATATTGTGTCGCCTGCAGTTTCGGTACAGTCCGAACCCATCTTTCCCTTGATGACACCATGGCTACCATGCCTACCCCAATGGTGGGCATGCCAAGAAACACGCCATGGACCTTATTTGTTAGTAAAGCACCGCTACATGGTAGCTCAATGCCTGCAACAGTACCTACAAGTGTGTACCAATTGTATCCACCTATAGTTCCTCGTACTCATGTAGTTCCTACCCCTCCCATTGTTTCAAAAACCTATGCTCCACAACCACAACACCCAAGCTCTTATTTCCATATGACCCTACTGGCTAGCATTAGCATGTCACATCCGACGTCTGTTATGCCTAAGACCACACATATGAACTTTGGGCTGCCACATGGCACAACACCGTACCAAACGTGGAGCCCAAGGGCTTCCTATGCGCCAAGCCCAATGCCAATACCTACCCCACATGTAGTCTCTGGAGCGCCTTCACCCACGGTGTCTGCTCACTTAGGTGACTTGGCAATATTTGCTTAAGCTATCGATCGATCTATTGTTGAGAATATGTGTAACACGCCTGACCAAGATCCTAGAAGTAAGGCAGTACAAATAGCCAAGCTCACACAAAACTTTAGTGGAGACGGGAATGTGAGAAAGCATATCGAAGTGTTTGAACAAACATGTGATTCTCTAAGAGAACAGAATGACCTGCATAAGAGTAATGCTTTAAGCCTAACCTTAAGTGGGAAGGTTGGGAATTGGTATAGACCCCTAAGGGTAGAAGAGAAAATGATTTACCCTACTCTTAGGAGACTGTTCTTGAAAGAATACATACGAGAGGGAGTGCTTTGGGGTGTAGCCTCTCAAATCCAAAAATCCCAACAAGAGGAAGGAGAGTCGGTGGGAGACTTTATTAGTCGCTTGAAGCATTTGAATTCTCATTGTAATCCAAATGAGCGCTTCAATAATAATCAATTGCTTGATAGATTCATTAGGGGATTACGACATGAGGATCTCTACAATGGCCTACTCATTAGAGCTATCACCACTTGGGAAGCAGTCACTACCAATGCAAACCAATTGGAGGATAATTTAATGATTCAAGGAAAAAGAGTTTCTGTTGGGCTTAAATCTACTAGCTCGCAAGCATCAGGGCATCAGCCAATGACCTTGAAGCCTATTGCTAAGGAGCCAAAGATATTTAAGATGATTTTAGCAGATCTCACCAAGGCCTTTCAAGAGAGTCTTAGAGACAATCGTGCTCCGCAAAACAATCATATGTATCTAAGAAGGGAGCAACAATGGTGCTCAGTATGCTATGGTCCACATAGTACCATTGAATGCCCTACTTTTAGAGTAAAATTCAATGGGAATTGCAATGCCTATGGGAGGTATGGTCATCAATCTAAGGATTGCATAGTATTTAAGCGTGCGATGGAAAATAGACCAACCTTAGCATGGACAGACACATCTCAAGTGCCTGCATTGATGTCGGCCCCACCTCTTGAACAAACGCCACAACACATGGTCCCTAGGGCCCAAAATGTTGTTCAAACAACACCCTTACCACCTCTAGTGCTAGGACCACAACCACCACATCCGAGAATCACTTATGTGAATCAAGTGGGTTTTGAGTCATCTATTACTTGTTTGGAAGGCTGTGAGGAAGATGTAAACCCTAATATTGCCTATGGGATTGATGCGCTTGAAGAATGTCCACAATACTACATGGAGGACTATTGGGGACAAGTCAAAATGTCTATCAAGTTGCTGCTCTTGCTGCAAGAGGCCAAAATATCAATTACACTGCCAAGAGACCACCTTTCAATGCTATGAGTGTGGAGGTCCACATCGTGTGTCCAAGTGTCCTATTAGGCTACAAAAGAACACCACACTAATGCAAACCAATTAAGCGATCACGTCTACAATGCCGATACTCATGTGTAATTGATGTGGCATAGATCATTTGAGTGCCCAATGTCCGAATAATCCAGATGCGCCAAAGATCACGTCATTAAACTTGATTGAGGTTACCGAGGAGCCATCACCAAGTACACCTGTGGTACCAGTAAATGTACTCACACAATCGATGCTCCAAAAGAAAAAATATATTCTTGAAGAAAGAGACACGGCATCAATTGCCCAATCTCTGAAGAAGAAGAAAACACGCAGGAAGAGATCGCAAAAAGCAGCGAAGTCAGACCCCAGTTCAAAGACCAACATAGGGGCTGGTGACGACCCCGTATATGAACGACGTTGAAGAGGATTCTGATTCAGGTGAAACCATGGAGACCAAAACGACCACTAAGAAAGAAACCAACAAGGAAGATCATCATGAGCCACAATGGCCAGGATCCAAGAAGAAGATAGGAACTTATCCAAACCCTACAGAGGAGATCGAGCGAGTCAAGAAATTAAGGAGTTTGGTAGAAGATACCCAAAGGGATCTAGAACCAGCACCTAGGCAAATCCAGATTACAGACACGGTGTTCCCTATGCAACAACAACCTCACAAAGTTCATAGACCCCTAGCCATACCTAGTGTCATCCAAGAAGAACGTGACTTAAAGTCTAAAGTGGGCATACTCACTTCTTGTTGGAAAGAATGTTTACAGAGAGACTACCTGACCCTATCGAAGAAGTGGAGATCCCATCTTTCCCATGTCAAGGGATTGAAGCCCAAAAGGTGCCATTAAATATTGCCAAATTGATGGATTTCATGGCTTCAGAAGTTAGAACCACCATCATGTCCAAACTATATGGAGGCCCTAAGCTATTCTTAGCTCTTCGAGCTTTCCTCAATGGAGAACTGAAGGTCGGGCTACCACAATTTGCACAGATGGATGAAGCTAGGGAGATGCCAATAGAGGAGGAACACTTAGATCCACAACCCAACCTAGATGAGAACCCTGTTGTAGAAATACATGTCAACAACTTGGGACAATACTTTGAGGGCAATGAATCCAATGCAATCATACCAATCACTATAAAGGGATTAACTATGAAGGGAAACCTTGATGGTGGCGTTGGGGTTAGCATTGTGACTAAAAATTGCTGGGAAACTATGGGAAGACCTCACCTTGGGACCAACCATAGTAGTAAAGATGGCTAATGGGTCTAATTTCTAAACCTATTATTAAGGTCTTTGGACATAAAATAAGAAATACCTTCATTGTTATGGATTCCTCCAAGCACACTATGGCATCTGAGATGATCTTGACGTCCTTTCATGAGGGAAGCAAAAATGGTGCATGACTGGTCTAAAAACCATGTCTACTTGCAGTTCCAAGACTCTATCATTCGAGTGGATCTTGTAACTGGTCGAGCACATACTCTAGGAAACAAATTTATAATTGATCATAGATCTGACACCACACCTCACTTGGCTCTATTGCAGTATTGTTACACATGTAGAATGGACACTCATGTTGGGGAAGATTCTCCTTATATGGATGCACTACCTGGGATGACTAAGTCAGATAATGTGGATTGGGTCCACTTAGCAGCAACCATACACACTTGGGGAAACAGGGAGACAACCTGGGTAACACCTGAGGGGGATGAAATGCCACCACCCGTACCCTGAAATATGCTAGAAGCAATGAATATAGTTTCTGATGACCTACAAGACGAAGGTTTGACTGGCATTGGAACCAGTAGCGTCTCACAAGACTATAGCCTACACAATTTGGGGTCAGAATCATCAATTGAAATTGACTCTGCGGATGAAGAATCTGAGTTAAATCTTAGTTGGGGACAAACCATTGAGGGCCTAGTGGTACCCTAGATGACAATCTATCCAAGGGAGCAGAAGTAGCAATTCATCTAGTGGACTCTTCACTAGAGATCGGCCGTAATAAAAAATTAGACAAGAAGAGTAAGAGATATAAGAGGCGACAATATCAAGCAAATGCGCGTGCTAGAATAAATGAAAAGAAATCTACCACAAAATGGCTTAATTATTCAAGGGCATGTGATGCTCATCAGAAGTTGGTAGATAACTGGGGTGGATACCCTCAAAGCGTTATGTGGTGTAGTCCACAACCCATTGATATCGTACAACTAGAGGCTATAGAGAAGCCAAAGTTGAGCCATGTCGTAAGGAGACGACAAAATCAAGATTTAGCTCAACAACAAAAGGAATCGGAAGTGAAATCACAGTCCACAGAACAACAGGACCCCACAGACTTACACCCAGCACAACCTGAACATTTCAAATCCTCAAAGCGTTATGTGGTGTAGTCCACAACCCATTGATATCGTACAACTAGAGGCTATAGATAACTGGGGTGGATACCCTCAAAGCGTTATGTGGTGTAGTCCACAACCCATTGATATCGTACAACTAGAGGCTATAGAGAAGCCAAAGTTGAGCCATGTCGTAAGGAGACGACAAAATCAAGATTTAGCTCAACAACAAAAGGAATCGGAAGTGAAATCACAGTCCACAGAACAACAGGACCCCACAGACTTACACCCAGCACAACCTGAACATTTCAAATCCTACACCACAGAGGAATGTAAGGTTGTGTATACAAAGGCTCAAAGAAAACCTATCTATGGAAGCAATGGAGTTTATGACGGTCTAGCAATAGTTAAGGAAATAGAGTTAGCAGACCCAGAAGAAGAGTCCAAACCTTTTTTCATTGCCCAAGATCTGAGAGAGATGGAGGAGTGTGTGCTTAAAGGTCTTCTCAAGGAATCTAGGGATATATTTGCTTGGACATACCATGATATGAAAGATGTTCCACCTTCTGTTAACCCTCACGGCTCACGGACACCCCATCACCTACGACGGACGTGTATTATGTATTTGGTAGAGTCAGGTACCGGGCTTGTCAGACCAATAGGAAAAGGATAAGAGTGATCGCCGATGAGAGGCGCACTCTAACTGGGACATTCAAGGGATTAGTTGGCTAAGCATGGGCGCCCAAGTGTGAATGCGGTGAGATCATATAAAAGCCAACTAAACCTAAAATTCACTCATTCTCTCATTTGTGCAATAGAAGAGTGCTCTTGCTCCATCTCCATCTCCATCTTCTTCTTCTTCACCTCCTTGTGTGTGTGTGTATGTGAGAGAGAGAGAGAGGGAGAGTGCGTGTGCGATCGAGCATTACGAAGGCACGACAGCGGCGAAGCGGTTGAGCGCGGCACGACTGCAGCTTCTTCTTCATCGCGGCGAGGAATCCACCACGAAGGCGAGCGTAGAGCGGTGAGTGACACACCCTTTGCTCTCTTGAGCTTGCTAGATTAGTCTTGTTGTGTGCTTGGAGCCATTTGTGGCTCACACACGGTGTATTGGCAAGTCCCTTGCTTCGACAGTGCGGCAAGGAGCGCACATTTTTGGCGCCGTTGCCAGGGAATCGCCCTGCACTAAGCCCAAGAGGCACTTTGTGCTTCTCCTATGAGTTGTTTGTAGTAGGAAAGAAGAGGAAGAGGAAGAGGAATGAGTTGTTTTTCTGCAAGTTGTTAATTTCTGTGTTGTCTGCAAGTTCTGTGATTTCTGCATAATGTTGTGTTTTCTGTTTGCACACAATCTTTGCACAATTAGTAGTCGTTAGCTTGTTTGCAGTGAATGAATAAGTAGAAAGGCAGTTAGCATTTTCTGCTTGCACACAGTTTTCTGTCAAGGTTTGCCTGCACACAGTCTTTGCACAATAAGGTAGTGAGAGAGGAAGTAGGTGGACAATTAGCTCACTGTTAGTAAGCAGTTAACAGATTAGTTAGTAGATTAGTTAGTGGTTAGCAGCACTGTTAGTAAGTAGATAAGGTAGTGAGCTGTCTGTGAGCTGTTGACTGGGAGGTTAGGTAGGTGACAGTGTGTGTGGCCAAGAAAGGGTCACCAAAACCGCGCACGGTCGTCGCCCAAAAAAAAAAAAATCGAAAATATTTAAGCGTGAGTGACTGGGGGGCTACTCTAAAATTTTGATCGGGATCAGGATCATTTGCCCAAGCCCAAGCCCATGCCCAGGCCTCAATCCTCAGTCTTATGATATATACTAAACTCACTCTTATATATATACCCTACCCCCTCAAGAGGGAATGAGAGCATGTGGGGCAAGTCCTCCACTCTCCTCCCTTCTCTTCCCACTTGCACCCTTAGAATTTCTAATTTGGGCCTAGTTCCCCAATAGAAATTGACGGTTTTAGGGATTCCGAGGGCATAAAGTGACCAAACGGAGGGCTATAAAGCACGGCATGTCCCTCTGACCGAGACGCTCGCTTTGAGCTATCATACGTTCTATTCTATAGCTGGGTCACAAAAAAAAGGACCAAAAAATCAAAAAATAAATAAATAAGAAAAGACTTGGGTTGCAAAACACCCAAAATTACTAGGTGAGCAGCCTTCACGGGCCCTCACTGACACTTCTAGGGGATCCAAGTCATATGAACCTACGCTCTGGACGAGTGTTAGAGCACGAGCATATTGGTAGTGCCTCCATTTACGCGGGCACCCATTATTCCTCCACCCTAGGTTCTGGACCTTCGGCCGGGACTCCAGGTAGCGCGACCCAAGATCCTCATATCGCGTCTAGTGATTCTTCCTCTGACTACGAAGTCATGGAGGGGTATCCTACACCAAACCCTGATAGAGATCGAACGCTATATGCAAGCAACAAGGGAGAGGGAAATTGAGAACCTACGAAGGCTAGAACAAAGTCGAACCCTGAAAGCAAAGGCTCCTATGACAACAATCATGCCAGCCGAGCAACCGAGTGCTCCCAAGGTAGCACTCACGGAGGGGCAAGCTATGGGGAGCAATAATGCTTCCGCTTCAAGGAAAACCTCCAGCACGCCAGGCCTAGATGGGATATTCCTAAACAAAAATTGGGAATATGACCTACAAGCAGAAGCTTTAACTGATCGGTACACAGGACACACCTATCATGTGGGTTGGTTAGATGTTCTACAATCCACATCGGGTGCTACTAGCATAGATGAGCAACAACAGAAAGTTTGTGATGTCCTCCATAGGATTGTCGAGTTAGAAAGACAGAACACAGGGATCAACATGCCTTCAACAGGCCTAATGAGATTCTTGGATACGGAAAAGGCCAACCAACCAACCTTGTCACAAATGGAGACTCCCTCAGTGAGCCCCATTGATCCTCCATATGTTGTTTCGCCAGGAGCCTCAGTACAATCTGAGCCCACAAGTGGCAGCTTTACCTTCCCAGATCTAGCTCATCTTTCTCTTAATGACACTACGGCTACCATGCATATCCCAGTGGTGAGCATGACAAGAAGTACACCATGGAGTTCATTTGTTAACACTGTGCCAATGCCTAGTAGCACAGTGCCCCCAACTATACCTACATGTATGTATCAATCATGTGCACCTGTCGTACCTCAGCCTCATGTAGCTCCTACACCTCCGATTATTTTAAGAGCTTACAATCCACAATGGAATTATCCAAGCTCTTATACAAGTGGAGCCATGCCATTTAATAATAACATGCGATATCAGGCACCCCCTATGCCTAGGGCCACGCCTGTAAACTTTGGACCACCGTCTGGTACACCACCATACGAAATTTGGGACCCAAGAGCCGCGCGTATGCCAAGGCCAAGGCCAACTCCCATCTCACATGTGGTTCCAGGAGCACATACACCCATTATACCTGCTCAAATAGGAGATTTGGCAGCATTTGCTCAAACTATCGGTCTCTCTATTGCGGAAAACATGCGTAGTGCACCTGATAGAGAGCCTAGGAGCAAGGCAGTTCAAGTAGCTAAGCTCACACAGAAATTCAGTGGAGACGGAGATGCTAGAAAGCATATGGAAGTCTTTGAACATGTGTGCGATTCCTTGGAAGAGCACAATGAGCTACATAAGTGTAAGGCTTTGAGTTTGACCCTAAGCGGAAAGGCTGGAGATTGGTATAGAACCTTAAAAGTAGAAGAGAAAACGATCTACTCTACTCTTAGGAGACTGTTCTTAAAAGAATACATACGAGAGGAAGTACTTTGGGGTGTAGCCTCTCAGCTCCAGAAAGCCCAACAAGAAGAAGGTGAATTCGTGAGAGACTTCATTAGTCGCCTAAAGAATTTGAATTCTCGATGCAATCCAAACGAGCGATTCAACAACAACCAATTGCTCGATAGATTCATTAGGGGACTACGACATGAAAGTATTTATAATGGCCTAGTCATTAGAGGTATCACTACTTGGGAAGCAGTCACCATGAATGCAGTCCAATTGGAGGATAATTTAATGATTGCAAGAGAAAGAGTGTCTGCCGAGCCGAAGTCTAGTAGCTCGCAAGCATCAGGGCATGAGCCAATGAAGATAAAGCCACTCGTGAAAGAGCAAACGATATCTGAGATGGCTTTGGCAGATCTCACAAAGGCCATCCAAGAAAGCCGTAGGGGTAATCGTGCTCCACAAAACACTCATATGTATCCAAGAAGGGAGCAACAATGGTGCTCAATTTGCTTGGGCCCACATACTACGAGTGAATGCCCTACTTTCAGAGTAAAGTTTAACGGGACTTGTAACGCGTGTGGTAGGTATGGCCATCAAGCGAAGGATTGCCTAATGCTTAAACGCATCATGGAAAATAGACCGCCTATAGCTTGGGCAGACTCACCTCGAGTTTCTACATTGATTCCTACCCCACCCATGGAGCAACAGTTGCCATTACAGCACATGGTCCTTAGAACCCAAAATGTGGTCCAAACCACACCGTTGCCACCTCCATTGCTAGGACCGCAACCCCCTCATCCAAGAGTTACACCTATGAACCAAATAGGTTGCGAGTCATCTAGTACTTATGTAGATTGCGAAGAAGACATAGAGTCTAGTATCACCTATGGAGTCGACATGCTTGAGGAGTGTCCCATGTACTATATGGAAGACCATTGGGGACAAATCAAACCGGTATATCAAGCTACTGCGCTAGCAACAAGAGGCCAAAACATTAATAGTTTTGCCAGGAGACCACCTCTTCAGTGCTATGAATGTGGTGGACCACATCGAGTAGCTGAGTGCCCCATTAGAATGCAAAAGAATGTTGCACTAATGCAAACAAGTCAAGGGAGTGCATTGGCAATGCCAATACTCATTTGTAATCGTTGTGGCATAGATCATTTGATCGCACAGTGTCCTAACAATCCAAACGCGCCGAAAATCACACCATTGAACATAATAGAGATTGTTGATGGGACACCACCAACTATAAACATAGCACCAGTGAATGCACTCACACGGTCGATGCTCCAAAAGCAAAATTACATCCTCGAAGAGAGAGATGCTGCATCCATTGGCCGAGCGAGAAAGAAGAAAACATGAAGAAAGAAATCCCTTAATGCTTCTAGCTCAAAACCTAGTTCAAAGACTAACATAGGGACAGGAGAGGATCCCGTGTATATGAATGACCCTGAGGATGACTCAGATTCGATAGAGACCACGGAGACCAAAACTGTTACTACAAAGGAAAAAGCCAGTGAGGAGGATCCAGTTAAACCACCCAGTTGCGAACCCCCAAGATAAGCCACGAGAGACAAAAAATGAGGATTGCAAGAGAAAGATTGGAACCTATCCAAACCCAACAGTGGAAATTGAACGAGTCCAACAACTGAGGGGTTTGGTGGAAGAAACTCAACGAACATTAGAACCTGAACCCAAACATATCCAGATGTCGGACACAGTGTTTCCCACACAAGTTCAACCTCGCAAGAACTACATGCCGTTAGCTATACCCAGTATCATTCGGGAAGAGAGTGAGGGTAGGACATCTGAAAGTGGACACACACCTTTCCTACTAGAGAGAATGTTTGGTGAGGGAATGCCCGACCCCCTTGAGGAAGTGGAGATTCCATCTTCACCATTCTCTTGTCAGGGTCCTACGTCCCATAAGATGCCATTAAATGTTGCCAAATTGATGGATTTCATGTCTTCAGAAGTTAGAACCACCATCATGTCCAAACTATATAAAGACCCCGAGCTAGTCTCAACTCTTCGAGCCTTCCTCAATAGAGAATTACAGGCCGGATTACCACAGTTTGCACATATGAACAAACCTGACTCGGTAATGAATGATGAGGAACATTTAGCACCACCATCTGACCTAGCGGGACATGAATCTGTAATTGAAGTACCCGTTAACAAGTTGGGGCAATACTTTGAAGGTGATGAATCTAATGCTACTCTACCAATCACTACTAAAGGATTAACTGTAAAGGGGGTCCTTGACGGTGGTGCGGGAGTCAGCATGGTGACAAAGAGTTGTTGGGAGTCTATGGGGCGACCTCACCTTGAAGCCACAAGCGTAGTGGTAAAAATGGCTAATGGATCTATTGTTACGCCTATTGGAATGCTAAAGGATCTCAGAATCAAGGTCTTGGGACACAAGGTAAGGCAAACTTTCATTGTTATCGATTTTTCCAAGCATCCTATGTCATTTGAGATGATCTTAGGGCGTCCATTCATGAGGGAAGCAAAAATGGTGCATGACTGGTCCAGAAACCACGTCTACTTACAGTTCCAAGACTCTGTCATTCGAGTTGATCTTTTAAGTGGTCGAACACATCCTCTAGGAAATAAATTCATCATTGATAATCGATCAGACACAACAATTCACTCAGCTCCATTACAGTATTGTTACACGTGTAACGAAGACACGGATATTGGGGAGAACTCTCCTTATATGGATATCCTACCCGGAATGGCTGAGTCAGACAATGTCGATTGGGTACACCTAGCGGCAACTATAGATACATGGGGAGCTAGAGGAACAACCTGGGTAACACCAGATGGGGAAGAGATACCACACATTGCACCAGTAAACATGTTAGGTGCAGCGCATGTAACATCCGATGATAAGAAAGAGGCACACCTACCTGAGAGTGAAACTGATGATTCCTCAAAGGCTTCAGGCCAATACACATCGGAAACGGAATCTCAGGAAGAAATGGATTCAGAACCTGAAGAAACATCGAGTGAGCCAAGTATAGAAACTGAACACTCAAGGTCTAGTACGACCATCTATGGTAATTTATATGAGAGGGAAGAAGATACAAGCGAAGACCTATCAAGCGAGTCGAGTTCAAACATTTACCAAAATCAAAACCTTAACAAGAAACAAAGGTCATATAAGAGACGACGATATCGAGCAAATGTGAGAGCTAGGATAAACAAGGAAAGATCTACTGCAGAATGGCTTAGCTATCTAGGGGCATGTGATGCTCATCGAAAGCTAGTAGACAATTGGGGTGAACATCTCCAGAGTGTCATGTGGTGCAGCCCACGACCCATTGACTTCGCTCAATTGGAGGTTACAGAGCCGAAATTGAGCCGAACTATAAGAAGACGTCAAAACCGAGAGTTAGCACAACAACAAAAGGAGGCAGAACTAAAAGAAAGGTCTCCGTCGGGACAAGAGCCTGCTGACTTACATACGGCTCCTGAACATTTTAAATCTTATACCACGGGGGAGCGAAAGGTTGTGTATGCCAAAGCCCAACGAATACCTACCAATGGAAGAAGTGGAGTCTATGATGGTCCAGCGGTAGTTAAAGAGATAGAATTAGCAGAACCAGGTGAGGAGTCTAAACCAGTCTTTATTGCTCAAGACCTTACCGAAACTGAAGAGGATGTACTTAAGGAGCTCCTCAAGGAATACAAGGATATCTTTGCTTGGACATATCATGACATGAAGGGCGTTCCACCTTCTGTGGTGCAACATACAATTCCCATGATCAACATTGCTAAACCCGTCCAGCAACGACCCTATCCAATGAATCCTAAGTACGCCAAAATTGTACAAGAGGAGATTGAAAAACTTATCCAATGTGGATTCATATACCCTATTGAGCACTCAGAATGGGTTTCTCCAATAGTCATTGTGCCAAAAAAGAATGGGAAACTAAGAGTGTGCGTGGACCTCAAGAAAGTTAATGCAGCCACTAGGAGAGATCATTATCCCTTGCCATATTCAGAACATGTGCTTGAAAGAGTTGCGGGCAAGGAAGCTTATAGCTTTTTAGATGGGTACTCTGGTTACAATCAAATCACAATTGCATTAGAGGACCAAGCTAAAACTGCTTTTATCACAGAGTTTGGAGTGTTTGCATTTCGTGTTATGGCTTTTGGCTTAACGAATGCCCCTGCTACATTCCAACGATTAATAAACACTGTGTTTAAAGAATTTCTAAGGGATTTTTGTGAAGCTTTCCTAGACGACCTTTGTGTTTATTCTTCTTGGGAGAAGCATTTGTTATATCTACGAAAAATATTTGAAAGGTGCAGATTTTATCGCATCTCATTGAACCCTTTCAAATGCCAATTTTGGGTTAAGCATGGAGTCATTCTAGGGCATATAGTGTCCAAGAACGGGATATCCACAGATGAGAGTAAGATTAAAGCCATTGCCGATTTGCCACCACCTACTAACTATAAAGGAGTTCAAAGATTTATGGGCCATGTTGGTTATTATCGAAGGTTTATTTTAAACTTTGCCGAGATAGCGCGTCCACTGTACAAGCTTCTTATCAAGTTTCACTGGAGGGAAGAATGTCATCAATCTTATGAGTTATTAAAGAAGGCCCTAAAAAGTGCTCCAATCCTGCGAACACCTGATTGGAATGTACCTTTTCATGTGCATATTGATGCATCAAATTTTGCTATTGGGTGTGTTCTAACTCAACCAGGAGAACATAAATTGGACTACCCTATTAGCTTTGCAAGTAGCCAATTAAATGATGCCGAGATGAACTACACTACTACAGAGCGCGAAGGTCTAGCTATGATTTACGCAGTAAAGAAATTTCACTATTACCTTCTTGCTACCAAGTTTGTGTTTTATGTTGATCATCAAGCATTGCTATATTTGGTAAACAAGCCGTGTTCCACAAGTCGAATTACACGATGGTTGTTAATTCTTCTTGAGTTTGACTTCACCGTTGTTGTGAGGCCTGGGAGGAAACATGTCATGGCGGATCATTTATCTCGTATCCCTAATGGCGAAGCTCCTACGGGGGTTGATGATGAATTGCCTGATACTCCCTTGTTCATTGTTGAGACAATGCCTGAATGGAGTGAAAAGATTGTTAACTTCTTAGTTAATGGTTTTTCACCCAAAGAACTGCGAAAAGATATAGCTCGAAAATTAATCAAGGAATGCGAACCCTATTGCTTACTGGCTGGAACTCTCTATAAGAGAGGAAAAGATGATGTTCTTAGACGCTGTGCCTGCGAGGATGAGTATTTATATATTCTACAAGAGGCACACATGGGCGTAGCTGGTGGTCACTTTTCAGGAAAGTTGACTGCTCGAAAGATCTTACAGTCAGGCTATTGGTGGCCCACTCTGTTTAAGGATGCATCACTTTTTGCAAAGGGATGTGATGAATGCCAACGCTTCAACAAGCCACAAAGAAGGGATAGGATGCCTCTACATCCCATCAAGGTAACCCAACCATGTAACCAAATGGGCTGAAGCAAAAGCAACACGGAAGGCGGATGCAAAAACAATAGCTAAGTTCCTCTTTGAGAACATTATCACACGTTTTGGATGCCCCTTTGAACTTGTGAGTGACAATGGAACTCATTTTATAAATGAAGTAATAAAAGAACTCACATCAAACTTCATGATATCACACCACAAGTCTACACCCTATTATCCCCAACCAAATGGCCAAGCTGAGAGTACCAACAAAACTCTCATCTCCATTTTGACAAAGACAGTCGAGGCTCATCGCATTGATTGGGACCTAAAGCTTACATCAGCTTTATGGGCTTATCATACTGCATATAAAGTTGCTATTAATTGCACACCGTTTAAGATGGTGTATGGCCAAGAAGCAGTTATGCCATGGGAGTTTGTCATTCCTAGTCTTCGAGTAGCTTCTCAAGAAGGTTGGGATGGTAACCCTTTAGTGGAGCGATTATATATCCTGGAAAGGCTAGATGAAGAAAGGCAATTAGCTGTGCGAAATGCTCTAGTGGAGAAGGATAGGAGAAAGAAGTGGTTTGATAGCCATTTAAAGGATAAAGACATCAAGGTTGGTGATAAAGTTCTTATGTATGGGGTACGTAATGAAAAGAAGAAATTGAAATACGCTGGTAAGGGACCATATCGAGTGTGTGAAATTACTCCGTAAGGTACCATTCGTGTGGAGACTCTAGATGGAGTTGAAACCATTGGATTCCTTAATGGGAGTAAATTCAAAAGATATTATGATCCTCTAAGCCAGGAAGAGTTGCAAGCCATCCATCAAAAGAAGGTTGCCAAGGAACAAGCAGAGCTTTAAAAAATCCAAGCAAGAGTTGAGGCTCGAGAACGACAACAACGTCTTAGACGCCAACGAGAGGCTAATCTGGGAATCACGCAAGCATTTTTTGAGGACACAAATGACGACTCATTAGAATCTGAGACACCCCTACGATACCCAATTGAGCTAAATAGCCCCTATGGGAAAGTACTATACAATGCCTTATTAGATACGGGAGCTAAACACAATTTGTTATCCTATGGAGTTTGGTGTCAATTAGGGAAACCGACCCTATCCCCGAGTACGATGCAAGTCAAGGGCATTAATAAAAAGAAAACTGCTATTCTTGGAGTCCTTCAGACCCCTGTTGTCTATGACAATGGAAGCATAGTGCAGAGGTTTCTAGTCATGCCCGCAGGAGCTATGGAAGGCAACGTAAACCTCGGACGCACGTGGATGTTGGCAACCAAATGCACTATTGATTGGGATATTGGTAGTGTCACGACGCGACCACCGACTCTTACCCCTATCATTCAAGCAAAGTCACCTACGTTGAAAACTCTAGCAAAGTTGAAGGATAGCCAACATTCACAAGCCAAGGTGGTTAACTCGTCTTTGCCGGCTACCCATGAATCTAGCACTTCAACACTTGTAGTTGCAGCAAGCAGTAATATTGCAAGTACTCAACCTGCACGACCTAAGAGTACATATCAATGGGTCCCCAAGGCCTTACTTCCAACTACCTCAACCCTCCCATCCATTCCAAGAAAAAATTTGCCGGGAAAACCAAGAGCGCGCCCTAGGAGAGTCAAGACCAAATCACGATGGATTCCAAAACAACTATTAGAAGCCCAAGGCTACTATGGTGGAAATGAGCAAATTTGGGTACCTAACCGTAAAATGTGTCCTTCCCTATCGACAACAAACCCATATGAGTCAAACAGTGTAACGCTAAAGCCAATGGCAGACTGTGGGAAGGGAAAGATCACAGAATGCTACACACCTCGTCCAGAGCTAGTTTGGGCTCCAAGGCAAAACCAATTTATTCCACCTAGCTCAGGAAGGGGGGAGTTCCATGAAGCTTCTAGCTCCTCATGTAATACATCCATAGAGGTAAAAGCTTCTACACACCCTCCATCTATAGTAGTGGACCTCCATGAAGCTACGAAAGAATTCACACCTCCCACTGTTCAAGATCACCTGATGAACCACTTCAAGTTCGATCCTGGGAGAGTACCTTACCACCCTTGCAACTTGACGAGGCACCTAGGGTAATAGAAAACTACTGGCAAAAATCCTCACCTATTACCAACTGGAACAATTGGTTTCAAAGGGTGATGACATCATTTCAAACGATATGATCTACCCAAGGAAGGGGGGAGTGTTTGTGGACATCCATCATTCACTTGCTTCCCTCTCAACCTTTTCCCCTGACCCCTTAATCTCCAATCTTAGGAAATGTATATATAAAGCCTTATACTCACAAAAACAAGATAAAAAAGTAAAAGAGCAAGAGCCATAACACAAATCATAAAAACAAATTATGCACAAGAACACAACCCTTGTAATATTTGCACTCTAACCATCATCTATTTGCGTGTACAGATATGGCTAGTACGCTAGAGTCATCCACTCTTGCCTTGGGTGAGAGGTACCCTCGTTACTTTTCACAAATATTTCACATGGTCTTTCCAGTGCTTGCATGTGAATGGGATTTGATAGGTACGCTAGCATGTGAGAGGAATTTTGAGGAGTCAGAATGGCTGATACGTCTCTTGACCACGTCTGATCCATACTTAGTAGAGAGCGTTTCTCCCATTGCACAAGCCTACCCTTTTGACCAAGATGACTATAGGAGTCTAGTGACCTTCTTAGTAAACATGGGCACCTATGATGAAGAAGAAAATTTACACGATAACGAGGAGCAAGCTTAACAAAGACATTAGTATCAACACTTTTGATCCTTCGTTTTTCGATGCGAAGTAAAACATGATCACATTCTTTGAATTGGTGTGCCTTGCGGTGCTTGTTAGCATGCTTGGTGTAAAGTTCTTGTGAGTGTTTAATGACAGAATGCACACTTGCATAAATATCATGAAAGTCAGTAGTGAAATCATCAGGGGTAGGCACAACATTAGAAAGACGTGAAGCAGGAGTAGGAAGTGAGTGACCATATACAATTTCAAAGGGAGATTTACCCGTGGCAGTGTGAGTGGTGTTGTTGTATGCAAATTGCAGATTATGTACGTAGTCATCCCATTTCTTCGGTTGAGAGGAAACATAAGCCTTCAACAAGTCAATAATAGTGCGGTTGGTGACTTCGGTTTGACCATTAGATTCAGGATGAAATGCAGAAGTGAAGTCAAGTGTAGTGCCAAGATTTTCAAACATAGTAATCCAAAAAGCACTACAAACTTTGAATCTCGATCAGAAATAATCCCTTTAGGCAAACCATGATGTGGGAAAACAGTCTTAAGAAACAAAAGTGCAGCTTGATGTGCTGTGAGTGTTTTCTTACATGGAACAAAGTATGCTTGTTTAGAGAAATGATCAATAATAGTCCATATCATGTCATGTTTGTGTGTTGTGAGTGGGAAACCAGTAACAAAATCCATGGAAATATGTTCCCAAGGTCTTTTAGGAATGGGGAGAGGGTGTAAAAGTCCCAATTTCTTACCTTAGCTGCTTTGATTTTTTGACAAATCAAACAAGTTGACACATACTGTTTAACATCCATTCTCATAGCAGGCCAATAGAAATCATGACATAAATTTTGAAAAGTGTACGAAAAGGTTTAGTCACACACAATTTTTGTTTGAAATAAAGGAAGTTTTCTTGAATAGTGTATTCGAGAAATGTGTGTACAGAATTATCAAGCATGTGCAACCATGTCGTTTTGAAGTCATCATCATGTGCATAAGTGTCAGGCATAGTGTCAAAGGAAGTTCCCGTAAGCTGAGAAAGTAAATATTTGATACTTTGTTGATTAGTTTTAATGATCAAGTCAGTACCCATTACATAGTGTTTCCAGATTTTCAATGCATGTACCACAACAGTCAACTTTTTATCATATGTACTGAACTTTGTTTCAGACGGTTTGAATTTACGACTTTCGAAAGCAATTGGATGGTTATCTTGCATAAGGACTGCACCGATACCTTTCCCACTAGTATCAGTGACTACCACAAAGAATGGTCTTTCAAAATCAGGCAATTGCAATACAGGTGTATTAGTCAAAGCATGTTTAAGTGCATTAAATGAGCTTTCTTGCAAATCAGTCCATTCATAACGCGTATTTTTCTTTAATAAGAGAGTCAAATAATGTGATTTGTAAGCAAAATTACGAACAAATTTCCTGTAATAGCTACAAATACCAATAAAAGATCGTAGCTCATGCAATTTTTTGGGTCTAGGCCAGGATTGAATGGCTTCAATTTTCTTTGGATCGACATGTATTCCCTTACCCGATACAATATGTCCCAAATATTCAATTTCGGATTGAAAAAATGAACTCTTTTCAGGATTCAAATACAAGTGATTTTGTGCAAGCAGATCAAATACACGTGTTAAATGTTGTTTATGCTCTTCTTCAGATTTACTGAATACCAAAATGTCATCAAAAAATACAATCACAAAATCTTGATGGTCAATGAAAATTCGATTCATCATGCGTGTGAATGTAGCTGGTGCATTTGTCAAACCAAATGGCATGACAAGAAATTCATAGTGTCCAGTTCGTGTTCTGAAAGCAATTTTGTAGACATCATGTTCAAACATTTTGACTTGGTGATATCCTGATTTAAGGTCAATTTTGCTAAAGATGTGTGCCCCTTTCAGTTTGTCTAATAGGTCATCCACTCTAGGAATTGGAAACCTATTCTTAATGGTGATCTTTTTTAAAGCCCTGTAGTCGATACACATACGAAAGGTTCCATTTTTCTTCTTGACAAGAAGTACTGGAGCTCCGTATGCTGAACTACTAGGTCGGATTAGGCCTCAGTCAAGTAAATCAGTGATTTGAGTTTGTATTTCCCTTTGTGCGGTAGGATTTACACGATAAGGTGCTCTAAAAGGAGGTTCACTACCCGGTATGATGTCAATTTTGTGGTCTTCGGGGCGTGATGGTGGAATTCCAGGTGGTAGATCATGCATGAAACAATCTTTAAATTGTGAGAGAAATTCATCGTGTGTGGAATTACGTGAAGTTTCAGTTTCAGCAGAAATTTGATTTACCAATACTAGATATGTTTTCCCCTGTTTTCGAATGGCTTGTTTGTCTTGAGTGTGAGAGAGAAGTGGAAATTTTTGTTGTGCCAGTGTTGCTTGGATGGAGAAAGTTTTATTATTATGAGTGAGAGACATTGTACGTGTTTTGTAATTAATCAACGGGTCAAATTCATGACGAAATGGCATTCCCAAAATCATATCAAGACCATGCAATGGTGCTACCAAAAATGTTCGTGCTTGTGTGAATTCACCAATGCAAACTTCAACAGTGACTTGAGTTTTACAATTAAAACGTTGATTATTAAAACAGTTTGACCTTATGAGGTGATGAAATTTCAGAGAGTGATAGTTGTTGTGCCAATCATGTGGAAATGAAATCATGGCTACTACCATCATCTAGCAGAATGGTGACATTTTTACCCTTAACAGTGCCTTGCACTTTAAACAAAGTGTGAGGAGATATAGGAGTACCTGAGGATGGGTTGTCATCGTTATCATAATCAGGACCATATCCGTCACCATAGTTAACTTCCACTTCATTGTCGTCGGGTGTAGCATCTTCGATGAGGTTAAGAGTAGCTCCGTTGGGGCGGTTGTTGTTGAAGGGTTTCTGATTTGAATTCCTGTTGACTCCATTTCAATGGCCATTGGATTGACCATTGCCCTTAGCATGACCATTTGGGCACTTGTCTGCATAGTGACCATATTGAAAGCATTTAAAATACTTCACCTTTTTGTTACCATTAGAATTTGGAGGAGAACGCTGGTTGAAAGGATGTTGGTTGCCTCGTTGCTAAGTGTTGTTGTGGTTGTTGCTCGTATGAGGTTGAGCAGTGGTAGGAGGATTGTCAAATCTTCGCCTTTTGAAAAAGGTACGGCTTTGGTGTTTACTTCTGTCAAAGTTAGGAGAAAAAGGAGGTCTCTTGTTGCGGTTAGTGTTAGCAGGTTGATCAGTGTGAGAGGAATGTCCACCTTTCTTCTTTTCTGCGTTGAGAGCCAAGTTAATGGCCTTTGACAGAGAATCTGGTTCGAACATATCTATCTCAGCACTAATTTGTAGTGCCAAGCCTGATATGTACTTTCGCTTCAATTTCCTGTGACTAACATGTTCAATAGCTTACAATTGAATTGGACAATTCCAAAAACGGTCAGTGTAACCCTGTACATCTTCATTTCTACCCTGTCGAATTAAATCCCATTGACGTCGTGCTTTAGCTTTGTACTGTGTGGGCAAAAATTGGGGCAAAAACACTTTTTTCAATGCATTCCATGTGCGTGGTCTTCTTCCATGTTGTTTGGTGGCGTTCCACCACAATGCAGTGCTGCCAGTGAGATGATTGGATGCACATTTTACCATTTCATGCTCGGGAAAGTCTTCATCATGAAAATAGTCATCTAGTTGACTAACCCATGCTAGAACCGTGCTAGCATCTTTAGTGCCATCAAAATCTTTGAAAGTGAAGGCTTTTCTGCTAATTTTGTTTTTCTTGGGTGCCGGTGCAGATTCGGTGCGTGCAGAATGCAATAATTTATCTTCAAGTTCTTGCCTTCGCATGCGTTCATATGTGAGTGACTGTTGGTTTTGAAGCTGTTCTGCAATCGTGGGTGCATGAGGAAGATGTGCCATGATTGCGTGCTTTTCTTTTTCTTTTCCTTTTTTTTTTCTTTTTTTTAAAATTTTAATAAATAATTAAATGGTAATGTTTAAAAAGGCTATTTGGTGGTATTCGCAGATGCAATATGCGGAATAAAATAAAATAAATAACAGAAATGTAATGTACTTAGCTGATAACGAGCGGTGGCGTCCAGTCCAGAATGGTGATACGCTAGGAAATTGCCAGAGAATAGACAATCCGACGGTGCGTCACCGAGCTAGTTGAATTTGTAGTGTCCGGTCTCCCTTATCCTCCCGAAAGAAGCCAACAATGTCAATTGTAGAAGAGGAGTCCCCAGTTTATTCAATTGAGTGATATATATATTTTGATTAATTTGACGATGTTGGGATTCTCGGTAAATAAATTTGTAGCTCCATTGAGATAGTCGGTGTCAAGGAGGAAGTAAGTTGGAGGAGCCGAGAATTTTCGTTGCAAAAATATTTAGCACTCGGTGATTATCCTTCCACTTGTTGGCGGCACGAGTTCGATACCTATTGGAAAACAGTAGCCCTTTGTGACCGAATGAGGGGGAGCCGATCGATTTGGGAGACCGTCAAGTGGAGAGCACCATAGGCAGTAGGGGTGAATGGGAGTTAAGCAAAGGGCGGCCGAAGTAACATGTGAAAGCCGTTTGGAGGTTTTTGGTAAAAAAAAAGAAAGTTTGGTAACTATAATGGGCGGCCGGCCGAATATTGGGGTAACTTTTGAGGCTTAATTTTGAAAAGCCGGCATGGCAGCGAATACTCAGACAGCGAGCAGCGCCGTGGGGAAGATGATGAGCTGCAGGACGATGTGGTCCTCGACTCGGCACGTGCCAGGAGGCAAAACCACTCCCACGGGTAGGGCGTCCACTTTGATGGCGATTTCGACAGTTTTCGAGCAAGTTGACAGAGGAACTTTTTTGACTGTAGGTGCTGCTTCCCACGCGGACTCGGCAGTGATATTAAAAACCAAGAAAATTGTTGGTTTTTGAGCTAGACTTGCTCCCTTCATGGCCCGTGTCTTCTTTGTTTGCCCCAACCTTCGAGTTTCTGTGACAAGTTTTACTTTCCTTCTCTCTCCTTCAATCCGTCTCTCTTTCCTTCTTAACTAAATTTTCCGATGTCGTCCATATGACAATGTAATTGCTCGAGTACACTAGCTTTTCGAAATCAAGAATTTCCCGACTCCCCAAGCTTTATGCTTTCTTCTTGCCTTCACAATCCGCAATGATTATGCATTAAATTGGAAAGTTGAGACTCGACATACCGTCTTTTGACCATCATGAAGCCGAGATTGAAAATCAGTTGCCGATTAGCCACCAATTAACAATCGAGTTTTCTTCTGCGAACTCGATCAATTATACTTCGAATTTCCACGAGCCCTGATGCTCTGATACCACTGTTGGGAGAAGAGGGGGGAGATTGACCACTTAGAATATTCAACATAAGCTTTCAAGCCATCACCATCAAACTATCCACCTCTTCTTCCAATTTCCAAGCACACACACTCACCTAGACTATGACACACAGACACACACACACACACACACACACACACACACACACACACACATACACACACACACACACAGTAAACATAGAATTGACATAGACAAGTTTGTAAGAGAGTGTAAAAGATGTGTAAGAGATGGAGACTAGATTAGAGAGTACACAACAAAATAACCATAGCTTAAGAGAGTAGAGAAGAGAATCTGCAAGAGAAAGGCCTAAATCTAGCCCCAAACTCCATAGCACCTCTCTTGTGGAGTTGGTATTTAATATATTATTTTGAGTTTTAGGGTGCCAAAAATTGAGGCCCCTCTTTTTACAACCACTTCACTTTTGTAAATGAGTGAAGCTCATTAGTTCTTGCATGACCCATAAGGGGAGTTCCCACTACAACTATTTACAGAGCCATAGTACCGGCTTGTCTTTACGGCTCGTCGATTGAGGTTATAGTGAAGAAGTTATGGCAGTTTGAAGTTTGAGTTGATGGCAGATCCGTACCGGATTGGGCAATTGCAGCTGAGAGGTTTGAGATGAATTGAATGCATGGGCATGAAGTACTCACTTTGTGGAGCGTGTCAGTTTTTTCAAATCAGCAAATCGAAGATCTGATCGCCAAGTTATCGCCAGATTAAATTTCCCTGGGGACTAGTTCCATGCCAGGTCGGTCGCCTTGGTCGGTGTGCCATCTGGGAATTTCACAGCCTCAACAGGGTTTGCATGCGTTCTATGTAGCTTGAGAAGTCTATAGGAATTTACGGCTCATCAGACAAAGTCCGAATTGATGAGATAATAAGGCTTGAAGCCGGTGTTAGTTGTTGGCACTGCTGAGCTCGATAATTTTTGCCATCATCCGAGAAGCTGATATAAGTAGTAAACAATCGAGTGCGAAGGGAATGCCTTTAGAAAAATGCAATCACCTATACGTGCATCTTAAAAGCATGTGGCATTATTCAAGATGCTGATATGGGCAGTAAAATTCACGATGATAGTGTCAAATGATGTGATAGGCACTGCTTTGGTCGGAATGTATACCAAATGTTGTGCTTAGCCATGCTTTGCCCGAAGAGTGTGCCCAAGGTGGTGCCCTTCGAGGGCCACTCGCCCAAGGACACTATGGTGCCCAAGGGCACAATAGTAATGGAAGCCCAATAAGGGAAATGAGGGTTATTGTGTGTGAAGAGGGGTAAAAATAAAAGAAAAAGAGATGGCGGGCAGGGAGAGTAGCGAACGGATGCGGAGGGAGGGGGAGTGTGAGACGTAGCGGGGGTTGTGAAGCTTGAATGAGAGTGCTCCAATAGGGAAAACTCATCGGCTCGCCAAGGCGCCTTGATTCGGTCCCAGTCTCGCCAATTTTGGTGTAGCTCCACAGTTGGCTTGCCACATCACCGACGGTCGTTTGCACAACGACGACGCCGTCAGTGCTAAAAATAATAAAGGGCTATTGGAAGAAAGGGCATGGCATGAAGGCAACGGGTTGCTTGGCAAGATGGAAACATGAGGAAGGGAAGAAGAAAGAGGACCCGTTTTCTCTCTTTGGCTCAGGACCTCAAGGAGGTTCTATCTCTCTCTCTCGACCAAGTGGAGGAGCAAGGAACTCCAAGCAAGGCTCTCGAGTGAGGGGCTGGGACGACCAAGGAAGGAGTATTGCAAGAGGATAACAAGGATAAGCAAAAGAGGGGAGGAACAAAGGGAAGGAAGGGAGGAGGGAGAAGATGTGGACTATCTCTCTTTCTCTCGTATAATCTCTCTCTCTCTCTCTCTCTCTCTCTCTCTCTCTCTCTCTCTCTCTCATAGATGACCAAGCAGGAAGTGTATGTATCTCTCGTCGAGCACAAGTCAAGCATAAGTACTTGAAGTTCTCTATGGTCCTGTCTTTACGGCTCGTCGATTGGAGCTACAATGAAGATGATGGCATATCTGTACCGGATTGGACAACTGTAGCTGAGAGGTTTGAGATGAAGTGAATGCATGGGCCTAAAGTGCTCACTTTGTGGAGTGCATTGGCCTTTTCAGATCAGCAATCAGAGATATTATTGCCAAGTTATTGCCAAATTAAATTTCCTAGGGGGGCAGTTTCATGCCAGGTCGATTGCCTAGGTTGGTGTGCCATCCAGGAATTTTACAGTGTCAACAAGGTTTGTATGCGTTCTATGCAGCTTGAGAAGTCTATAGGAATTTACAGCTCGTCAGACAGAGTTCGGGTTGATGAGATAATAAGGCTTGAAGCCGATGTTAGTTTCCGACACTGCTTAGCTGGATAATTTTTGGCATCATCATTGGAGAAGCTGATACAAGCAGTAAACAACCGAGTGCGAAGGGAATGCCTTCCAAAAAATGCAATCACCTATACGTGCATCTAAAAAGCATGTGGCATTATCCGAGATGCTCATATTAGCAATACAATTCACGATCATATTGTAAATGTTGTGCATAGGCACTGCTTTGGCCGAAATGTATACCAAATGTTGTGCTGAGCCATGCTTTGCCCACCCACCCAAGGACACTATGGTGCCCAAGGGCCCAATAGTAATGCGCGCCCAAGGGGATAGGCTCAATGACTGCCCAATAAAAGAAATGAGGGTTATTGTGTGTGAAGGGGGGCAAAAATAAAAGAAAAAGAGATGGCGAGTAGGGAGAGCAGGGAACGGATGCGGAGGGAGGGGGAGAGTGAGACATAGCGGGGGCTATGAAGCTCGGATGAGAGTGCTCCAATAGGGAAAACTCGTCGGCTTGCCAAGGCGCCCCGATTTGGCCCCAGTCTCGCCAATTTTGGCACAGCTCCGCAGCTGGCTTGCCACATCACCGACAGTCGTTCCCACAATGACGACGTCGTTGGTGCTAAAAATAATAATGGGCTATTGGAAGAAAGGGCATGGCAATATGAAGGCAACGGGTGGCTGGGAAAGATGGAAACATGAGGAAGGGAAGAAGAAAGAGGACCCATTCTCTCTCTTTGGCTCGGGACCTCAAGGAGGTTCCATCTCTCACTCTCGACCAAGAGGAGGAGCTAGGAACTCCAAGCAAGGCTCTCGAGTGAGGGGCTTGGATGACCAAGGAAGGAGTATTGCAAGAGGATAACAAGGATATGCAAAAGAGGCGAGGAACAAAGGGAAGGAAGGGGGGAGGGAGAAGATTTGGACTCTCTCTTTCTCTCGTATAATCTCTCTCTCTCTCTCTCTCTCTCTCTCTCTCTCTCTCTCTTATAGATGAGCAAGCAGGAAGTGTATCCCTCTCTCGTCGAGCACAAGTCAAGCATAAGGAAGAGGGAACTCTCTCCCTGAGAGTAAGCAAAGCAAGGCAAAAAGGAGGCACTCTCTCTCTCTCTCAGATTTAAAGCATGTAGCTATCTCTCTCTCGGCAAGCAAGGGTGTAAAGCTTGAGGGATGGCAATACATGTGCTAAATAGGGCAAATGAAGGCAAATAAAAAGAGAAATTGTGTAGAGCTTTTGAGAGCGCTTGACAACTTAAGGGTAGATCGAAAGAGAAATTTGAAGCTTATTGTTGGTAACTGAAGCAATGGAAGGAGCGTAAGAGCAAGCTAAGGAAGTCACTCAGAGAAGTTTTATGAGGACAATCAAAGGAACGGGAGCAGTGCAGAGAGCTCTTGAAGGTAGTTGAAGCAGATAAAGTGACAAGAGAAAATTTCCATCACCGTCATCAACTGAAGATTGATTAATCATCCTGTTAAGTCTCAGTGTCGTTAATGGCCCGGTTAATCCTGTAAAAAGGGAGCTTAAACTCCTAATTATCAGATAATCCAAGTGACAGTGCTGTTAACAGTCCACCTTGGCTAAGGATTAAGCTGTACTCAAAGTTTAAACTCAATTTATTGATGGTTACGAGTGATTACTAGATCTTTCAGTGTTTGTTGTTCTCTCTCTTTCACACCTCTCATAGCTAGAGGCCCGACGCCTTTCCGACTCACGTTTTGAACACATATCCCCTGACAATGTGTATGAAGTCTTTTGTGGCAAAATGAAGTGACTTTTGTCCCACTGACTCATCACTCAAGCAACTCTCAGCAACTTTCAAAATTCAATTTGAACACTTTTTGTGCAAGTTATGGCCAATACAACATGAATTTGCCCAGTTTCTATCTTTTGGCTTTTGCAAGCTCAAATGAGCTCCAAATTCAGTGAAATTTTGGCTAGGGGCTTCTTTTATGCTCTAGGGCACTAGGGTATACTCAAATGTACGATCTGACCCAAATCTGGCCCCTAAGACATCATATGCAGATGTATTTTTGCTCAAATTTCACTTATATTTCTACCCAAGGTACTCCTTGATGGTTACAACAAGAATATGTGATCACAAATTTTTTTGGATGTGCTCAGAATTGCCACTTTTTCACAGTTACCTTCTTGTATCTGCACAATTCTCTTTAAAAGCAAAAGTATGTGTCCAAATGAGATGAAATTTTGCACGCAAGCTTAACACATAATTTCCAAACCCTTTGTATGGTCAAAAGTGCAATTGGATTGTGAGATCTAGCCTTGAGACATCATATGCGTATGATGTCTATGTGCTCAAAATTGACCCAAATTTGGTCTGTAAGCTTGTCTTGTGGTGCTTAACACCCTGGTATGCTCAGATTTCAATTTTGGTCCCTAAAAGTGCCCTTTAGACATCATATGCGGATGTTGTCTAACTAGTCAGTTCATATGTCAATCGAGGACACATATGACACGATAGGCGCATGGAGGCAATCTCTTTAGCTTGTCAGGATGAGACCATCCCACACATACAACACTCTGGAAGGCTAACTAAACCACAATTATGAATCTCACTACTCTCAACTACACCAATCAACCCACATACACGCAAATGGAATGAAACTCACTAAACCATACCAGAATCATACAAAAATTAAGGAACACCATCCCCTCACTAGGATACACCTGTCCCAAGCCTCTACACTCAAAATCCTAACTCTAAACCCATTTGCGAAGAACGCGTATGAAGACAGAGCTGGATTTCAGGAAGTGTCCGAAATTGAAATCTATGAGTACATATGCGTAGCTTATGTCTCCATGATCCTAATGACTACTTGCAAGCAGAAAACAGACATCGTTTGATATACTTACAAACGTAATAGCTCGTAGATACACGAGTGCGTTCGTCCTGTTCCATGAGGAATGCTTGGCGTTGTCGTGTAGCTCTTGTTGAGCCTAGCACGATGGTGTGTCGGTTCTCCAATGTGATGAACGAGCGGGGAGTTGCATCAAGAAGAAGCTCACGCTTTCTCTCTTTCTCTCTCACATAGTCAACGGCAGCTTAAAACTTGATTATGATAAACTCTTTACAAAAAATGATAGGTTAAACCTAAAATAGAGTTCAAAGGGTAAAATGGCTTTGTATTTACAATCTGGAAGTGCCATTGCACCACAGCTTCTGCAACTAGACTAGCCACGTATTACGAATGATGTTACTAACCATAATCCGCAGCATTTCATAACTCTCAGAAAATAAGACTTTGTTGCAAAAATTGAGTTATGTTGTGTTGTTGACCGGGCGATCAACATCTACATTGCAATGGAAAATTCAAGAGAGGCCAAAATGTCCTTTTCTCTTGGGATTATATGCATGCATACTGTGTTCTTTGCACATCCACAAAGTACAATGATCATGCATTTCCTCCACATGATAGAGAGTGTGTGATGGCACTTATGTGTGTGTGAATGTGCTTTGGAAGAGTAAGAAGTGTTTTTCTTTGATTTCAAATTAAAAGACAAAAAATGCCGTAGAAGGATTATGAAGTATAATTATGCATGCATAGCTCTATTCATGTTATAGATTGCTTTCTTCCTACTTCCAATAGAATGATGAAGATTAGAATGGTGGATTCCATCTTTCTTAAAACCAATGCTTGTCCTTGGCAAGAGAGTACGCAAGTTCTTGAGAGCATCCCATGAAGGGATAATCATCAGCCTTATTATTACCCTTGTTATTATGAGCTAACATTGCAACAAGTAACAAAATCAAGAGAGGCGAAAACATTTCTATGTTTTATTAGGATTATATAAGTGTATACTATATTCTTTACATGCATGTACACCTTCTCATCTATATTACAAATAACAAAATTAAGAGAGGCCAAAATGCCACTTTTTTTTAGGATGTTTTTTCCGCGATGACATCTCAATCGTTGACATCATGTCTTTCCTCCACCGCCGCTTCATCATCTTGGTGCTTCTCTCCATGTGTATTTTCATTCTCTCTCACCACTTGTAGTTCCCCTACCTCTTTTTTAATGGTCTACTTTAGTATGTACCATGACATGTGGGCGCCATGCCACCTCTCTCTCTCTCTCTCTCTCTCTCTCTCTCTCTCTCTCTCACTCACACACACACACACACACACACACACACACACACACAGCCCCCTCTACAATGTTCTAGACAACTTGGAGTCTTTCTCTCTCGGCGCCTCTCACGACCACTGCAAAAGGGCAGCCTGCAATCTCGCTCTCTCTCTCTCTCTCTCTCTCTCTCTCTCTCTCTCTCTCTCTCTCTCTCTCTCCATGCAGGAGGGCAAGCATGCTTCCCTCGGTAGGCACAACACTCTCTCTCAACTTGCGTTGAAAGGTGGGGTGATCCAAGTGAGGGACACTTGGGATGTTGCTTGTGGCAGGAGCAACAACAACCTCCTCATGAATTCTTTGGGACAGGGTGAGAGAGTCATTGCTTATTGGTGACAGGTCACGAGGAGAGGGAAAGCTGTGCAAGGGCATCGGTGAGGTGCAGAGGAAGGCAACGGGGAATTGCAAGGGTTGCAAAATATCCTTTGGAATCTTCCAAGCTAATGAGTTTATTTCTTTAAGCTTGCTATCATAGCCTCCACAAAATTTCCTCTTTGGTTGATTTGGGCTCTTTCTTGCATGCCATCCTTGCCCTTGATGATCCCTCCATGTACCCATATCCACACACTACTGATACACCCATTGCTTCTCATCCGTGCACCTTGCCACCCTGGTTATTTTGAACCTCTCCTCTTTAGAAAATCTATATAGAATCTCTCCTCTTCAGGCACTATCACCATTGATAATGTCTTGATCGTCACCACTACAAGCACCACATGCATAGCATGGACATTCTTAAGGAAATGCTAGTACACCTGCAACACCTCATGGACTTGGTTTGTGTTGACAATGCCGATGCTCGACACAACAAAAGGAGATCGGCCTTTGCTAATCTTAGCTTGCAATGTAGGCTGATCTTCATCACTAGTTTCAAGCTTATACTTCTTCTTGATCACATAATGCTATACATACATAATGACCACTCGTATGCCTACAAAAGCTATTGACATGTATGCACTATAAGAAATGTAGAACAAAATAGGATCTTGTAGCAAGAAGAGTAAAGAGAGATACGATGCAAATTAAGTTAGTGGAAAATCAAATTTTTTAGATAAGCACTATTACAAAGTGATGGCGTCATCAACCCATGCACTCTCAAGGTAGTGTTGATATGGAAATATGGACAACTAGAGCTAGTGGGTAGGAATACAAGAGGCTGATTATTCTTCAATATAGGATGCGATGGTTCATGGAGATGGCCACCTTATATAGTGCTACGGTGGTAGATAAAGGTGTGTGTGACATATGCTGTATATGACTATGCTAATCCACTGTTTGTGGCCACTAGCCACCAACCATTGACCACAACCATTGACCACAACCACCAACCATTGACCACAACCACCGACGATTGGCCACCAACCATAGTACTAATGGCATGTACATATGGCTTCCTTCAAAATTGCGTTGCCCCCAAACCCCTGCATGGGGCGTTGTTGGCCCATTGGACCCCAAGGTTGGGATGTCAAATTAGCTCAATACCATCCATGATCGTAATATATAGACCTCATCAGCATGAAAGTTGCAATCCACCAAATAAATGTGCACTGTTGGCTTCTCCTCATATGAGGCCTTACAAATTGTGCAACATACATGATGGTTGGAAAAATTGACAGGTGGGCATTGCAGCTATACTAATAGCTGCCTTGGTCGAACTTATAGAGGTTCAACAAAAGTAGACGAGTTCGATATTTAGGAACACAAGAGGAAAAGCAATGGTCAAATACATTGGTGTTTGTCATATAAACATCATTATAAGGGTGGCTTGGGTGGTGAGCACTGTCATGACCATCATGATAGCTAAGATCGCAATCCATGCGCCTTCCTAATAAATGTCGTTGTCTTGAGATCACCAATGGCGACGATGCAAAGGAGAATTATAGTCCAGTTCACCTATGGCACATAGATTTTTCCTAGCATGCTCTTTTATGTATGTACGTTTTTGACCTAAGGGAAGCATCTCAAAGCTTGTGATTGTTAAACGATTGAGAATGTGGTTGAGATCATGGCTTGGCTAGCAATGATGGCGGAGATGATAGCAATTGCAAATATCAACCAAACTATGAAATTGTAAGGAGGGATGGATTTGTAGAATATTTGGGCAACATCTTTAGGGTACAAATAAGCTACAACTTTCCCAAAGTAATCTGCTATCAAGGAAGGAATGATGATGATCGCGGATCGACTCAATAGAGAAGTGGCTAACATTGGCAGACACAGTCTCAATATCGGTTTGCAGAGTATGATGCTGTCTAGAGAGATCCAGCTTGTGTACCACGATCCATAAAGTACCTAAGTCTCTAATATGGATTGAAAGCATAAAGCACCATCCAATCATGCAATATGATGTTGTAGATGCCAATAACACTTATGCATATGTACCACACAATGAGAAATATCATGAAAAACCACTTGGCTTTTGTTGTATTGAAATGTTGTAAACTAAAAAGCACTATCAAACTCACAATGGAAATCCACACAACTACATTTGTGCTCAGCTTCAAGAAATTTGGCTTGATCCTATCCATTGCTGACAAAACAAAGAACGGTGGCGTCAGGATGCCATCGCCATTGATCTGGCACTTGGTTGAGAAGAGTGATAATCAACAAGATCTGCTTGATAACTTTGCTTCAAGAAGTTACGTGTTTTTGGGGTGTCGATTGGTGTATATACATGAATTCTTATCGAGGAGGTTATCGTCGTCGTTGCCTTGTTGTTGGCTAGGGGGCAATTGGCTAACTTTGGCGTGTGACAGATGTAGCTTGCAAACGAAGGATGCTTGGGCTAACACTGCCAAAAACGGTAGAGTTGGATTTGCAAAAGCTTCGTTGAGCAAATGCTTACAAAATAGTGAGTGCAGAATTATCCCTGCTCTCCCCTCCGTGCGAATCTGCTCTTAAGAAAAAACGCCGCAAACAAGGCTCTTTGATTTCGTGGGTCTGATCTCTCTCGGCAGAAGAGTGTATATGGAGCTTGGAGAGCTGACTGGGAGAGATGGTGAGTCCAATGTACTGCATGACAGGAGGGGAGAAATTATTTGGGGACACCTTGAAGTGGGACGATCGCGGCACCAATCGAAGCTCCAGGCAGGCCGACTTGACCCACCACAAAGTTACCCAACAACTTCTGTGGCTGGATAGCCCCCACAACCCATCTAGGGACGCAGAGCAGCGTCGGCTCCTTGGAGGCACTGCAGATCCTCTCTCGCCCTCTCTCATATGGGCCTGCTGTAAGACCAAGGATCTGTCAAGAGGCAGCAGGCTACATCATGAGTTGCAGAAAAGGGGGTTAATCGAGAAAAATTACTCAGACGCTTTAGTTACAATGTATGCAAAGTGCGATGAAATCCAGAAAGCACAAATTCTGCTTGACAAGCATAATAGCACCAGTATTATCCCATGGACTGCATTGATAGCAGGCTATGCCCGACAAGGTCAGGGCCAGAATGCTCTAGACTGTTTCGAGCGAATGCAATATGAAAACATCCCTCCAAATTCAGTGACCTATGCATGCATCCTAAAAGCATGTGCCATGAGCAAAGCCCTTGACAAGGGAAAACTAATTCACTATGAGATTTCGAAGCAGGGGCTGCTGGAATGTGATATTGTGCTGAGTACAGCTCTTTTGGACATGTATGCCAAGTGTGGTGCTCTTCCTCAGGCGCATGGTGTGCTAGAGAAGCTCCCTTTCCGCGACGTCATCTCCTGGAATGCTTTGATCGCAGGTTATGCTGGAAAAGGGCAAGGCCAACAAGCTCTGCAATGTTTCCAACAAATGCAGCGTGAGGGAATTCTTCCAAATGCAGTGACTTACATTTGCATTCTGAAAGGGTGTGCTGCAATTGGAGCCTTAGACAGAGGAAAGCAAATTCATGATGAGGTTTTGAAAAAGGGGTTTCTGGAGCATAATATCATTCTGGGCAGTGCTCTTGTGGACATGTATGCTAAGTGTGGTACTCTTTCTCAAGCGCAAAGTGTTCTAGAGAAGCTCCCTTCTCGCAACGTCGTCTCTTGGAATGCTTTGATCGCAGGACACGCTCAAAATGGGCAAGGTCACCAAGCTCTAGAATGTTTTGAACAAATGCAGTGCGAGGGCATACTTCCAGATGCAGTGACCTATGCATGCATTTTGAAAGCATGTGCTTGGATCGGGGCCAGGGACAAGGGAAAGCAAATCCATGAAGAGGTCTCGAAACAGGGGTTGCTCGAGCATAATATTATGCTGGGTAATGCTCTTGTGGACATGTATGCCAAGTGTGGTGCTCTTCCTTTTGCCCGAAGTGTTTTGGAAGAGCTCCCTACTCGGGATGTGGTCTCTTGGAGTGCGTTGATCACAGGATACGTTCAAGAGGGTCAATGCCAACAGGCTCTAGAATGTTTTAAATGCATGCAGGACGAGGGTGTCCTTCCAGATGCAGTGACATTCCTTTGCCTGCTGAAGTTGTGTAGTCATCTAGGTCTGGTGGAAAAGAGCCTAGAATTGTTTGATAGTATGGAAGCTGTGTATGGTCTAAAACCTGATGTAGAGTGTGTTACCTGCATGGTTGACATTCTTGGACGTGCTGGGCACCTGGTAAGGGCAGTTGAAGTCGTCCAAAGGATGCCTTTCTATGCTAACTCTGCCATTTGGCATTGCCTCTTGGGTGCTTGTTGGAAATGGTTAGATGTCAATGTGGGCACTTGGGCATTTGAACAGGCAGTAGAGCTAGATAAATGCGATGGGGCAGCTTACGTTTTGATGGAAAATATATATGCTGCAGCTGGCATGCAAGAGCAGGCTAAAGACATTGAAGCCATGAGAAAAGAGAACAAAGCACTGACGCCATCGGGGTGTAGTTCATGGATCAATTCGAACAATGTAGTGCAGGAGTTTGGTATTGATGACACAAAGCATGCTCAAAGCACACATATTGACTTGAAGCAGGATATTGCTCATAGAATGTTGCAGCAAGGGTACTTTTCGGTGCCACAAGGCATGGCTGATGGTTCAAAGGCACAATTATTTTTCTGTCATCTTGAGAAGTTAGTGCTACCTCAAGAAGACGATATGACCATTAGGACTAATTTGCAAATGTGTGGTAATCGCCACACTGTCATATCGTATGTATAAACATAGAAAAGTGAGACTTGTTTGAGGCGTGCAGGCTTACCTTTTATCCTCTTGACATAGATTTCCTGCATATCAGACCTTTGAGATTGTAGATTTGTTCGGTTCTTTATTGGGAAAGGTGGTTTACGTGCATCTAATGAATGCCCCACCTCAGAGCCCCACATCAGTTTTGGGGTAACTTGGCCTCCTTTTATAAGTGACCGGCCACACTGGCTGGGTTCATAGCCCGCCTGGACATTGAACACCCATCCTGAGTTTGTCATAGACTAGGTCCCCTCTCTAGTGATGGTCCTAGGATACGACATAACATACCATATAAAAGGCACATTTCAAGAATGACAACCCAAACAAAATTGATCAACTCTAACTTGTATCTAAGAACAACATAGTTTGTATTTTCTCAAGGTTTTAACACTAGTCTTGTAATTGGACATTCAAGTGTCTTGAGACATTGAAGTGTTTTGTTTTCTTACAAGTTTTGCCTGTCAATCTAGAAACAAGTTTTTTACAGTTTTCTTTTATCGGTCGCAGGTTGGCTATGAGGGAAATAAAACATTGGATTTTTCTTCATGTCAAAATACAAACCCTATGGAGAGAAATGTGGTAAGTTTTAAGTCGTTAATTTTTTAAAAAATTAAGTTGCTTTGCTAAAAAAAATCATAAAATGCTTATATTTCTTTGTGGGGATGACTTATTTTTATGTTTGTAAAAGTGAAGTGTTAGTACTTAGTGTTACAAAATAATGGAATGCTCTTCAAGAACTAGTTTTCAAGTCATTTGTAAGTTATAGACATAATTGCATACTTACGTACGTGTTGATTAAGACCATAATTTTGGCCTTCTAAAGGTACTCTCATGGAATTGGAGCTATTCTAGTGTAGTTTGACACAAACAAACCAAGAAACTAAGTATTTTTTCAGTTGCCTAACTTAGTTAAATTTCATTGCTTGAAAAATCCTTTAAAAGTATCGAGTCCTCCACAATAACATTAAAAACCAAGGTTTTTGGTGTCCCAATTGTGTCCATACCACATACTTTTACACATTTAATTGATCTACGCAAAAAGTTTGAAGTTATTTGAGGTTTTGATATCAAGAATTAAAATATCAAAGTTTTCTTCTGCATAATTTTGAATATTTGAAATGTTCCAATAATTGTTGCTTTTGAAAGCACTTATACTTGTCGCCTTGAGTCCTCAATCGAGAGGGTAAGCAATGTGTCACTTTCTAAAATGCACAAATACAACGAAAACATACTATTCTTTGTATACAACAATATGCTTGAAATAAACATATCAAACATGTAGAACTTTAAATTATTTTATATACCCTCAAGTAAATCTTTTTGCACATGAAACTTGCAATTATTTGTAGCACGATTGTGAAAAAGTCACGTACAAATTTCTACAAGGTCTCTTCATTTTTTCTTGAGCTTAAAAAGTCGATTTCTTCAAAGGATCAATCACAGTCTTCTTATAGGATCCACTTAGAGTATAGTTCTTGATTATGATAGCTTTTAAAATGCATGCAAGGTTATATTTTTGAAAGACCCTCTAGCTAACATATTTAAGCATATCAAAAGGGTTTTCTTAAATCAACGTCTGATGCAAGTAGCATTTAATCTGAATTTGTAAAAAAAAGGACACTCATGTGTCATGTTTTGGTACCACATTAGTGTTAAGTAAGATAAGCATTGAGATCTATGCATATTGTTATCGCACAAAGAATCTGTGTGAATGCAACTCTCTCTCTCTCTCTCTCTCTCTCTCTCTCTCTCTCTCTCTCAAGTGAATGAAGCTTTTCACAACGCCAATGTATTATGGCTTGGGAGAAATCCGGTGGGTCACGCTTTATACATTACACCACCCATATTGCTCCCAACTACAAAACCATGTTCTTTGTTGAAAGAGGAAACCGTACTCACACTTACATGCTTGAGCCTATCCCCTTAACGGCGATACGCACTATAGCAGCCATTCGGCTTAGCTCCCATTTACTTCGATGTGAGATAGGGCGTTGGGGCAATGGAGAAGAGTCAAATCAACTATGCACATTATGCTCATTGCAAGTTCGAGAGTCTGAGTACCACACACTACTAGAGTGCTCAACTTTTGGTCACATCCGAACTTGCTTCTCTCACACTTTCAGCCATGACTTAGACCTACACACTTTCCTCTCCCAGCCACAGTGTGGGCTCTCCCATTGTGACTCTCATCACCACAATTTTGGAGCATCAAGAGTCACTATCAGCCATACACATACTGCATCACATGTAACTTTGGTCCCATAGGTCATATTTGACCTTTGAGGACGATAATAAAATCTCTCTCTCTCTCTCTCTCTCTCTCTCACCTATCCCCTTGTTTGCAATATGCTCCATATTACCAATCTGGTGTAGCTCCCATAGCACCATAGTACTAATCCAGCTTAGCTCCCATCCCCTTCAAGTGGGATATAGAGCTTATGGCATTGGGGAAGAGTCTCTCCGTTTACATGCTGCAGATTCAAATGTTTTCTTTGCTTATGCTGACATTCAAGCTTGCTTTCCTCAAATTTTCAAAGTAAGCCACTCCTTCCTCATAGTCCTCAAGCTCCGAGAGGTCAACGGCTAGCTCACCATAGAGTATTCGTCATTTTTTATTTGGTCTCATATGTCATTCTTGACCTTCGAGAGGATTCATCTCTCTCTCTCTCTCTCTCTCTCTCTCTCTCTCCCCCCTTTGTGAATTTTTGCAAACCTTTTGATAGATTATCTGGTTGGAGATTCATGCATGGATTGCATGATTTGTGTGTTTAAAGCGAGAGTACATGGTGTATCTTGGTATTTCATGAGACAAGAACATGTAGGGTTTGTGTCCTCAAAAGGATTTTCTTTGTTAGCATATACATGTGGTAGTGATGTGTGTGAACACACTTAGGACCGCCGAGGCATTTTTTCAGGAGGTTTTTCCCCCCCGTGCATTGTACATACGCCCATCACTCTAGGGATAACTTATCTTTCAAGCAATCCAACTATGTTAACCTTCACGGACACCCTGTCACCTTTGACGGATGCATATTACTTATCCAATAGGTGTGTAGATGATCGCGGATAGGAACGCACCACTTATCTCATTTTTACAGTAGTTTTGCAACAACTGGCACTATGAGCGCCCATGTGTGAATGGGCCAAACTCTTATAAAAGGTCCATTTGACCTAAAAATCCTCATTCTCTGAGGTGTAAGCTAAGAAGTGCTCTTTCTCCATCTCTATCTCCTTCTCCTTCATGTACTCACAAGTGTGTGTGTGTGTGTGTGTGTGCGCGCTTGAGAGAGAGAGAGAGAGAGAGAGAGGGAGATAGAGATAGATAGAGAGAGAGAGAGAGAGAGAGAGAGAGAGAGAGAGAGAGAGAGAGAGAGAGCATTGCGGCGACATCGACGGTGGCAAACCGGTTGAGCACGGCATCGGCAGCGGCTCCTTCTTCTTCGCAGCATAGGATCCTTCATGACGGAAGCATTAAGCGGTGAGTGACACACCCCTATCCCTTTGAGCTTGCTAGGCTCTTTTGGTTGTGTGTTTGCAGCCTTTTGAGGCTCACACACAGTGCACAAGCAAGTTCCCAGCTTCGACACGTATGACAAAGCATACATTTTTTGCACTGCTGCCGAGGACAACCTTGCATTAAGCTTGAAGAACACTCAGTGCTACCTCTGGAAGCCTTTCTTCCATCTAGTTTTTGTTTTTTGTTGAAATCTGTGAGAACTGTTACGTGGCTACAATGGACAGATTAGCAGGTTCCGGTTAGATTCTATTAAGTAATTATAATGCGCAGTTTTAACATGTTTTTGTCAGATTTTGTTAGTTGTTGTAAGCTCTGTTAGTGCTGCATTGTACTGATTTTTGTTAGTTTTGCAAGATCTGTAATGTGTAGGTGTTAGTAGATCTGTTAGTGAGTGTAGATAGAGAGAAGTAGAGTAGACAATGAGCAGTAGAGTTGACTGTCTGTGAGTGTGCAATTTTGTGTTAGACCATTAATTAGCTCGGGAATATTGTGACCAAAAAGAAATTTAAAATTAAATCTAAAAAAACCTTGTCCTAAAACGAAGGATTGGGATCATTCCCCAAGCCCAGGCCCAGGCCCGAGTCCTCAGTCTTATAATATACTATACATACCACTTTATGTATAAACATTAGGACCTCAAGTGAAGGGAGGGCATGTGGGAAAAGTTCCTCAAGTCCTCTACCGTGCCCTTCACACTCACGCTTTGGACTTACTAATTCTAGCCCTCTCCCCACTTAGGAAAAAACTAGTTTTAGGATCCCAAGGGTTGTACGTAACCGAATCGGGGGCTATAAAGCACGACACGTCTTCCTAACCAAGATGCTTATTTTGAACTATCACACGCCATATTCCGTGGCTTGGTTAAAAAAAGGGACCAAATTTTTTCTGCAAAAAGGGTTGTAAACACCTAAAAAACTAGGTGAGCGATCTTCACAAGCACTCACCCCAACACCTCTAGAGTGTCGAGGTCACATGCACCTATGCTCTGGTTGTGTGCTAGAGGACGAGCACATCGAGAGTGTTTCCGTTTACGCAGGTACTCATTATTCCTCTACCTTAGGCTCTAGGCCCTTAGCGGGAACCCAAGGTAGTGAAGATGTCGTGGGAAGCGTGTGCGAGTGCAAGTGTGAGAGCAGAGAGAGAGACCTACTGTTGGGTGGAGCGCACAACAACGTTATCCTTGCAGCTCTTTATTATGTTGTATTAAAGAATAATTGTATACATAGGTTAGGTTAGTAGATGGGTTTGTAGTAAGTGGGATGTCCAGCCAGTTGGCCTGAATCACAACAAACTCCCACTTGAAGGCCAACGCAGCCCAAGTGACCTGGTATGTACAACCATGAAGCAATATAGTCGCTTCAACCTATATCCATCAACTCACTGCAATGTGTAAACGCTCCAAAGCTAAGCCTTTCTGTCAAAGCATCTACTGGGTTGTCGTCAATGTGTACCTTGACCAAATTAATGAGCTTTTTGGCCAAGAAATCTCTCACGAGATGATACTTGACTTCAATGTGTTTTCGAGTTGGAGTGAAACACGAGATTCCTTGCCAATGCAAGAGCACTCTGACTATCACAAGATATCACTAGAGTCTCATCAATGCCAAGATTTCTGACCAAGCGAGATAACCATACAACCTCTTTATTGGCATCTGACAATGCAACGTACTCTGCTTCTGTAGTGGAAGACGACGTACAATCTTGAAGACATGACCTCCAAGATACTGCTGCTCCAGCAAATATGAAGACATAGCCAGATGTTGATCTCCTATTGTCGACACAACCCGCATACTCTGCATCCGCATAACCCACGATGGATGCATCACTGTTTCTCGAAGCGTAAACACCTGCCGATCGTACCTTTGAGGTACTTAAGAATGTACTTCACTGCTTCCCAATGCTTGTTGCCAGGATTTGCTATATATCGGCTCACCATTCCCACTGCAAAAGCAATGTCTGGTCTTGTGGCCACCATAGCATTGTTAGGAAATAAGACGTAGCTAAATAGATAATTGAGTAGATTACTTAATGGAGAGAGACAAATTTACATACACGAGATTATAGAGTAGAGAGAGAGAGAGAGTACACACAATATACGTGGTTCACCCAATGTGGGCTACGTCCACGGGAAAGCAACCACTCAATGGCTTTAGTACTTCAAAACAAGAAGTAGTTTATAAAGGGATTATACCCTTAATAGAGCTCCCGCCTTGCTTCACTCTCACCACCTCACACCCACCTTGTTGCATCAACTTCACACTATGAAATGTGTGTAGAATTGGCCTCCTTTTATAGGCCAAAAGGGTTGCCCTCTCTCATGAGAGGCAGCTGTGTGTAGTCGCCCTTGTGTAGATAAGTCCAAATCGGACCCTCCAATCCGCCCATGTGTGGCCGCCCTTGAGAAGACAAGTCCGCTTTTGAATTCGACCACCGGCCATTGAATTCGGCCACCGACCATTAACTTCCGACCACCGGCCACCGGCCATTGACTACCGGCCACCCGCCAACCGACGGTTGTTTTCCGACCACTTTCCGGCCGCCGTCCGGCCATAATATTCCGGCGAGGGGAAGAATAAAGTCTCAGGGGATTCCGCCCCCGAGGCCCCTAAAGTTGCCCCTGATTTTTTGCCGTGAAAATTTTGGTTTCCAACGAGTGATTTTCCTTCACGCATGATGGCTTCTCCTCATAATGGGGGCCTTACAAATGTGCGCTTTTACCACAGAAAATTACAAGGGTAAATCAAGCTCCATACTTAACAATTTCCCACTTGGAGACTGATCTCCAAACCAAACCTGTGACTGCTTTCCATTCTGGCTTCTTATCCTTGAATGCCGATTGAAGATGAGCAAAAGCTAAACTTCTCCTTGTTGACCACCTTTGTAAACATGTCTGCAGGATTTTCACTTGTATGCACCTTTCCTAGCTTTAGTTGTCCCTCTTCTAAAAGAGTGCGTATGAAGTGATATCTCACCTCAATGTGCTTTGTCCTTGAATGAAAGGCTGAGTTCTTCACAAGATGGATAGCGCTTTGGCTATCACTGTACAAGACACAATTGTTTTGTTTGAATCTAAGCTCTTCTAAGAATCTGTGAAGCCACATAATTTCTTTGCTTGCCTCCGTCATTGCTACATACTCTGCTTCCATGGTAGAAAGTGAAACCACTTTCTGCAGCTTTGAAGCCGAGCTTACTTCTACTGTGCTTCCAACCGTGAACACATAGCCAGTAGTGCTTCTTCGAGTATCTTTGTCACCTGCCATATCTGCATCAGCATACCCTTCTAGAAAAATATCAGTTCCTCCAAAATACAAAGCATTTGTTGTTGTCCCTTTTAGATACCTAAGTATCCACTTCACAGCTTGCCAATGCTCTTTACCTGGGTTGTCCATGAACCTACTCACAACTCCCACTGCATGTGCAATGTCTGACCTTGTCCAGACCATAGCATACATTAGAGAACCTACCGCTGCAGCATATGGAACTTTAGACATATAGACTATCTCCTCTTGTGTCTTTGCACACATATCCTTCGTTAGTTTAATATGACCAGCCAAAGGTGTAGAAAATGGTTTTGCATTTTGCATCGCAAACCTTTCTAGTACCTTCTTGACGTAATCTTCTTGAGATAGCTTTATTGTCTTCTTCGTCCTGTCCCTTGATATTTTCATACCAAGTATCCTCTTTGCAGCACCTAAATCTTTCATTGAAAAAGATTTAGACAGCTCCTCTTTTAGGTCTTTGATGTCCTGCATGTTAGCACTTGCAATCAACATGTCATCAACATACAACATTAGGATGATGAATTTCCCATCTCCCAAATTCTTCATGTAGACGCAATGATCCGAGTTGCATCTTGTGAATCCATGATCCAACATCCATCGATCAAACTTCAAGTACCATTTTCTTGATGCTTGCTTTAAACCATACAAGCTCTTCTTTAATCTGCAAACCATTTTCTCCTTACCTTTTACTTCATACCCCTTTGGTTGAAGTATGTAGATTTCCTCCTCTAAGTCACCGTGAGGGAATGCCGTATTTACATCCATTTGCTCGAGATTTAGATCATGAGCAGCCACAAGGCTTAAGACAAGCCTAATTGAGTTCATTTTTACAACAGGAGAAAATATTTCATTGAAGTCGATACCTTTCTTTTGAGAAAACCCTTTTACCACAAGCCTAGACTTGTACCTTTTCTTCCCACCTTCTTCTTCCTTCAGCTTGTACACCCATTTGTTTTGAAGTGCCCGCTTACCTTTAGGCAACTCAACCAACTCCCATGTTTGGTTGTGATGTAGTAAGTCCATCTCCACTTGCATGCTCTTCGTCCATTCTTCTTTGGATTCATGTTGCATAGCTTCTTAGTATGATTCTGGCTCTCCAGAATCTGAGATCAAGAGATGGTTGAAGGAAGGAACAAACCTTTCTGGAGGTCTACTTGCTCTTGTAGATCTTCGGGGAATAGGTTGAGGCTCCTCATTTGGTTGACGTTGTTGCACATTGTCACCGTTTGCAGTCCTTGAGTCTTCACCGCCCTCAAGCTCCATGTACTCATCACTTGTTTCTTTTGTTTGTTTTATTTCCAAGTAATCTTTGTACATATTTTGTTCGTTAAAAATTACATCCCTACTCCTTAAGATTTTACCATCTTCAGGATTCCATAGGCGATACCCAAAGTCACCTTCTCCATAGCCAATGAAGAAACACTTTGCATTTAGCTTTGATCTTAGGCTTCTATCTATGTGCATGAAAGCCTCACACCCAAACACTTTGAGAAATGCATAATTCACCGGTTTACCTGTCCATGCCTCTTCTGGAACTTCCCCATCCAATGCCGTTGAGGGTGACCGATTGATTAAGTACACAGACGTACTTACAGCTTCCGCCCAAAGCTCAAGCGATAGGCCTGCATGTAGCCGCATGCTTCGTGCTCGCTCCATGATTGTCCTGTTCATCCTTTCCAAAATCCCATTTTGTTGAGGTGTCCTTGGGGTTGTCCTTTGCCTCCGAATTCCATTGCTGGCACAAAAGCTTTCAAAAGCTTGGCTGCAATATTCGCCTCCATTGTCGGATCTAAAGCATTTAACCTTGGTACCTGTTTCATTCTCCACAAAGGCTTTCCACTTTTGAAATATGTAAAATACATGGATTTATTCTTCATGACATAAACCCATGTTTTTATAGTCGCATCGTCTATGAATGTTACATAGTACAATGAGCCACCAAGTGATGGTGTACTTGCAGGACCCCAAACATCAGAATGAACCAACTCAAGTTTTTTATTTTTTCTTTCATTTCCTGATTTTTGAAATTTTACCCTCTTTTGTTTACCATAAACACAATCTTCACAGAACTCTAAGTCCACTTCTTTCAAACCTGGTAGAAGCTTCTTTGTTTGAAGGATTTGCATTTCTTTGGCACTCATATGCCCAAGTCGGTAGTGCCACACCGCACTGTCAACTTCTGTAGTTGCTGCACAAGCTGAAGGTTGCGTGCTAACAGTACACACGTAAAGTGTACTGACTTTTTCTCCCTTGGCAACCACCAAAGATCCCTTTGAGATCTTCCACCGTTTGTTTCCGAATGCAATGTTGTGACCTTCATCGTCCAATTGTCCTGTAGAGATCAAATTTTTACGGACATAAGGAACATGCCTAACATCTTTAAGCTTCCATTCATTTCCGTTAGCAGTTTTGACAGAAACTGTACCTTTGCCGACAATCTCACAAGCTTCATCATCTCCCAAGTATACATACCCAAAATTACATTTGGTGTAGTCTTGGAAATGTTGCTTGTGTGGTGTCGCATGGAATGAAGCCCCGGAATCTACTATCTAGGAATTAGATACATTGTCTAATAAGAGAATTAGAGCATCTTGCTCTACTTTACCTGCCACATTGGCCTCCGATGTTGGCTTGTTGTCTTGAGACTCTGTCTCCTTCTTCTTCTTGGACCAACAATCCTTCTTGACGTGGCCCTTCTTGCCGCAGTTCCAACATTCAAGAACTGACTTTGTGCGTGACTTGCTCAGCCTTGAGCGATCACGACCCTTTTGGTTTTTGAACCTCTCCTTAGGCCTTCCTATTGTTTCTACTGATAGTGCAGCACTTGATGATTCTCCTGTGCTTCTCCTTCGTATTTCCTCACTTAGGAGAACACCCACAACATCATCAAACTTAAGAGTATTTGTGCCAGAAATAGAATTACTTACAGCCATCACAAGGCTGTCCCAACTATCCGGTAGAGATGATAGTATAAGGAGAGCTCGCACTTCGTCATCGAAATTGATTTTCACCGATCGAAGTTGACTTATGTTTGTGTTAAAGTCATTTAGGTGTTCTGCAAATGAACCATTCTCTGCCATCTTTAGATTGAACAAGCGCTTCATAAGAAATACCTTATTGGATGCCGATGGTTTCTCGTAGAAGTCGTCAAGTGACTTCATCAAGTCCTCCGTGGTCTTCATCTCCGAAACATTGAAGGCCACCGTTGACGTTAAGCTTAACCGGATTGTTCCCAGTGCCTTTCGATCAAGGACAGTCCATGCTTCATCTCCCATCGTTGCGGGCTTCTTTGCAAGACCGCCTAGTGGCAAATAGAGGTCCTTCTGGTAGAGATAGTCTTCAATCTGCATCTTCCAATGTTGGTAGTTTTTGCCGTTGAACTTCTCAATCTTGAGCTTCCCTTCCTCCGCCATAACTCCCACTCAATTCAAGGAATCCTTTCCTTGAGATAATTTAGCTACGAGCAAACCTTGCTCTGATACGAGTTGTTAGGAAATAAGACGCAGCTAAATAGATAATTGAGTAGATTACTTAATTGAGAGAGACAAATTTACATACACGAGATTATAGAGTAGAGAGAGAGAGAGAGAGAGAGAGAGAGAGAGAGAGAGAGAGAGAGAGAGAGAGAGAGAGAGAGAGAGAGAGAGTGTACACACAATGTACGTGGTTCACCCAATGTGGGATACGTCCACGGGAAAGCAGCCACTCAATGGCTTTAGTACTTCAAAACAAGAAGTAGTTTACAAAGGGATTATACCCTTAATAGAGCTCCTGCCTTGCTTCACTCTCACCACCTCACACCCACCTTGTTGCATCAACTTCACACTATGAAATGTGTGTAGAATTGGCCTCCTTTTATAGGCCAAAACTCTCATGAGAGGCAGCCATGTGTAGCCACCCTTGTGTAGATAAGTCCAAATCAGACCCTCCAATCCGCCCATGTGTGGCCGCTCTTGAGAAGACAAGTCCGCTTTTATATTCGGCCACCGGCCACCGGCCACCGGCCATTGACTATCGGCCACCCGCCAACCGACGGTTGTTTTTCGACCACTTTTCGGCCACCGTCCGGCCATAATATTCCGGCGAAAAGGAATATTTTGGCGAGGGAAAAAAAAAGTCTTAGGGGATTCCACCCCCGAGGCCCCTAAAGTTGCCCCTGATTTTTGGCCGTGAAAATTTTGGTTTCTGGCGAGTGATTTTCCTTCACGCACGATGACTTCTCCTCATAATGGGGGCCTTACAAATGTGCGCTTTTACCACAGAAAATTACAAGGGTAAATCAGGCTCCATACTTAACAAGCATACATGAGACTGCCCACTGTCGAAGAATATGGTACCTTAGCCATTTCTGCTCTCTCAGCATCAGATTTGGATGCATCTTCCTTGCTGAGTTTCAAAAAAGCCTACATTGGGGTACTTAATGCTTCCCCCGCTTCATATTGAAACGCTGCAAAACTTTCTCAATGTATGTTTCCTGAGATAACTGGAGAATACGACGTTTGCGATCTCTTTTGATTCGCATGCCAAGAAAGTGTGTACCATCCCCCAAATCTTTCATTGCAAAATTGTTGCTAAGTGTTTTCTTCAAGTTGGCAATCTCCGCAATGGATTTCCCAGCTATAAGCATGTCATCAACGTACAGAACTAGAATGACCATCGAGCCGTCATCTAGCTTTCTTGTGTACAAAGAGTGATCCTCTTCACTCCTTTTATATCCTTGAGACCTCATACATGCATCAAATTGATGATACCACTGCCGTGAACTCTGCTTTAAGCCACAAAGTGCCTTTTTGAGCTTACATACTAGCTCCTCACGAGATGCGTTCTCCTGAACAAACCCTTCAGACTACTGCATGTAAACATCCTCATCAAGATCCCCATGAAGAAATGATGTCTTCACATCTATTTGGACAAGTTCCATGTCCTCAATCGCTATAGGACCAAGTACAGTTCTAAGCGTTGTCATTTTTTACCACAGCCGAGAAGATTTCATTAAAATCGACTCCCTTTTGCTGTTCGAACCCTTTGGCTACAAGTCTAGCCTTGTACTTTGGATTTGGATCACTTGAGGTAAATTTCTTCTTGTAAACCTATTTGCAAGGTAAAGCTTTCGCATCATTTGGTAGTTCTACCAAGTCCCAAGTGTCATTAGCCAGAATCAAGTTATACTCAGATTCTATAGCTTGCTCCCACTTCACCACATCATCAGTCATCATGGCTTCTTGGTAGCAGCTTGGCTCACCGCAATCGATCAACATGATGTAATCAAGACCTGGCTCGAAACACATAGGTGGACAAGAGACTCTAGTAGACCGTCTCACTTCTTGACCATTGTTATCCGCTCCCTCTGGAGCAATGCTAGTGGAAGGTACATCACTATCCCGCTGAGTTGGTTTCACTGTCTCTGAGGCAACATCGTCAAAAGTGACTCTTCGAACCTCTATTTCCTTGATAGGTTGTTTATACATCTTCGACTCATTGAAGATCACATCTGAACTACGGATGACTCTACAAGATCTCGGATGCTAGAGACGATATCCATCTCTCCATTTACACCATATCCAATGAAAATACATTTGTGTGACCTTGGCTCTAACTTCTGTCGAAGTTGTTTAGGTAGCTGAGCATAAGCTTCACAACCAAAAACACGTAGATGGTCATAGTGGGGCTAACGTTTAGACCATAACTCTTCTAGAATCTCATAATTCAATGGCGTACTAGGCGAACGATTTATAATGTGCATTGCAGTTAAGATGGCTTCTGCCTAAAAGCCTTATGTGAGATTTGCCAAAGAAAGCATGGCTGTGACTCTATGGCTGTGACTCTTTCCTGAATCGTACGATTTATGCGCTCAGCAACTCCATTCTGAGTTGGTGTGTATGGTGTAGTAAATTGCCTTTTAATCCCCCTTTTAGCACAAAAATTATCAAACTCCTTGGAGACATACTCTCCACCGTTGTCAGTCCGCAACCTCTTGAGTTTCTTGCCTGACTGATTCTCAACAAGTGCCAAAAAAAATTGGAACACGGGAAGAACTCGATCCTTATGTTTCAAAGGATATGCCCACACCTTTTGAGTAGAGTCGTCTATGAATGTCACAAAATAGCTAGCCTCCCCTAGAGGTTTGGTTGACATAGGACCACAAACATCACTATGTACTAAATCTAGAGGTTCAGCTCGCTTTTGACCCAATGGTAAGTGAACGCACCTAGTCTATTTGCCATAGATACAGTGCTCACAAACAAGAAAGTCAACATAAGACAAGACAGGTAAGTAGCCAAAATGAGTCAGAGTTCTCATTCCTGTTTAGCTAATATGACCTAGCCGGCAATGCCACAACTCAGTAGACGGCAGCTCGCCTATAGATATGTAATCATGACCAACATCTGACACATGCATGGAATACAAGGTACCATGCTTCTGACCTCTGAGTACAACAAGATTACCTTTGCATACTATCCACGAACCATTGCCAAGTGTGGTATTGTAGCCCAAATCATCAAGTTGGCCAACAGAAAACAAGCTCTTACTCAACTCGGGCATATGTCTGACATTACATAAAGTAAAGTGCATGCCATTCCTTAGATACAATTTGACGTTTCCGACACCGTCAATGTCTAGTTCATAAGCATCACTAAGTCTCACTTTGCCACAAGAGTGAGCATAATTAGAGAACCACTCTATATGTGGTGTCACATGGAAACTCGCACCAGAATCTACTATCCAATTATGTGCATACTGTGCATCTTCTATAACAAGAGCCTTGATAGGTAGATCTGTTGTGAAGACCAATACGTTAGAGGTAAGTGGCATAACAACTGCTGGAAGAGTCTCTACAATAGGAGCATTTGAAGACTCTAGCACATTGATCTCTTCTAACTTTGCTTTGCCCTTGTTTGAATCATCAGACTTAGAAGTTTCACCGGATTGTTTATCCCATGAAACCAAGATCAAATTGGATCAAACCTGTTGCTCACATATGCATAAAACCAACTCCACAATCTGCAAACTTTGCAAGCACGCAATCTGGCACAAACTGCTTAACTGAGTGTAAAGCGCATAACCATAGACGCAAGTAGAGAGCAAACTAACTCAAAATGCATCCACAATAGACTTTAGCCACACAAGCATACAAAATCCTCACTCTTGCGAGAGTGGGTACAAGAACAACTGAACAATGTCCAAGCCAGCAAAACCTGTCAAAGTGAGAGTAAACACTCAATCACTGTCAAAGTGGGAGTCAAACTTGACCACTAAACCATCAGAAAGTAGATTGCAAATACGTGCAAAATATGGCAAGAATCTGGGAACAAACGGATAGAGTTTCCCCTAAATTTTGAGCAAAATCTCAAAAATTCTCACCAAAAAATTGCACAAAAGAGACAGTGTCTTAGTAAACAGATCAACAAATGGCATACATGCACTGCCAAACCCTGGAAAACTGGCTCACTCCTGTGAACAAGTGGACCTATGGACCTGTATCTGTCCAAAAATGTTGTAAACCTGTGAACCTGCTACCTTCGAGTTATGGCTAGCTCAAACTGTATCCACAAATGCATACATAGCATGTAACTGCACAAACCCGTGCTAGAAACTGCTCTCTGAACTGCCCCACACAATCATACATAGTCTGCACTGCAAGAAAGTGCAAACTGTGAGCTGGCACACTATGTCATCGTTGGTAAGAACGTCGATTAAAAACTAAGCACAACCAGCTACCTGTGGTCACAATCACCATCCCTAGAGCCGCACTTGTGGGAAAACCGTTCCGATATGGTCCATTGGAGCCACTATGCATCTTTGTGTGTCGTCAAAACTGGAAACTGGAGAATCATTCAAGTTGTAATCATTGAGTGGAAGCTAGGATGCCAAGGGGAACTAGCGGAGCCAAACCGCTCCGGAATGGCCGTGGGAGGGTAGTCATTGGCAAAGTTACACCGGAGGAGAGCTAGACCGCTCTCTTTCACTCTTGCTATGCCAGAGCTGAGAAAAAACCTGGTCGATGCTGCCGGACGGAAGTGATCGTCGATGCGTAGTTGTAAATCGCCGAGTCGTCAATGCCGAGAAGAATGTCAAGTCGTAAGCTGCAAAATTTTGGTGTCAAAACCGATGTGGAGCCATTGAAAGCCAAAGTTGTGCCAAAGCCGAAAATCAGGTCGATGTCGAGAAATGCTCGGGCTTACTCGCCTGTCTCACACACGCCGTCTGTATGTGTGTGAACAAGCATAATGTCTTTTGAAAGGATGCCCAGTTAGTCTATTGTTAACCCTCACGGCTCACAGACACCATATCACCTACGACGGACGTTGTATTATTTACTTGGTAGAGTCAGATACCGGGCTTGTCAGTCCAATAGGAAAAGGGTAAGAGTGATCGCCGATGAAAGGCGCACTCTAACTTGAACATTCAAGGGATTAGTTGGCCAAGCATGGGCGCCCAAGTGTGAATGGGGCGAGCTCATATACAAGTCAACTAAACCTAAAATTCACTCATTCTCTCATTTGTGCAATTGAAGAGTGCTCTTACTCCATCTCCATCTTCTTCTTCTTCATCTCCTTGTGTGTGTGTGTGTGTATGCGTGAGAAAGAGAGAGAGAGAGAGTGCGATCGAGCATTGCGGCGGCACGACGGCGGCGAGGTGGTTGAGCGTGGCGTAGCGGCGTCTCCCTCTTCTTCGCGGCGAGGAATCCTCCACGACAGGAAGCGTAGAGCGGTGAGTGACACACCAACGCCATCTTTGAGCTTACTAGTTTAGGCTTGTTGTGTGCTTGGAGCCATTTGTGGCTCGCACACGGTGTATCGAAAAGTTCCTTGCATTGACACGTACGACATACGCGCACATTTTTGGTGTCGTTGCCGGGGAATGCCATACACTAAGCTTGAATGGCACTCTGTGCTTCTTTTGTGGTGCAATTTCAATTGTAGGAAGGGTAGGGAAGGAGTGTGTGTGTGTGTGTGTGTGTGTGTGTTGAGAAGAAGATTTTGTGTTATACTGTGTATTTTTTTTGTTAATGGAGTTTTCAAAGGTACTGTGTTTTTTTCTTCTGTGTAAGGTGTTAGTATTAAGGTTGTTAGTTCTATGTAATGTAATATACAGTAAGTAGGAAGTAGATCTGTGAGAGCTAATAGAGTGTGTTAGTGTGTAACAGTAAATGTATTAGTTGGAAGTAGGTAGGTAGAGTGTGTGTGTATTCTCGCGCAGGCTGCGGCAATCTTATCCTTAAAAAAAATAAAAAATAAAAAATAAAAAATAATAAAATAAAATAAAATTTAAAGGTAGGACCGAGATCGGGAATATCTCTCAGACCCAAGCCCAAGCTCATGCTCAGGCTTAGACATCTATCACCCTTTAAAATTACGAATTTTAGCTTCACACGTAGCTAAAAATTGACTTTTTTGAGGACCAGCGAAACTTCTGGTGACCGAACGTTGTGCTGTAAAGCACACCGCGACCCTCTGAATGATACACTCATTTTGAGCTATCACACACTTTAATAAAAAAAATTCAAACATTATAAAACATTAAAAACGTAAAAAACATGAGTGAAAACGGACGCTTAAAAAAGTAAGCGGTTAACCTTCGAAGTTATTCGTCGACGCTTGTAGGGTGTCAAAGGCACATGCATCTGCGCTCTGGTCATGTGCTAGAGACGGAGCAACTAGAGAGAATTTGGACTTACGCGAGTTCTCAATATCCACCTACCTTAGGTTCCGGGCCCTCGGCGGGGACCCAAGGCAATACAAACCAAGACCCGAACATAGCAGCTAGTGACTCTTTCTCTGACTACGATGTCATGGAGGGTTTCCCAATGCCTAATCCCGATAGCTCAAGCCAAGACATGCATGCCATGGGTCCACGGTCCGGGCCGAGCGTGCTTAGCCGCTTGAAGGAAACCTTTAGTAGAGCCACTCACTCCGAACATGGAGCTAATGATGTAAATGAGGGGGGTGGGGAAGTAAATTCTCCATTCATGACCAACGTAGACCCTATGCCCTTAGAGAATGTGCATGTGAATACTTCATTCACTGCACCTCCTGACTCTTCAGAGTTATTTCGCTCCGAGGTCATATTACCCAATGGTAGAAGCCTTGCCGAAGTGCAAGAGGTTGAGAGATATATCATTGCAGCGAGGGAAAAGGAAATTGAGAGCTTACGCAAGGCGGAGCAATGAAGAGAGTTAAAATCAAAAGCCCTTATGTCAATATCTTTGCTAGGAGAGCAATCGAGTGCTCCTGACTTAGCAACCGCTAAGGGCCAACCCCTAGAAAGCAACATTGCATCTAGCTCAAAGGACACCCCTAGCACCTCAATCCTAGATGGAGTGTTCTTAAATGAGAAATGGGAGTACTAAATACAAATGGAAACTCTGACCGACCTATACACAAGTCACACCTATCACGTGGGTTGGTTAGATGTCCTACAATCCACAATGGGTGCAACTAGTGTGGAGGATCAACAACAAAGAGTTTCTGAGGTCATCCATAGGGTCATTGAGTTAGAGAGACAGAACAAGGGGATCAATATGCCTTCACGGGTCTCATGAGATTCTTAGATACAGGAAAGGCTAAACAACCGACCTTATCGCAAATGGAGACTCCCTCAGTAAGTCTAATGGATCCTCCATATGTTGTTTCGCCAAGGGTCTCACTGCAATCTGAGCCCACAAGTGATATTTGTACCTTTCCAAGTCTAGCTCATCTTTCCCTTGATGACACCACGGCTACCATGCCTACCCCAATGATGGGCATGCCGAGAAACACGCCATGGACCTCATTTGTTAGTAAAGCACCTCTACATGGTAGCTCAATGCCTGCAACAGTACCTACAAGTGTGTAGCAATCGTATGCACCTATGGGTCATCGCACTGATGTAGTCCCTACCCCTCCCATTGTTTCAACAACCTATCCTCCACAACCACAAAACTCAAGTTCTTATTTCCATGGGACTATACCGGCTAGCATTAGCATGTCGCATCCGACGTCTGCTATGCCTAGGGCCACCCATATGAACTATGGACCACCACATGGAACAACATCGTACCCAACGTGGAACCCAAGGGCTTCTTATGCGCCAAGCCCAATGCCAATACCTACCCCACATGTAGTCTCTGGAGCACCTTCACTCATGGTACCTGCTCACTTAGGTGACTTGGCAACATTTGCTCAAGCTATAGGTTGATCTATTGATGAGAATATGCGTAACACGTCTGATAGAGAGCCTAGAAGTAAGGAAGTACAAATAGCCAAGCTCACACAAAAATTTAGTGGAGACGGGGATGTGAGAAAGCATATCGAAGTGTTTGAACAAATATGCGATTCTCTAGGAGAACACAATGACCTACATAAGAGTAATGCTTTAAGCCTAACCTTAAGTGGGAAGGCAAGGGATTGGTATAGAACCCTAAGGGTGGAAGAAAAAACGATTTACCCTACTCTTAGGAGACTATTCTTGAAAGAATACATACGAGAGGGAGTGCTTTGGGGTGTAGCCTCTCAGCTCCAGAAAGCCCAACGAGAGGAAGGAGAGTCGGTGAGAGACTTTATTAGTCGCTTGAAGCATTTGAATTCTCGTTGTAATCCAAACGAGCGCTTCAATGATAAAAAATTGCTTGATAGATTCATTAGGGGATTACGACATAAGGATATCTACAATGGCCTACTCATTAGAGGTATCACCACTTGGGAAGCAGTCACCACCAATGCGATCCAATTGGAGGATAATTTAATGATTCAAGGAGAAAGAGTGTTTGTTGAGCCTAAATCTATTAGCTCGCAAGCATCAGGGCATCAACCAATGACCCTAAAGCCTATTGCTAAGGAGCCAAAGATATTTGAGATGACTTTAGCAGATCTCACCAAGACTATTCAAGAGAGTCTTAGAGACAATCGTGCTCCGCAAAACAATCATATGTATCCAAGAAGGGAGCAACAATGGTGCTTAGTATGCTATGGACCGCATAGTACCAGTGAATGCCCTACTTTTAGAGTAAAATTCAATGGGAAGTGCAATGCCTGTGGGAGGTATGGTCATCAAGATAAGGATTGCATAGTATTTAAGCGCGCGATGGCCAATAGACCAACCTTAGCATGGTCATACAAACCTTGAGTGCCTGCATTGATGCCGGCCCCACCTCTTGAACAAACAACACAACACATGGTCCCTAGGGCCCAAATTGTTGTTCAAACAACACCCTTACCACCTCCAGTGCTAGGACCGCAACCACCACATCCGCTTCTGTCAATCAAGTGGGTTGTGAGTCATCTATTGCTTGTTTGGAAGGCTGTGAGGAAGATATAGATTCTAATATTGCCTATGGGATGGATGTGCTTGAAGAAAGTCCACAATACTACATGGAGCACTATTGGGGGCAAGTCAAACCTGTATATCAAGTAGCTGCTCTTGCGACAAGAGGCCAAAATATCAATTACACTGCTAAGAGACCACCTCTTCAATGCTATGAGTGTGGAGGTCCACATCGTGTGGCCGATCAAGCGAGCACGTCTACAATGCCAATACTCATGTGTAATCGATGTGGCATAGATCATTTGATTGCCCAATGTCCAAATAATCCAAATGCACCGAAGATCAGGCCATTAAACATGATTGAAGTTACCGAGGAGCCATCACAAAGTACACCTATGGTACCAGTAAACGTACCTCACACGATTGATGCTCCAAAAACAAAACTATATTCTTGAGGAAAGAGACACGGCATCAATTGCCCAATCTCAGAAAAAGAAGAAAACATGAAGAAAGAGATCGCATAAAGTAGCGAAGTCAGACCCTAGTTCAAAGACCAACATAAGGACTGGTGACGACCCCGTATATATGAACGATGCTAAAGAAGATTCAGATTTAGGTGAAACCATGGAGACCAAAACGACCACTAAGGTAGAAACCAACAAGGAAGATCTTCATGAGCCACAATGTCCAGGATCCAAAAAGAAGATAGGAACTTACCCAAACCCTACAGAGGAGATTGAGCGAGTCAAGCAATAAAGGAGTTTGGTAAAGATACTCAAAGGGATCTAGAACGAGCACCTAGAAAGATCCAAATTACAGACACCATGTTCCCTACGCAACAACAACCTCACCAAGACCAAAGACCATTAGCCATACCTAATGTCATCCAAGAAGAAAGTGACTTAGAGTCATGGGAAAGTGGGCGTACTCACTTCTTGATGGAAAGAATGTTTACAGAGGGACTACTTGATCCTATCAAAGAAATGGAGATCCCATCTTCCCCACGTCAAGGTACTGAGGTCCAAAAGGTGCCGTTAAACATTGCCAAATTGATGGATTTCATGTCTTCAGAAGTTAGAACCACCATCATGTCCAAACTATATAAAGACCCTGAGCTAGTCTCAGGAGGGGGATGACATGCCCATACCCTTAAATATGCTACAAGCCATGCATATAGCTTCTAACAAGACTCATCCTAATATAACGAAGAAAACATACAAGTGGATATCTAAAGCTTCTTTAGCGACCATCTCTAGTGCTAAAAAACAGAAGCCTTGTAAGAAACATCCCACTCGCTCCAAGAAATGTTAGGAAACGTGGCAGTGGATTCCTAAACGACTATTGGAAGCCTAAGGCTACTATCAAGGAAATGATCAAATTTGGGTGCCAAAACGTAGATTGTGTTCTTACCTGTCACCTGACCCATGTGAGCCCAATCCTGTAGCTCCAAAACGAATTGACGATCATGGACCTTTCAAAATATCAGCTGTCATTAATGATGTTTCTTTTCGTTTAGACCTACCTGCACATTGGCACATTCACAATGCCTTTCACATTAGTCTTTTACGCCCATTCCGAGGACCCCTACCTACACACCACATTTATGAAGACCCACCTTCACTTGTAGACCAAGAAGAGCAACTCATCCCTGACAAAATAGTTGACCATGAGACCACCACTACACGCACTGGAATGGTTTATAATCGTTACCTTTTGACTTTCAAGGGCCACCCTAGAGAGGATGCCAAATGATTAATCTATCTATACTATATAAAAGGGGAAGGATCCTCTCTCTCTCTCTCCCCCCCCCCCCCCCTCTCTGCCACATGGCGTTGTTCATTATTAATATTATCTAGTCAAGATGATGTATTTCAATTATTCACAATGATTAATCTATCTATACTATATAAAAGGGGAAGGATCCTCTCTCTCTCTCTCTCCCCCCCCCCCCCCCCCCCCCTCTCTGCCACATGGCGTTATTTCCTTGCTCAGACTAGTGTGCCCTGCAATGAACCAAAACAACTTGCAAACGTGGAGGTAGAGAGAGAGAGAGGGAGGGAGAGGCCCGGCGTAGGGTCTCGGTGATCACTGATCCGTTGCCTACCCCTAATGTTGGTTGAGCTCCGCTCCCAAAGCGCCCTGTCTCTTTGTCGCTTTAAAGCCTTCTCGCGCACTGTATTCAATTTCGAAACGGCCATGCACGGCTTCTGCATCAAACATCAAATTAATTAAGCCGTCACGGTTGCCAGCTTGGTAGTGTGGCTTGAGCGAAACGGGTTGAGCGACAAGGCTCACAAGATAGGGAGAGAGAGACTGCTCGCGAGACAAGGGTGGAGGGAGAGAGAGAGAGAGAGAGAGAGAGAGAGAGAGAGAGAGAGAGAGAGAGAGAGAGAGAGAGAGAGAGAGAGAGAGAGAGAGAGAGAGAGAGAGACCACTTTCTACTGCCCATCCAACTGCAGATCACATCAACCTAACGAGCTAAAAGCAGGAGCGGATGCATGGTGCCCACGTGCTACGGTTGCACACAATTTGAATGCAAGTACGCATGCTTGCATGCACACATACATAGGCAAGAACCAAGTCGACAGCTATCTGTCAGCTTCACCTATTTTGTCCTCATAAGCCCTGAGCGGCGACAAATCCACTCACAAATCTAGGGAAGACGGGAGACTACTTCAAATTTTGAAGCTAAGTCCGCTGAGAATAAGGGGAGAGAGAGAGAGAGAGAGAGAGAGAGAGAGAGAGAGAGAGAGAGAGAGAGAGAGAGAGAGAGAGAGAGAGAGAGAGAGAGAGAGAGAGACTCCGACTCCCGAGGACTCTCAATGTTGTAGCATGCAAGAATGGCTTTAATTGCAACGCTGGCACTTTGAAGGATATCAAGGGCGGCCTGAGAGAGAGAGAGAGAGAGAGAGAGAGAGAGAGAGAGAGAGAGAGAGAGAGAGAGAGAGAGAGAGAGAGAGAGAGAGAGAGAGAGAGAGATTAATTATCATCAACACACATAGGTTTCCATTATTTATCGTCCAACACTCCTAGGTTTCCTCTCTCTCTCTCTCTCTCTACCATTTTAAGGATACATCACAATTTAACTTTAATTTTTTAAAATTTTTCAAGCGAATTTGTTCCTTCTTCCTTTCCTTTCCAGCTGACAGTCAAATCAGTTGTCAAAAGGTGATTTGCTTCGTGATATGCGCATTGGACAACTACATGGACACGCAAGGTCCCTCTCCCTCATTCTTTGGGTCTCAACTCTCCACACATTGAGAGAGAGAGAGAGAGAGAGAGAGAGAGAGAGAGAGAGAGAGAGAGAGAGAGAGAGAGAGAGAGAAGCGAATTTTAACGTCTTAGGTGTTATGGAATTGATATTTTATTATTTGTTGCAGCTGACAGGTGGAAAAAGACTGGGACCAAGCTAGGCCTATGCGAATGAAAGTATATACATTGTGCATTTTATTATTCAAGTGCTCTTTTATGAGCTTTGGCCATTTATGACCGGCCGGCCAGTTTGTACTCAATTTGACCATTTAAGAAATCTATAAATGAAATCCGTGCAAGAGGGAAATGGTCACTCTTGCACGGGGGGAGATTGTACCCAGTGCTTGTGTCTTGTTCTCTCCTCTCCTCTCTTCTCTCTCGCCGTGCCGGCGTAGCACTCCGCTCTAGGAGGTGCGCCTGCACGTGTTCTTTCGCTCTCTCCCGCTCTCTATCTCTCTCTGTTTGCGTACGTCGTTCATTATGTGCGTTGCAACGATTCAGGTATATCGATTTATCGTTTTATGGTATGTATTGTGTTATTATGAGTATTTTGCAAGGCCATCGCGCTCCCGGATGTAGCATCTGCTACAGTCAGAAGACGTAGCGTCCCTGCAAAATACCTCGAATAACATGATGGACACAACAAAACACCGCAAATACGCATACCTGACCAAGCCTGTGAGCATATAATCAAATTGTACACGAACAGAGAGGAAAAGAGAGCGAGAGAGTGAGAGAGAGATGGCACGTGCAGGCGCACCTCCTAGAGCGGAGTGCTACGCTGGCACGGCGAGAGAGAAGAGGGGAGAGATGAGAAGAGCAACGTAGACACTGGGTGCAATCTCCCCCCATGCAAGAGTGACCATTTCCCTCTTGCACGTATTTGTTATATAGATTTCTTGAATGGTCAAATTGGTTACAAACTGGCCGGCGGACATAGTTGGCCAAAGCTCATAAAGAGCACTTGAATAATAAAATGTACATAAAATATGATCCTTTTGCAATAGCTTAGCTCGGTCAAGCCTTTTCCACTTGTCACAGCTACAATAAATAATAAGATATCAATTCCATAACATACCTCTCCGTTGGAAAGCAACTGTCCTCAGTTGCGAAGATAAAATTTACAAATAATACTTGTCAAAAACAGTGATTAGTATGTTGTGTCAAAAATATCACATAATAAAAGAAAAATTTATGAAACTAAACAACATTAGCTTATGCCTGCCGTCATCCACAGCGGCGACTCAAAAGACGGTAGTCAACACACCATGATATGGTGGGACAACACACAATGGCAACTTCAACTGTCAGCAAGTAGGATTTGCGACAGCAATAGCAATAGCAGCGACAGTAGAGTACACACTCTCAACCTGGCGACCAGGCCGGACCCTTCCTACCCGTTGTTGACGGCTGCCTGCCTAATCTTCTCACAGTCAACTTTTTGGGGTATTTTCCAACCCACCTTTTAGTGCATGGCGTCGCACAACCATCCACAACCTCGTATAAATATGCAGTGTGTCTCTTTCTCTCTATCACTTCTCTAGCCACCCTTTTCCTCCCTAACTAACTACTACTCCCATGCAAAATCCATCAGCCGCGGAAAAAAAACAACCGCATGGCGTCAACAGACGTTTCAGTCTCTCTCTCTCTCTCTCTCTCTCTCTCTCGACTCCAGCTTGTACAACTGCTACCCCCTCTTGGACTCTCTCTCTCGCCCCTCCTTGTCATTTTACAGCCACACAACCTCGGCGGTGCTCCTCAGTTCCACTGCTCATACACCAACTCTCTCTCTCTCTCTCTCTCTCTCTCTCTCTCTCTCTCTCTCTCTCTCTCTCTCTCTCTCTCTCTCTCTCTCTCTCTCTCTCTCTCTCTCTCTCTCTCTTCAGCCGCCGTCCAAAAACTGACTCTCTCTCTTTATTTCTCCCCAACCCTTGGCGGCTGTGGACTGCCAACCCACAAGGGCGGCTTCATCTGCATTCCGAGTACCTGTTGTCCTCTCGCAGCTGGGCATACACACACACTCTCAAGTTGTCAGCCATGCGGACTCGCTGTCCGCTACTCATGCAGTGGCCGCACTCTCTCTCTCACGGCGCTGCCAGTCTACTGTAACTCATTGCCAACCACAACTTGTCTCTCCTTCTCTCAGTTGTGCCACCATACGATTGACCACACGCGCGTCTTGCCAATCGACTCCACTTTTCAACTTGTAGTTGCCACTCTCGCTCCCAGATCACTCACTTCCAAGCACCATGCAGCAGCCATGCAATAGCTACTCACCTTCTCCCCAACCCACTAGTCACAACTCTCTCTCTCTACCTTAGTTCAATCGTCATCCATCTCTCCATCCGGTGTGTGTCTCTCTCTCTCTCTCTCCTTTGCCTGCAGCGGCAGACATTGACAAGCTCTACAGCGACAGAAATTGAAAAAGCTCTTGCGCGGCTGATCTTGACGAAGCTCGTTGTAGCAGGCCCTCGTATCCATGGCCTAGTTCTGTGGAATTCCATAAGGTGTAGCTTGTGAGGGCTCGTGAGGGCTCATTGAAAAGCAGCTTGCTCTGCTCTCTGTAAAGGTGGAAAGCTTCTTATATGCCATGAGAATGCAGATCCAACCGTAAATTAGCGGCCTCTCATAGGATATCCGTGTAGTGTAATCAACCTAATCAAGGAACGCTTGGGTGGCCAGCGACCTGAAAACCATGGAGTCTATTGTTGTTGGCAGCTTCATGGTTTGTCCTACTCACCATACGCACCTGCAAGCCTCCTACGCTACCACCTCTGCGGCCATGACAATCATCAACCTGGTTGCAGTCAAAGCTGTTGTAGCACCTGCAGACGTGCCTACTGCGGCCATTTCCACCGCCACACCTTTTGTGGGCTGCCCTTACTGCACCAACATCACATAGCCATCACAACAACCCAATCTGATGTCGAAATCCCTGCGGCCATGAGCTGCCCACATTGACTTTAGGTGACACATACTGGTGCCCAACCACACACACACACACACACACACACACACACACACACACACACACACACACAACACACACACACACACACACACATACAAACAGATTGAGGAGCTTGCCTTTCCTGTAGTGTTGCTGCACGTCGGGGGACATGGGCTTTGATGATGCATGGAGCAAGTTCCTGGATACCTCTTTCTCCATTTATGGCAATGATGAAGCTTATCAAGCAGTCTTTACGGAACCCTCATCATCCATGATTGCTATACCTACCGAGGAGAACGTTGATCCCTTTCTCCTATGATTTCAATGATTTTCATTATGTAATGATTTATTATTTATGTCAAAATATGTGATTACAACTACTGCAGTCTGCGCTCACCGACTGTCTACGCATTGTTTTGTCAAGTTTAGGTAATTTGTATAAGATACCAACTCCCATCCTACCTCCTCCCAGTTAATATCCAGAGGCTTAAGTAGATGGTTTTGTACGTCATTTTCTTGATGCACCAAGAATCTATATTCTCATCCCTAATTCTAGCTCTCGCTAACAAATAATTTGTCATAAATAAAGGCTTCTAGGCAAAGGCAGTTCAAGATCAAATTACTTTTGGGTTGTTTGTCCAATCAGTCACTGTTAATCATTGTAGACGTCTGTCAGTCCTCAATGTAATTTTGTCTCCACATTGCACTATAAAATCCAATCAGATCTCCTTACCTAAATGCTCATCTTGGTGTAGATTCGCCGATTTAGGCATCACCAATTATCTGTGCAGATCCGCCGATTTAGGCAGCACATTGACAAATTGCAGATCTATTCATAATGGTAAATACAGATCCGCCGATACAGGCAGCATTAGTGCAGATTCGCCGATCTAGGCAGCACGTCTTATTGGTGTAGATTCGCTGGTTGAGGCAACACCGATCACAAAGTCACGCTGCAGTGACTGTGCCACCACTGCAACCGGTATGATTTTGTTACCCGGGTACATAATGAAAGTGATTTGGATTTGGACTTATATTGTGGAATTGGAATTGGATTGGGATTTTGTATCTTGTGATTATTACGGCAGTGCTTATGAGATGAACCTTGACATTATGAGATTGATGATGAGCGTGACCAATGATATCCTGATTCATCCGGGTATGACATATACTGCTTATTCTAGTGGTATGGGACACTAGAATAGGTAGTATGTGGATGACGGCAGGCATAAGCAATATTGTCTAATTTTATGAATTTTGTTACTATTTGATACAGATTTCTAATCATTGTTTTTGACAAGTATTATTTGCAGATTTCTATCTTCGCAACTGAGGACAGTTGCTTTCCAACGGAGAGGTATGTTATGGAATTGATATTTTATTATTTGTTGCAGCTGACAGGTGGAAAAAGACTGGGACCAAGCTTAGGCCTATGCGAATGAAAGTATATACATTGTACATTTTATTATTCAAGTGCTCTTTTATGAGCTTTGGCCATTTATGACCGGCCGGCCATTTTGTACTTAATTTGACCATTTAAGAAATCTATAAATGAAATACGTGCAAGAGGGAAATGGTCACTCTTGCACGGGGGGAGATTGTATCCAGTGCTTGTGTCTTGTTCTCTCCTCTCCTCTCTTCTCTCTCGCCATGCCGGGGTAGCACTCCGCTCTAGGAGGTGCGCCTGCACGTGTTCTTTCGCTCTCTCCCACTCTCTATCTCTCTCTGTTAGTGTACGACTTGATTATATGCTCACAGGCTTTGTCAGGTATGCGTATTTGCTGTGTTTTGTTGTTTCCATCATGCTATTCGAGGTATTTTGCAGGGACGCTACGTCTTCCGTCTGTAGCATTAGGAAACCATCCCAAGAGACCTTAAGGATCTATCCGACGAGGAGAGTTGAACTCAAGGCCTGTTATTCAAGTGGGACAGAGAGAGAGCCAGTGATTTGGAGGAGGGGTGTAGGTAGGTAAGTCGGCAAGTCTCAGAAGACACATCATTCATTCTTAGGGTCCCCACACATTGAGAGAGCGAGAGAGAGAGAAAGAGAGAAGAGTGTGCTGACCAGCGTTCGAGAGAAATTAATTTCACAAACATATAAAATTCCCTTTACGGTGGATTCAAAGAGGAAATTTTGAAAAACAATTGGCATTTTTTACAATTTAACTTTAATTTTTTGAAAATTTCAAGCGAATTCGTTCCTTCTTCCCCTCCTTTCAAGCTGACATGGCGGTCAGTTGCCAAAAGGTGATTTGCTTCATGATATGCACATTGGACAACTACATGGACGTGCAAGCCCCCTCGCCCACAATATGTGGGCAAGAGTTGTACCTCAGGTTCCACTATGTAGGCCTATGTCATACATCCGCTTGGACGTGTGTATAGTTGAATTGGCGAACAACTATTGGCAGGAGGAGATATCTACTGTTGTGCTCAGTGAGACGGCTTGACCCTCTCGCCCATCCCAGACACTCAATGGAAATGCAAAAGATTTAGCGTACGAACAACATTGACAAGGCCGAATCTAGCGTTCATTCTTTGGGTCCCCACACATTGAGACTCCTAAACAGGATGTCGTCTCTTGGAATGTACCAATTGCGGGATATGTCCAACTGGGACAGGGCCAAGACGCTCTGTGCTATTTTCAACACAAATGTGAAGCGAGGGTGTCTCTCCAGATGCAATCACATTCGCTTGCATCTTGAAGGCAAACATGGCATAGAGAAGGGGGAGATCATATGGGGCATTATACAACATGCTCATATGGGCAATAGAATTCTCCATGATATTGTTAGATCGGGGTTGTTGAGAGAAAATTTTGTGCTTAGCACCACCTTGGTCGACATGTATCAATAAATGCAATGCACTTCAAAAGCACGGGATGTCGTCTCTTGGAATGCACTAATTGCGGGATATGTCCAATTGGGGCAGGGCCAAGAAGCTTTGTGTTGTTTTCAACATAGATGTGAAGCGAGGGTGTCTCTCCAGATGCAATCACATTCGATTGCATCTTGAAGGCAAACATGGCATGGAGAAGGGGGAGATCATATTTGGCATTACACAGCCTGCTCATATGGGCAATAGAATTCACCATGATATTGTTAGACCGGGGTTGTTGAGAGAAAACATTGTCCTTAGCACCGCCTTGGTCTACATGTATCAATAAATATGGTGCACTTCATAAAGCACAAAAAGTGCGTGAGGAGCCTCTTGACCGGGATGTTGTCTCTTGGAATGCACTAATTGCGAGATATGCCCAACTAGGGCAGGGCCAAGAAGCTATATGCTATTTTCAACACAGATGTGAAGTGAGGGTGTCTCTCCAGATGCAATCACATTTTCTTGCATCTTGAAGGCAAACATGGCATGGAGAAGGGGGAGATCTACGACGAGACTTCTATAGCTTGACCTCTATAATGGGGGGAGGTAAGGCGCTTAAGCGTCAAGGTCACAAAGCTCCGGGCTATTTTCAACAGAGGCAGAGAGAGGGTATCTCTCTAAACACACTTCCACCTTGAAGGCATGTGGCATTACACATGAATTCATGATCATATTGTTAGATTCGGGTTGTTCAAAGAAAACGTCGTGCATAGCACCATCTTGGTCGACATGTATCAATAAGTGTGGTGCACTTCATAAAGCACAAAAAATGTGTGAGGAGCCTCCTAACTGGGATGTCGTCTCTTGGAATGCACTAATTGCGGGATATGTCCAACTGGGCAGGGCCAAGAAGCTCTGTGCTATTTTCGACAGATGTACCAAGCGAGGGTGTCTCTCCAGATGCAATCACGTTCGCTTGGATCTTGAAGGAAAACATGGCATGGAAAAGGGGTGTCACAAGCAACTTGATCCTTCGAATTTAGGCCCTTGAAGAAGTACGCACTCCATCCCAATAAACGGAAGCCAGTAGGAATCAAACCTGCACGTGGGCAAATATGAACTGAACATGTATGTTGAGGTAGCTAGCCTAGCCATTTTTTCTTGAGCTACACCTTGCGCATACTTGACTAAACAATGGCCTACATAAGATTATTAGAGGGAGTGTGTGGTCCTCTAGTTAGTGACCCTCTTGTTTTATGACCACCACATCAGAAACAGATCAGACAAAAACTTTGCCATCTTTAACTGTACCGGGTGGCACTAATCAACATGCTAAGAGTCCTAAAGCCTTCTCTAGGCGAAAATTAAGAAACTCAACCTTCAATCTTCCCGTTGTTCAAAATCAAGCCGCAAAGAAAAAAATGCAATTTGAGCACCCGTGACCCCAAGCATTCCTCGTTCCCAAGGGTCTGATGAATTATGTGCTTGTGGGCATTGCTTCTGTGCGTCTCGTTGCTCGCCGCTTCGTCGGAGGGAAGCGTTGGTGATCGAGATGAAAAATTCAGGTGCCTCTCTCTCTCTCTCTCTCTCTCTCTCTCTCTCTCTCTCTCTCACACACACACACACACACACACACACACACACACACACACATTGTAGTTCCAGAAATCAGCTGAAAATTATAGAATCTCTGCAATTATACATACATAGCCCAAGCCTTCTTTCAGCACGTTCAAGGAAGAGGGGAAATCAGAAGAGGGGAAGAGAGTGCTATGCAAGCCTCTCAAAACTCCAGTCTACTTTTAGACCCTCATCACATAGTTCCCAATTATGCAATGTAGAATGGGCAATAAAATTCATGGATCCCTAACAATCAAAGTGGGTGTTTAATGTGCGTCATAGATTAGATGGCTAGAGTATTGATAACTAAAGCTTACATTGTCCATCCCAACAAGTACAGATAATATTTTGTTCTGTCATTGGACGGGTGACTAGAGCATTAAGAAGGAAGTATTCCCTGGATAAGTCCTGGTGCATTATTGGAAGAGCGATATGTGATGAAAATAGTGATGCTGAATGAATGGGGTGTGAGTGTGTGAAATGCTTTTTTAATGTTATTTGATGTTGGAGGTATTGTCTTGTTTGGGGAATACCGGCTTTTTGAAAGAAACTAGCATGGTTATAAGACTAAAACCACTTGCCAATATGGCTGATGCGATTCAAAAAATGTGTGGTGTGCTTGACTGACAAAAGTATTTCAAAATACAAATATGCTAGCTTGGTGGTTTTGTTGGGCTAAGTGACATTGAAAGCTCCCACTGATGGGAGATCTTACATTTTAACTGTGTGGTCGATCAAAACTTACTTACATCAGCAACACGTGGGTGGGTCTGTTGACACCTCTATAACCCATCTGGTCTAACTTTGTGTTCCCCTTTGTTGGGATGGATGCATGTACTAGAACACAAGAAAAAAAGAGAACCCTCATTGGCTGAGCTGTTTTTCAGGACTTGTACAAAACAATGCCAGAACACAGGATGCATCAATTTTACCTGCTTTGAAAGCTGCAAATCTTCTCTAACAAATGATGGGGGTCAGAATTCTACTCAGCAGTTCAGAGTATTGCCCTTGTTTCCTGGTTGGCAGATGTGGGACTGCACTGCTGAATGCAAATATCAGTGCATGGTGCAAAGAGAGCTCGAAAGGCGTGTGGAGGGCCAGCTACCGGTGCAATATCATGGGAAATGGCCTTTCAAACGCTTGTTGAGCCTTCAGGTTTGTAGTACTGCCCTGATGAAGTTTCATTCTTTTATTATGGCCTCCTTTTTTGTATCCCTTGAAAGAATAATCTCTTAACCAGGTATTATTTCTGCATATGCCAAGGGGTTTTGGCTATCCTAGTTGAGGTTCTGCCTGAGGTGTGCCAAGCTGGAGAATTGTGCACACTACATATGCTGTTTTTAGCATGCTTTGAGAATAAGTTGTTCTAGCTGATTATTTAAAGGTGTTTGACTTTGAACATCGTGTCGTATACATTAAGAACCTAGCCTAAGTTGCAACTAGCACCGAACATAGTCAGACATGTTGGACTGACCTGTTCAAACACAGCTATACAAGAGGAAGCACCCTGGACACCAATTTGTCACATTGCCCTCTCAAAGGTAAGTCTATTGTGAGTGGGATGTCTGTATGGGAGGCCTTTCTCTATTTAATGTGGGCGTCCGGTCATTAGAGGTAGTTTATGCATATATCTTGTGGATTACATTACTGCAGAGGGCTGTAAAGGCTGTTAAACAGCAACAAATAGCAAGTAATCTTGCACAAGGGCGTACTGGCCCAAACAAGGCAAGGGTACACTCGAACAAAGAAATAGAGCTGTAGTTGTCAAAGCAACCTGCAGGTGTTAGTTGCACAATGTGATATTTGCGACAACATAATGTTGAAGTGCAAAGAAAAGAGGGAAGGTCTGCTTAAGTACCAGAAATGATGCAACTATAGAGGAAGAATACCAAAACACAGCTGTAGAGGTATAAAATGCTCATGTAATGGGCTGGAGTGAAGGCACCAAGGCTTGCTCTATACCATGCTAAGAGTGCACCAGGGGGAAAGACAATGAGTAGACACAGAGACAGATGAAACTGACAAAACAAAACCAGACCATTACCAAAATGCTGGTAACAATTGTGAGAGCAGGATCGCAAAATGGTGATCATTTATGTAAGGGCTTCTGGCAAGCTTGGGTGGGGATGTGGAATTGTACATTAGTGCTCCCCTAGCATCCATCCCGCTCATGACATTGATACAAGCCCAACCGATACATAACATGTAAGGGATAGACATTTGACTCAGCTCCCAGCCATAGAGCCCAACTAGGTCACCCCCAAGCGTGATATGCTGGGAGCTTGTAGCTACTCCAGCTGTTAAGGAAGGGCAAAACACAGCGCAACAAATAGTGAGTGCTATCCTTCAAGCTCTGAGCAACTCAGGTCCAAGTGGAAGATAGAGAGTACTATCCTCCAAGTAAGGAATCCCCTCCAGTGGAACTACCTGTATACAAGTAGGACAAAATAACGCAGTCCAAGGGCAGGAAAAACCTCAACCTGGGTTGGGACATCAGCCTCCTTTAGGCCCCATACATTCTTTAAGACGGCTAATGGAAACAATGAACGAGTGCTAAGATATGAGGGAAGATCCAACTTACATAGTACTATATTGATCTTTTCAAGATAACTTGGAGCATGTGCTGTTGTGGACTCCTTGGATGTACCCACAAGCGCTTCTAGAGCTCACAATGTTGTTGATGCTGGTTAGCATGAAAAGTGCTCCATTAGAGTTCATCACACTTATAATTAAACAATATTGCAATGAATATGGTGATGGAAAGACATGTCCTTAAGGCGAATAGTCACAACTTTTCAATGAAACATTGGTGGAAAGCCGTTGGCATTCACTACAGTCCTGTCCTTCTAGTGACGAGTCACTCCTTGTCGAGGGTACATGTCCATTGGCTGACGACTCTTTATAACACGTTTAAATAGTCATCAACTAATAATAATACAATCATATTCATGACAGTCTTTTCCATATAAATAAGAGGCTCAGTGAAACAAATGAGTTCTGAACAAAGTTTGGATATGAATAGAATCTTTGGAAGTCTTCAGTCTTTGAGATTATTGAGCATCTTCCTCTTGGCCTTTTGTTTGTGATTGAATTGCTTAGCTTGGATTGTTAAATTGTCAGATGCAGCAGAATTACGAGATTAGATAGAATTGAGCAATCGCACAAGCAAAATTCTTTTGGTTAACCTTATGTTAGTGGATATGACTTTGCGTTACTGATGGTTCCTTTTTTTGAATGAATAGAGAAACAGAGTGTCACAAAAGTGATGATGTGGCAATTAAACCCACCGGCCGAAGACAAAGTAGAGATCGTAGATGATGTGGCACCTCTTACAGATTTGTTGACATGTCATCCGTAAAATGTGGCTGAAAATACTGTTGTTGACATGGTAGTTTTTATGCAAACTGGAAGGCTTTTGGGCGTCAACTATTATGAGCAATTGCTTTTGGAGTTGGTACCAGCTTTTTGACCTGTTGCTTTTTAGCCAAGGGCCTTTAAATATGAGCCTAGGGGGCCACTCGTGCAGAGCAAATTGCAAAATGCGCTACTCTGACAGTTGTACTCTGTGATTGATTAATGTAAAAGAAGTACCGAAAGTGCCAAGACTTTGGGGCCAGTGCATTTGGAAGGAGAACTCTACCGCTTTGTGTCTCGACTATTTTGGGTTTTGAAGTTCAAGTGGTAAAGTCCAATTTTGTTTGTGTGTTGCCGTTTGTTTGTTTTGCAGGTGTATTCGAGGGTGATTACTCTTCTTTTAAAGGGGAGGTATGCCACACAAGTGATCACGTCGCAACTCGCCGGTTGAAGATAGAGCAGAGAGGAAGCTAATGATGATGTGGCAACTCATACTGGTTTGCTAACGTGGAATTTGTAAAACGCGATGGAAAATCCGGGTGTTGACGTAGCAGTTTTTACACAAACTTGAAGGCTTTTTGACGTCAGCTATTGTAAGCAGCTGCTTTTGGAGTTGGTGCCAGCTTTTTAACCTGTTGCTTTTCAGCCAACGGCCTTCAAATATGAGCCTAGGGGGCCACTCTATATCAGCTTGGTTGTAGAGTGCAAAGTGGGCTCCTTTGGCAATTGTACTTTGTGATTGGAAAATATAAAAGAAGGACTGAAAGGGGCGCCAGACTTTGGGGCTAGTGCACTTGGAAGCAAAAACTCCACCCCTTTGTGTCACGACTATTTTGAGTTTTGAAATTCAAGTGTCAAAAATCATTTCTATTCGTTTGCTTTGCAGGCGTATTCAAGGGTGATTACTCTTCTTTTAAGGGGAGTTATGCCACAAAAGTGGCAACCTAACCCGCTGGCTGAAGATAGGACACAGAGAAAAGCAAAGATCGTAACTGATGATGTGGCAACTCGTACAACTTTTTCACTAGTTGCTTTTCGGCAAAAGGTCTTCAAATATGAGTCTAGAGGGCCACGGCTTCATATTAGCTTGGTTGCAAAATGTAGTGCACGCGCCTTCGGTAGTTGTCCTTTGTGATTGAATATAAACGAAGTAACGAAAGGGGCGCTAGACTTTGGGGCCAGCGCATTGAGAAGCGGAACTTTGCTGCTTTGTGTCGCAACCAATTTGAGTTTTGACGTTCAAATGGTGAAGTTCTGTTCTGTTTGTGTGTTGCTATTCGTTTGTTTTGTAGGCATATTTGAGGGCGATTACTCTGCTTTTAAGGGGGCACAAAATTGATGACGTGGCAACTTAACTTGCTGAGGCAATGTCGGCCATTGCTGAATCTCTTACTAAGGAAATTTCTCTAGCCATACAAACTTTGAAGACTACCAATGCTATGTGGTCCAAGCTTGTTGGAATTTTGATCGAGATTCTACAGTGCCCTTCTTGGACAGCTATTTACTATCAGGTTTGCAACCGGAAGTTCCATGAAGTCTTTTCTTATGAAGGCAAGTGTTATTCCTGATCAACTATTGGCTATGAAAAGTGCATTGACTAGTACTCAATTATCTGCTTTGGTACTCACGAAATTGCGCAAGGAGTACGAAATTGTGTCTAAGACACTACACTTACAAATCATGAAGGAAAAGTTGGAATTTCATGATCTCAGCTCTTTTCTCAGTACTCAATGATCTGCTTTTGTACTCACGAAATTGCGCGAGGAGTACGAAACGGTGTCTAAGACACTACACTTAGGAAGGAAAAGTTGGAATTTCATGATCTCAGCTCTTTTCTCAGTACTCAATTATTTGCTTTGGTACTCACGAAATTGCGCAAGGAGTACGAAACTGTGTCTAAGACACTACACTTACAAATCATGAAGGAAAAGTTGGAATTTGATGATCTCAGCTCTTTTCTCAGTACTCAATTATCAGTTTTTGTACTCACGAAATTGCGCGAGGAGTACAAAAACGGTGTCTAAGACACTACACTTAGGAATCATGAAGGAAAAGTCGGAATTTGTCTAAGACACTACACTTAGGAATCACTCAAGGCAAAATTCGAGTCTCTGACAAAGGTGGTGAAGCGCTTGTTGCTTCGGATTCTAGAAAGAAGTCCAATAGCAGTTGTTACAACTGTGGAAAGTGTCGTTATTTGTCTAGAGATTATAGATCCAAAGGCAAAGACAAAAGCTCTACAAAGGACAAAGGCAAAGGAAAGAATGATGAGGAAAGCAGTGATAATGACTCAGGGAAGGATACCAAGGGGTATGCCGGTGTGGTAGAGAATACACTGGCAAGGGCTCTAGCCTTCTAGTTAGGTGGATGCTGTCGCCACTAGCTTTAGCCAGGGAGAGGCTTGTGAGTGGTATTGATGCTCCCTACAAATAATCTTATTCTTCTTGTTTGGACAAGCAGCGAAGTTGAGGTGTCACAAGACGGGCACCACGTGCCAATAGAAAAGAACAGTTTGAACAGAGTTTTAGCACTTCAATAACAACTGAAGCTGAAAGAGAGAGAGCACACGCGACATGGAGTGGCAGAATTCCACCTCAGAGAGTATTGGCCCCAAACCTTTATTAAAGTTTAGGCATCTCAAGTGAACTGCCCAATGTGATCCCATTGATTAGTTTGGCTTTTAAATATTTATTTTACTTATTTGTCAAAGTCTTGGATAAGGCAATTTACTGGGATTGCTATACAAGCAACCCCTTGCCTCCATTGTATACACATTCAATTATTCATTGCCAAGGTTGATTGGTTAGGAGACTCTCTCTCTCTCTCTCTCTCTCTCTCTCTCTCTCTCTCTCTCTCTCTCTCTCTCTCTCTCTCTCTCTCTCTCTCGCTCACTCCCCTTGGTCTCTACGCTTCCGCATCGTCGACTTTGACATGGTATCAGAGCCCTTGGTGGAGCTCCGTGTTTGAAGCCCTTGGCGTGGAGGAGAGAACCCCCTTGGAAAGAAGAACCCCTGTTGGTCGTCGACATCTGTCACAAAGTGATGACGTGGTGGACAACAGAAACCCTAATTTCTGCCAGAAATCCCAAAATTCTTGCAAACCCTAATTTCTGTCAGAAACCCTAATTTTCGAAAATCGCAGAGGCTGAAAATAAATTTAAATAAAAAAACAAAAAAATTGAAAAGCTTTTGGGGCTCTGCTTGTAATCTTTAAATTAGTGGTGAGGGCCTCACTTCTCAGAGCATGTGGACGCAGAGTCTGAGAGTGAAACCCTAGCCACTCTCTTGTACTTTGAATTGATTAATATAAAAAGAAATACCGAAAGGGGCGCCAGTCTTTGGGGCCAATATCTCTAGGCATGGAACTCCGCCGGGCCAGTGCAAATCTATTGTGATCTGTGAATTGTTTTGAAGTGGTTATTTGGTGCTGTCGCGATTGATTTTTGACTTGGAGTGTCCAAGTCTGTTACAGTGGTATCAGAGCACGGCCGATTTCTCTTCTACGGGAAATCCGATCCCCGAATTTTTTTTCCACGGCACCTATGGCTTCAGGCAATGATCAGTTGACTCCCTCTGCATCTGGAGATGCGGGCAGGGATCACAACGAAGATTCCGGTAGAGAGTATGGCCCGCCTTGGCCTACTTAGGCGGAGCGGCGAGAGATGGAGAATTTTTCCACGAAGATGGCAAAATACATGAACCAGACCTCTTTGGAAGAGGTACAGATGGAGTGGCAGAGAACCACAACACCACTCCCGAAACCCGCTCTCAAGAAACCTTCTGCCTCCAAGAAAATATACGGAGAAGGAACTGGAGAACGTGGTTGATGCACGGATTGCTTAGCTTTTTGACGCGCAAAAGAAAGCCAAAAAGCACGGCAAAAAGCAGAAGAAAAGCACTGACTTTCCAGGTTATTTGGGTCGTCAGTCGACTTTTGACAAGGCAAAGAAACAGAAGAAGCGTGTTCGATTTGAAGGAGTACCCAGTTCTTCTTCTTCTTCTTCTTCTGACAGTTCTTCTAGCTCCTCGGATTCGAGCGAAGAAGACAAAAAAGGTAAAAAGCGAAGTAAGAAGCAACGCTTCGGAAAGGGCAAAAGAAGGCAAAGAAGACTAAATCTTGCCCAGAGACTGACAGTTCTACTAAGGACTCGTCTACAGATAACTCAGATTCCAATGACAGAAAGTTTTATGCGAACAAGAAGAATTTTTACAAAGCCAACCAGTATGACTTTCTCGAAGATAAAAGCAAGAAAGTCCGAGAGTTTAAGGAAGGTGGCCACTCGATCAAGCTTGATACTTTTCAGGATACTCAGATGCTTCGAAGGCTTTGTCTTTTATACAGCAGTTTGACATCAATTTCGCGGGAGGAGGCTATTCAGAGCACTCGAAGATTCAGAGAGCTACCTCTTACCTTAAGGGGAATGCTCGTACTTGGTGGTCCACACTTCTTTTTAACAAGAGTGCGCTAGTTAAATGGCTGACATTTAAGAAGCTTTTTATTTCTTCTTGGTTGACACAAGAATATGAACGAGATGTACGAGCTGCTTGGAACCATCTTCGGATGACCAAGAAAGATACAATCAATGCTTATTGTGAAAGATTATGGAGCTCTTTTCTACCCGCCTCTTCATTCAAGAAGATCTCGTTCAGAGAACAGATTGAGCGGTTTACCTTGGGTCTACCAACAGAGATCCGAGATCACTGCTTGGAACAGAAGTCAGCTTCTATTCAGGAGTTGATGAGTCATGCAAAGCGGGGCTTTGCCATTCACTCTGACAGTCTGACCTACCCCATAGATGAGGCCATCACACAACGAGCCGAACAGACTTCTGGGAATGAAAGTAGAAAGAAAAAGAGCAACCCAAAGAAAAATGATGCACGACCCAAGCTTACTCCTGAGGAGAGAGCTCGCTTCATCAGAGAGGGGAAGTGCTTTGGATGCGGGGAACAGGGACATATCTCCGCGAAGTGCCCTAATAAGGCACAGAAAGAATAGGATGATAAAGACGACGACAAGTCTGAGAGGTCGAGAGCAGCTGAGGCATGTGGCAGAAAAGGCAGATAGAAAAGCAGAACTGGTACCACATGGCGTGGGACCTGCACCGAATCTAATGAATGAAAGTACAAACTTTGTCGCTTTTGGGGCAAAGTGAAGGATCAGGAAGCTCTTTTGAAGGAGCCAAGGCCAACTTCTTTTCACTTGGAATTGGCGGCTCGATTTGGAATTACGTCCAACAGACGGACGCCACAGGCAGAGGTAGTTCGACTGGCACCCGGATGGGATGCTGCCATTACATCGAGCATTGGCAAACTTTGTTTGCAATGACAGGGGTGTTCAGGGCACGCGAGTGACGTTCTACTCAGGATCCCTTGGTACCACAAGAACTACGCCGTGGTTGACTACCGGGCCGAGAAAGCGACTTTGATAAATGAAGGGCTTAGAGATTGTACTTGATGAACTTCAGTTTCTTACTCATTCTTTTGGGAGAGAACTGAACACTAGATAAAGGTTGAATATGTTTTGACCTGATCAAAAGAACGCCAAGATTTTTCTCCACACTCATGCCGATTGCTTTTCAGAGGGCCTGAAGATCAAACCATTGATCTGATACCTGGAAGCACACCACCGAATCGGCCACCTTATCGTGTGAGCCGAGTACAGAATGAAAAGATTATGAACCCAGTGAAAGACCTCTTGGAAAAGGGTCTTGTCCAGCCTAGTACTTCACCGTATTGCTCTCCAGTGTTGTTGGTTTTGAAGAAAGACGGATCTTGGAGAATGTGCATCGATTATAGCGCTCTCAACATCAAGAACAGATTTCCGATTCCTAGGATCGATGATATACTTGACAGGTTACAGGGATCCTCATGCTTTAGCAGGATTGACTTGAAGAGTGGATATCATCAGATCAGGATAGCGCCAGGAGATGTCTACAAGACAGCTTTTCGGACGACTTTTTGGGTTATTTGAGTTTTTGGTGATGCCTTTTGGCTTAATCAATGCTCCTGCGACATTTAATCGAATGATGGACAGGAATTTTCGAGAGTACACGCTATTTGTTGGCACTTTCTTTGACGACATCATTGTTTTCTCCAAGAATGAGGCAGAACACAGAGATCATCTGCTTCAAGTCTTTCAGGCATTACGAGATCACACGTTAGTGATTAATGCAAAGAAAAGTGAATTTTTCCTACCAGGGATACACTTTTTGGGACACATTGTGTCAGCAACAGGAGTGCAAATGGACCCGGCCAAGATAGAGACTATGCATGATTGGCCCGATTTGAGGAATGTCCATGAAGTTAGAAGCTTCTTGGGACTGTGTTCGTACTACAGGCTGTTCATACGAAAGTTTGCAGAGGTTGCTTCCCCTTTGCATACCTTGACACAGAAAGGAGTACCTTTTTCGTGGGGACCCACAGAGGTGACTGCCTTTCGGACATTGAAAGAGAAATTGACTACGGGACCTATTTTGACTTTGCCAGACTTGCAGAAGTCATTTGAAGTATATTGTGATGCTTGTGGTCGTAGTCTGGGTGCGGTCTTGATGCAAGAAGGCCATGTCATAGCTTACGAGAGTCGTTTGTTCTCTAGGCCGGAGATGACAGCACAGATCTATGAGAAAGAGCTTTTGGCGGTTATCCATGCTCTTACTCAGTGGCGGCATTATGTACTCGGAGCGGATTTTACTGTCTTTACAGACCATTAGAGTTTGCGCTACTTCTTGTCATAGAAGCAGCTTTCTGAAAAGCAGATGCGGTGGGCGAACATCTTGTCACAATTCCACTTCCAGATTGTCCATGTGCAGAGACAGAAGAATGTGGTGGCAGATGCTTTGTCTCGGAAACCGTTGGTTCTGGCTGTTTCCGCAATACATCATAGGAGCTTTGAGGATATGGTCGATCAGTATGCCACAGATACAGATTTTGCAGATATTTTCACACGGATACGGGATGGGGAGACAATAGCTGGATACTCCCTTCGGGAAGGCTACTTGATGAAAAAGACTATGTTGTGCGTTACACAGCCGTTGAGGGATAAGGTTATGATTGAATGCCACTGTCCACCTTTTATGGGTCACCGCGGCATTGCTACCACCATGAAGGGGGTAGAGAGATACTTCTTTTGGCCGTGACTCAAAAGGACGTGGAAGAGTTGTGCGCAGTATGCCAGAAGGTCAAGTTTGACAGGCATAAGGCACAGGGATTGTTACACCCTTTACCCATACCCACCCGCCCTTGGGAAAGTATTGCAATGGATTTCATTTTTGATCTCCCAAGAACACAGAATGATCACGATGATTTTCCGATTACATGGCACGTCTGAGACGATTGTCTCCGACAGAGACCCCAGATTTATGAGTTTGTTTTGGAAGGCAATTTGGAAGAACATTGGCACGCAGTTGCAGTTCTCGTCATCGTTCCACTTGCAGACTGACGGGCAATTTGAGATTGCCAATTCAGTGATTTTAGATTTATTGAAGTCTTGTATCTCGGATCAGAAGACTCAATGGGAAAAGAACTTACCTTTGGTGGAATTTGCCTACAATAACACGATACACTCTTCGACGGGGAAGACGCCATGTGAGATTGTTGAAAGTGCTGCGAAGGTTCCATCCTTCCTGAGCACGAAAGATTAGATACTTGAAGCGGATGAATATTCGCGAGATTTGGATACGGTTTTTGCCAAGGTTCACGAGACTTTGCAAGAGTCTCAAGAACGACAGAAAAAAAGGCAGCGGATCGCCATCGTCGCGACTTGAAATTGAAGGAGGATGATTGGGTGCTCTTACTTTTGAGAAGGCACGCCTACGAAAGAAAAAGGGAAAGGAGAGGCTTTTTCCAAAGCTTAGTATGCGATACTACGGACCTTTCCAGATCACTGACAAGATAAACTGCCAGATACTTGGAGGATTCATAATGCATTGCATGTGAGTCTCTTGAACCCTGTTAAGGGTGATGTGCCTGATGATGGGGAGCCTGATGAGCAACCCGAAGTGGAAGAAAACGAGGAGATCCTTGTTCTTGAACAGATTTTGGCACATAACGATAGGAAGAAAGGTAACGTCTGAAGGCGGTTCCTGGTTTAGTTCAAGAACTTTCCTGCATTTGATGCGAAGTGGATGGAGGAGGAGGACCTAGCAGATACTCCTCGGATTGTGAAACTTTACCTCGATGTTTTGGTTTAGCATAGTCTACTCCAAACGGAACCCAGAAACTCAGCTTGGCCGAAGATCTGGTGCAGTGGGATGCACAAGAGGGGAGTTACTCCGCTCCTTTGTCAACAGATGCCTCGAATTTGATACTAAAGTCACTGATGTCTCTTTGAGCTTGAGGGATACTGAGAGCTGACAGTACTTTGCTGGATGACTTTATGAAATGGAATTCTTGATAATGATACTGATTTGTTCTTGACTTCTTTTGAGTGCAGGAACTGATAGCCGAAATGACTGTAGCATTTTGGTCTGATTGATCTTGAATAGACATGGTTGCAAAAGGGGTTAGTCAATCGGACATCGATGAGGTCCCGATTGGACCTAGATGTGATTGCTAGCTACATTGCCGATAAATCATGGTTTAAGATCCGAATGAATGTTGAATGTCATGTGATGTCCTGTGATGTGACTGTCGATTTTGTACATGTGCTAGATGTGTGTTCCTAGTACGTAGGTACTAATAGTCAGTGTCTGCTAAGACGGTTTATGGCTTTTGTCGGTTTTGCAGGCGTAATCGCGGTCGATTACAATGCTTTCAAGAGGGGGATATGTCACAAAGTGATGACGTGGTGGACAACAGAAACCCTAATTTCTGCCAGAAACCCTAATTTCCAGAAATTGCGGAGGCTGAAAATAAATTTAAAAAATAAAAAATAAAAATTGAAAATCTTTTGGGGCTCTGCTTTTGGGCATCCCTTGTAATCTTTAAATTAGTGGTGAGGGCCTCACTTCTCAGAGCATCTTGACGCAGAGTCTGAGAGTGAAACCCTAGCCACTCTCTTGTACTTTGAACTGATTAATATAAAAAGAAATACCGAAAGGGGCGCCAGTCTTTGGGGCCAATATCTCTAGGCACGGAACTCCGCCGGGCCAGTGCAAATCTATTATGATATGTGAATTGTTTTGAAGTGGTTATTTGGTGCTGTTGTGATTGATTTTTGACTTGGAGTGTCCAAGTCTGTTACAGCATCACATGCAGTCCATAGCGTTTTAAAACGCTGGGTGTTTTGCTCACTCCCGGCACCGTTGCTGTCCCAAGCGTTTTAAAACGCTGCCATATTTCCCTCGCCAACGTTTTCAAAACGCTGCCCCGCAGCATCTGTTCCCCCCCTCGCCAGCGAGTGTTTTGAAACGCCCCCTGCGACAGAGCTTCCCGCCCCCCTTGTTCCACTAGCTGCGTTTTGAAACGGTGTGCCGGTAGCACTCTACGCCTCTGTGTCAACGAGCACCCTACGCCTCCATGTCAACGAGCGTTCTAAAACGTTGTGCTGTCGTGGTCTTGGTGGCGACGACTCCCTAGAGCTTTCTTGGCATCTCAAAACGCTGCCCCTGTTTGGTTGGGCCCCTCCACCCAAGGTGACAGTTTCCTCCACTTGCGTTGTAAAACGTAGTTCGACAGAGCCCTCCCTCTCCTTGATGGTGACTACCTTGTAGTCTTGTGGTCTCTCCTTTGGCGGTCGACTACCTTGGAGACCTTTTTGACTGTGAATTGTGGAGCGAACCTTCCTCCCCTTTCGCAGAGGGTGTGGAGCGGCGCAGTAGAAGTGGAGATTTGGTGGTCTATGAGAGGCGGATTGTGAAGCAGTTTGGGAGACGGAGAGGTAGACTACGGAGCGGTTTTGTGAAGCAATGAGGAGTGGTTTCGTACCGCGTGGTTTAGTACCCATCATCCGGCTTGGCAGCGGCACCCCCCATGGAGCTTTGGACTCCGAAGAGGGCGGATTTTGCTATGAGGCTTTGGATTTGCAGAGGAGCAGGTTGACATTGGCTTGGACGGAACTCTTAGCCCTTGCTATGCACAGTTTATTGTGGAGCTTTGGATTTGTTCGAAGCCTACCACAGAGCAAACGTGCGAAGCGGCTATCGGTGCCGGAGTTTTGGATTTCAGAGATGGATAGTAGATTGTGCAGAGCCGATTGCGTGTGGAGTTCCCTTTGCGGTGGACTGGAATCGGCTTGGATCTTTTTCGGCTTGGTTTATACTGCCATTTTTTGGAGTGCGAGAAGGTACCCGATTACCAGGTCTTGCAACTTCAAAATGGCCTCCCCTTGCTTGAGAACCCGTGACGACATCGACCAAAACCAACCAAAAGCTATGGATAACGGATCGTCAACCATCCATTTAGCGACCTATACACTAGCACAATTCTCAAGGAACCCGACAAATTATTGGCGCGAGTTTGTGAAGTCAAAAGCAAATGGCGGAGTTCAAGGATGGCAATACCAGTACTCAGTTAGCTGCCTCGGTACCCGGGAGGTACGACCACAGTCATGATTGTGATTCGACACTTTGTTTGGCTCGAGAGTTTGAAGCCAAAGGCAAAAGCAGGAACTCACAGATAGACAAGGACAAAGGCAAGCTGGATAGAGATTACGGTAATAAAGATTTGATAGAGAAGATCGGCGTGGCACTCGTGGCGGTGGCCATAGTGTCCTTGAAGTCAGATTTCTAGTCAAAGGACAGGTGTCACCACTAGCTTCAGCCAGAGAGAGGCTTGTGAGTGGCAGAGAGGGGCAAGCAATGAATGCTCCCTATAATTAATTTGGACCCTTGTGTTGGAGTTCAAGTTATTGGTGTTTGGACCCGTACGTCGGAGTTCAAGACACATGCATCTAGCAGGGAACCAATCAGACGTCTAAAACACTATGGATGGGCGCGCCAATTCATTGTTGTTGGTCAAATTTTGGACAGGATGTATTTCAACAGTTCATTATCTTGGAGTTTTATATTTTTAACGTGATGTGTTCACAGTTAACGAATGGGGATTATTGGACGTAGTGTGGTCTACAGTTCAAAGTTTCTACAAAGGCAACCGATGCTCAAGATGGCGTTACTTTCAGGAACAAAGTTGAGGAGAGCCACACCGAGGTGTATCTAGTATCTCGGACGGTGCTAGGGTGACCATGGTAGCTTCTTTATCGACTTGGTCTCACTATTGATGTCCACTATGAGTTGCAGAGAGGGTGTTAAATTTTAGGCATCTCAAGTAAACTGCCCAATGTGATCCCTTTATTTAGTTTGGCTTTTAAATATTTATTTTACTTATTTGTCAAGTCTTGGGTAGGGCAATTTACTGGGATTGCTATATAAGCAACCCCTTGCCTCCATTGTATACAAACTTTTGAAGGTATATAGATTTGGACACATGTGTTGGAGTTCAAGTAATGGGTGTTTGAGCCCATGGGTTGGAGCTCGAGGCAAATGCATATGGCAAGGAACCAATGTGATGTCTACAAAACACTATGGATGTGCTTTAGACAATCCATTGTTGTTGGTTGGATTATGGACAGGATGTGTTTTAAAGTTTATTATTTGGGAAAGTTTAGACGTGATGTGTTCATAGTTCACGAATGGGGATACTTGGACGTAGTGGGGTAAAACAATTAATTTTCTATGAGGCAATTGGTGCTCAAGATCGCATTCTTCTTAGGTGACACATTGATAATAGCATATTCGAGGTGTATTTAGCATGACAACTGTTGCTGGAGTGTCATGGTAGCTTCCTCATCGACTTGGTCTCTCTACTTATGTCCATTAGGAGTTGCACATAGGGTGTTAAAGTTTTTTAGCACCTCAAGCGAATAGCCCAACATTGGATCCAATATTTGTTTTGGCTTCAAATACTTATTTTACTTATTTGTCAAAGTCTTGAGTAGGGCAATTTGCTTACGAGAACACTTATGGCCCCCAAGGCTAGTAAATAAGCACCCAAGGCTCCCATTGTAAATCACCAATTCATTGCCAAGGTTGGTTGGCTCAAAAGTCTCTCTCTCTCTCTCTCTCTCTCTCTCTCTCTCTCTCTCTCTCTCTCCTCCCCCCCCCCCCCCCCTTGGTTCACTGCTTTCGCATCATCAACCTTGACACGGAGTTGGTGCCAACTTTTTGACTTGTGCTTTTTGGCCAAGGACCCTTAAATACGAGCCTAGAGGGCCACTCCTTCATATCATCTTAGTAGTAGAGTGCAGAGTGCACTCCAACAATTGTACTGTGTGATTGAATAACATAAAAGAAGTACTAAAACAGAGGCCACACTTTGGGGCTAGTGCATTTGGGAGCGAAACTTTTCCGCTTCGTGTCGCAACTATTATGAGTGAATCTGGTAGCGGAATCCCTAACGTGTGAGGTTAGTGTAAACATGGCTGGGGAGGAGGGTAGTCTTAAGGGGATGGAGCCTCGAGAAGAAGTGGTCCAACAAGCCTTAGCTAATAATGCAGAGGTAAAGCAAGGAAAATGCTATGTTGGAGGAGGGGGGGGGGGGGGGGGGGGGGGGAGGGGTCTGCGGCTAAGTGTCCAAAGGAAGACGAAAGTCAAGTGGACGACTACTCGGAGCGGTTTTTACTGTCTTCACAGACCATCAGAGTTTACGCTACTTCTTGTCATAGAAGCAGCTATCGGAAAAGCAGATGCGGTGGGCGAACATCTTGTCACAGTTTCACTTCCAGATTGTCCACGTGCAGGGACACAAGAACTTGGTGGCAGAGGCTTTGTCTCGAAAGCCGTTGGTTCTGGCTATTTCTGCGATTCACCATAGGAGCTTCGAGGATATGGTCGATCGGTATGCCACAGATACAGATTTTGCAGCTATATGGAATGGGGAGATAGTAGCGGGATATTCCATTCGGGATGGCTACTTGATGAGGAAACGATGTTGTGCGTTACACAACGGTTGAGGGAAAAGGTTCTAACCGAATGCCACTGTCCACCTTTTACGGGTCACCGCGGCATAGCTACCACTTTGAAAGGTATAGAGAGATACTTCTTTTGGTTGGGACTCAAGAAGGATGTGGACGATTTTGTACGCAGTTGCTTGGTATGCCTGAAGGTCAAGTTTGGCAGGCATAAAGCACAGGGATTGTTACAGCCTTTACCCAGACCCACCCGCCCCTGGAAAAGTATTGCAATGGATTTCAATTTTTATCTCCCAAAAACACAGCGTGGGCACGATTGTTTATTGCCCAGATTTTCAGATTCCATGGCATGCCGGAGACGATTGTTTCCGACAGAGACCCCAGATTCACAAGTTTGTTTTGGAAGGCTATTTGGGAGAACATTGGCACGCAGTTGCAGTTCTAGTCATCATTCCACTTGCAGACTGACGAGCAAATAAAAATTGCTAATTCAGTGGTACTGGATTTGTTGAAGTCTTCTTCTTTGAATTTGAAGACTTCATGGAAAAAAGGGTTTTTACCTTTGGTGGAATATGCCTACAGAAACACGATTAACTCTTTGATGGGGAAGGTGCCATTTGAGATTATTGAATTTGCTACGAAGGTTTCACCCTTCCTTAGCACGAAAGATAAGATTATTGAAGTCGACGAGTACACACGTGACTTGGACACGGCTTTTGCCAAGGTCTGCGAGGCTTTGCCGAAATCAAGAAAGACAGAAAAAGGCAGCAGATCGTAATCGACGCGTTTTGAAATTGAAGGAGAACGATTGGGTGCTCTTACGTTTTGAGAAGGCACACCTGAGAAAGAAAAAGGGAAAGGAGAGGCTTTTTCTAAAGCTTAGTATGCGATACTACGGACCTTTCGAGGTTTGCTAAAAGATAAATGATGTTTCCTTAGACTGAAGTTGCCCGATACTTGGAGGATGTCTCCTGATAAAGACGATGTGCCTGAAGATGGGGAGCCTGATGTGCAACCCGAAGTGGAAGAAAACGAGGAGATCGTTGTTCTAGAACAGATATTGACACATAAAGACAGAAAGATTAATGGTAAAGTGATAAGGCGGTTCTTGGTTAAATTCAAGAATTATCGTGCATTGGATGCGAAGTGGATGGAGGAGGAGGACCTACAAGATACTCCTCAGATTGTGAATCTTTACCTTGAAGCATTTGGTTTAGCATAGTCTATTCTAAATGGAACCCTGAACTCAGCTTGGGTGGAATTTGGTGTAGCGGGTATGCACAAGAGGGGAGTCACTCCGTTCCTTTGTCAACAGATTGCCTCGACTTTTGATACTAAAGTCACTGATGTCTCTTTGAGTTTTAGGGATACTGTGAGCTGACAGTATTCTGCTGTATGACTTTATGAATAGGAATTTCCGATAATATGATATTAATTTTGTTCTTGACTTGTTTGAGTGCAAGAACGGATAGACGAAATGCTGCAGTCATTTCGGTTTGAACTATCTCAATAGACATGGTTGCAATAAGGATTAGTCAATCGGATCTAGATGCGATTGCTAAATATGTTGCCGATAAATCACGGTCTGAGATCCGAATGAATGTTGAATGTGATTTGTCATGTGATGTCAAGTGATGTCCTGTGATGTTCGGTGATGTGACTTTCGATTTGTACATGTGCTAGATGTGTGTTCCTAGTGCGTCAGTACTAATAGTTAGTGTCTGCTAAGACAGTTTATGGCCTCTGTCTGTTTTGCAGGCTTAATCGAGGGCGATTACAATGCTTTCAAGAGGGGGGTATGTCACAAACTGGTGACGTGGCTGCCCTGTGCACACCCCCCCCCCCCCCCCCCCCCCGGGAAAGCAGGCAGTGTATGGACACGTCCGCAGATTGCGCAAAATGCGGAGCCTGTATGGAACTGATGATGTGGCAGTAGCGTACGGAATTTCCAGCTTTTGGGCTTGCTTTATTCTATGCAATTTAGCAAGAGAGAGAGAGCTTTAATTGGCTTGCTTTATTTTTATCAAGCAAGACTTGAGAGTCAAAGGGGCTTTATTTTTGAAGGCTTTTGATTTTGAAGTTTTTGGGGCTCTGCTTTTAGCAACCCTTGTAACCTTTATAAGTGTGGCCCCGGAGGGCAGGGCTCCCACTTCTGCAGAGCATCTGGACGCAGAGTCTGAGAGTGAGACCCTCCCACTTGTACTTTGAGTTGCAGATTAATACAAAAAGAAATACCGAAAGGGGCGCCAGTCTTTGGGGCCAATATCTCTAGGCACGGAACTCCGCCGGGCCGTGTCGAATCAATTGTGAACTGTGAGCTTTTTTGAAGTGTCCCTGTCTTGTCGCGGTAGAATCTTGACTTGGAGTGTCCAATTTTGTTACATAGTATCATAATCTATCTGCCTTTGTTGGGCATAGAGGGGTAGATGCGACACTCAAGGCAATTGAGGGTTATCTCTGTTAACCTTAGCTCATGAATGACGTGGATGATTTTGTGCATACTTGTTTAGTATGTTAGAAAGTGAAGTACGAGAGGCTGAAATGGACATGATTCCTACAACCTTTACTGATTTCAAATAGACTGTGGTAGGATATTGCTATGAACTTTATCTTCGATCTCTTGAGGACGAAGGGTGATCACGATGGTATCTAGTATTGTGGATAGATTCAGTAAGCAGGCTCACTTTATACTAATGAAGCCTGATCATATGGCTAAGCCTTAGATTGCATAGATCTTCTGGATTCATGGGATGCCTAAGTCTATTGAGTCAAACAGACCTAGGTTCACTAGTTTGTTTTGGAGACCAATGTGTGAGAATTGGATAACTTAAGTTCTCTTCGTCGTTTCATCCATAGACCGATGGTAGTTAGAGATTACCAACTCAATGGTAGTAGGTTGAAGTGTTTTATCTCTGATAATAAGTCTGAATGGGTGAAGTGTCAGAGTGGCAATGGAGTGGAAGTAGAAAAAAGAAGGGAGAGCTCTCAGGAGAGAGCCGAGTTTTGGTAGCAGATTGTGAATGTATTGTTTACTGTGGATTTGTAGATTGTTGGAGGTGATTTCAACAATGTAGAGACCCCTGAGGACTGGCGAGCCATTCAGCCTCCTTCTTTACCATTTGTAGCACCATGTGAGAGAGATGCTTGGGACAAATTGACAAATTCCTTTTTGCAGTTTCAAGTATAGATGGTTGGCATATCTAGTCTTTGCAGTTTTCATGGTGTTTCGGAAGGCAGCATCTCATGGTGGGATAGTTACGATTTGGCTTGTTGTAGTGCTCTTTGATCATGCCCTTGTTTCTTTGTGTTTGAGATTCGAGACTCCTCTAGCCTAGACGAGGAGCGCACATACTTGACTTGGTGTTACAGGATGCTTCATTGTCCCAGATGTTTCAAGATGTTTGGACATATATTGGTTCTACATATCCTATGTCAATGCATGACGCAATTGTTGGCCTAGATGGTGCATCTTGTCCTGGAGAGGATGGGTCGACTTGACAGTTTTTCTTGCAGTTTTGGGATGTACTCAGTCCGGTTATGCTTTTTGGCTTACAACACATATTTGACACAAGAGAGATTCTTGCCTCTATGTTCAGGACTCATTTCTCTTTTATCTGTCTCCCTCCGATGGTGGAGACAGATTATTCTCATGTCTTCCGTGTATCAGAGTTTTGCTCGCATGATTAGTGTGCGTTTGAAACCCTTCATCTCATCCATGCTTCACAAAGAGGTTTTGTGCAGGATTGATGAATTTTGGATAAAATCTTCACATTCTATGAGGCAATTGAGTCGGCTCGTAAGACGAAACAGCAATAGCTGTCATGCTTCTTGAATTTGAGAAGGTTTATGATAAGAGTAGAGGATAGGTTTCTCCTTGTAGTGGATCAAAGGTGTATCTGCATTTACCAAAGTGCTTCCAGAGCTGTCTTGGACAGCGGTTTCCTCTGTCTCGTTCAGTTCGATAGGGATGTCCCCCGGCAGCCATCTCCTTACTGTTTTTTGCTGAGGCCATGTCTCTCTTCTTGTGTCGCAGGACACCACATTTGAGAGGTCTTGCTATGCCTTTGAATGGATCACTAGATTTGTTGGATCAGGAGTATGTAGATACACTTTGCCTTTGTATGCTATGACACTCCCACCTTGGACTTTGACACTCCCACCTTTGACAAGCAATAGGATACTCTGGCTATCTTTTGCTTGGCCAGTGGTCTCATCAATTTGCACAAGTTCTTTGGTTTTCTTGTAGGAGTTGATGAGGATTGTCAGTGAGGTGCGCATGATAACTTCACTTGGCTACCTAGAGGATAGACTTGTAGATATTCTTAGCACCATTGCCTGTACCCGCAATACCTCAGCAACGCTAGCGTTTTTGCTAGCAGTTCCACCATCAGCACCCGTGGCGCTTTGCACCATCAGCCCGCAGTACGAGATCAGCCCTAGCGTTTTCAGCCCAATCCTAAGATCAGCCAGCGTTTTCAGTTTTCAGCCCAAGACATTAAATCAGCCAATGTTTTCAGATTTAGCCCTCAGATCAGCCAGCGTTTTTCAGTTGCAGCCCATCGCCGACATCGGCGATGCAGATCAGCCCATAGCCTCGTCGTAGTTGCAGATTCCATTCAACATCCCTGCCCTTAGCCCTGCAAATCAACGCACCTATGGCAATATCCCATCAGCATCTCAGCATCTAGGACCATTGTATCAATATTTGTGCAATCTAAAGAAAATACCTCTCTAGAGAGGGGACCCTTGGAAGGGGGTTTGACACCCCATCTGGTGTTAGTCTTCTCTCTCTCTCTCTCTCTCTCTCTCAAGGGGACAAAGTTTTGGATCAACGAGGAATTGACTGCAAATCAACTCAAGCGTAAAGCAAACGAGCTCAAAAAGATGCATGAAGCTCGTAAACAAGGTAAATGGGCAGTCTACCGTGGTGGTAAAGCCATCATTCAGGAGTTTCGAACTCCCAAGCGAGCTCCCCCTCCACATGACCCCCATTAGGTTTTGTTTTGTTTTGTTCTTATCCTTTCCTTTTCCCCCTTTTTCCTTTACCCCTGCTGGACCCTCAATCCGTAACTGATATGTATCTAACGCTTCAACCCCGAAAGAACATATGTAATGCTTTGGTTTTGGTCCCATGGGTCATATCTGACCTCCGTGGACGATAATTAAATCCATCTATCTCTCTCTCTCTCTCTCTCTCTCTCTCTCTCTATATATATATATATATATGTATAGAGAGAGAGAGAGAGAGAGAGAGAGAGAGAGAGAGAGAGAGAGAGAGAGAGAGAGATTTAATTATCGTCCACGTTACATGTTGAGTTGGACTGGGACCGTGGTGAATGGGAGTGGCCTTTCTTGCGCGATGATGGAGCCCTGCTCTTTTTTTTTTTGAGTACATTGTATCCCTTGGAAGGAGGCTTCTATTGCAGATGGGACACACATCTAACCTTCCACGCCAGTCAGAGGTATTGCAGAATCAACGCATTTTCCTTGGTTTCCAGTGACAGTTTTGGTCATGCATCCAGACCCTCCAGATCAACCATAGGATATTTTATTTCATGTGGATGATAGTGCACGTAGGATTGTTGTTACCATATATATGTGATAGTGATGTGTGTGAACACGCTTAGGACAATCAAGGCATTTTTTCTTTGACTACGAGGGTTTTTTCCTTCGTGCCTTGCATATACGTCCATCATTCTAGGGCTAACTTATCTTTCCATTTAGCACTAAGCGATATACTCGTTGTCGTGTGCCTTGAGCTTCTTCATCTTCTACAAGCTGTGTGTTTCCATGCAACCCTAGTTGCAACAATTGATATCAGAGCAGGTTGCGTCCTCGCGTGCTTAGTCGCCAGCATTGCCAACACCCGCCTACTCACTTTCTCCAATTTAGGTGAGGCTTAGTGAGCGTTAGGAGGTCCACAAATACTTCGGGTTTGGTTTGTTCAGAATTTTGATTTGGGCTCATTTAAGCCTTTGTTTTCACTACAGGTGGTACTACGCAGACAATATTCGTCCTTTTGGGCAAATTTTTTATCAATGTGTTTTTTTGTAGAACAAGTCCTTACAGTCCTCTTTGGTTGTGCTATATAGCACGTGTTAGTCCTTCTTCATTTTTCCTCTTTCCGGGCAGCTTTCACATCAGGTGCAGTCACTCACCATGGCTGACAACAACACAAAATATCTTCAAGATGTTTGCTGCTGAGGATAAGCTAGATGGGGAAACTACCCAATGTGGGCTTACATGACGACACGTGTTGTGTTAAAGGGCGTTTGGAATGTTGTGCATGGCATTGATGTGCGTTCGTCTTCTGTGGACACAATCTTTGTTGAGGATGTTGCAGGTTCTAGCAAATTTGTTACTGCTAGAGTTGTTTTGCCTACGGCTGAGCAGTCTCGATGGGATGTTAGAGATGCGCAAGCTCATGCATTGATTGCATTATCTGTGAAGCGCACTATTAAACAAAAACAAGCTTGGGTAATTTTGACTGGTCTTTATGCAAGTTGCAATGAGGCTAAAATTATATTATTGTGTAAAGAGCTGGAGTCGAAGATTATGCAAGAGGAAGATGACACACACTTTTCTTGCTGGTATAAAGGATATTAATGAGCAACTTATTTCTGCAGGTGAAGTCATCTCGCACAGTTTACTTGTGCAGACTGCTCTCAATGCATTGCCAGAGTACTTGGAGACTTATGACCCAAGGAAACCCTCAAGCCATCAAGTTTGATGCATTATGCACATCGTTGTTGCAAGAGTCACTTTCAAGGAAGAACAGGGCTGAACAACGTGCAGTTGAGAAAGCTTTTGTTGCTGCTTAAAGAAAATGTGGTAACAACAATGTAGCCACTTCTCATGGTTCTTTGGTGAGTAGCAAATCATCTGCTGCTAATGCTTCCGCTGGCATCAGAATTCTAGTGAAAAAGGCAAGAAGAAGATGCGTTGCTATTATTGCAAGGCTAATGATCACTTGATTAAGCAATGTCCTAAGTTGAAGGCAAAAGAGGCCAAAGAGAAAGAGGCTGGTTTCACTACATTTGCAACTATTATAGATTCTTCCGGGAATGGAGATTGCGATGTAGTGGGGGCATTTAGTGCAGAGTGTATTCATGATCTTTCTGTCCATGATGCATGTATGTCAGCTGCTGCAGATTCACATGTGTGGTACTTTGATAGTGATGCCACAAAGCACATTACTTCAAATCGTGACTTGTTTACCTCTCTCGAGGCTGTCCCTCATGGGAATACGGTCACTTGTGTCAACAATGCCTCTTTTTCGGTCAAGAGAGTTAGAAAGATTGTGCTAACTGCTGCGAATGGCAGTTTCTTTTGTGGATGATAGATGTACAGTTCATAGTCTCAATTTTGGAATGACGAAATAGTTGCATTTGGCATTTTGTGCCATGGGCTATATAAGCTCACTTTGTATGACGAGTGTGGGCAGAACTTTGCAAATGCAGTTGTGGATTTAAAGGTTGTTTTAGATGCAAAACTTTGGCATGCATGTTTTGGGTATCTGAATTTTTCCAGTTTGATGTGTTTCAGAAATCCGATGTGGTTGTTTCTTTGCTGCCTCTTGAAGCACTTTCTAAGCATGTTTGTGAAGGCTGTATTTTGAGTAAAATGCAGTGTTTGAAATTTGCAAAGGATGGTTCAATAAGGGCTACATGCAGGTTGCAACTTGTGCATAGTGATGTTTGTGGACCTTCGCAAACTCAATCCTTAGGCAATTACTTATACTTTGTGACTTTCATTGATGATTACTCTAGACATGTATGGGTGTATCCGCTTAAAACTAAGTCCGAAGTGTTCTTCTGCTTCAAGCGATTTTTGGCTATGGTTGAAAATGTGTCTAAATGTACTATGGGCACCCTCTGCTTAGATCAAGGGGGGGAATATATGTCTCATGAGTTTAATGCATTTCTGGCTGATCGTGGGATAAAACACCAATGTAGAGTGCCATATACACCTCAACAAAATGTTGCTGAAAGAAAAAACAAGTCGCTTATGGAGATAGCACGATATATGGTCAAGCTTTGCCACATTCGTTTTGGCTCGAGGCTATTATGTGTGCTACTTATATACTTAACAGGTGTTTTACCAAAGCCTTGCAGTCTATAACTTCTTATTAAACACGACATGATAAAAAGCCATCTATTAATCACATGAGCGTTTTTGGTTGTTTAGCTTATGCTTTGGTGTCACAAACACAACGCAGAAAATTGGATGATAAGGCTGTTAAATGCATTTTTGTTGGTTACAGTACTGAAAGCAAAGGTTATAGGTTATACCATCCACAAACAAAACGTATTTTGGCTTCATGAGATAGTGTATTTGTGGAAGATTCTGTTCAGCCTTCGTTATCATGTACCAGAGACAGTAATGTAAGCTCACATGACATTTATGACACTTTGTTGTCTCTTTTAATGGGGGAAACTTGAATGTAATTCCAATGAGGCAAATGTACAGCCTTTGGGGGCTTTTGAAAATGCTACGGATCAACCTGACACTGATGCAGATGTACATGATGTACGATGGGCCGAGAATTAAGGAGGCTAAAGGTATGCCAAAATGGTTGGTGCATACTTTGTGTGACAGTAAATTGGATGCACCAATGTCTAGTTGTAATCCTTCAGGTTCTCGCCATGCATCTTATGCGTCAGATTGTTATGATTTGGCTGTTTCTAGTTTATGAGATGAGGAAGATGCTCTTTCTTTTGATGAAGCAGAGAATTTAGAAAATTGGATGGCTGTCATGCAATCAGAATATGTCACACTTATAGAAACTGACACATGGACTTTATGTGATTTGCCTCTTCGCAAAAAGGCCATTGGTACAAAGTGGATTTACAAGTTGAAACGCAAGCCGGACGGTGATTTTGATCACTATAAAGCTAGACTTGTTGCAAAAGGTTATGCACAACAAAAAAGCATTGACTATGAAGAGACCTTTGCTGCCACTTATCATATGATTACTGTTCGTTTTCTATGTGCATTGGTAGCTCATTTTGGATGGAATGTACATCAATCAGACATTGTTACTGCTTTCTTGGATATGCAATGCAGCCTCGCGGTTTTGTCAAGAAAGGACAAGAAGATAAAGCGCGCAAACGTGAGAAAGCTTTGTGTGGGTTGAAGTAGTCTCCTCGTGCTTGGTATGAGACAGCTGACACTCATTTGGTTAAACGAGGCTTTCGTAATAGTCCAACAGGAAGTACTTTGTATGTCAAGCATGAGGGTGATGTATTTCTTATCGTCATTCTATACGTTGATGATTTGCTGATTATTGGTTTGAATGAGACACACATTGCTGAATTCAAGGCTGATTTAAAGGCTACTTTCAAGATGAAAGACTAGGGGCTTTTGCATCATTATTTGGGCATAAAGTTCAAGCAGTGTGATGGAGGTATTTATTGCCTTGTGTCAAACAAGCTACATACAAACATTACTATGTAAGTTTTGATTTGAGGACTGCAAGCCTATTGCTACTCCAATGGAAACAGGTTGGAAATGATGTTGGTGATCCTACCGATGTCACTCTTTATCAGATGATTATTGGATGCCTTAATTATGTATGCAATACAAGGCCAGATGTTTAGTTTGCAATCTCACAAGTTAGTAGATTTATGCATAGCCTAGGGTTTTAGCATTGACAGGTTGTCAAGAGGATCTTTTGCTACTTGAGTGGCACTTTACATTTTGGGTTGTTTTATCCCAAGGGGGGATCATTGTAGCCAGATTTACATGCTTTTTCGAACTTAGATTGAGCTGGTTGTTATGACACGCGAGTCCACAAGTGGTTTTTATTTCATGCTCGGTAGTTCATGCATATCATGGTTGAGCAAGAAGCAACCTACTGTGGCCACTTCCAGTTGTGAAGCTGAGTACAGGGCAGTCTTCATAGCTATGGTTGAGTGTGCATGGCTCAGAGACCTCGTGGCTGATTTGGGTGTTGGACAGGACACTACCAACATTATCCACACTGACAGTTAGTGTAACAAACTGTTGATGTGTCAAAGCCCTAAAGAATGGAGTCAACTTGCAGATGCCAGTCGAGGGGCCTAAACCCTAAGAGAACAAGTAACAGAAGAAGAAGTCCTACCAACTTATGGGGTCCCCGTCCGATAGGACCCTAGTGACATAAAGGATTAAAATAAAGCAGGACCCGCACACACACACGTGGCAGATTTTCGAAAATTGCACTGGCATGATGACGTGGCAGGTTGTACGGATTTCCGTGTTTTGTGTTGGTTGATGATGTGGCAGCTGTACGGATTTCTGTAAATTACGCTGGCAGCTTTTGGCATTGCTTTTGGGACCAGAAGCTTTTGAGTTTTGAAGGCTTTTCACTGTAACTGCTTTTCAGCCAACTGCCTTTAAATATAAGGTTAGGACTCATTCTCTGGTATGCTTCCTGGAGAAGGTGCAGAGTCTAGAGTATTGGCTTGTACTGAATTGATTCAATATAAAGAAATACGAAAGGGGTGCCAAGGTTTAGGGACAATACTCTCTGGGGTGGAATTCCGCCACTCCGAGTCGCATGTCGTCTCTCTCTCTCTCTCTCTCAGTTCAGTTATTGAAGTGCTAAAAGTCTGTTTACTCTGTTCTTTTCTATTGGCACGTGGTGCCCGTCTTGTGACAGTGGTATCAGAGCATCAGGCGTGTGCTTTTCTCAAAGCATACCGGTCCCACAAAAGAGCAGACAAAGCAAATCAAAGACTTCTCGAATTTATTCGAGGTATCTTCGCCCTCCAACCCGGACTTATTAGCCACTCCCACTCTTACTTCATCGCGCATCGGGCGCGCTCCCGTCTTCACCGCTCATGTCTTACATGGCATAAGCCATTAAGATCACTTGCAAAAGAAGGATCCAAGATTTGTTTCAAGTCACTGTTTTTCTCAGAGGCAGTGCCATCCAGATGTGGATAGCTACCAAGCAGCATACTCCAAGTACTTGGCAAGCTATCAAGAAAATAATTTTGCCCGAAGTTATATGGTTTTTAACATCTTCCTCGGAGTGCAACTTCTGGCAGAGTGGGGTATCCTGAAATGCTTGCCATGGAAACCCTAGCAGATTATATCTTGAAATTTCTCGACATCTCTCAATAGATGTCTCTCTTGAATTGATAATCTTGGAGGTTCGATGTGATTGCTATGTCTTGGGACTACCATCGCTGTCAGACGAACAGAGTTTGTCCAAGAGCTGATGGACCATGCTGTGGTTGTCTACGACCTTACGGAAGGAACCTAACCCTAATTTTTGATGCAGGTTTTAGGATGGAAAGTCAGTCGACTTTTCGAGCTCGACTGATGTCGAGATTGCTTTTTAAGTTTGAGTTCTGTTTGATCTTGTTTGGTGATCCTGTTTGGAATTTGTTTGAAATGGATGGTATCTGCTTTGAACCTGTTTTGGTGCCGATTTGAATTGTTTGACTCTGGTTTGATACTGGTTTCATACTGGTTTCAATGATTGGTGATTTTACTCCTGGGTGGAGAAGTGAGAAATATTGTTTTGGTAGTGTTTGAACTTCGGAACGACGCAGGCTGATGCCTTGGGAGCGTTTCGTTGTATGTTTGAAAACCTCCGAACGACGCAAGCCGATGCTTGGGGAGTGTTTGGTTGTATGCTTGTAAAATAATTGTTGTTGTGACTCTCGGCCCGGACCTGGATGGTTATGCAGGAGGAGGATTAAGCAGTGGTTACTCTCAGAACCTCCAAACGACGGAGGCTGCGGTCTGGGGAGCGTTTGGTTGTAAAAGGCCTCTATATCTCCCGGCCCGGACCTTTTTAGGTTATGTGGGAGGAGTGATGAGGAATATCTCCCGGCCCGGACCTTGTTATGTTATGTGAGAGGAGTGCTCATCGGTGGCTTTATGTTTCTATGTCTTGTAACATGCATATGTGAGCATTTGTGTTGCATTGTGATTCCTAATTGGATGAGATTGCCTGGATATGCAATTTTAGTGCATCAAGACACCGGTGGAAGATCAATACGGTCGGGGTGTGATGGCTAATTTTACTACGTCGAAATATCAAGAGTTTCAATCTGGAAAGGAGAAGCTAACTCCTTGATGAAAAGAGCAAGCTAACTCCTTAACAAAAAGAGCAAATTGATTGTTCCTAAGAATGACCCTCAGAAAGTTTTGAGCTAACTTGAGTTGTTTTGCAGATATGATGTAATCGCGGACGAATACTCTCCATCAAGAAGGGGAGATGTAACAAACTGTTGACGTGTCAAAGCCCTGAAGAATGGAGTCAACTTGCAGATGCCTACCGAGGGGCCTAAACCCTAAGAGAACGAGTATCAAAAGAAGAAGTCTACCAACTTATGGGGACCCCGTTCGATGGGGCCCTAGTGACATAAAGGATTAAAGTAAAGTAGGACCCGCGCGCACACACACAAACTGATGACGCGGCAGATTTCTGAGAATTGCGCTGGCATGATGATGTGGCAGGCTGTACGGATTTTCACGTTTTGTGCTAGCTGATGATGTGGCAGCTGTACGATTTTCGTAAATTACGCTGGTAGCTTTTGGCATTGCTTTTGGGACCAGAAGCTTTTGAGTTTTGAAGACTTTTGATTGTAACTGCTTTTCAGGCCAAGGGCCTTTAAATACGAGGTTAGGGCTCATTCTCTGGTATGCTTCCTGGAGAAGGTGCAAAGTCTGGAGTATCGGCTTGTACTGAGTTGATTCAATATAAAGAAATACCGAAAGGGGCGCCAAGGTTTGGGGCCAATACTCTCTCGGGTGGAATTCTGCCACTTCGTGTCACGTGTCGTCTCTCTCTCTCTCTCTCTCTCTCTCTCTCTCTCTCTCAGTTCAGTTGTTATTGAAGTGCTAAAAGTCTGTTCAGTCTGTTCTTTCTATTGGCAAGTGGTGCCCGTCTTGTGACAGTTAGAGCGCATTGGAAGTTGCGAGGAGCCCAGTTTTTGACACTCGCACAAAGCACATTGAGGTGCATTATCACTGTGTTAGAGAGAGACTCTCAGCGAGAGAGGTTAGCTTGGCTTATGTGCCGACATAGGACAACCTTGCAGATCAGTTCACAAAGGCATTGCTTTGTGAGAAGTTCGAAGCTTTCCGCAAAGCTTTGGGCTTGCTTCCCTTTGTGGATCGATCATGTCCGTAGGGCATGGCACTTCCATATGCACTATTTGCCAGCTCTCGCTCCTTGCATCACTCCCAGGGGAGATTTGTTACCATATGGCATATATATGCGGTCGTGATGTGTGTGAACACGGTTCGGACCGCCGGGGTATTTTTTCCCTCACTAGGAGGTTTTTTCCCCGTGCATTGTATATACGTCCATCATTCTCGGGCTAATTTATGTTTCCATTTTGTACTAAGCAATATACTCTCTGTTGTGTGCCTTGAGCTTCTTCATCTTCTCCAAAGCGTGCGTGTATCCTTGCAACCCTATTTCCAACAATTGCTCGTTGGCACTTGGGCTGCCATCACTGGTCATGATCCAACTTGTCAGAGATGCACTTAGAGCTTGAGTCCTTGAGGCACTATTTCTGGGTTTGTCCATATGTGAAGCTGAAACCGGTCCGTAGACTCGCTAGAGGGTGGTACACTTCAGCTTTCACCTTTTGACAAACTTTACTTGAACTTTACGACACAAAGGAACTCACGTGTGCAAGGAATTCAACACTTCAAACAAACCATGGCGTGGCAGCTAGAGTGCTTCCAAGCAGACAGTGTGTAAGGTGCAACGGAAGTGAATGTTGAACTTTGCTCAAGATGAGTGCTCCGAACTGTGCTCAAGGGTTCCTTTTACTTACGGAAGGGAGAGTCTTCCATTCCTTTAGTGAGAGAGTGCAAATGATCACAAACAAAGTGGAAAAACATTGTGAATGAAGGTGTTGAGATTGAGATATAGAGAGAGAAGAGAATACGACATCAGAATGTTGTCAAACCCTCCTCCAAGGGCCCCACTCTCTCTGGCGAGAGAGGTGTATGCTATTGATTGCACAATCCTCGGACAATGGTCATAATTCAATGGACTTGCCGACGATGATGACGACGACGAGACAGGCTGAAAACTTAAAACGCTACTGCAATGGAGGTTCTTATCGCCGGGAATCTGCAAAATGCTAGCATGAACTGCAACTTGCAAAAACGGTAGGCATGATCTGCTGCTTGCAAAAACGCAAGGGCTGATCTGCATCTACTGGAAACGCTAGGCTCAATCTGATGCCAAAACACTGGTCTTGATTTGCTATTGGCTGGAAACGCTAGGCCTCCTACCTGTCTTGCTGAGACGGTGCCCGTGAGTTTGTGGACTCCTGTTGCCTCTTCTGCCAGAGAGTGCTAGCGCTAGCTTTCTTATATATTTCCTTAGCCAAATTGCCCTACCCAGTTTCCCAACAAAGTCACTTAATAATAATAAGTGAAAAATGGCTAAAATAGGAAAAATGGGTTCTATGCATTGTAAAATGCTCCTGATGGGTACTGATTGTAATTTGATGATCATGCTATGTGCAACCATAGGAAATGCAATGCACGGTCTGCGAACAGACTCACAAGGGTGCTAGAACACTTCCTAAGCTAACTGAACCCTTGTCATGAAGTAGCTTGTCCACATGCACATAGGGTTAGTTGTGCACGTGACATCCCCTCTTTTTTAAAGTGAGGTATTGGTACCGAACTGTATGGCGTCGAGAGAGATCGCCAACAACGTCTGGATGAATCCTAGGAAGGACTCTTTGCCGGCCACACTTTGATGTGTGGGTCGTGCGATACTTGAACTTCATAAAGGTTTGCAACGCTTGCTTCTTTGGGCTGCGCCGAAAGAGAGTCATCTGTGGCTGCGTCCAAGCTCCAACTTCGGCTATAGTCGTGGATCTACCTTCTTCAAGAATCTCCGAGGAGGAAAATTCCTGAAACCACTTCCAACACAAAAACATGAACATATCCATTCCATGTAAAGTGGTTGGAAAAATTCTAGTCTTCTTTAAAGACTGTGCATGCAATCTAGATGAAATCTAGATGAACAAAGAGACGCAGTGCCAAACGGTTCATCAAACACACACAAAAATTGGAATCGAAACTTGTCTTTTTGATCTAAATCTATCAACTGTGGCAAATCACAATGGAAATGCCGATGCTTGATGCTCAGTCCGATACTGTGTCATGCCAAGGAAGAGACATGGAATGTGAATTCCTTGAATGCAAACATTTCATCTTTTCATGAGTAATCCGCATACATCCGTGCTCATTCATGAGTGAATCGTGTTCATCGTACAATATGGCATGACTTTAAAAAGGGAACACATAAAGATGGTGACTAAAATACAGGAAACCGTCACGAATGAAACACTCAAACAATGTGTACTGACTAATTATGTGCATACATAATACTTCCTGTGGGTGTTCCTTAGATCTTGACTCGAGAGCCAAGAATGGTTCTTCATGATTGATCGAATCTGCAATGAGGTTAGCTTCACTAGAAAAAGCATCAACTAAACCATCATCCTTGTGAACAATCACATCTTTATCTTGCAAATTGTCATGCTTGTGAATAATCACATCTTTATTTTGCAAATCATGTGAGTCGTGCTTTGGAGAAGAAAAGACAGAGAGTGTCCTTCTCCTGATTCTTTTCAAGCTTCGCCTGCACATTAGAAATGAGAGATGAAGAATGAACTACTTCTTCCCCACGAATGACAATGAGAGAGTCACTTTTGGCATTGAAAGTGAAAGTATTTTCCGCCCAGTCAATGAGAGGATTATGCTCATGAAACCATCGAATGCCTAAAAGCATATCACATCCTGAAAGAGGAGTCACTACAAATTTTTTGTGGAAGGACGCTTGTTGAACAGTGAACAACACATCAAGGCACTCTCGGGTAATGAGAGAGTCCATACCGGGAGTGAAGCCCGACATGTGCAAAGGAGATGTCTTGCTAACCTCTAAGGGGGCTCTTTCGACAAGAGAGTTACTTATCACATCATGCATACTACCTGGATCAAATAGTATGACAAAACGTTGACCCTTCACATGACCATAACACTTAATGAGAGACTCATCAATGGAAGGATCATGAGAAACTCGGGTCACATTCGTGTTCCCATTTATGGCATTAAGAGAGGATGTGGGTTTTGTGGGTTCTTTAGATTCGCTAGATTCAATCTTAGGACATGTTTTCTTTATATGACCCTGATGTGACAATGATAACATCGACCTTTCTTAGAATAAATGCTTTGTTCTTCTGACGTGATGTATCCTCCTAAAATTCCTTGTGCTGCTTTTTCATATGGAGTGAGCTTAGGTTTAGCAATTGTGTTAGCTTTACCCTTAGATTCATTGTGTGAGTTCTTTCCTGAGAGATTAGAGGAAGATTGGTTAGAAGAGTTACCATTCTTACCATTCTGAGGGTTCAGAGGAGTCTGAGAGGTACTTTGAGAAGTCTTGTTCTTCTTCGGCTTTCCCTTATTGTGCTTCATCTCCTGCGCGAGAGTAATCGCTACCGCCTTGTTGAGATCTACGGGGTCGAGGACTTCGACATCACACCTGATATAGTCGTCCAACCCGAAAATGAAAGCCTCGCGCTCATCATCCGGTTTGCGTAATTGTGTGCCGAGCTGCAAAACACGATTAGAGAAAACATAACTGGCATACTATTTTGCTTGAGATTGCGCCAATCGTCTTTCAACCGTTCTAGGTACTGTTGTGGCATAAACCGCGCCTTGAGCTTGTCTTGGAAGTCGGCCCAATTGAAGGAAAGGGGCACGCCTTCATCGGCTTCCTCTAGGTGCGCGGTCAACTGTGCCTTTTGCCAAGCGTGGTACCAATTGATGGCATCACCGGCAAGGTACATGGTTGCCGTCAAAACCTTGCTATTTCCTGTCTTCTTAGTTGTCGCAAAATAAGCATTAAATTGATGCAACCAAGAATGAATAACACTAGCATCCATCTTACCGTCATACTTACTGAACGTGATCTTCTATGTGACGGGGTTGTTGGAGTTCGAGTCTCTGCTACTTGATGAACTACCAACATCTTTGACCGGCTCGGGTTTCGAGTTAAGTACCTGTAGGACCAACTCTTGCATGCGTCTCACGCTCTAACGCCGAGGCCGCTCGTCTTTCTTCGGCCGCCAAGCGAGCTTGCTCGCGCTCACGCTCCAAGGCGAACTGTCTTTCTTCGGCCACCAAGCGCGCTTGCTCATGCCCACCCTCCGAGGCTAACTGGCGTTCTTCGCGCTCGCGCTCCAAGGTAGCGCGTTGCGCCTCTTGTTGTAGCATCATGTCCGTCATCGACTTGACCAAAGCCTCCATAGGATTTGGTGCAATCCTTGGCGTAGATGGGGAGGGGGGAGGATCGGAAAAACCTCGTGGTGGGGAAAATTCTTCTTCTCCACCTCCATGCTCATCACCTTCACGCAAAGTATCCATTCCGCTTCAGGTGATGACCATACACTGAGATCTTGGGTTCTTAAGTTCACGAGGAACTTGGGGTCTTGAGGTTCTTGAGGTCTTCCTTTAGCTTGCAATCTGTGTTAGAGAAGGATCTTCTCTTCCGAGCTCAACTCTTCCCTGTGGGCGCACCCCTTGGCGGCCTTGCGCTCACACCAAGGTTGCTTTTTCCCACCTCACCTCGATTGGCCGGCCACTAAGTGCACGGTCCGCTCTCAATGAGTAAAAAGAGAAACAAGGGGAGGCTGGACAAGCTCTTCTTTCTTGGGTTTCCTGTCACTCTTCAAAAACACGATTAGGAATTGACACGCCTAAGTGAACTTGGGTTACGTGCGACCGCAACAAGCAAAAAAAGTTCTTGTGGTTCTTTCCTTGAGTGATACAGAACACTGCCAAAGCTCTTATACCAATGTAAGGTGCAACAGAAGTGAATGTTAAACTTTGCTCAAGATGAGTCTTTGTCCTCAAGGGTTCCTTTTACTTATGGAAGGGAGAGCCTTCCGTTCCTTTAGTGAGAGAGTGCAAATGATCACAAACAAAGTGGAAAAACACTGTGAATGAAGGTGCTAAGACTGAGATATAGAGAGAGAAGAGAATACGACACCAGAATATTGTCAAACCCTCCTCCAAGGGCCCCACTCTCTGTGGCGAGAGAGGTCTATGCTATTGATTGCACAATCCTTGTACAATGGTCATAATGCAATGGACTTGCCGACGATGTCGACGACGATGATGACGACGACGAGACGGGTTGAAAACTGAAAACGCTACTGCAATGGAGGTTCTTATCGCTGGGAATCTGCAAAACGCTATCATGAACTGCAACTTGCAAAAATGCTAGGCCATCTGTTGCTTGCAAAAATGTCAGGGCTGATCTGCATCTGCTGGAAACACTAGGCTCAATCTGATGCCAAAACACTCGTCTTGATATGTTGTTGGCTAGAAACGCTAGGCCTCCTGTCGGTCTTGCTGAGAAGGTGCCTGTGAGTTTGTGGACTCTTGCTGCCTCTTTTGCCAGAAAGTGCTAGCGCTAGCTTTCTTATATATTTCCTTAGCCAAATTGCCCTATCCAGTTTCCCAACAAAGTCACTTAATAATAATAAGTGAAAAATGGCAAAAATAGGGAAAATGGGTTCTATGCACTGTAAAATGCTCCTGATGGTTACTGACTGTTATCTAATGATCATGCTGTGTGCAACCAGAGGAAATGCAACTACTGTCTGGACATGCACAGTCTACGAACAGACTCACAAAGGTGCCAGAACACTTCCTAAGCTAACTAAACCCTTGTCATGAAGTAGCTTGTCCACATGCACATAGGGTTAGATGTACACGTGACACAATGACACCCCAAAGGTCGGCGCCCCTTTCGGTAATTCTTTATCTAATTAAACTTTGGAAAAAACCTGTAAATTCCTATGAGCCGTCCCACTCTTATTAGGCTGAAAATAACCTACTCTAGCCCGATTTTGGCAGCATAACCGCATTGGGAGGCTTCACAGACAAAATCCCCAAGCAAAAGGTGACTTTCCAGGTGCATTTGAGCACTTTCTCAAACCTGACGAGAAATTACAGTACGCTGAATTATCTGTTTTCTGCCCCTAAAATGCACGAGAACACCTGTACAACGATCCCTAGCTTCCCCAAAGCTCCTCGGGGTCATAGGGATTAAAAAGGGTCAAAACTCTAAACGTGCAAAAGTACATAGGCTGTAATTTCCTGTTTCGAGCTCCATTTCGCGTGCCAGTCGCACCCGTAGCAAGTCCTTGATCTCTTGCACCTACAGGGCTACTTGCCCTTTGAATCGGACGAGATTTCTCGCGTGAAATCTCTCCAAATTCACCTGTACTTGCGGGGGATTAGCAACTAGCTAATCTTGTACCTGTGCAAGAGGCTCTTGCCTCTGCAAAGGAGCATGAATCCACACAACTGTACATACAGATGAAAAGCCCTTGAGCTGGGCATTACGTTTCTGTATTCAAACTTCAAAGGGGAAGAGAGGTGCACAAGAGCGGAGTCATTGTACTACATAGAATTGGGGAGAAGGCAAGCTTTCTATTAAAGCTGGGATCACCTGCACCCACTACTCACACACACTGGAGTTCACAATGAGTCAAAACCAGCCCCTCCACTCTCCTTGATCGATTTTGGGCGCTCCCCTCTTCATGTTGAGTTTGCAATGGAACCGCCATGTGTCCCATTTGCTCTTTTGAGTTAAATTCCTAGTACCCACCAACAACTTATAAAGTGTCACGTGCGGCCTAAATGACTTTGAACCGAGCCTAGACATCCTTTTATTGCTTGGATTTCAGTGCCGATTGGCCCGTCCAACTCGTGGTGACCTGACCTTCACTACTGCGAGTGAAACTCGGCCATTGGCCGTTTCACAGTGGCCATACTATGTCCGGCCATTTGTGACTTCAAAAAGTGGGTCCCAAAAATTTAAAAAAAATCAAGGGAAAGAAACCAACAACTAAGGTTAGTGGTTGCCACTACCTCATGACAGAAGCCAATGTGAATGGCAATTTTTTGTTTGTTGATTAGAATGGACATACATGATGGGTTTGTGACATGGTGGGCAGTTGCATGGCTTAAGCAATTTTCAGGGTCACGTCCCTTTTTTTAGGGCTTGCTAACATGTCCAATCTTCATGCTTACTTCCTCAGGATATAGACCGGGCACTCTACATATGATCACATATGCAGGTTGCCAATTTGGACTTCTACTAGCGAGAGACAATTTTCACTACGATATGCAACATCACTCTTTGGACTTTGTGGAACTACAGTGGAAGGCTCGATGTGCTCACATGCGAGGCTCATAGTCTTCCCCTACATCCAGCATTTGACAACCATTTGGATTGAGCTATTGCATACTCTTCGTAGTCAGTGGGAGACTTCAACAGACTCCTCCAGGGCAAGGGACCAGCGTGGATGTGCCTTTCTTCACACATGGACGAGATCGTCATTTCTTTTCAGTCGGGACCATGCCCACATCAGATAGCGATTATGCACCTACCCCGTCGTTCATTTTACACTTATCATACATGCCACCTTGACGTTTACATAGCCTTCACATTGTTACCTTGCTTTTGTACTCCCTCAGGCGATAGACCGTTAAACATCTCCAGAGGTTTCTTTTGTACACAGAAGCGGAAGAGGAACAAAGGAGACTGTGTGGGCCTTACACGTAAGGATATGTGGCCTCAGAGACCAAGATAATGTGGATGAAGAGGTGAAAGAACTCATGACTCTGGTGGGGGTTAACGACCAGACGCATATGAGGGCTTGGAGAGTGGGCAATAAGAAAAGTGGGAGCAACGGAGAAACCTTGAAAGAAAGGGCACTCATCCTCCGTTTCCCCTCCATGGAAGCGAAGGAGGACTTCTTGAAGAAGAGACCGACTCTAAAGAAGACAGGCATCTTTCTGAGATGACCTCACCCTCTCGTAGATTGCTCATATGCAAGAAGTAATGCCGGAAATTAGAGCAGCAAGGGAGAAAGGGAAGATTGCTTTTTACAGGGATGGAAGGGTGGTGATATTGGAGCGACGCTCCGCATGACGGTGTGAGACCTATTGGACCACACTAAAGATGGCTACCTGGAATTGTAATGGGTCACTCCGTCTTGATGTAGGTGCCTTTGAAGATAGTTTCATTGGGAGAGACATCATTTTCTACTCTAAGACGCATCAAGCCCCTTGGGCAATCCATGCCACAGGTGAGCAGATATAGATGGTAGACAGCCTGCAGATAGGAGACCAGATTGGAGCATCGAGGATGGGGCTCAGGGGTAGTACAAGTTCTATTCAGGGAGGAGGTGCAGCCATTGATATATATAGTGTGCAAGGATGAACAAGCTAGGTACATGTGGGTGAGGCTCAGGGCAGAGATGGGCAGATACCTCTACATTGCTATTTGTTACTTTCCTCCTAGTACGTCAGTATATGCATCACCTAGAGGAGAGTCTCCCTTTGCTATTTTGGATAATGACATATGGGAGTTTTCCAAGGATGGTGACATTATCATACTAGGGGACTTCAATGCTAGGACTGCCCATCACCAGACAATACTTCATGATACTTCCAAGGAGATGCTTAGGGAGCTGGACGTTACAAAGATGGGCCTATCCAGACTATCGCAAGATGAGGAGTACACTGAGTATGGTAGATACTTCTTTTGGAGTAGAAATGGGTGCTCCACAATGCCTATCACCTGTACATTGAGCCGCCTTGCTTGCCTCATTTTCTCCTCCTCAAGTGAGAATTTGAAGATGCTACAGCAGGAGGCAAAATCTATCCTCTCATCACCTTCAAACTCAGGGTTTCAGCAGCAAATTAGGGTGTGCGTTTTGAAAATTTAGCGTATGTTTAATTTCAATTTCTTCATGCGCGTGCTTTGAAGCATCTCATAGTGGAGATTCTTGGTTTCAACAGCTCGATTTAAAGGATTTTTGCATTTTGGAAGCATTTGATCATTGCTTCAATGACGAGGAAAGTATATCATGCCGTGGATATAAAGATCAAAGAAGATACGTTTAATCTTTTGGATGAAGTAGTTATGTTTTTCTTTTCAATAAGAAAAAAAAAAAGTTTGTGGCTGATACAAAGCAGATAGGATTGATGTATCTGTGTTATACATCATAAAGGCATAGCTTGTCAAGGTACTTGTGTTGGATATACTACGGGGCTATGTAGTGCAAACCAATAATATATTGGTGTACTAGGTAAAACGAGGCCAGCCACTTCAGTATCAGCTATGGGATTCTTAACATTTTAAGCTATATGCTCATCTTGTCAGTTAGCCTTTCCTCTTCCACTTTCCTTCGGTGTCTCAAGAGTTGCGTGGAGTGTGACATAAGTTGTGCTTGAGTGAGGGGATGCACATATGGTGTTATTTTTGTAGTACCTAGTCTCATGACAAAAATATGTGTGTCCATAATGTTCGTCCTCGTTCTTGTCATGTGTGTGTCTTCATTGTCTAAATACAGAAGCTCAACAGTTTCTGAAACATAGGAACATTGATCTTGTGGGCAGGAACCTGCTTCTGTAGTCTTTTCGATTGCAAATTTGGTCATGCATCTCGAAGGGTTGCTGTCTTTTTTAAGCTTGGTTTTGAACAAGTTACCTCAAAGGTGTCAAGGGAAAAGGAGCCCATACTATGAATACAGCACCCTATGGATTATCTACAGCCTGTTGGCCATAAATTCATGGTTTTGGAGTGCCATATTTCATGCAAGGTAAATTAGTGTTACTGCTTGCTTCCCTACAGCATTGACCTTTTTATTTGGGCTTAAAATCGTTTTTGTTTTGTTTCCGGTTTTTGTGTAAAGGGACATTGTCTTAACGGAAAGAATGGACTACTTGTCAGCAGTTTCTGTCATTGGCTATACTCTTATTGTTGCAATTCTCAGAACGATGAATGACAAAGCTGAAGCGACACGGGTGATGGTGGTCTCTCCAATTATTGCATTTCTGGCTACCCACATGTTGTACCTTACTTTGATGAAGTTTGATTATGGTAAGTTTCAAATGCTTTGTTACTGACCAACTTAAAAGGTACACTGTGTAACAGTAGAAGCTAACATATTATCAGAGGTAGCTACCATGCTGAGGGTGATAGCTACCTAAGCTGCAAAAGAGTCGCTTTTTTGTTAGGCGGTAGTTCTGGTGTAATTTCTGAACAGAGAAGTCAAAGAGCAAGATGTTGTGTTGGATGAAGGATGGGTCTTTTCACTTGGAACAATTAGTGAGACATGGTTGGCCGTTGTGCTTTTGCTTTAAGGTTTGATTGAGTGTTTGATCCCTTTCTTTTGCCAAGAACAAACCAAATATTTTGGACCACTAGTGTGATTAACATTAGTCACAGTGCTATCAGGTTTATTTGCGACTGCCTTATTTGTTGCGTCTTTGATGGTATGATTTTGTGAGCTTTTATTAGGAAATAGAGATTTACTTGCATACTTGTCCTTGGGAAGATCGTCTGGCAATGCGCAATCACATTCATCGGTATCTGCATGACTAATGATCAAAAGAAGCCCTGATGGAGACTTTTACCCACCCCTATTGAGTTTGATGTTACCTTCTAGGAAGGGATTCTTGGTTGCTGTCACGCCTTAATTGTGCATAGTGGAAGCTTCTTCTAGGACAATGCTCGAAGGAAGTGGAATAAGCCTTTCTCCAAGGTAGTTAGGGTGGTACCAAAAGTCAGGAGTCCTCTTCTAGGTGTGAGCTAGAAGGAAGGCCCCCGTCCTGCTGCCTAATGAAAAGAAAAAAAAGAAGTAAAGTTGTAAGTGCACAACAAGAAAAGTTTTGTTTTTGAATTCAACCTAACAGCTGTTGTTGATAATGGCAGGTTTGAACATGAAGATCTGTTTAATCATGGGAGTACTTCAGCTTCTTATTTGGACCGTCTGGGGCTGGTTCGTTCATCATCCAGCCAGGTTCAAATTATGGTTTGTGGTTCTGGGTGGTGCGGCGGCTATGCTCTTAGAGATATTCGACTTTCCTCCTCTCTGGGGTCTCTTTGATGCACATTCCCTCTGGCATGCTGTCACTGTTCCTCTCACATACTTTTGGTGGGGATTTATTAAAGATGATGCAGTTTTTAGAACAAACTACCTCACCAATGCAGTGAAGGTTAATAAAGGTCGCAAGAAGGTTAGGTAGTTGGAAAGCACGTTTGTCTACCTTCTCCATCTTACCATTCTTTTGTCCATGTCCATGTGTGGTATGCGAATCTAGCTTGACAACCCAAGCTAGAATTGCCATATATCTCCTAATAGTTAAGGTCGATCTGTGCTTTTTCATATGGATGTATCGATCATATGAATTTCTTTAAAGATTTGCAATCAATGCTTGCCTAATTATATGTTGCATTGAATGTAAAGTTTTGTATGCTTGTGAATTTGAGTTTGATAGAGAACTTAATGACAATTAAGACATTTACTGATGGAGGAAGCATTAAAACATGATAAGTTTTGAGATAGTATTAAGGGTTGAATGGGCATTTTGTTGTGATCAAAAAATTCTATTAGATTGCAACCATCGTTTTCTATTGTAAGTGAAGTTTTTCCGCTAAATCTCTCGAACTGTGTGTTCTACCTCCATGAATGTAATCAATATGTAGTGGAACCAGATCAATACAACTATGAAACATGATTTGTCAATTCCTTTTTTGCTGAAGTGCTTACCGGTGCATAACTAGCAATGCTACAGGTGCACTCTACATCCCAATTTGCCTATTCAAGCATCAAACCATGATACACAGCTGTATCTTATTTAAATGTTTAAGGTTAAATGCTTAGGCAAATCTCTTGTATTGGCTCTACAAAGTAACTTGATCGAGCAAAGACCTTGTGCACAGCCTACAGTATTGATGATTGCCTTTGTAGGAGACTATGTAGTCACTTCATAGTCTTGCCTTTTTCTCAAAAGGAAAAGAATATCTCTTTGTTAGGGCTATTTCCATGTTTATTAGTGAAGTTATAATGTTATGGTTCACAACAATATTTGATATAGTTAAAGATTTGCCTCCATAAATAACTATGAAAAGTTAACAGAAAAGTGATAAGGATAGAAACCTCTAGGACTTTGATAAATTTCTATCGGATTCTCTAAGTTTCCCAACTCAAAATTAACAATCTACACTATGAAAACAATAATTTTCGACTGACATATTAGTTGTTTGAAGTTTACAAATGATTTTGGCTTAGAATTATTCTAGAATTATAGTTACACACAATGGTTGCCTTCCTTATTCTACTTAGCTTTGTATCCAAAGAGAGTGCAAAGTGTATGGTTAAAGATATGGGTAACAATACAAATGTGGGCCTTTGGAGCGCATAATTGATGTGCTTAAATTGCTAAAGATAAACCCCTACAAGACACTTTGATGCTCCATAGATTTTATATTGTCCAGGCACCCTATTAGGGCTTTTATCCCATCTTATGCTGGGTTGTTGGGTAGTTATGAGGCCGGCTGACTTGGCACTGTAGGTGCTAGATAGGTGGCCACGTCGCCCTGCCTTTCAGTATGTTGTGTATGTCATAGGGTGCACCCTTTTATGGTCACATTCGGGCTAGAAGAGTTTTTTCTTCTCCATTGTCCATTCTCTCTCGCTTCTGCTGGTCACTTTGAGAATGGAATACTCTAGCCTTAAAAAAACTTACTAGTGATGGAGTAGGAAAAGGAAAAGTGGTAATCAATGAGGTATAGTCTTGCCGTTTAAAAATTGACTAGTGATACGTTAGGGAAAGGAAGAGGGGTAAGTTTGCAGTTTAATGGATGAGAGAATGAGAGATAAATAGGTGCTAACTAATTATGTGTGTGTGTGTGAGAGAGAGAGAGAGAGAGAGAGAGAGAGAGCTTCTTTTGAGAAGGTTCTTGTCCTATCGTAGTCTTGCATGCAACTAAGTATGCAAGACTACGATAGGTGCTAACTATTTATGTGTGTGTGTGTGTGTGAGTGAGTGAGAGAGAGAGAGAGAGAGAGAGAGAGAGAGAGAGAGAGAGAGAGAGCGCTTCTTTGAGAAGGTTCTTGTCCTATCGTAGTCTTGCATGCAACTAAGTATGCTCAAAGTCTCCATTTTATTTTTTTGCTCCCAAATTCTTCTAATGATGTATGGATAGATCACGACAAAGTGGGGTCACATGGTGAACACTTCCAACTTATAACCTAATTTGGATAGAGGGATAACCCCAACAACATGGTCAGAGGGTGGGGTTACATGGTGAATACTTCCAACTTATAACCTAATTTGGATAGAGGGATAACACCAACAACATGGTCAGAGGGTGGGGTCACATGGTGAATACTTCCAACCTATAACCTAATTTGGATAGAGGGATAATCCCAACAAGAAGGTCTTTAGTACTAATCTGGTCTAGACATGGGGGGTGGCATCCCCTTATCTATTCTATTCAACAAAAATCTATCGACTTGTTTTCGTTAAGGCCAACCCGTACTAGTAAAGAGAAAAATAGGTCTAGAGACAAAGCAACTACCAAAAAATACAATTAAAACCAACTTTAGTCCAAGAAAAATTCTACCATGGTAACTCACACACTTATAAAGTTCCTTGCTAATGGTTGATTGCCACAATAACTTTTGTCCTTCAACTAACACCATCAATCTCACCCACACCATGGATTCCAAAAGTAGAGATTTTGGGAATCAAATTGAGCCAGAAAGCAATGAAATTTATTGTGCCTTGCCAAAGAATGGTGCTGCTTAGTCAACAAAACATCTTAATGCAGCATAATCAAACCATGAGGGACTAGCATCGATACCACTCGATGGCTATGGTGGGAAGACCAAAGTGGCATTTGTCACTTACGCATAATGGAGATTAGAAACATAATACACACTTAATTAATGAATGCACAGAGAGAGAGAGAGAGAGAGAGAGAGAGAGAGAGAGAGAGAGAGAGAGAGAGAGAGAGAGAGAGAGAGAGAGAGAGAGAGAGAGAGAGCGAGCTGATGATTGAATCAAATGAAATTCTTTAGGATAACACTTTTAGTATGGCTAGAGAAGGTAGTACAAGTCCAAGAACTCTCCTAAATCAACCCCAAGAATGTAGGGTCAACCTAGACGAGGAAGGCTCAAATATACTCCACCTAGCCTCTAGTACATGACTTCATGCCAGCTTGGATCCAAGTAAACTGAAAGTGGTACACACTGAGAAGCATACAACATAGGCTGAAGCTTACATAACCTAACAACTCTCCCCATAGGGTTTGAGCTATAATAAGTGACATAATGAAAAAGCACACTCTCTAATCTAAGAGAAAAATAACATTTTTAATCCAGGAGACAAGAAAAATCTCTAATCCAAGAGAGAATCTGCACATCTCTAATCCAAGAGACAATCTAGAAGATACATCTCCTCAAACATATATATACAAGACCAAAACTATGCCACTTCAAGCAATCTTCAACAATAGTACACTACAAGAGTAAAAAAAGATAAAGATTTTTATCACTTTTATAACCGCAAGAAACATGATTGTTGCTACCAATATCTTCTTCTTGGTACTCTTCTACTACATGAACCATCCTTCGGACTTTTGACTGTTAATGGTACTATCTTTTTGCTTCTTGAAGCCCTCGGAAGAAGGATGGCCATCCTTCCACAAATGGTTCAAGCTTTGGATATGAAGCAAAAATCCTTGGCTAGGTGTCATTTTTTGCCACACTTAAAACATACTTAATTACTAGAAGTAATTGCGAATGCACCTCCCCTTGATGGTTGAGTGCAAGTTTCGAGCGACCATTGTGAGTGAGCTCCAGAGTGAGCTTTTACTTTCATGTACCATGTTGTTTGCTCTTTAAAATGTGACTTCCTAGATTGTTTTACACACATCATATGTAAACACCACTCAAACATGTCTATCACCACGTACACACCTTTACAAGAGCATGAACTCACTACAAAACATGTCTATCACCACATATACACCTTTACAAGAGCATGAAATACGTTGTTTGCTCTCCCAGAAAAACTCACTCCAAAATCTCACTTCCTAAGATTACGACTTAATTACTAGATTGTTTTACGTGCATTATACGTAAACACCACACAAACATGTCTATCACCACATATACACCTTTACAAGAGCATGAACTCATAACAAAAACATGCAAAACATACATCGTATCGATTTAGACAAATATACACAAAGAAATATTCTTCTTGACATTGCTATAAGCATTATAGTAGGCAAAAGATTATAGGGCAATGAATCGAGCGAGTTCAAGCAGTTTTTTAGTAACCCACTACAAGAGCATGAGCTCGCTACAAAAACATGCAAAGCATACATAGCATCGGTTTATACAAATATCCACAAAAGTTGGAAGGTACATCTTCTTCTTGACATTACTATAAGCATTATACTAGGCAAAAGATTACAGGGCAACAAATTGATTGAGTTCAGGCATTTTTTTTAGTAACACTATATAAGCTATAAATTATGAACATGACTACATGGCCAAAAAATGACCGCTATTCAAACTTTTACCAATAACTTTTTGACATTGCTACAAGCATTACAATATGAACTTGATTAATTTCTATAAGAAAATAATTGACTGCTTTCAAACAATTTACTTGAACCACAATTGCCATTACTCTTTGCTAAAAAAAAAACTATATTGAATAATCCAAAAAAATACGAGCAATATCATTTTATTTACACTACTAAAAGAAAAAAACCCAGAACATGGCTATATGGTAAGGCATTGACCATGCATAAACAATTCCTAGCACCACGATAGCTCCTATAGCTCTAGACACCATCAAATTATTTGAGAAAAAGTACAATAATAAAGAAAGTCACAAATTACAAAGAGAATTGGTCTCTTTTGAAATGTCTTTTTTACGTCTCTAATTCTTTTGCAACCTATAATGTGCAACAAGCATTGAATACTTATGCAAGGTTTTCATTTGTTAGCTTACATTGATGGATAGACATGTTGTAAATTAGATCTAGTCCAAAGATACACAAGAAGAGTAGTGGATGTGTTTGCATGCAAGATATGGCCCCCCCCGTATGTTGCTCAATTAGCAAAGTCTTTGCATGTGCACATTGGGTTTATTACAATGTGCACTTCATACACTTCACACACACTTGCAAATTTGACATCCCCCTCATAAACGTCTTATAAATTTTTCGAATTATCTCACGACATGCCTCTTAATCTTTGCCTCCATAGATTTTGCAAAGTATATTTGTTTAGCAACATTGGCAAAGACACCTAAATGATACCACATGCTTGTCACTTCAGACACCAAATGCTTTTGAGCTTTAAATCCTCCTTTCTCCAACATCTTTAAATCACCTCATGACAAATTTGTCCCTTTCTCCGCATCCCATGTGTTTGGCAGTCTCCCCGAACATTGGACAATTGTATTGAAATTTTTTTACGTGTGGTTCATGCTGTCATTGCAAATTAGATTTTATCTCTCGTTGCTACCCTCCCTCATTTTCATTGTTTTCAATTCTAATACCCAAAAATGATGGTGCTAGGTGCTTGTACCCGTATTTTTAATATTCTTTTTGCATTTTTCACCTTGTCAACCCAACCACGCTTGGTACTCTACTACCTTTAGATGCTATTTAAATTTCCCACATTGTTTGTGAATCCCATATTCTTCAGTGATCATCTCATCATTGTTGTCTTCCTCCAAGATTATTGGCTGTGCTTGAGGTGTATTTCTTTTTTTCTTTGGAACATTTTGAGTTACATATTCTAGCATGTGTGAAGCATTTTCCTCTTCTTGTGTCACGAGATCTGTTGTTCTTTACTTATGTGCAATTGTGACATTTTTCCTTCTACATTAGGACGTTCATAAATTGGGGTTCCTCCAATAGCTTGGTCTACTTCTCTAGTAAGCATTGCAATAGTAAGAGCATGCCTTGCGACATTTGTCTTGCATGTTTCTATGCAGAAGATCTAGTCCGTGGTATCTACCCTCCAAAAAATTGGGGTTCCTCCAATAGCCTGGTCTACTTCTCTAGTATGCATTGAATAGTAAGAGCATGCCTTGCAACATTTGTCTTGCGAGTTTCTACGCAGAAGATCCAATCCATGGTATCTACCCTCTGTAAATGCAAGCATTTTCACACTTTGCACCAATGCGTTTGAGAGATCTGACACACTTGGATCATACAAGTTGAGCATCTTTTATTTCCTTCTCTAGCTAGTTAATTGGCGTGCTTTGTCTCCAAGTTTGTAATGGGGAAGCATGATATGTCATTTGGCTCTTGTAGTAATATATCTAATTTATTCTCATGCAAACCAAGTTAAAAAATTGGGAAATGAATATAAACTAAATATGTACTTATTGTTACAAGATACTTTCTCTAGCGTAGATATTGAATATGCCATCAATTCATTCAATAGTCCATTTGCCAAATATGTATATTTGGCATCTTGTGAGTGGTCCACCATGCACACATATATATAGTTGTGGCTTCTTTTTATTGAGAGCACAATGTCACATTTCACATAGCCATTTGTGTTTTTCTTGAAAGCTTTTGTTTACAAATTGGGTAGTATGAATATTAAATCTTTTTATTGAGATCACAATGCCACATTTCACATAGCCATTTTTGTTCTCCTTGAAAGATTTTGTTTACAAATTGCCTATTATGAATATTCAATCTTTTTCCTCAGTGAAACAAACACGAGTGCTCTCTTCCATCCATAACATCTAGTGGACCTCCGTTAAAAATGGTGTGAATTTCCCTTTAATTTGTAACGGTTATGTCAACCCCACGAACCCTCAAAAATTTGTTTGGAGATGGCCCTTATTTACCATGACTGCATTCATCATCTCCCAAAACATGACCTAGGTCTCTGTATCCTTTTATTTCATCTCGTATATTACAATAGTTTGCATTTCTTAAACACTATAACAAACATGAAAGAAATTTTATTTTATGCAATCATTAAGTAACATGGTTTCATCACAATAACTTATGTTGAATTGTGCACATGTGCTGCCATGGTTGTCCCCAACCCGAACATGACATGTACAGAGTACGATTACTCAAGGGATCCTAGATTTGGAATAAACAAGAACATTTTTGTAAATGTTGAATTCAACACAAAGTGAAATTCATTGCCTATCATGACACCATCTCTTACTCATACTTGAATCTCTCCTTCACGAGTAGACACAATTGCAAACACCTCAATGTTGCTCGACCGCCCATGACCTTTGGGATATCATATCTCAATGGAGAATCAACAACAATGGAGAAGTGAAATTCATTGCCTATTATATGACACCATCTCTTACTCAAATTTGAATCTCTCCTTCACGAGTAGACACAAGTGCAAACACCTCAATGTTGTTCGATCCCCCATGATCTTTGGGATATCATATCTTAATGGAGAAAAAACTCACCTTGTTAGAAGATCCATAACATTGAACTTGACGATTAAACTGTACATTTAGGTACAATTATCACTATATTTATAGAAGAGCTAGAGGATTATTACTAGACAACACAAGATCGTCTCATTATCCCGTGAACATGGCATCTACACTTTGCATCCTATTGAGCATCTCAAATCTTGACATGCAAACATTGTAGGGTTGCAACTCCATGACCTTTTAAGCATTGGTCATTGTGATGACCTCTAGCCCTAGAGTGTTTTATGATACTAGCATCCAATTGTACATTGATTAATAATAGAGATTTTTTAAAGGAAGGATTTAATTCAATTTCATCAATAGCAAGGAAATGTGTACTCATGATGATTACAAAATAAATGTAGTTAAACAATGTGTGCAATAGTCTTTAAGGGACATGTTGGATTTTGTGAATATAAATGTACCTGGTGCCTTTGATAAGTGGCTTATTGTGTTTTTTATTAAAGAATTGATATCATGTAGCGTTAAAGCCATCATATATGGATTTGACCATTGCACTTATTAGAATAAATGTAATCCTTTTGATGATTCCTTCATGGAACCTTTTATGCTTGCATACAAACTCCCATCACACCACAATTACTTTTAAATAATGATAGAGTTTTTCTTAGACACAACTAATGTGGCCTATATGGTTAAATTCTATTTTGCTAATAGCAATGAAATGTGCACAAATGATTTTCAAAAATTAGTGTACCGTATAAATGCGTGTGGAAGATTTCTAGAATATGTTTGGATTTTGCGGATAGATTATTACATGGTGTCCTTGATACATAACCTTTTTGTGTTATTATGATAGAAATTGAAACCATGTTGTTTTAGTGCAATCATATATGTCTTTCCAAAGGCACAAATAAGAATGATGAAATCCTTGTGATGCCTCCCTCAATGGATGTTCTATGCTCTTAATGCAAATCCCCACCATACCACACTAATTTCAAATAATGGTAGAGCTATGTCTTACACACATCAAATTTGGCAGGTAATGATTAATTTTATTTTGTCAATAACATGAAAAAGTCACTCATATATGGGCTTATGATGTTTTTATGATGAATACATGAGTTAATATTCGTACAAGCACTTATAAGAATAATGAGAACCTTGCGATGCCTCCTTCAAAGGATCTTCTGTGCTCGAAGTGTAAAATCCCACCATAGCGCCCTATGTTGTAGTGTAGGCTCGTGTGGATATTTGAAGGAGGATGTTTTTTTATGGAGGATGTTCTTGGGTGCCCTACCTAGTGAGAAGCTTTGAAGGAGGAAAAGAACTAATAACCACAAATGTTTATGAGGTAAATGTGCTACAACATAAATGCTATGAGATCTGGGTTGTCTAGCACCCTAGGTTGCCTCAAACCATGGTCAAATAGGTTGAATTTGACATTGAGCAAACATGCTTGCCCAACTAGCAGTGCCAAACTATTTGGCATGTATAAAGTTTATCAAAGGAAGAAAAAGTATTCTGAAAATTATGAAATTCCTAGTGATTTGGTTGCCAACAATAACCACTATTGCTAAAGAGTGCCTCCTAGGTTGCCTAGCACCCCAAGTTTCAAGGGTTGTCTAAATCATAAATCATAAATGCTATCTATAACTTGTTTCCTAGTGCCCCAGTTTGCCAAGAGCATAGGGGCCCATGGCTTGTTGAAGCCTAGAAACAAGGTAGTTAACAAGCATAGGGGCATCATTAGTAGCTTGCTCATTAGCAAAATCAAAGCTATCAATATTAATTTCACTCTCTTTACTATTGTCAACCATTCTAACAACTTTTAGGTGTAGATTTTTTAATGTGTACTTTGGCACTTCATGCCCTAGTTGCTACTCCTCTTTACTCCTTTAGAAAAAGCACTCAAGCTACTGTACCCGTGGCTCGTATACCATTAATTGCAAGGAATAGAAGAGAGGTTCTTTCAGAACCAAAACAACACCGACTCTTGTCAAGCTTCTAAGAGCTCAATAGTGGTTAAGCCGTAGGCAAGCCCCGTAGGACTCCACTATTATAACCATAGCTCTCGACGGTGATGCCCCGTTATCTGCACAAAGGTAGGCACACTGCAAGGCTGAAAACTCCCTATTCTACTTACTCAATTGCAATTAATAATACCAACCATTTATAGCTAGCTTGAGGACCTCCCTTCTTGATGAGCAAGAAAAGAGAAACCTTATGCTCTGATACCAATGTAACATTTAATGGCCTAGTAACTTGTGTATAGCAGACATTAGCATAGACATTGTGAGCATTTCATTAGAATAGATTCCTAATGAAAATAGCAAGAGTGCTTGGATGGAGAGAGCAACAAAAAGCATAACACCTAGTTAGATAGGCATGAACAATACTTCAAAAGAGAGAGAAATTAAGCTATTGACAACAGTTGAGGACCGGATTTATATGGAGCCGGTCCCCCCTCCAAAAGGCTTTGTATTATAGGTTTCCCCCATCAAGGGAGACATTTTACGATACAATTCTTCGTGTTCCTTCAATAACTAGCTAGTGCAATGAAGATGGAAGCTTCAAGCACTAGTAGACACTTTAAAACACAACATCAATTCCCTTACAATCTTAGACCCAAGACCTCGAAGATGGTGAGAGCTAGCCGGGTATGAGAGTAGATTGAGAGGAAGAAGGAGTAGTCTTACAAGAAAGAAGTACATTTCCTCACATAATCACTCATATTAGCATAGCATAGCTTAGTAATTAGCATAGTAAAGGAGATGAGCATGCATTGAAGCTTGGCTCTTGGTTGGATTTTCATCACAAAGCCAAGAGTTGTTGGTGTAGGCCTCCCTTCTCACAAGCTTGGAGTAGGTGATAAGCTTTCCATTAAAGCTTGAGAAGGAGAGAGAGAGTCTTCTTGCTTCACACATGAGGTTGTGTGAGTGTGTAAGTGATAATGCCTTCAAAAATTCAGCCCCCTCTCTCTCTTGGTCGACCCCTCTTCCATTTTACTCATGCAGGCACCCCATTGGCCCATGCCAGGCTTAGCCAGTAAGAATTAAGTAGCATAAGTGATAGCCTTCAGACATGTGTCCCCGTTTCCCCTTTTGTGAGAGATTTAGGTAATTAAATAATGCAACTAAAATCTCATTGGACCCCTTTGTCTTCTGGCCAATAGGAATCAGGCAAGCCATTGGGCTGCTGAATGCTCATTGGACCCTTGGGAGACTGTCCAATAGTCTTCTAGAGAGATTAATTCTTGTTGGTTCTTTTATCAAGTGTTTTTAAATGAATTAAACTAGATTTACTCTAGCCTAATTCTCATTGGTCCACCTCCATGGCCATCCAATAGGATTTGAGTGCACCTTGTGGGCAATTGTCCTAGGGAGCTGACATGTGTCCATTATGCCCTTTGTGTAAGGGAGCTTGTGAGTGTGTGTGTGTGTGTGTGTGTGTGTGTGTGTGTTTCTCTCTCATCCCCTACTTGCAAGGCTCGCCCCCTCCTTTGTAGGAGTTTTGAAGAAATTTTGGTACACACACCAAGCATCCAATTTCCCTAGTGTTTGACCTTTGGACACAACCTTTGAATTTTGGAACCTTAGCATTTTGGAAGTCTTAATGGGCTGAACCTTAGGGTCTTTAAAGCCCATTGTTGCACATTACTCTTTTGTAGATGGCTCCCCCTTTGGATCTCTATTTTCCCTCTTGTGGATCCCTACTGTGGCCGGTCTGCTAGCTTAATCAATATTCTAGCTTTTTCTCCCATGGTACTTCCCCATATTAAATGATCAGTTTAACATGAGAAAATCATTTATGAGAATTAAATATTAGTTATTATGACACATATCTGTCAGTTCCGTTGTTATTTGAAGTGCTTAAAGTTGTTTAGTCTGTTCTATTTCTTTGGCACGTGGTGCCCGTCTCCCGTGACAATGGTATCAGAGCTTTAGCCGTGTGCTTTTCTAAAAGCATACCAATACTAGGGTAAACCACACAGTTTAAGGACCTTCAAGAAGGAGCCCGTCGTGTTTCGTGGGTGCTGCATTAATTTGGGATGTGTTTTGTGCAAACAGTACGTGGAAAGAGGTGTTGCTTGCAGAAACAATCTCGAGAACAACGGCGCCTCTGCCTTTGCGTGCAACTGTACACATTTTTTTGCATGTAAAATTTTGGGATTCCAATAACTAGTCGAAAAGGGGAGGGATCAAAGATGCAGGTGCATGCAGGGATTGAGCATAAGTCCTACAAATGACAATACTAAGTATCGCCTCGTTTTCGCTCCACCTCCCAAGCCATCTTATCCCAAAATTGGAGCTTTGTGCGCATTTGTCGCATGTGTCAATGCAAGGAACTTGCCGATACACTGTGTGCGAGCCACAAATGGCTCCGAGCACACAACAAGCCTAAACTAGTAAGCTCAAAGATGGCGATGGTGTGTCACTCACCGCTCTATACTTGCTGTCATGGAGGATTCCTCGCCGCGAAGAAGAGGGAGACGCCGCTATGCCGTGCTCAACCACCTCGCCGCCGTCGTGCCGCGGCAATGCTCGATCGCACACACTCTCCCTCTCTCTCTCTCTCACGCATACACACACACAAGGAGATGAAGAAGAAGAAGATGGAGATGGAGCAAGAGCACTCTTCAATTGCAAAAATGAGAGAATGAGTGAATTTTAGGTTTAGTTGACTTTTATATGAGCTCACCCCATTCACACTTGGACGCCCATGCTTAGCCAACTAATCCCTTGAATGTTCCAGTTAGAGTGCGCCTCTCATCGGCGATCACTCTTACCCTTTTCCTATTGGACCGACAAGCCCGGTACTTGACTCTACCAAATAGATAATACAATGTCTGTCGTAGGTGATAGGAATGTGCGTGACATGCCCCCCTTCCTGATGTAGATTCCGTCCTCGGAAGCTATTGAGTTGAAGCTCGTTCGTTGAGGTGAAAGAGCATTTGAGATAAATATCCTTAGCCTTCTTCAGTCTTCAAAATCAAACAACATTGGCACAGTAATTGCATTCTCATATACAATTAAAAAGCATATGCAGTTTTAGACAGACAAATTGATTGGTAGCATAATTTTAAACCATTTTTTACAATAAATATTAAATTATAATATAATCAAATGCATAAACAATTGTAAAGGTAAAAAATTAAACAACTCTGGGGTCGCTAATTTAACGATCGAAAGGCACTAAAGATCGGCTATTAATACCATGGGTAAGCTTCTTAATTTCTCTGGTCAATTAAGTTGTTTAATCGCGAGAGCCAAGTATTTCATGTTCAAGGACTGACTATAGGCTATACCTAGAAGACCTTGTAGTTAACCTATGATAAACGAAATTTCTGATGAAATCATCGCCTGATTGATTACCTTTTCTTTGACCCCCCAAAGTCTTTTCACAGTGATTCAATTTTGATGTGTGTGCTTATTTTGTATGCCTTGGGTTTTTTGCTTTTCAAGGAAAAGCGCCCACACTGGGAACCTCTAGGGCTCTAGTACCATAGGCGATACATGTGAATGAAGTACCCAATCAAGCTGAGATTTCTCTTCCAGCTTAAGATTTTACATTGTGGCACTTTGATTATTTTTTCGTTTTCAGCATTTTAATTTTGTAACTTTGGGGGGCCATATAACACTGTTACACCTCCCCAGGCTCATCACACTAGTAAACTCCCTTTATAATACTTAAGCTAAAGGTCAATAGGGTCAAGCCCACTAGAAAGCCCTAGTACATTTCACACAATGCTGCCTAAATCGGATTAAGAACCTAAGTAACCATTGATTATTAGGAAGGCATTCCCTATGGTATTAAGAGAAGATCTCTAATGCTTAGCTTGGTCAAACTAACTTAGTCGGACTGATTGATTTTTAAACCTAGACAAGTGATTATGACAAAAATTACATTGAATTTAATGTTTGATACTCAACAAAGGCATTGAATATTATGCTACCAATCACAATCAAAGCAGACAAACATGGATGCAAAAAAGATAATGGACAATGCTAATGGACAAGAAACACCTGTTCGTGTTGATGGTCGCGCTTGATTTGAAGTGTGAACGAGAGAAAGATTCCATAAAGGTCCAAATCCTAACAACAACAACACGTTCTTGTACACATTAGAAAACACAAAGAATACCTCTAGGAGGCACATTAGTGGGAAGAAAGAACTTTGCTAATCACTCAACTCTAAAATAGAAACACTCCTATTGTAATAATCCTACCTACCCTCCATCACTCGAGTGATGAGGATCAAAGGTGTTTTATGGCATAGGTTTCTGTTTCAGTGTACCGGATGCGAATCTGTAGGTCTGAGTCAATGTTTTGACTTTTATTGTGCATACTCGTTTGCTAATTGCTCTTGCTCTTTATTTTTTTTGTTTTTTGTGAGTATAAGGCTTTATATATACATTCCTTAAGATTGGGAGATTTAGAGGCCAGGGAGGAAGGTTGAGAGGGGAGTGAGTGAATGATGACTGTCAGCAAACACTCCCCCCTTCCTTGGGTAGATCATATCGTTTGAAATGTGCTCATCACCCTTTGAAACGAATTGTTCCAGTTGGTAATAGGTGAGGATTTTTGCCAGTAGTTTTCTATTACCTTAGGTGCCTCGTCGAGTTGCAAGGGTGATAAGGTACTCTCCCAGGATCGAACTTAAAGTGGTTCATCAGGTGATCCTTGAACAATGGGAGGTGTGGATTGCTTTGTAGCTTCATGGAGGTCCACTATTGGAGGTGGAGGCTGTGGAGAAGCTTTTACCTCTATGGATGCATTACATGAGGAGCTAGAAGCTTTATTCGTTTTTTCTATGGTTGAGTTGAGCAAAACAAGCCTTTCTCCCTTGAAAACCCATACTAGTTCTGGATCCGGTGTATAGTGTTCTGTGATTTTTTTCTTTCCGCAATCGTTGATTCGTTTTGGAGCTACAAGATTGGGCTCACATGGGTCAGGTGACAAGTAAAAACACAATCTACGTTTTGACACCCAGATTTGATCATTTCCTTCATAGTAGCCTTGGGCTTCCAATAGTCGTTTAGGAATCCAACGCCATGTTTCCTTACATTTCTTGGGACGAGTGGGATGTTTCTTACAAGGCTTCTGTTTTTTAGCATCAACCATGGTCTCTAAAGAAAATTTAATGACCCACTTGTATGTTTTCTTTGTTATATGAGGATGAGTCTTGTCAGAAGCTATATACATTGCTTCTAGCATATTTAAAGGTACGAGTGGTGGCATTTCATCGCCCTCAGGTGTTACCCAGGTTGTCCCCCTATTTTTTCAAGTGTCTATGGTTTCTGCTAGGTGGACCCAATCCACATTGTCCGACTCAGTCATCCCAGTTAGTAAATCCATATAATGAGAATCTTCCCCAACATCAGTGTCCGCTTTACACGTGTAACAATACTGCAATGGGGCCGAGTGAACTGGGGTGTCAGATCTATGATCAATTATAAACATGTTTCCTAGAGGATGTGCTCGACCAGTTACAAGATCCACTCGAATGACAAAATCTTGGAACTGCAAGTAGACATGGTTTTTAGACCAGTCATGCACCATTTTTGCTTCCCTCATGAAAGGACGTCCTAAGATCATCTCTGATGCCATAGTGTGCTTGGAGAAATCCATAACAATGAAGGTAACTCTTATTTTATGTCCAAAGACCTTGATCTTGAGATCTTCTAGCATCCCAATAGGTTTAACAATAGACCCATTGGCCATCTTCACTACTATGGTTGTGGTCGCAAGGTGAGGTCTTCCCATAGTTTCCCAACAATTTTTAGTCACAATGCTAACCCCAGCGCCACCATCAAGGATTCCCTTCACAGTTAATTCCTTAGTAATGATTGGTATGGTCGCATTGGATTCATCACCCTCAAAATATTGTCCCAACTTGTTAACAGGTATTTCTATAACAAGGTTCTCATCTAGGTTGGGTTGTGGATCTAAGTGTTCCTCTGCTATTGGCATCTCCCCACCTCCATCCATCTGTGCAAATTGTGGTAGCCCAAACTTTAGTTCTCCATTGAGGAAGGCTCAAAGTGCTGAGACTAGCTCAGGGTCTTTATATAGTTTGGACATGATGGTGGTTCTAACTTCTCAAGACATGAAATCCATCAATTTGGCAATGTTTAACGACACCTTTTGGACTTCAGTCCCTTGACGTGGGGAAGATAGGATCTCCATTTCTTTGATAGGATCAGGTAGTCCCTCTGTAAACATTCTTTCTATCAAGAATTGAGTACGCCCACTTTTCCATGACTTTAAGTCACTTTCTTCTTGGATGACACTAGGTATGGCTAAGGGTCTATGGACTTGGTGAGGTTGTTGCTGCGTAGGAAACACGGTGTTTGTAATCTGGATCTGCCTAGGTGTTGGTTCTAGATCCCTTTGGGTATCTTCTACCAAACTCCTTAATTGCTTGACTCGCTCAATCTCCTATGTAGGGTTTGGATAAGTTCCTATCTTCTTCTTGGATCCTAGTCATTGTGGCTCATGAAGATCTTCCTTGTTGGTTTCTATCCTAGTGGTCGTTTTGGTCTCCATGGTTTCACCTGAATCAGAATCCTCTTCAACGTCGTTCATATATACGGGGTCGTCACCAGTCCCTATGTTGGTCTTTGAACTGGGGTCTGACTTCGATGCTTTTTGCAATCTCTTCCTTCGTGTTTTCTTCTTTTTCTGATATTGGGTAATTGATGCCATGTCTCTTTTCTCAAGAATATAATTTTGTTTTTGGAGCATCGATCGCGTGATTACGTTTACTGGTACCACAGGTGTACTTTGTGATGGCTCCTTGGTAACTTCAATCAAGTTTAATGGTGTGATCTTCGGTGAATTTGGATTATTTGGACATTGGACAATCAAATGATCTATGCCACATCGATTACACATGAGTATCGGCATTGTAGACGTGCTCGCTTGATTGGTTTGCATTAGTGTGGCGTTCTTTCTATTCTAATAGGACACTCTGCTACACGATGTGAACCTCTACACTCACAGCATTGAAGAGGTGGTCTCTTAGCAGTGTAATTGATATTTTGGCCTCTTGCCCCAAGAGCAGCTACTTGATATAGAGGTTTGACTTGTCCCCAATAGTCCTCCATGTAGAATTGTGGACTTTCTTCAAGCACATCCATCCTATAGGCAATATTAGGGTCCATATCTTCCTCGCATCCTTCCAAACAAGCAATAGATGACTCGCAACCTACTTGATTCACAGAAGTGATTCTCGATGTGGTGGTTGCGGTCCTAGGACTGGAGGTGCTAAAGGTGTTGTTTGAACAACATTTTGGGCCCTAGGGACCATGTCTTGTGCTGTTTATTCAAGAGGTGGGACTGGCATCAATGCAGGCACTCGAGGTGTGTCTATCCATGCTAAGGTTGGTCTATTGTCCATCGCGCACTTAAATACTATGTAATCTTTAGATTGATGACCATACCTCCCACAGGCATTGCAGTTCCCATTGAATTTTACTCTAGAAGTAGGGCATTCAGTGGTACTATGCGGTCCATAGCATGCTGAGCACCATTGTTGGTCCCTTCTTGGATACATATGATTGTTTTGCAGAGCACGATTATCTCTAAGACTCTCTTGAATAGCCTTGGTGAGATCTGATAAAGTCATCTCAGATATCTTTGGCTCCTTAGCAATAGGCTTTAGGGTCATTGGTTGATGCCTAGATGCTTGCAAGCTAATAGATTTAGACTCAACAGACACTCTTTCGCCTTGAATCATTAAATTATCCTCCAATTGGATCGCATTGGTGGTGACTGCTTCCCAAGTGGTGATACCTCTAATGACTAAGCCATTGTAGATATCCTCAAGTCGTAATCCCCTAATGAATCTATCAAGCAATTGATTATTATTGAAGCGCTCATTTGGATTACAAGGAGAATTCAAATGCTTCAAGCGACTAATAAAGTCTCTCATCGACTCTCCTTCCTCTCGTTGGGCTTTCTGGAGCTTAGAGGCTACACCTCAAAGTACTCCCTCTCGTATGTATTCTTTCAAGAACAGTCTCCTAAGAGTAGGGTAAATTGTTTTTTCTTCCACCCTTAGGGTTCTATACCAATTCCCTACCTTCCCACTTAAGGTTAGGCTTAAAGCATTAATCTTATGCAGGGCATTGTGTTCTCCTAGAGAATCGCATATTTGTTCAAACACTTCGATATGATTTCTCACATCCCCGTCTCCACTAAATTTTTGTGTGAGCTTGGCTATTTGTACTGCCTTACTTCTAGTCTCTCTATCAGGCGTGTTACGCATATTGTCAGCAATAGATTGACAAATAGCTTGAGCAAATGTTGCAAAGTCACCTAAGTGAGCAGGAACCGTGGGTGGAGGTGCTCCAGAGACTACATGTGGAGTAGGTATTGGCATTGGGCTTGGCGCATAGGAAGCCCTTGAGTTCCACGTTTGGTACGGTGTTGTGCCATGTGGCAGCCCAAAGTTTATATGTGTGGCCCTAGGCATAACAGACGTCGGATGTGAGATGCTAATGCTAGCCGGTATAGTCCCATGGAAATAAGAGCTTGGGTGTTGTGGTTGTGGAGTATAGGTTGTTGAAACAATGGGAGGGGTAGGGACTACATGAGTGCGATGACCCATAGGTGCATACGATTGGTACACACTTGTAGATACTGTTGCAAGCATTGAGCTACCATGTAGTGGTGCTTTACTAACAAATAAGGTCCATGGCGTGTTTCTCAGCATGCCCATCATTGGGGTAGGCATGGTAGCCATGGTGTCATCAAGGGAGAGATGAGCTACACTTGAAAAAGTAAAGCTATTACTTGTGGGCTCAGATTGCACTGAGACCCTTGGAGAAACAACATATGGAGGATCCATCGGACTTACCGAGGGAGTCTCCATTTGCGATAAGGTCGGTTGTTTAGTCTTCCCTGTATCCAAGAATCTCATGAGACCCGTTGAAGGCATGTGGATCCCTTGGTTCTGTCTCTCTAACTCAATCACCCTATGGATGATCTCACAAACTCTTTGTTGTTGATCCTCCACACTAGTAGCACCCAATGTGGATTGTAGGACATCTAATCAGACCACGTGATAGGTGTGACCCGTGTATAGGTCAGTCAGAGTTTTCGTTTGTAGTTCGTACTCCTGTTAACCCTCACGGCTCACGGACTCCTGTTAACCCTCACGGCTCACGGACACACTATCACCTACGACAGACGTTGTATTATTTACTTGGTAGAGTCACGTACCGAGCTTGTCGGTCCAATAGGAAAAGGGTCACGTACCGAGCTTGTCGGTCCAATAGGAAAAGGGTAAGAGTGATCGCCGATGAGAGGCGCACTCTAATTGGAACATTCAAGGGATTAGTTGGCTTAGCATGGGTGTCCAAGTGTGAATGGGGCGAGCTCATTTAAAAGTCAACTAAACCTAAAATTCACTCATTCTCTCATTTGTGCAATTGAATAGTGCTCTTGCTCCATCTCCATCTTCTTCTTCTTCCTCTCCTTGTGTGTGTGTGTATGTGAGAGAGAGAGAGAGAGAGAGAGAGAGAGAGAGAGAGAGAGAGAGAGAGAGAGAGAGAGAGAGAGAGAGAGAAAGAGCATTGCGTCGGCACGACGGCAGCGAGGGGGTTGAATGTGGCGTAGTGGCGTCTCCCTCTTCTTTGCGACAAGGAATCCTCCACGACAGCAAGCGTAGAGCGGTGAGTGACACACCATCCCCACCTTTGAGCTTACTAGTTTAGGCTTGTTGTGTGCTTGGAGCCATTTGTGGCTCGCACACAGTGTATCTGCAAGATCCTTGCATTGACAAGTGCGACAAACGCGCACATTTTTGGCGCCGTTGTTGCCGGGGAATACCATACACTAAGTTTCAATGGCACTCTGTACTTCTTTTGTGGTGTAATTTCAATTGTAGGAAGGGTAGGGAAGGAAGGTGTGTGTGTTGAGAAGAAGGTTTTTGTGTTGCTACTATGTATTTCTTTGTTAATAAAGTTTTGAAAGGTTACTGTGTTTTCTCTGTGCTAAGGTATTAGTATTAAGGTTGTTAGTTCTATGTAATGTAAAGTACAGTAAGTAGGAAGTAGATCTGTGAGAGCTAATGAAGTGTGTTAGTGTGTAACAATAGGTGTATTAGTTGTAAGTAGGTAGGTAGAGTGTGTATGTGCTCACGCACAAGCCGCGGCGACCTTATCCCAAAAATAATAATAACAATAATAATTAAAAAATAAATATTTTTAAAAAAAATTAAAATTTTAAAGACAGGTCCGGGATCGAGAATATCTCCTAGACCCAAGCCCAAGCTTATGCTCAGGCTCAGGCCTCAGTCGCCCTTTAAAATTACGTATTTTAGCTTCACACGTAGCTAAAAATCGACTTTTTTGAGGACCAATGGAGCTTCAGGTGACGGAACGTTGTGTTGTAAAGCACACCGTGACCCTCTGAGTGATACGCTCGTTTTGAGCTATCACACACTTTAATAAAAAAATCGATCATTAAAAAACGAGTGAAAACGGACGCCTAAAAAAGTAAGCGGTTAACCTTCGAGGTTATTCGCCGACGCTTGCAGGGTGTCAAAGGCACATGCATCTGCGCTTTGATCGTGTGCTAGAGATGGGGAACTAGAGAGAATTTTGGCTTACACGAGTTCTCAATATCCACCTACTTTAGGTTTCGAGCCCTCGACGGGGAACCAAGGTAGTACAAACCAAGACCCGAACATGGCGGCTAGTGACTCTTCCTCTGACTACGATATCATGGAGGGTTTCCTAATGCCTAATCCCGATAGCTTAAGCCAAGACATGTATGCCATGGACCCGCGGTCCGGGCCGAGCATGCTTAGCCGCTTGAAGGAAACCTTTAGTAGAGCCAATCGCTCCGAACATGGAGCTAATAATGTAAATGAGGGGGGTGGGGAAGGAAATTTTCCATTCATGACCAACGTAGAACCTATGCCCTTAGAGAATGTGCACGTGCATACTTCATTCACTGCACCTCCTGACTCTTCAGAGCTATTCCCCTCCAAGGTCATATAGCTCGATGGTAGAAGCCTTGCCGAAGTGCAAGAGGTTGAGCGATATATCCTTGCAGCAAGGGAAAAGGAAATCAAGAGCTTACGCAAGGCGGAGCAACGAAGAGAGTTAAAATCAAAAGCTCCTATGTCAATATCCTTGCTAGGAGAGCAATCGAGTGCTCCTGACATAGCAACCGCTAAGGGCCAACCCCTAGAAAGCAACATTGCATCTAGCTCTAAGGACACCCCTAGCACCTCAATCCTAGATAGAGCGTTCTTTAATGAGAACTGGGAGTACGAACTACAAATGGAAACTCTGACCGACCTATACACAGGTCACACCTATCACGTGGGTTGGTTAGATGTCCTACAATCCACAATGGGTGCTACTAGTGTGGAGGATCAACAACAAAGAGTTTGTCCATAGGGTGATTGTGTTAGAGAGACAGAACAAGGGGATCTACATGCCTTCAACGGGTCGCATGAGGTTCTTGGATACAGGAAAGGCTAAACAACCGACCTTATCGCAAATGGAGACTCCCTCGGTAAGTCTGATGGATCCTCCATATGTTATTTCGCAAGGTGTCTCAGTGCAATCCGAGCCCACAAGTGATAGCTTTACCTTTCCAAGTCTAGCTCATCTTTCCCTTGATGACACCACGGCTACCATGCCTACCCCAATGATGGGCATGCCAAGAAACATGCAATGGACCTCATTTGTTAGTAAAGCACCACTACATGGTAGCTCAATGCCCGCAACAGTACCTACAAGTGTGTACCAATCGTATACACCCATGGGTCCTCGTACTCATGTAGTTCCTACCCTCCCATTGTTTCAACAACCTATGCTCCACAACCACAATACCCAAGTTCTTATTTCCATGGGACCATATCGGCTAGCATTAGCATGTCACATCCGACGTCTGGTATGCCTAGGGCCACACATATAAACTTTGGACCACCACATGGCACAACATCGTACCCAACGTGGAACCCAAGGACTTCGTATGCGCCAAGCCCAATGCCAATACCTACTCCACATGTAGTCTCTCGAGCACCCTCACCCACGGTGCCTGCTCACTTAGGTGACTTGGAAACATTTGCTCAAGTTATCGGTCGATCTATTGCTGAGAATATGCGTAACACGCCTGATACAGAACCTAGAAGTAAGGCAGTACAAATAGCCAAGCTCACACAAAAATTTAGTGGGGACGGAGATGTGAGAAAGCATATCGAAGTGTTTGAACAAATATGTGATTCTCTAAAAGAACACAATGACCTGCATAAGAGTAATGCCTTAAGCCTAACCTTAAGTGGGAAGGTAAAAATTGTTGGGAAACTATGGGAAGATCTCACCTTGCAACCACAACCATAGTAGTGAAGATGGCCAATGGGTCTATTGTTAAACCTATTCGGATGCTAGAAGATCTCAAGATCAAGGTCTTTGGACATAAAATAAAGATTATCTTCATTGTTATGGATTTCTCCAAACACACTATGGCATCGGAGATGATCTTAGGACGTCCTTTTATGAGGGAAGCAAAAATGGTGCATGACTTGTCGAAAAACCATGTCTACTTACAGTTCCAAGATTCTGTCATTTGAGTGGATCTTGTGACTGGTCGAGCACATCCTCTAGGAAACAGGTTTATAATTGATCATAGATCTGACACCACAGTTCACTGGGCCCCATTGCAGTATTGTTACACGTGTAAAGTGGACACTGATGTTGGGGAAAATTCTCCTTATATGGATGTACTACCTGGGATGACTGAGTCGGACAATGTGGATTGGGTCCACCTAGCAACAACCATAGACACTTAGGGAAACAGGGGGACGACCTGGGTAACACCTGAGGGGGATGAAATGCTCGTACCCTTAAATATGCTAGAAGCAATGTATATAGCTTCTGACAAGACTCATCCTCATATAACAAAGAAAACATACAAGTGGGTCCCTAAATCTTCTTTAACGACCATGGTTGATGCTAAAAAACAGAAGCTTTGTAAGAAACATCCCACTCGTCCCAAGAAATGTAAAGAAACGTGGTGGTGGATTCCTAAACAACTATTGGAAGCTCAAGGCTACTATGAAGGAAATGATCAAATATGGGTGCCAAAACGTAGATTGTGTTCTTACCTGTCACCTGACCCATGTGCGCCCAATCCTGTAGCTCCAAAACGAATTGACGATCGTGGAAAGAAAAAAATCATAGAATGCTACACACCCGCTCCAGAGCTAGTTTGGGTACCAAAGAAAGAACAATTTGTTCCACCTAGCTCAGGAAGGGGGGAGTCCCATGAAGCTTCTAGCTCCTCGTGTAATGCATCCATAGAGGTAAAAGCTTCGCCACAACCTCCACCTACAATAGTGGACCCCCATAAAGCTACAAAGGAATCCACACCTCCCAATGTTCAAGAATCACCTGATGAACCACTTCAAGTTTTATCCTGGGAGAGTACCTTACCACCCTTGCAACTCGACGAGGCACCTAAGGTAATAGAAAACTACTGGCAAAAATCCTCACCTATTACCAACTAGAACAATTGGTTTCAAAGGGTGACAAGCTCATTTCAAATGGTATGATCTACCCAAGGAAGAGGGGAGTGTTTGCTGACAGTCATCATTCACTTACTTCCCTCTCAACCTTCCTCCCCGACCTCTCACTCTTTCAATCTTAGGGAATGTATATATAAATCCTTATACTCACCAAAAAAAAAGGAAGAGCAATTCGCAAACGAGTATGCACAATGAAAGTCAAAGCATTGACCCAGGCCTACACATTCACATTCGGTACACTGAAACAGAAACCTATTTCATAAAACACATTTGATCCTCATCACTCGAGTGATGGAGGGTAGGTAAGATTAGTACGATAGGAGTGTTTCTGTTTTAGAGTTTAGTGACATTAGGAAATTTCAGAGGTCATTTGGAGGGCCATATGAAGAGAGAAAAAAATAGAGCGCGTCCAATGAGCATGAAGGCTACGTTACGTAGGAAAGTACGTGGAAAGACTCAAAAAATAGAAAAATAGCATAAAACTTTCACGAAACTAGGATTGTAGCATAGTAATTTCCTTCCTTTTACCGAGCTTTTAGGTGCTTGCATGTGGTCCCACTTCTGATATTCTCTTATGGTCATTAACGTACTGGAGGGTGACCATTAAGCCCGCACAAGATATTGGAATTCTAAAACACTTTCCCTCCATTAGAATGCTTTCAAAGTGAATCTCCCTCCACTAAAGCTTTTCTCTGAGAGCTATGGCGTCCACGTCTTCTCGCCCAAGAGCCTCCAGGTGTTTATTGTCTCTCACACGAACAACCAACAACTGCACTTTGCCTAGAAGGCCAAGTAGTAGCATATCCTCAATTACAATACCAGCTTCAATAAGTGCAGAGAACCAATGGGTTGGACAAAGGATAAACAAAGGTTCATGGGTCCTCATGCAACCAAGAAGACCCAAGAGGTCTAGTGGTATCAACGTTTACCGCTCAGCATGGAAGGCCAGGGTGTTGGATTTCAAAGTTGAAATCGGCAAAAGATCTGTAAAGGAAGTTCTTGTTCAGCATGTGTTTACCCATCCAGAGGTGATAGCAAACGGTGGAAATGTATCAGATATACATCAACCACGTTGCAATTGTAAGTACTCTTGACATGTGAACTTACTGATACTCTCATTATAACTTTTCTTATATATTTTGCAATGTTTCTCCCGCTTGTTATGAGTAATGTCTCCATTCTTCACAGCTCAATTACATTAGATTTGTCATTTGTACTTATTGATACTCTTAGTTTAAGTCTTCTTATATATATTGCAGATGTTTATCCCTCTTCTTATGAGCAATGGGAGCCTGTGGAGTGCATAATAGGCCTCTTCCATGTTGTTCATGCCCACATTGGTTCTCTACAGTACTCAGAGAGGAGCAGCAAAAGACTGGCTGATGAGGGAATCTTTTTTTATGACCACTTTTACCAACTCAGCTCAGGGAATAAGAATGGCATGTTGGTGAAAGTGCCTCTACCAACTGATTGGAATACTGTGGACTGGCCAGTTCCCGAGGAAACAATGGTGGAGGCAATGCAAAGTAAGCTCTACAAGGATATACAAAGGTCTCTACGTAGCTCTATTCCTACCAAACTGGTTAGAATTGCAAACTTTTGTCCTGTTGCACTCTTCATAGAGCTGTTTCATAGCTACAACATCCGAGTTACAAAAACTATGTTCATGTGAAAGTCATTTCAGCAGTCATCCTGTGACAAACTTCTTGACAAAGGATGGTATGCAAAAGAAGAGATTGGTTTACGGTGCGAGGTCGCGCTTGATACTCTAGTTGTCAAGTACATGATTGCAAGACAATCACTGTTACTCTCATTTTGGTATATGCGATCACAAATGCTAAACGGTCAGTACATTCCTATGGACCAGGTTTCTGCAGGTTTGGAAGATAATCCTACTGTGGATGTGGAAGTGATTGATAAAGAGCATGGCCTACTATTGGTGGTTACAATAAGGGAGCTATGCAGTCTTCAGCATTTGCGAAATGACATCATTGAAGAGTCAATGGACAAGGACCTATCAGATTTTTCCTTTTTCCTAGCTGGCCGCAAGGTGATGCGACGAAGGGAAAAAGATATTTTGTGCAAAGAGTTGGATGGTCGGGTTGAAGTAGTGTCAATGTAACAGATATTCTTGTGAACCCAAGTGTATACAAATGACTTTCAAGACATGAAGTTTATTGATCTCATTTTTCAATTGTGCCCTGTGAAAAAGTGTGCTTGAAATACATTTCTTTACCACGTCAAATCTCTCTCTCTCTCTCTCTCTCTCTCTATATATATATATATATATATATATGTTAGACAAGACAAAGACATGATAGAAGAATCATCTTAATTCATTAGAAAGTACAAACTCATCCGTGAACAATGGACTGAGATACAATTTCTGTAAGTATGGAATCAGAATGTCTTCAAGGTAAAAATCGAAGGAATGCCCCTCGAAAGAAGGTGGTGAGACAGTTGTTCCCGGAGGATTGAGTTCTCCCTTTTCAGGAGTATCATCAATTAGTAGTGTATTAGTTGCATCAAAGGGTACACCGATTTGGCTAAACGGTTTGTACAAAAGAGGTAAGCCTGGTTTTTTAGGGTGGTAGTGGCCCTCAACGGTTACGCATTTTCTTTGATCATACAAAAAGGCAAAATCTGACGTGTGAGCTTGGCATACACTGCAAACTATTGCAACTAGTGGCGACAAGTTTTGCCTTTGCATTGAAGACCATATGGCAACTCTGAAGCGCGGAAGAAGAAACTGAATAAATTCCTTGGTTCCTGGACGAACCACGACTCGACAAGTTCCCATCTGAAACGTTTGCAAATCCTCAAAGGGTCCTCTGTCACCGAGAGGCACCCGCATCAGCAGCAATCCATTGACGTCCAAGATAATCAACCTCTGTAAAAGTTGACAAGTACATATAAGTAGTTAGAAGCTGAACATATTTTGCCATACTTGAATAGACATTACCGGAACAACCGTATCTACAGGTAGCAAGGGTCCATACTGGGTCTCTGTAGTGTTCATGTCGTTGTTGCTCTCCTCCGCTTTATCTTCATAGTCATCATTCACATCTTCATCAGGGGTCTCCCCCATGGCTCTTTCTGCCTCATTCAAGGTTTCTTCCAAGGTCTTTTCGTCTCCCTCGGTTGATCGGCTTGCCTCATACATCCTTGCCTGATCCATATCATTTTGCTCATCCCTAGGCCTGCTTTCCTCATCCATATCCTTTTGCTTATCTATAGGCCTGCTTTCCTCATCTTGGGTTTCAGCCATAGGCTCTTTTGGCTCCTCCACTGGCTGACTTGGCTCTTTCATTGTCTCCTCCGGTTGTACCTTAGCACCTTCCATATGCTCATTTGACCTTTCCTCATCCTCGGCTCTTTCATCTTCTGCTGATATGACCCCCTCGGCCCGTTGTGATTCCACTGTATCGGATGTAGGGGTTTGTCGTGGTGGCACGTCATGTTTTGTAAGATCAATAGTGCGCTCATCCAAGCCGCTATCTTCAAGCTCTCTAGGGCTAGACATAGTAAGCAGGTGTTGTATTAAACTTACCCGGTATCTTTGCAAATAATCATATGTGTAGTTTTTTAAAGCACTCTGCAAAATTGAAAGACCACATGGTGAGAATTCTTTTATAGACTAAACCAAAACTAACTGAATGCATTGCCAAATGGGTACCTTAGTCATGAAAGGTTTTAATGCAAAGTAGCTTTGCAGGACATATTCTGCATGGAGAAGACATCTCCAGCCGCAAGAATTCCCATCGGTTTGATTTGGGACAGGTACTTCTTTGATTGGGGCCTTGTATAGTTCATACCTTCCACATAGCTTGCCATAGGCAAGCAACAACCTCTTTATACAACTGCACAAAGCAATGTCAAGATGTTAGCATGAGGCTTCAAATTTACATGGATATCTATAAGAAACACTTTCTGATACAAAACACTTACATCCTAATTTCAGGGTGGGTTCCTTTTATTGAATTGAACACCCACACTGCTGGTTGGTCAACATCAAGGCATATGAGACTCCAGTGATGGTTGTTCTCATATGGAAAGATGAGCACAGTAACTTCCAGCATAGCACAGTGGAGAAACCAACTCTCAAAGGTCCCAGATGGACTGTTCTTTTGTCTAATAATTACTGACATTTGTGGATCAAGGAGAAACACCTCTGTGTGAGTGTGCAGTGAGAGTTGACTTTTGATCAGGCTGCAGAGACTCTACCTGAGTTAGCAAACCTATTATCTGAGTTTTCAAAGCTAGCAAGATAGTAACACTTACTTAAGACAAGCATAGATAATTGTGTCTGAAATCTGAGCATCTGGATTCTGCAATAAATTAATGTCCACTTTTTCCAGAGCTAGCTTTCTGGCTCCATCTACAAATGGTATCTCTGCAAGCAAACCATTCTTCATTGAAAGTAGAGTTTCTTGATTGCTTGCCTCTATAGACAGGGTCACATTGCACTCTGTTTGCCTCTGGGACTCCACTGCTACTTTTGCTTTCTCCTTAAGCTTTGCTTCCCTCATGTCCTCTGTTTGGCGAGCAATAGTCTCTGCCCTTGCCCTTGTATTCACATCATGTGTGACATCTACAACTGTGAGTTGTGGCACTAGCTCCGGGGGGTATAACAAAATTTCCCTCATTTTCTTATCCTTGCAGACATTGGGGACCAGTAGTTTGTCATACCTCCACCTTATTCTTTTCAGTGTCTCACTATCTTTGTCCATTATAGTAACCCTGTGGGCATGGGCTGCAACAATGGTCATGTCACTGAAGTACTCCAGTAGGAAGTCCTCTGCTGCTTCCTGTAGAGCCATTAATGCCACCACCTTCCACCTTTTGGTGCCCCAGGTAGCTTCATCACATATGGACCTCACCATCCTCTGGAAGGGCAGCTTTGGTATGCATAAATCTACACATTTCTGTGCCTTTCTGATTTCTCTGAAAAGTCCCATGCAGGTTTGTAGCTTCTTCATCCTTGGCCCTTTCAGAATTTTATTTGGTTTTCCAAGTCTTTTCTTTGGGGTTGCAGATCTGCTACTTGGTTTAGATGCTAATCCTGGTCCCTTGCCTGCCTTCCTTGCAGTCGCTTTTGTTCTAGCCATCTCACTGTACACCAAAAGAAGAGTCTCAATCCCCTTCTCTCTTTCTATGACTCTCTCTCTCTCTCTCTCTCTCTCTCTCTCGCATATTTCAATAGAGAGAGAGAGAGAGAGAGAGAGAGAGAGAGAGAGAGAGAGAGAGAGAGAGAGAGAGAGAGAGAGAGAGAGAGAGAGAGTGCGCATTACTAAAGGCGCACGCGGAGCACGTTTTTACCTCAACAAACACCTCCGCGCGCCGTTAGTATAGGGTAAAATAATACACACATACTCTCTCTCTCTCTCTCTCTCTCTCTCTCTCTCTCTCTCTCTCTCTCTCTGGTCAATGCACAGTACTAACGGCGCGCATAGAGACATGCACTACGGGTATGCCTCTCTACGCGCGTCTTTGGTATAGAGAGAGAGAGAGAGAGAGAGAGAGAGAGAGAGAGAGAGAGAGAGAGAGAGAGAGAGAGAGAGAGAGAGAGTATGTGTGTGTGTGTGTGTGTCTGTTTGTGTGTGTGTGTGTGTGTGTGTGTGTTTGTATTTTAAAGATGTGTGTCTGTGTGTTTGTGAGTGTGTGTGTGTGTGTGGGTGTGTGTGTTTGTATTTTAAAGATGTGTGTGTGTGTGTGTGTTTGTGAGTGTGTGTGTGTGGGTGTGTATGTGTGTGTCTGTATGTGTGTGTGTGTGTGTGTGTGTGTGACTGTTTGTGTGGGTTGTTTGCTAAGACTGTGCTTGGTAATGTGACAGAAACAGAGATAGAGAGATAGAGGCAAAGGCAGAGGGAGAGGCAGACCTTCGTTATGTCGATGGGTCGACTTGCTGTCGGAGACGCAGACGACGGCTCTTGCACTCTCTCTCTCTCTCTCTTTCACTCACTCTCTTTCACGAGGTGTGGTTTTTCTCTCTCTTGATCTCTTTATATGACGTACAAAAGTATACGGTCTCAATAATGACCACACGTGTGACAGCATGCAAATATACTTTAATTTATAGTGACACGTGGGGCGCCGCCGTGTGTATCCGTTATAAGTGTGATTTTGAGAGAGAGAAAGTGATAGATAGATAGATAGATAGATAGTTCTATTATCGTCCTGGGAGGTCAAATATGACCTATGGGACCAAATGAACATGTCACGTGGTGTGAGTGGAGTTCATAAGTGACTCTCGATGCTCAAAAATGGCTGAAATGAGCGTCGCAATAGAGAGTCCACATCGTGGTTGGGAGAGGAAGGTATGTAGGGAGAGCTCATGGCTGAATATATGGGGAAAAGAGGACCTAATGTGGTCAAAAGCTGAGCACTCAAGTAGTGTGTGGTACTCACTCTCTCGCACTTGACGAGGGCATAAGGTGCAAAGTCGATGACACTCCTCGCCAGTGCCCCAACGTCCTGTCTCGCAGCGTAGAGAATGGGAGCTAAGACGAATGGAGGCAATGGTGCGGATCGCACTCAACGGGATGGGCTCAAGGATGTAGGAAGGGGTTCGGTTATCTCGTTGCGAGAAGAAGAGAGATTTGTAGTTTGGGGCAACGTGTGTGGTGTAATGGCTGAAGCGAGAACCTCCAGATTTCTCCCAAGCCATGATACATTGGCGTTGTAAGAAGGCCTCATTAACTTGGGAGTCGATCGACGCATCCTTGACCAAGTGACATGCATCCCATCTTCCAAACCATTTCTTGATATCAAGCATCCACCCCGAACTTAGTATTTTGCTCTTGCATGTCTTTTGAACCTTTTGACTTGCTTCATATGCGATTCTAGGAAGTCGATGCAAAGGGCTACATTGTGTCTTACGCATGTACTCCACAACCCTTTCCATGCCCAAGACCTCAATGGGAAGCGATCCGGACTCAAGAAGTAAGAGCATGTAGGGTGTTTGTGTCTTGACTTGGAGAAAGTTGGTGAGAAAACGCTTTTGGACATTCTCAAACTCTTTCTAAGTAGACTTCCCGATGCTTCCACCCCACACCTCCACTCCATAAAGAAGCACCGGTGTCACCAATGTGTCAAAGAGGTACTTTTTGAGAGCCCAACACTTGATCTCTCCTGCATTGCACATGTTCTCAAATGCATAATAAGCCCTCTTTCCGGCTTCCAAGCGACGCATTGCACAATCCTTCCATTTATGATTGGATGGAACCTCAAGGCCAAGGTACTTGAAGTGATCTACCACTTTAAGTTTCTCATTGTTGTATACAATGCATGGATTTTCGTCATTGAGGGTCTTTACAAGCATAACCTTGGTTTTGGATCCATTCACGATCAGCCCGCTATGTAGGCAAAAGCGTTCCAAGACACTCATAAGCTTTTGTGCATCTTCTAAGGTATGTGCCAAGAGCACTACATCATCGGCATAAAGCAAAAGCATGATCACCGCATTTCCAATCTTAACCTCTTCTATGCCTTCTTGCTGCATAAAATCAAGAACCATGTATTCCAATTCATCAATGAGTAGCCCAAAGAGGGTTGGGGAAAGTGGGCATCCTTGTTTGACACCAATAGTGCTTGCAAAAAATTCTGAAATTCCATCTCCCATACGTAATCGACATATCACTTTTTGGTAGATGCGAAAGACTGCATGCATAAATTCTCTCGGCACTTGAAGGCTTTGCATACGTCTCCAAAGATTTCCTCGCGGTACCATGTCAAAAGCTTTCTTGAAATCCACAAAGCAACAATACAACTTTTTTCCTTTCAATCGAGACGCTTCCATAAGAACTCGAAGAGTGACAAGGTGATCAATAGTGCTATGATGCTTTCGAAAACCTGCTTGGCCAAACGCACGTTTGCCATTCTTTTTAGCCCATTCACTTATCTTCATCTCCATGATACATCCAAATAACTTTGCCATCAAAGAACCAACCATTATAGTGCGATAGTTGTTCACATTGTTTACATCTCCTCCTTTGTGCAAAGGTTTGATCCAATTTGCACTCCAATCATGAGGCATGCCATACTGAAGTGCAAGGTTAAACATATCGCATATCCAATATCGTGTTTTCTTACTTGTCCATTTAATCATTTCAGCCTTGACACCTTGAAGGTCACCTGCCTTGCGAGTAGCAAGTTTCTCAAGCGCGCGGCATACATCTTCAATGGTAAAGAAGGGAGACATAAATGGAAGGGAGCTACAACCCTCCATCTTATCAACATTGGGTTGCTCATAGAGGTTCTTACAATGCATATACATATCCTCAAGAGTCAAGTCACCAAAGCTCTCAACGCGCTTGCCTTTTAGATTTTGCCAAAACTTGCCACATGCATGTGCTTTCTCTTGTGCTAAAAGAAGTTGTTTTTCGACATCCCACCTTCTCCTCTTCTTTTGAACAAGTGCTTTGTATGTGTGTGAACATTCCAAGTAAACTTCCTTGTCTTTGATTGCATCCAATCTTAGCAAGTGTTTTCGGGCTTGACTACATTCCATGTCAAACCATTTCTTCTTGGTGCTACCCTTCTTAGACCTTTTGCAAGACATGTGTTTCGCCGAAAAGCATTCCTTCGCACAAGAGAAAATTACTTCTTTGAAAACTTTCCACTTGCATTCTAATGTTGGGCTCCCTTGATGCTCTATTATGCTTAACATTTGGTCCACCATATCAGCATATATAAGTGCTCGTTTGAAGTCTAGACGTAGGTACAAATGATTCACATCATGATTGGAGGCTACATGCTCGGGCCGTTTACCACACTTGAGGTCAATACATAACATCCTATGATCCGATTCCGGATTCCATTCACCAAGTGTAAAGCTTTGTATGCATTCTAGAGTGGCTTCTGAGAACAACATATAGTCAATCACGCTAGCACCATTGTGCTTTCTACATGTAAAGTCATTGGTGCCTTGCCATAGAGATACACCATTTGCAATGAGCATTCCGGTACTATTGCACATATGTAGAAGTGACTTTCCATAGTGATCCACTTCTTTTGCATCATTAGAACTTCGATTATACATGTATGAGTCATCCACTCTTCTTGATACATGCGGCATGTCGACTTGTTGTGTGTCGTGTTGTAACATATTTGTGCGAGCATTCATGTCTCCAAAAACAATGACTTCACCTTGATCCTTGTAATAAGCAATGTCTTCCTCTAGTTCAACAAAGGGCTGATCTCTATCCATATTCAAGCGAGCATAAAAGTTGGAGTCATAGTGAGGAATGTAGCAGCCGGCCACAAACATGACTTGACCATTTGGTGGGCTGATTTTCAGCCATAAGTAGCGTTTATACTTATCTTCTTTGACAATGGAAACATCTTTCAAACCCTTTTTGGTCATACATGCTATGCCTCCTTGGCCTCTTCGTTGCTTTGCATTTTTGGCCCACATCAAAGAATGTACATCGTATTTGTCAAATCCAAGAATTCGTTGCGCATCATGCTCCCATGTTTCGACAAGAAGTATCACATCGGAGTCATTGGTAAGCTCATCAATGCCAATTCCCGCATTCCATGGATACCCGTTACAATTCCAAAAGCTTATTCGCAAGCGTGAGTTGGTCTCATAGATCATGTGTCCCTATTTGTTGGGTGGACTTGCATCCTCCTCAAGTGCCTTTTCTTCTTGAGATGATATCTTAACCTTCTTGCTTCTTTCCTCGTATGCTTTGCGACGTACATTTTGTTGCATAAGAGTGCGATCCTCATATACATTACAACCCGTTCCTTTGAGGTAGATCCAACCATGTCAAGGATGATCTTTCTCTTTACCTCATCAGCCATGGTACATACAATAGGTCTTTCTCCCGAGCGAGGGACTCCTTGTTTTCCAACTCGATGTGCACCATAAGCAATGATTCCTGACATGCCAAAGTGTGTAGCAAAAAACTCTTCAATAGCAACCGCAAGAGATTGGGGTGTTTCCATGCTTTCCTCCTTGATTCCACGAATGACGATGTTCTTTGAGCGTTTTTGTCGTTCTTGCAATTCTTGAGTGTCCACATTCTCTACATTCTTTGCTTGGACAACGGCTTGCGTGATAAGAGATGTAGAAACCACATTATCCTTACATATATCAGCCCATGATTTGGATGCATTTCTCATCTCACATACATCATGTCGTATTGTATCTATCGTTTCCTCTTTCAATACATGATCACTCTCAACTTTGCTCAAGCGCTCTTTCACTACATTCATGTCCACAAGAGAGCGTTTACATTCTTGAACTTCATTCTCAAGATGCATCAAACGCGTTGTTTGCATTTCAAGAACCTTCTTGAGGTGCTCATTCTCCACAACGAGAACTCTTAAAGTACCATTCTCCATTGCAAGTGCGCGCAACTCTTCACCTTGCTTGTTGACGGTTTCTTGTAACGAGATCAAGTAAGCCATGATCATTGCTTCCGTTGTTGTAGACGATGTGGTTGGATTAGCATCCAAATTCCTTGGAGATTTTGCATCATTCTCCATGGCAAGTGTGGCTTTTCCACCCTTGCGAGTTTTGTCTGACATTGCCTTCAAGTCGGCAACAAAAACGCAAAGTTTTGACAGTTTTTTCAGTTCTGAGATGCTGTTACAGCAAAGCCTTCCATTACACAGAAAAATTCTATCTTTACATCAATGCGTAGAGGGCTTCGTGCTCTTCGATTGAGGCTATAGATCACCTAAATCGGAGTTCGGATGAGCAAGTTATGGTCAAAAGAGTGAACTGCTGTCTACTAGGTCAAAAAACGGCTGTGTGTGTGTGTGTGTGTGAGAGAGAGAGAGAACAATAGAGAGAGAGAGAGAGAGAGAGAGAGAGAGAGAGAGAGAGAGAGAGAGAAAGAGAGAACAGATTGTGAGAGAGATAGAGAGAGGGAGAGACATAGATTGAGAGAGAGATAGAGAGAGGGACTCCTTACTCTCAGAGAGAGAGAGAGAGAGAGAGAGAGGGAGGGAGAGAGACAGAGTCAGTTTGACACACAAAAAAGCAATGGAGGAGACACCTCCCTTGGAGTTCCTGCAAACCCCACCAACAAAAGGTGATCTCTCACTCTTTCTCTCTGTATTTCCAACAGTTGGTACAAATTGTGTGTGTGTGTGTGTGTCTGTGTGTGTCTAAACAAAGAAAAACCCAGACTGTTGTTCAACACACACACCTCAATACCCATACTTCCATAGACAGAGACACAGACACACATACACACAGACACACACACAGATATATATACATTGTCTCTTTCCCTACCCTCTCTGTACACGTTACTAACGGCGCGCATAGCCAACCAAATATTGGCTCCAGCTCTCTCCGCGCGCCTATAGTATGGTTATGACTCTCCCTCAGTTGTACTTAAGGCGTGCGGAGAGAGTTGCAAAACGCACTTTTCCTTCCTTGCGCGCCTTTAGTCAAATAGAAAAATACAAAGAGAGAGAGAGAGAGAGAGAGAGAGAGAGAGAGAGAGAGAGAGAGAGAGAGAGAGAGATCATGATGGTTTGGTTTTGGCAGAGTTGTCATGTTTCCTGATGGTTTTGACTTGTCATGTTTCCTGATGAATAGGATTAAGGTCTAGTAGGCAGAAGAGGCTGAAACCTGATCCAGAGCTTGTGCCAGGATTTCAACCCTTGCAGGCTCAGTTGCTTAATGTATCTGCCAAAAGAACTGTTGACTTTTGTCAGGACATATCTGAAGAAAAGTCAATTGGTGAAGATCAATCAGAGAGGTCACCAGGGCAAGAGGATCCCTCCCTACAAGGCTGTGGTGCCCTCTACAGTACTTCTGAAGAGAAATACAAGAAAGAGGAATATAGACTTCTCAGATGATATAGATGTGCTAGAAGGAAGTCCCTGTGCAACTAAATGTAAAGACAAAGAGGATGTGTCTTCTCTGGAAGACCCAGCTGCAAGTGATGAGAGGCTGTTTGATTTTGCAGCATCTTGTGGTGCTAGGGACAAGTTTGATCTAGTTCATTCTATGTTTAATCCAAAGTTTGACATTGAAGACCTGTTAGCTCAGCACAGTAATTTCTTGCAGTCCTACAGAGATAAGTTTGAAGTGATGGTGCAGGTAGGAAGGGTTGTTCTGCCTACTATGACTCTTGTGCATTTAAATGACTGTGGTGGAAAGGGACAGGGAGTGAAGAAGTATAGGGAATTACCACCCTCTTGCCGACATTCAGCCTGCCCTTTGCATAAAAAAGAATGCAAACTCATTCAGGAAGCCTTTGGCTTTATGATTTACCTGAACAGCCTATTTGGATTCCTCATGCAGATTCCTGATGAGGTTCTAGAGGAGCAGGATGCAGCACCAGATGAGGAATGCGAGGAGACAACTCATATGCAAGAAGTCGAGGAGGTTGAAGACACAGTTGACCTTGAGGTTGAGGCAATTGAAGTACAAAGAAGTAAGATGCTCTCTGTGAAAACCACAGAAATCAAACTTCCATTGGATGTCAGTAACTTCACTGAGAAGCATGCTCAGATGATGTTGCCTGCTGTGCCTGACTTCAGGATTGGAGACAGGACCTATATCTTCTTACATGATGTGCAAAGTGTGTTTTATTTAAGGGAGGATTTCTCCCTGGCTATTATTTCCAGAGTCCAAGAGGAGAGGAGTGGATTTGTTTCAGAGGATAGTAGTGATGATGAGGCAATGGAAACATCCAGCAATCCAATGGAGTGCCTTCGAAGATGATTTGAGAAAGCTGAAAAATACAAGGAGACACTACCTGATGAAGCCACCTTCAAGGCAATAAGACAAAGCCTAAGACCATCGAAAAGTAACAAAGAAGTGGAGGATTGGTTTAACCATTCAGGTCAGGGGTGAACTACATCTGTAGACCTGTGGCAAGAAAACCTCTTTCTGCAGGATGAGAGCTTCATGGTAACTCTCTCTCTCTCTCTCTCTCTCTCTCTCTCTCTCTCTCTCTCTCTTTGTGTCATTTCTGACATTGTATGTGCAGTCTTGGATTGCTGACAAGGATGACTTCCTTCGGCGCCGGACAAGAGAGTATCGAGGAAGGGATGCGGCCCTAGCACAGTACCTTTCAAAGCTCTGCGAGTAGCCGACAGTAGTTTTTCACAATTCCATGTCACAAGAGGGTTCAATAGCAACTTACACATTCAAGACACTATCACGCTTCTTGGGTGGACCGGTGCTGCCCAAAAGTGCAGATAAAGTCATTCTTGTGGACAAAGTGTTTGCTAGAGATTGTTTTGGTTACTGCCCAGGCTATAGAGGTGGTCGGGCAGCGTATTACTACACCTACACAGCAATGGCACTAGCTCTTGGTAGACAAAACCCAGATGAACTTTTAGAGTATGGCAAACATCTCATGATTCGTTACAAGAGTGACGTGCCAAAAAACAAAATTGAACCTGCAAAATCTTGATACACTTCAAGTAGCAATTGTATAAGATCATGTATTACATAAATTTTGTACAATGTCATCCACTCAGAGTATCTTTCTCCACTTGTGATTCACATACACCATTGTCTCTCTCCACCTTCGTTGACTTTCACGAGCTCCGGAGTTGTTGTATGCCATTGATCTTTTAGCTTTTTGTTGTTGTAAATGTCTGATGGCTTGTGCTGTTGCTGAATTTTCCAAGACTTCTTTTGCCTGCATTCGATGAATGATTCTACGATAGAACCATTCAAATAGTTCTCTCAAACTGTTAGCCTTGATTCGAGAGCCACCATGTCGTGTGTGCCTGAAATAAGCATTTCTCGCCATGTAATGAGACTTTTCCATCCCTTGGGTATTCCATATTGCCGGGTTCCCATACTTCTGTATAAAATATGGCAAATGATTGAAGATGATGTGCTGGATATGAAAACAGATTAGTTAGAATGTTTTACAGTCACATATTTGCACATAAGAGAGAAAAAAATACATTATAATACCATGTAGTGAGTAATCTGGGTGTCTGTCCATGCTGTCTTGAATGATTTTTTCAGAAGGTTGAGATTTTCCTTGAACTTGTTCATATCACCTTGTGACCAGTCATCTTTGTTGCACATCAAAAATAGGATGTCTATTGATCGCCAAACCTCAGCCTTCGCGTTACGAGTAGTTGGTTCGTGGTCTTTGACTGCAATATGTAGCTTTTTCCAGCTCTGATACTCTACCTTGCTAACATAAGATGTGTTATATATTTTTCCATGTTTTGTTAGCTTTGGATCTCTTGTACCTTGGGGCATAGATAAAAACCTCCGTGCCTTCACCCCACCGATGGATGGTTTGCATGGGACATCCTTCTCAGCAGTTGATCTCTTTTCATCCCGCTGGATTTTCACATTGCCACCATGAAGCCCCATATCCGATAGTACCATTTCTAAGCACTGCAGGGCTACTTGTCGTTCTGCGGAGTTCTTAATCTTCCAAGCAAACCCGATGTATAAGTAGACCAATTTCTCCACAATTCTACAAAGGGCATGCATTGTACAAATGTGGACATTCACAAGTGGTATTTTCAAAACCGGTCGAAAAGCAGGATCCTCAATGTGACGTGTTGGAGCTTTTCTCCACCACTTTGGGTCCATGACCTTTGCAGGCTCCATGCAGAACAAACACGGTGACTTTGCCATTGCACCCATTCCACAATTATACATGCACTTTAATGTTTTAAGGTCACCTGCAAGATGCCACTGAACTTGAAAGTCTCCCCTTCCATCTAGACGTAGTACCTCTCCCTGGTTAGTCTGTCGATCAATCACCTCCGGAATATTAGTTCGATGGAACACCCAATATAGAATCTCATGATCTTCTTTCTTTACCTGCAACACAAAATAAATGAAACTTAAGTAGATCTGAACATTTGAGCTTACCTGAGAATATCGCTTACCTCAAACGCACCAAGCCACCATATGTTAGATTCTGATTGAACACTAAAATATAAAGGATCATCACTGGGACACTTTGAGAGGGCTCTATTCATTAAAGTAATAGTAACACGCTCTAGCTTTTTCTCTTTAACAAGCTCACACTCATCCAGTTTTAACACAAAATGTAATAGCCCACGTGACTCTTCAAATGTGATGTTGTAAAACTCCACCATTCTCTTCTGTAGTATCCGCAGGTCCATAAAAATATTGTTGAACTCATCATATGCCATGTTCGCTCCATGGCCACTGTAAGTTGCTTTAATATGAAAGGGTTGTCCAAGAATCGTGGTAGCAAGTAATGATGAAATCGTCGACAAGCAAATATTACACTAGCCATCACTAGCTCTACTTCCGAGAACTTTCTCTCCGCTACCAACTTCACTCGGCTTGCACAATACACTGGCCTCATATAATGGCTGCCCTTCCCCTTTTGCAATAGCATGGCTCCAATGGCATCATCCCCTACTGAGGGATTTACATTAAAAACTTTCTCCCAATCAGGAGCCTACATGGCTGACAACCCCCCTAACACCTCTTTCACCTCTTGAAACACTTCTTCACACTTGTCATCCCATTGCAATGGATCATGCTTTGCCACTTGTTGTAATGGATAAAGAATCTGAGAAGACAATGGAATAAACCTTGCCATGTACTTCACTTTGTGTATAAAGGTTGCCAATTGCTTCGTACTCGTAGGTGATGGAAGAAGAATAATAGACTTAACCTTGTCTGGATCAGCCTCAATGCCATTTTCTGACACCATGTGGCCCAATAACTTCACCCTTGGCTGTGCTAGATGACATTTCTTTGGATTTAGTTGTCCTCCACATTCATCATATCGAGCCAATACCATTTGCATCTTCTCATGGTGTTCAGCCCTACTGCTGTAGACACAGAAGTCATCCATGAAAGCTTTAACACAACTACCAATGAATGGTTCCAATACCCAATTTGCTCTCTCTTGATAGAAAGATGGTCCATTTGACAACCCAAATGGCAATACTGTGTAGCAATAACAGCCCCATGGCGTAATAAAAGTGGTCTTTGTGCGGTCTTTAAGAGCAATCTTCAATTGAAAATAGCCTGAAAAACCATCACACACACTGTATCTCTCATAACCTGCCACTGAATCCAAGATCTGATCGATGAATGGAAGAGGATATGGGTTCTTCTTAGTGGCTGCGTTTAAGGGTTTAAAATCTACACAAATTCTCTACTTCCCATCCTTCTTTGGACTGACTACAACTGGACTCACCCATTCTGTGGTCTCCACAGGGACTATGAACCCTGCCTTCAATAACTTGTCCACCTCTTCTCGAAAGGCTTCCATTTGCTCTTGACCCATCCTTCTTAGCCTTTGCTGCACTGGCTTAGCACCTTCTTTCAGCTCTATATGCATCTCTTCGCCCTTGAACCCTCTGATTTGTTCATATGAAGTAATGAACAAATCAGGAAAACTAGCCAGCATGTGCAAATATATATCCTTCTCCATAGCTGAGAGGTCTCCACTGATCATTTGTGTCATCACTTCCTGCTTCATTGACAACTCAACCTTGGTTTGCATCAGCCCTTCAATCACTTCATAAGGCCCTTCACTTTCATCTTCAACCTCATTCGCAAATGCAACTAAACCAAACTCCTGGATTTCTTTGTCCATCAAAAGAAATGCAACATCAACATCCTCATCACTGCTGGTAGTGCTATCACTGTCCTCATCTGTCACCGTGGAAGAGTCTTCATCACTAGACTCATCCTCATCTTCATAAAGCTCCTCTAATCGTTTCCTTGTGTCCATATTATAAAGCTTCTTGGTACCTGTCTTTCCATAGAGGCTAATCGTACCATGTCGCCAATCTTGAACAGCTCCCACTGCACGTAACCATGGTCTGCCCAGTATAATAGGATATGCTCCCAACCCTGCTGGCATCACATGAAAATCAACCATTGCCTTTGCATCATATGCCTCCACTTCTAAGCTCTTTACAACACCCAAACATTTTACTTTTTGATGGTTTGTCAATCTAATCCAGAAACCTGACACCCCAGCCACTGTGAGACCTATCTTCTCAACGCATGAGTGTGTTATGACGCATATTTGGGCTCTGCCATCCACATAACCTTGTACCAAATTTTTCCTTTTATGCCACACATCTACTATTGGACAAATGTCTGGTAGCTCATCCATTGCCAACACCTTTACTGAACCTCTCTCTGGCTCTTTCTCCATTGGGTTAACCATCCTCTTCCACTGTCGCTTTAGCTTAAGCACCATCTCTATAAGCTGCCCAAAAGTAACATCTGCCTTCCTGCTCGTCAGATCCTCCTTCAAGTCATAGCTTAATTGCCCATCCCCTAGTGGAAAATTTGAAACATGAAACTTTCGACGAGCTCTCCTTTTCCTCTTGGCCTTGACATCCTCGCCTTCATGGCTCTTTCCTTTCTTCTTACTAGGACCTGGGGCACTTCTTCCTTCTTTATCCTCTGTGGTCCTCTTCCCAATAGGCATCACTGATGTATCCTCTAGGTTTGATGCCTTCTCCAAGGTGACTGCACTTAGCACTTTTTTCTTTCCCTTTTCCTCTTGGGTTAATCCACTGGTTCCTTCATCTCCCTTAATTTCGATGCCATAATCATTTGACCTAGTTAACATCCTGTCTTGGCAATGGATACATGTCTCCCCCCATCCTTGGTGGCTTATCACATTGCGGGATGATGTGACTCAACTCTCCACAGTTGTAACATGTGGGCGTCTGCCTCCAAAACCTACCATTGCTTTGTCCAACACCATTCCTAGGTCTTTCTTCACCTCTTGGCTAATTTGCATACCTCCCTCGACCTCGATTATTTCCCACTTGACCTAGCATGTTTAGGCTGAGATTATTCATTAAATCTACCACTTGCCTCATGTCTTGCCTTAGTCCATCATCTTGCACTGCTGTAGTGACCACTGCTGGCATAACTTGAGGAGTAACAACAACCACTGGTTCACGATGAACCCGACCTTGCGAAGAATCCATAGGCTGAAATTCAGCCCTCATGGGCAAAGACTCCACCCCTAACTGGCTCATTTTCCTCAACTTCCACTCTTTGTTCCTTGCTACCTCTAGTGCATCTTCATATGTCCTGGGCTTCTTCAGCTCCACTCTCCAACGTATATTCTCCCAAAGACCAGCCAAGAACCTATCCTTCTTCATCATGTCAGGCGGGGGTACCTGTGGTGCTAAGGCCTTGCACATCCGCTCCCATGCCAATGAAAACTTACGTATGTACGCACTAAAGCCTGTACTTCTTGCCACACTTTGTCAGGATCTTCTGTCTTCACAAACTCCACTTCTAACCCATGCCTTAGATTGTCCCAACTCAATCTTACAGGTGGATCCGCTGCACGCAACTCCTCTTCAAATGTTTTGGACCAAACTCGTGCATCACTCTTCAAACAAATTTGAAGAAGACGTAACATCTGTGCTGGGTCATGGATCTCGTTGCTAATGCATGCAACCTCTATCTTTTCCAAAAATTCTTCCACATCTTCATCACTTCTTCCATGAAACTCCGGATAAGAGAAATCCATGGCTACCCAAGCTACGATGCTTTGAGAACCCCTTCGAACACACGTGCAAGAACCCAAAACTTCTCACTACCCAATCCCCAGAAACTTCAATGGAGCTCAACTTTAGATAAGGACAAACACATGCACATCAAATGAGTTTTCATAGTTAATCATCGGAATGACAACAGGCAAAGGACATTCCAGGATCTCTCGTAATCTTCTTGGCCCGAACATAAAGACTATGCGCTGCTGGAAAAAAATCTTCCTGGACACATGAACATTTATCTGGATTCTTTGAGTTAAATGAAAAGGAGTGAATTGAGGGCCATTTTGATCATCCATTAAAGCCAACCATGAAGCTCCCAAGAAGGCACACCTGACTTAACCTATGATTTTGCCAAAATTTCAGCAGCATAACAACATAAATGGCTCAAAAGACAAAGAAACCAGCCATCATAACTTGGAAAAATTTTGACAGAGTTTCCCCAGAAGTAGAGCAGTAGGAATGCAAAATATAGACTGTATATATATGCATAAACTGTCAACAATAGAACCCGAGCATCAAATAGGACTCACTAGTACATAGCCTATGCCGAGGTCACGAAAAGGGTGCTCCAGCTACCTGTATCACCGAAAGGATCTCCACATTTGAGAATCCCCTAGCTCAATAAAAACCTCACGCTATCGACCCTCACACGAAGGCTAATGCAAATTGCGTATAGTCAAGTCTCAGAAATGACTATCTTCCAGACCAAGTCTCAGAAATGGCTGGGAGTGCCAAATACAACCAAGTATGGCTCCACAAATGCGTACAATGGCAGTCTCCACAAGTAACGTACAATCCAGCAGACAATGCGCTCAAATAGGCGCCAAGTGATACATGCCCACAACAACTACAAGTGACATCACTGCTAGTATATCACTGTACTCCAGCTACCTGTACCTGTGTGAATCACCTGTACCGGTACCTGTCCCTGTAACCTGTAGCACCGAATCTCGAAGCTTGAAGCTCGAAGCAGAAGGTACTCGAAGAAGATCCTCCATGGGGGCACCAAAAGAATGTGAGCGGGATGGAAACACACACAACGCCTCTATAATGACCCGGCACACACTCTTGGGATGATACACACACACGTTATGGGGCACCACTCGGCTTACACAACCAGCCTGGCCGAGACAGGAAACACACAGACGGAGTGAGAAAAGAGAGATTTCCCACTTGTCCACTCAACACTCACACATACACACTCACACACACACACTCTCAATTCAGCTCAAAGGAGGCAAATTGCTGTTATTTAGACTCAATGAAGCTCAGCCCAACACCAATGGGGCAAATAGTTTACACAGTATTAAGAAAATACACCAGATACAACCACAAAGTTAAGCAGAGGCTTCACTCACCGGAGAAGATTACACAGAAAAACAAAAAAAAATCTGTGAAGAATTTGGCAAAATGGACAGCGCCATTGCGTCCGGAACGCCCAAAACCCCACCCTACAATGTCACAGTGCTCAAATCCGACCTTCGATGAGCAATTTAGGGTCAAAAAATGCTCCAAAAATAGCAAAAACACACTTGCGACTGTTCCTCCTCTCTTCTCCACATTTTTTCTGGTCTTCTCTTTGTTCTTTCAGTTCCCACACTTAGCTTTATTAGTTGGGCACCTGTGGCCTTTTAGATGACCTCAAACGGACCCCGAACAGGCCAAAAACTGACCTCGCAGTGCATAGTTGTCACCTTTTTGCATCATCCGCACACCTAGCACTCAGTTTTTCCCAATAATGCATCCCACAACCACGTGAAGTGGCCCCAAAAAGTGGTCCTCATGATGACCTTTCTGCATAAGTATCACAAGAAAACACCCACGTCGTGTCCATACTTCTCCACGTGCAAGTATTGACCCCGTTCGACCTCCTGACGCCACTCGATGCCATCTGACGCACCTACTTACCTCATGTCGTTGGCCCGCGGATATCTTCCTCGAGAAGTTTTACACGCTACCAAATCCTACTTATTGTAGGAAAAACACACTGGTACTGATAATAGTGAAAATCGCTGCACTATGTACACCCTGTCCTACCTGTACACACGTGGGCCCCACGTAACCACCTGGCTATGGAAATTGGGTAATCCTTTATTCGATGCACCATGCATGTGTCTGTACACATGCGCAATCCCTTGCTCAAAAAAACTCCTGACAACGTGAAAGATTGTACGAACAGTCCTGAATTTTGCGCTAACCGGCTGTATGGATTTTCAAAAATTGCACCAATAGCTTTTGGGTGCAAACTTTTAGACTAGATGCTTTTGAGTTTGCAACTTTTCATGTAATTGCTTTTCATGGCCTAGGGCCTTCAAATATGAGCGAAGGGCTCATTCTCTGCCACGCTCAGTACGAAGGTGCACAGGATGGAGTACCGGCAATATACTGAGTTCAAGAAATATAAAGGAATACCGAAAGGGACGCCAAGGTTTGGGACCGGTGCTCTCTTGTGGAGGAATTCCGCCAATCCCCGTCTCGTGTCGTGCATCTCTTTTTGTTCAGCTATTATTTGAAGTGCTTAAAGTTGTTTAGTCTGTTCTTTTTCGTTGGCACGTGGTGCCAATCTCCCGTGACATTGTCCTCTAGGTATTTAGTTTACTTATTTGAAATGATTCTAGGTGGTGCACCCAAGTCCCAATTGTATAATCATCAATTCATTGCCAAGTTGGTTTGTTCAGCAATCTCTCTCTCTCTCTTCTCTCTCTCTCTCTCTCTCTTCTCTCTCTCTCTCTCTCTCTCTCTCTCTCTCTCTCTCTCTCTCTCTCTCTCTCTCTCTCTCCTTTTGCATCATCAACTTTTAACACTCCACTATTCCTTCATCATAGCGACAACTTGAGCGTTTTTGGTCTACCATAGGACGATGCTCAATTTTAAACTTATATTGGAATCATTGATCCTCACAAGGCAATGATCATTGCTGGTCTGACGGTAATCTATGTTGCAATGCTTGCTTCGAAGAGTGTTGGAGTTCAGCATTGAGTGTTTTGTATCAACTACAAGGTCAAAGGAACGTGATGTGCGAGAGACCTGTAGCACAAACCGCCATTATCATGTCAAGCACACTCACGAGGTTGGCTTTTGCATTTAACAGTGTTGTCTTGGGGCGAGGTTGGCTTTTGCATTTAACACAGTGTTGTCTTGGGCATCGCCTAAAGACGTTCATCCAATTCATTTAGTAGGATTGTGCTTTCCCAACCAAAAAAAATGAGCCAAAAGCCAATGGTTGAAGGGCATCAAACAATTTGGGACAAATATTCAATCAACTGTCAGCCAAGCTATAGAAGCATACTTGCAATCATCTGACTGGAACTCTTGAGCTGCCAATGTGTATTTTGCAAAATGGGATTCCTATGCCTAAATGGATGAAATCAACTTATGTCTTTATAAGGTTCTTGAACTCCTTCAGTTTCTGGATTATAAAGCAACCTTTGAATTTTTGGAGTCGGACAAAAATTATGCATACACGAAATGGAATGAGATCAAAAGTGGATCACTCGGGCAAGACTCAAATATGCTTGCACTCTTGTGCAGGTAGACAAAGGCTCTTTTTCACACCTCTACATTAATTCTCTCTCTCTCTCTCTCTCTCTCTCTCTCTCTCTCTCTCTCTCTCTCTCTCTCTCTCTCTCTCTCTTCTACATTAAAATAGGGTTTGGATTTTTTTGCAAACTGTGAAAAAACTGACGACGACGTGACAGGTACTGTTCTTTACTTTCCCATCTCCCTTTCCTCTATGTATCTATTTGCAGTCCCAAAACGCTCTACATTAAATCTGTGTGTGTGTGTGTGTGTGTGTCTTTTTCTTTTTGATTGCTGATGAAGATCTGATATATAGCAGTGGAGTCCAGATTTGAAATTTGAATTTCAAATTCGAAAGGCTTATCCAGGTGCACCTCTTTGTCTCTCTCTCTCGTGTGTGTGTGTGTGAGATATCTTCTTCTAATCTTTCTGTGTAATTATCCTCAGTTCCTCTTAATCACTCCCTAATCTCTTCTAATCTCTCTGTGTAATCTCCCTTACCTCCTCTTAATCACTCCCTAATCTCTTCTAATCTCCCTTGCCTCCTCTTAATCGCTCCCTCCCTTCCTCTTAATCTCTCCTAAACCTGCATTAATCAAAATTTCATTCTACTAACCATTGTAACTTGTCTTCTGAGATTACATTCACAGGTCCTAAATTAAAAGTAAGTCGCTATTCTCTAATTAGAGTACTTAATCAATAAGTACTCTAATTAACTTTTTTTAAAGCTGCAATTAAGTAATTAATCTACTTAAAGAAAAAGATAGATGACAACACTTACTTGGTTGGGTACTGAGTGTGACATTTCCACTTGACGTAGATTCTTTGCTTTTGATATTTAGCTCGTTTTTGGTGCCTTGTTTCCTTGTTGAGAAACTAGAACAATGAACTGATGTAGCTTAAACCTCACCTTCTAATACTCTCAAAGCACTAGCATATTCCACTCTAGTGTGATCTCATGAGCTCATTGTGGATATTTTAGCATGATAGCGTTGCCTCATGCAAGTGCTTGCGACTTAACCAGGGCCAGAGCATAATAGCTCTAGGGAAAGCGGCTCAAATTTAAGTTCGAACCTCACCTATATATGCTATTGTAGCAAGTCTGGCTTAATGACATCCTTGTGGCTACTTAGGGAAAGAGGCTCGAGCTTAAGTTCGAACCTTGTCTACATATGCTAATATAGCAAGTCTGCCTTGAACTTAAGTTTGAGCCTCAACTATATATGTTACTTCAGCACTAGGGTGTAAGGTGTCAAGTGACACATCCCAACTCTATGTGTCCGTGGACAAGCGACACCACAGCAGGGTTCAGTCAGTCCAGACAAGTCTAGATTAGCAGTGATCTGGCACTTTTGTGAGTCTACTCGTAGACCGTGCATGCCCAGTCACTTAGCATAGATGCATATCCTCTGGTTGCACACCGCATAAGCATAAACATTTCCATCAGATTCCATCAGAGTCAGTTTGGGAATTTTTCAAGTGACTTTATCCCATTTTCCCTATTTTTGACATTTTTCACTTATTTATTAAGTGACTTTTGTTAGGTAGTCAGTAGGGCAAATTGGGTAAGTTAATATATAAGCAAACCCAAGTTAGAATAATTTGGCAAATGAGCAAAGAGCACAACAGGCTTCCCCAAGCAGCAGGTGCTCCCTCCCTCTCTCAGCAAGACCTCCCCAAGTCACCCCCTTGGTGAGCCACCCCCAGCAGATACCATCGCCATCCACTCCCTCTCTTGGCGTTTCCTCCCACAGTAAAAGCATCGCCATCAAGTTGCTATGCCTAGCGTTTTTCCCCTCCCAACTTCAACGTTTTTTAAGCAACTACTAATGCTAGGACTGCTGCCCATTCCAGCGTTTTCCAGCATTGGGATAAACCTACAACTGCAACGTTTTTCAGCATCGAATAGACTTGCAAGACCAGCGTTTTTCAGCCTTCAACAACAGCAGAAAACGCAGCCAAAAAGGTACAACAGTTCAGCGTTTTTGTCCTCAGCATGAACCCCGACGGAACCATTCAATTTCAGCCCTAAGACAGCAGTAAAACAATCGATTTCAGCCCCGAAACAGTCCACGAAATTGAGCCAATAGAAGATCACAGATTTCAGCCTAAGTCGTCGTCGTCGGCATAGTCCAAGTTGCATCAGTCCATTGCATACGCAATGTACACCTTTGTGCAATCAAAGTAGACCACTCTCGCCGACGAGAGTGGGGCCTTCGGAGGGGGGTTTTACAAACTCTCGGGTGTCGTATCTCTTCTCTCTCCTTCTCTCAGTCTCATTCACTTGCACGCACAATATCTACTCACTTTGTTCGTGATCATAGCACTCTCCATAAAGACGGAAGGCTCTCTCCTTCCCTAAAAGAAACCTTGAGCAATATAGATCACTAATCTTGAGAAAATACAACATTCATTCCGCTGCACCTTACATTGGTATTAGAGCTTTGGAAGTGTTCTGCATTAGTCAAGGGAAGAACCACAAGAACCACAAGAATTTTTTTTTGCTTGTTGCGGTCGCATGAACCCAAGTTCTCTTGGGCGTGTCGATTCCTAATCGTGTTTTGTTGAAGAGTGACAGGAATCCCAAGAAAGAAGGGCTTGTCCAGCCTCCCCTTGTGTCTCTTTTCACTCATTGAGAGCGGACCGTGCACTTAGCAGCCGGCCAATCGACGTGAGGTGGGAAAAAGCACCTTGGTGTGAGCACAAGGCCGCCAAGGGGTACGCCCGCAGAAAAGAGTAGACCTCGGGTGAAGAGAAGATCCTTCTCAACACGATTTGCAAGCGAAAGAAAACCTCAAGAACCCAAGAACCCAAGAACCAAGACCCTCAAGAACCCAAGTTCCTCGCGAGCTTAAGAACCCAAGATCATAGTGCATGGTCGTCACCCGAAGCAGAATGGATACTTCGCATACAGGTGGATGAACATGAGAGAGGCGATGAAGACTCGTCCCCACCCGGAGATGATTTCTTCAACCCTCCCCCTTCGCCATCTACGCCACCAAGTGCACCAAACCGTATGGAGACAATGGTCAAGAAGATGATGGCCATGACGGATAGACAAGAAGCAAATCACCTTGCTCAAAAACGTGAGCGCGATGAAAGAAACGCAAAACTTGGCGCACAACAAGAAGACAATCGCCTTGCTTTAGAACGGGAGCGCAACGAACGCAAAGAACGGAAGCAACAAAGAAAGGCGGACGAGGCGGCAAGAAACGCGGCATTTGAGGCCGGTCGTGTCGCTCATAGATTGGATTTGGAGACCGAGCGTGAAGCTCAACGAGAGCTACTGTTAAGGCGGTTACGCCGCTAGCGGAAGCTAAATAGCGAGAACTCAACCAACAACAGAATTTGTCAGACGAGGACGGAGCTTGACCCGCAGGCGCATGGAAACAACTAGGTGGGTGTCAAATCACCTACTCGACCTTCTAATGACAATCACTACTAAGGAAATCAAATCTAAGTTCTAAAATACGCAAGTGACTGAAATCCGTACTACGAACGAATGCTATATGAAACAGGATCTAGAATCATTGAATCGATCTCAAACTCAAGGGGAAGTCTATACACTAGGTAAGAACAACACCCTAAAGACTTGAACTGCAAAATCAACCTATAACCACTCCGTGCGGCAAATGCGTATGAAGACAGGCCGAAAAATACAGGTGACCGAAACTTGACCCCGATGGTACTAATGTGTAGCTCTACTCGTTGTGGTTCTATAGATATGCTGCACTCTCTATTCCGACACACGAGTTGGAAGAAAACTCACACTGAAGCTCGTAGGAACTTACCACACGTAGAAGCCGATAGCGCGCACTCTTGGTATCTGTGCGTAGCTCTCACCGTTGCTAACACAATGGCGGTGTCGCTTCTCCAATGGCGGCCCCGTAGCTCGCGTAGCAAGAAGATAAGACTCTCTCTCTCTCTCTCTCTCTCTCTCTCTCTCTCAGACACAGTCACGGCGCTCAAAAACTCACTTTGATTAATAATTGAATCTCCTTTAGGTTACAAAACTTTGGCTTATATACCTCAGCCTTGGAGGTGAGAACATCTCTAATTATTTACATCAACATGTGAAATTACTTCAGGATTACAAGCTGGAAACTCAATTGAGTCCCGTTACTTAATGAATGGCTCAAATCAAAATTAATGTCGGAAAGACATTTATTACAATCAATGGTTACAAAATGATGGGTGTGAGAAAAAATGTGGGTGTGATCCTCTGCTGGCTCAACACTCCCCCCCTCCGCGTTCATGTCGTCCCTGACATGACTTTTAGGCTTGGTCAATAGAGTCCTGCCGTCTTGAGCATCTACAAATGTGATTCGTAGCGTAGGTTGCCGATGGTCAAGGTTGGGCCGAATATTTTGCTTTCGTGAGTGAAAAAGCCGGTGTAGAAAGCTTCTTCGAATGTTTGCATGTGGAAGCTAGGCAAAAACATAATTCTTTGGTATAAGAGATGTAACACCTTTGGTGATGGCTGCAATGAAAGATCATACATCATATCCGTCACTGTGTCGGCCGTCGATAGTAGACTCGAGGTCGTGGCTTTATCTGGCGCGAACACTTCAATGCATGCTAAGAGAGTCCTGCAGATTTTCTTTAGCATCTGACACGAAAGGTCAAGAGAGCCAGTAAAGAGTTTGATGGTGCCCGTTAGGGTTTTCACCATGTAGGCTTTACCTATTCTCTCTCCTTCCTTTGGTCCTGGCATCCTGGGATAATTAAGCCAATTTGGCTTCTTTTCTGCAATCCTGCCATGCTCTTTCCAGTTTCTGACTCTTAGCACCGGACAGAAGGTTGCATCCTCCCGAATCTCCTTTGGAGCCTCTACCAAGTAGATGAGGTAGGCTGGGTATTTGTTCAGCCAACCTTTCCTCCATCTAGGTTGAGAATCTACAATCTTCTTTGATTGTTCATCCTTTGTGATGTCGCCTTCGTAAAGAGCGACATACTGCTCCTCCTCTATTCTCTTTTTCGTCTTTATCACTTCAAATTTCATCAGAGGGAAAGGCAGGCTGGGTTGCATCCACTTTTCATGGAGCACTTTTGTGTCTAAACCTTGAAGTCTAATGGAGATTGTTGAGAGAAGGAGAGAACACAGAAGTAGAACCCCAAAGTGTGTAGAATACACACATGAGATGATGTATATATAGAGGGGACCTGGGTGCCATATATAGAGAAGCCATATATTGAGTAGCTTCACATATAAGCTCAACACCCCCGCTCAAATAAGGGTCCCTAACTGTGGATGAAAAAACCCTTGGGGGATCAAGGGAAAAACCCACAGCTCTATATACACCCACCGTTATATTATAAAAATCATTAAATATACAAATGTTTACGAGGAGCTACATCACTCCTTTTACAATGAATGTTTTATGAGGAGTTACATTACTCCTATCCTATCAAATACAATAATGAATACAAAGGTTCAATAAAGAGGTATAAAAGCTATCGATTAGCTTGTAATCAAAAGTGTCTCCGTGAATCTGCTGTGTAGCTTGTCATCAATATCGCATCACCAAACATGTCTTCATGTTGTCATCAATATGGCATCACCAAACATATCTTCATAAATCTTTTATTGTCACCAAGTTTGTCTTCATAAAATCAATTCTTTGATCAATCCTACATAGATCATAGACTCCAAAAAAAAAAAAAAAAAAAAAAAAAAACATGTCATGAAAATTATTAGCATCGTTAATGAAATAATTACGTTCACAATGTCATAAGAGATGGTTCGCGACGCCACTCTTTTGACGACATATATACGCACGACAACATATGGTACATAAAGTATAAACATAAAAGTACAAAATGTGTGATTACGTGATACAAATGATATGTGTATATACTACATAAAACAACATTTATCAATGTAGTGATCAATGAATACCATCAAAGTATTAACAAAATATCATCATTATATCAATAAAAATGAATAAATGACCATGGTATCAACGAAAAGCATCATGATATCACCGAGAATAATCATTGTATCAACGAAACAACATCATGGCATCACCGAGAATAACCATGTATCAACGAAACATCATCATGGCATCACCGAGAATAACCATGGTATCAACGAAACAACATCATGGTATCACCGAGAATAACCATGGTATCAACAAAACATCATCATGGTATCAACAAAAATCACCATGGAATCAACGAAACAACATCATGACATCACCGAGAATAACCATGGTATCAACGAAACATCATCATGGCATCACCGAAAATAACCATGGTATCAATGACATATCATCATGGTATCAACGAAAATCACCATGACCAAAGTATTAACAAAACATCATCATGGTACCATCAAAATCACTATGGTATCAATGAGAATTATCAATAAAACGACGTAAACTATATCTCTAAAAGAATAATTATACGAGAATCAATGAACGAATATATCATATAACAAAAGATCATGTACCAACAGTAGCTCGATAGAATTTGGACGATCATCAACGGCTCGACTGAATCGGAACGATGTGTAACTGGCTTCTGCAGCAAAGTTACGTCAGTAACAAATATATAATTGATGAAGAAAAATATAATTGAGAAGTTTTCAATTATGAGAAAAATCAAAAGCAAAAAGTAAAATTTTGATTTTCAAACATATTCGCAGTCCGAAACGATAACCCAAAATCGGTGCAGAATTTAGAGAAACTTTCTTCTGCAAAGTTATAGACCACATCGATTCTGGTCTCCCATAGCGGATAGTTTCTTCTGCAAAGTTGTAGAACACATCGATTCCGGTCTCTCACGCGGGTAGTTTCTGCAAAATCGTTTTCAATAAGCAGAAAAATAAAAAACAAAAAAAAATGGAAATTGCTTTTTATGTATGTACGCAGTCCGCGAACGATAACTCAAAATCGGTGCAGAATTTGAAAACACTTCCTTCTGCAAAGTTGTAGACCACATCGATTCCGATCTCTCACGTGGGTAGTTTCTACAAAATCGTTTTCAATTAGCAGAAAAATCAAAAACAAAAAGCAAAAGTTGCTTTTCAGGTATGTACGCAGTCCGCGAACGATAACTCAAAATCCGTGCAGAATTTGAAAACACTTCCTTCTGCAAAGTTGTAGACCACATCGATTCCGGTGTCTACAGCGGGTAGTTTCTGCAAAATCGTTTTCAATTAGCACAAAAATCAAAAACAAAAAGCGGAAGTTGCTTTTCAGGTACGTACGCAGTCCGCGAACGATAACTCAAAATCGGTGCAGAATTTGAAAAAACTTCCTTCTGCAAAGTTGTAGACCACATCGATTCCGATCTCTCTCGCGGGTAGTTTTTACAAAATCGTTTTCAATTAGCAGAAAAATCAAAAACAAAAAGCAAAAATTGTTTTTCAGGTATGTACGCAGTCCGCGAACGATAACTCAAAATCCGTGCAGAATTTGAAAACACTTCCTTCTGCAAAGTTGTAGACCACATCGATTCCGGTCTCTGTAATGGGTAGTTTCTGCAAAATCGTTTTCAATTAGCACAAAAATCAAAAACAAAAAGCGGAAGTTGCTTTTCAGGTATGTACGCAGTCCGCGAACGATAACTCAAAATCGGTGCAGAATTTGAAAAAACTTCCTTCTGTAAAGTTGTAGAACACATCGATTCCGGTCTCTCTCGCGGGTAGTTTCTGCAAAATCGTTTCCAATTAGCACAAAAATAAAAAACAAAACGCGAAAGCTGTTTTTCAGGTATGTACGCAGTCCGCGAACGATAACTCAAAATCGGTGCAGAATTTGAAAAAACTTCCTTCTGCAAAGTTGTAGACCACATTGATTCCAATCTCAAAGGCGGGTAGTTTCTGCAAAATCGATTTTGATTAGGAGAAAAATCGAAAACAAAAACGTACTGCTCTGATACCATGTTGAGAGAAGGAGAGAACACAGAAGTAGAACCCCAAAGTGTGTAGAATACACACATGAGATGATGTATATATAAAGGGGACCTGGGTGCCATATATAGAGAAGCCATATATTGAGTAGCTTCACATATAAGCTCAACAGAGATGAGGAGTCTCCTTTCCCATTCCATTTCCGCCTTGGCACTTTCCTCTGTTGACTTTTTTATTTGGTCCTGGAGCCTTTGTTCTTCTTCTTCAGAGATTCCTGAAGTTGAGGCCACTTCTTGAACTGGGGCTGGATCTTCAATTGTGGTTGCCTCTCCAGTTTCTTGTAGCTCTATGGCTGCTCCCCCTGCTTCTTCTTGTGGTGTCTCTGTTTCTCTTCTTTGTTGCTCTTGGAGGTCTTGGAGCTGTTTGCGGAGGGCCTCATTTTCTGTCCTTAGTGTTTGGTTTTCTGATGTGAGCCTCTCCTCTGCAGCCAATGATCCCTCCGCCATGTGCAATCTTTGCACTTGCTCTAATCTTAGCTCTCTTTGCAAACTTCTGACCTGATATTCCAGAGCTGGTACGAGGGCTCCCTCTTGTTCTGTTCCTGCTCTGCTAGCTCTAGGGGTGGTCCTGAGTCTCGTGATTGTCCTTTCTTGAAGTTCAACTCTTTCCCTTAGCTCAATGAGCTCATCCTTGGCTACCTCCAGCTCATCTTCTATTCGCTCCTTTGCTTCCTGTGAACTTGTTACCTCTCTTGAAGCTTCGGCTAGTTGGAGTATCAAGCCGTCTCTCTCGTTTTCTGCGTCGTAGAGTGATGCTTTATGACTTTCAGATTCAGTCATAGCATTCTCTAACTTCTTCTGCAACTCTGCTTCCTTTTGTTTTGCTGTCTCAATTGCTACTTTCTTTGCTCTGGAGCTTTCTTTAATCTTGCTGAGCAGTTTATGCACCATGTGCATGTCTTTTTCATCTTCATCTGTCAACTTGACAACTCTTTCTGCCACCACCTCCAATGGCTTCGGCTCTTCTAGTATGTTCTGTTCGTCCATTTTCTCTTTACTCTCCATTGTACCCTTTGTCTTTTCCTTCGTCCCTTTCCGATCATCTTGTTTTCGTAGGGATATCCCATAAACTGCCTCCAGGGCCTCTTCTTCACTGTATCCGATCGCTACCAGATCCTCATAATCATCTTTCTTTTGCTGAACTGGATCTATCTCCTTTTCCTTGGTCCCGGCCTCCGGCTTTTCCATAACTTCTGTTTCTATTTCTATTGTGGTCTCCTCCACAATAATTTCCGTCTTCTTCGGGCTTGGTACATCAGTAAGGGAGGGCTGATTGTCCTCAGTCATCTTGGCTTTCCCTTTGTTTGCTTGCTCGTCTTTCTCTCGAAGTTCAGTAGACTCATCTACTTCCTTCTTCTCCTTGTCGTCCTTTTTCAGCTCAACTTTTAAAAGCTGTACTTCCTCTTCAGTATAAGGCTCGACAGGTTGCTACTCCAGTATGGCCTCCGACTCCTCATAAGCTCTAATATATTGATCATATTGATCAACATGTGGCCTGGCTGAGCTGGTTCCGACTTTAGTGGGGTCTGGCACCCACATTTCTTCAAAGTCCCCCTTTAGAGCTCTTTCCGCTCTGAACTGCTCCACCAGCTTTTCCATTCTTGCAGCTTTTTGACTTTTGGTTTGCTTGGGATCAGCCTTCTTCTTCGCTTTCTTCTTGAGCGGCTCATCCACATTCTCTTCAGGTTCTGAAACTATTTCTAGTTTCCTGCGTGCTCTTGTGGACGCCCTCTTGGATACTTCAGGCTGTTCTTCCTCTTCATCGGCTTCTCTAAGCCACTCATTCTGGGAGGGAACCTTTGGCCATTGATCTCTGGCTCCAATAGCTTCATAAGCTATTCTTGTCAGAACTTCAGCTCCTCCTATATACTTTGGCTTCTCGTTGTGCATGGCAATTACTTGCTCGTGGATGTATTGAGCATAATTCACCTCTTTTGGCATGTTGCTCTTCAGTGCCCATGTGATGGTAGTTGCAATGGCATGGGGCGGTGTCGTATACTTTTGCGGTCTTTTACTGCAAATATGGAGAAATTGGTTGTACAGTCGGCAAAGGGTTGCCGCTCTTTGGTCTGCCATATCTCCATAAGTTGCATTCTGTTTCTTGGACCCATAAACCTCTATAGCCTCCCTTGTTTCCCTGACAGAGCTCCCTTTGTTGTTCAGCTTCAATGCATCTGCAATGAGCTGTGGAGTGATCTGTACTTCTACTTTCTCTCCATCCATGGCTGTCAATGTGGCTTTCCCATCCTTCTGAATGGATGTTGCCAACTCGTACACTCTTCTTGTATCCACACCTGATGGTCTCGAGGTGAAGAACCTGTGTAAGTCAGCCCTTTCCAGGGATCTGCTGATGTTCTCTGATCTGCTATAATCCACTAATTCTCGTGGGATCATAGGTACATCGACCGATTACCCTTGAGGATCTCTGAAAGTCCCCTGGTAGATCTTTATTCCCTCTTTTTCTAGTACTGCTTCCTCCACCCAAGTCTTGGTTGGCTTGAGGGTTTCTGTTGAAATATCAAAAGGTTCTGCTTCTGCAAGAGCATCCTTGATGGTTGGTCTTTTTCTCTTAGTTGCCGATGACTTAGCGGAATCCATGGATCCTGTAACTCCAATTTCAGAAGTTAGTGTCTTTTTAGTACTGAAAGCCGAAATGAAGCTTTTAACTATTCAAATGACTTGAAAATTGAAACATGAGCTATTCAGGGCCTAAGGATGCAATGTAGGTGAAAAAATATGCAAACTGGGCTCAAAAACATGCTTGAGACATCATACGCGTATGATGTCTTTTGTGTCAGAATGACTTCATATTGGTTGTGCTTGTAACTGATAGTGTATACATGAGTATCATATGCTTGGATTTGAGTTTGGATCCCATTTGGTCAAGTTTTGGCCAGTTTAGTCCAGTTTAGGCTCTTGGCAAAATTTTGAAAGGGAATTGGATTTTATGATCCAAATTGGGTAAAACTTGGTGGATTACTTTCAAATGGCATGTAGAACACTTCTCTTTGGTGGTTGAAGCCCTGAGGTGCCAAAATCACATAGTGAGACATCATACGCGTATGATGTCTTTTAGTGCATTTTTGGACCAATTTTCTCTATAAGCTTGGTTTTGGCTTTAGATAGGCTTATTCAGTGGATGTATCAAGTTTGGATAGAATTTGGACTAAAAATGGCTCTGGAGACATCATACACGTATGATGTCTTTTTCATCAATTTTTCATGGGATTGGTTCTGTGGACTCTCCATGTGCTAGTGAAGGACTGTTTATACTCAAATCTTGGTTTGGACTTGAATATGTTGGATTTGGGGACAAAAATAGGCTTTGTATGAAGGATTTTCTCTTAATTGGGCTAATGGGGTGATCCACTTGACCAAATGGTTCCAAACTTCATATGTAGCATGTATTAGATATATATAATGGATGTATGATGACAAATGTGCATTTTTGGCTCTGTAAGTGCAAATAGACATCATACGCGTATGATGTCTTTTGTGTCAAAATGGTGCTTTTTGGTTCCAGATAGCTTGTAGATGTGTTAATCAACAATCCTACAAAGTTTCAATGAGTTTGGAGTTATTTTGACAAAATTAGGACCAAAAATCAATTTTATGGCCTACTTTGCGTCTTTTTGGTTTTCCTTGGGTTTTCTAACTCCAATTCTCATGATACTTGGTTCATAGGATGTGATTAACATGTGGAATGAGGCTATGCACTCAAATGTTGAAATGGATGTGAAAATCATGCTGTGAGACATCATACGCGTATGATGTCTTTTCTTGAAATGTTGGTCTTTTTGTGCAAAGAATGCTTTGTGCTAGTGCCCTAAGCCCTGCTAACTAGTTTTCAACTTAAAAAGTCATCAGTTTAGCTAAAAAGCCCCCTTATATGCATTTCAGTCTCCGAAGTCGTCTTTTTGCCTTGGAGTTGAATTTCTTCAACTTTTCTTCTCGAGAGTTGCATTTCCAGCTCATTGGATATGTTGTGAAGCCTATTTGGTTGAACTTGACTTTGGCTCCCCGTTCTCCATCTTTCTCCATTTGGTTGCCCGAAAGCGTCTTTTTCACCATCGGTAAGTGAATCAGCTTTCTTTTGGGTTTTGCTTGCAAACATAAGTCATCCATGTATATTTGAAGCTGCTTGTGAAGTTTCATGTAATTTGGTCGTCAATTTTAGCCGTTATGCCAAAATGACGCTTTGTGTGTCCGCCGCCGAATCGGTTGTTCCGACCTACTTTTGGTGATCCAAACCCGGAGATACTCCAAGGTTGCATTGCCCTCGATGTTGTTAAGCTTCCTGAGAAGTTTTGTGTCGTTCCGACAACTTTTTTCTGTTTGCCTCTTGCAGGCTCTGTTGACCTAGGGTTTTTCCAGTCGTTCTTTCTCGAGCTTTGAGTGCTAGAAACTCATCTCCTATACTAGGGTAACCCACCTGTAAGTTCTTGCAAGGTTTGGTTAGGCGGTTGTGCCCCTACCTAGCGTTCCTCCCCATTCCCCGTCTGCTCTTGTTTCTTGGTTTTGGTGAGTTTTCGCGACAAAAGTTAACGATAAGCATCAAAAGCTTATGGCAACGAGTCTACCTCTCATGTCTGGTGTCCTCTGAGCTCTCGTAGTAGTCGTAGAAGGCGGTAGAAGGTCGGATGCTCCTGTGTGCTCTTTGCTCTCTCCAAGAAGGTAATAGTGGAAATGAGCTTGATAGTGAAGTGAAAAATACTTAACTTCGGGCTTCCCGGATCACTTGTTACCAAATTTGACATGTGCTCCTATCTCATCGTGAAATGCACTTTAGGATTTGAAATTTCTCAATTTGGACTATGTTTGACCTGTTTCTGAGAAATCTGTCCACTTTGCCAAAATTCTGTCATTTCGGGCTTTCCGTAACTTTTTCAGAATTGTACCCCATTTTTACCATGGGTTGCCCTTGTCATTAGGATCATCACCGTCTATTCTTTTCTTTTTTCCGATCTCATTTCACCTGCTTTTTTATTTTTTTATTTTTATTAAGAAAATCATAAAAAATAAAGGAAAATAGCAAATTGAAGCCAAAAAATTCCAAACATACACGATAAATAGCTGGTAACCCTGTGTATATGAATATACACTTCTTTGTGATTTCTGGACTTGGATTACCACTTTTTTCCACTTTTTAGCTCCAAAAATACTCTTATTTAGTGATATTTACACATCTAGAGACCCAAATTCATCATTTGATCTCTTCTTGTTGCAAAACAAGGTATATAAGGGCATAAATATTATCAATATCCGCAATCAAACATAAAAAATTGCAAAATCATGTAAGACACTGCCCTTGTAATATAATTTTTGTTTTTCTTTGTTTTTTTCCGCTTGTAGCTGCTTTGTAGCTCCTGTATACCTCCCCCCCTCTTAGTCTGAGTCCTCTCGGACAACTATGAAGTGTCTGTGGGTGAAGCATTGTAGTTGTTTTGTTCATAAGTTCCCAATGCAATTGTAGAGCGATGATACAACAGTCTTTCCAATAAAGCTGCTCTTTGTTTGATTGAAGGATTGGTGGTCGGGTTTTGGGTTGGTTTTGGCACTTCGGTAGTAGAATCAGTAGATGGATTCTTCGTTACCTTGTTGTCTTTTTTCACAATCCAAATCTGCTTCCGCTTTGCTTGTGCTTGCCACAAACTCTTTGCGACCCAAACCTGCTTTGTTCTGTGTGTTGATTTCCTCGCCTTGAAATACCTAGGAGTTTCCGTTGATTGTATTGAAGGGAGTTCCTGTTTACAAATCTTTGGGATCCAAATTTGCTTGCTATAGCTTTGTGCCGTCATGAACTTCTTTGGAATCCAGATCTGTTTCACTGTCCTTGATTGTCTGGAATCACTCTGTTGTCTGGTATTGAAGACTCTGTTTTCCACCTTTGTGTACTCTGGCACAGCCTTTTTTGGTCTCCATACCAACTTTGACTCCGTTTTTTTCCAAGGTTGAGCTGTTATATTATTGCTTGTCTTCCTTATCCACTGTTGAGAATTCCTCGTCGAAGAGCAATCCGGTTGTATAGAAACTTTTGGTTGCCATTGCTTCTTCTTTTTCTCTGGTTGTTGTTTATCTTTGTCTTTGGATTCGTCCTTTGGAGTTGGCTCTTCTCCTTTGGTGAACTTAACTGATTGACATTCAACTTCGTATTTGATAAGCACTGAATTAGAACTCCAGTCAATCATTGCATTATATTGCTTCTGCCATGGTTGTCCTAGCAATAATGGATGTTGTGTAGCTTGGTCTTCAACCACGTAAAACATATGAGGATACACATATTGGTTAATCTGTATATATAAAACTGTGCATCCGACAGTTTTGATTGAATTCTCAGAGTAACTCTTTAACTCTTGCTTGGCAGTTTGTAGTTTAGTGTCATTTGTCAATTGTCTATACAAACTGAGTGAAAGTAGGTTAGCTTGAGCTCCTGAATCCAATAGTGCTCTGGCTTTGATTTGGTTGGTTCCTACTTTGCATTCAATGATGGGTTCTTCTTTGTCATTATCCCTTTCTGTTATACTGACTGCGTTTATTCGTATTGCTCCTTCATTGCGCTGTTTCTGACGCAGTAGTCTTCTTTTCTCCATTCTTTCCTTCGCCTCGGCTTGCGCTTCCTCCTCAATCTTTTTCTTTTTTTGGACAAGCAGCTTTTCTTGATGTATTTTGAGAAGCATGTCTTGTGTTAGCGGCAACAGATACTTTTTCACTCTGCATCCACTAATCCAATTGGGCATTTCTTCTCCGTCTAATGTAGCAAGCTTGACGGCTCCACTTGGTGATAGATCTTTAATCACCAGAGGTCCCATCCCTCGCTTTTTAAGCTTCTTAGCATGTTGTTTCAGAGTGTAAACTAGGACATAGTCCCCAACTTTAAACTCTTTAGTCCGCACATGCTTATCAAAAAATTCCTTTTGTCGCCTTTTTTGAGCGTAGATGGAAGCTACTGCTTTTAGGCGAAGCTCATCTAGCTTTTCCAGGTCATCTATTCTATCAGAGAGCTCGTGCCCTGTCCACTCTAGATCCTTAGCCACCCTTAAGGTTGAAATCAAGAATTCTATTGGTAAGATAGCATTTAGCCCAAAAACCATGTTATATGGGGTCGTTCCTATTGATGTTTTATATGCTACCCTATATGCCCATAATGTTGAATGCAACTTCTGGTCCCAGTCAGTTCTCGACTCAGATACAATCTTCGTAAGGACCGTGCATATGGTTTTGTTTGTTGCTTCAGCTTGTCCGTTTGCTTGTGGATGATACGGGGCTGATTTCCTATGGATTACCATGAATTCATCTAGAAGGATCTCTATCACTTCATTTATGAAATGTGTGCCTCGATCACTCACAATTTCTATTGGCAATCCATATCGTACAAAGACGTATTCATATAGAAATTGTGCCGTGGTCCTGGCATCTGCTTTTTGAGTTGCCTTTGCTTCGACCCACTTTGTTAGATAGTCTGTAGCCACAATGATGTATTGTGCATGAGTCTTATATGCAGGAGGTGAAATGGGTCCGACATAATCAATCCCCCATTTTGCAAAAGCTCTTGCCCCCATCATTGGTCTAAGCGGCATATCATCTCTTTTAAGTGGTACTTTGGTCCGCTGACAGTCATCACACCGTTTAACGTATTCCTCAGCGTCCATATGTAATGTTGGCCACCATATTCCTGCGGCTAAGACAAGTTTTGCTGTCTTATCACCTGAGAAATGGCCTCCACCTACTCCTCCATGAGCTTGCTCCAGGATTATCACATACTCAGACTCTGATGCGCAAATCCTAAGCTGGTTGTCTTTACCTCTCTTATAGAGTTGATCTCCTATTAAAGCGTAATCTCTAGCTTCTGTCTCTACAGATTTCTGACGAGCTTTTGACGTTCCTTCTGGGAAAGTTCTATTTGTGAGATATTCAACAATATACTGACTCCATTCTGGAGCGATCATTATCTGATATAATGTCGAATACTCGGCTGGCGGTTTTGATGAACATACAATACATACAGTGACATATTCATGTACGCTTTCTTTCATTCCTGGCCAATAGACTCCCAATTGTAACAAATTCCTATATGTGTTCCTTCTTGAACAATGAAATGCACATTCCTGAACATGTGCTTCGCGCAGATATATATTATATTCCTCAGGATTGATGCATAGTCGTAAAACATGATCATTTCCCAATTGATACAACCTTCCTGCAACCAATTGAAGATTCTTGGATTGCTGAATACAATATGTTTCAGGTTGTATTCTCTTCTATCGAACTCTCCTCCATAGGTTAATAGGTTAACGACATTTTGAGACCACTTCGGTATCATTTCTATGTTGAACAAGTACGCGTCTGGCATGTCGTCATCTACTCCTATAGGGTCTTCTCCATTCGTCAATCGCGAAAGATGATCAGCTCTAAGATGTGTTTTTCCTTTCTTTACTACTACCGTGAAGTCGAATTCCAGTAAGATAATGAACCATCTCACTATTCTCCCGGTATTGCATGGTTTATTCACTAGGTAGAGCAAGGCTTGGTGATCCGTAAAAAACACAAACTTGTTGGCTAGAAGATAATGCCGAAATTTCTTCACAGCATAGATCATTCCTAATCCTTCTCGCTCTGTTGTGGTGTAATTCTTCTCTGCATTGTTGAGCTGTCGACTGGCGTAACAGATAGGAAAATCCATGTTTCCTTCTTCTGGCTGAGCCAGAATGCATCCTATTGCATATGCCGAAGCATCTATATGCACATGGAATATCTTCTCCCAATCTGGTGATTTCAAGACTGGAGCAGTAATGAGTGCCTCTTTCAATTTCTTGAACGATTCCTCACACTCCTCTGTCCATTCAAAGTTCACTATTAGCCTGTAAAGTGGTTGGCCTATTATAGCGTACATGTAAATGAATCGTCTATAATATCCACAATGTCCCATAAAGCTCTGTACTTGTTTGCATTGGTTGGTCTAGGCATATCCACTATAACTTTTATCTTCTCTAAATCCGTGGATATTCCGTTTTGTGAGACAATATGTCCCAGAATTCTGCCCTGTCGGACCATAAACACACATTTCTCAGGATTGAGACAAATGCGATATGTCCTACATTTCTCAAATACTTTTCTTAGGTGTTCTAGATGCTCATCTCTCAGTAGAGAATGTACACATAAGTCATCCATGTAGATTTCTAGAAACAGCCTTAAGTATTCTTTGAAAGCATGCGTCATCAGCCTCTGGAAGGTTGCGGGAGCATTGGTTAGACCAAAAGGCATAACCGATAAGCATAAATTCCCCACTCCGTTGCAAAAGCTGTTTTATGTTGATCTTCTGGTGCTATGGCTAGCTGGTTATATCCTGAAAAACCATCAAGAAAGGAGTATGCTGTTTTCCCTGATACACGCTCTAGAACATGATCAGTTATCGGCAGGGGATAATTGTCCCTGATTGTTGCAGCATTCACTTTCTTTAAGTTGACACACACTCGGAGTTTTCCGTTCTTCTTAGGTACTACCACAATCGGAGATACCCAATCGGTGTGTTCAATCTCGTATATGAATTCAGCTTCCATTAGCTTATCTATCTCTTCCTTGATTCGCTTAGCAAAAGTATCATTATATGTGTATGGTCTCTGTCTGCTAGGCTTTGCGTCTTGTTTCAGTGGGATTGAGTGTTGGCATATCGATGGGTCAACTCCCTTTAAGTCCTTATAAGACCATGCAAACACATCCCTATACTCTCTGAGAAGACTCAAAAGTCTCTCTTCCTCGCCTGGAGACAAATCTGTGGCTATGTAGACCGGTCTAGGTGGCTCACTGGAGCTGCTAAATCAACTTTTTTTGCATCCTCCGGTCCGTCATAAGATTCGTTCTCCTTCCTCTCTCGAATAGGTGGGGTTAATATCACCTTCCTATCCTCTATTGTGAATTTCCTATAGTGAGAGGGAACATCCATGTTTTCCTTGATTTTGACGTTTTCGTCCTCTCCACTCTCAATTTCTGTCGTCCAAACTTCCTTCAGAGTTTTCTTGAGCTCTCTGTACTTGTTTCTACGTTCTAACTTGGACTCCGTGTATTCTCTGTTGCGCTTGTTCTTTTCTGATTTTTCTGTTTCAGTTTTCGTTCCATTCTTTTGAACTTGATTTCTTGAGCCTCTTTTGTCTTTTCGTAAGCTCTTTTGATCACTGCCTCTCATTCTTCCAGAAATCTTATCCTTAACACAATCTTCAGCCTTTACTAGCATTAGGAATTGATTTTTTCCTCTTATTCTAGGCATCGGATTGGTTCTAACCCCTTTTGTTTTTTTCTTTGCTCTATAGTGTTTCTGGCGTTGTTTAGTTTGGTTCGAAAAATCATAAAATCGGACATCCGTTATAGTTTCTTCGTTTCCGCTTGAATTGTCCGTTGACTCGTTGTCTGCTTCATTTCCCCACTCTGGATGATTGGGAATGTCGTGAAACACCTCTTCTTCATCTTCCTTTTCCAGTGTATCGTTCTTTTCAGTTTCTTTTTCGAGTACAGTTCTCAACATGAAATACGGAACCACGTCGTACCCGTCCTTGTCGCAAAATTTCGTTGTGGGACCATCCGGAATTGCACAAACATCTAGGGTTGCTAGAATGTGTGTCCATTCTAATGGTTCAAACGTGTCCTCTGGAAAGGGTTCTCCTACATAAGTTTCGTCTTCGATAGCCCTTTCTAAAACACATTCTTCTCGTTTCAGACTTCCACATTTCGAAGCTCCACACATCCATAACTCCTTGGGTTTACCTAACCAAGCTGGAAATTCGGATCCCGCCAAAGTAGCTGAATCAAACTCCTCTACCGGTGTTCGGTTCACATCTTTGTAGCTATGGTCTTTCAGGTTCACACGTGTAGTGGTTTCCATATTTCTCAAGTATATGTGATCGTAGCCCCAATCTTGGACCATTTTCAACTGTCTCATGAATGGTCTTCCCAATATGATATCATAGTTATTCTCCTTGCCAAAATCGACAATAGCAAAAGTATGTTCGTATTCAATGCCGCAAGAAGTCACTACAACTTTCTCTAATAACCCCATAGGTTTCTCCATGTGTCCATCTGCTAATTGGAGTTTCAACCTAGTCTTCCTTATTGCTGGTTTCCCCCATTTTTTCCAGATTTCTTTTGTAGCAATGGCTACCCCTGCTCCGCTGTCTAGTATTGCCATCGTCTTCACTCCTTGGAATTCAACTGGTAAGGTTGTATTCCCCTCTTCACCTTCGCAATACTCTCCGACCTTGTTTAAGGGTACAGGCTTAGCGTTCTTTTGTGGCTTGCTCAGCTCCTCTATGCTCTCTTGCAATCTCGATGTTGGATCTTTTATCCCGAATTTCTCCAAGCATTTTCCTACAGTGGTCCACATATGTGGTCTTAGCCTCAAAAGCTCAGCTAGAGTGATAGTGCATGTCACTGGTGTTGACAAAATCTCTATCAATCCTTGCGAGTCCATGACTTTTTCTGATGAGATTTTTCGTGAGGGAAGTGCTCTAATCTCGGATTTTGCTTCATACTCTCCTAAGTATGAAGGTAAGGTTTTCAGTGAATGAGGTTTGCTCTCCATTGTTCTAACAGAGCCCCCATCTCCCCAGTAAGATTGCAGATCCAAGTCCACTTGAGATCCTGCCTCAAATTCCACTATGGGAGGATTCCTGATGTCCTTTTCCCAATTTGTCTGATTAGCTTGGCAACTTAGCTCGTTTGCAAAGTTTGCCTCTCTCACTTGTTTCCAAAATTCATTGTAATCCTCATCTTTTTCGTAAATCCTCTGTATGACTGGATGAAAACTCTCTATCTCCTGATCGGTTGTGTTCAATACTATGCGGTCATCCTTTTGTGTATTTTCAGGCTTTTGTGCACTGGGAGTCTTTTCAGCTACCCGTGAAACGATAGTCTCTTGCTGAATTGGGTTTTCCTTTCCACAATTCATTGTTCCTTTTGGTGGTTCTAATAAGGCTTGTGCAGTCTCGATCATTCTCTGGCACATTTCAAGTCTCGGCTTTTCCAATTCCGCGTTTGGGTATGTCATCCACCTCTGTTCTTGTGTTTGGTTGTTCTTTAACCTAGCTTCGTAAGCTCTCATCAGTGCGTCCAATGGTTCGTGTACTTTGTCGACTAGCACTGATCTCCCTGAGCTTAAGCTCGTTGTTTCTTTGATACTCTTTTGTTTCGTTCTTTCCGGGCTCATCTCTCGTTTCCCGTTTTGACTCTCAAGTTTTTTTAATCTAGCTTTAGTTTGCTTTAGTTCCTCAGCTAGAATAGCATCTTCACGTTCTTTGATCTCAGTCTCTGCTCATGTACGTTTTTTCCATCTTCTCTCTCTTCTCTCTCTCTCTCTCTCTCTCTCTCTCACACTTCATGCGTGCTTTTCTAGCTTTCCATGTGTTTTTCTGACTCCGCGGTCCTTGACTAACCACTTCAGTCGCTAATTTCCATTCTCAGGTTCTCTAGTGGTTTTCTTAGCTTGAGCTCTAGTAACAACTTGCGTTGGTATCAGAGTTTCATTTTCAGACCCACTGCTGGTAGGAATAGTTTCTAGCATATTCAATGTCGTCTTTTGCACTTTGTTTGGATTCTTTGAACAATCCTCAATGAAGTGAGTAACCCCACACTCAGTGCAATAAGCGTTAATTCTAATGATTTCCGTATGTGGGCAAACATTCATCAGATGGTCACCTCCACACTTGTAACAGGGTCCTAGTGCTGGTCTTGGTCCCATTTGATTCGTCCTTTGTGGATAGGATGGTCTTTGTCCTGTTAACCCTCCATGAGCTATGAACATCAATGTTCTTGCGTCCAAATTGTATCTCTCTTCATCAGAAGCACTTGTAATTGTTGGTATTCCAACATTCCCAATCATGCCCCATGGTTATGGTTGTTTGGGTTCTTCTGGTGGGTAATACATAGTTGGAGACATGTGTGCACCAGATTCTTCATAATAGACTTGAACAGGCACTAAGGCTTGTTCTTCCTGATTCTCTAAGGTTGGTGCATATCTAATGCCCACTGGTCTTGCTCCTGGTAAAGGCGGTTGTTGTCCCAATACCGGTTGCGATCTTTCTATCCCCATAGGTCCTGGTACACTTTCCGTTGGGTATCGAGGTACTGGATGTATCTGAGGTGGTGCTAATTGAGCAGGAGGTGCATACTGGCGCTCCCTTACATACCCTTTGTTGTAATAACACTCCTCTGTTGGATGATTTGTCCATTTTTGTTCAATAGCACACCATTTCAGTGTTTTTGGCAATGGTTTTTGGTATGGTGCCATCCTTTTTAGAGCATCTTCTATCATTTGCTCTACATTTGGCATGGTTGTTGTTTGAACATTCTTTTTAGTGGTAGTTTCGCTCGCTACGGAGGAGGAGCTACTGGATGCAAAATCTGTATCCACTGACACCTCTCCATAAACCGTACAGTTATCCACTAAGTACAATGCCTCTCTCGTTACTTGCTCGAAACTTGTACAAGCTTTCAAGTGCAAATCCTTCTTGAGAGTGTTGTTCCTCAATCCCTCAATAAAGAGAACAGATAGTCTGTCATCTTGTGGTCGTTCACGTACTGGACATCTCTCAATGTATTGTTTGAAGCGAAGTGAAGCTTCCTTCACTTTTTCGTGTTCTCTCTGTTTAAAAGCATATATTTGTGAGACCGTATTGTGCTTAATCCCTCGTTTTGAGAATTCCTCAGCAAACTCTCTTAGCAAATGGTCAATGTCATGGAATCCCCCTATGTTCATTGGTTGAAACCATGTCAATGCAATACCTTCTAGAGTAAGACCAAATCCCTCGTATTGTGTATGGAAATCTGTTATCTGCTCAGCTCTTAAGACTTGCTTAAAGAGTGACACATGTGCATACGGATCTCCTGAACCACCATACTTCTTTGGCACACACTTGGCTACTTGAGATGGTCTCATACGTCTATGATCTGCTACCAATCTCATTGCTCCTGTGTCTCGGCTAAAGCTTTCTCTAGCATCATGGACTTCATGGGTTACCCTTGTCGGTTCCTCTGCCCTGAATCTACTACTGGGAGGTAAATGTGATGGTTCCGCTTCAAACCTTGGACCTGGAGTGGTATAGGTGGGGATTGGAACTGCACTACCTCGATTCGTCTCCATTGACTCTCTGGAATGTAATGATCCCATTGGTCCGAGCTTCGAGTCCCAAGGTTGACTGAAAGAGTCAGCAACCTGAGTTCTTTGTCCTCCTGTTGTCATTGAGTTTTGCACTCCAGTTGTTGGTGCTGGTCTATGTGAGCTAGAAGTAACATAATACTGATGTAGTGGTCCCCCAAAGTATGTATATCCTTCTAATTCTTTCTTGCCCATTGTTGAGTATTGCCTGCCATACTTATCGTAAGCGGCAATTTTCACTTCCGATCCCTCTGTGTAGGTAAAGACATAGAGTCTTTTTTTGTCTGTCAACTCTCCGGTGTAGGGTTCTTCACATCTATAATAGAGATCTTGCTCCCCATTATTATATTTGTATAGCCCCACATAGATGTTATCAATGTTGATCCTTGTAGTTTCATTCTCTCTTCTTAACCTCGCATTAGGGAAGTTCATTATTGGTGCTTTCTCCTCGAGTTCCTTATCTATTTTGGCTTTGGTGCCCATCAATCCCCACTTGTCCACAATGTTAGGGTTTAGGACTACCAAGTACATGGTACCCTCGTCATCTAGATATCTATCTCCGCTATAGCTCACAGGCACTAAGTCCTTGAACTCAGTAGGTCTCTCTTCTATCTTTACACAATAGCGGTCCATTCCATCTTTGTAGATCTTGGCACCTTGCTCATTGTCGTACTGGTATTTTATGAACAATAGCTTCATGGTGGCGGAAGGGTTTGATGATCCTGCTGCCATATTTTCTCTGTTGTTCAGGTTCAAGTGTTCCAAGTTTTCGGTGAAAATCTCGTAAGATCTCTCCGAAGAAGTATCAGAGACACTTCCTTCAAAGATCGGCTCTAATGGTTGCACCCAACTTTGGTTTACACTTCCCTCGGTTGATATGACACTTGCTGGTTCCCCTTGTTTTGGTTGATTATTCCGGAGATTCCTGCCCGACCTCAATTCATCAATTCCCCTGAAGGACTTGAACTTTTCCGTCTCGGCAATTTGTTTTCCTCAAGTTTTTGTGGTCAGAATTGATCCAAATTGATTGATACTTGGTCAATTGTTTAATCTTGTCAGTTGGACAACTTCTCTTTCATCAAGTGAGAATTTTGTCGCAGTTATGCTGAAAAAGACATTATACGCGTATGATGTCTTTTTTCACAGATTTTGACTATTTTGGTTATGCTCACTCTCAGTGGCCCCTTTATGCTCTGTTCACTCACAAAATTCAGTTTGAACTCTGTTTGAGCAAGTTATGGCTAATTTAGGCTTTTCTTGGCAATTTTTCGCTTTTGACTTGTTTTTTGGGTCAATTGTGATCCAAATGGGATGAAATTTGAAATATAACCTCTAGACAGCTATTACAATGGATCTGTGTTAGCAAAGTATCAAAATATGTCCAAAATTAGGTCAAAGACATCATACGCGTATGATGTCTTTTTCATCAATTTGGGTCCAAACTTGATATTTATGCTTCCTACAGTGCCTGTAACAATCTTGTCAGGTCAGATATCAAAAATAAGCAGTGGATGTGCCAAAAGACATTATACGCGTATGATGTCTTTTGTCCCAGATTTTGACTATTTTTGGTTTTAAGCCTTCTCCAATGTTTATAATTGAGTTTCAAGTGTTTTTGTCAGGTTTGAATGTAAAAACAAGATTTGAATCCAAAATTTCCTATTCTTTGCGTTTCTTGGACTCCGACTTGTCTTTTTGGGTTTCTTTGAGTGTTAATGCTCTTGTTGTAAGTTGATCTTAGAGTAAAACCCCCCTTCTAAACACTCTGGCAATGTCAAATTTTCAATTTTAGTCTCTGTTTAGGTCCTAAGACATCATTCGCGTATGATGTCTAAAGTTGCAGATTTCCAGTTTTTCAGCACAGAACTCTTCCAATAGCTCTTTTAAGTGCTCAGCAACAATCAGTTACACAGAAAATTTTTCTGAACTTTGTTTATTGCATATTTCACTACCAAAGCGACTTTTTCAGTGATCTAACATGCAATCAAACACATCAAGCAAATAGAACACCAATTGATAGCTCTAGATTAAGATCAAATCAGGCCCTACCTAAGCTACTTCTAATCATAAAATGGATTTTTTGCAATTGAAAATATAAAGAGATTTACTACCACACAAGGAGTAGCAAATGCTTTTTATGTCAACAACCACTTAAACACCATCAAAAACAATCTAATCTAAGCTAAACTAAAAATACTGTCAACACGGAAGACCCAGGAATACCCCACTTCCTAGTATCTCTCGAGACCTTCGGAGTCCACCACTCCTAGATCTTTTCTAACTAAAGTATACAAAGTAGTTTATACGACTCACCTCGTAGGATTAGTCTAAGGTCACCTACTTAGGGCTCTCGTCCCCGGCAGCGGCGCCAAATGTTAAGGCGGTTACGCCGCTAGCGGAAGCTAAATAGCGAGAACTCAACCAACAACAGAATTTGTCAGACGAGGACGTAGCTCGACCCGCAGGCGCATGGAAACAACTAGGTGGGTGTCAAATCACCTACTCGACCTTCTAATGACAATCACTACTAAGGAAATCAAATCTAAGTTCTAAAATACGCAAGTGACTGAAATCCGTACTACGAACGAATGCTATACGAAACAGGATCTAGAATCATTGAATCGATCTCAAACTCAAGGGGAAGTCTATACACTAGGTAAGAACAACACCCTAAAGACTTGAACTGCAAAATCAACCTATAACCACTCCGTGCGGCAAACGCGTATGAAGACAGGCCGAAAAATACAGGTGACCGAAACTTGACCCCGATGGTACTAATGTGTAGCTCTACTCGTTGTGGTTCTATAGATATGCTGCATGCTCTATTCCGACATACGAGTTGGAAGAAAACTCACACCGAATCTCGTAGGAACTTACCACACGTAGAAGCCGATAGCGCGCACTCTTGGTATCTGTGCGTAGCTCTCACCGTTGCTAGCACAATGGCGGTGTCGCTTCTCCAATGGTGGCCCCGTAGCTCGCGTAGCAAGAAGATAAGACTCTCTCTCTCTCTCTCTCTCTCTCTCTCTCTCTCTCAGACATAGTCACGGCGCTCAAAAACTCACTTTGATTAATAATTGAATCTCCTTTAGGTTACAAAACTTTGGCTTATATACCTCAGCCTTGGAGGTGAGAACATCTCTAATTATTTACATCAACAGGTGAAATTACTTCGGGATTACAAGCTGGAAACTCAATTGAGTCCCGTTACTTAATGAATGGCTCAAATCAAAATTAATGTCGGAAAGACATTTATTACAATCAATGGTTACAAAATGATGGGTGTGAGCAAAAATGTGGGTGTGATCCTCTGCTGGCTCAACAGCTACGCACTCAAGAATTGCCTCAACAAGCACTAGCCTCGAAAACCGAACCACCCAAAGATCGTGGGAGTTCGTCAAGTGGCGCAAGCCACGACGCGGATTCCAATCATCCAGTCACAAAAAAGTTGACTTTCAGTAAGTATGACGGTAAGATGGATGCTATGGTTATTCATTCTTGGTTGCATCAATTTAATGCTTATTTTGCGACAACTAAGAAGACAGGAAATAGCAAAGTTTTGATGGCAGCTATGTACCTTGCCGGTGATGCCATCAATTGGTACCACGCATGGCAAGAGGCACAGCTAGCCGCCCACCTAGAGAAAGCCGACGATTTCACGCCCCTTTCCTTTGATTGGGCTGATTTCCTAGACAAGCTTAAGATGCGGTTTATACCACCTCAGAACCTCGCACGATTGAAAGAGGATTGGCGCAATCTCAAGCAAAATGGTATGCCAATCATGTCTTTTTCTAATCGTGTATTGCAGCTAGGCACTCAATTACGAAAATCGGATGATGAGCGCAAAGAGGCTTTTCTCTTTGGATTGGACGAGTATATCAAGTACAATGTCGAGGTACTTGATCCAATCAATCTCAACAAGGCGGTAGTGATTGCTCTCGCACAAGAGATGAAGCACAACAAGGGAAAGCCCAAGGAGAACAAGACTTCCACAGGTACCTCGCAGACTTCTCAGAACCCTCCGAACGGTAAGAACGGTAAGAACGATAACTCTTCTAACCAATCTTCCAACAGTCTCTCATCAAAGAATTCTTCCAATGAATCTAAGGGTAAGGCTAACACAACTGCTAAACCTAAGCTTACTCCATATGAAAAGGTAGCACAAGGAATTGTAGGAGGATACATCACAACGGAAGAACAAAGCACTTATTCTAAGGAAGGTCATTGTTTTCATTGTCACATTAAGGGTTACATAAAAAGAACATGTCCTAAGCTTGAATCGAATGAATCTAAAGAACCCACAGCACCCACTACATCTGTCAATGCAATGAATGATAACACAAGTGTGCCCCAAGTTTCTCAGGACCCTCCCATTGATGATTCTCTCACTAAATGTTATGGTCGTACGTCGGGGCACCGCTTTGTCATATTGTTTAACCCAGGTAGTTGCATGATGTGATCAGTTCCTCTCTTGTTGAGAGAGCCCGCTTCGAAGTTAGTTCGAGATCTCCTATCGAGGTCTCTGGATTTCGTCCTGGTATGGACGCTTTCATCACGGAGGAGTGCCTTGATGTGTTGTTTGCAATACAACAGACCGCCTTCACTAGAAGATTTGTTGTTTCTCCTCTCTCAGGATGTGATATGATTTTGGGCATTCGATGGTTTCGTGATAATGATGCTCTCATGAAATTTGCAACTAATACTATAACTCTCAATGCCGACAGTGATTCTCCTATTGTCATTCATGGAGAGGACATTGCTCCTTCTCCATCTCTCATTGCTAATATGCAGGACAAGGTCGAAAGGATTCGGGATAAGGAGATTCTCTGAATCTCTTTTTCTCCACAACATGATACACAGGATTTGCATGATTGTGTGAAGCATGATGATGATTTGGATGATAAAGACAAGCATGATGAATTGCATGAAGATGAGGTGATTGTTCACAAGGATGATGTGTTAGTGGATGCTTTTTCTAGCGAAGCTAGCCTCGTTGCAGATTCGATCAATCACGAAGAACCAATCTTGGCTCTCGAGCATAGATCCAAAGAACCCTCACAAGAAGTATTATGTGTTTGCATGATTGATACGCACGCATTGTTCGAATGTTTCATTCGTGATCGTTTCCTGTATTTTAGTCAGCATCGTCATGTGATCCCTTTTCCTAGGCATGACATATTGTATGTTGGGCACGTTTCTATCATGGATGAGCACGAATGTATGCGGATTGTTCATGAAAAGCTGAAAGGTATGTATGTAAGGAAGTCACATTCCATGTCTCTTCCTTAGCATGACACAGTTTTCGAAAGAGCACATGAAAGTGTGAGCACCAAGCATGGGCATTTCCAATGTGATTTGCCACAGTTGATTGATTTCGATCAAACAGAAAAGATTCGACCTCATTGTTTGCATGGGTTTGATGAACGGGTTGTCACTCCGTCTATTTGTTCATCTACATTGCATACACAATCTTTAGAGAAGCCAAGATTTTTTTCCTTCACTTTACATGGAATGGGTATGTTCATGGTTTTGTGTTGGAGATGGTTTCAGGAATTTTCAACCATGGAGATTCTTGGAGACGGAAGAAGCAAATCTCTATACGAAGTTGAAGCAAGGAAGGAGATTCAGAAGACTTTGTGTCGCTTTTGGGGCGGCCCAAAGAAGCAAGCATTGCAGACCTTTATGAAGTTCAAGTACCGCACGACCCACACATCAGAGTGGGCCGGCGAAGAGTCCCTTCCACGATTCCGGATGCTGTTGGCGATCTCCCTCGACGCCATACAGTTTGGTACCAGTACCTCACTTTGAAAAGGAGGGCATGTCACGTGACACATCCCAACCCTATGTGTCTGTGGACAAGCTAAACCACAGCAGGGTTCAGTCAGTCCAGTCAAGTCTAGATTAGCAATGATCTGGCACTTTTGTGAGTCTATTCGTAGACCGTGCATGCCCAGCCACTTAGCATAGATGCATATCCTCTGGTTGCACACCGTATAAGCATAAGCATTTCCATCAGATTCCATCAGAGTCAGTTTGGGGATTTTTCAAGTGACTTTATCCCATTTTCCCTATTTTTGACATTTTTCACTTATTTATTAAGTGACTTTTGTTGGGTAGTCAGTAGGGCAAATTGGGTAAGTTAATATATAAGCAAATCCAAGTTAGCATAATTTGGCAAATGAGCAAAGAACACAACAGGCTTCCCCAAGCAGCAGGTGCTCCCTCCCTCTCTCAGCAAGACCTCCCCAAGTCACCCGGAGGGGGGTTTTACAAACTCTCGTGTGTCGTATCTCTTCTCTCTCCTTCTCTCAGTCTCATTCACTTGCACGCACAATATCCACTCACTTTGTTCGTGATCATAGCACTCTCCATAAAGACCGAAGGCTCTCTCCTTCCCTAAAAGGAACCTTGAGCAATATAGATCACTAATCTTGAGAAAATACAACATTCATTCCGCTGCACCTTACATAAGGTTAGCCTCATGACATTTGTGTGGCTACCAATGCCAGTAGGCTCAAACTTGAGTTCGATCCTCACTTGCATATACTACAGTAGCACCATCATGTAGGGCTTGTTGCTACCAAGGGCATAGAAGAACACCTTTAGGCTCAATCTTAAGTACAAGCCTCAAGTGCATGTTCTTTAGAACTAGGATGCAAGGCTTGCCTCCTGACATCCTTGTAGCTACCAATGGAAAGAGCCTTGCTTGCAGTGTAGCCCTACTATGCAAGGGAACAGCCTCATGACATCCTTGTGGCTATCAAGGACATGGAAAAATATCTTTAGGCTCAAGCTAAAGTTTGAGTATTTCATACTGTAGCGCTAGGGTGAAAGGTTAGCCTCGTGAAATTCTTATAGCTACTAAGGTATAGAATAGCATCCTTGTGGCGAACAATGGGAAAAAGCTTGCACTTAAGTATAGACCTTGCCTACAAATGTCAGTATAGCACTATGATGCATGTATAGCTTCATGACATCCATGTGGATACCAAAGGAAAAGAAAAACACTTTGAGGCTCGAGCTTAAGTTCGAGCCTCAACTGTATAAGCTATTGTAGCACTAGGGAGTAAGTCTAGACTCATCCTTTAGAGATACTAATTCCAACAGGCTCGAACTTAAGTTTGATTCTCACTTGCATAGGCTAGTGTAGCACTAGAATGCAAGGCTAGCCTAATGCCATCCTTGTGGCTACCATGGGTATAGAATAGCACCTTAAGTTCAAGCCTCATTTTCATATGCTAGTATAGCACTAGGATGCAAGGCTTTCCTCATGACATCCTTGTGTCTACTAAGGGCAAGAGGCTCGAACTTAAGTTTGAGCGTTGCCTACATATGCTAGTATAGCACTAGCATGAAAGTCTAGCTTCATGACATCCTTGTGGATACCAAGGGAACGGAACAACACCTCTAGGTTCAAACTTAAGTTTAAGCCTCAATTGCATATGATATTGTAGCACCAGTGTGTAAGGATAGCCGAGGGATATCCTTGTGGCTACTTAGGGAAAGAGGCTCGAACTTAAGTTCGAACCTCGCCTACATATGCTAGTATAGCAAGTCTAACTTAATGACATCCTTGTGGATACTTAGGAAAAGCGGCTCAAATTTAAGTTCGAACCTTGTCTACATATGCTATTGTAGGCTAGCTTAATGACATCCTTGTGGCTACTTAGGGAAAGAGGCTCAAACTTAAGTTTGAACCTTGCCTACTTATGCTAGTAGCAAGTCTAACTTAATGACATCCTTGTGTCTACTTAGAGAAAGCGGCTCAAATTTAAGTTCGAACCTTGCCTACATATGCTATTGTAGCAAGTCTTGCTTATGAAATCCTTGTGGCACTTTGGGAAAGAGGCTCGAGCTTAAGTTCGAACCTTGCCTACATATGCGAATATAGCAAGTCTGCCTTGAACTTATGTTTGAGCCTCAACTGTATATGTTGCTTTAGCACTAGGGTTTAAGGTTAGCCTCATGACATCTGTGTGGCTACCAATGCCAGTAGACTCAAACTTAAGTTCGCATATACTAGAGTAGCACCAGCATGTAGGGCTTGTTGCTACCAAGGCCATAGAAGAACACCTTTAGGCTGGATCTTAAGTTCGAGCCTCAAGTGCATATTCTTTAGCACTAGGATGCAAGGCTTGCCTCATGACATCCTTGTGGCTAGCCTTATTTGCATATGCTATTGTAGCACTAGGGTGTAAGGCTAGCCGAGGGCCATCTTTGTGGCTACCAGAGGCAAGAGGCTCGAGCTTAAGTTCGAGCCTCACCTAGATATGTTAGTATAGCACTATCATGAAAATATAGATTCACCAAGTCCTTTTAGGATTCATGCAAGAATAGAGAAACACTTAGGATTGAACTTAAGTCTAGCCTCATGGCATCCTTCTGGTTACCAATGACAAGAGGCTCAAACTTAAGTTTGATCGCCACTTGCATATTCAAGTGTAGCACTAGCATGGAAGGCTAGCTTGATGACATATTTGTGGCTATCAAGGGCATAGAATAGCACCTTTAGGATCGATCTTAAGTTCGAGACTCAAGTGCATCAGGGAATAAAAATTCACTTTTAGGCTTCCTCTCCATATGCTAATGTAGCACTAGGATGCATGCCTAGCCTCATCACATCCTTATGGCTAGAAAAATTCACTTTTAGGCTCAAACTTAAGTTTGAGCTTCCTCTCCATATGCTAATGTAGCACTAGGGTGCATGCTTAGCCTCATGACATTCTTTTGGCTAGAAAAATCATAGAGCTTCACTATTAGGCTCAAATTTAATGTAGCACTAACTTGCAAGACTACTCTCATGACATCCTTGTGGCTAGCAAGGGTACAAAACAACATCTTTTGGCTCAAACTTAAGTTCGAGCCTCGCTTACACATGCTAGTGTTTTTTTTTAAATGTACTATTTAACTTAAACATATGCTCCTTGTTTAGGTTCTAATATTGTTCTTTTTGGTTGTTTCAGGAATGAAGGCTTCCAATGTACCAAGTATACCAGAGCAGGGTGCACAAGTCTTCACACTCGATGTTCTTGGAACGTCCACTCATGCCAAAACTACTGCTCCAAGAATAAAGGTTGACAAGACCTTTGAATTAACAAAAGAAGGAGTGAAGTTTTTTTCTGAATACCTACGATACAGATGCAAACTACAAAGGTGACATCCATCTATATTTGTCACAAGGTGATATGAAATATGGAGACATGGGGATTGTTGTGGGTGTCAAAGATGATGTGGATGCAACAACAATGCCATGCTTTGCATTAATGTGCTACATATTGGAGAGACCACAAAGGAAAACAAGTTTTGCTTATCATTGGGCACTTTTCATGTAGCAGACATGAATGGTAGCAAACTAGGAAAAGAAATTTCTATTGTAAAATTAGGAGTGAAACATGAAAAGCGAGTCTTGAACTTACCATAGAAGATTGTACCTGCAAAGAAACCAATAATGGCACTATCTAAGAAAGTTGTGGAGAAGACAGGGAAAGCCATAGTTAGGAGTGCACTTGCAGCATCGAGAGGTGCCCGTGCAAGTGCTTCAACACATGCAAAGAAGATCACTGCCACCATTAATTTAGAGGAGCAAGAAGGTTCACAAGAGCAAGATGCACAAGGACTCAAAAGAAAAAGAAAGGCAAAGGATGATTCTACTCTTGAGGAAGATCGACAAAAACTAGCAAAGAGGAAGATGAAAAAGAGTGCACAAGAAAAAGAGGTTTTTGAAGAGGAGTTGATGGACATGGAAACTCCATCCAAAGATAACAAGGCACTGACCTCTTTAGAAATCAAGAAGGGATTCTATCCTTTTGGGATTAATGAAGCCTTTAGCATTGACGTGACAAGGTGTTTTCCTGCTCCATCAAACTATGTGTATAGAAGATTAAATCTAGATTGGGTTAGGATTTTGACTTTAGACTTCATTCAAGAACCGAAGCAAGAGGAGATACTAGCAATTTTGATGCCTTGTGATCCTTCCAAAAAAAATCCTCTTGACAAACTTGCCAAAGAGGATGTTCGCAATGTTGATTACTGGATCATCTATGGACAACACTCCATTAGTGCTGCAAAACGTTTGCAGGGTGCAAAAGCTGCAAAGGTTACCCCTTAGTTGCGTCAACGATTCAAATATAGACGATCAAAGATTATTCTCAATTGCCCACCAAAGATCTCTCGTGAAATCTCCAAAGATGCGAATCTATCTGTTGCAATGTCAATGCAAAAGGAGCCATTTCTTGACCAACTTATGCAAGCACGAACACAATGGCATGCAAATGGTTGTCCTCTTAAGCCACCACCAGGTGGGTGACGGGTGCATCGGAAAGGGGATATCCATAGTCAAGAGGAAATTCCGAACTGTGTTGGAATTGTGCATAAGGAAAAGCAAGCACTTGAATGAAGAGAGTTCAAAGGAAACTTTGAGGAAAAACAGATGCTTTCTGAGAAAGCGCGATTGCTTTTTGGGAAAGCAGATGCTTTCCCGCGAGGAAGTCTATGTCTGCATTGCAACTGTGCGTGTGATTGCATCCAGGGATGCCTGGGAAGTGCTGTGAAAGCATTGTTTTTAACTTATAAGGTTTTATTGAGTTTTTGGGCAGATTCAAACTATTTTTAAAATACGTTGGTCGTCCATTTAATAAGTGGGCAGCCATCTGATAAATAAGGCCACAGATCAGCCAACGTTTTCTCTCCCTCTTTTTTTGGCAGAACAACGGAAAAAAATGAAGAGAAAGAAAAAAAAAAACGGCCCCGATCTCTACGCGAGCAACTATTCGTGCCCGTGGCTAGGAGCTATAAAAGCATCACATGCCCTCACTCAGAGAGAGGATCAGTTTTTGCAAGAAGGAGATGCTGCTACAGAGTTCACCCGCAAAGAAGACATTTGCCGGTGATGCCCATGATTGTCCCATGTGTACCCAATGTCGCCAAGACCAAGTGCGCGAGTTCCCTCGCGAAGAAGTGCCTATGGAGCGTGTTTCCATTGCCACAAGTTGCTGTTTTTCTCTATTTTCAGCCCATAAACGTTGTAAACGGGGCTGATTTATGAGAGGGAACCCAAGAACACACCTCTTTTGTGTGTAGGATTGGAAGAGAGGATTTTCTATGTAGAGATCTCTTCTGGGGAATTTCTTTTCAAGAATTGAGCTCCGTTTCGAGCGTCGAGATTGTGAAGGTAACGATTTTCATGTTATGATCTCTGAGTATTTGATTGCAGGTGTACTTCCTCTTCGTGAGGGAGTAGGAGCAGAGGAAGGCACGAGCCTCTGCAGGATAAAAGCGCTCTGAGGAACTAGAGCCAGATCAGCCCAAGGGTTTCATATCCGAGTTTGGGAAGTAGATCCACGGATCCGAGAGTGGTAGACTCTCAAGATGTGATCCGGAAGTTGAAATTCCCAAGGGTAGGACTTCATGTCCGGGAAAGCAGAGTTAATCTGCAAGAAGAGGTCTCAAGGAACAGAGTCGCAAAAGATTTGCAAGGATGCCATGCCATGAGTCTGGAAGCTGAGATCCAGAGGCGAGAACCTTGATTCTCAAGGAATTGGAATAAGGAACGGAAGTTCCTTGGAATAGAGTTTTGCCCTGGGAATCGGAAGCTCAGGCTTCCAGGAACCATCAAGTCTTATTCTAGAATGAACGTGGTAATACGTTCGATTCAAGTGCTTGTATAGACTTCTTCTCAGTAATAAAGATACTATTAGGGGGGGGGGGGGGGACCAACCCATCTTCTGGTCCCCAGTACTGTGTCTATCTTCTCACTCTCTATCTCTCTCTCTCTCTCTCTCTCTCTCTCTACTTCTCTCTATATCCTTTGGCTTCAGTAATAAGTGATAAAGTCTATTTATCCTAATATATTTTATATTTTTATGCGCTCCCGTTTGTGACACCTCCAGTATGACTAGGGGAATGTTTTACAACTCTGCCATGAAGTCAACTGGGGGACCAATCGGGAGATTTTTAGGCGGCAACCCCGAAACGGGCAAAAGCTTGTAAATGCACCAAGTGTCACTTTTTCATGAACTTGCCTCATGCAGAAAAAAGGGCACTGAAATTCAAGTTGGGAGGAGACTTCATTTGGATTTTGTCACAGGTTGAGAGCTATGGAGTGCTTTCTTTCCCTCCCATGTACAATGTGGTGCAAGGAGTGATGCCCTGCACACTACACACTACTCTCTCTCTTCCCTACGTGCAGTTATGTGATGCCCCACAAGAGGGCTCTGCATTTGACTGATGTACAGCTGTGTGGATTCATGCTTTTCTGCCGAGGCAAGAGCCTCCTTGAGCAGGAACACGGGTAGCTAGCTGCTACTCCAAAGCAAGCACCGGTGAGGGTCATAACCTCACCGTACAGGTGCAAATTCAGCGCTGTGTATGCGCAAAAAATTGACTATTTTTCAACCATACAGACGCCAGAACTCTTCGGAATCGTGCCCCACTAGCAAAGGACAGCTAGGGGACTGTTTGGGGCTGAAAACATGGCAAAAACCAGTAAATACAGCAAGCTGAATTTACTGTTTTTGGGCAGGAATCAGAGGGTTTACGCCAGTGCAAGTGAGAACCAGCAGGGGAATTGATTTCGTGCAAGTTTTAAGGTTGTTATGCTGCCGAAATTTGGCCAAATCAGGTAGTATCTAGTGTGATACAGGTAAAGGATTCCCAAGACCTTACTTTGTAATTTTTCCTCTCAAAGAATAAAGAAATACCGAAAGGGGCGCCAATTTTGGGGCCTACAGTTTTTCGTCGTCTGCTCGGGGCATTCTAGCTTCCGAGCCGTGTGTGTATTCAAGTGTTAATTCCAATCGCAGGTTCTCTTTGCAAAGTGCTTTGTGTGTGTGTGTCGTAAAGAATTTCGGGTGAAAGCCAACGCCTACCGCCCCACGGGCCGGTTTCATGGTTCCATTGCCGGGACATCAATCACTTTTTCCTCAAAGAGTGAGCCTCGGTTGTTTTGGGTAAAGACACAGAGTGCAGGAACGCAGGATTACACTATGGCCGACAAAGGGAAGGGCATTATGGGAGAGGGTTCCTCTTCGAAGGACAGACAGGAGATCCCTATGGTTTTTGAGATTGGCGAGAACTCACGGCCACGTCAGTCTGTACCTCCTGTCAATGTGAATGTCCCTCCAGTGGTACAGGGCTTTATGACTGGGTAACTAGAGGATGATGCGTTCAGGACTTAGTTAGTTGCCACGGTGAATGTCTTCTCGCAGCTGGTGCAGAACCCAAGGTTTATGGAGTTCTTGCAAGCGCCACCAGTGCCAAAGGAAAATAGGCAACCTACACCGCGTACGGAGCTTGTTGAGGCTCAAGCCCAAGTACTTAATGCGACAAGGGAACACTCGTATGTTGCGGAGTCAGGGGCTCCAAAACAGGTTCCTCCTGTCCTTGAAGAGGTGGCTAGAGCGCCTATTCCATAGGCTATGCCAGTTCAGCCCGCCAGATTTCAGAGCCCGCATGTTGTCTTGAATGGACAGGGAACTAGATACCAGGCTATGAACCCAGTTTTTCCACCACCCACGGTACATCCTGGGTATTTCGGGGGTGGATCAGTGTTCCAAAGTATGGCTGGTTATGCGCCTGGAAATCAGCCGTACATGCCAGGAACACTGTTTGGAGGTATGCAAGGCATGAGCCAAACCCATGTATGGTAGTATCGGCATGCAGCAAGGTTTTCAGTGCAACCAGGGCCAGTTTGGGATGCCACAGGGTCATTTTGGCATGGCTGGTTTTTCTAGACAGCAGCAAGATATCGCACCTCTGACGCAAAATGTGAATGGCCTAGATGTGCCGATCATGCCTACTATAGTGCCCATGTTGCAAACCATTCCTTATGGACACAAAAAGCCTTTTGACTTTCCACTTTAAAATTAAAAGGTATTCCTAATGGCTTCGATTACAAGGTATTCCTAATTCAAAGATTATCTCAATAACAACTGTTGAGCCAGCAGAGGATCACACCCACATTTTTTCTCACACTCATCATTTTGTAACCATTGATTGTAATAAATGTCTTTCCGACATTAATTTTGATTTGAGCCATTCATTAAGTAACGGGATTCAATTGAGTTTCCAGCTTGTAATCCCGAAGTAATTTCACTTGCTGATGTAATTAGTTAGAGATGTTCTCACCTCCAAGGCTGAGGTATATAAGCCAAGGTTTTTGTAACCTAAAGGATTCAGATTATTGATCAAAGTGAGTTTTTGAGCGCCGTGACTGTGTCTGAGAGAGAGAGAGAGAGAGAGAGAGAGAGAGAGAGAGAGAGAGAGAGAGAGAGAGAGAGAGAGAGAGAGAGAGAGAGAGAGAGAGAGAGAGAGACTTATCTACTTGCTACGCGAGCTACGGAGCCGCCATTGGAGAAGCGACACCGCCATTGTGTTAGCAACGGCGAGAGCTACGCACAGATACCAAGAGTGCGCGCTATCGGCTTCTATGTGTGGTAAGTTCCTACGAGCTTCGGTGTGAGTTTTCTTCCAACTCGTGTGTCGGAATGGAGCGTGCAGCATATCTATAGAACCACAACGAGTAGAGCTACACATTGGTACCATCGGGGTCAAGCTTCGATCACCTGTATTTTTCGGCCTGTCTTCATACGCGTTTACCGCACGGAGTGGTTATAGGTTGATTTTGCAGTTCAAGTCTTTAGGGTGTTGTTCTTACCTAGTGTATAGACTTCCCCTTGAGTTTGAAATCGATTCAACGATTCTAGATCCTGTTTCGTATAGCATTCGTTCGTGGTACGGATTTCAGTCACTTGCGTATTTTAGAACTTAGATTTGATTTCCTTAGTAGTGATTGTCGTTAGAAGGTCGAGTAGGTGATTTGACACCCACCTAGTTGTTTCCATGCGCTTGCGGGTCAAGCTCCGTCCTCGTCTAACAAATTCTGTTGTTGGTTGAGTTCTCGCTATTTAGCTTCCGCTAGTGGCGTAACCACCTTAACATTTGGCGCCGTTGCCGGGGACGAGAGCCCTAAGTAGGTGACCTTAAACTAATCCTACGAGGTGAGTCGTATAAACTACTTTGTATACTTTAGTTAGAAAAGATCTAGGAGTGGTGGACTCCGAAGATCTCGAGAGATACTAGGAAGTGGGGTATTCCTGGGTCTTCCGTGTTGACAATATTTTTAGTTTAGCTTAGATTTGTTTGTTGTTTTGTTGGTGTTGAGTAGTTGTTGATAGAAGAAGAATTTGCTAGTCCGTGAGTGACAGTGGATATCTTTAAAATCACAATTACCAAACCCATTTTATGATTAGGAATAGCTTAGGCAGGACTTCATTTGATCCTGATCTAGAGCTAGTAATCATTGGAGTATTTGCTTGATATGGTTGATTGCATGTTAGATCACTAAACCGTCGAGTTAGTAGTGAAACTTGCAATAAACAAAAGTCAGAGAAATTTTTTGTGTATCTGGGAGCTGTTGAGCACTTGAGAAAGCTTTAGGAAGGATTCTGTGCCAAAAAACTAGAAATCTGCAACTTTAGACATCATACGCGTATGATGTCTAAATGACCAAACAGAGACCAAAACAAAAATTTTGACTTTACCAAAGTGTTCAAAAGGGGGGTTATACCCTAATTTCAACTTAAAACAAGAGCATTAACACTCAAAGAAACCCAAAAAGACAAGTCGGAGTCCAAGAAATGCAAAGAATAGAAAATTTTGGATTCAGATCTTGTTTTTACATTCAAACCTGACAAAAACACTTGAAACTCAATTATAAACATTGGAGAAGGCTTAAAACCAAAAATAGTCAAAATCTGGGACAAAAGACATCATACGCGTATAATGTCTTTTAGCACATCCATTGCTTATTTTTGATATCTGACTTGACAAAATTGTTACAAACACTGTAGAAAGCATAAATATCAAGTCTTGACCCAAATTGAGGAAAAAGACATCATACGCGTATGATGTCTTTGACCTAATTTTGGACATATTTTGATACTTTGCCAACACAGATCCATTGTAATAGCTGTCTAGAGGTTATATTTCAAGTTTCATCCCATTTGGATCACAATTGACCCAAAACGACTCAAAAGCGGAAAATTGCCAAGAAAAGCCTAAATTAGCCATAACTTGCTTAAACAGAGTTCAAACTGAATTTTGTGAGTGGACAGAGCATAAGGGGGCTACTGAGAGTGAGCATAACCAAAATAGTACAAATCTGTGAAAAAAGACATCATACGCGTATAATGTCTTTTTCAGCATAACTGCAACAAAATTCTCACTTGATGAAACAGAAGTTGTTCAACTGACAAGATTAAACAATTGACCAAGTATCAATCAGATTGGATCAATTCTGACCACAAAAACTTGGGAAAACAAATTGCCGAGACGGAAAAGTTAAAGTCCTTTAGGGGAATTGATGAATTTGAGATCGGGCAGGAATCTCCAGAATAACCAACCAAAACAAGGGGAATAAGCAAGTGTCATATCAACCGAGGGAAGTGTAAACCAAAGTTGGGTGCAACCATTAGAGCCGATCTTTGAAGGAAGTGTTTCTGATACTTCTTCGGAGAGATCTTACGAGATTTTCACCGAACACTTGGAACACTTGAACCTAACAACAGAGAAAATATGGCAGCAGGATCATCAAACCCTTCTGCCACAATGAAGCTATTGTTCATAAAATACCAGTACGACAATGAGCAAGGTGCCAAGATCTACAAAGATGGAATGGACCGCTATTGTGTAAAGATAGAAGATAGACCTAGTGAGTTCAAGGACTTAGTGCCTGTGAGCTATAGCGGAGATAGATATCTAGATGACGAGGGTACCATGTACTTGGTAGTCCTAAACCCTAACATTGTGGACAAGTGGGGATTGATGGGCACCAAAGCCAAAGTAGATGAAGAACTTGAGGAGAAAGCACCAATAATGAACTTCCCTGATGCGAGGTTAAGAAGAGAGAATGAAACTACAAGGATCAACACTGATAACATCTATGTGGGGCTATACAAATATAATAATGGGGAGCAAGATCTCTATTATAGATGTGAAGAACCCTACACCGGAGAGTTGACAGACCAAAAAAGACTTTATGTCTTTACCTACACAGAGGGATCGGAAGTGAAAATTGCCGCTTACGACAAGTATGGGAGGCAATCTCAACAATGGGCAAGAAAGAATTAGAAGGATATACATACTTTGGGGGACCACTACATTAGTATTATGTTACTTCTAGCTCACAAAGACCAGCACCAACAAATGGAGTGCAAAACCCAATGACGACAGGAGGACAAAGAACTCAGGCTGCTGACTCTTTCAGTCAACCTCAGTACTCGAAGCCCGGACCAATGGGATCATTACATTCCAGAGAGTCAATGGATACAAATCGAGGTAGTGCAGTTCCAATCCCCACGTATACCACTCCAGGTCCAAGGTTCAAAGCGGAACCATCACATTTACCTCCTAGTAGTAGATTCAGAGCAGGGGAACCGACAAGGGTAACCCATGAAGTCCATGATGCTAGAGAAAGCTTTAGCCAAGACATAGGAGCAATGAGATTGGTAGCAGACCATAGACGTATGAGACCATCTCAAGTAGCCAAGTGTATGCCAAAGAAGTATGGTGGTTCAGGAGATCCGTATGCACATGTGTCACTCTTTAAGCAAGTCTTAAGAGCTGAGCAGATAACCGATTTCCATACACAATACGAGGGATTTGGTCTTACTCTAGAAGGTACGGCATTGACATGGTTTCAACCACTGAACATAGGGGGATTCCATGACATTGACCATTTGCTAAGAGAGTTTGCTGAGGAATTCTCAAAACGAGGGATTAAGCACAATACGGTCTCACAAATATATGCTTTTAAACAGAGAGAACACGAAAAAGTGAAGGAAACTTCACTTCGCTTCAAACAGTACATTGAGAGATGTCCAGTACGTGAACGACCACAAGATGACAGACTATCTGTTCTCTTTATTGAGGGATTGAGAAACGACACTCTCAAGAAGGACTTGCACTTGAAAGCTTGTACAAGTTTCGAGCAAGTAACAAGATAAGCATTGTACTTAGTGGATAACTGTACGGTTTATGGAGAGGTGTCAGCGGATACAGATTTTGCATCCAGTAGCTCCTCCTCTGTAGCGAGCGAGACTACCACTAAAAAGAATGTTCAAACAACAACCATGCCAAATGTAGAGCAAATGATAGAAGAGGCTCTAAAAAGGATGGCACCATACCAAAAACCATTGCCAAAACCACTGAAATGGTGTGCTATTGAACAAAAATGGACAAACCATCCAACAGAGGAGTGCTATTACAACAAAGGGTATGTAAGGGAGCGTCAGTATGCACCTCCTGCTCAATTAGCACCACCTCAGGTACATCCAGTACCTCGATACCCAACGGGAAATGTACCAGGACCTATGGGGATAGAAAGACCGCAACCGGTATTGGGACAACAACCACCTTTACCAGGAGCAAGACCAGTGGGCATTAGATATGCACCAACCTTAGAGAATCAGGAAGAACAAGCCTTAGTGCCTGTTCAAGCCTATTATGAAGAATCTGGTGCACACATGTCTCCAACTGTGTATTACCCACCAGAAGAACTCAAACAACCAGAACCATGGGGCATGATTGGGAATGTTGGAATACCAACAGTTACAAGTGCTTCTGATGAAGAGAGATACAATTTGGACGCAAGAACATTGATGTTCATAGCTCATGGAGGGTTAACAGGACAAAGACCATCCTATCCACAAAGGACGAATCAAATGGGACCAAGACCAGCACTAGGACCCTGTTACAAGTGTGGAGGTGACCATCTGATGAATGTTTGTCCACATACGGAAATCATTAGAATTAACGCTTATTGCACTGAGTGTGGGGTTACTCACTTCATTGAGGATTGTTCAAAGAATCCAAACAAAGTGCAAAAGAAGACATTGAATATGCTAGAGACTATTCCTACCAGCAGTGGGTCTGAAAATGAAACTCTGATACCAACGCAAGTTGTTACTAGAGCTCAAGCTAAGAAAACCACTAGAGAACCTGAGAATGGAAAGTTAGCAACTGAAGTGGTTAGTCAAGGACCGCGGAGTCAGAGAAACACATGGAAAGCTAGAAAAGCACGCATGAAGTTGAGAAAAGAACGTGAAGACGCTATTCTAGCTGAGGAACTAAAGCAAACTAAAGATAGATTAGAAAAACTTGAGAGTCAAAATGGGAAACGAGAGATAAGCCCGGAAAGAACGAAACAAAAGAGTATCAAAGAAACAACGAGCTTAAGCTCAGAGGGATCAGTGCTAGTCGACAAAGTACACGAACCATTGGACGCACTGATTGTTGAGATGTCGAGCTCTACACCTTGAGCTGGCATCCACTACGGGTCTTGGCCGCTTACGGCATTTACTCACTGGCGCGTTAGGTGACCGACACGGAGGATCTCTACCAGTGATTCTACAGCTGGACTACAATTATAGTGCCAGCCTAGTACGCTTCTAGCGAGTTCACACTTAGTGACCACATGTACATATGTGCTATTTTTCAGCTTTAGCACTTAGTCATTTTGTACTCTCTTTTCTGTGAAGAAGAAGAAGAAGCTTTCCATCTCTGTGTGCTTTGTGCTTTGTGCTTGTCTTGTGTAGCTCTCTTGCATCCTCATTCTTTACATGGTATCAGAGCCTAGTGTAGGCAAGAGAGGCTAAGAGAGCAAGAGCATCACAATCCCTTCGTTCGCAATCTACGACCAGATGCCAAAGTTTCTGAACAGGTTTTTCGCACAAGTTTCTGAACAGGTCTCCAAAGTGCAGTATACAGAGATTTACTGTACAAGTACAGTGGTTGTATGTACGCTTGATTGTGGACACTCGTTGAGTGTAGAAAGCGTTACAGGAACCACGATAGCAGGTTCAGCAGATTTGCAGGTTTTTGCGGATTGCAGCTATTTTGTCTTAGTGCTTCAAGATGTCTGACGGTTTCAGTCAGATTGTTACTGAGAAGCTTGAGAAAAATAACTACCCTGCATGGAAGTTCAGAATAACAAATTTCCTAAAAGGAAAAGGTTATTGGGACTATGTAGAAGGAGACAATGAAAAGGAACCAGAGATTCCCGAGGCAAATGCTACAGCAGAACAAAGGAAAGCTTTGAGGGACTGGCAACAAGGCCAGAGCAAAGTGATGTATTGGCTTTCTATGAGCATCACAGATGGCATGATGGGCTATCTACAGGAGGCTGAAACCCCCGCCATTGCATGGAAAAACTTAGGCAGAGTGTTCGAGGTGAACACCAAGGCCAGGAAGCTTCAACTAAAGTCAGAGCTAAATCAGGTTAAGAGGAACAACCTCTCCATCAATGATTATGCTTTGAAGATCAAGAGTATCATTGAGGCTCTTGGATCTATTAAAGTCTCAGTGGAAGACGATGACATTGTCCGTGCATGCTTGGATGGTCTAGGAGATGAGTATGTACATTTTAGGTCTTCCATGAATACAAGAGACGACATCCCCGTGTTCCAAGATTTGATTTCTATGCTTATTCTTGAGGAGAAGAACCTTGACACATCTTCTTCTCATGGCAGAAATAATTCTGAACAGGCCTTCTATTCTAACTCCAACAGAGGTAGAGGTAGAGGTTGTGGTTGAGGCCCAATTTCTAGAAGGTCAATCAAATCAAAACAATACAGGTGGCAGGGGAAACCAGTCTCAAGGCAGGGGGAGTCAAAGAGGTCGTGGTGCAGGATCAAGCAGGCAGCAACATACTCCAGATAGTAGAGAATGTTGGACTTGTGGTGAAAGAGGTCACATGTCACGTGACTGTCCAAAGGGAAAAGCAAGTAGAAAGAGAGAACAGGGCAACTATGCATCTACTAGCAGAGATGCAGATGACAGCAAAAACGAGCGCATGTTTGTTATGCAACATGTAATGAATACAATGACTGCAGAGAATTCCACCCAAGATGATGTTTGGTATGTGGATTCAGGTGCCTCTAATCACATGACGTCTCGTGGAGAGTGGTTTAGAGATATGCGCAAACCAGATGTGTCAGGCTATGTGCAGACAGGAGATGACACAGCTCACCCCATTGCTCATGTAGGGGACATACCTCTAAATACGAAGAGTGGGAAATCAAAGTACTTAGCAGATGTACTTCATGTCCCAAACATTACAAAGAATCTTGTTTCTGTTGGACAAATGGTTGAGCAGGGTTTGCAGGTTTGCTTCAATCCAAATGGCTGTTATGTAGAAGATTTCCAGAATGGCTGTAAGCTGATCACAGAGGGCAAATGTGTGGGCAGAATGTTTACGCTGAATGTAGACATGCCTGAGGTAAAAGCTGCATTATTTGCACAGGGCACAGGTGTTGTGGCTGATGTTGACATTTGGCACAAACGCATTGGCCATGTCAATGAGCAGAGATTGCGCAGCATGCAATCAAAACAGATTGTAAAAGGTTTGCCCAAATTCAAGGTGGATGGTATGCATAAAGTGTGTGCAGCATGCCAGTTTGGAAAACAGTCAAAGGGCTCATTTCCACATGAGCGCAATGTATGTAAAAGGCCACTTGAGGTGGTGCACATAGATGTTTGGGGTCCAACCGATACTGCAAGTATACATGGTTGCAGGTATTATGTCTCTTTCATTGATGACCATACAAGGAAAGTATGGGTGTACTTCATGCGTAACAAAAGTGAAGTGTTTGGTCACTTTCAAGACTTCAAAGTCATGATTGAGAAGGAGACAGATATGCAAATCAAGACATTGAGGTCAGATGGAGGGGGAGAGTACTTCTCCAATGATTTTTCAGATTTTCTGCAAATGCATGGTATACACAGGCAGTTTACATGCAGATATACTCCACAGCAGAATGGGGTCGCAGAAAGGAAAAATAGGCACATTGCAGAGGTTGCACGTGCATTGATGAATGAGAAGAACATGCCTCATCATTTCTGGGCTGAAGCTGTAAATACAGCTGTGTACATTATGAACAGGACACCTACAGCTGCGGTGCATGATGTAACACCTGAGGAAAAGTTTACAGGTACAAAGCCTGATTTGGCACACTTGAAAGTGTTTGGCTGCATAGCTTACGTGCATGTACCAGATGAGTTGCGTAGGAAATTGGATCCTAAAGCAGAGAAATGTATTCTTGTGGGATATTCCCTTGAACAAAAGGGGTACAAGTGCTACAATCCTACTACACGAGAATTACGAGTGAGCAGAGATGTAGTCTTTGATGAGATGAGCAGCTGGTACAGTAATGCACATGGCACTATTGGGGCTGATGTAAAAGATGATGTGGTTGTACAAAATGTGAGGCCACAGTCACAGGTTTTGAGTGGACCACAAGAGTCCTCTTCTCGTGGCTCTGTTGAGAAACCATGGAATGGTAGACTACGTACGCAGGTTACTCCACCAACAGGTACAGGGAATGTATCACGAAAAGGAAAGGAAAAGGTTGATGAACCTCCCTTTATGGTTGATGCATCATCAGGTTTTTCACATGTAGACATGGATTCAGATGGTTCTGAACAAAGTCTTGATGAGGAATTTGGAATTCCGACTGTCAGGACACCTGGTGTAAGGAAAGTACAAGAAGATGCTAGAGGGCAAAGGAGTGACCCAGGACCGCGCAGATCTAATAGAGTCAGAAATCCAATTCAGAAATTGACTTATGATGGGTATCTAGCGCATCACCAAGCCTACATGGCTAAGGTGATACAGGATGTGGAGCCCACATGTTTTGAGGATGCAGTTGGAAATGTGCATTGGGATGATGCAATGAATGAAGAGATGGCTGCATTGGAAGCAAATGACACATGGGAGTTGGTGCCATTGCCAAGTGGCAAGAAAGCTATTGGCTATAAATGGGTGTATAAAACCAAGCATAAGGCTGATGGTAACATTGAGCGTCACAAGGCAAGGCTGGTCGCAAAGGGTTATGCACAGACGTATGGCATAGACTATGAGGAGACCTTTGCTCCAGTGGCAAAGATGACGACAGTGAGAGCTGTCATAGCAGTGGCTGCATCTAGAGGATGGATTATGCATCAAATGGATGTAAAGAATGCCTTCTTGAATGGTGAGTTGCAAGAGGAAGTGTATATGGATCAGCCACCTGGTTATGTCGATCTAGGTTACCCAGATTATGTATGCAGACTTCTCAAAGCTTTGTATGGTTTGAAGCAGGGCTCTAGAGCATGGTATGACAGGATTGCCAAGTATCTTGTCAGTATTGGTTTTAGGAGAGCTCATGCTGATCATTCACTCTATGTACGTGAGAGTGATGTGGGGATTGTGGTCATTACCATATATGTAGATGACCTTATTATTGTTGGTGACAATGCTATGGAGATTGACCATGTGAAGGGTCTTCTCAAACAGGAGTTTGAAATAAAAGATTTAGGGGAGTTGCGCTACTTTCTTGGCATTGAAGTGATCAGGACTCCAGAGGGTGTATGGCTATCACAGAGACAGTATGATTTGGACATGTTGTCAAAGTATGGTATGGCTGATTGTAAGCCAATTTCTATTCCCTTGGATGTGAATGCAAAGCTGAGTGCAGAGAAGGGTGATGTTGTTGAGGATGTCAACATGTACAGGAAGATTGTGGGTAGTCTAATCTACTTGACTATCACGAGGCCAAACTTGAGCTACACAGTAGGCTTGGAGAGTCAGTTCATGCAGCTTCCGAGGAAGCCACATTTGGATGGAGTATGACGCACACTTAGGTATGTGCAAGGGACTCTTGACTACGCATTGTTCTATGCAGCAGATGCACCATTAGCATTGTATGGGTATACAGATGCAGATTGGGCAGGTAGCATTGTTGATAGGAGATCTACGAGTGGCTTCATGTTCTCTTTTGGGAGTGCTGCTGTTACTTGGAGCAGCAAAAAGCAGCCTACGGTTGCTTTATCGAGCACAGAGGCTGAGTACAGAGGTGCAGCAGTTGCGACGTGCGAGGTAGCTTGGCTACGCACATTACTTGAGGACTTGGGAGTGTAGGTGGACCAGCAGATTTTCATCCATTGTGACAACATCAGCAGCATGCAGCTGGCTAGGAACCCAGTGTTCCATGCCAGGACCAAACACATAGAGGTCCATTACCACTACGTTCGAGAGCGAGTGTTGGCGGGCGACATCGACTTGGTCTATTTCAGCACAGAGGAGCAGATAGCGGATATCTTTACCAAGGCCCTCGGAGCTGAGAAGCTTCGACGTTTCCGGACTATGCTTGGACTCTGCGACATGCAGAGCTCGAGGGGGAGTGTTGAGATGTCGAGCTCTACACCTTGAGCTGGCATCCACTACGGGTCTTGGCCGCTTACGGCATTTACTCACTGGCGCGTTAGGTGACAGACACGGAGGATCTCTGCCAGTGATTCTACAGCTGGACTACACTTATAGTGCCAGCCTAGTACGCTTCTAGCGAGTTCACACTTAGTGACCGCATGTACATATGTGCTATTTTTCAGCTTTAGCACTTAGTCATTTTGTACTCTCTTTTCTGTGAAGAAGAAGAAGAAGCTTTCCATCTCTGTGTGCTTTGTGCTTTGTGCTTGTCTTGTGTAGCTCTCTTGCATCCTCATTCTTTACACTGATGAGAGCTTACGAAGCTAGGTTAAAGACCAACCAAACACAAGAACAGAGGTGGATGACATACCCAAACGCGGAATTGGAAAAGCAGAGACTTGAAATGTGCCAGAGAATAATCGAGACTGCACAAGCCTTATTAGAACCACCAAGAGAAACAATGAATTGTGGAACGGAAAACCCAATTCAGCAAGAGACTATCATTTCACGGGTAGCTGAAAATATTTCCAGTGCACAAAAGCCTGAAAATACACACAAAGATGACCGCATAGTGTTGAACACAACCGATCAGGAGATAGAGAGTTTTCATCCAGTCATACAGAGGTCTTACGGAAGAGATGAGGATTACAATGAATTTTGGAAACAAGTGAGAGAGGCAAACTTTGCAAACGAGCTAAGTTGCCAAGCTAATCAGACAAATTGGGAAAAGGACATCAGGAATTCTCCCATAGTGGAATTTGAGGCAGGATCTCAAGTGGACTTGGATCTGCAATCTTACTGGGGAGATGGGGGCTCAGTTAGAACAATGGAGAGCAAACCTCATTCACTGAATAGCTTACCTTCATACTTAGGAGAGTATGAAGCAAAATCCGAGATTAGAGCACTTCCCTCACGAAGAATCTCATCAGAAAAAATCATGGACTCGCAAGGATTGATAGAGATCTTGTCAACACCAGTGACATGCACTATCACTCTAGCTGAGCTTTTGAGGCTAAGACCACATATGTGGACCACTGTAGGAAAATGCTTGGAGAAATTTGGGATAAAAGACCCAACATCGAGACTGCAAGAGGGTATACAAGAGCTGAGCAAACCACAAAAGAACGCTAAGCCTGTACTCTTAAACAAGGTCAGAGAGTATTGCGAAGGTGAAGAGGGGAATACAACCTTACCAGTTGAATTCCAAGGAGTGAACACAATGGCAATACTAAACAGCGGAGCTGGGGTAGCCATTGCTACAAAAGAAATCTGGAAAAAATGGGGGAAACCAGCAATAAGGAAGACTAGGTTGAAACTCCAATTAGCAGATGGACACATGGAGAAACCTATGGGGTTATTAGAGAAAGTCGTAGTGACTTCTTGCGGAATTGAATACGAACATACTTTTGCTATTGTCGATTTTGGCAAGGAGAATAACTATGATATCATACTGGGAAGACCATTCATGAGACAATTGAAAATGGTCTAGGATTGGGGCTACGATCACATATACCTGAGAAATATGGAAACCACTACACGTGTGAACCTGAAAGACCATAGCTACAAAGATGTGAACCGAACACCGGTAGAGGAGTTTGATTCAGCTACTTTGGCGGGATCCGAATTTCTAGCCTGGTTAGGTAAGCCCAAGGAGTTATGGATGTGTGGGGCCTCGAAATGTGGAAGTCTGAGGCGAGAAGAATATGTTTTAGAAAGGGCTATCGAAGACGAAACTTATATAGGAGAACCCTTTCCAGAGGACACGCTTGAACCATTAGAATGGACACACATTCTAGCAACCCTAGATGTTTGTGCAATCCCGGATGGTCCCACAACGAAATTTTGCGACAAGGACGGGTACGGCGTGGTTCCGTACTTCATGCTGAGAACTATACTCGAAAAAGAAACTGAAAAGAACGATACACTGGAAAAGGAAAATGAAGAAGAGGTGTTTCACGACATTCCCGATCATCCAGAGTGGGGAAATGAAGCAGACAACGAGTCAACGGACAATTCAAGCGGAAACGAAGAAACTATAACGGATGTCCGATTTTATGATTTTCCGAACCAAACTAAACAACGCCAGAAAATCTATAGAGCAAAGAGAAAAACAAAGGGGGTTAGAACCAATCCGATGCTTAGAATAAGGGGAAAAAATCAATTCCTAATGCTAGTAAAGGCAGAAGATTGTGTTAAGGACAAGATTTCTGCAAGAATAAGAGGCAATGATCAAAAGAGCTTACGAAAAGACAAAAGAGGCTCAAGAAATCAAGTTCAAAGGAATGGAACGAAAACTGAAACAGAAAAATCAGAAAAGAACAAGCGCAATAGAGAACACACGGAGTCCAAGTTAGAACGTAGAAACAAGTACAGAGAGCTCAAGAAAACTCTGAAAGAAGTTTGGACGACAGAAATTGAGAGTGGAGAGGACGAAAACGCCAAAATCAAGGAAAACATGGATGTTCCCTCCCACTACAGGAAATTCACAATAGAGGATAGGAAGGTGGTATTAACCCAACCTATTCGAGAGACAAAGGAGAACGAATCTCATAACGGACCGGAGGATGCAAAAAAAGTTGATTTAGCAGCTCCAGGTGAGACACCTAGACCGGTGTACATAGCCACAGATTTGTCTCCAGGCGAGGAAGAGAGACTTTTGAGTCTTCTCAGAGAGTACAGGGATGTGTTTGCATGGTCTTATAAGGACTTAAAGGGAGTTGACCCATCAATATGCCAACACACAATCCCACTAAAACAAGACGCAAAGCCTAGCAGACAGAGACCATACACATATAATGATACGTTTGCTAAGCGAATCAAAGAAGAGATAGATAAGCTAATGGAAGCTGAATTCATATACGAGATTGAACACACCGATTGGGTATCTCCGATTGTGGTGGTACCCAAGAAGAACGGAAAACTCCGAGTGTGTGTCAACTTAATGAAAGTGAATTCTGCAATAATCAGGGACAATTATCCCCTGCCGATAACTGATCATGTTCTAGAGCGTGTATCAGGGAAAACAACATACTCCTTTCTTGATGGTTTTTCAGGATATAACCAGCTAGCCATAGCACCGGAAGATCAACATAAAACAGCTTTTGCAATGGAGTGGGGAATTTATGCTTATCGGGTTATGCCTTTTGGTCTAACCAATGCTCCCGCAACCTTCCAGAGGCTGATGACGCATGCTTTCAAAGAATACTTAAGGTTGTTTCTAGAAATATACATGGATGACTTATGCGTACATTCTCTTCTGAGAGATGAGCATCTAGAACACCTAAGAAAAGTATTTGAGAAATGTAAGACATATCGCATTTGTCTCAATCCTGAGAAATGTGTGTTTATGGTCCGACAGGGCAGAATTCTGGGACATATTGTCTCACAAAATGGAATATCCACGGATTTAGAGAAGATAAAAGTTATAGTGGATATGCCTAGACCAACCAATGCGAAACAAGTACATAGCTTTATGGGACATTGCGGATATTATAGACGATTCATTTACATGTACGCTATAATAGGCCAACCATTACAGGCTAATAGTGAACTTTGAATGGACAGAGGAGTGTGAGGAATCATTCAAGAAATTGAAAGAGGCACTCATTACTGCTCCAGTATTGAAATCACCAAATTGGGAGAAGATATTCCATGTGCATATAGATGCTTCGGCATATGCAATAGGATGCATTCTGGCTCAGCCAGAGGAAGGAAACATGGATTTTTCTATCTGTTACGCCAGTCGACAGCTCAACAATGCAGAGAAGAATTACACCACAACAGAGCGAGAAGGATTAGGAATGATATATGCTGTGAAGAAATTTCGGCATTATCTTCTAGCCAATAAGTTTGTGTTTTTTACGGATCACCAAGCCTTCCTCTACCTAGTGAATAAACCATACAATACCGGGAGAATAGTGAGATGGTTCATTATCTTACTGGAATTCGACTTCACGGTAGTAGTAAAGAAAGGAAAAACACATCTTAGAGCTGATCATCTTTCGCGATTGACGAATGGAGAAGACCCTATAGGAGTAGATGATGACATGCCAGATGCGTACTTGTTCAACATAGAAATGATACCGAAGTGGTCTCAAAATGTCGTTAGCTTATTAATCTATGGAGGAGAGTTTGATGGAAGAGAATACAACCAGAAACATATTGCTATTCAGCAATCCAAGAATCTTCAATTGGTTGCAGGAAGGTTGTATCAATTGGGAAATGATCATGTTTTACGACTATGCATCAATCCTGAGGAATATAATATATATCTGCACAAAGCACATGTTCAGGAATGTGCATTTCATTGTTCAAGAAGGAACACATATAGGAATTTGTTACAATTGGGAGTCTATTGGCCAGGAATGAAAGAAAGCGTACATGAATATGTCACTGTATGTATTGTATGTTCATCAAAACCGCCAGCAGAGTATTCGACATTATATCAGATGATGATCGCTCCGGAATGGAGTCAGTATATTGTTGAATATCTCACAAATAGAACTTTCCCAGAAGGAACGTCAAAAGCTCGTCAGAAATCTGTAGAGACAGAAGCTAGAGATTACGCTTTAATAGGAGATCAACTCTATAAGAGAGGTAAAGACAACCAGCTTAGGATTTGCGCATCAGAGTCTGAGTATGTGATAATCCTGGAGTAAGCTCATGGAGGAGTAGGTGGAGGCCATTTTTCAGGTGATAAGACAGCAAAACATGTCTTAGCCGCAGGAATATGGTGGCCAACATTACATATGGACGCTGAGAAATACGTTAAACGGTGTGATGACTGTCAGCGGACCAAAGTACCACTTAAAAGAGATGATATGCCGCTTAGACCAATGATGGAGGCAAGAGCTTTTGCAAAATGGGGGATTGATTATGTCGGACCCATTTCACCTCCTGCATATAAGACTCATGCACAATACATCGTTGTGGCTACAGACTATCTAACAAAGTGGGTCGAAGCAAAGGCAACTCAAAAAGCGGATGCCATGACCATGGCACAATTTCTATATGAATATGTCTTTGTACGATATGGATTGCCAATAGAAATTGTGAGTGATCGAGGCACACATTTTATAAATGAAGTGATAGAGATCTTTCTAGATGAATTCATGGTAATCCATAGGAAATCAGTCCCGTATCATCCACAAGCAAACGGACAAGCTGAAGCAACAATCAAAACCATATGCACGGTCCTTAAGAAGATTGTATCTGAGTCGAGAACTGATTGGGACTAGAAGTTACATTCAACATTATGGGCATATAGGGTAGCATATAAAACATCAATAGGAACGACCCCATATAACATGGTTTTTGGGCTAAATGCTATCTTACCAATAGAATTATTGATTTCAACCTTAAGGGTGGCTAAGGATCTAGAGTGGACAGGGCACGAGCTTTCTGATAGAATAGATGACCTGGAAAAGCTAGACGAGCTTCGCCTAAAAGCAGTAGCTTCTATCTACGCTCAAAAAAGGCGACAAAAGGAATTTTTTGATAAGCATGTGCGGACTAAAGAGTTTAAGGTTGGGGACTATGTCCTAGTTTACACTCTGAAACAGCATGCTAAGAAGCTTAAAAAGCGAGGGATGGGACCTCTGGTGATTAAAGATCTATCACCAAGTGGAGCCGTCAAGCTTGCTACATTAGACGGAGAAGAAATGCCCAATTGGATTAGTGGATGCAGAGTGAAAAAGTATCTTTTGCCGCTAACCCAAGACATGCTTCTCAAAATACATCAAGAAAAGCTGCGTGTCCAGAAGAAGAAAAAGATTGTGGAGGAAGCGCAAGCCGAGGCGAAGGAAAGAATGGAGAAAAGAAGACTACTGCGTCAGAAACAGCGCAATGAAGGAGCAATACGAATAAACACAGTCAGTATAACAGAAATGGATAATGACAAAAAAGAACCCATCATTGAATGCAAAGTAGGAACCAACCAAATCAAAGCCAGAGCACTATTGGATTCAAGAGCTCAAACTAACCTACTTTCACTCAGTTTGTATAGACAATTGACAAATGACACTAAATTACAAACTGCCAAGCAAGAGTTAAAGAGTTACTCTGAGAATTCAATCAAAACTATCGGATGCACAGTTCTACATATACAGATTAACCAGTATGTGTATCCTCATATGTTTTACGTGGTTGAAGACCAAGCTACACAACATCCATTATTGCTAGGACAACCATGGTAGAAGCAATACAATACAATGATTGACTGGAGTCCTAAATCAGTGCTTATCAAATACGAAGGTGAAAGTCAATCAGTTAAGTTCACCAAAGAAGCAGAGCCAACTCCAAAGGAAGAATCCAAGAACAAAGGTAAACAACAACCAGAGAAAAAGAAGAAGCAATGGCAACCAAAAGTTTCTATACAACTGGATTGCTCTTCGACGAGGAACTCTCAACAGTGGATAAGGAAGACAAGCAATAATATAACAGCTCAACCTTGGGAAAAAACAGAGTCAAAGTTGGTATGGAGACCAAAAAAGGTTGTGACAGAGGAAACAAAGGTGGAAAACAGAGTCTTCAATACCAGACAATAACAAAGGTGGACAGTGAAACAGATCTGGATTCCAAAGAAGTTCATGACGGCACAAAGCTATAGCAAGCAAATTTGGATCCCAAAGATTTGTAAACAGGAACTCCCTTCAGTACAATCAACGGAAACTCCTAGGTATTTCAAGGCGAGGAAATGAACACAAAGAACAAAGCAGGTTTGGGTCGCAAAGAGTTTGTGGCAAGCACAAGCGAAGCGAAAGCAGATTTGGATTGTGAAAAAGAACAACAAGGTAAAGAAGAATCCGTCTACTGATTCTACTACCGAAGTGCCAAAACCAACCCAAAACCCGACCACCAATCCTTCAATCAAACAAAGAGCAGCTTTATTGGAAAGACTGTTGTATCATCGCTCTACAATTGCATTGGGAACTTATGACCAAAACAACTACAATGCTTCGCCCACAGACAATTCATAGTCGTCCCGGAGGAATCAGACTAGGAGGGGGGGAGGTATACAGGTATACAGGAGCTACAAAGCAGCTACAAGCGACAAAAACAAAGAAAAACAAAAAAAAATTATTATATTACAAGGGCAGGTCTTACATGATTTTGCAATTTTTATGTTTGATTGCGGATATTGATAATATTTATGCCCTTATATACCTTGTTTTGCAACAAGAAGAGATCAAATGATGAATTTGGGTCTCTAGACGTGTAAATATCACTAAATAAGAGTGTTTTTGGACCTAAAAAGTGGAAAAAAGTGGTAATCCAAGTTCAGAAATCACAAATAAGTGTATATTCATATTGTGTATGTTTGGAATTTTTTGGCTTCAATTTGCTATTTTCCTTTATTTTTTATGATTTTTTTGATAAAAGTAAAAGAAAAATAAAAAAGCAGGTGAAACGAGATCAGAAAAAAGAAAAGAATAGACGGTGATGGTCCTAATGACAAGGGCAACCCATGGTAAAAATTGGGTACAATTCTGAAAAAGTTGCGGAAAGCCCGAAATGACAGAATTTTGGCAAAGTGGACAGATTTCTCAGAAACAGGTCAAACGGAGTCCAAATTGAGAAATTTCAAATCCTAAAGTGCATTTCACGACGAGATAGGAGCACATGTCAAATTTGGTAACAAGTGATCCGGGAAGTCCGAAGTTAAGTATTTTTCACATCACTTTCAAGCTCATTTCCACTATTACCTTCTTGGAGAGAGCAAAGAGCACACACGAACTGCTACGAGAGCTCAGAGGACACTAGACATGAGAGGTAGACTCATTTCCATAAGCTTTTGATCCTTATCATTAACTTTTGTCGCGAAAACTGACCAAAACCAAGAAACAAGAGCAGACGGGGAATACGGTAGAATGCTAGGTAGTGGCACAACCGCCTAACCAAACCTTGCAAGAACTTATAGGTGGGTTACCCCAGTATAGAAGATGGGTTTCTAACACTCAAAGCTCGAGAAAGAACGACTGGAAAAACCCTAGGTCAACAGAGCCTGCAAGAGGCAAACAGGAAAAAGTTGTCGAAACGACACAAAACTCCTCAGGAAGCTTAACAACATCGAGGGCAATGCAACCATGGAGTATCTCCAGGTTTGGACCACCAAAAGTGGGTGAAAACAACCGATTCGACGACAGACACACAAAGCGTCATTTTGGCATAACGGCTGAAATTGACGACCGAATGAAATGAAACTTCACAAGCAGCTTCAAATATACATGGATGACTTATGTTTGCAAGCAAAACCGAAAAGAAAGCTGATTCACTTACCGATGGTGAAAAAGACGCTTTCGGGCAACCAAATGGAGAAAGATGGAGAACGGGGAGCCAAAGTCAAGTTCAACATCTGAAAGCACTCTAAATCAATATAAGTTGTTTCTTCATGCAAGAACTCTTGGATCTAAAGAGATTTCTCCTTCCTTAGCTTCTTTTTTAGTGCTAAAAAAACAGTCAAGTAATTTTGTTTTGACTTTGAGTTTGAACTAGACTCTACTTTGCCCTTGTCCTGATTCTTTGATGCATATTTAACCAAATCTTGTTTTTTAGTTAGGGATTTGGAACCAGATAAATCATGTTCTTTGGAGTGGGTTTGGGATTATTCCTATTGTTGATCCTAACCAAACTTGTTTTCATCTAGTTGTTGATGCTAGTTATTCTACTTACTAGTCTAGATGAACCGGTACCCTAGGTTGACTGGTTCCCACTAGTTGCAGAGTCAGGGGGGTTGATCGTCGTCATCATGATCAACTACGATGTCCGTTACTTGGTCTTGGTACTCCTCACTTTCTTCTTTGTCTTCCTCAGTATCCTGATTTTTAATATACTCAACCAGTACCTGATTGACCAGAGCTCCTACATATTCTTCAAACTTTTTGTCCAAATCAGATTTCATTGTTTCTACCAGGTTTTGCAAGTCCTCCATGTTCAAGGTTAAATTGCCATCAGGATCTACCATATCCACCAGAGACTTGTAGATATACTTTTCCGTGACAGTTTGCTTGAGAGTGTGATCATTTTTCATTAATGATTTCAGAGTGGCTTTATTCTCCTCCAACCGACCTTGAATATCTATCCTTTCTTTTTCAACAAATTGCTTCTCTTGAAGTAAACTTTGATTTTTGTTTTTTAGTGTCTGTATGTCCTATTGTTGGGAGGCCATAATTTGTGCATCTTGGCCCTGAGTTGCCATCTCCCACCTTGCCTTTTCCAGCTCAATTGGTCTCCTAGAGTTCTGTCTAAAGGGCAATTATTGCCACAACTCGAGAGTTTTTTGCTAGGCTTCTACCAGTTTCCCCATGGCGTTTACCATAGTGTTCCATTGAGACATCATGGTGGAATCACACCCATTTGTGATAGCATCAATATTAGTTAGCGATGTTTTATATGCAATGAGAGGAGTGTGGTAAGGCACCAATGCCTTATCTACCTATCGAACCACCATCCTCCCATGAAGTGGCTTCTTTTGAAGTATTTGTAGCCAGTCCATTTTTTTTTCTTTTGGACTCAAGGGGTCGGCAAGGCTAATTGGGATTTTGACCTGTTCTTGCCCCTCATGTCAATTGGTGGAGCCTGCTACATCTTTTTGTTCTTATGATTTTCTACAGTCTCTAGTGGAGTTTGGGCTAGATCAATAGGGGTGTCTATTGATGCTCCTTTTCCTTTAGTTTTCTACGATCGTGTGGTTTGTTTCAATTCTAGTCGAGTCAGTAGAGCAACTGTTGTTTGTTTCTTTTTTGGTGGCCTCGTATTGCCATCGGTATTGACTCTCACCATCTCGAGCTCAACTTGTGTTGATTTTCTCTTTATGCCAGCTGTTACAATAGCTAATTGAGCACCCTTATTTGTAGTGTCCTGTTCAGTATGTTGTCCAGCAAAATCCTACTACTAAGTAATCTAGCTAGTTTCATCCCCAGTGCCCAATTTATCCCAGACCTTGTTGGCATTTGGGTGTGATGGAATGCAGGTTACCCAGTATACGAATTATCACATTTGCCAGCCTTAAATACATGTTGGCGCTGGGTCTTGATCTAGCAGTTTGTTGAATTAGGTTGTTGTACAAAGATTGATTTTTGCCTTTGGATCCTTTAATCTGAGTAGCATCATACCAAACAGTTTCTCAACAACATAAGTAGGGTTGTTCTTTAAACTAATGGCTTCATCTATAAACTTATAAACTATCCAAACCTTTCAAGTTGCCACTGGGACTCCCAGAGCTCCCCTCTTTTGTTTCTTTGTTGCCACAACCTCCTTCCAATGTTTGCTAACTTCTTTAGCTAAGCACACCTTGGCCTCAACATTGTAAGGCATTCTAAGGACATGTCCCAGGGCTACTGCTGTGGCATGGATTTCTTGGCCATTGATTTTTGCAGATCCACTCTTAGGGTCAAAGGTATCCATCATGGTGGTGTCCAATACCACCTCTAGATCCTAGAGCTTTTGCAATGCTCCTTCACTTTGGTGGAAAATGTATTTTCCAATATTAGTGTGGGGTACTTAGCAAACCTAGTGTGTTTGCTTCACATGTTCCTCTATGAACTATGTCGCCTCATCAATCGTTTCTTGCATCTGTTTCGACAATTTCTTACTGTTAGCCATGGATGTATCTTTTGAGTACTCTGGTGAGGATGATGATGCACATGTGGTGGTGGAGATAGAGAATCATGAGATCTTGGGAGTGTCAGGTTAAGAATGAAAAGATGCGGCAGTAGAAGTGAAGGCTAAGGTGTACGGCTTGTTGTAGAATGTGTAGGCAATGAAGGTGTAGAAGGATCTCTAGGTGGGGAGGTGAGTCGCATGATAGTTTGAGAAAGAATTGCAGCATCCCACACCCTTTGCATAGCTATCTTTATACGCACCATGAATGCTCCATTCTTTTGCTCCCTTGGTTTTAGGGCCTCCGTCATCCACATGGCAGCCATGCATTGGTCTAGCCACCTGCTAATGACTTAGAAGATTTTGACCTTGATTGTTGATTGCCTATGACCATTAAGGTTGTCAAATTGTATTGGTTTTAGGTGATTTTGAACTAGACATAAGCCATCTGCTGGTTTCACTTATTCTTAGCAGCTTTCTTGAACTGGTCTGATGTGGAACATATCCGGTGGTTCATTTTTTGAATCTGAATGGTTGTCCGAGACTTGTGCTACTGGGATTTCTTCTAACTTGGCATAATATAATTTGATCATAATCCCATTGTAAACTCCAGGTAATAGTTGTCTAGACAAATCTCTCAATATTATTGTTCCATTAGAGAATACTTAGTCAACTTCATAGGGTTTAGACCATGCTATCTTCAAATTGGGTTTCTTGGGTACAAGTTTTGATTGATACAACAATACCAGATGGCCTTTATTGAACTCTCTAACCTTAATTCTACTATCATGCAATGTTTCTTCCTTTGGTGAAAAACCTCTTATTCCAGTATATCCCATTGTCTAATCTCGTCCAACTGTAAAATAACTCATCCAACCTCTACTTTAGATTATGATTAAATTCCATCCCATGTTTCACCGCCAGTTTGAGACTTGAAATTGCAAACTCCATTTGAACTACTACCTCTATCCCATAAACCATTTTGAATGGTGTCATTCAGTAGTCATATAAGCTCATAATGTTGTCTGGAGTTTGGCATCCCACTGGTGTGGTTCGTTTTGGAATATCTTCGTCAAGATTATGTTGATGGTTTTGTTGTTGCTTTTTGCCTAACCATTACTCCTTGGATAATATGGCATGGATTTTTTATGCTTAACTTAAAATATCTTAGTCAATATCTGAATTTTTTCATTAATGAAGTGTGTACCTTGATCTAAAACAATCTCACTGGGATATCCATATCTGTAAATGATATTCTCATACATGAATATTGTTGTTGATCTGGTAGTGTTATCTGGTGAGGCTTTGGCTCCAACCCATTTACTAATTTAACAGGTGTCCATGAGGATGTAACTATTCTTTTTGGGAGTAACCTTCTTCAATAGCCCCATAAAGTGAAAATTCCATTTCATGGAGATTCCTAGTGGATGTATTGAATTTAAAGGTGTCATGTCAACGTTGTTGGCCTTCCCATCTCCTTGCAAATGCCATGGGTCTTACAAAATGCTGTAACATATTTCATCATAGTTTACCACCAGAGGCCTGCTTGCAAGATTTTCTTATATGTAATATCAATAGAAAAATGTCCTCATGCATCTCCACTATGAGCCTTTGTGATGACCTACATCCTCCCTTGCATTGGCACACACCTTCAAAGTACACCATCAATTCCTAATGTGTACAAAGCTCCTCCAATGATGGTAAACTTAAGACTCTTAATTATCAGTTCCCTTTTCTTTGCCTGGAACCAGTCCTCTTGAAATCCTCCGATCTGAAGGAAGTCATAGATATCTTGCCATTTTGGGTTGGTCCATCTTCAGTTGTATTCTGGAAAAGTTTAGCATCCATAGGTTCATCTTTTAATGATACTTTTGAATAACCTTCTATATGCTTTTGGAAAGAAAATCCGCACCACAGTGTGTTTTTCTTAGTTTGTGGAAGATTTTGAATTTGAATTCCATCAGAAACATCATCCATCTAATTAGTCTTCCCTGTATAATCACTTTGTTAATTGGAAAGAGGAGTGCTCAATGTTCCACATAGAAGTGAAACAAGTTTCACAACAGGTAATGCCTAAAATTTGTGGCACTGAACACCATTCCCAACGCTTCTCTTTCAGTATTGGAGTAGCCATGTTCAACTAGACTTAGCAAAGGAGTCTGGGTAGTCTATCTTCCCATTAGGCTGGGCCAGTATAGTTCCCATCGGCATTCCAGATGCATCAACATACACATGGAAAATGACATCCCAGTTTGGTTGGCAAAGAACTGATTTCCTACTGGTCGCATCCTTTAAACACTGGAAAATTTTCTCACATTCCTAAGTCTAGATGCACTTATTTCCTTTCTTGTTTAATTCATATAAAGGAAGTGCTTTAGCTACAAACATATGCATAAACCATCTATACAAGTTTATATATCCCAAAAAAGAGCTCAAATTAGACACTAACATTGGTGCTATGGCTTGTTGACTACACTTAACTTTATCACTGGCCATGTCAATACCATTTCTCAAGACAATGTGTCCCAGAAGATGTCTTTTCCAAACCATAAACACTAATTTGAAGGGTGAGATAGATTCTTTTCTCTTAGCACCTCTCAAACACCAACTCTAAGAATTGAAAATGCATTTCCTCTATGGAGAAGGTAGTGAAATCGTCTACAAATATAGCCAAAAATTTGTGTACTCAATGAATACCTCCATCATACATATTTGGAAGGTTTTTGGAGCATTACAGAGTCCAAATGGCATGACTACGTACATAAATTCTCCCCATTGAGTGATGAATGTTTTTTTAGTCCGATCCTCAGGTGCAATCTTGAGTTGATTGTAGCCACTGTATCCATCCATGAAGCTGTATGGCCTGAAATCTCATCCAATGACAAGTCTATGAACATAAGTTGAAAGGGATGCTTGATGGTGTGAGCATTTGGTTTTAGTAATCTACGGAGACCACCCTTAAATTTCCATTCTTCTTGGGTACTACCACTATTGGAAACAGCCAGTCATCATTGCTTGCTACCTCTGTTATGAACCCTGCCTTGAGAAGATTTTCTATCTCCTCTTTGACTTTATTGTTGGCATACTTAGTGTTCATCCTATATATCTATAATCTAATTGGTTTAGAATCAGGCGTTAGTGGTATTCTGAGCTGGCACACTTCTGGATCTACCGCTTTTAGATTAGTATGCTCTCAAGAAAATATGTCTTTGTATTTTTGGAACAGTGCCTTTGCTTTCTCCTCGATCTTTGGCTTCAAATGATTATAGATTTTGATCATTTAAGGGTTCTCTTCTGAGCTGAGATTCCATTCTTTGACTTCTTGGTCATCTGGAAGCAACCAATTTGGGCCTCCTCCTTGTCATTTAGCCAATGATTTGGCTTTCTTCTCAGTCCAAATTTCCACAATGTAGTCATTGAAGGGGTTGCTTAACTCCAATATACACTCCCAAGAAAATATGTCTTTGTATTTTTAGAACAGTGCCTTTGCTTTCTCCTTGATCTCTGGCTTCAAATGCTTATTGATTTTGATCATTCAAGGGTTCTCCTCTGAGCTGAGATTCCATTCTTTGACTTTCTGGTCATCCGGAAGCAACCAACTTGGGCCTCCTCCTTGTCATTTAGCCAATGATTTGGCTTTCTTCTTAGTCCAAATTCCCGCAACGTAGTCATTGAAGGGGTTGCTTAACTCCAATATATAATTTGAATTTTGGTCTCATCGATTGATGGGTTCCCCTGATCAGAATTTTCTTGGTCTAAAGTCAAACTTGTATGACGATGGCTACTCTAGTGGCCGACCAGCTAATTGAACTAATCTTTCCCCAAAGTTAAAATCCGTGACCTAATCTATGTAATATCTCCTTTGTCTTTCAGCATGCTCCTTGTCCATCAGAACAACTACTTATGTATCTCTGCTAGTGAAAAAATGTTCATTGAAGCGAGCATCTTCTCAATCTTATGTATTCCATGTATCTTACACAACCCTTCAGGTCTTAAAGCTTTCTTCAAGCTTTTGGTGTTATCATTCTTTATCTAAATTCTCATGCTAGTCCCTTGAATTCTCAGTGTATGGTTGGCATAGCCATGTACCTCAACAATGGTCTGCCCAAAGCATTCCATATGCCCCTTGTACAACCAAAACTAAGAAGCTCGTCTTTAACTTTTCTTTTCCAACTTTGATCTGCATATTTTTAATCCATCTAGTGACTTGGACCACCTTATGGTCAACCATTCTGACTCTAAATGGTGCATGTTTCAATTTAGTGATCCCTAGTTTCTGCCTCAAATGGTCTCCATGGATATTGACACCAACTCCCCCATCTAGTATCACTCTTGATAATGGTTCCCACTACTTTCTCAATTTGTAGTCAACCTGAATGACTAGAATCTCATAATCTCTAATGGCTACTAGGTCTATTGCCCTTGCTTTACCTTTTGATTTTCTTTTTTGTCTGATGAATTTTACGACCTCTAGTAGCATGCATCTGATATCATTCAGCTCTATCGTCATCAATTCCTAGATGCCCTCACAAACCTTCACATATATTAAATCATGTTCATGTCCACAAGGGATCCCATGCCTCAATAATCTCATCTATGTAAAATGATGCATAATAACAAAACAAGATTTTGTCAAGAAAGCTAAGGTGAAATATTCATAGAGCACTTCTATTTGCTCTACTAATTACCTGTCCATGGGGTTTCCTCCTTTCGACATGTGTGCACTGAAACTATAAAAACTCCTTTCTCTTAGATTGGAACTTTTCCTAGCAAAAGTTTCTGTCATCGAAGATTTTGACATGTATGTGGCTGTCATCCACCTTAGCCACACATAGAGCCGGCTCGATCGGCATAAAGACAGAACTAGACTCTCAAAGCAGTTGAAGACCCTTGTGGTCGGCATAAAGACAGAACTAGACTCTCAAAGCAGTTGAAGACCCTTGTGGTCTTTAGGATCCTCACCTCTAAGTGGCTATCATGCTCCTCATGCACACATGAAGAGACCTAGAGTGCTATGTGAAAATGCATAAGCTCCAAAGAAGCTTCTTGCCTAGCTGTCTCTAGAGCTTCAACCACTAAACCCAACCCAATGTCTATACTCTTACTCTCATCAACATGATTATCAGAATCATCAAAATCTTCGACGACAGACACTGAAATGACTTGATTATTGCAAATGAGATCCTGATTCAAGAAAGCCCTTCCCCATGTTCGAGAACCACAAGGAGTTGTTGGACCACAAAATTAAATGCCCTCATTGTTTTAGAATTTAATTTTTATGTGTATAAGACATACACTTTCAAGTGGCCAATAATGTGAACACATTTGTGTAAATGTATTAATAATCAATGAATGTATCAACCTTAATCACATTTACATGAAAAAAAAGCCCCTCGGTCATGTTGGAGAAGCGGGACACTTGTCAAAACAAGTCCACAATGTCGTGAACACGTTCTGGAAGCTGTCTGCCTTCTCCAACTTGCTTGAGGGTCTTTTTTTTCCATACAAACATGATCAATTTGTTGAACCAAGAAACCAATTTTATACAAACGTGATGGAGTTTAATCAAAAAGTCTATTTTATAAATTTAAAAAAACAAACGCAACAGTGCCCAACCTTGCCACAACACCACCTGGATCCATCGCCCTCTGGTGGTGGCATCACCCTATCCGGACTTGTTTAAACTAGCTACAGTACTGTAGCATATACAACAAAAACAAATCCTGCTTTCTCATCCATGCGAGATCTATTCTAGATGGTGTAGCATCAACCTTTTAGTGCATATGGCATTGGACGAAAGAATTGATAAAGAATTTACTAATTGACGGGATTTGAAACATGGGTAGGTTTTGACACGTTTGTGCATGATTACACCTCTTTTATCACCCATAAGTTATTCATTGTCTGCCAACCTTATCGCCCACTTGCATTGCACCATAAATTGTCTATCTGTATGTCATGTACATTTTGAAAAAGAAAAGAAGAAATTTTTTTTGGTGATGCCGATAGAGCCAACAGGGGCTGTGTAGATTCCAAGTGGTGAGGACCACTCACAGGGGAATGTTTGCCAAGGTGCTGTCAAAGGTGCTTCTACGCTAGAAGAGAGAGAAAACAAGAGATGTCTCCCTTCTTCAGCGTCCCTATGTGTCGCTTCGCCTACACCATCCACTTCTCTTGTCCACGCGATTACGCCCAGGCCTTGTACTCGGTATTGGAAGCTCTGTGCTGCTTTCATCAGATGCAAAGGGAAACTAATTGCTTTCACTATATGCAAAGGGAAGGCCCCAGCCTTATGCAAGGCCTTGTTATGGGTGAGAAAATTCACAAGGAGAACACATAATCAATCAATCAAAATCTCTCTCTCTCTACCTGTGTGTGTGTGTGTGTGTGTCATAATCAATCAAAATCTCTCTCTCTACCTGTGTGTGTGTGTGTGGATGTGTGTCAGAATTGTCCGCATGCAAAAGCGAGGTCTGTACTGAGAGGTATTGACACGTTCCTGCAAGTTATACCTCTTTTATCACCCATACACTCCTCACTGTTTGTCAACCTTAGTGCCCACTCGAATTCTACCATGAAGTGTATTGGAGGGGAGGGGAGGGGAGGGGAGGGCATATTGGGGGGAGCATGATCATCAGCCACGGCCACAGCACAGCCACGTGTACAACACGTCAGGGTAACTTGGGAGCGATGTGATCTCTCTATAGGACTATTGATTGCTATCTGTGTCACAAGCATCCAGACGTCCAAGCTCGCTGCTGAGGTGGACGAATGGCAGCATGCGCCTACTCAGCTTTTGCCTGTCACACAGAGATGCCTGCCCAAGCGCTCATTGTTGCCAAATGGCATACCAAGTCACGGGTAGCCCAAACTCGCCCAAGGCATTCCTCTCATCACTGATTCGCTGCATCCCTCCTGCCCAAGGTGTCAATTGTTTGTGATGTTCTCTTAATCTTTTATGTCTTACTTTGAGCTCATCCCTCCCTCTTCAGATATATCTTTTATAAGTCGGATAACATGTCTTGTGTTCAACTCTCCTCGTCGGATAGATCTTTAGGTCTCTTGGGATAGTTTCCTACGATGTTAAAACTCTCTTCTGCTTCTTCTTCTTCTTCTCCTCCTCCTTCTCATTTGACTAGATAGGCTTTCCGTCCAAGAAAGGGGCACCTGCCCATCAAATCCCAGCTAGGCAATGGCTGTTGGTCAATTGTGACACAACCTTAAAAAAAAGTTGGTTGTTAGTCCATGCTCCCTCACGGTTGACTCTATCGCCAACCCACAATAGGCCTACATATCAGAGTAAAAATTACGTGCCCGTTAGCCTCAAAAGAAGGTCAATCATGTCAACCTTTAAATCCTTTGCACTTCTATAAGGTTCCAACATGCAATGTTTTTTGCCCATCTAATGCAAGGCAATAATTTGAAGAGCAACCAAGGTTCAGTTGATGAGGACAAGGATTTAACATGAGAGAGAAGAAGACCTTAGCTATGTAATGTGGCACTATTCCATGGAGAGCAGCCACAAGCTTCAGTTGATGATAACATGGATTTCACATGAGAGGGCAGAAGACCTTAGCTATCTACGATGACACTATTCCGTTTGGCCAAAGACTAGAGGAGTATTTTTAGACATACAAGAGAGCATGTAAAGCTTGAGCGTAGAGAAAATAATGTGGGAGAGCATGTTTATTCTATTGATCATGAGGTTTCTCAATTCTACAAGGTTATTCACTCTACTTCTCCATTGCAATGCAACATTAGTTTCAAGATTTCACCATTATTTGTCAAAGAGGACCTCCAAGACAACATCCATCACTGAGCAAGTGTTGTTTATATCATTAGATGCCTGTCATTGCATACCAACGTTTGTCAAGGGTGTTGTTGACATTTTCTCAAAAATGGGCTTCACTCGATTTTCTTTGCTCGTTGATTTGAAACCCTCCTCCTGATCATGAGCTCCCAAAGGCTGGGGTGGTTGCTTCTGAATCCTCTTAGCTTCAGAACATTCTGGTTGTTTTGGCATCTTCTTTGCCATGTTTTTTTGTGATTTTGGTAGCCAGCTCTCTCTGTTCTTGCCATTTGTCGACTACCTTCTCTTTGCCTTTAGCCTACCAATCTGCCCTCTATTGCTTCCACTTCTTGATCTCAACAATTTTATTTTCCTCATTTTCTTTTGGAATCTCTTCAATGATCACTCCTTTACTTCTGGTACACTATGAATATTCATCATGGTTATGATCTCTTGATCTGCACTTTGAACACCAGATGTCAATCTTCTTAACTAAGGGCCTTGTCTTGGCAATCTCAACGATTTTCTTTGACATCTCTTCCAGTTTTTTGGTCTATGAGCCCTTTTTCTTGGCTTTGCCTTTTTCATGTGATTCACTCTCAGATGAGATGGAAGTATTGATGGATTTTGACTCTTTATGTGACTCACTGTCATTGGAGTGTCTCTTTTTGTGTCCCTTCTCCTTCTTTGCTTGTGGCTCCAATTTTAGTGCCCTTTTCACCAAATCATTATACTTCTTTGTAGGTGTTGTAACTTCTTGCTGCTCAACTTTTTGCTTTTGAACCTATTTAGGAACAAGGCTCGCATTTGTTTTTCTGATGGAGGCTCTTGCAGTTGTCTGGTCAATTCCTTAATCTTTTCCACGTAGCTCTTAACCAACAACTTGCCCTGCTTGATATTATTTATCTTGCATAGTATGTCCTTATCTCCCTTGTTGTCTGAATATTCCAATCTGAAAGCCTTAATGAGATTATTATAGGACCTTAATAATTGGCAAGCTGGATAATGATAATACAATTTTTTGGCTGTCTCTTTGAGTGTCAAGGAAAAATATTCCCCCCATTCATCCTCGTCAATGTCCTTGAGTTCAACATATTTCTCAAAGGCTTGGATGTGGACATTCGGTTCATCTTCTTTGCCTCCCTTGAAAACTGGAAATGAAATCTTTAGGTTAGTAGAATGGTCATGGTTACTAGTTTTGCTTCTGTAAGGTGGTTTCCTATGCTTTGATGTTCTTTTGCTATAGTGGTTTGTGTCAACTTCCCAATTATTGTTATCGTCAATTTCAATCACAATGTCTTCTTCCATCTTCTTTGCTAGTTTGCGTCATTTTGGTTTACGAAATTGCTTACTCTCCTCACTATCTTCAGCATGTTCCCGGTTGTGGTGAGATCCATGAGATTGGGTCCATCTTTCTACTCTTTCACCACCCCTTCATCTAGAATGAGTTGAATGCTAAGAATTCCTTGACTCATCAGTTGTTCCTGATCCTGGAGGAACATATGTCTCATTCGCAGGTTCCTTCTCAGTGTCAGAGCCTCGCTCTGACTCTTCATGAATGGTGCTAACTGAAGTGTGCAAGCGGAAGCATGTGTGAGCAATGGAGAAGAGAGGAGAAGAGGATGTTACCATATACATGTGGTAGTGATGTGTGTGAACACACTAGGACCGCCAGGGCACCTTTTCCCTCTTTAGGAGTTTTTCCCCCCGAGCAGTTTATATACGCCCATCACACTAGGGCTATCTATCTTTCCATTGCACACTAAGTAACACACTCTCTATTGTGTGCCTTGAGCTTCCTTCGTCTTCTCCAAGCTGTGTGCGTTTCTCTGCAACCCTAATTTCAACAATTGGTATCAGAGCAGGTTGCATCCTCTCGGGCTTAATCGCCAGCTGCTCCAGCACACGCCTGCTCACTTTCTACGATTTAAGTGAGCTTTGGCGAGCGTTCGCAGGTCGAAATTTTTTTTAGGTAAGCTCGTAGAGCTTGGTCTGCTCAGATTTTTGATTCGGGCTCATATCGGCCTGTGTTTCCACTACAGACAGTGCTGCACAGGCTATTTCATCATTTCCTATAGAGTTTCTATCAATGCCGTTTTTTGCATAATAGGTGCCTTACAGTCTTCTACGGTTTGTGCTATATAGCACATGTTGTTCCCGCTCTGTTTCTCCTATTTTCGAGCAGTTTTCACATCAGGTGCAGCATTTACCCGCCGGGGATTCACTCTAAATACAAAACGGGACGCCACTTGCGAGCGGACAACTTTGATAAAACCCCTATATACGACTCATATTAGGGAATATGACCCCCCTTTCTACGCTTATACAAAAGTCAATGCAAAAAACTATCTTACATATAAAATTTAGATCTCACATGACTGGGTAAAACTAGTCAAAGAGGGTGTAGCATAGTGACTAGCAATGTACTAAGGAACCACTTTTGTTGATAACTAGATGTACCCTCAATGTGTTTTAGTTTGACTTTCAAACTATGTGCCCGTTCCACCTGCACTCTAGCTACTCGTGCAATTGTGACCCATCTAAATTACTCCAAAAACATGGTTATAAAGTTTTGTTAGGTTCTCCGTGTAAATTTGCATCTATAGAAACTCTTTATTGCTTTCATCCCTCAACAAATGAACTATAATAACAAAACAAGCAATCGATACAAAGCATTGTTGGTTCTTGCATGTATCTTGGTAGCTATTGACTCACAAGTTTGAGGGAAGACTCTTTTGGGAAGCCATGGTTTTGAAACACAAATACTTCCTTTCATTTTCTCCTTTTCTCACTTCCCTCCCTCCCCCCTAAATATGATACCCCCTCCCTTATTTTTAAGCTTATGAGATAAATTATTGGGGGCCTACCCTTAACTTATACGCTTATGTAACTTGTAAAAAAAACCCCCTCCCCTGCACTTACATGGTGCGGTAAGTTTTCCATAGTGAATCCCCCGGGCATTTACCATGGCTGACAACAACACAGATGTCTTCAAGATGTTTGCTGCTGAGGACAGGTTGCATGGGGACAATTACCTTATGTGGGCTTATATGATGCAACACGTTCTTGTGTCAAAGGGAGTCTGTAATATTGTGCAGGGCATTGATGTACGTCCTGGTTTTGAGGATGTAGGCGATGTTGCAGGTCTTGCTGCAAGGATTGCTGCTATTAGCGTTGTTTTGCCTACGGGAGAACAAGCTCGCTGGGATGTAAAGGATGTGTAGGCTCATGCATTGATTGCGTTGTCTGTGAAGCGCACCATTGTTCCTCACATCCGTTCAACAAAATCTGCAAAACAGGCTTGGGATATTTTGGCTGGTCTTTATGCAAGTCGCAATGAGGGTAAAATTGCTTTGCTGCGTAAAGAGCTTGAGTCGAAGATTTTTCATGAGGAAGATGATATGGACACTTTCCTTGCTAGTGTCAAGGATATCAATGAGAAACTTATTTTTGCAAGTGAAGTCATTTCAGACAGTTCCCTTGTGCAAACTGTTCTTGATGCCTTACCAGATTCTTACCAGACTTTTGCTAGTACTTGGAGACTTATGACTCAAGGAAATCCTGAAGTTGTCAAGTTTGATGCATTATGCACATTGTTGTTGCAAGAGTCACTTTCCCAAAAAAACAGGACTAGACAGCGTGCAGTTGAATAGGCTTTTATTGCTTCTCAAAGAAAGGGTGGTAACAGCAATGCAGCCACTTCTTATGATTCTGCTGCGAGTGGCAAAACTTCTGTTCCTAATGCTTCTGCTGGTAGCACTTCGTCTGGCAATTCTGGTGATAAGCGCAAAAAGAAGATGTGTTGCCATTATTGTAAAGCTAATGATCACTTGATCAAGCAGTGTCCTAAGTTGAAGGCCAAAGAGGCTATGAAGAAAGAGGGTGGGAGCAAAAGCCTCTTCATAATCTCAAAGTGTTCATGAGTCCCTTGGTTAGAAGTCAAGTGCCTTATGTGCATGTGCTTTGTTTTAAAAGATTTTTTTACAAAACATTTTAGGCATAGCCAAGGCAGAGTACCCCAAGTGCAAGAAGTACATTTCCAATATCATGAACAAGAAAAAAGGAAATCATGTCTTTTTCACAGCACACTGGTAATCGCAACATCGCATGGTCCTCTTTGCCACATAACTGCAAAAACTTTTGACCGTCCCTTCATGAATTTGATGCCTGGTCATAGGCGCTCCATTCGCTCTTCATCGATATGTCCCTATGCCGCATCAACCTTCATCACTTGGACATCACCGCCCTCGGTGCAATTAAAAGAGGAACATGGAAGTTTGAGACTTCGAGCACAATGAATAACAAGTACAAGGATTTCCCCATCGCAGCATTGTTACCTGCACCCCTCAAAATCCGCATCTCCACAATTTACTCTTCCACAACACTTTGCTCTCGTGCCGTATATCATGCATCCCTGCTCGCATGAGTATCCCATTGCTTTCTTAATTCCGCACAAAGACACCTCTCTGCCTTGTACAATAGTCCCCAATTCCCATCCTTATTCAGATAGAGGCCTCTCCCTTGCTCACGGAATCCCGAACATCCTCAACCACTTGCAGCTCTACTTTTGATTTCTCACGGCCTTGCTCACCTCAAGGAGGATTCTATCCCCTGCTCTGGCTTGGCGGCTCTGCCTTCTGCACTCGAGCCCTTTCTTCTTGTCTGCAGTGCCCCCTTAGTGACCCCAATCATTAGCGGCCCTCATCCCGTCTGCACTGTGTAACCGTAGGCTGTAGCCCCCGTCGATGGCCCCTGACAGCTCCCATGCAAGGGGTGGCCCTCCTCAAGCAGTGCCACTTGGTGCTCCTTCTTGCAAGCAGCCCACCATCGCTGCCCACTCCCACATCACCCACTCATTGTACCGCACCTCCATGGCCGTCACCGGCTATCCTGCACTTGTCGCAGGTGCCAGGCTTGATCATAGAGGAACCGCAACTTGCAATTAGCTCTGCTCACTAGTTTGGCAAAGCTGTGCAACTGAACCTGTACTGCATTTGAAGCTTTGCTAATGAATTGATCGTCTGCTATCCTTTGCTGCACAGGCACCGCATACCCGGCTACGCATTGCGTACGGTACCGCTCAGCCTCGCCATGACTCACCTGCTGGCCCGCACACTACACCCGACAACAAATTGCACAGTAAATGTCTGCATAGCAAGGACTCCAGGACTCCGCATGGGCCCACCAAAGGTATCCCCTACAGTCCGTCGGATGAACATGATCCGCACCAGTTAGCCATAAACATGCAGCCGCATTAACTTCATCCCCACCGATGCTGCACTCTTCGCAAACTTCCACATCATTCTGGAAAGTCATATTAAATACCCCGCAACACTTTGAAGTTCTGTGACTGAGACTCGCGATGCCTTCCAACGGCTGTTGTGGAAATCTTGGTCTGCAAATGAATGGAATATGCATGACCATAGACCACCCTTGCCCGCCTGCGCAACTGCTTCCAGAAAACCATCCTCTCATAATTGTCATCACCCCCAAGAGGGAAAGGTGGCGTGTCTCCAGGCACTCGTCATCACCCATTATTTCTGCAATTCCCAATTGATTGTGCGTATACAAATAGACTCAATCAGTAGCATATGCGCCTCCTTCATCACCAAGGATGGAGATTCGATCAACTTCGTGGTTCCACTGCAAATGCTGGTTCCACTACAAATGCAGCCATTGTTGAGTCTTCTGTAAAAGGAGACTGTAATGCTGATGTTGATGTAGAATGGGCTTTTAGCGCAGAGTGCACTTACAATCTTGTTGTCCATGACGCATCCTTGTCAGTTGTTGCAGATTCACATGTGTGGTATTTTGATAATGGTGCTACAAAGCACATTACCTCACATCGTGAATTGTTCACCTCTCTCGAGTCTGTCACACATGGGAATTCAGTCACTTGTGCCAACAATGCCTCTTATTGAGTTCATGGAGTTGGAAAGATTGTGCTTATTGCTGTAAATGGAAGTTCCTTCACACTTGTTGATGCACTTTATGTACCTGGGATCAAGAAGAATCTCTTGTCTGTATCCGCACTTGCTAGACTTGGACTTGTAGTCAAATTTGTGGATGACAGATGTACAGTTCATGATCTCCATTTTGGTGATGAAATTGTTGCATTTGGCCTTTTGTGCCGTGGGCTGTATAATCTCACTTTATATGACAAGTGTGGAAAAAATTTTGCAAATACTGTTGCAGATTCAAGGGCTATTTCAGATGCAAAACTTTGGCATGCACGTTTTGGTCATCTGAATTTCGCCAGTTTGCTACGATTGCAAAAATCTGATATGGTTGCTTCTTTGCCACCTCTTGATGCACCTGTCAAACATGTTTATGAAGGTTGTATTCTGGGTAAAATGCAGCGTTCTAAGTTTCCAAAGGATGGTTCAGTTAGGGCCACATGCAGGTTGCAGCTTGTGCATAGTGATGTTTGTGGGCCCATGCAAACTGCATCCTTGGGCAAACTGTTTGTGACTTTCATTGATGATTACTCCAGGCATGCATGGGTATTTCTGCTTAAAGCGAAGTCCGAAGTTTTTATGTGCTTCAAAAAATTTCTAGCTATGGCTGAAAATGTCTCAAAATGTCCTATGGGCACCCTCCGTTCCGATCGAGGGGGGAAGTATATGTCTCATGAATTCAATGCATTTCTGGCTAGTCGTGGGATAAAACACCAATGTACAGTGCCTTATACACCTCAGCAAAATGGTGTTGCTGAGAGGAAAAACAGCTCACTTACAGAAATGGCACGATGTATGGTCAAAAGTCAAGCTTTGCCGCATTCTTTTTGGCTTGAGGCCATCATATGTGCCACTTATGTACTAAACAGGTGTCCTATGAAAGCTTTGCAGTCTATTACTCCATATGAAGCATGGCATGATAGAAAGCCTTCTATTGAGCACATGCGTGTTTTTGGTTGTTTGGCATATGCATTGGTGCCACAAACACAGCACAGAAAATTGGATGATAAGGCTGTCAAATGTATTTTTGTTGGTTATAGTGCTAAAAGCAAAGGTTACAAGTTGTATCATCCACAAACAAAACGTATTCTGGTTTCATAGGATGTAGTGTTTGTGGAAGATTCTGTTCAGCCCTTGCTGTCATGTACTAGAGACAATATGTAAGCTCACAGGACATTTATGACACTTTGTTGCCTCTTTTCGGTGGTGGAAATACAAATGTAAGTTCTAATGAGACAAATGTACAGCCTATGGGGGTTTCTGAAAATGTTACAGTTCAGCCTATTCTTGATGCAGACGTACATGATGTACTTGATGAGGAAAGGGCTGAAAATGAGCAGGCTAGAGGTATGCCAAAATGGCTGGTGCACACTTTGCGTGACAGTAAATTGGATGCACCTTTGTCTAGTCGTACTCGTTCAGGCTCTGGTCATGCATCTTATGCATCAGATTGTTATGCTTTGGATGTGTTTAGCTTACATGATCTTGAGGAGCCTCTGTCTTTTGATGAAGCACAAAATTCAAAAAATTGGATGGCTGCCATGCAATCAGAATATGATGCACTTATAGAAAATGACACATGGACTTTATGTGATTTGCCTCCTGGCAAAAAGGCCATTGGTACGAAGTGGGTTTACAAGTTGAAACGCAAACCGGATGGTGAGATTGATCGCCATAAGGCTCGACTTGTTGCAAAGGGTTATGCACATCAAAAAGGCATAGATTATGAAGAGGCTTTTGCTCCCACTTGTCGTATGACTATTGTGCATTTTCTATGTGCATTGGCAACTCATTTTGGTTGGGATGTACATCAATCAGACATTGTTACTGCTTTCTTGAATGGTGACATATTTGAGGAAGTTTATGTAACGCATCCTCGCGGTTTTGTCATAAAAGGACAAGAGGACAAAGTGTGTAGATGTAAGAAGGCTTTGTATGGGTTGAAGCAATCTCCTCGTGCTTGGTATGAGAAAGCTGACACTCATTTGGTCAAACAAGGCTTTCGTAATAGTCCAACAGAAAGCACATTATATGTAAAGCGCGAGGGTGATGTATTTCTCATTGTGGTTCTTTATGTCGATGATTTGCTGATCACTGCACCAAATGAGAGACATAGTGCTGAATTTAAGGCTGATTTGAATGCTACTTTCAAGATGAAAGATTTGGGGCTGTTGCATCATTACTTGGGTATACAGTTTAAGCAGTGTGATTGTGGTATTGCCTTGTGTTAGAAAAGTTACATAGAGACATTGCTATGTAAGTTTGGGCTTGAGGATTGCAAACCTATTGCCACTCCCATGGAAACAGGCTTAAAGTTGAGTCTACATGATGCTGGCGATCTTGTTGATGTCACTCTTTATCAAACTGCTATTGGCTGCCTCATTTATGTATGCAGCACGAGGCCGGATATTCAGTTTGCATTCTCACAGGTCAGCAGATTTATGCATAGCCCAGGGTCTAAGCATTGGTAGGCTGTCAAGAGTATTTTCCGCTACCTTAGTGGCACTTTACATCTTGGCTTATTTTATCCCAAGGGGGGATCATTGCTGCCAGACTTATATGCTTTTTCGGACTCAGATTGGGCTGGCTGTTTTGACACGCGAGTGTCCACGAGTGGTTTTTGTTTCATGCTTGGCAGTTCATGTATATCATGGTGGAGCAAGAAGCAACCTACTGTGGCCACTTCAAGTTGTGAGGCTGAGTACAGGGCAGTCTTCACAGCCACGGTTGAGTGTACCGCATCACTCCCGAGGAGGATTTGTTACCATATATAAGGTAGTGACGTGTGTGAACAAAACACACTTAAGACCATCCTGACATTTTTTCCCTCACTAGCAGGTTTTTTTTCTCGTACATTGTATATACTCCCATCACTCTAGGGCTTACTTATCTTTCCATTGTGCAATAAGAAATATACTCTCTGTTGTATGCCTCAAACTTCATCTTCTCCAAGCTATGTGCGCGTCCTTGCAACTCTAATTCCAACAACATGTCCCAGTCTATTGAGCTAGCATTATCATTGACCCATTCATTTTTTGATGGCACACCAAGTCAAATGTTTGTGCGTTATGGTTCAATTTCCTAATCCCTCCCAACTTATAAAGTTGTCAATGACTTGCCGAGTGGCCCAAGTTCCATTTAGGCACATTGAAGCTTCCATACTCATCAAAATTTATTATAATTCGCTCAACCAACCCCTGACTGAGTGACCTAAATTCTTGATGTGAGAAACAAGTTTGGCTGCAATTGTTTCACACGAGCCATGGAATGTCCACTGGGCAACACAAAAAATACACCTCTTGGTGACATACCCCATCCTTGATATACTACAAGCAACCTCGCTTGCATGCCAATAATACATGCCGATACCTTGTTATATCATATATATTCTATGATAGGAATCATAGAGAGAGAGAGAGAGAGAGAGAGAGAGAGAGAGCAAGATGAAAGCCTCTAACTTTGCATGCATCGGAATGATCATCTCAATTCATAATGCCTAAAATAACATGTACTAGACCTTAATTGAGGCTGGTTACACACTAGTTACCAATTGGCACGCACCCATCGTCTTTTTGGGTCACCAATTTGAAAGTGTTAAACAAGGCGTCTCGAGACCAGTCTCGAGACCAACATTGGAACTGTCTTTCACTCGGACTGGAGAGAGAGAGAGAGAGAGAGAGAGAGAGAGAGAGAGAGAGAGAGAGAGAGAGAGAGAGAGAGAGAGAGAGAGAGAGAGAGAAGGAAACAAATAAGAAGAGAGACTAGAAATTATAAATGAGAACAATAAAACATACATTCCAAAAAAGGGTGCTCCGTTGCACACGGCTGAAATTTCCTCGCATTTACCCTCCCTTTCTACTGAAAGGCAATGCCAACAAACGAGTGTACTTTCAACCAAATATGTGTAGCCAATTTGTTGCACCTATCTTTTGCTCTTCTCGTGCTAGGGGTTCCATCCCCGCCCAACCTTCGGCAGGGAAGTTTGATTGTCCAGCCTCTTGGGCGCTCAACTTTTTGTTGGTCGAATAGCAACTCGTTGCTTGGAGCCCATGCCAATGTGCCCAAATTTGGGTAGTTGATGTGTAACCAGCCTCACTTCATTTCTTTTTTTAGATAAGGTATGTTTTGCATGTGAAGGTCAAAGCAAGGAGCTTTAAGCCTGCCTGATGTGGTTCATCTTCTACAACATGTAGGTGTGGGTGTGAGAGTGCTTGTAAAATAAAAGGATAGGTTTTCCACATTCTTGTATCAGCAAAACGCCACCATTCGTCACCTCCTTGTTGTAGAAACCATCATTGTTTACAAAAAAATGAGGTTTAGTGTATTTTTAACCAAAAATTACCAAGTCTCGGCTACATTTTGAGCTTGCCTTATAGACAACAAAATAGGGCAAAAGTTTACAAGTTTTAGGGTAATTCCCATAGCAAATACTTTGAATTTTGACCTAAAAACTAGAAGAGCTTTAAATATACCTTTATTTTCTTCCGTTAGGAAAAACATTTGTTGCAAGCCTTGGCAAGGATGCCTTGATGCCAAGTAATCCAAGTCAGTGTCGATTTTGGCAAAGTTTCCCAGCTATCTCTATCACTCGCTCTCATCCATTTCTTCCTCTTTCTCTCTCGTCTTGCTCCTTGCTTTCACTACAATCACGAGCATCCATCAAGATGTATTTCTCATTCAAAACACTTTTGCAACAGTGTCAAAAATCTCTCTAAAACGTACGATATGTTGTGCTTCAACAAGTCCACTCTCCAAGGTGGAAGATTGCATTGGAGACAATTTGTGAGGGACTTGTGCAAGCTCTTACTATTTTCTATTTGACATAACAATGGAAATCTCTCCATTCTAGGGGAACAACTAAACTTCCAAAAGGAGGCATATTCTCTATGGTCGAATGAGCATGATCCAAGCACAATGCATAATCATTTTGTAAACACTGTTGTTTGTGTTACCATATCATAGTAGTGATCTGCATGAACACACTTGGCACTTTTTTCCCTTTTTATGAGTCCCCTTGGCTTGTACATAGCCATCATTTTAGAGAAATCTTTATCTTTGCATTAGCACACTCGGTAGTACTACTTCTTGTGTTGTGTGCTCTTGAACTCTTCTTCATATTTGCATCCATTCTTGCAATTGTACTTCTAGTAATTGGAATCAAAGTGGGCTTTTGACATCTAGGGCAACGCCGTCAGCAATAGTCGGGATCACAATCTCCAATTACAATCACTTCTGTGAGCGTTCAAAAGGAAACATAACTAGCTTATTTTGGCCTCCCTTTTCACTATTGATAGTACGGCGAGGTTTTGCGACAATGCAAATTTCTACTAAATAGGAATTTTGTAATCTCTTTGTGGATTGTGCTATGTATAACACAAATTGCTTATAGGCAGTTCTAGCATCAAGTGTAGTTATCAATTATGGCAAATAATGTGATGTTCTCCACATGGTTTTTGTCGAGGACAAAGTGAACAAAGAAAACTACCCAATTTGGGCATACATGATACCCTTATTTCAAAAGGCCATTGGAACATTGTGCAAAGTTATGATGTAAGACCGTGTTCAATGGATGATGGTGCAGGTTTGAGCAATTTTACTGTTAGATTTTCTTTTTCAAGTGAACATAAGCATGAAACAAATTAGCCCCACCACTAAGTGTCAGTGTATAGCACAATTCCACCTTTATGTTAAAATACAAATTTTCACTACTTTCAAGAGTATGTAGAACATGCAAGAAAAAAATTTAACTCGATACCAATGCATCAGGCTCAGCCCTATGTAGTAGGCTATCACTTTACCACATCACTTCCCCAAGAAAGTCACATGTTGGGGTAAAGGTGTTGCGTCTTTTGCCCGGGGCCGGAGGTTCGGGTATCCGACCGTCCACTTTGCATCCTTATTCTTCATATACACAAAGAATAAGGAGCTCCTCACCATTCCTTGAGGTTTCTCCACCCAACAGTTGTGCTCTTGCTTCTCCCCTTCCTCGCACACACCGCACCGCACCGCACGCACATGCATCTGTGTACGAGCGCACTCACATCACATACCAACTTTTATGATGCCAAAAGAAAGTCATTTTATGCAAAGACGATTCCATAGCTTGATATAGGTGATCATGAATCAAAACATATCTTTTTGGAGACAAAAAATACAATCAATTCACCAACAAAATTATTAAACAATGGTAAAACACATAGCAACCCAACAAAAAAATAAAATCAACTCACCAAAGAAAACTATAAAACAATCATAAAACTCATAGAAACCCAACAAGTTTCTATGGTACCTCCCCTTGGTAGCTCTTGAGACAATAGGCAATCTCATAGTAAGAGTTATGAACAATGAACACTTGATACATAATATGTGTGATCCATGTTTAAGCAAGGTTAAGAAGTGGTTAAGTGGACTTTTTGATTAGGCGAGTCTACATTGTAGCTCTCCTATGAGTCGAAGACTTAAAGTCTAGGTCAAGTAAAATAAATAGCAAGCTGGCCCTTATTGAGCATAGAAAGAAATTTGGACATGGAACATCCAAAAGAAAATGCTCTAAACAATGATTACCATGTAAAAGAAGCTGAGACAGTACTTGAGTGTGTCGTGTGTGATCCTCCTCCTCTTCCTTCTTGAATGGAGATGGAGAATCACGGGGGATGCACAGGGCACACTAAAATAAGCATGCTAGGAGCACAAACCTACTAGCAGGAGCATCTGAACCACTACACAACAAGAACAATCCCTAGAGAGAGAGTATAAGAGACAGGGGATTGACGATCTTTTCTAATGGCTGTAATTCCAAAAGAGTAGAGAAAAGTTAGGTTCTTTGCTCAGTAAATTGCCCAAAATCTGTTTGTGAAAGTAGATGTACCAACAATGGGAAGGGAAGAAGCACCAGGTGTTGTGCACCAGCATCCTTGTATCTAGTATTGTTGTGATTGCCTTGCATTGGAATAGGAAATCTTGATTGAAGGAGTAGACATGCAAGGGTTCAAGTACCATGATGGTGAAGAAGATGACTGGAGTGATGAGGAAGAGCCAAAGGGCAGTGTGAGTATGGAGACAAGGCTTGATGAAGAGGATGGAGAGCATGCAAGTGCATATTGAAGAGTTGAAGCAAAAAGGTCTAGAGTGACTGTGCACAACAAAATTTCATTGATGCGACATAGAGGGAATCTTAAATGTGTGTGAAAGGAAAGTGTGGTTGGTTTCATGCATGAGGGTGAGGGTGGTCCAAATGTAGACGACAAGGAAAAAAGTTAAGTAACATGGAGACTCTTAGATATGGAGGGAAATCCACATATAGGGGAAGACAATATTACAGAGCCACATGATCCCTCTCCTTTTCCATATCCATGGAGGGACTACTACTGCTCCTTCCTCAATCTTACCAAAGATGAGGCAGCGAGGAGGTGAACACCAATGTGCATTGCATGGAACTTGGAGCTCGTTGCACATATGCTTCCAAGCCTACCACAATAGTTGGTGAGTTGCATGACAGCAACGAGGTAGAAGATGATACAGGTCCAAACTATGGAGCAATGAACAATGAAAAAGGGGAATGTATCTTCAAAGGCAACAAGGATTTGGTGAGTTGTTATGAGGTACAAGGCATCTATCACGCTATTCTCAGCAAGAAGGAGTAATGTAGGCATCATGTGCCAACAGTGGAAGAGTTGGAACTTATTGTTGTTATCTCCACCTTTAGTGTTTGTAAGCCTACACAATCCTTGCTACCCAAGATAAAACTATCTACATCCATGTAACATTCTGTAGTAGGATCATCATGATGCCACTATTTTTGAAAACTTGAATGTAATGAATTTCACCCGGTGCATTGTAAATCCAAAAAACAAGGACCTTCCTATACTAGAGGAGAAGCAATTTGAAACATGACCAACACTGGAGGAGGAGCATATCATAACCCTTCAACACTGGAGGACAAAATAGGGATACGAGGGAAATACAAGTTCCCTATGATTATAATAATTGAGTGAGGACAGTCTAACCTCCCCGCCATACGTACATATGTTTTTTCTTTTTCCTTAGAGGCACAAGCATGCGAGCATGTATTGCATTTCTCATGATCTTTTAAAGACCTTATCTTAAAATTTTATTACCATCGACATCTATTAACTCCCAAGTTTTATCATTTTGCCAGGTTTGGATAATGAATGAACTCTGCATGAGCTCCTTCAATCAACCTACAACACAAAACCCAGGTAAATTAATACCTTACCATTGCAGCATATATTCACACACGTGTATATCATTAGTTGTACTAAAGCCGTTGCTACATTGAACTAGATGGTTCCCTGTTAACTAATCATGGCACATTAGTTTGTATACTAGGTTTGAAGGGCTTAACTTAATTCTTAGCGGTTTGGGAGAGACAAGCAAACAATGTTCACGCTTACTTGATGTAGATGCTAAGCATGCTTTTTACGTACTCATGCAAGCACATACGCATAAAAAGCATACTTAAGTGAGTTGAATATGATCAGATAAACTTGAATCATCATCACACACTCATGGAAAACCCATACATGCCTACATGTAGATGAAACCATCAATCAGGTGATGTGTTTTTCGTGTACAGAGCATATACATAAATTAGAGAGAGAAAGAGAAGGTGGATATGATGTAAAGAACTTCTCACCATCGCTTGTGGCTTGATTATAGATGTTGAAATGCTTCTCCCATTTTTGAGAAAGAGCAAAGAGAGTTCTATGTAGAAGTTGCACCACAAAGGTGCCAATAAATTGTGTTATAACCATGAAAAGAGAGAGAAGCATCTTTTTTTCCTTATCAAGTGGAAAGAGAGTGAGAGTACTTCAATGAGGGACCAAGGACATAAAGAGGATGATGATGGAGCGAGAGAGAGAGAGAGAGAGAGAGAGAGAGAGAGAGAGAGAGAGAGAGAGAGAGAGAGAGAGAGCTACATTGTGTGTAATCAAAACCTCTTGTTTGTGGAATGGGATCCTTTATAAAGACACTAGGTGCACACACACACACACAAGTCAGAATTGGGGGCGCCTTGCTTTTGAGAGAAAATTGTGACTTGCTTTTTTGGAGCCACTCTTATTAGTGTGAAACATGCCTCTGCTTTATTGGTCAACTCTCATCCAGTACTTTTAGTTATGTTACCTTTTAGCATAATTAAATGTATTGGCCTAATTAATCCAATGTATTGCTACAACCGTTTTTCATGAAAAGCATTTCTGTAAATATTTGCTTTTCATTGTTTTTAAGAAGTGTGATCACTCTCCATAAATTCAATCCTTACAAAAAAAAAAAGTAATTTGCCATGTTGGAATCTTGAAATCTTTCCAACACTTTCAACACAAATTTGATTCATTAAACCAAAATAAATTCAGCAAAACAATTGATTGAATAATCACAAACACAAAGGGAACAACATAAACAAGATCAAAACACAAGACACCATATTGGTTACCAATCATCCCCCTCAATCAAGATGATTGAGCATTTCCCTTCCGCCTCTTTATTCATCTCATGGATCATGAATTACAATAGTATAAATATATAAAAGATATGAGAGCAAGAGCTACCCAACCAAGAGAGTGTATGCCATGATTAAGAGAAAAATTAACATAAAAGAGGGTAAAAGTATACATTTTGTAGCTTTTCTCTGATGGAGAATTTGATTGCTTTGTTGACTTTGAAAGAGGTGTAAAACACTAGTGTACCTGATCAAGATGCTCTCGGAGTGCTTCCTTGTGCAAAGTCAAGAAGCTGATTCCTATTGAAAAAGTGTGGTGACGTGGACACAATTTTGGGATTCTCTTTCTCTCTTCATGCATGCACTCAAAAATAGAAGTGGTTTTTTTTCACTTGAACTCTAAGAATAGTAGGTAAATGAGAGTTCTATTTACATTGCTTCTTTTGAATGATTTTTGAGAAAAAAACATAAGAAAATTTGATAAAATGTCCAAAAGTAGTAAATAATGATAGCAATCCTCCATGATAGGAAAGCAACTATCCTCAGTTATGAAAAATAGAGAAAACTAAGAATATTTAAAATTCGTGTGGAGATGAGGTAGATCTCCACACGATATATGTTGGATCAAGTAAAATACTTAGAGGGAACTTCCCACTGCTCATCATAATATTGTGAAAAGAGGAAACCAAAAAGGTAAGTGCAATCCACATATCTAAATATCTACAAAAGTGAAACAATAGCGGGCCCTCTAACAAAAACAAGAAGCATGATAATAATAAAAATCAATCACCTTTTACATTGCTCAAAGGGCAAAATCTCAGTCAAGTACAGCTCTAAATGATACACTGAATAGTTGTCAAAGCGCGATTCTCAGGTATCAAATACCACAGACTATTAGTCAAAGGGTGACCCTCAACATGAATTATCAAAGGGCAAACCTTAGGTATGAAATACCATCATCAGCCAAAGGTGGAACCTCATGTAAATAATAAAAACCTTTAGCTTCTAAAAGCTTGATATGCTTTTAGAAAACTAGGATGAGAGCGGAAAAACCTCTATGGTATCCACTTGGTGCTTTCAATTAAAGGTGGAACTTCAGGTAAACAATAAAAACTTTCAGCTTCTAAAAGCTTGATATGCTTCTAGGAAGCTAGTATGATAGCGAAAAAACCTCTCTGGTATCCACTTGGCACTTTCAAGGACATGATTCTTATACTTAAGCAAATACTTGTGATGCAATATACCAATGCATGTCAAAGTGTCTTGATGATCTATGATGGTTCAGAATCTTTTTCTAAAAAAGGTGGATCATCAATGACAGAGAGTGATGGTAGAGAACCTTTAAAAGGACAAAGAAAACTTATGTGAAATGTGTTGTTGTGAATTTTTTAAGGATTGTGGAGATCTAATCGAAAATAATTAGCATTAATATGAATAGTGATGTTAAATGGACCATAATACCATGGTGCTAGCTTGACAACAAGATTGGTTGCTATGCTCTTAAGACATCTCTTTTCAATACGAAGCATCACAAAATCTCCCTCTTTAAATTTCATGGATTGTTTCTTTTTATTTGCTTATTTCATGGATGCATGTTTCTCTTTGTGAACTTCTTGTTTTGCCTACTCTAAGATTTGGGTTTGTTGTTGAACAATTTCATCAAAATGTGGTACTTTATGAGAAATGCGAGACAAAGAAGTTGGCAATGAGTACACATAAACAATCTGAAGTGGTGATTTTCTAGTGGATGAATGAGGAGTATTGTTGTATGCAAATTGAAGCAAGTGAATGTATGTGTCCCAAGTTTCTAGTTTCTCATGAGTGTATATTCGTAAAAGATCTAGAATGGTGCTATTGATCGTTGTGGTTTGTCAAGCGGATGAAATGCAAAAGTGAAGTCTATTTGAGTACCTAAATTTGTGGAAAGTGTCACCCAAAAATCATTTCGAAAATGTCTATCTCGATCGGATATAGTAGACCTAGACAGTCCATGCAAAACAAAAATATGCTTAAGAAATCATAGAGCCGTTTGTTTAGCTTAGAGGGTCTTCTTACAAGGTAGAAACTAATCTCACTTGCTAAATCTATGTATGATGGTCCAAATCATATCATTTTGTGCATGAGTGAGGGACAATCTAGTAATAAAATCCATAGAAATGTGTTGCCAAGAGAGTCAGCAATAGATAAAGGAATCAACAAACCATATTTCTTAACATGATGACGCTTGATTTGTTGACAAACAAAACATTGTGTAACAAATGTAGCATCTTTTCAAAAGGACGACCAATAAAATTGAGATTCTATTATATGAATAGTTGTGGAAATCCCACGGTGGCCTATATAAGGTGATTCATGGCACTCTTTAAGGACAAGTTGACAAAATGCAATGGTTACACACAATCGCTTTTCAAAGAACAAATTCCCATTAATGAAAAGAGTATTGTGCATGAACAAAATATGTATGGTTACAGAAGTTGTCAGCAAAGTCAGAGTCATGAGAATAAGTATCAACCATGTTCAAAAATGGTTTAGCAGACACAATAGAATTGTTATCAATCGATGGCATCCAACTAAGTAGGTCTACAACCTCATTTTCAGGCCCTGGTTGATATTGAGTGAGTGGATGAAACCTTTAAATGAATGATGTCCACTTAATGTGATGTGATTAGAGATAGTTGGTTGTGAAAGAAAATGACGAATGCATAGTTGATCAGTTCTAATCGAGAATTCAGATCCCATCAAGTAATGTTTCCACAATTTCAAAGCATGCAGAATTGCTAGAAATTCTTTGTCATAAGTGCTATAATTGAGCTCATTAGGTTTTATATTTCTACTTTCATATGTAATGGGATGATTATCTTGCATTCATATAGCACCAATACCATGCCTACTAGCATCAGTCATAACAAAAAAGAAGAGTCTTTTGAAATCAGAAATTTGTCAGACAGGGACATGTGTGAGTGTATATTTGAGTATCTCAAAATAAATTTTGATGTTGGTCATATTGAGTGAAATATGTGTTCTTTTTCATCGTGTGTGAAAATGTAATAGGTGTATTTGTTAAACCAAAAGGCATTACAAGGAATTCATAATGACCAACTTATTTTCGAAATGTAGTTTTATGAACATCACTTTCCATCATACGCAATTGATGATATCCAGATTTAAGATCTACCTTACTAAAAATGGATGCATCACTTAATTTATCAAGTTATTCAACAACATCAAGAATAGAAAAATGATTCTTAATCATTATTTTATTAAGTGCTCTATAGTCATTGCACAAATGATAAGTACCATTTTTCTTTTTGACTAAGAGAATTGGTGCTCAAAAAGGTGAACTACTTGGCTTAATGAAAACCACCCTTTGATAATTTCTCAATTTGATATTAAATTTCTCTTTTTCAATTTTATTTTGACAATATGGTGCTTTAGTAATAATTTCCTTGAGAAGGAGATAATTTTTCTTCTTGTGCTGCAATTTCATTGATTAGAACCCAACATTGTTTGTTATCTATTTAGCTGACATTTTAGCCTAGGTGTGACTAAGAAGAGGTTTTAGTTCTAGTTTTTGGTTAGCTTGTAATGTGAAAGAAGTTGCATTATGTGTGACAATGAGTGTATGCTTATCATAGTCAATATTTGGATTAAAATGATGTCTCCAAGGCATATCCAAAATTAAATATGTGTTTTGCAATGGTGTTGCTGAGAAATCTCGTGATACAATGAAGTCTCATAATTGGTATTGTAAATCTTTTACCATATACACACAATTTATTCTTGTTTGTAAGTGGTGGTAAGTGCATTATGGTTCGGAGGAATGAAAAGACATGAGAGAAGTGCACAAGTGGAGGTGTGAAGGCATACCAAGAACTTACAAATAAGGAGCACCTTTGTATTGATTTGATAAGTAATGAGTAAGGAATCTATCTATCTATCTATCTATCTACCAATCAAACAATCTATCTATCTGTGTGTGTGTGTGTGTGTGTGTGTGTGTGTGTGTGTGTGTGTGTGTGTGTGTGTGTGTGTGTGTGTGTGTGTGTGTGTGTGTGTGTGTGTGTGTGTGTGAGCATGTAGAGGTTTACCTCTACACATTGGCGATCCTGCATCGGTGGAGTCTCCATGTGTGGAGTAGGAAGTTTAAGTGATATTGCAAAATGGAGCATTGTTGCAGATTTTGGTGTTTCTATAGATTTAAAGTTCAACTTTTGCAGCAACAAGCATTGCAGATTTAGGTTGATTCAATCAAGATGTGCAGATTTAGTCAAGCTCTGCAAATTCAGTCAGACTGAGTAGATTCAGGTAGGCGAGTCATCATCTTCTTGATCAAGTTAGTTTAAGATCAGACGGTTAACCTAATTCTTTTGGTTTTAGGGAATGATCAATATGATATGATGGGAGTGTTTCCTAAGTGCAGATTAACAAGAAGATGTAAACAAATTTTTGACAATTTTAGTGTTGAAAAATTAGTATGTGGTGTTCCTGATGGTTAACCTAATTCTTTTGGTTTAGCCAATGATCATTATGATATAATGGGAGTGTTTCCTAAGTGCAGATTAACAAGAAGATGTAAATTTTTTTTTGACAATTTTAGTGTTGAAAAATCTGTATTTAGTGTTCTTGACATTTTTACAATGTAGCGAACTTATTTGTTTTTGCCAAAAGATTGTGAAATTGATTGTAATTTTTTTATTTGTGGACTTGAATTGAATTATAATGTAAGGAAACCAAATCAAATTGTCAATTTCTCACTTAAAGCTCCACAAAGTTGGGATAATGAGATTTTTGAAGAAGTTGATTTTATAGTTGGTTTTGAAGTTGTTAATCCATGTCCACAAGTGTGCAAGATATTGTAGACGCATTATTTGAAAGTGTTAAAGTTTATTTTCAGCATTGAACCTCTTTTATTTCACTTTGAATTCAACTTTGATTTGTTTAAAGTGATGTTTGTTGCTAATTGGAGGAAGCTGATCTTAAACATGTTTATGAGTTGTATGAGCATGTTCTATAAGTTCGAAGTTATAGATATGTCTCATGTTGGAGGTTTTGAAGATTATACTTTTGTGTCTAAAGCGGATAGTTTTAGATGGAAGATAATGAGTCACCAAACTCAGTAATTCATTTATTGTCTAAATCAGATTTTGAAAGATCAAGCAAAGAGCGTTTTGATAACTTTGATTTTGTAAAATTCAACTGGATCAAAGAAAGATGCTATGTTTTGGATATTTATTATGATGAATTTATAGAGTTTGATGACGAAGATGATTAAGTCTCAGAAAGGAAAAGGAGCGTCTTTTTTATTTGAGTCAAACTTTGTGCCATTCTTAGAACCAGTTTAACTGTTTGCAGAGGTTATATGAAGTTGATTTTATAGATTTACAAAGATATGTAGATTTTTTTATTTGTCAAAAAGTCAAATATTTGATATTTTGATGCAGATTTTAGAATTTTCAGAGTTGATGTTCTTGAAGCTCGAGTTGTTCTCAAGAAGATTTAGTATGCTAATCATTTTTGGTTCTACAAGTTTATCTTGTATGAGGTAGATTGGATGTTTTTGTAAATGATGATTTCTAAATATTGGCATGTAAGCATAGAAGGTTGCACTTGTAATTCACTCTTAATTGTAAGGAGATGCACAAAATGGCATTCTTTGTAATCTTTTGGGAAAATTGGACGGTGTTTAGTGGCCATATAATTCCTATTCGCATATCTAGGATTAAGTTCTAAGAATTTTGTATCTAGTGGGTAGCACTCGGAAGTTCTTGATCAAGATTGCAGATAACGAGTAGGATTTTTCAAAAAAATCAACCATAGGTGTTTCATATGTAGATGGTGAAGATGTAGCACACTTTCTTAGGGAATTACATTATTGTATGGTAGTAAGTGCATTATGGTTGGAAGGAATGAAGAGACATGAGAGAAGTGTGAGAGGGAGGTGTGAAGGGACGCCGAGAACTTATAAATATGGAGCATTTGTATTGGTTTGATAAGTAGTAAGGAAGTTGCAAGTGTGTTCTTTATATTTGAGTAGCATCTCTCTCTCTCTCTCTCTCTCTCTCTCTCTCTCTCTCTCTCTCTCTCTCTCTCTCTCTCTCTCTCTTGTTATCTATGTTATCTCAAATTTCTTAGCAACCTCTATAATCCTACAAATTCATTAGCAACTTCTATAATCTTACCAATTCTAGTGGTTATGTCTATGTAGTAATATATATCTCCCAAGCCTAGTGATATTCTCAAATGAAGTAACCTCAAGTTTGTGAGCCAGTCTTTTGGGTCATCCTTGATTTGAGTGAAGAATTGGCAAAAATGTTATGTAAGAAAACTATGGTCATAGGCCTTCCAATATTTGTTGGAATTAGGGTTGCAGAGAAACACACAGCTTGAAAAGACGAAGGAAGATCAAGGCACACAATAGAGAGTGTGTTACTTAGTGTGCAGCGGAAAGATCTATAGCCCTAGAGTGATGGGCGTATATACAATGCACGGGGAGAAAAACCTCCTAAAGAGGGAAAAAATGCCACAGTGGTCCTATTGTGTTCACACACATCACTACCACATGTATATGGTAACAAATCCCCCCTGGAGTGATGCGGTGAACGAGAGCTGGCACATGAGAAAAGGGAAGTGCCATGCCCTGAGACATGATCAGTCCACAAAGGGGAGTGAGGACAAAGCTTTGCTGAAAGCTTCGAGCTTCTCACGAGACAATGCCTTTGTGAAAAGATCTGCAAGGTTTTCATGTGTTGGCACATAAGCCAAGCTGATCTCTCTTGTTGAGCGCCTCTCCCTGACATAGTGGTAATGCACCTCAATGTGCTTTGTGCGAGCATGAAAAATTGGGTTTCTCGCAACTACCAATGCGCTATGACTGTCAGTGTAGATAGTGTTGGCAGTGTCCTATCTAACAACCAAATTAGCCATAAGGCGTCTGAGCCATACACACTCAACCGTAGTTGTGAAGACTGCACTGTACTCAGCCTCACAACTAGAAGTGGCCACAGTAGGTTGCTTCTTGCTCAACCATGCTATACATGAACTTCCAAGCATGAAACAAAAACCACTTGTGGAAATTCACGTGTCAAAACGACCAGCCCAATCTGAGCCCAAAAAAGCATGTAAGTTTGGCGGCAACGATCCCCCCTTGGGATAAAACAATCCAAGATGTAAAGTGCCACTAAGGTAGCGAAAAATCCTCTTGACAGCCTGCCAATGCTTAGACCCTGGGCTATCCATAAATCTGTTGACCTGTGAGACTGCAAACTGAATATCTGGCCTCGTGTTGCATACATAAATGAGGCAACCAACAGCAGTTTGGTAAAGAGTGACATCAGCAACATCGCCAGCACCATGTAGACTCAACTCAAACGTGTTTCCATGGGAGTGGCAATAGGTTTGCAATCCTCAAGTCCAAACTTACATAGCAATGTCTCTATGTAACTTTTCTGACACAAGGCAATACCACCATCATACTGCTTAAACTGTATACCCAAATAATGATGCAATAGCCCCAAATCTTTCATCTTGAAAATAGCATTCAAATCAGCCTTAAATTCAGCAATATGTGCCTCATTGGGACCAGTGATCAACAAATCGTCCACATAAAGAACAACAGTGAGAAACATCACCCTCACGCTTTACATACAATGTGCTTTTTGTTGGACTGTTACGAAAGCCTTGTTTGACCATATGAGTGTCAGCTTTCTCATACCAAGCGCGAGGAGATTGCTTCAACCCATACAAAGCCTTGTTACATTTGCACACTTTGTCCTCTTGTCCTTTCTTGACAAAACCGCGAGGCTGCGTTACGTAAACTTCCTCAAATATGTCACCATTCAAGAAAGCAGTAACAATGTTTGATTGATGTACATCCCAACAAAAATGAGTTGCCAATGCACATAGAAAATGCACAGTAGTCATACGACAAGTGGGAGAAAAAGTCTCTTCATAATCTATGCCTTTTTGCTATGCATAACCGTTTGCAACAAGTTGAGCCTTATGGCGATCGATCTCACCATCCAGCTTGCGTTTCAACTAGTAAACCCACTTCGTACCATTGGCCTTTTTGCCAGGAGGCAAATCACATAAAGTCCATGTGTCATTTTCTATAAGTGCATCATGTTCTGATTGCATGGCAGCCATCCAATTTTCTGAATTTTGTGCTTCATCAAAAGTCAGAGGTTCCTCAACATCATGTAAGCTAGACACAGCCAAAGCATAACAATCTGATGCATAAGATGCATGGCGAGAGCCTGAACGAGTACGACTAGACAAAGGTGCATCCAATTTATTGTCACGCAAAGTGTGCACCAACCATTTTGGCATACCTCTAGCCTGCTCATTTTCAGCACTTTCCTCATCAAGTACATCATGTACATCTGCATCAGTAATAGGCTGATCTATACCATTTTTGGAAACCCCCATAGGATATACATTTTCCTCATTGGAATTTACATTCGAACTTCCACCATTGAAAAGAGGAAACAAAGTGTCACCTGTGAGCTTACATTACTGTCTATAGTACATGACAACAAGGCCTGTATAGAATCTTCCACAAACTCTACAGTCCGTGAAACCAAAATACGCTTTGTTTGTGGATGATACAACCTGTAACCTTCGCTTTTAGCACTATAACCAACAAAAATACATTTGACAGCCTTATCATCCAATTTTCTGTGCTGCACTTGTGGCACTAAATCATAAGCCAAACAACCAAAAACACGCATGTGCTCAATAGATGGCTTTTTATCATGCCATGCTTCATATGGAGTCATAGACTGCAACGCGAAATTCGTAGGACACCTGTTGAGTACATAAGTGGCACACATGACAACCTCGAGCCAAAATGAATGTAGTAAAGCTTGACTCTTGACCATACATCTTTCCATTTCCGTAAGAGACATGTTTTTCCTCTCAGGAACACGATTTTGCTGAGGCATATATGGCACTGTACATTGGTGTTTTATTCCACGACTAGCCAGAAATGCATTAAATTCATGAAACATATACTCCCCCCCTCAATCGAAACGGAGGGTGCCCATAGTACATTTCGATACATTTGCAGCCATAGCCAGAAATTGTTTGACGCATATAAAAACTTCGGACTTCACTTTAAGCAGAAATACTCATGCATGCCTGGAGTAATCATCAATGAAAGTCACGAAGTATAGGTAATTGCCCAAGGACGGAGTTTACATGGGCTCAGAAACATCACTATGCACAAACTGCAACCTTCATATGGCCCTAACTGAACCATCCTTTGGAAACTTAGAACCCTGCATTTTACCCAAAATACAGCCTTCACAAACATATTTGATAGGTGCTTCAAGAGGCGGCAAAGAAGTAACCATATCAGATTTCTGCAAACGCAGCAAACTGGCAAAATCAGATGACCAAAACGTGCATGCCAAAGTTTTGCATCTAAAATAGCCCTTGAATTTGCAATTGCATTTGCAAAATTTTGTCCACACTTGTCAAACAAAGTGAGCTTATACAACCCACGGCACAAAAGGCCAAATGCAACAATTTCATCACCAAAACTGAGATCATGAACTATACATCTGTCATCCACAAATTTGACTAAAAGTCCAAGTCTAGCAAGTGCGGATACAGACAAAAGATTCTTCTTGATCCTAGATACATAAAGTCATCAACAAGTGTAAAAGAACTGTCATTTGCAGCAGTAAGCACAATCTTTCCAACCCCCTAAATTGAATAAGAGGCATTGTTGGCACAAGTGACTGAATTCCCATGAGGGACAGAATCAAAAGAGGTGAACTATTCACGATGTGAGGTAATGTGCTTTGTAGCACCGCTATCGAAATACCATACATGTGAATCTGCAGCAACTAACAAGCATGCATCATGGACATCAGGATTGTAAGTGCACTCTGCACTAAAAGCCCATTCTGCATCAACATCAGCATCACCGTCTCCTTCTATAGAAGACTCAACAATGGCTGCATTTGTAGTGGAACCAACATTTGCAGTGGAACCACCCTCTTTCTTCTTAGCCTCTTTGGCCTTCAACTTAGGACACTGCTTGATCAAATGATCATTAGCTCTACAATACTGGCAACGCATCTTCTTTTTGCCCTTATCACCAGAATTTCCAGACGAATTTCTGCTAGCAGAAGCATTAGGAACAAAAGTTTTGCCAATCGCAGCAGAACCATAAGAAGTGGTTGCATTGCTGTTACCACCCTTTCTTTGAGAAGCAATAAAAGCCTGTTCAATTGCACGCTACCTAGTCCTATTTTTTATGGAAAGTGACTCTTGCAACAACAATGTGCATAATGCATCAAACTTGACAACTTTAGGATTTCCTTGGGTCATTAGTCTCCAAGTACTAGCAAAAGTCTTGTATGAATCTGGTAAGGCATCAAGAAGAGTCTGCACAAGGGAACTGTCTGAAATGACTTCACCTGCAGAAATAAGTTGCTCATTGATATCCTTGACACCAGCAAGGAAAGTGTCCATATCATCTTCCTCATGCATAATCTTCGATTCTAGCTCTTTACGCAGCAAAGCAATTTTAGCCTCATTGCGGATTGTATAAAGACCTGCTAGAATATCCCAAGCCTGTTTTGTAGATTCTGCTGAACGAATGTGAGGAACAATGGTGTGCTTCACAGACAACGCAATCAATGCATGAGCTTGCGCATCCTTTACATCCCAACGAGCTTGTTCTGTCGTAGGCAAAACAACTCTAATAGCAGCAATCCTTGCAGCAAGACCTGCAACATCCTCAACATCACCTACATCCTCAGAACTAGGACGTACATCAATGCCCTCCACAATATTCCAAATGCCCTTTGACACAAGAACATGTTGCATCATGTAAGCCCACATAGGGTAATTGTCCCCATCCAACCTGTCCTTAGCAACAAACATCTTGAACACATCTGTGTTGTTGTCAGCCATGGTAAATGCTGCACCTGATGTGAAAACTGCTCGAAAAGAGGAGAAACAAAGCGGGAACAACACGTGCTATATAGCACAAATCGTAGAAGACTGTAAGGCACCCTGTTATGCAGAATACGACACGGAGAGAAATTTTGCACAAAATGACAAAATAGCCTGTGCAATATTGCCTGTAGTGAAAACGGAGGTCGAAACGAGCCCGAAGTAGAAATCTGAGTAGATTGAGCTCTACGATCTCTCTCGAAATTTTATCGACGTGCGAACGCTCGCCAAAGCTCACTAAGATTGGAGAAAGTGTGCAGGCGTGTGCTGGAGATGTTGGTGACTAAGCCCGGGAGGACGCAACCTGCTCTGATATCAAGTGTTCGAATTAGGGCTTCAAAGAAACGCGCACACTTTGGAGAAGACAAAGGAAGCTCAAGGCACACAATAGAGAGTGTGTTACTTAGTGTGCAGTGGAAAGATCGATAGCCCTAGAGGAATGGGCATATATACAATGCACGAGGGAAAAACCTCCTATGGTAACAATATTATCCCATGTCTCTTCCATTCTTGGTCTTGCAAATATCTTGGTTGCAATTTTGTGATAAAAGACCTTCCTTTTGTTGTTTGGTAACCGGATTGACATGTTGATGTATAATCTCATCAAAACATCAGACTTTTTGCTAAAGCAATCAAATGACATTCTAAGAGCCATTGGCCACTACAAAAACAATCAATAAAATAATTCAATCCACTTGTACCACAATCCTTAGTAGATATTTCAACCACTTTCTCCAATGTTTTTAAATTTTTGGTAAGAAAGACTTCGTACCTTAACTTTTACCAATATTTCTTTCAAACAATATTCTTTTGCAAACAACATTCATTCAATCCACTTATACCACGATACTTTAGTAGATATTTCAACCACTTTCACCAATGTTTTGCAAACAACATACTCCCTCTAATCTTTTCTCCCTTTTTTTTTTAAAAAAAAAGAATCTCAATAGATCCTCTTAAGCTTTTGAGGGTGTTATCGCACGTGGATGTGAGAGAGAGAGAGAGAGTGTGTGAGTGAGTTGCGTTTAAAAATAATGAAGTTGTTCATCTCCAAAGCGTAAATAACCAACTTAAATTATAGTTTCACTCTTTTTATGAAAAGCTACAGATAGGATGGGACGTTGGAGATCTTTGTGTGTGGAGTTGGTCATTGGCTTGGGCTGCCATATAGCACCGCGCGTTGCCTCTCCCTGCCTTTCTCTTTGTCGGGTTCATCTGTCGATGAGGCCGCGAGTGTAGGCGATGGTGGATAAGGACGGAGGCGATGAGAGAGAAGGAGATAATCTTCTCTCTCTCTCTCTCTCTCTCTCTCTCTCTCTCTCTCTCTCATGATCTGCAAGGGAGGCCATGAGTGAGGGCCAAGGAAGCAGATAGACAGAGATGCATTGAACGAAGGGTCTGCATGGGAGTATCAACCGTAGGACGAAGGCAAGAGAGGGAGGTGAATTGTTCAAAGCATGCAGCACACGCCATCTCGCACCTAGTTTGCTGACTGTCGCCCCTCCTCCTCTGCCCGCCTAGTTGGGGTCCTATAGCACACCATGGAGCAAGCGGGCGTGCTCCGAAACATTTCCAAGTGTCCAGGCAAGGAATGAGGGGCAGTGGCGTGTGTGCATCACCTCCACCTTACATCTCATTGCTAAAATGCATTAGGCTTTTAGGGTCGATGGAATCTTCAACGTTAATTAATTAATGAAAAGGTGAGTAGGGAGCACCAGCTGGCGTAAAATCATTAAAAAAACCGAATTTGAGTCGATACCCTGACAACAAACACACCCACCAAAGCGAGGCAGTGATGATGGACGTATGCGCGATAGCGTATTCCATGCGAACAAGGCAAAGGGGCCAGCAGCGCACGTGTGCCGAATCTGTACATGAAAAAGAAGAGAGAGGTTAGCTATGCTAAAAACCAGACAAGGCTCAAGGCATGCATCGTGAACATTCGTCTGCATGGTGTAGAGCAGTAGCACAACTTGCAAATCCAGGTTGGCGAGAGTTCAAACACTAGTCTCTCTTTTGAGTTGCTGATGAATTCTCCTGATGCTGGTCGATTAGCTTAGGAATAAAGGTGAGGAAGGGGGATCTCTTGGAGATTCCTCGTGATATCTAGAGGACAAGCCAGTAGGAGACTATAGTCGACTATAATAGACCCAGTATGACAACATTCATGAATGCATGTTTTGTTCTTCTTAGTTGAATGAGCCAAACCAAAACTGTCATTCATACGAGCAATCAAATCAGCAAGAGTCTTTCCCACATCTTCCCTCCTCCACTAAAAATCTGAAGATGAGATTTTTGAAGCATATCACACTCAAGGATATTGTGCGGTGGAGCGATTGATACTCTACCATGAGACATGATTAATTATTACAATATCAAGCTCATATGACACTTTTAGCTCATTCCTACCTACTCGGTCGATTCTTTTCATTAACTAGAATCTAAATAGATTCTCTCACATTCGCTCCTTCCCCCAAGGAAAAAGCGAGCAGACCATCGCCTACACCCCGCGATCGGCTCCTCCTTCTCAGAGCTTCCCTCCGGGTCCATTCTCATCGCTCAGAACCTGTGCACAATTGTACAGCCTCTGGTCTCTGTGAACAAGCTGCCAGAATAGAGACTGGTCCAACACAGCCAAGCTTGTCCAACTTTGAGAGAGAGAATCTCTTCTCGCGCTTGTGCACAACCACAGAGAGAGAGAGAGAGAGAGAGAGACTCTATTGATCCCTGGAAAGGACGACAAGAGGGACAAACAGACAGAGAAGCTTCTGTGCCGCCTCAGCTTTACTGGAGTCTGGACGACTTGCCTGCCACACACAGATGGCACAACCCCCCTCCCCCCCTCCCGCGTGTCTCTCCCTCTTTCCCCTATCTATCGCCCAACCACAGAGCGCACAGAAAATCTCTCTCTCTCTCTCTCTCTCTCTCTCTCTCTCTCTCTCTCTCTCTCTCCGCTCTGACTCTCTCCCCTCTGCATGCACCAAAATGCCCTTGAAAATTTCCAAAATTCCCAAAATACCGCTAGTTGTGAGACTAAATCTCTCCAAAAAAAAAAATCTTTTACTCTCCTCTGTCCACTTGCCACCTTTTCTCTTTTTCCTCTTAAACCCAAAAGGATTCAAAAGGGAATCCAATGAGATTCCCTTTAATAAGCACCTAAAAAAGATTGGCAGGGCCTACTAGCTTGACATTAGAGATTTAATTTCTTCCTACTTGACTTCTTATAAAGTTAACCTTGAAAAGAGAAGGGGAAGGGGAGAGAGAGAGAGAGAGAGAGAGAGAGAGAGAGAGAGCGCATTGCATTTTTCCATTAAAATAAGCATATACATGATGTTTGATGCTCAGTGCCATTGTGGCACCCCACAATCACTAGTTTCAAATTCAAATACTAGGGACTCTTCTAATCCTCTAGGGCTAAAAAGGTCACATATATATACCCCATGTCTAAAACTTTTGTATCCTATATAATTCAAATTCAAATACTGGGGATTGCTTTAATCCTTTGGGCTAAAAAAATATCCCATGTCTAAAAAACTTATATCCTATATAATTTAAATTTGCTAATCCTCCGGGGCTGCTCAGTGCCATTGTGGCACCCCACAATCACTAGTTTCATCTCATTGCATTCGTCGAGTGTCTAAGGTGTATCCCCGGCGGATACATGTTCTTTGCCTTGAGAGGAGAACATATAGAGTTTACTATGGTTGTCATACTATTCCTATGCCAGTGCGTCATGTGTTAGGTGTCATTTTTAGATGATCAAGGACCATGGCTTTTCCTCATTCAAGGACAACTTTGAAAAAAGGTGATTAAAAAGAAATTGACCTTCCCAACCATTAAGTGATTGAAAAATGGGGAAAGTCAATCATACATTGTGGCTTTTTATAGCCATTATAGACTTTGTATGTGTTACAAGCATACAGATGGTAGAATATTTCCTTAAGTAATGATTGGAATGTGTGTTGTATTTTCATGCCATTTTGTGGGAACAATGAGAAAATGAAAAATTAGAGTGGAGTTTCACGGTGTAGGGAATGGCCCTACAATGGCCTTTCCCTGAAATAATGGGCGACCGGTGGAGGCCGGGAGCCATGGTGGGAGCTTGTTATTTCAGGGAATGGCCATTGCAGGGCCATTCCCAGCCGTCACAGTCCAAGGCGAGGGGGGCCAGATTTCGTAAAATTTGACGTTCTGGATGTTGACTTGTCAAGCAATCCATGATTTGCCAAAAGCCTCTTAATTACGAGTGTTGACGTGTCGTCATCAGAGTGTAGGGGGGTTCTATTTGCTGATGTGTCAGCAGGAGGACGAATTGCAGGCTTGCACTACAATACAATGTGTCAGTGCAGTGCAGGTTGACAATCCGCAGCAGCATATTTTGGGTTTTAACCGCCAGTAGATGTACGGTCCAGATGTGCAGCCCCCCTCCCCTGGACTGTGACGAAATTGTTGCAGGTCAATGCTTGATGTGTTTGCCAGATGTGACTAGAACTCCTGATTCTAATGGTTTTTATGTTGAATATAGTGCTAATTGTCTGGAACTTTTGGCCGTGATTGTGTGGATAACTGGATTCGTCGATATGATTCAATTTGCGCTATTTATAGCTTCTTGGGTACTTTGGGTGCATGCCACTTGATGTAATGATTGGTAAAATTTGAGTTTTGCAAGTCAAGATTGGGCTTTGGATAAGGGCTGGTGAGTTCGAGCTATATGGGATTTTTTTAAGCACCATTTCGGTACAAAATGAAGTATTAATGGTGGTTAATATTTAATTTTTTTGTGGCCATGCTTAAAGGCTTGGACGTTTTTGAAGTTCATTTGGGGGGGGGGGAACGCCACATTGTGGGGTTTGATTCCACATGCATAAATAGTTAAGTGAGATCCCTTATGGTGGTTATGGCAGTCGGCCCTGCTTGCAAGTGGCTTTTGTCTCAGCGGTGTTGGGTGGTGCAAGCCGGTGATGACATTGCGGCATTACGTGGTGGTGAGCCATTGACTATGGTTTGTGTGTGTTTACATGCAGGTGGCCTTTATGCAAGGCAAGGTACACACATAATGGGAAATTTGGAGAGGTTATCACGCCTCAAGTGGGGAATATGCACGTCGATGGTTGGGAGGATCCAAAATTTTGGGGTGGCACTATTTTTGAGGAGCTTACAGGGAGAGGAAGAAGGAAAAGAAGGAATTGGGTGCTTTCTCATGGGCTCACGCTCTCGGGAGAAAGAAGGAGGGGTGGGAAAGAGTAGAGGTATTCGTTTTTGGAGAAGAAGAAGGTACATTTTTTATTGGGTCCAACGAAGGAAGGAAGAAGCGACTAGTTCTCTCTCTCTCTCTCTCTCTCTCTCTCTCTCTCTCTCTCTCTCTCTCTCTCTCTCTCTCTCTCTCTCTCTCATGAAGAAGGGGAGATGAAGCTTGGTGTTCTTGAATAAGACGTTGGAAAAAGATAGGAAGGTTTTTCTTTTTGTGCTCTCTTTTTCTCACAGGATGAACAAGGTGAAGGGGAAGTTGGTTCTCTCTCTCTCTCTCTCTCTCTCTCTCTCTCTCTCTCTCTCTCTCTCTCTCTCTCTCTCTCTCTCTCTCTCTCTCTCTCTCATTCTCATTCATATGATTTCTTGCCTTTGGAGAGGAATTATTTGGGTGTGTTAATAGGGAAGGAAGCACGAGCTTGAGTGCAAGAGGATGGATGCTAATGCTTCAAGATAGAGCCAAAGGGGATCAAGTGTATGCCGCCATGATTTCTTGCCTTTGGATAGGAATTATTTGGGTGTGTTAATAGGGAAGGAAGCATGAGCTTGAGTGCAAGAGGATGGATGCTAATGCTTCGAGATAGAGACAATTTGTGATCATAAAGGGGATCAAGTGTATGCCGCCACAAGGGCTTGAAAATACATTGAGAAGGGACTAGATTCATGAGATTGGAAATCTAGCAATAGCTTTTCATTTTTTACTGTGGTGTTAGAGCTCATGTTGAGATCTTTACCCAAGGTTTTGATTATTAATAACCTCTTGAAATGCAAGTGAGATATTAATGACTGACCACCCCAAGTACACAAATGGACACAAGAGAACATACAAGAGAATTTTCAATGCCCAACTAAAATGAAATAAGCATGAACCATGTATTATACCATGAAAAATAAATACATCATAACTTAAGACTAAAAATAATATCATTAGAGTCTGTGACCCTATGTGGGATCAGGTGGTCAACCTATCCAACCTATCCCACTAGAGATAAAGAGAATCTCACTTGTCACGGGTGAGTCAGTATGAGTGAGCCAAAACACCTCCATGTCACATTGTGAATGACACCACTTTGTCTCCTTTCATGAGTCCAAACTCTAAAAGGATTCCCAAATACCGATTAATGGAAGGAAATATATACCAACTAGACAAGTTTAAGTGCCACGCTTTTTCGATGCTACACCATCTAAATTTCATTGGGATAGTGGGTAAAGATTCCAAAAATTTGCATGACAACCCGGTGTCAAATCAAACCCCTCAAACATGAATGATTCATAGGATCTACCACAAATAGTTTAGACCGACTTAGCAATGTAGGTTCACCTAATTCCTACCATAGTCAATCTCTTCTACATGAAGACAATGGAGTAGATCCTCATAGGCCTATCCTTTCATTGTTGTGCAATGTAGGATGATGATGCATATCAACATAAGCATGAGTCCTCTTTATGCAACAACCATATGCATCGAACAGTTCTTTCCGAGGTAATCAATAACATTGGATCTTTATCCTCAATCATGCACTATAAACTACATGTATGGCTCTCACAACTTATAGCATCAAATACCTCTTGGCTATAGCCAAGAGACAATGATCATAAACCATCACAAAAATGTATCAACTATCAACCCTCAAACATGTCACAAATGCACATATCCCACCCCTCTTTGGGTGATTCAACATCAAATGTGTTCTCTTGCTCGGTGATCTTGCCCAGCTACCCTCAGTTTGTAATTACGCACTGGAGCTTTGTAACACATGCCATATCACAAGGTCGGTCCACTGGCTACATGCAACTTTGTACAAGATGTCCTGCTCTGTAAGACATGCAACGAACCTTGAATTGCTTCAGTTCTTGATCATTATTCTTGAAAGAAAATCAGTCCTAGATGAGATCAATTGTACCTTGGGTGCATATATTATAGATGAAGCCTCGATGAAGCGCATGTATATGACTACATCAACAACTCTACTACGATAATCTGTATTCACAAATCAGACGTTCAACACTATAACAACCTTGCCTTGAATAAGTTGTACAATCAAACTGACATTACAAAAGTTGAAATGAAGACAAATACGGGTAACATAAATGTCCTTCAACGATGGATCCTAGACTCTAAGTTCAATGTGCTGGATTCGATCGCAATTGGCATGCGCTACATGATCATAAACCATCACAAAAATGTATCAACTATCAACCCTCAAACATGTCACAAATGCACATATCCCACCCCTCTTTGGGTGATTCAACATCAAATGTGTTCTCTTGCTCGGTGATCTTGCCCAGCTATCCTCAGTTTGTAATTACGCACTGGAGCTTTGTAACACATGCCATATCACAAGGTCGGTCCACTGGCTACATGCAACTTTGTACAAGATGTCCTTCTCTGTAAGACATGCAACGAACCTTGAATTGCTTCAGTTCTTGATCATTATTCTTGAAAGAAAATCAGTCCTAGATGAGATCAATTGTACCTTGGGTGCATATATTATAGATGAAGCCTCGATGAAGCGCATGTATATGACTACATCAACAACTCTACTACGATAATCTGTATTCACAAATCAGACGTTCAACACTATAACAACCTTGCCTTGAATAAGTTGTACAATCAAACTGACATTACAAAAGTTGAAATGAAGACAAATACGGGTAACATAAATGTCCTTCAACGATGGATCCTAGACTCTAAGTTCAATGTGCTGGATTCGATCGCAATTGGCATGCGCTACATGATCATAAACCATCACAAAAATGTATCAACTATCAACCCTCAAACATGTCACAAATGCACATATCCCACCCCTCTTTGGGTGATTCAACATCAAATGTGTTCTCTTGCTCGGTGATCTTGCCCAGCTATCCTCAGTTTGTAATTACGCACTGGAGCTTTGTAACACATGCCATATCACAAGGTCGGTCCACTGGCTACATGCAACTTTGTACAAGATGTCCTTCTCTGTAAGACATGCAACGAACCTTGAATTGCTTCAGTTCTTGATCATTATTCTTGAAAGAAAATCAGTCCTAGATGAGATCAATTGTACCTTGGGTGCATATATTATAGATGAAGCCTCGATGAAGCGCATGTATATGACTACATCAACAACTCTACTACGATAATCTGTATTCACAAATCAGACGTTCAACACTATAACAACCTTGCCTTGAATAAGTTGTACAATCAAACTGACATTACAAAAGTTGAAATGAAGACAAATACGGGTAACATAAATGTCCTTCAACGATGGATCCTAGACTCTAAGTTCAATGTGCTGGATTCGATCGCAATTGGCATGCGCTACATGATCATTGAAAACATCGACTTGACAATCGGTGTGGCAAACGGTGCAACATGCATTGTCGATGCCATAACATAGAACACAGAAGGTGAAGTTACATGTATCACTGTTCTCATTTATTGGACCGGGAATAACTACAAAAGAAGAAAGGTAAAACACAAGTAACTACAAAAGAAGAAAGACAAAACACACTCGACATCAACCTTCAAAAATGGGAACCTTCAATCTTCACCTAAAGATCCCATCCATGTGTCAACTCAATGTCGAACCATCCTAAGTTGAGAACTCCAAGCATTAGACAACCATGTGTACATATCGCTCTCATTTAAAGGGCACTATATTGATACTTTTTGGCATAAATGTAATCCTAATTAGTATATTTAAGCTTTCAAACACAGCAATGGTAAGATGCAAAAGGCATGCAGCTTAAGCAACCAAAACTTGTGTGGACATGCTAGACCCGGGGGATTCACTAGTAGTACTAGAAAAACGTTAGCTTTGTGCACCACAACTGCTTTACGTACCCTAAAAACAAGACCCTCCTTTGTAAAGTCGACCTTTCTTGACTTACAAAACACCCCTATTGTCACGTACACCTTACGAAACCCTTGGTGAATACCCCAGGCCTGGGATGCTAATTAGTGGGGGAGGCATGAAGTTTAATCAACAAAAAATTGCGGGTGGGAAAGGCACATAGTATCTAATACATTATAGATTGCATTACATATAAAGGTTAACCACAACAGGCTAGTAGTGATTGTGTGAAGACCTGATTATTACAATGTGCCAAACACAGTACTCAAGAAACACAAATATTGTGTTCGTACATCCCCATAGACCCATCCCTACTAGAATCAAAAGCCTGATGTAGAATCATCATATCAATATCAAGATTTTCACAATGCATTCTTTTGTCAATCAAGCATATATGCTAGGTCTCACAAACGTTTTCTTCATAGCTTTTATAGGAATCAGAGAAGATGCTTCTGTAAAAGTTTGGATGAAAGTAGAAAAAGAAAAGGGGAGGGGGGGGTGAACTAAGAGAGAACTTGGGGCGCCATTTTTGCCCCTAGTTCACCCCCAATTCACTACATGATCGGACGCTCGAGATTAAAGCCGCCTCGCGCCGCTAAATTTGGGTCTTAGATCCCCCCTGGCTAGAGCTGTGCCATATAGTTAAGGGGGGGGCGGGGGGAGGTGTTTGGGGGGATGGTTCGCATGAGCATGACACGTGCCAATTTTGGATTCATTAGTTTTGAGGGAATCATAGGAAGATGCCATTTGGAAAACTAAAGCAAAACGATTAGAGTGGAAGGGAAACGAAGACATACAACTTTTTTTATTTTTAAAAATATATAGGAAAATATACCAAAATACAACTCAAAAATTTTCCAAAATACCCCTCATATTTTCAAAATTCCCAAAATACCATTGTACCTATTTTGGTTGGATTGTTCAAGATTTTCTAATCTTTATCCCTTTTTGACAATCGAGATTCCTTTTTGAGTGCTTAGCTTGTAATTTGTCACAAATTACCTTGCAATAAAAGGCAATTATGTCTAACATTAATGAAGCGGTTCATCTCCAAAGCCTACGTAACCAACTCAAATTTTAGTTTTGACATCGTGTGTTGATATACAATCAGTCTTCTTGTAAAAACATACAATTTTGTTTTCTTTCCATAAATTTTATCTCACAGTACTTTGGGAATTTTGGAAAATTTGAGGGGCATTTTGGAAGTTTTCAACAAAATATTGGGGGTATTTTGCGATTTTTTCAAAAATTCGAGGAATCTCATACTTTGGGAATTTTTTTAGGATTCTTTTGTGATTGAGGGAAAAAAAGGGTGGCTTGGCACGTGGAGACAGGGATGGGGAGAGAGATGTGAGAAAGATATTTTCTCTGTGCTTTGACGACAGACGCCATCTCCGAGCGCGAAGGCAAAGAAAGAGGGACGGGCGAGGGTAACGAGTGTGTGGAGTGTCAGAAGATCAATGCGATGATGCGTCGGCAACAAATCTCTCTCTCTCTCCATCTCCATCCATCACTAAGCTTTGAGGCCACCCAAAAAGACAAATGTGCTTCTCAGCTTCCTGACTCTACAAGCAGGTTCAAAAGCCTTGATGAAGAACGAGAAAGGAGAACGAGGCCATGCCACACTATGGGCTATCCATAACTTGGCTCTTCCTGCATGACCTATTGCAACAAGTCGACATGGGAAAAGGAGGTCATGTGCGTGGTGAGGGAAGACGAGGTGACTCGGCACTGCAACACTTCGGAGACTTGGGGAAGCAACCAAGCAGGGAGCCGAAGTGTAGGAGGACTAGGGGGGCGTTGAAGAAACATGCCGTGCTTGCAAGATGGAGAACGACCTCGAGGACGACTAGGAGATGTTCACCTATTGTGCTTGCAACATGGAGGGGATACTGGAGAAGGAAGGTTTTGAGGAACACGTGAATGTGAAAACTCAAAAGCTCTTTTGTGTCCATTTAAAGAGGTGGCCAACCTCACATTGTATATTTATGTTTTTCTTCTCTTTTATTTTTCCTTTAACGTTTTTTAATCTTTAAAGCGTCCTTGTCTCGCTCTCTCTCTCTCTCTCTCTCTCTCTCTCTCTCTCTCTCTCTCTCTCTATGGAAGATCCCAAATCCCACGCTAGATCCCAGCATGGAAGTCGAGGTTCAGGAGGGGTAGCAATCTTATTCAAGGAAGAGTTGCAGCCGCTATTACAGATTGTTCGGAGAGATGACCAGGCGAGATACATGTGGATGAGACTGAGAGCTGAGACAGGCAGATTCTTATACATTGCTATATGTTACTTTCCCCCTAGCACATCAGTCTATACCTCACCTAGAGGGCAATCCCCTTTCTCTATACTTGATGTTGACATATGGGAGTTCTCTAGAGATGGAGATATCATTCGCTTGGGAGACTTTAATGACAGGACGGCCAACTCCCAAACGGTATTTTATGATACCTCGGAGGACATCGATGGTTAGAGAGATGGATATATCGGAGATGGGACTTGACAGACACTCATCACAGGATAAAGAGCACACAGAGTATGGGAGATATCTCATGGAGATGACAACTACGCATGGTCTGGCCATACTTAATGGTCTAGAGATTTTTCCTTCGTCTGGGGGATTCGCATGCTTTCCACACAGACATGGGGCCAGTACAGTGGACTATGTCATGACTTCACCGAGCTTCATCTCTCATATTCAAGATCTCAGTGTGGGCCCTAGGCTTGTTGGAGTAGCAGTGAACCATGCTCTCCTGACTTTTTCAGTCTCTTTCCAATATAGTGTCTCTCAGACACCACGGAGGATTGCACACACACGGTATACTTTTACACCAGAGACGGATTCAGTCTATGTGGAAGAGATTTACAGACGGATGGGGGCAGCCGAGCCTATATATACAGTGGAGGAGATCACCACTTAATTGACAGAGATCTTGTATGGGGCAGCAGCAGAGGCATACCCACACACTCAACCAGATCAGAGAAGACGTTCTGGGAACATGCCTTAGAATAGTTGGTATGATGAGGAGTACAGAGAGATGAGAGTTCAGATTCAGAGCGAGCTTATACTTGGAGTCATTACATATAGACAGTCTCGGATTGCCCTTCGGCGTTTAGTGCGACGGAAGAAGCGGGCCTTTTTAGCCCAGATGGAACGTGATTTGTATCAGCTCTTTTTGAGCCGAGATTCAGGTGAGGCCTGGCGTCTCTTCCATGAGCACTCACCTCCTCCAGTGATTACCTCTCCCGAGATTTGGGGTCAATATGCAGCATCATTACATACAGTACCTAGGCAACCACCATTACCAGACCCTCTAGAGCCATGTCCAGCCACTAGTACCTTCTTTACCACTGAGATGGTGAAGAACGCCATTGACAGGATGAGGACTAGGAGAGCATATGATCATGATGGTTTGGTGGCAGAGCACTTGATACACGCTAGAGATTTACTGTCAGAGGTTCTTGCACGGTTGTTTAACCATGTCATGTGTGAAGGACTACCCGAGTCCTGGAGATTATCTACTATTGTACCTCTTTTCAAGGCAGGGGACCCCACGGTACCACGGAACTACCGTACTATTATGATAGGGCACACATTGGCACGGTTGTATGCATCCATTCTTGAACAGGAACTGAGTAAATGGGCAAAAAATGAGGGCATACGAGCAGCAGGACAGGCTGGATTCAAGAGGGGTTTCTCCACTTTGGACCATATTCTTACACTCAGAGCCATTATTGAAGAGGGTCGGGCACATGTGGGACGGATGTATTGTTGCTTTTTGGACTTCCACAAGGCATTTGACACAGTGCCGAGGGCCAGATTGATGCACAGGCTACTGAAGTTGGGAGTACCCACAGAGATCATATGGGGGATCATGGATTTATACGGCTCAATGACTGGCAGGTACGCACTCCTGAGGGGATTTATGACATTGTTCATTCCACTATTGGAGTGAAACAGGGGTGTCCTTTGTCCCCTATACTTTTTGGTATGTATGTAGATGAGGTCTCTGACTACATTGACAGAGAGGGTGACAGAGGCGCTCAGCTGGCAGGGACATGGATCCCTTTATTATTATACGCTGATGATATTGTGTTAATGTCAGAGTCGCCAGAGGGCATGCAAAGACATTTGGATGCATTGCACAACATTGCAGAGGATAGTGGACTGTCTGTGAACCTTGGTAAAACCAAGGTTATGGTGTTTAACACCACACCACAGTGGGTCAAGAGATCGGCACCTACACTCGTATATGGCCAGGACACTGTGGAGTACACAGATGAATATACATATCTGGGGGTGGCATTCACGGGACCGAGGTTTACCCTGAGGAGAGCAGCAAAGACTAGACTATCCAGAGCCTATGCGGCATTAGGAGGGCTAGAGAGGATGTGTTCGCAGGTTCAGTTTCAAGAACCACGAACAAAAACTATGGCTCTTTGATACTTTGGTTGCTTCAGCTATGCTTTATGGGGTCCAAGTTTGGGGACCATCTGTGAATCATGACAGTTGGAGGAACATGGAGAGACCCTTGGTATTTTTGATATCCCGGATGATTAGAGCCAAGGCCTCGGTACCACATGCGATTATTCGAGCGGAGGTAGCCGCCCCTCCTATAGAGATTGAGGCTCTTACCAGATCAGTGTCCTTTATGCACAGTCTATGGGATACACATAGAGGCAGATATACTAGACTGGCTCTTGCGTCCTCTAGACAGTTAGCGATGCAAGGAGATGCATCATGTTGGTATGCACAGATGACCTCATGGTTTCAAAGGCATGGTCTCAGCATGGATAGATTGCCTCCCTTTCAGTATTCCCTGGATGCACCCTCCCTGCCAATCACACGGACGGAGATCACTAGACTCATTCGTCAGGATCTTATACAGTTGGACACCAGGAGGACATGGGTAGAGCCGATACAGGAGTTGGGCACGAAGATGGCTTTCTACAAAGAGCACCTTCTCCAACTTTCAAGGGATGGGTTTGTGACTCGTCCGAACTACATGGACACTCATTTATCTCATGGTCTGCGATGTGCTATTGGTCAAATTCGCACATCCTCACACCAGCTGGAGATTGAGACGGGTAGATTCAGAGGGATACCACCAGAGGCTAGGATATGTCAACTATGTGGTAGAGAGCCAGAGACAGAGCTACACTACATATGCCACTGCACTGTGTATTATGAGATACAAGGGCGCTTCCATTGCTTATTCAGGGAGGGTTTTGGACCCCTAGATAGAGTCATGAGGTATCAGGACCAGAGATGCCTTGGCTTATATCTACTTGAGCTACACCGACATAGAGACAGTCTGTTGGGGAGACATGGAGTACGACAGTCGCAGAGACAGATCACAGATTTCTTTGGATCGAGGGAGCCAAGAGACCAACCACCAGCACAGAGTTGTACCCGCATTCATACCAGAGACACCCTCATTGACAAGGCGATTGAGCTCGGGAGATTGAGACGACCATGACCGAGACACAAGAGCACACTACATCGACGGAGACTCCGACAAAGGATCAAAGGCATTCTAGCACGACACCCAGATTGTCATTGAGGGCCTATTCTACATTTTCACATCTCACATTTCACACTTCATTTCAGTTTTCATTTTTACTTTCAATACTTTTTGTACTTGTACTTCAGACATTGTATTAGATTCACCACTTTGTATCTAATGGTCTCATAGGTCATTTTGGCCTTTTGAAGACGTTAATATATCATTTCATTTCTCTCTCAAAGGTGTATACGTCCTTTGAAACTGTTGCAAATTCACGTGCTTCGTCATTGCCCGTTGATGCATGCTATAGACTAGCACATCGTTTTTGTTGTTATTGAGGAAATCTTTGAATTAAGCATACCTTTTTATTTTTTTGATGCCATTAAGAATTCCTTTTAATTTCAAAACATTGTTCCAATGGTGTTGGAGTTCTAGGCAAATAATAGAGAAAAGAGCCCTACCTTGTTTGCCAATCTATTGTTCATGCCAATCATCTCCTGCATTGAAGGACGTACCATTCCGTCGACAACAAAACAATATTTGAAATGAAAAAAGATAAGTGATTTTTTTCTTTATCGCAAAAAGCAAAAGAAATAAAAACGGTGCTAGATGAAAAGAATTTGTTAAAGCTTTGAGCACCGAAACAGAATGTTGCACTCAATGCAACATTTAACTACAAGAATAGGATGTTGCGTCGCAACAGTTCGTTGATTGACAAAATTAGAGTACAGATAATCATTATGGATTACTAATCAGAAAAACCACTACGCAATTACTTAATAAAGCAAATCTTCTTAGCAAGAGAAGTAACACAAATCACACAACCATTGAACAATTGTTGTAGTTCTTTGAGTGAACAGAATTGAGAAATTCCAAGGAATAAATCATAAAAGGGGATTTGAAAATTTCCGAGCCACAAGAACATACTCTCAGAACTAGGACAACCCGATGAAATGCCGCTTGGCTAGATATTCATAAGCCAAGGATGTGATAGGTGTCTGTCGTGCTAGTGACAACATACACTCAAAGCTACCTGCAAAGACAAAGAACCCTGTCAGGATTGACAATGCGTGTCCGTCAGCGACATTGAATCAAACAAAATTTAAGCTTCAAGGTTCTCTTTTCTGTACATGATAAGCTTCAAAAATTATATGGTATTTTTCTAAGGACCAAGGCTGTGCTGGAAAAAAGTGTAATCCCAGGTCTACAAAATTTGTCCCTCTAAATTCAAAAATATGGAGGTCTACAAAATTTGTCCCTCTAAAATTTAAATATGAAGGTCAGAAAACACCTTCAGATATAGTCGACGTATCTTTAAGATTCTCCTACACAGGTTTTGTCAAGTTTTTTGAAAAAAGTTTTTTGCGAGCAGTAGTGAACCAGGTGTGAAATTACAAATCCTTCAAAGATTGCACATTTTCTGCAGTTTGGCCATACAATAGTCACTACAATAACGATCTGTCTTGATAAATTTTGATACTTGCCCTAGCTCAATGAGCGGCTGCCACATCAGTCAGCGGAATTTCTTGCCTGCTGCACTGCTCGTCTGCCTCTGTGTGCATGACCGACAGCTGCCGTAATGGTGACCTGGCCCACCTCCCCCCGACCTTTGACGGAAGGGAAAGGTCATCGACTGACCTTTCCCGTAATGGTGGGTTCACGCATGCACGCGACTGGCTAAGCCAGTCGCGCATGCGCTCACCCACATTACGGGGAAAGGTCAGTTGATGACCTTTCCCTACTCCAGCTTTCTCAAGTTGCCTTCAGGTTTCCACAACGAAAACATTATGCATTGGCTAATATTATGGTTCCTTCTGCTATGTTCCATGACTTCGCAAGCAACGGTCCAGTTATTACTTCGTTAGTGTAGAAGGCAAAATCTCAATTCTGGCTCCCCGTTCGTCCACGTGGCATCAAGCTCAACCATCCGATAATCAAAATCTGGGTCGTTCATAGAGAAGCAGATGATGGAGCAATTTAAAGAGCGAGAGACATCCTCAGACGCACAGGGAAACGCGATGTAGCAAGCAGGTCAGGATTAAGTCTTTTCCGCGTAGTTCGCCCTTGCAGCAGCAAGCCGGTCAGAACTGCAAAGGAGTACCGGAGACCTTTCAAACCCTGGTTATATTCTGCAGATCATCAAGCTGGAATCTAGGTCGTTCGTAGAAAAGCAGATGATGGAGCAATTTAAAGAGCGAGAGACAACCTCAGACGACGCGCAGGGAAACGCGATGCAACAAGCAGGTCGGGATTAAGTCTTTTCCGCATAGTTCGCCCTTGCAGTAGCAATCCGGGCAGAACCGCAAAGGAGTACCGGAGACCTTTTAAACCCTGGTTATATTCTGCAGATCATCAAGCTGGAGGGTACTTCGGATGCTTGCCGACGTAATGAGCACGGACCGTTCAACACATTTTTTAGCTGATGCTATTAGGCTGTTGGCGATGCAGACGGCAGAGGCCGATGGATGCACAACTCCTTTTGTCAGCAGTCCCTAACTAACAATATTCTCGTGAATTTTTTTGCCCCTATCAGCTTCTTGCGTAGTGCAACATGCCTTAAAGATGAAAGCATGGGCGATTCCATCTGGAGCGATTCCTCGCTTTGCATCTCCTGAGAACAGCCCAGGTTTTCCTGGCCTACCACATTTGGCATACATGTACTGAGATCTTCCAAGCGAAGCAAACCAGTGAGAGTACAAGTGCTGGTATGCAGCATTGAACAACAATCTACTTCTAAATCCTCTTGCAGCCTCAATTCCTCAAGCACACATCTTGGACACATCACAAACTTTCAAGCTTGTCAAGCTCATGAGCACCCCAGCCAAGGTATACTCACGAAAGCATAAGGAGTTCTTGATCGGCTTCATGTCCGAACTGTCTTCACTATTACAGATAAGCCCAATATGGTTGTTGCAAGAAAGCACTATGTTGTTCTCACCGCATGAGAAATGAAGGCCTCTTTCCAATTGTTCAAATGCAATCACTTATGCTTGCACCTTGAAGGTGTGTGGTCTTATCAAGACGTTGACATGGGTGAGAGAGTTCACGATAAGAGTACTAGTCAAGGGCTATTGGAGAGTGCTTGGCAGTGCTTTGCTCGATGTCCTCATGAAAGCACAAAAAGCTCTTTGTCCAAAATATTGGAGCGCATTGATTGCATGATATACCCATCAAGAACCTTCTGTAATAGACCAAACCTGCCTTGCCACAATGCCGTGCATCTTGAAGGAATGTGGCTCTATGCAAGATGCTGATATGGGCACAAAAATTCACAAAGATTCTGAATCTGTTGAAAAAAGATGTCGTGCTTGGAACTGTCTTGGTCAATATGTATGCCAGATGTGGTGCGATTGAGAAAGAACAAAAAGTGCTTGAGGAGCTTCCTATCCAGAATGCCGCCTCCTCGGAATACACTGATTGCAGGATGTGCACAACAACAGCAAGGCCAGAAAGCTCTAGGCCATTTTTAGTGGATGCAAAGCAAGATTAGTCCCTATACTTTGGTCTTGAAGGCTATGCTTACATCTTGAAGGCATGTGGCTCTACGCAAGTGCTCGAGGAGCTTCTTATCCAGAGTGTGGACTCTTGGAATGCATTGATTGCAAGATATGCCGCATAGGGACAGGGCCAAAAAGCTCTAGTTTGTTTTCAGCAGATGCAAAACGAGGGTGTCTCTCCAGTTACAATCACCTACACATGCATCTTGAAGGCATGTGGCTCTACACAAGATGCTGATATGGACACAAAAATTCACAAAGATGCTGATGTTGAAAAAAGATGTCGTGCTTGGAACTGTCTTGGTCGATATGTATGCCAAATGTGATGCGGTTGAGAAAGCACAAAAAGTCCTTGAGGAAGTTCCTGTCCAAAATGTCGCCTCTTGGAGTACACTGATTGCTGGACATGATTAACAAGAGCGGGGCCAAAAAACTCTAGGCCGTTTTCAGCGGATGCAAAGCGAGTGTATCTCTCCAGTTGGCAATCACCTATGCATGCATCTTCAAGGCATGTGGATCTACGCCAAGATGCTGATGTGAGCACAAAAATTTATAACGATGCTGATGTTGAAAAAAGATGTCGTGCTTAGCACTGCCTTGGTCGATACGTATGCCAAATGTGGTGCGTTTAAGAAAGCACAAAAAGTGCTTGAGGCGCTTCCTATCCAAAATGTCGAGTCTTGGAATGCATTGATTGTGGGATACACGCGATAGGAGCAGGGCCAGAAAGCTCTATGCCGTTTTCACGGATGCATCTCTTAAAATTCAGTCTGAATGCAAATACTTGCACCTTGAAGGCCAGTGGCCTTACACGAGCCGTTGACATGGGTGAGCGTATTAACGAGAAGATACCTGATCCAGCACGCTTGGTGAAGGATGTCATACTTGGCAATTCTTTGGTTGACATGTATGCCAATGTGGTACTGTCACGAAAGCATGAAAAGTTCGTGATGGGCTTTCTCTCCAGAATGTCATCACCTGCAACATGTTGGTTGCAAGATATGCCCAATATGCCTATCGCAAGGGTATCAGAATCCACAATGTGATTGCTAGTCGGGGGCTGTTGGGAGTACGATGACATGCTTGGCGGTGGATTGATCAATATTGTGGTTCCCTTTTATGAAACGTAATGCTTGGCACTGCCTTGGTCGACATCTATGCCAAATGTGACAGGGCCAGGGAGCCCTGGGCTGGGCTGTTTCCAATAGATGCAAAGTGAGGGCATCTCTCTAGATGCAATCACCTATGCTTTTGTCTTGAAGGCATGTAGCAATGCCTTGATGTCCGGAATGTCATCTCTGCCAGGAAGCTCTTGCTGGCTATTTTCAGGATGCAAAGCAAGGACATTTCTCCTGATGTAATCACTTATGCTTGCATCTTGAAAGCATGTGGCACTACATAGGAGCAATGATCATGTATGCGAGATGTGTACTTGAGAAAGCACCAAAAAGTGCTTGAGTATGCTTTTGTTTTGAAGGTAGGTGGCACTACGCAAGATACTGATATGGGCAACAAAATTCACGATGATATTGTTAGTCAGGGAATGTTGAAAACAATCCAGACCTTCCTGGACCCTCAATGCCAAGATTCCTGATGAGATTCGTGTCCGAAATGTTGTCTCTTGGAACACATTGATCGTGGGACATCCCCAACAAGCAAAGGGCCAAGAATTCTTGGGCTGTTTTCACCAGATGAAAGCGAGGGCATGGAATCACATCTACTGCATCTTGAAGGCATGTGGCACTACGTAGGACTCGGCTGCCATCTCGTGGGGCACATTAAGTGCAAGATATGCCCCTCATGGCTGTAGCAAGGAAGTTGTGGGCTGATATGGCATGGAAGTCAAAATCCAGATGCAAAGTGAGGGCCTCTCTCCAACTGCAATCACCTACACGCAGGCATCTGGAAGGCATGTGGCTCTATTGCGCTTTTTTAATCGTTGCAATCAAAATCGAGATGCGAAGTGAGGGCCTCTCTCATGATGCAATCACCTACGCAGGCATAGATGCAATCACCTACACAAGCATCACATGTCGCAAGATTTTTTAATCACACGTCGATCACAAGCGTTGACAACTTTCAAATCTATCATGCTCTCTATCAGGTGTTCTGTTTGCAATGTCAGCAGATGCGAAGCGAGGGCCTCTGTTTAGATGCAATCACCTATGCATGCATCTTGAAGGCATGTGGCTCTATGCAAGAAAAAAGATGTCGTGCTTTGCACTGTCTTGGTCGATATGTATGCTAAATGTGGTATGCTTGAGAAAGCACAAAAAGTGCTTGAGGAGCTTCCTGTTCGGAATGTCTCTCTAGATGCAATCACCTACGCAGGCATAGATGCAATCACCTACACAAGCATCACATGTTGCAAGATTTTTTAATCACACGTCGATCACAGGCATTGACGATTTTCAAATCTATCATGCTCCCTATCAGGTGCTCTGTTTGCAATGTCAGCAGATGCAAAGCGAGGGCCTCTGTTTCGATGCAATCACCTATGCATGCATCTTGAAGGCATGTAGCTCTACGCAAGAATCCTTCATCCACGTGGCATCGACCATCCGACGGCAAGTGCTTGCTCGCTTTTTTTAAGGCCTTCATCAGTCGACTTGTCAAGACGTGCAACTATTTAGCTATTCCTGCTCTAAACTACAATTTCGGCCCTCTGACGTCTTTCTCATCGCAAACTAAGAAATCGTCAGAATTACAGCCTTTCAGTGAAAACAGGATTGGCTTCCTTTGTTCTTTCTTGGTACCTTCACAAAAAAACCACAAGATGGGTAATCACTTTGAATCAACACAAGATGTTGGCAAGGAAGCTCGTCAAGGCTGTTCTAAGCATATGCAAGCAGAAGGCCTTTCTCCAATGCAATCATCTATGGAAGCAAGCACCTATGCTAGCATCTTGAAAGACTTCGTAATATGCTGACATGGGTGAGAGAATTTATGATGAGAGTGCTAGTCAGTCACAAGCTATTCAGAAACAGGTTGTTCTTAGCAGGGATTTTCTTTATATGTATGGCAAAGGTGGTGCCCTTACAATGTCCACAAAAAGGCAACAAATCCACTAACAACTCTAGAGAAGAAGCAATACTCGTGAAACACATCAAGCAGACTCATAAAAGCATGAGAAGTTCTCATGTCCGAATTGTCATCACTATTACAGATAAGCCCAACGTGGCTGTTTCAAAGAAGTACTTTGTTGTTCTCATGGGATAGCAAAGGCCTCTTTCCAATTGTCCCAATGCAATCACTTACGCTTGCACATTGAAGGTGTGTGGTCTTATGAAAGATGTTGACATGGGTGAGAGAATTAATGATATTGAGATTACTAGTCACGGGTTAGTTGCAAAAAATTATCGTGCTTCCTATGATCTGGAGTGTGGATGTAAGATTTGTCCCGCGAGGGCAGGGCCAGAAAGCTCTAATTCTCTTTCAACAGATGCGAAGCGAGGGCCTCTCTCCAGATGCAATCACCTATGCATGCATCTTGAAGACATGTGGCTCTACGCATGATGCCCACATCATTGATGAAAGGAAGTGCATCAACAAGAGCCATTCAATCCCGCAGTGAGTAAGCATTATCATTTTTTATTTTTGACACTGAGAACGCAGTTAATGAATGCATTGAAAATTGCACGCCGCCGTGGGAATGGCACGTTCCTTCGTATTATAAAAATTGGGGAGGATTGTGAAAACTCCCCCATGTAAGGAGACTTGCATGTTTTCTTTTTTTTTGAAACATGAAAATGGAACAACAAACAATTAATAACATTGACATCTTGTATGATCACGAACATTGAGCTTGACAAAATTCTAACCCTCCTTGTGGTTTTTTGCGAGGTACCCCTTTGAAGCACTACGATCAGTATCCCATTTTTGCAAAGAACGCCTCTGAACCACAACAATCGGTATCCAAACACTCTCAGGTAAAAAAATCTAACACGCTTTGATGAAATCTCTCTCTGTGCTTCATTTTCTCTCGGATAAAACTCTCTCTCTCTCTCTCTCTCTCTCTCTCTCTCTCTCTCTCTCTCTCTCTCTCTCTCTCTCTCTCTCTCACAAAAATAGGAAATACAAAAACATTCAATGATTTGGTAACGCAGACAAAAATTTCCTTGATGTATTCCACACAAAAAAAAGTAGTAAAAAAGTCAGATAAAATCCCAAGGGTTCTCGTCGTAAGAGATCAAGAAAAGAAACATAATACCATTATAATGAGTATCATCACCAAGCAATGAGATGACCTCAGCAAGAAACTAAATAGAAAATGGCATCGAAAGCATGTAACACAAAATGCAAGGACAATCATCAAACATCCTCAGGATCATACTTTAAAGTCTGCACGTAAATTTAATGCCAATCAATTAGAAAACAGACGATAGGGAAATTGCAAACATGCCACAAAGAGACCCAGCAAAAGAGCCTTTAAGTACCTTAGCACGACAACATCACCATCAGGAGCTTGGCTATGGTAGCTAGCGGTGGAGATGCCATGACTAATGGTGAAGCGATGGTGCAACTATATGAAGCTCCATTGATTATATTGGGATTATGCTTGTGACAGCAAGTTTTAAGTGTTGATATCGTTGTCTTAGCTAGAGGGGGCTTTTATATATATACGTGCAGTACCTACGCTAAGTACTGTGCTGGACCCCACAATAGCTTGCCTAGAGCCCCACACCCTTTTCTCACAAGCGGCTCTCTGCTTTGTTTTGAGGATGTGTTTGTGGCCCTGGCCCCTTTCAATGGCTCTAACATGGAAATTTGTAGCTTTTTGGGTGTTGCTTTTCATTACACTTGCCCCACGTCTATGTTAGTAGCATTTATAGCAAGGTTCAGTAGAGACAATGTATATCACCATGACCCCTTTTTTTTGTGTGCAAGTTTTTCCTAGTAGCCCAATTATCTTTCCTAACACTTGTAATGAAATCGCACTTTATAGAGAGATATTTGACTATCCAAGATACCCAAGTACCTGTGGCAATCTACAATATTTACTTGGGTACACATATATAAAAGAATGCACATACCGAATGAGGGTGCATCATGCCATATATATGCACATATGAATTTAGTTTAAAAAGGACATTGGTTATATATGCCTGTGTGCATGTAGTACTGGCATATATAATTGTCAAGGCAAATACACTTTTGATCAATAACCAATATTTACTTGATCTAAGATTTTTCTTTTCATGGTCAAATTGGATTAGGTCATATTGTGGCGGTTTGGAACCTGGCCTTTTGTTTTGAAGATCTTTGGTTCAAATATTTTAGCATTGGGTTGTCTGCCTCAGATTATAAATGAACAGGATATGGTCAAAAATCTGATGGAACTACAATGTTATTGAGTGAATCGGAACTTTTGATCAAGTATTCATGCGTGACTTGGAACCAGGGCCGAAAATTGCAACCCTTCCCGTCCTTCCTTTGCTGCTAGCCGTACACACACCGGGCAAATTTATAGTAGCCCTTCCTAAGGAAGGACATGTTGTTCGAGTGGCCTTGCCCCAAGGAAGCCCTTCCTAGGGAAGGGCAACCTCTCAAAGTGCCCTACAAAGATTAATCATGCCAATGCTTGGAATTGGGACTTTTGAAGTTGTGCCTAGAGGATGTTCTATGGACTTTGAGAGTCACTAATAAGTATGGAATTTGATTTTGAAGGTTGTTCAAGCATGCAGTGCCATCACCTTAGAAGTTAAAAGTTAAGTTATGCTTTTTAATATAGGAATTTAAGGTATGCTTTTTATTATATGGAATTTTTAGCGCGTCGGGTAGATTGTAGAGGGAGCAAAGCACAAAGACTGAAGTTTGAAGTTCGAACTCAAAAGTTCAATCGCTCATGAGTTTTTTGGCAGGAGTAGCATGCTACTCCAATGAAAAATCTTGAATCTCGAGTCTCTCGTCGACCAGTTGCTGGCTGAGAGCTTCTATATCCAAGTTCCAACTGAGATGAGGAGGTTCAAGGGATGCCATGTAATCAAGGCTCATGGGCTAGAATGAGAGAGAAGGTAAGTACAACAGAGATTGATTCAAAGCATGGCTGAATAATGCCTTATTGAGTGAAGAGAGTAAAGAGAATAAAGATTGAGCACTCTTGTTGCTCCCCACATGAACTCAATTTCTCATTAAAAAAAGCATCTGTACATCTATCTTGAAGCAGGTGCTAGGCCCAACCATGCAAGAAATGATTGCAGCTGGCAAGAGAATTCAACATTTGGAGGAGGAGGTTTCTCTGCTCGAACACACAATGACGGATTCTCATGCAGAGATGATGACAGTTCAGGAGAATTCTAGGAAGTTCCAAGTAGAGTGTGAAGAGCTGCAGCAAATTCTTGGCACTTCCTCGAGCTGAAAACCAAAGAAGTGTAGTTGCTCTGAAGGAGGCATATGATGGAGGAGTTGCAGAGGCGAGTCATAGTTGTTGAGGAAGAGAATGAAGGGCTCAAGAAGCAGATTGAAACGCAGACTTTGAAAGTTCAAGAGATTGAACAGCAAGCACTTCTTGTCGAGAATTCTTGGGTTGCAAAGGGAGCTTGAGGCTACAGAAGGCAGCAATGCGGCAGTTAATTGAGCAGATGGCTCAAAAAAAATGGGAAGGTTTTGGTGTTAGAGGAGATTGTAAGGGTTGTTCAGGCACACAAAGCAAAGCTTGAAACAGACAGAGATGAATTGGGGATCCGAATGCAAGTATTAGAGGTCAGATTTCAAGAATTGCAGAAAGAGGGAGATGATTATCTTGCTGATTTCCAGCGTCTTGAGTCACAATGCAAGCTTTTTGAAGATACTGAAACGCACCACCAAGAAAAACTTACTTTGTTGTTGGTAGAGACTGATCATTTGCATGAAGAAAGGGCAACTGCGCAGAGCCTGCTGACCCAGGCTAATTCAGAGATGGAAGAACTCCACTTGCACCTAAATGCCTTCTCCTTAGACAAAGATCTGCTGTTGCAGAGGGGATCTGGCCATGTAAATACCCCGCTGATCCGCATTGCTTGCGCTTTCTAACTCAGACAACGAATGCATGGCATCATCTTGTTGCTTCTCAAGCATGCCCTTCCCAATAATCAGCTCAGAAAGAACCAATTCCAAGTCCCTAAGATGAGTAGTCTGCATTCCAGGATCTTGCAATAGAACATCATTTGTGGGGGAAGACCAGGCTGAAGCTGAGAGGGGTGGTGCGGCCTGGGCAGGGGGCGAGGCCTGGGTAGGGGGCGAGAGGGAGGCTGGGTAGGGGGTGAGGGCTGGTGAGGGAGAACTAGGGGCGAGGGTGAGTGAGGAGGAGGGTAGGGGCGAGGGCTGGCGAGGGGGGGGTAGGGGGGCGAGAGCAGTGGAGGGAGAGGCACGAGGGGTCGGCAGGGGGCGAGGGCGAGTGGGCAAGGGGCGAGTGAGTGTGAGGGGGAGGGTAGGGTCGAGGGGATAGGGGACAGCAAACATTCATCTTCAATGCAAGGTATAGCCGGAAGAGTTCGTGTTTCGCTATAGATGAATTCCATGGTCCACTGGCTGAAAGAGGAGATGCTACAAAGCGCAGCAGTTGATGGAGAGCATGAGGACGTATCATGAGCAAGATAGCTATCATCAGCAGGGAATCCATCAAGCAGGACGGGCTCTGTGAAGGGAGTTCGCTAGACACAGAGGAGAGCTTTGTTCTGGTTGGAGAAGCAGACACCAATGGAGCTGATGTTTGAGGGGGGGGCGAACTCTTGTAGAGGAGATTTCGGTGATTCTTCATAGGCGCACCAAATTCAAAGGCTTCCACCAAGGGCACATCAAGAGTAGCTTCTATGACCTTCAACCTTTGAGCTGGCTCAGGTGGCTCCTTACGTTTAGTTATTGTGGAAACATTGGAAGAGGGTGTACTTTTAGGCAAAGAGTGAATAAAGACTCCATAACAGGGCATAGATTTGGTAGCATCCAACCACTCCAACAGATCTCATCTGACTCGTCAGGTGGAGTAGGTTGTTCCAATCCAAGGCTGGTTGCTAAGAACAAAGAACTATGTTGAACGACGAGATCCATGCCTCCTTCTAGGAGAATGGGTTGCATCTGGGAGCCAGGAGTATGTATCCACATGGCATCGTTTCCCCAATCATGAAGTGCTTTAGTGTGTCGCAGCCATGGTCTACCGACGAGCAAGGGAACTCCGCCCTCCACCTGTGGAAGACGAACCACAACAAAATCCAAACTAAAAGTGAAATCATGTACCTGCAGAGGCACCTTTTCCACTATGCCCACACGGTATACTATCCTCTGGTCGGCCAATGTTACTGTGAAAGGGGCAGGTTGAGTAGGCTGCAGGCCTAAAGCCATCATAGTGAACTCAGGCATCATATTGATGCCAGCTCCACCATCCACAATTACTCCTGAAAATTGCTGCTCCAAGACGGACACCATGAGACGAGGGCTTCTATAATCTGTTAGGGGAGCAACGTGATGGGATATCATATAGGACTCTGATGGTTGCCCTGGGAGGTGCCCGCCACTAGGACCTGCTCCGGGGTAAAGTGATTGAATAATTGTAAGGGTGTCACTTCGAAAACTCGCATCTATCCGCAGCATGTCATAGAGCAACACTTGTTTTTTTTCCCGAGAAAAAGATCCTTCTATTAGTTAATGAAGTGGCCCATAGAACTACAACCACCTCTACAAGAGAGGGCTACAACAATCATGATGGGGAGACTCTCCCAATGAAAAAACAGCATATGTACAATGAGGCTAAATAAAGAAATGGGAGGGGGGAAATGCCACACAGGTGGACGGTAATGCCATCTGAGTACAACCTGGACCATGGTGAAAAAAGGCCCAGGACGCCAGAGTTGAAGGAACGCCTCTCTGCGCTCCCCCATGCGGTCGGAGCTGCCTTGAAGTCTCTCGAGCTGTCCTCTGAGAGTATGGATCAGCTCAAGCCAAAGATCCCGAACAGTCTCTGCTGGTGGTACAGGGCAAGCCTCGAAGATGTGGAAGCAGCGGGCCTGCCAAATGAACCAGACTGTCAGGCCACCGATGAGCTCCCAGCACTCCTCTCTCTCACTGCACCACTCCTATGGAGTAAGCTCTGTGGCAGGCTGGAGTGGTCACCCCCCCTACATCACTATCATCCTGCTGGTGGAAGATAGCTCAAACTGAAGTGCCGGGCCCGTGAGAGTGGACCAAGCAGCTGCCCCCCAAGTGTACTGCCGAGCCATGGAAAGAGCTGGCATCAACCGAAGAACACGAAGCCACACCTACTGTGCCAAAGGACAGTTCCAAAGACAATGACACTGACTCTCCACCAGATGGTCACAAGCTGCACATACGGCCGAGAGACCACTATTTACAAGTCAGCTCCCAACTGCTGTAGCTCTGTGTGCGACCAGCCACTGGAACAAAGTGACTCGCCTCGACTGTCTGGAGTCCCACGACCTCTCCCAAAAAGTTGTCAAGAACTCAGTTGTGAGACCCTCCTCCTGCCAATGAGGTGTTGCAGCAAGGCGAGCCTCTTTCTGTGCTGCCAGTATGTGACGTCCCAGTCGAACAGTGTACGAAAAGAAAGGGACACCTGGGTGGTCTGCAGAGGAGAAAGGGTCCCTCCTCTCCAGGATCCCACTGTACTCGTGCCAATGGACAGCTCTCCCAAGCCCACAGTCTCCAGTATCCAGTCTCAAGAGCTGTTGGGTCAGGATCGATGACACAAGTCCTCCCACAGATGCCCACCACTCGGATCCTCTGAAATTAGCACTCCGCCACCTGCGGGGCCTCTACTGCAACTCAGAGTAAGCGTCCCTCACCTTGTATCTCGAAAAACAGGGAGGGAACAGTCTCTGAGCAAGCCCGAACTGAGATGAGAACCTCCAGTCGCGTGAAGGCTCCCATCCATCTGGGCTCGGCTTACTCGAGAGGTGTGAGCCACTCAGCTGGTACTGCCGTTGAGATGTCCTAACACATGCTCTGCACCCCTCTCATGCCCTGAAGCTCCTCTGACAAGCCTGAAAACTGTAACCAATCACCTAAAGAGCGTGTTGGACCCTCTGCCATGGGACCCAGAAAACATGAGGCCGACTACCAACCAAGTGGCCTCTCAGAGTGCTAACCATGGGGTTCCAAACAAGGGGCTGTCTCAAGCGCTCCTCCATGCAAATAGGCTGACGCTGCTCCACGCCTCTCCGTAGATGCTCCCAAGATCGAAGCAAACTCACAGCGAAGCGGTCCTTGCTCAAGCCAACTCTGTGTATCTCTGTGAAAATCCATCTGGTCGAAGGTCGCCATGGGCCTCCAGCCTGAGGCACCCTAGCACGAAGTCGTTGCAGCCTCCTTCCAGCGCTCCTCACCTGGAAGAAGTCCTCTGACGATGAACTTCCCAAGGAGGGCTCTGCTCTGCTCTGCTGGGTCTATGATCCCAAGCTCTCCCTGAGAACAAGGAAGAGTGATGACCTGCCAAGCCACTTTGGCCCGAGCTATCTGAGTGTCATACCTTGACCAAAGGAAGTTCCTGATCAGCCTCTCTACCTGACTGATACAAGAACTCGAGAAGATCTAGCAACAAGAAGTAATGTACCACATAGTAGCCAATAGCACCTGGTTGGCCACTACAACTCTGCCTACCAAAGAAAGTTGTGCGGAGCTCCAATGTAACAACTTCCTCCTGATAGACAGGAGAAAGGGAGCAATCTGCTGCTCGGGAGACCAAGTCCAAACCAACCTGACAGCCCAAGTACCGAGTTGCAGTCCCTGGGGGAATCCACCTGAAACCCTCACCTGGCATCCAATCGGGCATAGGAGCACTACCAACCGAGAAAGCCACTGTCATTCTCCAGTTGATCAATGCGCCAGATGCACAACAGAAGGTCTCTAGAGCCTGCTCACACCTGTGAAGGTTGGCCTCCTGGCCATCCAAGTACAAGGCTGAGTCGTCTGCAAACTCAGCGTCCAGAAGCTCGTCTCCCCGAATAGGAAGTGTTAAGCCCCGTAAACCAACCTGTTGCGACACCAAAAACCTGCTCATCGCCTTAGCATAGAACAAAAAGAGGAAGGGGGCAAGAGAACAGCCCTGTCTGACCGAACGTGTGAGCATGAAACGATCACCTCTACCTCCTAACAAAAGTACCTGACTGTGTGCCCGTCTGTACAAAGCTGACACCCCTCTGATCCAAGCATATGAGAAGCCCATCCTGCGTAGAGTGCCTTGCAGAAAGTGCTAGTCAACTCTGTCGTAGGCCTTCTAAATCGAGAAGAAGAATCAACTCACCACGGAGCCGCGCTAGGGTAGAATCCTCCCAAAAAGTAAAGATGTTGTCAAGGATACTACGCTCCTTGACAAAACATATCTGAGTCCCATGTATAAGGCTTTCTAGAAGTGGCTAAATCCTCAAACTCAGAGCCTTGGCAAGAATTTTGTAGGCTGAGTTGAGAATGGTGATGGGGCGCCACTGTCGAATCTCATCCAAGGAGCCACCCTCCTTGGGAATGAGGTAGATCAGGCCCTCACTCATGCTGTCAGGTATCTCTCCTATGTGCAAGATGTACTGAAAAGCACTACAGAGATCTGGGCCAAGCAAGTCCCAGTACTCTAAGAGAAAACTGGGAGTCAAGCCATCCTCACCTGGATAGCTACCACGGGTGAGTGCACTAAGAGAATGTGCAACTCCTCAAGCTCCAGTGGTAGCTCAAGCCTCTGACGCATCTCCTCAGTCACAAGACAAGGCATCTGTGCCCACACCTGCTCTCTGCATGCATCCGGACGCTCTGACTGAGGCTCTGCAGAAAGTAACTCACGGTAAAAGTCAGTAGCAACTGCATGCATGTCCTCTGGCTCTGAAGCAACTGACCCGTCGGGCCTCCTCAACTGATTGACCTTGGTATGCATATGCCGAGGTCCCACTGCCTCAAAGAAAGCACTAGTCACTCTGTCACCCACCTGTGTCCACTGAGATGCATGTCGATGGAAAGCAAACTCATGGCGCCGCTCCTCTGTGCTAACAAGCTCCTGGCGAGCCTGTTGTAACTGCTCCTCCAACCAAGGACTGGATGCTGCTCCTACATCCTTTGCAAGGAAGCAACGCCCCATCGGAGACATTGCTCCTCTCTCATTGCAGCCAGGCGAGACAAAGACTCCTGGAGAAAGAAACGAGTAAGTTGAGCTAGTCTTGATGCCACTCTGTCAGCAGGAGAATCCTGCATGTCTAAGCTCTCTGTCCAAAGAGCCTCCACTCACTCTCTGAGTGTAGAGTCCAGCAAGACCCTCTCAGGGCTGCGAAGCATCGTGTTCCCCCTCCTCTGCCTATCTGTCTCACTGTGAGGATCACTGGTGCATGGTCCGAGAAGAAAGTCCCTGCGAGAATGCCAATTGTCCCACCCAAGTCACAGAAGTGGTTACCAGTGTAGAAGCGATCTATCGACGATAGATTTACTCCTCCCACTCTGCGGTGCGAATGAGAGAAGGCCAGGCTGTCTGGGGCCTCACAAAGCTAGAATGCTGCCACACATCCGAAACCCTCAGAGTCATACAAAACCTCTCCCAAGCTGCCAGCCCAACTCCATGCACAGTAGCGTGGCTACCACCAATCCTGTCAGCGGGGTCCTCCAACATGTTGAAGTCACCCCCTATGCACCACTGCTCTGCCTGCGGCAAAGACTCAACAATCTGTGACCAAAACTTTGCTCGGGCACTGGCCACATTGGACGCATAGATGTTCAGGAAGCCCACAAGACAACCCTGAACCTACATAGTGATCCACTGAGCCCTGCCTGGCACAATAACCCCTCTGCCCACAATGGCCTGCTGCAAAGAATCCGCAATAGTCATACATACCCCACCCTGGATGCCTCCAGGTCCAAAAGCAGCTTAACAAAAAGTATCATATCGTCCACACAAAAGCTGACCATAACGTCTGATGCAGCTCTCACACAGATGATGCTCCTGAAGCATAAGGAGGTCAATCTCTCCTCCCACAAGGCATCGCTGAAGCTCCTCACGCAATCGGCCCCTTTGACGCTAAAACTGGGGCCCACCTAATCCCTGTACGTTCCATGAGACGATTCTCATGGGGAGCGAGAGAGAACAGATGTTGCCGTAGCAGCTAAACGTGCTATCTTTGAGCCTGGCTTGGATGGGAAGTAATCCGCATCCGAGCGTCCTCTAGATAGGCGTGACTGCAAAGAGTGCCTGACCAAGCCCAAGTAGACCGAGCCATGCGTAAAGCAACCTCCTCTGTCCAGGAATCCTCATGAATGTGTACATAGCATGGCGGGAACTGCGTATCAGCAAAGAAGTGAACCACAATGTGTCTACATCCTGCTGCATCTGGAGGTGTCACAGCAAACTTGGCCAATGGCCAAAGAGTCTGAAGCATGTCTGTAACTCCTAGGTCTCCCATGTGATGAGAGAAGTCTAGGGCCTGTGTTTGTAGCCACTCCAGAAAATGAGTCGAGAGTCCACTCAGTCTGGTCCTTGTTGCAAAGGGGAAAAGAGAAGCCAACCGCCGAGTCCAAGGCCTCTATCCCCCTAGATGCAAGGAACAGAACATGAACCCTGAAGCAGGCTGCCTCAAGGTCTAGTGAGGAGTCGCCCAGAAAGCGTGTAAAGTCGTAGGCAAAGAAGCCCCATCGACGTCGAATGTCGAAGCTCGTCAAACCACGAGGGACTGCTGCAAAGGGAGACGTCTGTACCTAAAGAGGGGGTCGCAAGAAAGGTTGTCCCTCTCTAGCCAAGCGACTCGTGGCAAAGGCGCTGCCAAGAGATCTCCTAGCAGCCGAGGATGGCCCTACCCCCGGGGTTGATTGTGGGACTGGAGCGGAGGGGGGAGTGTAGGAGCAGGGGGAGGGGGGGGGGGGGAGATGGGCGAGGGGGATCGGCAAGGGTAGGGGGGCAAGGAGGAGAGGCGGAGTGAGCAGGAGGGGGGGGGGGGGGGGGGGGGGGAGCTGAAGATGAGGGGGGGAACTCCGGGGGAGGGGGGGCTGTCGAGGGTGAAGCTGAGGTGGAGGCTGGGGCAAGGACCTCATCCTGCTGAAGAGGACCGAATCGGTTCCCCGTAGGAACTCACTGCTGCTGGGCAGGCGCCTTAGGACCACTCTGAGTGCCAGGCTGTCGTTGTGGCCCCTGCCGTCTTCGACCATGAACCTGCTGCCATCCCTCCTCCGCTCGAGCCCCAAGCTCGGAGGGTGGCTCTGCCTGTGTGCTATGTGTCTCTTCCTGCTGCTGTTGGCCAACCCTTGAAGGCTGGCGCTGGGCCTGTGGTGTAGGTCGGGGCCTCCTCTATGGACAGGCCTTCGCAAGATGGCCCATCTGTCAATAAATGAAGCATTGATTCGGGAGAACCGAATACTTCACGCTTTTTCTAAACCAACCCCCACTCACCTGAGGAAGTAGGATGATCTTCGGGAGAGTGTAGGTGTCCCTAACCAGAACGCGAACTGAGGGAATGCCGGCTCCCGTGCGAGGTGTCTCCAGGACAGTCTCAATCGCTGAGCCTATCCTGGACAAAAGTGGTAGGTACTCCCTCCGCAAACCAGCAAAGCAGACGAAGATGGGAAGGTCTGCCTCCTCTATCAAAACATCTGAAGCAGGGTCAAAACCATGTCTCCACTCTCGAAAGTGGGCTCCAACTGCTCGGATGGTCAAGGGGCTCATGACAATGACCTTGGACGCCATCTCGGAGGTCTCAAACTCGATCTGATAGTAACCTCGTCCGAGGAACTGAACGTCCAGGATCTTGCCCACCTCTGCAAGAAGGCGGGCCTGGAGAAGGTCACGCAGCTCTCCTCTGCTAGGTCTAGTGCCGAGAATCTTGCAGATGACGGAGGTCGCTTGGAGGCGCTCCACCTCTGCTGCGAGGCTCGTTTGCTCTGTCGGTGAAAGAGCAAGTCGGATAGTGGGCTTTGCAGGGTCGGGCAAGGGGGCTTCTGAGGAGTCCCTCTGGGGCGGAGCATGAGCCTCCATCTGTGTCTGCTGCCATGGAGAAGGACAAAATTGCGATGACGAGATATTGCTCTCTACTGAATGAGCACGCCGAAATTGTTGACGACTTCAGCAGAACAAGACCCGGGGGGAGAGGGTGGGGATAGCGAAGCGGAAGAAATTGGGAGTGCGAAGCTGGGGCAGCGCGGGCTGAGGCTGGGGCGAGCGAGCGGCCGGGCTGAGGCGCTGCGACAAGGCAGGCTGGGGCAGGTTCGCTGCGCGCTGGGGCCGAGTGTAGACAGCAGGCAAGCAGGGCAGGGCAGTGCGCGCTAGAGGGTGGGGGGGGGGGGGGGGGGGGGGGGAAGCGATGGCGCAAGAGAGGGGGTGCAAAGCGTGCGCGGGGGGATGAGCAAGGGCAGCAGTGAGTTCTCTTGTTCCACAACGAGAACATGTTGCTTCATATAAGTGCCAGAGCGACACTTGTTGAAAAGTGTTCTTCAAGATTGTCTCTGCTGTAGGCTTTTCTTTTTCTTCCAGTGGCTTTATTGGTACCTTGATCTGCTATAGATCAACCACTGCTTCCAAGAAGGCTTCATCACTATCGGAGAGCAAAGATTTGGATTCTTGCTTGTCACTGAGTGAGGGCTTGGCGCCATTTGAGGCAAGGTATCCACAGTTGGGAGAATGTTTAGGGGAGTTGAACGTGTTGGAATACTAAGACCGAGAGCGGCTCTCTGGGCCCAGATGAGGACGCCCGCTCGCTCCTCTACCAACTACAACTTCTCTTGAGTGGTAACCACATGGGCGGAAGGGGGTGGTTGAGGGGTGGTGCTAACTGCTATCAAATTGAGCTTGGGAAAGGTAAACTCATTTTGGCTTTGACTTGGGTTCGCAGCCGTGGATGCACGAAGTTTAGGGCAATCTTTACTGTAGTAATCCTTTGTTTCAGGGCAATGACGACAGGGAGGGGACCCTTCTGGCAGGGGGCATTTGCTTTGGTAATGCCCATATTCCTCGCATCTGTAGCATAAAATGGGCTGATTCAATGGGCGAATTGAAGGGCGAGGTGGTCCTTGCTCCCGGTACATGGAGTTGCAGGTGGAGGCATAGAAGCTTTGAAGGGATGAGGGAGCATGGGCATGATAAAAGCTCTGAGAGGGAAAAGTACTTTGCATACCTTGCATAGGAGGGGCTGTCAATAAAGGTGGCATGTGGTGTGGATGGCCACAAGGAGAAACCATGTTGGATGCAGGTGTTGGCCCTTGTTGAAGAGTAGGACCAACACTCTGCTGTATTTGTCGCAATCCCTTGAGGTAGTAGCAGCCCTTGTCCTCATGTCCAAACTTTTCAAAGAAGTGGCAGTAAACCCGAAGGGGGCATTCATGTGGAGGGTGCCTTGAAGAGCATCATGAGCTACACCAAACCATAGCCTTAGTCTACTGCTGAGAATTGAGCTCTTCTAGCTCGCGCTTTATCGGTTCCGATGCCTCGTGATGTGGAGGCTTCTCCTGTCTAAGAGAGAAGGACCTCTCCTCTTGAAGAGCTCGCTGTAACTTTAGGGCTTCCAGTTCCCTGCGTAAAGAAGTTAAAGGATCAGAAGGACTTTTCAAAAACACTGAGGGGTCTCTACCTGAGGAGAGTTGGTGAACAGCTTCCTAGCTAACTCTATCCTAGTAACAGTCGCGACAAACTCCTCCAGAGTGGCGTCAGGTCATAGAGACTCTCAGAGTTTTTGCTGGGAATTTTTGAGAAGAGCCTTCTCCACCCACTTCTTAACCATAAATTCCCCTGGTTACTAAGGAAGCTTGGCAACCAGAGACTTGGTTTTAGTCATGAGTTCTGCAAAAGTCTCCTCTGGCTGGAGCACCATGTTGGCCAACTCATCCAAAACCTTTTCCTGGAAGTCACTTGGCCTGAATGCTGCACAAAACTGTTGTCGTAAAGTAGCCCAAGTTGCAAAGTGGTTCTCATCAAACTGACTGCACCACTTGTCTGCTAAGCCATCCAAGGTAGATGGAAAGAGTACTAAATAAGCATCTTCTCTATTAAGACCACGACCTCTACAGAGAGATACAAAACCTCCTTGCATAATCGTCTACATCTTCTGAGGAGAGTCCCTTGAAAGTAGGAAACTCGATGTTTACCTTGGCCAAAACACTGGTCAACACCTCCATGGCCTCTTGCTCAGGGGCATGTTGCTCAATAGCTTGCTGTAACAAAATGGGAGAGAGCTTTACTGGGGAAGGTGACCTGGAAGATGTAGAACCGGATGGAGGAATGGATGATACCGTATGTGAAGGTATGGGTGATGAGGTTGGTGGACTTCTACTAGGTACCAAGGGTTGACGTCTTCTGTTGTAGTACTTCAGAGGACTTAGTAGTGCGCTTTGACGCTCTAATGACCGCCTTGTATGTGTCATGTAGTGACCACAAACCCAACCAAGATTTGGGCAAGAAGACCTTGAGCTGGCTAAACACAGGTCTAGACTGTACTAGACCAGGGCGAGTGACTAGACCACCTGGCTGGACCAGGGAGGAGGAAGGACTAGACCAGGGACGAGGAAGGACTAGACCAAGACGAGAGCTGGTTGGGGGACCAGGGTGAGAGAGGACCAGACCAACAGGGCGAGAGACTAGGTCAGCTAGACTAAGCTGTCTAGTGTGAAACTGGACCAGACCAGTAGGCTGCACTGTGCAAGGTGAAGTAGGCGAGGCTAGGTAAACCCAGCTAGCTCTTCGATTTCTAGATTTGTACCTCAACAGAGTGAGACTTCAGTTGAGGTCCCACCGAGCGTGCCAAAAATGAGAGCACCTGTAGCGCGAATAGTGTGTCGTGCTCTCTACAGAGGGTGCTCCTCAGTGCAATGTGCGTGACATCTCACTCAAAACAGAATGAAAACAAAGGAAACAATAGATAACAGTTGATCAACACAAGAGACACAGCAGCAGACCGGAACATATGGACTCGACTATCTCAAAGAATCAATACAGACTATGGCGTGCAGCACACTCAGCTCCAGCCCAGAACTCACGAGTACAATGGGGGTGTCGAGGCTCAGATGTGCAGGGATGGTGCAGACGTGCTGTGTATATAGACTCGCTGCTCTAGACGATGACGTTGGACCATATATGAAAAAGAAAATAATGATGACCCAATAGATACCACTCATATGTGCCACCATAAAGAGCCACCAACGGCTCATAAATGTCAACCATCTAAGTCTATCTCCAAACTGAGTAGTGGTGATGACCTGGCCATGATGTCTACTAGACCACTATCCGTATCCCTGCCACATGTCACTGCCCAACCCAGAGAGTCCGTCCCATGTGAACCAGACCAGACCAACTGTACTAACAGTGTGTCCTGTGAAAGTGACACTATAGCCTGCCATATAGAAGAATTAACCAGATACTTCTAGACTCCATCTCGCATTGATCCCCTTGGCTGTCTAAAGTTGGTGTACTTATGAACCCTTATATTGGAGAGAAATTTCCAGAAGGATAAACAATAAAGACTCCAACGGTTGATCCACTTCTGGGATGGAAACAACAAGTGCTCGAAATCCTCTGGCTCAACTTCAATTTCTCCACCCTCTGCATCATAATCAAAGTGCATCTGCTTCAAGAATTCTGGATGGATGAAGTTCTCTGCAGCTCCGAGATCAAAGAAAATAAGGGCATTGAAGCCGTTGACTTTGCCATATGCTCCACACAATTCATTTGTACTTTCAAGGCGTATGCCATAGATATCAGGAACTAGTCCAATAGCGGGTCTAGCTCTCTTGGTTGGCGATGGCCCTCAGGATCGATGTCCTATTTGAAAACATCCAAAGCATTGGCCTTCTTGTAAAAGGGTTTCTTGTTGACGTTGTGTCAGACGAGGCCTTTTAGGTTGGGTGTCACGAGACTCCCGAGAATTTGTTCATTGTTGTCGAGAGTTGTGGTTAGTGGCCGGAGGTTCTTCTGTGGTAAACTCCAACTTTCCCTTCATGAGTTTGTAGTTGACCACGGCATGGTTCATAAGCTCTTGCATGGTGGAGACTTGCTTGGAGAGACAATATTCGGTGATGGTAGTCCAAGGGTGTATCGCTCGCATTGGGCCTCCAAGGGAACAGATCTAAAGGACACCGGAAGGTACATGTCGAGAAACCTTTTGTTATAGTCATCCATGGTTTTGGTGGCAAGCATTTTCAAACTGCACCAGTATGCCAAAATCCGGACTTCAAACATAGAAGTCATGTAACTACATGCAAAACTTGTCTTGAAAGCTTGCCAAGTCCTTGGAGCATGCAGTTGTGTCGCGATTGAACTCCACCATTACATAGCATTATCTCTAAGAAATCCCGCTGCTCGAGAAATCTTGGATTCTTCTGTATAGTTCCCCAAAGCATAGAGGTTGTCGAATTGTTGTAGGAACTGCAATGCTTTCTTGCAATCTTTCACCCCGAAAAAAGTGAAAAATTGGACTATCATGTTGCCATCTTTGAAATCTTTGGGTTGGTTAGGCGAGTATCCCGAGTACGGATAATAAGGGTATCCATATGGGCTTCAACCATTGTAGCCTGGTGGCGGCGGTGGTGAGGGAGGTGGAGGCAGTGGCAGTGGCAAAGGCGGTTGCACTGGATTAGGGTCAGATGGCTGCACCATATTCTTGAAGACTCCCCCGATCGGAATAGACGACTGAGAAGGTTGCCGGTTGGAAGCTCTCGTACTTTCTGGTGCTGGAGAAGGACGTACGATCTAGCCTCTAGGGCATCAAAGGGGGTAACATGTAGTTCAAAAATTGTTGAAAACTTGGCAGCATCGAAAGATTCTATTTAGGATGTCGTGAAAGAATGTCGTGAAGCTCGTAGAGAAGAAACTACAAATATTCTTTTGAATCCATGAAAGCCATGTCTTGGGTTCTTTATGGCTTATGCCGTGTAAGACAGAGCGGTGAAGACAGGAGCGCGCCCGATGCGCGATGAAGTAAGGGTGGAAGTGGCTAATAAGTCCGGGGTCGAGAATCGAAGATACCTCAAATAAAATTCCGAAGATACTTCTAGTTTGCCTTGTCTGCTCTTTTGTAGGACCGGTATGCTTTCAGAAAAGCACACGCCTGGTGCTCTGATACCAATGTCACAAGACAAGGCACCACGTGCTAATAGAAAAGAACAGACTAAACAGACTTTTAGCACTTCAATAACAACTGAACTGAAAGAGAGAGACAACACGACACGGAGTGGTGGAATTCCACCCCAAAGAGTATTGACCCCAAACCTTGGCGCCCCTTTCGGTATTTCTCTATATTGCATCAACACAGTACAAGCCGGTACTCCATGCTTTGCACCTTCTCCCAGAAGTGTGTTGGAGAATGAGCCCTAGCCTCATATTTAAAGGCCCTTGATCATTAAAAGCAGTTTACATGAAAAGCTTTAAACTCAAAAGCAACTGGTCAAAAAGTGCAAAAAGCTGCCAGCACCTTTTGCGGAAATCTGTACATTTGCCACGTCATCAACGTAAAACGCGAAAATCCGTACAACTGTCACGTCGGCACTGTCAACGAAAATTGCGGAAATCCGTACAACTGCCACGTCAGCATGCTAGTGTGAAATCCGAGATTCGGTACAGCTTTTCCCGTCATCAATTCCCCACGCAATTCTTCTTCTGCTTCTTCTAGGTTTCGACCCCTCGGCCGAGATCTGCAAGTCGCCTCCGTTCTTCAGTGGCTTGACACGTCAGCAATTTGTGACATCAACAGAGTTGTAGAAGGCCTGGACAATTTCTGATGCCAATCTGGTGATCTACTTCTGAGTGGAAAGCTTGAAAATGGCCCATGAGTAGCCAAACCTTTAAACCTCATAGCAGGGCATCTACCAAGCGGTAATGCCAGTGTTACAGGGAACGGGCGGAACACAACCCAAATGTTCCAAAACAGCGTTCCGTACGAGTCCCGTTCCCAAAACGGAGTCGAGAATAGAACACCGTTCCGGAGCGGGGTGTAACCGAAATGGTGTTCCAGAACGGGGGGAACATAAGGCGGAACGGCGAAACACGAGACGAAACGGCAAAAGTAGGCATTTGGGGGCAAAAAAGTAGGCTTTTAGGGGCAGATTTAGGGTTGTTTGAAGAACATATTTGGTGCAGTTTGAGACACGTTTGGGGGCAGTTTTTGGGTTGTTTAGGACGCTTCTCCCTCGACAGCCGCACCCCCCCCCAGAGTTCCCTCCCGCATCCTCCCCGCCTTCTGCTCCCGTCGCCTCTCCACCCCGCCCCTCTACCTCTGTCGCCCCATCCCGCCCCTCTTCTCCTCCTCTCGCCCCAGCTCCCTCTCCTCCTCCTGCTCCAATTCCTCAGTCGGCTCAGGCGACTAGTCCCTCTCCGACAGCTAGGAGATCTCTTGGCAGCGCTTTTGCCACGAGTCGCCTAGCGCGAGAGGGTCAGCCCTTCTTGCGGCCCCCTCTGCAGATTCAGACATCCTCCCTTGCAGCCATCCCTCGTGGGCTGACGAGCATTGACATCAGACGCCGCTGGGACTTCTTCGACTACGGGGTCACTCGTTTTCTCGGCGACTCCGCAGCAGACCATGAGGCAGCCTGTTTCAGGGTCCATGTTTTGTTCCTCGCCGCTAGGGGGACAGAGGCCCTGGACTCAGCAGTTGGTTTCTCCTTCCCCCTCTGTGGTAGGACCGAGACAGAGTGGTCCCTTGACTCAGTGGTGGCATGGTTGCATACACAGGTTTTAGAGTTCTCTCACCACATGGGAGAACTTGGAGTTACATATATGCTCCAGACTTTGTGGCCATTGGCCAAGTTTGCGGTGACACCCCCAGACTCCGCAGGATGTAGGCACATTGTGGTGTACTTCTTTGCTGATACGCAGTGTTTACCTTGCTATGTATACATTCATGAGGACTCCTGGACAGAGGAGGTTGCGTTGCGTACGGCTCGCTCTGCTTGGGCTTGGGCTAGGCACTCACTGCAGTCACGCCTATCTAGAGGCCACTCGGATGCGGATTACTCCCCATCCAAGCCTGCCTCGAAGATAGCCCGTCTTGCTGCTGCGGCAGCATCTGTTCTCTCGCTCCCCATGAGGATCGTCTCATGGAACGTGCACGAACTAGGTGGGCCCCAGTTTCAGCGACAGCGGGGCCGATTGCATCAGGAGCTTCAACGTTGCCTTGTGGGAGGAGAGATTGATCTCCTTATGCTTCAGGAGCACCATCTGTGTGAGAGCCGCATTTGGCGTTGTGGTCAGATTTTGCGTGGACGGTATGATACCTTTTGGTCAGCTGCTTTTGGACCTGGAGGCATCCAGGGAGGGGTATGTATGACTATTGCGGACTCATTGCAACAGACCATTGTAGTCAGAGGGATTATTGTGCCAGGCAGGGCTCAATGGATTACTATGCAGGTTTAGGGTGGCCTTGTGGGCTTCCTAAACATCTATGCGCCCAATGTGGCGAGTGCTCGTGCAGAGTTTTGGTCACAGATTGTTGAGTCTTTGCCGCAGGCCGATCATTGGTGTATAGGAGGGGACTTCACCATGTTGGAGGAACCTTCTGACAGGATTGGTGGCAGCCATGCTACTGTGCATGGAGTCGAGTTGGCTGCTTGGGAGGGGTTTTGTATGACTTTGAGGGTCTCGGATACATGGCAGCACTCAGGTTTTGTGAGGCCCCCAGACAGTTTTGCCTTCTCTAGATCGGACCGCAGAGTGGGAGGAGTGAATCTATCGCGGATAGATCGCTTCTACACTAGTGACCACTTCAGTGACTTGGGGGGTTCAGTGGGCATCCTGGCAGGGACTTCCTTCTCGGACCATGCACCAGTAATCCTCACAGTGGCAGACAGGCAGAGGAGTGGGAGCACGATGCTCCGCATCCCAGAGAGGGTCTTGTTGGACTCAACACTCAAAGAGAGGGTAGAGGCTCTCTGGACAGAGGGTATGGACAGACAGGATTCACTTGCAGACAGAGTGGCCGCAGGCCTAGCTCAGCTTAGCCACTTTTTTGTTCAGGAGTCTCTGGCTCGCCGGGCTGCAGCGAGAGAGGCGGAGCAGCGTCTCAGACGGGGCATTGCTTCACTGCAAAGGATGCAGGAGCAACATCCAGACAATCCATGGTTGAAGGACCAGTTACAGCAGGCTCGACAGGAGCTTGCTAGCATAGAGGAGAGGCATCATGAGTTTTCCTTCCACCGCGACAGGCATCTCAGTGGACTCAGGTGGGTGACAGAGTGACTGGTGCTTTTTTTGAGACAGTGGGGCCTCGGCATTCGCATGCCAAGGTCAATCAGTTGAGGAGGCCCGATGGGTCAGTTGCTTGTGAGCCCGAGGATATGCGTGCAGTCGCTACTGACTTCTACCATGAGTTACTGTCGGCTGAGCCTCAGTCAGAGCGGCAGGATGCATGCAGGGAGCAGGTTTGGGCAGAGATGCCATGTCTTGTGACAGAGGAGATGCGCCAGAGGCTAGAGATGCCACTTCAACTTGAGGAGCTGCACACAGCTCTGAGGGCCCTTCCTCGTGGTAGCTGTCCAGGTGAGGATGGGTTCACTCCCAGCTTTTTCTTGGATTACTGGGACCTGCTTAGCTCAGATCTTTGTAGTGCTTTTCAGTACATTTTGCACACAGGAGTGATGCCTGACAGCATGAGTGAGGGCCTGATCTACCTCATTCCCAAGGAGGGTGGCTCCTTGGATGAGATTCGTCAGTGGCGCCCCATCACCATCCTCAACTCAGCCTACAAAATTCTTGCCAAGGCTCTGAGTTTGAGGATTCAGCAACTTCTAGAGAGCCTTATACATGGGACTCAGACAGGTTTTATCAAGGAACGCAGTATCCTTGACAACATCTTTACTTTCTGGGAGGCTTCTGCCTTGGCACGGCTCCGTGGTGAGGACCTTGTGATTCTTCTTCTTGATTTTGAGAAGGCCTACAACCGAGTTGACTGGGACTTTCTAGAGGGCACTCTTCGCAGGATGGGCTTCTCAGATGATTGGATCAGAGGGGTGTCAACTTTGTACAGACAGGGTCACAGTCAGGTGCTTTTGGCAGGGGGGACAGGTGCGCGCTTCATGCTCACACGCTCGGTCAGAGAGGGCTGCCCTCTTGCCCCCTTTCTCTTTCTGTTCTATGCGGAGGCGATGAGCAGATTTTTGGTGTCACAGCAGGTTGGTCTTCGGGGCTTAGCACTCCCTATTCGGGGAGAGGAGTTACTGGACGCTGAGTTTGCCGATGACTCAGCCTTGTACTTAGATGGCCAGGAGGCCAATCTTCACAGATGTGAGCAGGCTTTGGAGACCTTCTGTTGTGCATCGGGCGCACTGATCAACTGGAGAAAGACAATGGCTTTCTCGGTTGGTAGTGCTCCTATGCCAGATTGGATGCCAGGAGAGGGTTTCAGGTGGATTCCCCAAGGGGCTGCAGTTCGATACTTGGGTTGTCAGGTTGGTTTGGACTTGTCTCCCGAGCAGCAGATTGCTCCTCTTCTCCTGTCCATCAGGAGAAAGCTGTTACATTGGAGCTCAACACGTCTGTCACTGGCTGGTAGAGTAGTAGTTTCCAAAAAGGTGCTGTTGGCGACTATGTGGTACATCACGTCCTGCTGGATCTTCTCAAGTTCTTGTATCAGCCAGGTAGAGAGGCTGATCAAGAACTTCCTTTGGTCAGGACGTGACACTCAGATGGCCCGAGCCAAGGTGGCTTGGTCGGTCATCACGCTTCCTTGTTCTCAGGGAGGGCTTGGGATCATTGATCCAGCACAGCACAGCAGAGCCCTTCTAGGGAAGTTCATAGTCAAAGGACTTCTTCCAGGTGAGGAGCCCTGGAAGAAGTTCTTGTTGCAGAGGCTTCGTGCCAGGGTGCCTCAGTCAAGAGGCCCTTGGCAACCTTCGACCAGATGGATCTTTACAGAGATGCGCCGAGTTGGTTTGAGCAGGAGACTAGAGGACCGTTTCGCTGTGAGTTTGCTTCGTTCTTGGGACTCTTACGGCGTGGCCTGGAGCAGCGACAACCGATGTGCACGGAGGAGCGCCTACGGCAGCCCCTCGTTTGGAACCCCATGGTTAGCACTCAGAGAGGCCACTTGGTTGGTAGTCGACCTCATGCTTCCTGGGGCCCCATGGCAACAGGTCCAGCACGCTCTCTAGGTGACTGGCTAGAGTTCACAGGTTTGTCAGAGGAGGTACAGGGTTTCCAGCTGCAGGGCATGAGAGGGGTGCAGAGCATGTGTCAGGACATCTCAGAGTCAGTTCGAGCTGAGTGGCTCACGCCTCTCGAGCCAGTAGCACCCCGGTGGATGGGAGCCTTCACACGACTGGAGGTTCTCATTTCAGTCAGGGCCTGCTCAGAGACTGTCCCAGCCCTGTTCTTCGAGCTTCAGGGTGGGGGACGACTACAGCGAGTTGCAGTAGAGGCCCCGCAGGTAGCAGAGTGTTGTTTTCAGAGGATCCGAGTTGTGGGCATCTATGGGAGGACTTGCGTCATAGACCCTGACCCAGCAGCTCTTGAGTCTGGCCACTGGAGGCTTTGGGCTTGGGAGTGCTGTCCACTGGCACGAGTACAGTGGGATCCTGGTGAGTGGCTATCGAGGGACCCCTTCTCTTCTGCAGACCACCCAGGAGTCCCCTTCTTTCAGTACACTGTTCGGCTTGGACGGCACATACTAGCAGCACAGAGAGAGGCCCTCCCCGCTGAAGCACGTCATTGGCAAGAGGAGGGTCTCACCGTCGAGTTCTTGGCAGACTTTTGGGAGAGGTTGTGGGACTCCAGACAGCCGAGGCGAGTCACCTTGTTTCAGTGGCTGGTCGCACACAGAGCCACAGCAGTAGGGAGCTGGCTAGTGCATAGTGGTCTCTCAGCCACATGTGCAGCTTGCGACCATTTGGTGGAGAGTCAGCGTCACTGTCTTTGGGACTGTCCCTCGGCCCAACAGCTGTGGCTACGAGTTCTTCGGCTGATGCCTGCTCTCTCCACGGCTCGACAGTACACTTGGGGGGCAGCGGCTTGGTCCAGCCTCACGGGCCCGGCACTTCAGTTTGAGATATCGTCCACCAGCAAGATGATAGTGATGCAGGGGGGACGTCCTACACTCCAGCCTGCTACAGAGATTACTCCACAGGAGTGGTGCAGTGAGAGAGAGGAGTGTTGGAAGCTCATCAGTAGCCTGACACTTTGGTTCATCTGGTGAGCCCGCTGTTTCCGCATCTTTGAGGCTCGCCCTGTGCCACCAGCTAAGATTGTTCGTGACTTTTGGCTAGAGCTGATCCATACTCTCAGAGGACAGCTTGAGGGACTACAGGGCAGCTCCGACCACATGCGGGAGCGCCGCGAGGCTTTCCTTCGACTTTGGCGCCCTGGGCCTTTCTACACCATAGTCCAGGGGGTGCTCAGATGGCACTACTGTCCACCTGTGTGGCTCTTCCCTCCTCCCATCTCTTGATTTAGCCTCATTGTATAGATGTTGTTTTTTCATTGGGAGAGTCTCCCCATCATGCTTGTTGTTGCCCTCTCTTGCAGAGGAGGTTGTAGCCCTATGGGCAATTTTCATTAACTAATAGACGGATCTTTTTCTCGGAAAAAAAAAAAAAGATGATCATGATGACCCAACAGCTACTACTCATATGTCCAACTATAAAGAGCCACCAACGGCTCATAAATGCTAGCCATCTAAGTCTATCTCCAAACTAAGTGGTGGTGGTGACCTGGCCACGATGTCCACTAGATCACCGTCCGTATCCTGCCACGTGTCACTGCCCAGCCCAGAGAGTCGTCCAGTGTGAACCCGACAATACCAACTGTACTAACTGTGTGTCCTGTGAAAGTGACAATATAGCCTGCTACAGGTTGCCCGCCACAAGACTGCTCACCGTCTCGGTAAGGGGAATACTGCAAAGCTGTGAAGGAAAACCACCAAGGACTGCATCTGTACAATGGTGAGCTCCTGATTCTACGGAGCACCCAACTCAATGGCTATATATATGAAGCCGAGCCTTTGTTTCAGATATACAACCTCGCAATCCTATTCCATGTAACACATCTCCCTGACCCTCCAGGGATCAGGATACAACTGTAGTTCCTGCTTAATGTATCTACTATGATCTTTCTTGAAGTAGGTGCTAGGCCCAACAATGACCACACATGCCTCAAAAGTGGAGTTAAAAACATTGCACTGCTTGCAAACGCCTTAAGCCTTTGAATAGGCAGGAACTTACTATGATTGCATAGTCCAAGAATCCCAATTGACAAAACAGATTGAGGCTCCACAGCAAAGAGATATGCTCGGTTTGGGTCCAACGCCTCTTTATCCTCCATAACCATAGTGAGAGAAAATGACATGGTCCATGCTTGCAGATGAACCTTGCAACACTTTCTGCAACAGCACTCTTCTCGAAAAGAAGGATGACCATAAGCCCGAGTAACACGGCAAATAAGGTTAAGCTCCATCGTGATGGCAGAACGAAAAGCATTAACAGCAACAGGATGGCAACCAAGTGAATGCTTCAAAGCCACAAGGAAACACCCAAAAGGCTCTTGAGCTTGCTCTTCTGCTACGCTCGGATTACAAAAAACTTGCTCTCCCCCTTTGTGTCGTGGCCATCTCCATAGCCGCCGCAATCCTTTGTGATGAACTCCTACACAAGGCAGAGGGTGAACCCACCGACTGCTAGCATGGCAATGATGCTTAAGAAGCCTGACAATGTTGTAACAGAGGCTGCGCTCTCTGGAACCATGGGACCGAGCGCCGGTGCTTGTGCGTTGGCCGCACCCATCATCATCACCACCATCTAGCTTATGATTGCAAGGAATGCCCAGAAATGTGGGTGGCTATGGAGATCTCGCTTCAAAGCTTGCGGCTGCGCAAGAGATCGCAAAGCGCTAGTGGGCTTGGGGAGGATGGTATGATTGGGGCAGGGGGTGCCAGGGGTGGGTAAGGGGCGAGGCCTGGGCGGGGGGGGGTTGAGGGGTGGGTAGGGGGCGAGGGCTGGTGAGGGGTGGGGGCGAGGGGGGAGGGGGGAGGTAAGGGGAACTAGCCTCTAGGTAGGGGCGAAGGCAAGGGAGGGGGCGAGGGGAGAGAGGGTAGCTAGGGGCTAGATAGGGACGAGTGGGTTGAGGTGTGTAGGGGCGAGGGGGGCAAGGGGGAGAAGATAGGGGCGAGGGGTGGCTAGGCTAGATAGGGGCGAGAGGGGGAGGTAGGGTGGGTAGGGGCGAGAGGGGGAGGTAGGGGCGAGTAGAAGGGGAGGGGTGGTAGGGACGAGCAGGGAGAGAGGGGTAGTGAGGCGTGAGGCTGGAGATGGCACTCCAAAGTTCGTAGGTTCTTGTAGGTGAAGAGGTTGGAATGACAAGGAGCAAAGAGATATTATGAGCATGAGCAGAGAATTCATCAAACTTGAAATCAACATCTTTTTGGTTGTATCCCGTCTTGAGGAAGCTCTGTGAAGGGAGTTAGCTAGACACAGAGGAGAGCTTTGTTCTGGTCGGAGAAGCAGACACCAATGGGGCTGAAGTTTAGGCGGGGTGAACTCCTGTAGGGGGAGGTTTCTTTCCGCTTTTATGATTCTTCATAGGCTCACCAATTCCAAAGGCTTCCACCAAGGGTGCACGGGGAGTACCTTCCGTGACCTTCCACCCTTGAGCTGTCTCAGGTGGCTCATTAGGTTTAGTTATTGTGGAAACATTGGAAGAGGGTGTACCTTCAGGCAAAGAGTAAATAGAGACTCCATAACAAGGCATAGATTTGGTAGCGTCCAACCACTCTAGCAGATCTTCGTCTGACCCTTCAGGTGTAGTAGGTTGTTCTTGTTCAGGGTTGGTTTCCATTGACAAAGAAACTTGCTACACAACGGGATCCATGCCTCCTTCTAAGCCAATGGGTTGGCACGGGGAGCCAGAAGTATGTATCCACATGGCATCGTTTCCCCAATCATGAAGTACTTTAGTGTGTCGCAGCCATGGTCTACCAATGAGCAAGGAAAATCCGCCCTCAACCTGGGGGAGAAGAACCACAACAAAATCCAAGTTGAAAGTAAAGTCTTGTACCTGGAGAGGCACATTGTCTACTATGCCCACTGGGTAGACTGTCCGTTGGTCGGCCAGTGTAACTGTGAAGGGAGCGGGCCGGGTAGGCTGGAGACCCAATGCCAACATAGTGAATTCGGGCATCAAGTTGATACCCGACCCACCATCCACTATGACACCGGAGAAGTCGCGCCCTAGAATAGACGCGGTGAGACGAGGACTCCTGTAATCAGTGAGCGGAGCAGCGGGAAATGAAATCATCTAGGACTCTAAGGGTTGCATTGGTAGGTGCCCACCACTAGACCCTGCACTAGGATACAGAGATTGAATGATGGAAAGGGTGTCTCTTCGAAAATTTGCATCAAGCCGAAGCATGTCGTACAATGACACTTGCTGAAAGGTGTTTTTCAAGATAGTCTCAGTTGTAGGCTTCTCTCTTTTGATCAGTGCTTGCTCTGGTATCTTGAACTTCTGCAAGTCCTCTACTGCTTCCATGAAGGCACCATCAATATCTGAGAGAAGAGAGGTAGGTTGGCTCTTGGCACTACCTGCTGGTTTGTCAGCTACTAGGTAAGGTTGACTCATCTGTGTGACTGGAGATAAAAAAGTTGGACCGTCAGGGAGGCTCAGACCAAGAGCAGATATCTGTGCTCCTGTGAGCACACCAGCAGGCTCTTCCACCTGTTTCAACCCATTTTGAGAGATAACTACAAGAGTAGAAGGCACGACATGTGAAATGGTGCTTACTGTGGTTAGGTTAATCTTTGGCAATGTAAACTCCTGCTGATTATGGCTTGTGCTTGCAGATGTGGATGCGCGTTGTTTTGGGCAGTCCTTACTATAGTGATCCTTAGCTTCAGGGCAGTGTCGGCAAGGATTTGCTTTGATAATGTCCATACTCCTCGCACCTGTAGTACAAAATTGGCCTATTGGAGGGGCAAGGTGGTCTCGGCCCTTGCTGCATGGGGACGGATGCTGATGTGTATAAGCTTTGGGGAACTGAAGGAGCATTAGCATGATAAAAGCTGGGAGATGCAAAGTTGTTGTGCATACCTTGCATAGGAGGTGTTGTCAGCAGAGGTGGCATAGGGTTTTGATGGCCATAGGGTGAAACCATGTTGGATGCATGTGTCAACCCTTGCTGAAGGTTGGGGGTGAGGCTCTGTTGTAGTTGCCGCATTCCCTTCAGATAATAGCACTCTTTGTCATCATGGCCAGTGTTGCTAAACTGGCTTTATTTGACAAGAAAATAATTCTAAATGAATTATTTTGGATTTATAAGTGAGAGGGTTTTCTCGCTTGGAACAACAAGAAAAATAATTGTAAATGAATTATTGGAATTTTAAGTGAGAGGGTTTTTCTCACTGGAGACATCCGAGTACAGAGTATTCCTAGTGCGTCGTTCAAAGTAATGACGAGAACACTGAGAACGGGAATATCTGTAAGGCCACCAGGAACTGGTACTTCTCATGCGTCACATCGGATGGGTCATAGGGAGCATCGGGAAGAAGTATCCGACCATCCGGGAACGGACATCTCTGATGCGTCATAGGATGGGTGACATAGAGCATCGTGAAGGAGATTGTACCGTAAGTTCGGTAGGAAAGGACTAGGTGATGGGTATTCCTGATGCGTCACAAGGTGGGTGACGGGTGCATCGGAAAGGGGATATCCATAGTCGAGAGGAAATTCCGAACTGTGTTAGAATTGTGCACAAGGAAAAGCAATCACTTGAATGAAGATGGGTTCAAAGGAAACTTTGAGGAAAAACAGATGCTTTTTGAGAAAGCGGGAATGCCTTTCGGGAAAGCAGATGCTTTCTCGTGAGGAAGTCTATGTCTGCATTGCAATTGTGCATGTGATTGCATCCAGGGACGCCTGGGAAGTGCTGTGCAAGCATTGTTTTTAACTTATAAGGTTTTATTGAGTTTTTGGGCAGGTTCAGACTATTTTTTAAAATACGCCGGCCGCCCACTTAAATAAGTGGGCAGCCATCTGATAAATAAGGCAACAGATCAACCAACGTTTTCTCTCTCTCTTTTTCTAGCAGAACAGCGGAAAAAAAAATGGCAAAAAAAAAAAATTTAAAATTTTAAAAAAAACCGGCCGCGATCTCTACGCGAGCAGCTATTCGTGCCCGTGGCTAGGAGCTATAAAAGCATCACATGCCCTCACTCAGAGGGGAGGATCAGTTTTTGCAAGAAGGAGATGCTGCTACAGAGTTCAACCGCAAAGAAGACGTTTGCCGGTGATGCCCATGGCTGCCCCAAGTGTACCAGATGTCGCCAAGACCCAATGCGCGAGTTCCCTCGCGAAGAAGTGCCTACGGAGCGTGTTTCCATCGCGACAAGCTGCTGTTTTTCTCTGTTTTCAGCCCATAAACATCGTAGACGGGGCTGATTTACAAGAAGGAACCCGAGAACACACCTCTTTTGTGTGTAGGATTGGAAGAGAGGATTTTCTATGCAGAGATCTCTTCCGGGGAATTGCTTTTCGAGAACGGAGTTGCGTTTCGAGCGTCGAGACTTTGAAGGTAACGATTTTCATGTTATGAACTCTGACTATTTGTTTGCAGGTGTACTTCCTCTTAGTGAGGGAGTAGGAGCAGAGGAAGGTATGAGCCTCTGCAGGAGAAAAGCGCTCTGAGGAATTAGAGCCAGATCAGCCCAAGGGTTTCGTACCCGAGTTTGGGAAGTAGATCCACGGATCGGAGAGAGGTAGTCTCTCAAGTTGTGATCCGGAAGTTGGGATTCCCAAGGAAGGACTTCGTGTCCGGGAAAGCAGAGTTGTTCTGCGGGAAGAGGACTCTGGAAAGAGAGTTGGAAAAGAGTTGCAGGGATGCCATGCCCTGAGTCTGGAAGGTGAGATCAAGAGGCGAGAACCTTGATTCTCGAGGAATTGGAATAAGGAACGGAAGTTCTTTGGAATAGGGTTTTGCCCTAGGAATCGGAAGCTGAGGCTTCCGGGAACCATCAAGTCTTATTCTAGAACGAACGTGGTAATACGTTCGGTTCAAGTGCTTGTATAGACTTCTCCTCAGTAATAAAGATACTATTACGAGGGGGGACCAGCCAATCTTCTGGTCCCCAGTACTGGGTCGATCTTCTCACTCTCTATCTCTCTCTCTATTTATTTCTCTCTATATCCTCTGGCTTCAGTAATAAGTGATAAATCCTATTTATATGAATGTATTTTATATTGTTATGCGCTCCCGTTTGTGACAGTGGTATCAGAGCATGGTCTCCTCTCTTTCTCTGTAAAGGAGGACGACTCTGGGAAGATACGGGAAGAAGCCATGACAAGCCAAGAGAGAAGTAAGCAGGCGGAACCCTAAGTCCTACAAGGAAAAGCTCGCAGAGTTGGAAATTTTTTTTTCTCTCTGCAAGAAGTCGACACAAGGCTTGGGATTCTATGAGAAGGCGACAAGAGCATGATGCTCAAGAACCTAGAGAATCCAAGGAGCGGAATGCTCGAGATTCTTCAGAATCCAGAAAATATCGATGAACGTCAATCCAGAACTATAGCCATGAAATGTCACGATTGTGACTATGTTGCAATACTACATCTCTTCCTAGTTGCAGATACGCGAAGTGCCATGCCAAGGAGGACCCCTGCGCTTGGATGGTCACACCCCTTCGCCCAAAGGACGTGTCTCTTCGCCAAAAGCCACACTCCTTCGACGACTGGTCACACCCCTTCGCTCTACGGGTGCGACTCTTCGCCCAATGGTTGCAGCTCTTCGCCGAAAGGATGTGTCTTTACGTCTAAAGTCGTGTCTCTTCACCAAGAGACGTGTCTCTTCATTTATGTCTCTTCGTCTCCTATAAGGAGCCTATTGTACTCAGTTTTGAACAAGTCAATCAATCAAACACAGAGTCTTCTAAGTCTTGTCTCGAGTACAGTTCAAGTTTCTTTAGTCTTAATCATGAGTTTAAGTACTTAATTAAGGATTAGTACCTAGAATCCTTACATGAAATCCAGTCATTCTGGGAAGGATATGAAGAAGGTCTCTAGACCTAGGAACACTTCCAATCAAGTTTGATACTTTTGACGGAAGGGAAGATGTCCTGAAAGCTACTGCTTTCATTCGACAGTTTGAAGTTGCCTTTGCAAACGGCAATTTTTGAGAAGCGTCGAAGGTGAGGTATTGTGACCAAACACCTCAAGGGGATTGCAAGTACTTGGTGGTATACCAAAGCTCTGCAAGGAACTTACAACAAGACTTGGATTCAATTCAAGGCTGAATTTTTGGACAAATTTTTTTTTCCTCTACACTTTGAGGAAGGCATCCAAGAAGATTGGGATGGGTTTGCCCAATAGGAACACGAGTGAGTCAAAGCAAGTAGTGGTTCACTCTTGCCAAGGTAGCTCCACTCTTGATCCTCTCTGAGGAAGGAAAGATGAAGAAATTCAACAAAGGACTTTTGCCCAAATTTTGTAGACGCATCTGCAAAATACTTTGCAGCAGATGGTAGAGTCAGCAATAAAAGTTGAAAGTGTACATAGAATCCAATCCCCGTAGTGGGACAGGAATCATTGAACACAGAAAGTTTGGAGTAAGGGAATTCAATCTAACTCCTGAGTTCTTGAATAGAAGACCCTCGACCTTTAAGTGAGAGGGCAGGTTTTCAATCAAAGTTACATCTTTGAGGAAATCATAAAGTGCATTGTGCTTGTTTGCTCTTTTGCACAAGATATGGTTATGTCTAACCGGGACTACCACTCTCGAGTGTTTATGAGAGCAGGATCAAACTGAAACATTGTTTTCTGAGATGAATTGGCTTGCTTAACTAGCCGGAAGGTCAACTATTGATCTGGTATCCGGTAATTCTCGAACAGATTACCTGCTACTGCGGGTAGGAAAATTATGAAGGAACCATTCTGAGCTTTCCAAGCAAAGAAAAGCTTTCATTAAGCTTGAATACTCTTTAAGCCCACACCCCCTACCCGGTCAGGGAAGACATGGTAGTGTTTTTCACACAAGTGAATGAACACTCTCTTAACAAGGGAAGGAACAAGTGACGGCTACGGCCTGTGTTCGAGGACTCCAAGGATTGAAATCCTAGTTTATTTGATGAGCAGGTTTTGCTCTAAGATTGAGCCAAGGGATCGTCAGGGTGAGCGTCTTCGCTCTAAGGATCTTACGAAGGGAAGGTAACTTCCCAGGCTCACTGAACCTTATGTACACCTTTGGGTACATGGATAACACACGAAGATGCAGACCTATGCCAAGGAACTGGACGAGAGTTTGTTATACTCTCTTGAGCGCCTTTTTGTGCGCAAGGATACTCCGACACGAGAATCTCTATTTGAGATGTGTTCGGTAGAAGGAATTTGAGTTTCTCTACGGAGAAGAGGTTTTCTGATGATCGTTGATCATTGAGTACGCTATGTGCTTTTACCATTACAATAGCAACTTTTGGTTGCAGTATATGTTTCTCCATGAGCAGGTCAAGTAGCATTTGCACGTTGCTGGAATAAATTCGAACTATTCTGTTCGTAAGAATATAATTCGCCAACCGTTTCAAAATGGTAAGAATTACATATGGGAGAACATCCCTGAGAATCAAAGAGGGTTCGCTCTATTGTGAACTGGGTTTGAACATACGTTCAGAAAATGCTATGGCTAGAATCCTATCTGCCTGAGATTTTGCAAGTTGTCATTGATGCTTGCAAGGTGAATCATTTTTTATGATTTTTCAAGAAAGAGACGCTAATGGGCGTCGAGAAAACACTGCTAGTGGTAATAACTCGCAGGAGAATAAGATTGGAAGGAAGTGCCGCCGTGCACAAGGAATCTTCGGATTGGAACCATCCGCCTACGTTGAGCGACGGCCCGAAACAAGAACCTTCTTTAAGGTGATCGCAAACTTTGTTTGTGAAAGAAAGACATCGAGCTGAATGCTCTATGACTTCAGCATTCCCTATGTGGGAGGACACAAGAGGTTTAATACCCTCTAGACTAACAGCGTAGGATTATGCGCAAGGACAGATACCTAGATTGATTTCTAGGAGGATTATTCTTCTCGGATTGAGAAGGTGGAATTGAGTTAACAGACTCTCGAATGAGGAAACGTTCGATCTGTTGGAAAGACGCGAATGACGAGTTCTTACACGGTTCGTAAGTTTAATGAAAGCTGAAGGATATCCTCGAGGTCCTAGAGGAAAGACATGAACCAGTAAGGTAAGTATTGAATTATTGTTTAATTAAATTTTTAAGTTCTCTTTTGAGAAAGGACTAGCTCAACTCACTATTGAGCAAGATTTGGAAACTTTCCGGTTTCTCCCCGGCAATTGAGTTGGACCTCCACAGTTGAGGACATTTGTTTATAAGTGAGAGGGATGTTGCTAAACTGGCTTTATTTGACAAGAAAATAATTCTAAATGAATTATTGGATCTATAAGTGAGAGGGTTTTCTCGCTTGGAACAAAAAGAAAAATAATTGTAAATGAATTATTGGAATTTTAAGTGAAAGATTTTTTCTCACTGGAGACATCCGAGTACAAAGTATTCCTAGTGTGTCGTTCAAAGTAATGACGGGAACACTGAGAACGGGAATATCTGTAAGGCCACCAAGAACGGGTACTTCTAACGCGTCACATCGGATGGGTGACACGGAGCATCGAGAAGAAGTATCCGACCATCCGGGAACGGACATCTCTGATGCGTCATAGGATGGGTGACATAGAGGATCGTGGAGGAGATTGTACCGTAAGTTCGGTAGGAAAGGACTAGGTGATGGATATTCCTGATGCGTCACAAGGTGGGTGACGGGTGCATCAGCAAGGGGATATCCATAGTCGAGAGGAAATTCCGAACTGTGTTAGAATTGTGCAAGGAAAAGCAAGCACTTGAATGAAGATGGGTTCAGCGGAAACTTTGAGGAAAAACAGATGCTTTTTGAGAAAGCGGGAATGCCTTTCAGGAAAGCAGATGCTTTCTCGCGAGGAAGTCTATGTCTGCATTGCAATTCTGCATGTGATTGCATCCAGGGACGCCTGGGAAGTGCTGTGAAAGCATTGTTTTTAACTTATAAGGTTTTATTGAGTTTTTGAGCAGGTTCAGACTATTTTTTAAAATACGCCGACCGCCCACTTAAATAAGTGGGCAGCCATCTGATAAATAAGGCAACATATCAGCCAGCGTTTTCTCTCTCTCTTTTTTTGGCAGAACAGCGAAAACAAAAATGGAAAAAAAAATAAAATTTAAAAAAAAACCGGCCGCGATCTCTATGTGAGCAGCTATTCGTGCCCGTGGCTAGGAGCTATAAAAGCATCACATGCCCTCACTCAGAGGGGAGGATCAGTTTTTGCAAGAAGGAGATGCTACTACAGAGTTCAACCGCAAAGAAGACGTTTGCCGGTGATGCCCATGGCTGCCCCAAGTGTACCAGATGTCGCCAAGACCCAATGCGCGAGTTCCCTCACGAAGAAGTGCCTACGGAGCGTGTTTCCATCGCGACAAGCTTCTGTTTTTCTCTGTTTTTAGCCCATAAACGTCGTAGACGGGACTGATTTACGAGAAGGAACCCGAGAACACACCTCTTTTGTGTGTAGGATTGGAAGAGAGGATTTTCTATGCAAAGATCTCTTCCGGGGAATTGCTTTTCGAGAACGGAGTTGCGTTTCGAGCGTCGAGACTTTGAAGGTAACGATTTCATGTTATGAATGTGTACTTCCTCTTAGTGAGGGAGTAGGAGCAGAGGAAGGTATGAGCCTCTGCAGGAGAAAAGCGCTCTGAGGAACTAGAGCCAGATCAGCCCAAGGGTTTCGTACCCGAGTTTGGGAAGTAGATCCACGGATCGGAGAGAGGTTGTCTCTCAAGTTGTGATCCGGAAGTTGGGATTCCGAAGTAAGCACTTCGTGTCCGGGAAAGCAGAGTTGTTCTGCGAGAAAAGAGAGTTGGAAAAGAGTTGCAGGGATGCCATGCTGTTAACCCTCACGGCTCACGGACACCCCATCACCTACGACGGACGTGTATTATGTATTTGGTAGAGTCAGGTACCGGGCTTGTCGGATGAATAGGAAAAGGGTAAGAGTGATCGCCGATGAGAGGCGCACTCTAACCGGGACATTCAAGGGATTAGTTGGCTAAGCATGGGCGCCCAAGTGTGGAAGGGGTGAGCTCATATAAAAGCCAACTAAACCTAAAATTCACTCATTCTCTCATTTGTGCAATAGAAGAGTGCTATTGCTCCATCTCCATCTCCATCTTCTTCTTCTTCACCTCCTTGTGTGTGTGTATGTGTGTGTGTGTGTGTGTGTGTATGTGTGTGTGAGAGAGAGAGAGAGCGATCGAGCATTGCACGACGGCGGTGAAGCGGTTGAGCGCGACGTAGCGGCGTCTCCTTCTTCTTCGCGGCGAGGAATCCTCCACGGCAGGAGCATAGAGCGGTGAGTGACACACCATTGCCCTCTTTTGAGCTTACTAGTTAAGCTAGTTGTGTGCTTGGAGCCATCTATGGCTCGCACACGGTGTAACGGCAAGTCCCTTGCTTCGACAGTGCGGCAAGGAGCGCACATTTTTGGCACCGTTGCCGGGGAATCGCCTTGCACTAAGCCCAAGAGGCACTTTGTGCTTCTCCTATGAGTTGTTTGTAGTAGGAAAGAAGAGGAAGAGGAAGAGGAATGAGTTGTTTTTCTGCAAGTTGTTAATTTCTGTATTGACTGCAAGTTCTGTGATTTCTGCATAATGTTGTGTTTTCTGTTTGCACACAGTCTTTGCACAATTAGTAGTCGTTAGCTTGTTTGCAGTGAATGAATAAGTAGGAAGGCAGTTAGCAATTTCTGCTTGCACACAGTCTGTACACAATTTTCTGTCAAGGTTTGCCTGCACACAGTCTTTGCACAGTAAGGTAGTGAGAGAGGAAGTAGGTGGATAGTTAGCTCACTGTCAGTAAGCAGTTAACAGATTAGTTAGTAGATTAGTTAGTGGTTAGCAGCACTGTTAGTAAGTAGATAAGGTAGTGAGCTGTTTGGGAGCTGTGAGTTGTTGACTGGGAGGTTAGGTAGGTGACAGTGTGTGTGTTGACTGGGAGGTTAGGTAGGTGACAGTGTGTGGCCAAGAAAGGGTCACCAAAACCGCGCGCGGTCGTCGCCCAAAAAAAAAAACCGAAAATATTTAAGCGTGAGTGACTAGGGGGCTACACTAAAATTTTGAAGGATCATTTCCCCAAGCCCAAGCCCAAGCCCAGGCCTCAGTCCTCAGTCTTATGATATATACTAGACTCACTCTTATATATATACCCTACCCCCTCAAGAGGGAATGAGAGCATGTGGGGCAAGTCCTCCACTCTCCTCCCTTCTCTTCCCACTTGCACCCTTAGACTTTCTAATTTGGGTCTAGTTCGCTACTAGAAATTGACGGTTTTAGGGATTCCGAGGGCATAAAGTGACCAAACGGAGGGCTGTAAAGCACGACATGTCCCTCTAACCGAGACGCTCGTTTTGACCTGTCATACGTTCTATTCTATAGCTGGGTCAGAAAAAAAGGACCAAAAAATCAAAAAATAAATAAATAAAAAAAGACTTGGGTTGCAAAACACCCAAAATTACTAGGTGAGCAGCCTTCACGGGCCCTCACTAACACTTCTAGGGGATCCAAGTCATATGAACCTACGCTCTGGACGAGTGTTAGAGCACGAGCATATTGGTAGTGCCTCCATTTACGCGGGCACCCATTATTCCTCCACCCTAGGTTCTGGACCTTCGGCCGGGACTCAAGGTAGCGCGACCCAAGATCCTCATATCGCGTCTAGTGATTCTTCCTCTGACTACGAAGTCATGGAGGGGTATCCTACACCAAACCCTGATAGTTCAAGTCAAGACATGCATGCCATGGGCCGGGCCCGGGTCCAGCGTGTTTAGCCGCTTAAAAGAGACCCTTAGTAGAGCTACTCGCTCAGAACATGCGGTTAATGAAATAAATGAAGGGGAGTGGGGAAGTAAATTCGTCATTCATGCCTAAAATGGACCCTATGATTCTTGAGAGTGTGCATGTGAATGTTCCATCCACTGCACCTCCTGATCCTTTAGGACTATCTCCCTCTGAGGTTTTACTACCCGATGGTAGGAGTCTTGCCGAAGTGCAAGAGATCGAACGCTATATGCAAGCAACAAGGGAGAGGGAAATTGAGAACCTACGAGGGCTAGAACAAAGTTGAGCCCTGAAAGCAAAGGCTCCTATGACAACAATCATGCCAGCCGAGCAACCGAGTGCTCCCAAGGTAGCAGTCACGGAGGGGCAAGCTATGGGGAGCAATAATGCTTCCACTTCAAGGAAAACCTCCAACACGCCAGGCCTAGATGGGATATTCCTAAACGAAAATTGGGAGTATGACCTACAAGCAGAAGCTTTAACTGATCGGTACACAGGACACACCTATCATGTGGGTTAGTTAGATGTTCTACAATCCACATCGGATGCTACTAGCATAGATGAGCAACAACAGAAAGTCTGTGATGTCCTCCATAGGATTGTCGAGTTAGAAAGACAGAACACAGGGATCAACATGCCTTCAACAGGCCTAATGAGATTCTTGGATACGGGAAAGGCCAACCAACCAACCCTGTCACAAATGGAGACTCCCTCAATGAGCCCCATTGATCCTCCATATGTTGTTTCGCCAGGAGCCTCAGTACAATCTGAGCCCACAAGTGGCAGCTTTACCTTCCCAGATCTAGCTCATCTTTCTCTTAATGACACTACGGCTACCATGCATATCCCAATGGTGAGCATGACAAGAAGTACACCATGGAGTTCATTTGTTAACACGGCGCCGATGCCTAGTAGCACAGTGCCCCCAACTATACCTACATGTATGTATTAATCATGTGCACCTGTCGTACCTCAGCCTCATGTAGCTCCTACACCTCCGATTATTCCAAGAGCTTACAATCCACAATGGAATTATCCAAGCTCTTATACAAGTGGAGCCATGCCATTTAATAATAACATGCCATATCAGGCACCCCCTATGCCTAGGGCCACGCCTGTAAACTTTGGACCACCGTTTGGTACACCACCATACGAAATTTGGGACCCAAGAGCCGCGCGTATGCCAAGGCCAAGGCCAACTCCCATCTCACATGCAGTTCCAGGAGCACATACACCCATTATACCTGCTCAAATAGGAGATTTGGCAGCATTTGCTCAAACTATCGGTCGCTCTATTGCGGAAAACATGCGTAGTGCACCTGATAGAGAGCCTAGGAGCAAGGCAATTCAAGTAGCTAAGCTCACACAGAAATTCAGTGGAGACGGAGATGCTAGAAAGCATATGGAAGTCTTTTAACATGTGTGCGATTCCTTGGAAGAGCACAATGAGCTACATAAGTGTAAGGCTTTGAGTTTGACCCTAAGCGGAAAGGCTGGAGATTGGTATAGAACCTTAAGAGTAGAAGAGAAAACGATCTACTCTACTCTTAGGAGACTGTTCTTAAAAGAATACATACGAGAGGGAGTACTTTGGGGTGTAGCCTCTCAGCTCCAGAAAGCCCAACGAGAAGAAGGTGAATCCGTGAGAGACTTCATTAGTCGCCTAAAGAATTTGAATTCTCGATGCAATCCAAACGAGCGATTCAACAACAACCAATTGCTCGATAGATTCATTAGGGGACTACGACATGAAAGTATCTATAATGGCCTAGTCATTAGAGGTATCACTACTTGGGAAGCAGTCACCATGAATGCAATCCAATTGGAGGATAATTTAATGATTGCAGGAGAAAGAGTGTCTGCCGAGCCGAAGTCAAGTAGCTCGCAAGCATCAGGGCATGAGCCAATGAAGATAAAGCCAATCGTGAAAGAGCAAACGATATCTGAGATGACTTTGGCAGATCTCACAAAGGCCATCCAAAAAAGCCTTAAAGGTAATCGTGCTCCACAAAACACTCATATGTATCCAAGAAGGGAGCAACAATGGTGCTCATTTTGCTTGGGCCCACATACTACGAGTGAATGCCCTACTTTGAGAGTAAAGTTTAACGGGACTTGTAACGCGTGTGGTAGGTATGGCCATCAAGCGAAGGATTGCCTAATGCTTAAATGCATCATGGAAAATAGACCGCTTATAGCTTGGGCAGACTCACCTCGAGTTCCTGCATTGATGCCTACCCCACCCATGGAGCAACAGTTGCCATTACGGCACATGGTCCCTAGAACCCAAAATGTGGTCCAAACCACACCGTTGCCACCTCCAGTGCTAGGACCGCAACCCCCTCATCCAAGAGTTACACCTATGAACCAAATAGGTTGCGAGTCATCTAATACTTATGTAGATTGCGAAGAGGACATAGACTCTAGTATCACCTATGGAGTCGACATGCTTGAGGAGTGTCCCATGTACTATATGGAAGACCATTGGGGACAAATCAAACCGGTATATCAAGCTACTACGCTAGCAGCAAGAGGCCAAAACATTAATAGTTTTGCCAGGAGACCACCTCTTCAGTGCTACGAATGTGGTGGACCACATCGAGTAGCTGAGTGCCCCATTAGAATGCAAAAGAATGCTGCACTAATGCAAACAAGTCAAGGGAATGCATTGGCAATGCCAATACTCACTTGTAATCGTTATGGCATAGATCATTTGATCGCACAGTGTCCTAACAATCCAAACGCACCGAAAATCACACCATTGAACATAATAGAGATTGTTGATGGGACACCACCAACTATAAACATAGCACCAGTGAATGCACTCACACGGTCGATGCTCCAAAAGCAAAATTACATCCTCGAAGAGAGAGATGCTGCATCCATTGGCCGAGCGAGAAAGAAGAAAACACGAAGAAAGAAATCCTTTAATGCTTCCAGCTCAAAACCTAGTTCAAAGACTAACATAGGGACAGGAGAGGATCCCGTGTATATGAATGACCCTGAGGATGACTCAAATTCGATAGAGACCACAGAGACCAAAACTATTACTACAAAGGAAAAAGCCAGTGAGGAGGATCACGAGAGGGAATTACGACGAACACCAAAAGAGTATTCAAAGTTAAATCACCCAGTTGCGAACCCCCAAGATAAGCCACGAGAGACGAAAAATGAGGATTGCAAGAGAAAGATTGGAAGCTATCCAAACCCAACAGTGGAAATTGAACGAGTCCAACAACTGAGGGGTTTGGTGGAAGAAACTCAACGAACATTAGAACCTGAACCCAAACATATGCAGATGTCGGACACAGTGTTTCCCACACAAGTTCAACCTCACAAGAACTACAGGCCGTTAGCTATACCCAATATCATTCGGGAAGAGAGTGAGGGTAGGACATCTGAAAGTGGAAACACACCTTTCCTACTAGAGAGAATGTTTGGTGAGGGAATGCCCGACCCCCTTGAGGAAGTAGAGATTCCATCTTCACCATTCTCTTGTCAGGGTCCTACGTCCCACAAGATGCCATTAAATGTTGCCAAATTGATAGATTTCATGTCTTCAGAAGTTAGAACCACCATCATGTCCAAACTATATAAAGACCCCGAGCTAGTCTCAGCTCTTCGGGCCTTCCTCAATGGAGAATTACAGGCCGGATTACCACAGTTTGCACATATGAACAAACTTGACTCAGTAATGAATGATGAGGAACATTTAGCACCACCATCTGACCTAGTGGGACATGAATCTGTAACTGAAGTACCCGTTAACAAGTTGGGGCAATACTTTGAAGGTGATGAATCTAATGCTACTCTGCCAATCACTACTAAAGGATTAACTGTAAAGGGAGTCCTTGACGGTGGTGCGGGAGTCAGCATGGTGACAAAGAGTTGTTGGGAGTCTATGGGGCGACCTCACCTTGAAGCCACAAGCGTAGTGGTAAAAATGGCTAATGGATCTATTGTTACGCCTATTGGAATGCTAAAGGATCTCAGAATCAAGGTCTTGGGACACAAGGTAAGGCAAACTTTCATTGTTATGGATTTTTCCAAGCATCCTATGTCATTTGAGATGATCTTAGGGCGTCCATTCATGAGGGAAGCAAAAATGGTGCATGATTGGTCCAAAAACCACGTCTACTTACAGTTCCAAGACTCTGTCATTCGAGTTGATCTTTTAAGTGGTCGAACGCATCCTCTAGGAAATAAATTCATCATTGATAATCGATCAGACACAACAATTCACTCAGCTCCATTACAGTATTGTTACACGTGTAACGAAGACACGGATATTGGGGAGAACTCTCCTTATATGGATATCCTACCCGGAATGGCTGAGTCAGACAATGTCGATTGAGTACACCTAGCGGCAACTATAGATACATGGGGAGCTAGAGGAACAACCTGGGTAACACCAGATGGGGAAGAGATACCACACATTGCACCAGTAAACATGTTAGGTGTAGCGCAGGTAACATCCGATGATAAGAAAGAGGCACACCTACCTGAGAGTGAAACTGATGATTCCTCAAAGGCTTCAGGCCAATACACATCGGAAACGGAATCTCAGGAAGAAATGGATTCAGAACCTGAGGAAACATCGAGTGAGCCAAGTGTAGAAACTGAACACTCAAGGTCTAGTACGACCATCTATGGTAATTTATATGAGAGTGAAGAAGATACAAGCAAAGACCTATCAAGCAAGTCGAGTTCAAACATTTACCAAAATCAAAACCTTAAGAAGAAACAAAGGTCATATAAGAGACGACGATATCGAGCAAATGTGAGAGCTAGGATAAACAAGGAAAGATCTACTGCAGAATGGCTTAGCTATCTAGGGGCATGTGATGCTCATCGAAAGCTAGTAGACAATTGGGGTGAACATCTCCAGAGTGTCATGTGGTGCAGCCCGCGACCCATTGACCTCGCTCAATTGGAGGTTACAGAGCCGAAATTGAGTCGAACTATAAGAAGACGTCAAAACCGAGAGTTAGCACAACAACAAAAGGAGGCAGAACTAAAAGAAAGGTCTCCGTCAGGACAAGAGCCTGCTGACTTACATACGGCTCCTGAACATTTTAAATCTTATACCACGGGGGAGCGAAAGGTTGTGTATGCCAAGGCCCAACGAATACCTACCAATGAAAGCAGTGGACTCTATGATGGTCCAGCGGTAGTTAAAGAGATAAAATTAGCAGAACCAGGTGAGGAGTCTAAACCATACTTTATTGCTCAAGACCTTACCGAAACTGAAGAGGCTGTACTTAAGGAGCTCCTCAAGAAATACAAGGATATCTTTGCTTGGACATATCATGACATGAAGGGCGTTCCACCTTCTGTGGTGCAACATACAATTCCCATGATCAACACTGCTAAACCCGTCCAGCAACGACCCTATCCAATGAATCCTAAGTATGCCAAAATTGTACAAGAGGAGATTGAAAAACTTATCCAATGTGGATTCATATACCCTATTGAGCACTCAGAATGGGTTTCTCCAATAGTCATTGTGCCAAAAAAAAATGGGAAACTAAGAGTGTGCGTGGACCTCAAGAAAGTTAATGCAGCTACGGAGAGATCATTATCCCTTGCCATATTCAAAACATGTGCTTGAAAGAGTTGCGGGCAAGGAAGCTTATAGCTTTTTAGATGGATACTCTGGTTACAATCAAATCACAATTGCATTAGAGGACCAAGCTAAAACTGCTTTTATCACAGAGTTTGGAGTGTTTGCATTTCGTGTTATGGCTTTTGGCTTAACGAATGCCCCTGCTACATTCCAACAATTAATAAACACTGCGTTTAAAGAATTTCTAAGGGAGTTTTGTGAAGCTGTCCTAGACGACCTTTGTGTTTATTCTTCTTGGGAGAAGCATTTGTTATATCTACGAAAAATATTTGAAAGGTGCAGATTTTATCGCATCTCATTGAACCCTTTCCAATGCCAATTTTGGGTTAAGCATGGAGTCATTCTAGGGCATATAGTGTCCAAGAACGGGATATCCACAGATGAGAGTAAGATTAAAGCCATTGCCGATTTGCCACCACCTACGAACTATATAGGAGTTCAAAGATTTATGGGCCATGTTGGTTATTATCGAAGATTTATTTTAAACTTTGCCGAGATAGCGCGTCCATTGTACAAGCTTCTTATCGAGTTTCACTGGACGGAAGAATGTCATCAATCTTATGAGTTATTAAAGAAGGCCCTAACAAGTGCTCCAATCCTGCGAACACCTGATTGGAATGTACCTTTTCATGTGCATATTGATGCATCAAATTTTGCTATTGGGTGTGTTCTAACTCAACCAGGAGAACATAAATTGGACTACCCTATTAGCTTTGCAAGTCGCCAATTAAATGATGCCGAGATGAACTACACTACTACAGAGCACGAAGGTCTAGCTATGATTTACGCAGTAAAGAAATTTCGCTATTACCTTCTTGCTACCAAGTTTGTGTTTTATGTTGATCATCAAGCATTGCTATATTTGGTAAACAAGCCGTGTTCCACAGGTCGAATTACACGATGGTTGTTAATTCTTCTTGAGTTTGACTTCACCATTGTTGTAAGGCCTGGGAGGAAACACGTCATGGCGGATCATTTATCTCGTATCCCTAATGGCGAAGCTCCTATGGGGGTTGATGATGAATTGCCTGATACTCCTTTGTTCATTGTTGAGACAATGCCTGAATGGAGTGAAAAGATTGTTAACTTCTTTGTTAATGGTTTTCCACCCAAAGAACTGCGAAAAGATATAGCTCGAAAATTAATCAAGGAATGCGAACCCTATTGCTTACTGGCTGGAACTCTATAAGAGAGGAAAAGATGATGTTCTTAGACGCTGTGCCCGCGAGGATGAGTATTTATATATTCTACAAGAGGCACACATGGACGTAGCTGGTGGTCACTTTTCAGGAAAGTTGACTGCCCGAAAGATCTTACACTCAGGCTATTGGTGGCCCACTTTGTTTAAGGATGCATCACTTTTTGCAAAGGGATGTGATGAATGCCAACGCTTCAACAAGCCACAAAGAAGGGATAGGATGCCTCTACATCCCATCAAGGTAACCCAACCATTTGAAAAGTGGGGCTTAGACTTTGTAGGACCGATTAGTCCGACTGCACGTAACACGCAATCACGATATATCATTGTGGCTACCGACTATGTAACCAAATGGGCTGAAGCAAAAGCAACACGTAAGGTGGATGCAAAAACAACAGCTAAGTTCCTCTTTGAGAACATTATCGCACGTTTTGGATGCCCCTTTGAACTTGTGAGTGACAATGAAACTCATTTTATAAATGAAGTAATAAAAGAACTCACATCAAACTTCATGATATCTCACCACAAGTCTACACCCTATTATCCCCAAGCAAATGGCCAAGCTGAGAGTACCAACAAAACTCTCATCTCCATTTTGACAAAGACAGTCGAGGCTCATCGCACTGATTGGGACCTAAAGCTTACATCAGCTTTATGGGCTTATCGTACTGCGTATAAAGTTGCTATTAATTGCACGCCGTTTAAGATGGTGTACGGCCAAGAAGTAGTTATGCCATGGGAGTTTGTCATTCCTAGTCTTCGAGTAGCTTCTCAAGAAGGTTGGGATGGTAACCCCTTAGTGGAGCGATTATATATCCTGAAAAGGCTAGATGAAGAGAGGCAATTAGCTGTGCGAAATGCTCTAGTGGAGAAGGATAGGAGAAAGAAGTGGTTTGATAGCCATTTAAAGCATAAAGACATCAAGGTTGGTGATAAAGTTCTTATGTACGGGGTACGTAATGAAAAGAAGAAATTGAAATACGCTGGTAAGGGACCATATCGAGTGTGTGAAATTACCCCGCAAGGTACCATTTGTGTGGAGACTCTAGATGGAGTTGAAACCATTGGATTCCTTAATGGGAGTAAATTCAAAAGATATTATGATCCTCTAAGCCAGGAAGAGTTGCAAGCCATCCATCAAAAGAAGGCTGCCAAGGAACAAGCAGAGCTTAAAAAAATCCAAGCAAGAGTTGAGGCTCGAGAACGACAACAACGTCTTAGACGCCAACGAGAGGCTAATCTGGGAATCACGCAAGCATTTTTCTAGGACACAGATGACGACTCATTAGAATCTGAGCCACCCCTACGATACCCAATTGAGCTAAATAGCCCCTATGGGAAAGTACTATACAATGCCTTATTAGATACAGGAGCTAAACACAATTTGTTATCCTATGGAGTTTGGTGTCAATTAGGGAAACCGACCCTATCCCCGAGTACGATGCAAGTCAAGGGCATTAATAAAAAGAAAACTGCTATTCTTGGAGTCCTTCAGACCCCTATTGTCTATGACAATGGAAGCATAGTGCAGAGGTTTCTAGTCATGCCCGCGGGAGCTATGAAAGGCAACGTAAACCTGGGACGCACGTGGATGTTGGCAACCAAATGTACTATTGATTGGGATACTGGTAGTGTCACGACGCGACCATCGACTCTTACCCCTATCATTCAAGCAAAGTCACCTACGTTGCAAACTCTAGCAAAGTTGAAGGATAGCCAACATTCACAAGCCAAGGTGGTTAACTCGTCTTTGCCGGCTACCCATGAACCTAGCACTTCAACACTTGTAGTTGCAGCAAGCAGTAATAGTGCAAGTACTCAACCTGCACGACCTAAGAGTAAATATCAATGGGTCCCCAAGGCCTTACTTCCAACTACCTCAACCCTCCCATCCATTTCAAGAAAAAATTTCCCTGGAGAACCAAGAGCGCGCTCTAGGAGATTCAAGACCAAATTACGATGGATTCCAAAACGACTATTACAAGCCCAAGGCTACTGTGATGGAAATGAGCAAATTTGGGTACCTAAACGTAAAATGTGTCCTTCCCTATCGACAACAAACCCATATGAGTCAAACAGTGTAACGCTAAAGCCAATGGCAGACCGTGGGAAGGGAAAGATCACAGAATGCTACACACCTAGTCCAGAGCTAGTTTGGGCTCCAAGGCAAAACCAATTTATTCCACCTAGCTCAAGAAGGGGGGAGTTCCCTGAAGCTTCTAGCTCCTCATGTAATACATCCATAGAGGTAAAAGCTTCTACACAGCCTCCATTTATAGTAGTGGACCTCCATGAAGCTACAAAAGAATCCACACCTCCCACTGTTCAAGAATCACCTGATGAACCACTTCAAGTTCGATCCTGGGAGAGTACCTTACCACCCTTACAACTTGACGAGGCACCTAGGGTAATAGAAAACTACTGGCAAAAATCCTCACCTATTACCAACTGGAACAATTGGTTTCAAAGGGTGACGACATCATTTCAAACGGTATGATCTACCCAAGGAAGGGGGGAGTGTTTGTGGACATCCATCATTCACTTGCTTCCCTCTCAACCTTTCTCCCTGACCTCTTAATCTCCAATCTTAGGGAATGTATATATAAAGCCTTATACTTACAAAAACAAGATAAAAAAGTAAAAGAGCAAGAGCCATAACACAAATCATAAAAACAAATTATGCACAAGAACACGACCCTTGTAATATTTGCACTCTAACCATCATCTATTTGCGTGTACAGATATGGCTAGTACGCTAGAGTCATCCACTCCTGCCTTGGGTGAGAAGTACCCTCGTTACTTTTCACAAATATTTCACATGCTCTTTCCAATGCTTGCATGTGAATGGGATTTGATAGGTACGCTAGCATGTGGAGAAATTTTGAGGAGTTAGAATGTCTGATACGTCTCTTGACCACGTCTGATCCATACTTAGTAGAGAGCGTTTCTCCCATTACACAAGCCTACCCTTTTGACCAAGATGACTATAGGCGTCTAGTGACCTTCATAGTAAACATGGGCACCTATGATGAAGAAGAAAATTTACACGACTACACGGATGGCACATATGGTCTCATGGATGATGACTTTGTTTATCTCGACAACGAGGATAGGGGTTTAGCCTTAGGGTTTCCCCCCAACCTCTACAATATCCTATTCCCTTGACTCTCTAGGGGAGTACAAATAATTAGGTTAGGGTTCCTTATGTTTTTTGTTGTGTTCAATAAGTGTTGGTACCTTTTCCCACTAATGTGCCTCTTGGAGGTATTCCTTTTGTTTCCTAGTGTGTACAGGAGCGTGTTGCTATTGGTAGGATTTAAACCTTCATGGAATATTTATCTCAACTCACTCTTCAAATCAAGCGCGACCATCGACACAAACAGGTGTTTCTTGTCCATTAGCATTGCCCCTTATCTTTTTTGCATCTATGATTGTCAGCTTTAATTGTGATTAGTAGCCTAATATTCACCGCATTTGCTTAGTATCAAACATTTAATTCAATGTAATTTTTTGTCATAATCACTTGTCTAAGTTTAAAAATCAAGCAGTCCGACAAACTAGTTTGACCAAGTTAGGTGTTAGAGTCTTCTCTTAATACCATGGGGAATGTCTTCCTAATAATTAATGGTTACTTAGGTTCTTAATCCGATTTAGGCAGCATTGTGTGAAATGTACTAGGGCTTTCTAGTGGGCTTGACCCTATTGACCTTTAGCTTAAGTATTATAAAGGGAGTTTACTAGTGTGATGAGCCTGGGGAGGTGTATCAGTGTTATATAACCCCCCAAAGTTACAAAATTAAAATGCTGAAAATGAACAAACAAAAAATCAAAGTGCCACACTGTAAAATCTTAAGCTGGAAGAGAAATCTCAGCTTGATTTGGTACTTCACTCACATGTATTGCCTATGGTACTAGAGCCCTAGAGGTTCCCAGTATGGGCGCTTTTACTTGAAAAGCAAAAAACCCAAGGCATACAAAATAAGCACACACATCAAAATTGAATCACTGTGAAAAAGACTTTGGGGGGTCAAAGAAAACGTAATCAGTCAGGCGATGATTTCATGAGAAATTCCTTTTATGGTAGCTTAACTACAAGGTCTTCTAGATATAGCCTCTAGTCAGCCCTCGAACATGAATACTTCACTCTCGCGATTAAACAACTTAATTGACCACAGAAAATTAAGAAGCTTATCCATGGTATTAATATTCGATCTCTAGTGCCTTTCGACCGTCAAATTAGCGACCCCATACTTGTTTAATTTTTACCTTTACATCTGTTTATGCATTTGATTACATTGCAATTTAATGTTCATTGCTGACAAATTGTTTGAAATTCTTTTACCAATCAATTTGTCTACCTAAAACTGCATATGCTTTTTAATCACTTATGAGAATGCAATTACTGTGCCAATGTTGTTTGATTTTGCAGTGATTGAAGAAGACTACATTCATCTCAAATGCTCTTCCACCTCGACGAACGAGCTTCAACTCAATAGCTTCCGAGGACGGAATCTACATCAGGAAGGGGGGCATGTTAACCCTCTCGGCTCACGGACACCCCATCACCTACGACGGACGTGTATTATGTATTTGGTAGAGTCAGGTACCGGGCTTGTCGGACCAATAGGAAAAGGGTAAGAGTGATCGCCGATGAGAGGCGCACTCTAACCGGGACATTCAAGGGATTAGTTGGCTAAGCATGGGCACCCAAGTGTGAATGGGGTGAGCTCATATAAAAGCCAACTAAACCTAAAATTCACTCATTCTCTCATTTGTGCAATAGAAGAGTGCTCTTGCACCATCTCCATCTCCATCTTCTTCTTCTTCACCTCCTTGTGTGTGTGTGTGTATGTGTGTGTGTGTGTGTGTGAGAGAGAGAGAGAGAGAGAGTGCGATCGAGCATTGCGGCGGCACGACGGCGGTGAAGCGGTTGAGTGCGACGTAGCGGCGTCTCCTTCTTCTTCGCGGCGAGGAATCCTCCACGGCAGGAGCATAGAGCGGTGAGTGACACACCATTGCCCTCTTTTGAGCTTACTAGTTAAGCTAGTTGTGTGCTTGGAGCCGTCTATGGCTCGCACACGGTGTAACGGCAAGTCCCTTGCTTCGACAGTGCGGCAAGGAGCGCACACATGCCCTGAGTCTGGAAGGTGAGATCCAGAGGCGAGAACCTTGACTCTCGAGGAATTGGAATAAGGAACGGAAGTTCTTTGGAATAGGGTTTTTCCCTAGGAATCGGAAGCTGAGGCTTTCGGGAACCATCAAGTCTTATTCTAGAACGAACGTGGTAATACGTTCGGTTCAAGTGCTTGTATAGACTTCTCCTCAGTAATAAAGATACTATTACGGGGGGGGACCAGCCCATCTTCTGGTCCCCAGTACTGGGTCGATCTTCTCTCTCTCTCTCTCTCTCTCTCTCTCTCTCTCTCTCTCTCTCTCTCTCTCTCTCTATTTATTTCTCTCTATATCCTCTGGCTTCAGTAATAAGTGATAAATACTATTTATCCGAATGTATTTTATATTGTTATGCGCTCCCGTTTGTGACAGACAGGTTTCTTGCAGAAATAGCAGTAAGCTGGAAGTGGGCAGTCCTGAGGAGGATGCCTTGGAGAGCGACAAGAGGAAAACCACACCATCGACGGCTTAGTGTCCTGCTGTGCCCGGAGCTCTTCTAGCTCCCGCTTGATTTGTTCTAAAGCCTCTTGCTGTGGAGATTTTCCCGGTCTAAGAGAGGACCTCTGCTCTTGAAGTACTCTTTAACTCCCTGCGTAAAGAAAGTAAGGGGTCAGAGGGATTTTTCGTGAGTGCTGGGGCAATCTCCACCTAAAGGGGGTCCTTGAATAGCCTCCTTGCTCCTTCTATCCTTGTAGCGGTTGCTATAAACTCCTCCAGAGATGCTTCAGGTCGAAGACTTTCGCGTAGTTTCTGCTGAGACGTCTTTCGAAGAGCTTTCTCTGCCCACTTCTTGACCATGAATTCCCCTGGTTGCTGAGGAAGCTTGGCAACCAGAGACTTGGTTTTAGTCATGAGTTCTGCAAAAGTTGAAGGAGTACGAGCGGAAGTGTGACGCGAGAGAGAGTGCGAGAAGAAGAGCACGACGATATGGTGAACTCGCTCTACTGTAATGTGTAGAGCATAGTGAGTTCTTATTAGGTTTTTACAAAAGAATATGTGTACATACCTGACGGCCCGTCCACTTACCTGGGCAACCACATTGGGCTTTATACCCCAACAACCTCCCACTTAAAGTCCAATGTGGTACTTTAAGTGTGAGAGAAGCTACTATACAAGCTAATATACAAGAGATGTAGAGAAGTGATGTACTACCCTACACCTAACTGCTTGCGAAAATGCGCAAAGCTCTCTGAGGGAAGTCCTTTTGTAAGTAGATCAGCAGGATTTTCTGTGGTGTGAACTTTGACAAGCTAAAGTTGCTTATCCTCGAGCATTTCCCTGATGAAATGATACTTCACATCCACATGCTTTGTCTTTGAGTGATAAACTGGATTGCGAGCCAATTGTATAGCACTTTGACTATCACAATATAACACAGGCATCTCTTCTTTGATTCCCAAATCTGTTACTAGTCGATTAAGCCAAATTGATTTTTTGCATGCCTATGATGCTGCAACATATTCAGCCTCTGTAGTAGACTGAGTAACACAATCTTGTAATCTAGAACGCCATGATACTGCTCCACCAGCCAATGTAAAGACATACCCTGACGTAGACCTTCGGTTGTCTAAGTCACCTGCATAATCTGAGTCTGTAAAACCCTTTACACTTAGCTCCTGACTCCCATAGCATATACGCATACTCTTTGTAGCTTTCAGGTATCTCAATATTCCTTTCACTGCCTCCCAATGTTTCTTGCCTCGGTTTGACATGTATCGACTTACTACTCCCACTGCAAATGCAATGTCTGGGCGAGTAGCAATCATTGCATACATTAAACTACCCACTGCAGACGCATATGGAATCTTATACATTTCAGCCTGTTCTTCCTCAGACACAGGACAATCTTGTTTGCTAAGTTTCACATATGGTGGCAATGGAACACTCAATGCCTTTTCCTTCTCCATATTGAAACGTTGCAAAACCTTGTCAATATACTCTGTTTGAGATAACCAAATCAACTTCTTTGATCTGTCTCTCTCAATGCGCATACCAAGTATATGACTTGCCTCACCCATGTCTTTCATGTCAAACGATTTTTCCATCTTTGACTTCAAAGCTAAAATTTCTTCCAAGTGCTTGCCAGCAATAAACATGTCATCCACATACAAAATAAGGATCAGCCAACTACCATCCTTAGCCTTCTTTGTATATAGACAGTGATCGAACTCACTACGTTTGTAGCCTTGAGAAAGGATAAACTTGTGGAACTTATGGTACCATGCCCTCGGTGATTGTTTTAAGCCATAAAGACTCTTTAACAACTGGCATACCAAATCTTCCTTGCCTTTCTCAACAAACCCTTATGGCTGCTGCATGTAAATTTCCACATCTAAATCACCATGCAAGAACGCTGTCTTGCCATCCATTTGGTGCAACACCAAATCTAATATGGCAACCAATGCAAGAAAGCATCTCAATGTAGTCATCTTGACCACCGGAGAGAAGACTTCATCAAAATCAATGCCTTGTTCTTGCTTAAAGCCCTTGGCAACAAGCCTTGCTTTGTACTTTGGCTGACTATCATGAGCGGTGATCTTATACCTGTAAACCCATTTACAAGGTAGAGCCTTTTTGCCCTGTGGTAATTTAACTAGCTTCCATGTCTGGTTTTTATGCAGAGCTGTCATCTCTGACTGCATGGCCAATTGCCAATTCCCGGAGTCCTTCATTTGCATTGCTTCCTTGTAACATGAAGGCTCATTGCAATCAGTCAACATGACATAGTTCATAGATGGAACAAACCTATCAGAAGGTCGCGTGATACGTCTAGATCTACGCTTGTGGTTCCAATCTATCCTGTCCTTGCTCCTCTTGAGCCCTGACATTTTGTCTTGCACGTGCAGGTCCATCTTCTTGGAAGACAACTCTTCTAATCTCCTCAACCCTCTCTGGTTTAGAATGATATTTGGATTCATTAAAGTCAACATCATTGCTGCGGACAACCTTTCTGGATTCGGGATCCCAAAGTCTGTACCCCATCTCACCATAATTACCATAACCTACAAAGATGCACTTTCTACTCTTTGGCTCAAATTTGTTCCTAAATTCCTTTGGAACGTGAGTATATGCCTCACAGCCAAAGACTTTGAGATGCTTGTATGACGGCATTTTTCCTGACCATACCATCTCTGGCACTGAATCCTTCTGCAAAACCTTGCTAGGAGATCTATTTACAAGATGAACACCTGTTGATACAGCTTCAGCCCAAAACCCATTTGGCAACTGTGCATTAGACAACATACTTCTGACCTTCTCTTGTATGGTCCTATTCATCCTCTCAGCAACACCATTTTGAGGAGGATTGTAAGGAGCAGTTAGTTCACGTTTTATACCTTTTGACTCACAAAAGTCCTGAAAGGCCTTTGAAACATACTCTCCACCATTGTCAGTGCGTAAGCACATTTAAGCTTCTTGCCACTCTGATTCTCCACAAGTGTCACAAACGTTTTGAAAACACTAAACGCTTCATCCTTGTGCTTGAGAAAGTAAACCCATACTTTCCTCGAGTAATCATCTATAAATGTCATAAAGTAAGAAGCTCCCCCTAGAGATAGGTTAGGCATAGGTCCACACAAATCACTATGAACAAGTGCCAACTGTGTATCTCTTCTACTGCTTCTATGCTTATGTGGCTGCTGTGTTTGCTTACCATACAGACAATGTTCACAGAATTCAAAATCATTAAATGAAAAGCAAGGCAAATAACCAGAACGAGACAAGATTTCCATTCCCTTCTTGGACATATGTCCTAACCGGCTATGCCACAAAGAAACGTTCGGCTACTCGGTTACATTGATTACATTATTAGAGACATTTGATACATAAATCATGTAAAGTCCTCCAGGCTTTACTCCATGTGCTACTGTCATAGAACCCTTGGATATCTTCCACATGTTCTGTCCAAAAGTGGTGACGTAGCCAGCATCATCAAGTAAACCTGTGCTGATCAAGCTTTTTGTAATTGCAGGAACATGTTTCACATTCTTCAACGTGAAAGAAGATCCATTCTGAAACTTCAATTGAACATCTCCAACACCTAAGATCTCACATGTCTGCCCATTGCCTAGCCGAACATGATCTTTAGTGGTCACATAAGAGGTAAATCACTCCTTGTTTGGAGACACATGAAGTGATGCCCCTGAGTCTATAATCCAGTCACTCAGTGCATTTCCATCAGATGTTGTAAGAAGAGTTGAGTCCATTGTATTTTTCAAGAAGTAGATATCTCCTGACACTAGACTGTCATCCTCTGCAACAGTGTTTGTCACATTTATTTCTTGAATCTTCACTGAGGACTTGTTCTTCTCACCATGGTCTTCAGCTTTCTCTTTGCCTTTTTCTGCTTTCCATTCTCTGCAGTCTCTTTTCATGTGACCCTTCTTGCCACAATGGTAGCATTCTATGTCACTCTTGCCTTTAGCACTGCGGGACTTGCTACGAGACTGATTCCTCTTTCCACCTTTGTACTTTTCTTTGGTCCTTCCCCTGACAACTAAGGCTGTTCTTTTGCCTTTGTCCATTGTCTTTCTATTGGTTTCTTCAATAAGCAGACTTCCTTCTACACCTGCTATGTTCAAACCATCTGGAGGTGCAGAATTACTCAATGCTGTGCGAAAAGTGTCTCAACTTTCTAGCAATGTGATCAACAGGAACATAGCTCTAACAGGTTCATCAAACTTGACACCTTGAGCTGACAACTGACTATAGATTGTGTTGAATTCATTCAGATGATTGGACATAGGTGTCCCTTCTTTCATATTCAAGTCAACAAGCTTCTTAAGCCAATATAATTGTGAAGCTGCACTCTGCTTCTCATAAAGATCACTCAGCTTTAACCATGCTTGATAAGCCGACATCTCGTCTGCTACATTGAAGTAAACGCTTTCTGCCAAACTCAGCATAATGGTAGAAAGTGCCAATTCATCCATTTCGCTCCATTCATCTTCGTTCATATCTTCTGGTTTTATCCCCTTGAGCTTTATAGGTTTTATCTGCTTCTTTTGTACCAACACGTGCCAAATCTGCTTCTTCCACAATGGGAAATTGGTTCCATCCAGCTTCTTGATATTGTAAAGAGCAGTGTCCTGTGATCCAACCATAGCTACGCTTCACAGTGGTTTACTTTCCTGGGAAAAATTCGGCAGAGTTTCCCCTGTAAACTGACCTCTGAACCAATATCAACCTGTCAAATGAGCCAAGAAAGCTTCAGATTCTGCATAAATTTCGGCAGAGTCTCCTTTGTAAAATGGCTCTGGTGTACTCAAAAAACAGACCAAAAACAGCTCAAAGAACACTGTCTCTTTAACACTGTAAGCTGCGGGTAAACCTGTCCTGCACCTGTACTGTCTCTCACTGTCCTGTAAGCATAAACTGTGACAATGCCTCAACGGCAGTAAAGCAAAGATGCAATCCCAATTGTCTAACTCACAGTCAATACATCCTAGCTGCCTATCTAAGGGTGCTCGAGGGATCGCTCCAAGACCTGTATCACCGAAAGGATCTCAACATTCGAGAATCCCCTAGCTCAATAAAACCTCACTCGACCCTCAACAAAGGCTGCAGTAAATCTGACAGTACATAGACTTCCCACAAAGTCATACATCCACAAATTTCCCACTATATGCTGTAACCGCTGCGGCGGTTGTTTGCTGCGTGACTCAGAGCTAGCAAACCCTCAACAAACATACATCATCTCTGACAATACATCCCATGTGGAAGCACCTGCAATGTCAGGATGAAATCTGGAATATCAAGCAGCAAACACAAGCTACCTGATGAACTAGTGGATGTCGCCTACAGTCTGTGTGTAGATGCGCCCGTGTCGTATGTGACACGCCTCCAAGAACTGTGAGCCGTCCTTCGATGTGTAGACAGCCACAAATCAACACTCTGGGAGTGCCGATATCCTCAGCACCTGCAGTCGTAGGCCGAAACCCCAAATTTGCAGAGTCGGATCTGCACCCGCTGAGACCACGTAGTCGAAAATGGCCTGCGCAGAACTTTGTCGAAGCCGAACGGTGGTCGAGATGACCTCAGAATGAAATTCTGAGAACACCAAGCCCTTCGAGTTCTCCCACAAGATTTGGAGCCGTGTCTTCGCCTATCAAATCTCACTCCAATCTAAGCAGGTGACTCTAGCTACCTGCAAATGCTGCCCCGAGCCTCGATCTGAGCTCTGATACCAGTTCAAGGAGTACGAACGGAAGTGTGACGCGAGAGAGAGTACGAGAAGAAGAGCACGACGATATGGTGAACTCGCTCTACTGTAATGTGTAGAGCATAGTGAGTTCTTATTAGATTTTTACAAAAGAATATGTGTACATACCTGGCGGCCCGCCCACTTACCTGGGCGACCACATTGGGCTTTATACCCCAACAAAAGTCTCCTCTGGCTGGAGCACCATGTTGGCCAACTCATCCAAAACCTTTTCCTGGAAGTCACCTGGCCTGAATACTACACAAAACTGTTGTCTTAAAGCTGCCCAAGTTGGGAAAGTGATTCTCTGCAAACTAATTGTACCACTTGTCTGCTAAACCATCCAAGGTTAATGGAAACAAAACCAAATAAGCAAATTCTCTATTAAGACCACGACCTCTACAGAGAAATACAAACCTCCTTGCATGGTCATCTGCATCTTCTGAGGAGAGTCCCTTGAAAGTAGGAAACTTGATGTTTACCTTGGCCAAAACATTGGTCAACTCCTCCATGGCCTCTTGCTCTGGAGCCTGTTGCTCAGTAGCTTGCTGTAACAAAATGAGAGAGTTTTACTGGGGAAGGTGACCTGGAAAGCGTAGAACCAGATGGAGGAATGGATGATGCCGTATGTGGAGGTATGGGTGATAGGGTTGGTGGACTTCTACTAGGTACCAAGGGTCGACGCCTTCTGTGGTAGTACTTCAAAGGACTCAATAGTGCGCTTTGACACTCTAATGACCGCGTTGTATGTGTCGTGCAGTAACCACAAACCCAACAAAGCTTTGGGCAAGAAGACCTTTAACTAGCCGAACACCGGTCTAGACTCTACTAGACCGGGGCGAGTGACTAGACCACATGGCTGGACCAGGGACGAGGAAGGACTAGACCAGGGACGAGCAAGGACTAGACCATGACAAGAGCTGGTTGGACCAAGGCGAGAGAGGACCAGACAAACAGGGCGAGGGACTAGGTCAGCTAGACTAAGCTGTCTAGGGTGAAAGTGGACCAGACCAGCAGGCTGCACTGTGCAAGGCGAAGTAGGCAAGGCTAGGTAAAAACCAGCTAGCTCCTCGATTTGTACCTCAACAGAGAGTGAGACTTCAATTGAGGTCCCACCGGGCATCCCAAAATGAGAGAACCTGTAGCGCGGATAGTGTGTCATGCTCTCTACAGTGGGTGCTCCTCAGTGCAATGTGCATGACATCTCACTCAAAACAGAATGAAAACACAAGAAACAATAGATAACAGCAAATCAACACAGAGACACAGCAGCAAACCAGAACATATGGACTCGACTATCTCAAAGGAACCAGTACAAACTCTAGCGTAGCAGCACACTCAACTCCAGCCCAGAACTCACGGGTACAATGGGGGTGTCGAGGCTCAGATGTGCAGGGATGGTGCAAACATGCTGTGTGTATAGACTCTCTCTCTACACGACGACGTTGGACCATATATGAAGAAGATGATCATGATAACCCAACAGCTACTACTCATATGTCCAAGCATAAAGGGCCACCAACGGCTCATAAATGTCAGCCATCTAAGTCTATCTCCAAACTGAGTGGTGGTGCTGACGGGGCCACCATGTCCACTAGACCATCGTCCATATTCTTGCCACGTGTCACTGCCCAACCCAGAGAGTCCGTCCAATGTGAACCAGACCAGACCAGACCAACAGTACTAACTGTGTGTCCAAGTGAAAGTGACACTGTAGCTTGCTACAGCCTACTCTCGCAAGGTGAAGCTTTTGTCATTGATTTCAGTCCCAAGCTGAGACCTTAGACACCGCCTTGGGGATGGAGAGCCCGTTCAATCTGGTTGAATTTGCACCCTTGTTAGTTTATCCAAGTGATCCCTAGCGGACCCCGTTGGGGACGTGACAGTGCCCAAGAGTCCCGTAGGGCCCCAGAGACTGCTGGACTTAGTTTCCCTCACCCGCCAAAACCTTGAATTACCCCAGCGGGTTTTCCAAAGAAATTGTGATACCCAACTTGGGCATCGGCTCATAGGTGGAGTCCCAATCCGGCAATAATTAGAGTCTCCAATCTACCACATCAGCATGTCAGTGCATTTTACAGAATTCTCTCCCAAAGTTCAAGCTTTTGGTCTTTAGGGTTTAGGCCTCTCAACCGGTGCTCCATAAGTTCTTTAAGTTGGTCCGTTTAGTGTTTCTCGTCCACTCGGCCACTTCTCTTCCAGTTTAGTCGTATAGCGGACATGCAGACTTCACATTGTGAAGTTTTCGTCCGAGTTACGACCAGTTGATATTCTGCTAATTATTTCTATCTTTTGTGGTGCGATGCCCTATCAACTACCTCATTTTGTGCTAATTTTTTCGATTTAATGCTTCTTTTAGTGCTAGGCTTCAGTATGGCTGAGTCTGCCCTTGATCTCCGGAGTCATGACAGAAACTCAGTACGTTGAACTTTGTGTTGATGTATGCTCATGTGTGTGTGCGCGTGTGGCGTGTGTTGTGTTAAGGAGCATATGTTAGTACCTAGTTCTACACCCACTATTGGGCACTGACGACGTTAGTGGGGATGTCGTGGTATTTAGTCAATACTATGCATGATGGAGCTGATGGTTATATTGTCTTGTGGGTGACTACCATGGGTCTATACCTTGCACTTTCCTTCAAGGGTGAATCTGGGCTTATATTGGATTCATCTAGGTATACTTCTCTTCCAGTTGGCCATGCCTCATCATCACTTTGAGAGAGAGAGAGAGAGAGAGAGAGAGAGAAATGAAATGTTATATTAACGTCTTCAAAAGGCCAAAGTGACCTATGAGACGAGAACGTTACAATGTGGTGGATCTGATACCAAGTTAGAGTAACAAAATGACAAAATGACAACATAAAAATACTATGGAATCCTAAACCAGTAGGTGTGAATTAAGCAGCTAGCTGGGATAGGTAAATCATAAGAGATCCAACATCGATCGTTGGCGGATCTCATCAATCTCCTCCATGGTCAGCAGTCTGACCGGGCGTCATGCATGTCAAGCCAAAGTGATCCAAATCCTCTGATGTAGCCTTCATCGATGCTGGGTAGTCCTCCGCATTCGTGGGTGTCTGGATCTCCCCAGCTCAATCGCTCGGTCGATCAGTATGCCTCTGGTGTGAGCGACAAGCTCTGCTATGGTAGTAGCACCTCCGGGTGTCCAATGTCTTCTCTAAAGAAGTCTGTGATGTGTCTCTGAGATTGGCTAGCCTCTCCTCTCATCAGGCTCTCTTTGTGTCTGCGCAGCTCGAGCAGAAACCATAGTTACAAGGAATGGCCATTTTCAGGTCCCCGTTCCCCGTTTCCATCCCAATTTCGCGTTTCGGATCCCTGTTGTGTATTTCAAACGTGAGTATCTGAAACAAGAAATGGCATTTCATGCATGTTGCCATTCCCTATTCCCCGTTCCAATTTCCCATTCTGGGTAACTATGGCAAAAACAAACCCAGGCATCTCTGATCCTCGTACCTCATGACTTTGGAGAGTGGTCCAAAGCCATCTCTCAACAAGCAATGGAAGCAGCCTCGTATCTCGTAGTAGACGGGACAGTGGCATGTGTAGTGCAACTTTGTCTCAGTCTCCATGTCACATAGGGGGCGGGGCATGTCCTGGCCTCTGCTAGTACTCCACTGTATCTCCCGGTCTCGATCCGCAACTGGTGTGAAGATGTGCGTATCTGGCCAATAGCACATCGTATCCCATGAGAAAAGTGGGTGTCCATGTATCTGGGCCTCGTCACAAAACCGTCCTCCGTAAGCTAGAGAAGATGCTCTCTGTAGAAAGCCATCTTCGTGCCCAACTCCTGTGCTAGCTGTATCCATGTCCTCCTGGTGTCTAGCTGAGAGAGAGAGAGAGAGAGAGAGAGAGAGAGAGAGAGATATTTTTTACGTCTATTAGAAGGCCGAAATCGACCTATGACACAAATCAATGTACATGGGTGTGTCTTCCATCAATCGAAAAGACAAAAGTGCTGAAAAAAACTGATTGATAAAGCTGATACAAATCTCCATGATGAGAGAGAGAGAGAGAGAGAGAGAGAGAGAGAGAGAGATGAAATGATATATTGACGTCTTCAGAAGGCCAAAGTGACCTATGAGACCAAAAAGTTATAAGTGGTGAATCAGATACAATGTCTAAGTACCAAAAAGAGTACAAAAGGACTTTGGTGGGTGGGGGGCGGGGGGGGGGGAGGTCACTGCTAATACAATGGGTGAGCTGATACAATTAGTGATACAAATCAGCATAGGTAAGTGGATCAAAAATCAAATAGATCCCTCATCGGTCTCATTGGCGAATCTCATAAACATCCTGCATGGTCAATACTCTAACTGGGCATCTCACATGTCGAGCTACATGATCAGGATATGTCTTTGGCTCTATATGGCGTGACATATCCTGGCCTCTGCTGGTACTGAAACCGGCCTGTTCAATCCAAAAAGGGCGGTAGACTTTACTTCAAACCTTGATTTAGCTTTCACCCATTATTAGTCGTCTATTTTACCTGCGCTATAGTGACACAAGAGAGGGGAATGGGATACAGATGCTAGAATGCACCTGTATGAGAAGACCGACACCAGATTGGCCCCTAACTTAGGCGCCCCTTTCGGTATTTCTTTATTCTTTAAGAGAGGGAATAAATGCTGTGGATCCCTACAAGCTGCCCCGCACAAACTCGGCTGAATTTCAACTGTTCCGGCCTGATTTCGGCAGCATAACTGTACTAGGACCCTTCACAATCAGTATTCCCAGGCATTGACTGACTTTCCCGACGCATACGGGCACTTTGCAAAACCTGGCGAGAATCTGCAGCACGCTGAATTCTCTGTTTTCAGCCCTGAAAATGCGCCAGATCACCTGTACAGCGGTCCCCTTGCGTCCCCGAACCTCCTGGGGGTATTAGGGTCCGTTTAGGGCCAAAACCCTAAACCTGCAAAAATACACAGCAGGCTGTAATTTACTGTTTCGGGATCCGTTTCGCATGCCGGTCGCATCCGTAGCAAGTCCTCGAGCTCCCGCACCTGTAGGGCTACTTGCCCTTTGAATCGGACGAGATTTCTGGCGTGAAACCTCTCCGAATTCACCTGTACCTACGGGGGGATTAGCCGCTAGCTAATTCAGTACCTGTGCAAGAGGCTCTTGCCTCGGCAATCGCGCATGAACCCACACAACTGTACATTGGTCAAATGAAGAGCCCACTAGAGGGGCATAACATACTGCCAAAGGGGAGAGAGAGGGCAGTGCGTAGCGTGCAAGGCATCACTCCTGGCACCGCACTGTGCATAAGAGGGAAAGCAAGCACTCCATAGCTCTTAACCTGTGACCAAATCTGAAAATGAGCCTCTCCCTCCTTCAAATTCAGCGCCACTTCTTGTTGCATGAGGAAAGTGCACCAGAAGGTGCCACTTGGCACATTTATAAGCATTTTCCCGTTTCGGGGTTGCCGCCTAAAAATCTCCCAACCGGTTGCCCAGTTGACTTCACGGCAGAGATTTCATTACAGAAGTAATAGCAGAAGCTGATACAGTAGGAATAGACTCCCCTTTAAGCTTTACATCCAGAATGTGAGTCTTTCCCCTGCTCTGTACAGTGATCTTTTTGTTGTAGGCATCCATGATTCTCTGTACACGAAACAACCAAGGAATACCTAACAACACATCACATCCGTCCAGTGGCATGATGTAAAATTCTTCAGCATCTACATAGGACTGGATATGTAGGCGCAACTTTCCGATGATGGGTGTCACAGCCTCTGTATGGCCAGGACATGCCAAACCTGCCTCTGCTGTATACCCCATCTCTTCAGGTCTGATTCCCAACTTTGAAGCCAATTCTGGGGAAATGAAGTTGGCTTTGGCACCTGGATCAAAGAAGATAAGCACTGTTTGATCCCTGACCTTTCCCCATGCTCTGCAAAGCTCACTTGCATCTGAATTTGGCTTGTCGCCCACCATATCTGGCACTAGACCAGCCATGGGCTTCTTTCCTTTCTTGTCTTCCTTGTCATCAGAATCAGCTGGCCTTTTCTTTGTAGGACAATTGTAAGCAATGTGGCCAGGCTGCTCACATATAAAGCATTTGTTCTCTGTCCTCAGGACCTTTTGCACTTCTGACTTGCGAGGAAAACGTCTTTTCCATTTCTTTGCTGGCCCCTTTTCTGATTCAGCCGTAGCTTTGTCTTTCCCTGCGTTGGCTGACTCCTGAGTCCCTTTAGGAGCCTCATTGGGAACGTGCTTCTTGGCTGAATTTTTCTTGCTTGATCCTACCTTGACGCCAGTGTAAAATTCACAATCTTCTCCCTTGAGCAAACCATTGCCAGTGTTTGCTACCTCAATGAGCTGCGTCAAAGTAGTGACTTTTGTCTTCGTGCAGTACTTTCTCAATCCTTTCGGTAGGCCACAACAGTATTTTTCAATCTACTCTGTCAATGGCACAAACCTATAGGAAGTTACTGGAAGTAGAGCTTTCCAAAACTTCCGATTGTAATCATCCAGATTTCTGCAAGTGGCATCATTAAGCCGGTGCCATTCTGTCATGACATCTGCTTCAAAGTCATCAGATAACCATGCTGCTGCAAAAATCTGCTTGAAGTAAATCCATGTGGACGGAGCTTGCCCTTGAAGCAATAAAGTTGTCCACCATTGTCCCGCATTCCCTGTCAAGAAAGTGGCTGCCTTGCGGACCTTTGAAGCCTCTGTAAAGTTTCCCCCTGCATAGGCCTTGTCAAACTGCTGGAGGAATGAGAGAGCCTTCTTCCTGTCATCAAACCCTGTAAAGGTCGTGAAAGACACACCTTTGCCACCTTCTTTGTACGGAGTTGGCCTCTCCAGCGGCGTTAAATTGTCATATGGAAGTGACTGAAACATGGGAACACTATTAGGGTTCATCTGTGTTCCTTGGCCGCTATTAACTTGACCTGGAAATGCCATATTTAGCTGCTGATTTGTAATTCCAGCCATACCAAAATTTGCCTGTGGCATCCCAAATTGGCCTTGAGTGCTCTGAAACCTGGTTGCATACCCATGACACTGTACATGGGGTTAGGCATCATCGTTTGAGCACCCCCAAACACTATTCCTGGCGTATAAAACTGATTTCCAGGTGCATGACCAGCCATGCTCAGGAATACCGATCCACCTCCAAAATAGCCAGGGTGTACTGAAGGTGGTGGGAAGACTTGTTGCATAGCCTGTAAGTTGCTTCCCTGCCCATTAAAACCAGCTATAGGCTCTTGAAAGGTGGCGGGCTGAACTGGTACAGCTTGAAAGACTGCATCTCGACCACCTGTTCTTGCACCTTAGGCATAGGTTGTGGAGACTGCATGTTCTCCGTCAAGTGTACACGTGTTTCCATTGACTGTGCGGTATGAATCACCTGTGTTCGAGCCTTAACAGGCTTTTGAATATGATCCAGTGACCCAACTTGCTGAGACGGAACAGGAGGTTGCAGAAAGGCTAAAAACCTTGGGTTTTGCATTACTTGTGTGAACATAGCCACAGCAGTAGCCAACTGGGTCCTGAATATATCGTCATCTGTCTAGGTGGTCTTGAGGACTCACCCACTTCATGTGTCTGTTGACCCTGTGAAGAGCAAACCTCTTCAGTCACATCATCTGGTCTGTCAGCCATAATTGCAATTCCCTGTGTCTGGTCTATGATCCCCTATGTCTTCAAGCCCAATCTGACCAAGGCTCACTTCTATGGGAAAAAGTGATTTAATCCCGTCGATGGAACCATGAAACCGGCCTGTTCAATCCAAAAAGGGCGGTAGACTTTACTTCAAACCTTGATTTAGCTTTCACCCATTATTAGTCGTCTATTTTACCTGCGCTATAGTGACACAAGAGAGGGGAATGGGATACAGATGCTAGAATGCACCTGTATGAGAAGACCGACACCAGATTGGCCCCTAACTTAGGCGCCCCTTTCGGTATTTCTTTATTCTTTAAGAGAGGGAATAAATGCTGTGGATCCCTACAAGCTGCCCCGCACAAACTCGGCTGAATTTCAACTGTTCCGGCCTGATTTCGGTAGCATAACTGTACTAGGACCCTTCACAATCAGTATTCCCACGCATTGACTGACTTTCCCGACGCATACGGGCACTTTGCAAAACCTGGCGAGAATCTGCAGCACGCTGAATTCTCTGTTTTCAGCCCTGAAAATGCACCAGATCACATGTACAGCGGTCCCCTTGCATCCCCGAACCTCCTGGGGGTATTAGGGTCCGTTTAGGGCCAAAACCCTAAACCTGCAAAAATACACAGCAGGCTGTAATTTACTGTTTCGGGCTCCGTTTCGCATGCCGGTCGCATCCGTAGCAAGTCCTCGAGCTCCCGCACCTGTAGGGCTACTTGCCCTTTGAATCGGACGAGATTTCTGGCGTGAAACCTCTCCGAATTCACCTGTACCTACGGGGGGATTAGCCGCTAGCTAATTCAGTACCTGTGCAAGAAGCTCTTGCCTCAGCAATCGCGCATGAACCCACACAACTGTACATTGGTCAAATGAAGAGCCCACTAGAGGGGCATAACATACTGCCAAAGGGGAGAGAGAGGGCAGTGCGTAGCGTGCAGGGCATCACTCCTGGCACCGCACTGTGCATAAGAGGGAAAGCAAGCACTCCATAGCTCTTAACCTGTGACCAAATCTGAAAATGAGCCTCTCCCTCCTTCAAATTCAGCGCCACTTCTTGTTGCATGAGGAAAGTGCACCAGAAGGTGCCACTTGGCACATTTATAAGCATTTTCCCGTTTCGGGGTTGCCGCCTAAAAATCTCCCAACCGGTTGCCCAGTTGACTTCACGGCAGAGTAAGAAAATGTTCTCCTTGTCATTCCAGAGGTAATGACGTCAACACATTTTCAGGTCCCAAAATAGCAGTTCCCTAAATTTTAGGAGATGCTGCCATTGTATCTTTCTAGGTCATCCGACCCTCTTTGTACACTGCAGCCACATCCAGAACTGAAATGTAGCCTCTGTAGCAAAGGATTCCACTTTGGCTAGTCAATGACCCCACTTGGCTAACCATAGTCCTTGTCCAACCTTAGTGCTCTCTTGCCCTCAGGCCTGGACTCCCTCTGGACAATTCCACACTAGCTATGCAATGCAGGGCAGTTAGATTTCCCGAGGGGTGTTTCCAAAAAGTGAAAGTAAATAGATAATAAGAAAGAAATCAACAAAAAGGATAGATAGTAGTCACACGCTGGTGACAAGTACTCCTCAAAATTTGCCACTCGATCTGAGGATGTGCGTATATGTCCAATAGCACACCGTATCCCATGAGATAAGTGTGTATCCATGTATTTGGGCCTGGTCACAAAGCCGTCCTCCGCGAGATGGAGAAGATGCTCTCTATAGAAGGCCATCTTCGTGGTTGTATCGATGTCCTCTTGGTATCTAGTTGAATCAAATCTTGACGTATTAGTCTGGTGATCTTTGTCCATATGAGAGATAGGGAGGGTGCATCGAGGGAGTACTTGAATGAAGCAATTTGTCCATGCTGAAACCATGATGTCATCTTCCCATACCAACATGTTGTATCACCCTGCAACGTTAGCTCTCAAGAGCACTCAAGGGCTAGCAGAGCATATCTGTCTCTTGGGAGATCTCATAAGCTGTGCATAAAGGAGATTGATCTAGTAATTGCCTCGACGACAAGGGGAGGGGCAGCTAGCTCGGATTGAATAATCTCATGTGGCATTAAAGCCTTAGCTTGAATCAATCGAGAAATCATAGAGACTAAAGGCCACTCTGTCTGGAAAGCATGGAGACTAAAAGATACTCCGTCCCTTCGCATCTGGTATACTTGCCACAGCCATGCTGAGCATATCCTGCAATCAAGGAGTTCCAAGTGATGAGATTGCAAGAAAAAAGCCCATCAACGACTCCTTAGTAAAAAGTGCATCAAAAATCCCTTCGCTTTTACCCTTTCATTTTCCTTGTGATCTTCATGTTGCAGATCGCACATTACCTTGAGAGGTATCACAAACACGTCGTGAGCGCTACCGGGTCGCCTGGCCGAGGTCACAGAGGTCGAAAACTCAACCAACCAAGTTAGCTCCTTTCATTTTCCTTGTGATCTTCCTTCATCCCAACTAACTGGACCCATTTCAAAATAAGCAAGACCTACATTTTCCTTTGAAACCCATTTTATATCACCTTCCCCTTTCTCTCTCAATTCGATGTCCAACCTAGGGCTCGAGAAAAGATAGGTTCGCTTTATACAAAGCCTGTTCAAAATGAAAAATGGTCGGCTCAAATTTGGACAAGAAGGTTCTCAAGCCGGTTCAAATTATGGAATTTTTAGTTAAAATATGAGATTTTAGTGTGATTATCCCTCTCAAATTTAGAGTTAGCCTACTTATATGCGTGTGAAAAGGTTCCAAAGTTGGGTCCACAAAAATGTTTCCCGAGCCCTGGTCCAACCAAAACCTAACTTTCCTTTTCCCTTCCAAGGGATCTCCCAAGATTCCGTCTGATACAATTGAGCCCAAAATTTGTCACACCTACTAGTCAGGTCAAAAAAGAAAAACTAATTGCTTTTGACTCATCATACTCTTCTCGTTTACGCTAGACTTGTGTAGCAAACGTTGCATCTTCCCTCAATTTGACAGAGGATTTGCTGCTGCTTCATGAACACAAAACCGGGTTACACAATCTTCACCGAGCACAAAAATTGATGTGCAGCCAAGATCACAGCATAGAAAAAAAAAGGCTGAAAACCCAGCATGTTTAAAAATCAGCATGTTTAAAAATCAACAAGCGTTCATATCCACATGGACACTTGAGAGCTTGAGGATTCGAACGGCCCTATCGCTAACAAAGTAACAAGAAGCACCGGACTTCTCTCCAACTGCAATCACTTATGCTTGCATTTTGAAGGCATGTAGCATTATGCAAGATTTTGATTAAAGCCAAGAGGTTCATGATGAGATTGAAAGTCAAAAGATGTTGAAGCAAGCCGTGCTTTGCACAAATTTGGTTAACAGTAATATTAACTGTGGTTTTCATTTGAAAGCACGAAGAATGTTTGATGAACTTTCCACTCCTAATGTACTCTTCTAAAATGAATTGATGTCGGGTAGTGCCAAGAAGCTCTGGTTTGTTTTCAATCAATGAGTACTAAGGGCTACCCCAAAACACAATCACCTATGCGTGCACTTTTTGGGCATGTGGCGTTATGCACGTGAGCAAATAAATTCACTATGAGATTGTTAATCAAGGACTCTCGGAGAAAAAAAACTCATGCTTGGCAATGCTTTGATTAATATGTGGGGTACTTAAGTTTGTGACCATCATCACAAGATAGGTCCAATAGGATGGGACCAAAAAGCTCTAGGGCCTAGACTTCTCTGGAGAAATGTTCTTTTGGACTGCACTAACAAATAGATACGCAAGCAAGGGCTAGCCAAGGAAAGCTTTGGATATTTTCCTTCTCGCGCTCCTCTCAACCAACGGCTTTGAATTTCTGAATAGCTCAAGGAAAGCTTTGGATATTTTCCTTCTCTCGCTCCTCTCAGCCAACAGCTTTGAATTTTTGACTAGCTCAAGGAAAGCTTTGGATATTTTCCTTCTCTCGCTCCTCTCAACCAGCTGCTTTGAATTTCTGACTAGCTCAAGGTTAAGCTCGGACACCTTTTTCCCCAACATTGCATCAAAGTGAAAGAGAAGCTTATAAGCAACATCATTGACCAACGATTATATATATATATATATATATATATCAAAATGATCCAGTCCAACTTACTTTACAAAGATTAATGCAAATGTAGTCATAGTAGCCAATGCAAAATGTAGTCAGTCCTGAGTGAGGAAAGAGATTCCTCATGTTTCATGCATGTTTGAGCTATGGGTACTGTTGCGATGCATTCATCGCAAATTTGACCACTATTGCTTGCTATTGGCAGCTGAACAAGAGTTTAAGCAAAAACTGAAAGGCCTTCAACGAATAATTCCAAGGGAAAACCAAAATTATAGCAGCATAAATCATGACAAAATAATACCACATTAAGATAATAATGATAAGATTTAAGATAAAAAAATCAAAACAATCGAGTGCAATTCTAACAAAATCTCCATAAATTGAATATAACTTCTCGTCAAAATAAGAATTTGCATAGATTTCAAAGTTTATGGATTGTAAAAACTTACTATAACAAGAATTCGACCTTAAGGTCTATAATGTATCTATAGGCAAGCATCCATCAACTAAGCATTTTTCAAGGTTTCAACATCACAGGCATCTCGTAATTTAAGCTCATTTAAGAAAATTTATAGTAATTCTTACAAAACAAACATGGATATGAAAAACCAATGAAAGTGTGCTTATAGATTTCCCAATTGTTCCCATATGAGGTATCCTTATACATGAGATGAATAAACTTATCTAAATAATAAGAATTTCAACACGCACAATTTGTAGGATATAATATAAATCACCAATTGTGACTTACATACCCATCAAATAGTATCACCCTCAGTAATGGAGTGATAGATCTATTATATATGTTGCATAAGACAATGCAATTTTTTTTTATAAAAAGTGCTCAATTGAGCTTGAATTGCATCAATCACAGAAGGTTACAAACAACCCTTGCATATTCTTTGCACAAGGATCTCCATAAAAAAATACATCAAAGGGGACAGACCTCCACAACTACTCTTTCTTGTGAAGCTTGCAATTCTTACTTCTTCTACAAAGGAGTTTCCACCAGCATGTTTCTTGAACAAAATTTGTGTCCAGGGGCTCACACTTCTTTTGAAAGATGTACGCATTTCTAGATTGCCAAACTGCTGTCAATACTGTAGCTCTTACTATGCATATGTCAGTCAAAAGATCCTCATTGTCAATGGGTCTAGAGCCCATAGCAAGATCGCGTCTAAATAAGGGAGTTTCCGGATATGTGCACACCGACCTGCAAAGTGTGCCCGTGAAGACTTTGATTTCAGGACATCCCCAGAATAGGTGCGTGAGGGTTTTATTCGGGTGCTTGCATCTGACACAGGTACCTTCGGCTAGACCTCTTGCTTTTGCCTTATCTACGGTTGGCACAAATCCAAAAAGACCTTTTCAAAGAAAAACTTCGTCTCTCTCTTCGCATTTGGCCTTCCAGATGTTTCCAACTACTTGAGTCTATTTGCTTGCAACACACTTTCTCGACGAGATCCTAGTGAGGTGTTCAATCTATTATATATGTTGCATACAACAATGCAAATTTTGATGAGCTAAATATTGTATGTGGTCGTTATTTCAATTTACAAATGTTGCATATTTGACCCAAATGACTTTCTATATTTAATTGTAGTCACAATGAAATTTTTTTTCACATGAGAGTTGCAAAAATATCAAGCACATATATAAATAGTTACCATGGATTATTGCATGCACCCTATGTCACGTGACACATCCAACCCTATGTGTCCGTGGACAAGCTACAGCATGATCAGGGTTCAATCAGTCCAATCAGTCTAGAATTAGAAGTGATCTGGCACTTGTTGTGAGTCTATTCGTAGACCGTGCATGCCCAGTCACTTAGTGTAGATGCATATCCTCTGGTTAGACACAGCTTGATCATCAGTATTCCCTTCAGAATCCATCAGATTCAGTCAGGGGAATTTTCCAATGCATTTAGCCTATTTTCCCTATTTTTGACATTTTCACTTATTATTTTTAAGTGACTTTCCAACAAAAGTAGGTAGGGCAATTTTGCTAAGTTAATATATAAGCAAATCCAAGTTAGCACTCAATGGCAGAATAGGCAGCAGGAGGTCCCCGCTCAACAGGCACCTTCTCAGCAAGAACCATCAAGGACCCATCAGACTTGGAGTTTTTCCAACAAACCTTCAAGCTAGCGTTTTTGGACTTCGTCACTACCTCCCCTTGACCCTAGCGTTTGTAGATTTCCCTCATCGCCCACACCTCCCCCTGAACCCTGGCGTTTTTCATCTTGAGCAAAGCGCAACAATCATTCCGGTGCACCTAACATTGGTATCAGAACTTTGACAGTGTTATGTATCACTCAAGGAAAGAACCACAAGAATCACAAGATTTTTTTTGCTTGTTGAGGTCGCACGAACCCAAGTTTGCTTGGGCGTGTCGATTCCTAATCGTATTTTGTTGAAAAGTGACGGGAATCCCAAGAAAGGACTTGTCCAACCTCCCCTTGTGTCTCTTTTCACTCATTGAGAGCGGACCGTGCACTTAGCGGCCGGCCAATCGACGTGAGGTGGGAAAAAGCAACCTTGGTGTGAGCGCAAGGCCGCCAAGAGGTGCGCCCGCGGAAAAGAGTAGAACTCGGGTGAAGAGAAGATCCTTCTCAAACGCGATTTGCACGCAAAAGAAAACCTCAAGAACCTCAAGACCCTCAAGAACTCAAGAACCCAAGACCCTCAAGAACCCAAGTTCCTCGTGAACTTAAGAACCAAAGATCATAGTGCATGGTCGTCACCTGAAGCGGAATGGATACTTCGCATACAAGTGATGAGCATGAGAGAGGCAGTGAAGATTTTTCCCCACCAGGAGATTTTTTCGACCCTCCCCCTTCGCCATCTACGCCACGAGTTGTACTAACTCCTATGGAGATGATGGTCAAGTCGATGTTGGACATGATGGCACAACAACAAGAAACGAATCGAGTTGCGTTGGCACAACTCGCAAGCAAAGCAGAACAACAAGAAGCTAAGGACCGTGAGCAAGCAGCTAAGGACCGTGAGCGCGATGAAAGAAACGCAAGACTTGCCGCTCAACAAGAAGACAATCGCCTTGCTTTAGAACGCGAGCACAACGAACGCAAAGAACGAAAACAACAAAGAAAGACGGAAGAGGCAGCAAGAAGCGCATTCCTTGAGGCCGAGCGTGCAGCTCAAAGAGTGGCTTTGGAGATCGAGCGTGAAGCTCAAAGAGAGCTACGCACTCAAGGATTGCTTCGACAAGTGCTAGCCTCGAAGACCGAACCACCCAAAGATCGTGGGAGTTCATCAAGCGGCGCAAGCCACGACGCGGATTCCAACCATCCAATCACAAAGAAGTTGACTTTCATTAAGTATGATGGTAAGATGGATGCTACAGTTATTCATTCTTGGTTGCATCAATTTAATGCTTATTTTGCGATAACTAAGAAGACAGGAAATAGCAAAGTTTTGACTGCAGCAATGAACCTTGCCGGTCATGCCATCAATTGGTACCACGCATGGCAAGAGGCACAGCTAGCCGCGCACCTAGAGGAAGCCGGCGAATTCACGCCCCTTTCCTTCGATTGGGTTGATTTCCAAGACAAGCTCAAGGCACGGTTTATGCCACCTCAGTACCTCGCACGATTGAAGGACGATTGGCGCGCTCTCAAGCAAAATGGTATGCCAGTCATGTCTTTTTCTAATCGTGTTTTGCAACTAGGTACCCAATTACGCAAGTCGGATGATGAACGCAAAGAGGCATTCCTTTTTGGATTAGACAACCATATCAAGTTTGATGTAGAAGTCTTCGATCCAATCGATCTCAACAAGGCGGTAGCGATTGCTCTCGCACAGGAGATGAAGCACAACAAGGGAAAGCCTAAGGAGAACAAGACTTCCACAAGTACCTCGCAGACTTCTCAGAACGGTAAGAACAGTAAGAACGGTAAGAATGGTAACTCTTCTAACCAATCTTCCAACAGTCTCTCAGAAAAGAATTCTTCCAATGAATCTAAGGGTAAGGCTAACACAATTTCTAAACCTAAGCTTACTCCAGATGAAAAGGTAGCACAAGGAATTGTAGGAGGATACATCACGTCGGAAGAGCAAAGCATTTATTCTATCGAAGGTCGTTGTTTTCATTGTCACATTAAGGGTCATATAAAAAGAACATGTCCGAAGCTTGAATCGAATGAATCTAAAGAATCCACAGAACCCACTTCCTCTATCAATGCAATTAATGATAACACGAGTGTGCCCCATGTTTCTCCTGACCCTCCCGATGATGATTCTCTCATTAAATGTTATGGTCGTACGTCGGAGCAGCGTATTGTCATATTGTTTGACCCAGGTAGTATGCATGATGTGATCAGTCCCTCTCTTGTTGAGAGAGCCCGCCTCGAAGTTAGTCTGAGATCTCCTATCGAGGTCTCTGGCTTTGTTCCCGGAATGGAAGCTCTCCTCACGGAGGAGTGCCTTGATGTGTTGTTTGGAATTCGACAAGCTGCCTTCACTCGACGATTTGTTGTTTCTCTTCTCTCAGGATGTGATATGATTTTGGGCATTCGATGGTTTCGTGATACTAACGCTCTCATTGATTTTGCGGCTAACACTTTAACTCTCGATGCCGAAAGTGATTCTCCTATTGTCATTCATGGAGAGGACATTGTTCATTCTCCATCTCTCATTGCTAATATGCAGGACAAGATTGAAAGGATTCAGGAGAAGGAGACTCTCTCAGTCTCTTTTTCTCCACAGCATGACACACAGAATTTGCATGATTATGAGAAGTATGATGGTTTGAATGATAATGATTTACATGATGGTTTGGATGACAAAGATAAGCATGATGATTTGCATGATCAAGATGTGATTTCTCACAAGCATGATGAGTTGCATGAAGAAGCTGTGATTGTTCACCAGGATGATGTGTTAGTGGATGCTTTCTCTAGTGAAGCTAACCTCGTTGCAGATTCAATCAATCACGAAGGATCGACCTTGGCTCTCGAGCCTAGGTCTAAAGAACCCTCACAGGAAGTATTATGTGTTCGCATGATTGACACGCACGCATTGTTCGAATGTTTCATTCGTGATCGTTTCCTGTATTTTAGTCAACATCATTATGTGATCCCTTTTCCTAGGCATGACATATTGTACGTTGAGCACGTTTCTCTCATGGATGAGCACGAATGTATGCGGATTGTTCATGAAAAGCTGAAAAGTATGTATGTAAGGAAGTCACATTCCATGTCTCTTCCTTGGCACGACATAGTTGTAGAAAGAGCACATGAAAGTATGAGCACCAAGCATGGGCATTTCCGTTGTGAAAAACCACAGTTGATTGCTCTAGATCAAAAGAGAAAGATTCAATCTCATTGTTTGTGTGTATGTGGTGAACGGTTTGGCACTCCGTCTATTGGTTCATCTACATTGCATGCACAGTCTTTGAGAAAGACAAGATTTTTTCCCTTCACTTTACATGGAATGGGTATGTTCATGGTTTTGTGTTGGAAATGGTTTCAAGAATTTTCAGCCATGGAGATTCTTGAAGAAGACAGACGCACGACTCTAGACGAAGTTGAAGCATCGAAGGAGCCACAGAAGACTTTGCGTCGCTTTCGGCGCGGCCCAAAGAAGCAAGCGTTTATGAAGTTCAAGTACCGCACGACCCACACATCAGAGTGGGACCGCGAAGAGTCCCTTCCAAGATTCCGGATGCTATTGGCGATCTCTCTCGACGCCACACAGTTTGTACCAGTACCTCACGTTGAAAAGGAGGGGATATCACATGACACATCCAACCCTATGTGTCCGTGGACAAGCTACAGCATGATCAGGGTTCACCCAGTCCAGTCAGTCTAGAATTAGAAGTGATCTAGCACTTTTTGTGAGTCTATTCATAGACCGTGCATGCCCAATCACTTAGTATAGATGCATATCCTCTGGCTGCACACAGCATGATCATCAGTATTCCCTTCAGAATCCATCAGATTCAGTCAGGGGAATTTTTCAATGCATTTAGCCTATTTTCCCTATTTTTGACATTTTCACTTATTATTTTTAAGTGACTTTCCAACAAAAGTAGGTAGGGCAATTTTGCTAAGTTAATATATAAGCAAACCCAAGTTAGCACTCAATGGCAGAAGAGGCAACAGGAGCTCCCCGCTCAACAGGCACCTTCTCAGCAAGAACCATCAAGGACCCATCAGACTTGGCGTTTTTCCAATAAACCTTCAAGCTAGCGTTTTTGGACTTCGTCACTACCTCCCCCTGACCCTAGCGTTTGCAGATTTCCCTCATCGCCCACACCTCCCTCTGAACCCTGGCGTTTTTCATCTTGAGCAAAGCGCAACAATCATTCCGCTGCATCTAATACCCTACACATTTTTTTCTTAGACTAGGGTATGAGTTTTAGTGAAACATCAACTCTTCTTTTGCATAGGTTCTTTTCATGAGTTTAGTTACTATTGAGGGTGCGTACAAAAGTGAGGAATTATAATGTTTATCAATACTGTGGCTAACTTTTTAAAAGTTTGCAAAGGCATTCTTTGAGATGTTTTCTCAATTTTGTGTACCATTTTATTTATATTCATGAAAAGAAAGCAGGGAAATGTCCTTCTTGGCACCATACTGGTGTTAAAGGCTTCAAGTCCCTTTTAATGCCATTCAACCTTCCAATGAGAGTCACTATTATTTCAATTTCCATACGCACCATTATATTATGTACTCTTGTTTAAAACTAAGAAATCCTACCTTTGTTTCAATTGAAGCTCTTAGCCTAAGATTTCTTATTGCTATTTTCAAGGGATGGGAGTCTCCCTTTGCTCTGATGTAGAAATTTTAGCGATCCCGTCCAACTTACATTACATGATTAATGCAAAATTTATTCATAGTAGCCAATGCAAAATGTAGTCAATCCTGAGTGGTGAAAGAGATTCCTCACCTTTGATGAATGTTTTGAACTATGATGTTGTTGCGATACATCACAGAATTGACAGCTACCGCTTGCCATTGGCAAATCAAGAGCTTAAGCAGCACATTCCATGCATGTTAAAAGACTCCGGACCCAGCTAACGCGTCCCTCTTCAATCCTAGTCAATGTAAGTTGCCGCTACCTTTGTGAAATGAAAGAAAACAAAAAAGGTACAAGACTTTGATGTGTGTGTGTACACGTGCGCCTGTCTACGAGTGAGACATTGAGCTTACTAAACCGCGAGTGGCCAAAGAGAGAGAGAGAGAGAGAGAGAGAGAAAAGAAAGAAAGAAAGAAAGATTTTTAACGTCTATGTCAGGCCGAAATCGGCCTATGAGACAAATCAAATGTACATTGTGTGTATGTCATCCGTCTATCGGAAAGACAAATGAAACAAAATTGATACAAAACCGAACTGAATGTAGGTAGTGGAGTATTTGAGGAGGGATGGAGCTCTATCTCTAGGGGTATATGCATGTCTGTATGCTCAAGGTAATACAATCATGAGAATGCATCAAGCTATCTAGCTCCATCCTGTACTAATGGGGGGATGTAAGATGTGGTACATGGGTGGGTCTGGTGCCAAGGCTACCCGGATGAAAGCTGTCGGGTCAGCCCTCATCTGAGCCACTCGCTCCTCAATGGCACGGCGCTCCCGGGCTCGGATCTCCTCGATCTGTCGGTGGTGGGAGCTCGCGCCCCTGTAGCCTGTGACTCGTGGTCGTCGTCTAGCTCGGTTCACCTCCGCCTGTGGGAGTGTCACTCCCCTCTGAGTGTCTGGTGAGGGGGGGGCGGAAATCCTCTGAAAGAAGTCTGTGAGCTGCGACTGTCTCCCCTCTGTCTGTGTACCTGTGTGTGGCTGTAGTAGTGTGTCCCGGTGGCTCTGTATCTCTAGTAAGAAACGTCCGAGCTGTCTCTGATCTCGAGATTCCATGATCTCTCGGAGAGTGGGCTGTCCTCTAAATAGGGCCTCATACCTGCCTCTGATCTCAGTGTATGCTCTGCATCTACATACAATAGGGCCTCATACCTGCCACTAAATAGGGCCTCATACCTGCCTTTGATCTCAGTGTATGCTCTGCATCTACATACAAAGTGCTCCTCACTCTCCACCTCCTCTGTGCAGGCTCTGCAGATTCGCTCCTCCCTGGGAACACCAGTATGTCTCCCGATCTCAATCTCTAACCTGTGTGAAGCCACTCTCAGCTGACCAATCGCCACCCGTGAGCTATGTGGCATATATGTGTCCATGTAGCGTGGTCTCTGTATGAACCCCCCAGACAGTATGGTGAGAAACTGGTCTCTGTAATCTGACATCCTCGTCCCCAAGCTAGGTGCCTCCCAGACTCTCCTAGTGTATAGCTGCCACAGATCCTGTCTCAATACCAAGTTCCTCTCACTGCGAGAGAGGTGAACATATGGTGAGTGGGGGTCGTACTGGAATGGTGGTAGGCTCTCCATGTCAAGACCGTGTCCCTCAAACCATGCTCTGACCTGTGAGTACCATGCTCTCTCATGCCCACTCTCTGATAGCTGTATAGCTGCCTCAAATGCTCTACGGGTAAGTCTGTCAGGAGGTAGCTCTCTCATCCTCTGGATGAAGCAAACTGTCTGGAATAGTGCCTCTACAACCATAGGTGGTGTGGCGAGCTCGGCTCTAATAATGTCATGTGGCACTGTCTTCTTGCTGCGGAGCAAGCGTGAGATCATATATACCTGTGGTCTCTCAAGTTGTGTCCACTGGTCAGCCGTCAATCCTGGTGCCCATACTGCTGCCGAGTACATCAAGGCCGGGGTGACTAAGGTGTCGAAAAGCCACCCCTTCGTGCGGGGCTCCCGAAAGTGTGCCTGGTGGCACCTCCGCTCTAGCATGGCCAGAGCTGCATATCCTCGGGTGAGCCTGTCAACAGCAGCCTGCCTCATAGTGAAGGGTCCTGGTAGGCTGGTGAATGTGATGCCAAGGTAGACATAGGAGGTGACTACATCAACCTGTCCTCCTGCTGCTGTGAAGGTGGCGACGCTCCTCACTGCACTGGATGTGTGAAAGATCATAACCTTGGTTTTGCCAAGGTTCACAGTCAACCCCCTGTGTGTGTTGAATTCGTCCAAGGCCTCAAGATGGCGTTGCAAGCCCTCGGGTGACTCTGAAATCAACACAATATCATCAGCATATAACATGATGTGGACCGGAGTACCTGCCAAGTCGCTCCCCTCTCCCCCTGCTCGCAGTATGTAATCGGAGATCTCGTCGATGTATAGCCCAAAGAGTGTCGAGGAGAGTGGGCATCCTTGCTTAACACCAATGGTGCTAGCAATGGTCTCTGAAAAACCGCCTGGGCAACGAACCCGACCCGTCACCCTCTCATAGAGAGCATATATGGCCCAAATCATCTCTGTTGGTACCCCAATGCTGTGAAGGCGCTGGAAGAGTCTCTCGCGTGGGACTGTGTCAAAGGCCTTGCGGAAGTCCACAAAGCAGCAGTAAAGCCTCTTCTTCCGCGCCTTTGCCCCATCAATGAGGCAACGCAGAACGAAGATGTGGTCAATGGTGGAGAAAGCTCGTCTGAAACCTGCCTGGCTTGGAGCTCGTAAGCCCTCGATCTCTGCGTAGCAGCTGAGCTGTGCCTCAAGTACTGCTCCATATAGCTTGGCCATCGTGTGGCCAATCATGATAGTCCTGTAGTTCCCTGGGTCCAGGGTGTCGCCAGATTTGTGGATAGGCACTATGGTGTGCTGTGTCCACTCCTCTGGGAAGCCCTCCCCTATAGCCCGGTTGAAGACATGTGCAATCAACGGGGCTATAGTGGAGGCCGCATAAATGATGTGCTCACTCTGTAATCCAGTATGGTCAACTGATCGTCTGTGCTGCATGCGGCGTATGGCCCTCTCTACCATCTCTGCTGTAAAGAAGGAGGAGCACGTGGGGCGAGGCTCGTGTGGTTGTGGAATAGGAGGCTGCCCTGGCACTTCATAAAGTCGCTCTGCATAATCATGCCATATCTGTGGATCCTCAATAGCTGTAGTCGGACGTGGCTTGCGCAGGGTGCGCCATGCCGTCGCGCTATCCATGCTCATGAATAGGCGGTATAGCTCAAGCTCCTGTGCCTCTTCGAATGCTCGCCGCTTTTGGCGTGTCAGCGTCTTCATATGCCGTCTGGCCTCTCTCTCTGTGATCTCTCCTAAGGCTCGCCGTGCATGGAGGCGTCGGTATAGCTCTCTGCACTCATCATCATACTAGCGGTTCTGAGGCATAGCCCCGGGGGGGGGAGTGCGTCCTGTGTGAGTGGTGTGTGGAAAAGAGCTAATAGCTGAAGTGTGGAGAACGGAAGAGATATGTGATGTGAGAACTGAGAGTGGTGTGGATGGGTGGAGGAGACATAGGCCATGTTCGACCTTGGCCGAGTAAATAGAGGCTAGCTCATGTGTGAAATGGATGGTGGTGTGTGGAGTGTGTGTAGTGGGGCTGTGTGTGATGGTATCTCCGGTGATGGAGAAAGAGAGGTATGTGTGGTCGGCTCCGATGGGTATGGGTGGAATGGTGAAGGATGTGATAAGGTGTGTAGCCTCCCTGGGTCCCAGAATATAGTCGACTGTACTCCCCCCTCCTTCTGCAACTCCATGTGGTATACAAGTCAGGCTAGAAGTTTCCCCACATTGCATGCATTGCAATGATCACCTGAATTTATAACATCTAATTTAACATGCACGTGCGCTACCTCTCCACTAACCCTCTGCACTAAAGAGCACGCAGTCTCAAATGAACCCCATGTGAAGGGATCCACGAAGGGGAGGTCTAGGCACAAAAGCAGAGACACGTATCGCGTCCCCTCTGGAAAAAGTAAACTCGGACATTGAGAGAGTAAACTCAGACGAGCATAAGCATAAGTAAACACACATGCATTTCAGAGAACTATATGAACGCGCTCGGTGAAGACATTGGGCTATCACAGCGTCCGTCTGGGTTCAAGTCTAAGGAACCTTCCATGCAGATTTTTTGTTTGCCATTTGATCTCCTTGAGATCCGCACGCTTAGCTCTCCACCATCGATCCCATGACGAGGTCTTCATTAAAAACCCCGTGGGACCTAGTGTCGAGGACCACTAAGTGGCATGGGGTCTTTAATGACCATGGGCAGTGTGATCAGCAATCAAAGGCTCACCTGAATCTTGAGGTAACTGGAGGGTGCACAAAAAGGCAAGGCATGGACACCCCGCTCCCGCGCCCCCCTATCGGGATTGAGTTTCGAAAGACCTCCACATTGAGAGCCAAATGCCTTAACCACGCACCCATGTGCATAGCCATTTCACTTTCAAATAAGGTAAACCGGCACAGGCAAAAGTAAACTTGAACCCATCAAACGGATCATGAACGTCACGAGAAACGTGCCCTATTTCTTTGTCGTCGATCCCACCACTCAATCTTCATTAAAGACCCCATGTGATATAGTACTAAGGCTTGTGTTGAGCTCACTTTATTTCTTTTTTGCACAAGGTAGGTTTCACACATGGCTATGTCAGCAAAATGCCACCATCCATCACCTCCTTGTTGCTCATAGTTCGTTAAAAATCAAGGTTTAGTGTACTTTTAACCGAAAATTACAATATCTTGGCTAGATTCCAAGCTTGCCTTTCAGAAAACCTTTTTTTTTTTCCCCAAAACTCACAATGGTGAGTGAAATATATTAGCAAATCCAAAAAATTACAAATTCTAGTCATGCTTGTGACGAGCCATGACGTCTCCCAGCAACCACAGATACATCGGCTGACCAGGGGGCCACCCCAAGACACTCATAAGGGCTTCATAGAGAGTCTTAGCTACCCACACCTCGACCTGAACAAGGACTAGTCAACTAACCAGTCGTTGTTGCACCAATCATCCTGTTCCATTCATCGAGTTTATTTGTTTCCCAATGGCCACGATCGCTTCCCTAATTTCTTGTATAATCTCTGGGAATCTAGCTATGTTCATGGCGTTCTCGAAGATCCGACAGTTTTTGGCCTTCCACACGTGTTTGAAGTAGCAATATCTAACAATTTGCATTCCAATAAATAACACCGGACTCTTAAAAATCTTCCCACCCACGAAGAGATCATTCTTAGAGAACTTTTATCTTCCAGGACTTTTGAACCTGCCAGGCCACAGATAGCCAGGCACTCCTCACTGGCCGTTCTACATTGCGAGCACCTATTTGGACCAATACCTCTTCTTCCGTGCTGTCTTTCTTGTTGTCCTCCTTGGAACTTTCCTATTTTCCTAAGTTACCATGAGGTTTTCCGGGTTGGCCACCCAAAGAGCCTCAAAGATATTATCATAGAGGAAGGGGGTGTTGGGAATTTTGGTAGGTCTTCTTTCATCCGCCCAGCCACCCGTGCCTAGGATTTAAACCGCTTGTATGAGATGTTGGAGATTTGCTGCCATCCTTCATCTTTCTTTCTGAACACGGGTGACAGGGGATGTTGTTTTCCTCTGGGCGACGATGTAAAGCGGTATATAGGGGTGGCCTTTTCAATGCAATGGTGGGCTTTGACGGGTTTCTCCGAATTCTCTAGGGTTCCCTTGCTTGTATTAGGCTGACCGTCATCTCTTACCTTTTCATTAGTATTCGGTGTAGGAGTCTCCGTTTCAAAGTCCATCTGGAGTGTAGCAGGTATAAATTTTTCACCGGAAACCAGTCCTCTAACTCCTTCCTCAAGGGGGGTAGGGCCTAGGGCCGTGGGTAATGCAGTTCGGCACGACCTGGCAAAGTGCCCAAATTTGTTACACTTAAAGCACGCACCAGAGAAGGTGCCAAAGTTTAGAGGAATTACCTTCAGACCGGCCCCCACATTTACGACTATATTCTTGGGCTGGGGCTTTCTGAGATCCCACCAAATACACACCTTATTGGCGGCGGTGCCTGCTGCTTTGCTTGACGGTACAAATAAAGGGATATTGCTAGGTCTTTCAAGTTGCTTCTCAACCGCAACGGGAGGTTAACAAATTCTATTATTCAACCCATACCGGACACATATCCTGGAATACCAGAGGGGATTCAAATGTGTGATCCCATGGGAGCATGCACATAGGCGACCGGTTGATGAACAACGGGCCTTTGGCCAAGACTTAGGACATTGTCGCCTCGTCGCTAAATTACACTGAGAAAAAGCCTTTTGCAAGGTATTGAGCGTTAGATACAGAACCTACCTGATTCAGGATGTTGGAGCTCTGAAGCGAATTAACCAGTTCAGCTTTGGCAAGCACCATACCCATAAAACCGAAGACTAGCATAGATTTAGCAAGCTCAGCAAGTTGTCTATTGATCAGAGCAAGCGGGACTGCAATGGTGATAGCGTCCTCATCTTTGACTCTTTGCAGGTGTTGGGGTATAGGCGTCTGTGCCTTGCCCAGCCGCCCAGAGTCTGGGCGCCCACTTGACTTGTATACCTTATACATAGCATAAGTGTATAGGGGGCTGCTCACTCTTTTGAGTCTCCCCACCCACATTGTGTGTGTGTCTCCTTCTCTCTCTCTCACTCTCCGTCTGTGGTGCTCCCCGATCCCCTTCAATTGGTATCAGAGCTATGGTGACCGCGGAGAGCACGACGGCTTTGAGAGCTTCGAGGCGATAGCTCGCTCTCTCTCGACGGTAGAGAGATTAAGAAAGCAGAAGACTTGCTGTGAGAATGCAATGGGAGCTTGTGAGCTCAGTTGAGAGTGATGTATGCTCTTGTGGAAGCTCAGTAAGGAGTGTGGAAGATTGTGTGTAAGTGAACGTGCTGCCCTAAAACTGTGTGCGCAGCAGCACAGTTTTCAGATTCGTTTTTCTCCTTGTAGAATGCAGATCTGAGAATTCTGTCTACGATGCCCATCCGTTTCGACGTGGTCTACAACTTTGCAGAAGAAACTTTTTGCAAATTCCTCACCGTTTTGCTGATATTCAGCTCAGACTGACTCTATACAGAAATTCCAGATTTTCTGTTGTCGCATTGTGTGCGAGTTTGATGCACTTTTGGAAGCACGGGAGATGCTTGAAGTTGAGTGCATAAATTCTGAGCTAAAGATGCAATTGCAGCTTGTGTTAAGCTTGTGGTTTGAGGGTTTTTTGGTAGACTTGGGCAACGAAGTACGGAGGCGTTTACACACCACCGAAGCGGTCTCTTGAGAGACGCAGGTTTTTGGAGCACACAGGTGGAGCTTCTTTCACTGGTTTTCACAAAATACTTTGGCAGTGATTTTGTGCTTGGATTCATGGTCTATGCGAATGGTTTGCATATGGTTATGGCGCATGGTTGATGCCCATCATACATGCATTTTGGCGAGCACTTTCAAGTGCCGGTGAGCTCTCTTGAGAGCATTGTTTTCGCATTGATCAAGTTTCCGGATTGCAAATCTTTTGGCGCTTGCTTATGCGCTGTCACTCCGTTGATGTACGTTGAGTGCGGATTGCCATTGTATGTGAAAATGTGGAGCCATTTTGGCATTTCTACTCATTGGCATTGAGTAGTGTTATGGTTTATGGTAGAGATTGTACTTGAGTTTTTTGCTCAGTTTTTAGGGAAAATTCTGTCGGATTTTTCCCAGATTCTCGCCATAGTTTGTGATCGAGTGTTTACTCTCACTTTGATAGGTTTTGTCAGTTTGGACACAGTTTTGTGTTTTGTATCCACTCTCACAAGAGTGAGGAGTTGTGTATCTTTCTTTGCTTGAGACAGTGGTTTGCTCTCAGGTGGGAGAGTCTTGTGATCTCGAGCATTGTTTGCCATAGTTTTGCAGAGCTTATCCATGTATGTTGAGTGTAGTTTGATGCGCATTGATTGCTCATTGTATTGAGCTTGCAGGACAATGGTTATTTTGTGTTGATAGCCATTGTGCGTCGAAACTCTGGCGAAATTTTCCCAGGAGTTTTATGCGTATCATTTATGCGATCTAGGTAGAGATTGCAGGTTGCACTCAGCATTTGCGTGCGGTGTTCTCTGCAGGTGGGAGATTTGTGCGTGTGTATGCATCGATACCGCACAGTGTGGGCTTCGTGATTAGCTCACAGATTACAGTGTGATACTAGAGTATGCGAGGCTTGTATTGACATTGCGCGAGCTCTATTTTGGAGTGTGTCTCAAAGGTTTTACATTGTGTTTCTGGCCATATTGGTAGACAATTTCCAGGTGTTGTTGGTGAGGTGGTTTTGCTATCTAGCTTGCTACTTGTGCTCATGGCAAAGACAGGTGATCGATCAGATTGTGACCACTCACAGATGCGCGTGTTTGATGGGTCAGACTTTGCGGCATGGAGAGAGTGTATGCTTGATGCATTGACACAGCGAGGGTTGCATTGACCATTGAGTGGTGATGTAGGTAGACCTTCAAACATGTCTGACGATCAGCGAAAGGAGCTAGAGGAGATAGCACTATCTACGCTCTCTTTGCACCTTGCGGAATCTGTATATGCTCTTGTTATGTATGAGACTACTTCGAGAGCACTTTGGCGCAGATTACATGATATGTATGATAGATCTGAGTCATCACGGACTCGTGTGAGACATGTACATTCACGAGCACGCCGACAGGTGACATGTTGGTATTGTGGTCATTCTGGACACGTTAGACGGCGTTGTTTTCGTCGTATGCGACATCGTAGGAGACATGGCAGTCTCAGAGATGTATGTAGTGATGCCATGGACTCAGTTGCTTTGACAGTTGAGGCAGATGTAGTGTCGAAGTATACTAGTGACGGGGATGTCACTTTTACCTCGAGCTATGCACGAGATGCTATACATGTGGATAGTGCACTCCCTTCGCAGTGGTTGCTAGACGCAGATGCTATGTTTCATGTCACGCCGCATCGTGCATGGTTTTGTAGCTATTCTAACGGGATGCTTGGCAGTGTACGTTTGACCGATGGATCGGTGCATGCGATAGCAGGTGCAGGAGATGTGAGACTGTCATTACCGAGTGGTGCATCTTACTTGTTACGACATGTGCGCTATGTACCAGATTTGACAGTGAGTTTGATCTCGATTGGTCAGCTTAGAGATTGTGGATGTCAGATTTCGCTACGAGAGCGAGATTTTGTGATGCATTTGGATTCGCTAGTGATTGCGAGAGGTGCCGGGAGTGGTACAGGTTACCCATTGCATGTGGATCACGCGAGAGACGGTGCTGTCTCTGTGATTACGCAGCCAGGTAGAGAGCGAGAGAGCAAGCGAGTCTCTTTTGCTTGTGGGTTGCAGGATGCTTTGCATGGAGTGCAGAGTAGTGAGCTCGTTGTGCACACAGTTGGGGCACGACTTGAGCAGTCACACAGAGAGGTGACAGAGTCAGACATGCATGCTTTGCTAGTGACTGAGCAAAGCAGAGAGTCAGTTGTGCAAGATACTTCTATGCAGGATAGACAGGTAGAGCGGTCTTGCTCTAGTGAGTCACGACAGGAGGACGTTGTGCAAGAGTCTATGCATACGGAGTTAGAGCATGAGAGCTCTAGTGAGTCACAACAGATTGAGTGGTCATGTTTGCAGTGGATGATTGCAGAGGAGGCTGAGATGTCAGCGATTATGCAGTCATTCCTTTCTATGCTCGACAGTGAGCATGGGGATATAGTTGTGCAGGATATGTCTTCCAGCAGACACCTAGAGCAACTAGTTTGCTCTGAGGTTGCACGACATGTTGATGCGTCTTTTGCGGACAGTCAGGAGATGCATGTGGCTGACACGCCTTGTCAGTCAGAGATGCCTATTTCCAGGGATATATATGTTGATGCATGCTCCGTAGAGCTAGCAGGGCCCGCTAGCATTGCATCGGCATTCGGTGGTCTCATGTATGAGATGCTGATCTTGAGACCGGATCGCAGCTGCAGTGGGAGCATTTGCAGTTGGGGTTGTCAGTCGTTTGTTGACTGATGATGGCATAGTGCATGAGGGAGATATGCAGGTATTGCATACATACTTGCAGTACGTGTGCGGTACGTCTAGTGGTGTATGGACTTACACGGGAGCAGGACAGTCGGATGCACACGATCACAGCCAACCAGTGGGCATCGGTTGAGAGCGGTTTTCTCTCACCTTTTGTAGTCTTTAGACTAGGTTCCCTTGCTTAAAGGCACAATCGCCTTTAAGTGGGAGGTTGTTGGGGTATAGGCGTCTGTGCCTTGCCCGGCCGCCCAGAGTCTGGGCGCCCACTGACTTGTATACCTTATACATAGCATAAGTGTATAGGGGGCTGCTCACTCTTTTGAGTCTCCCCACCCACATTGTGTGTGTCTCCTTCTCTCTCTCTCACTCTCCGTCTGTGGTGCTCCCCGATCCCCTTCAACAAGAGCGTTTTTTTAAAATGTTGATAGGCTCTATCTCCCTTGGCAACATCCATAGGCCTGGAGGAGCCTCTACTTCCTCCAGAGTTCTTTTATTCAAGGATAGAGCGCCAAAAATCTCGGCCAATTCTTTCTCTATCTACGCCTTGCGTCCTTTTAGTTCCTCCTTGTTCAACCCCGAAAGGTCGCCCTGCCCGCAATTACAAGTTCTAGTGTAACTACCAGCAAATGCTTCGCATTTTTTACCTAAAAATTGGAAGAGTTTTAAGTATGCCCTTATTTGCTTTGCTTTTTCGTTTTTTTGCAAGCCCTATCGACACTGCCGCGATCCCCGATGCCGAGCAATCCAAGTTGGTCAAATTGGAAAAAGTTTCTCTCTCTCTCTCTCTCTCTCTCTCTCTCTCTCTCTCTCTCTCTCTCTCTCTCTCTCATCTTGCTCCTTGCTGTCACTATAATCAAGAACATCCGTTAAGATGGATTTTGTCATTCAAAACACTTTTGTAGCAATTTGAAAAAGCTCTCTAATATGTATGATATAATGTGCTTCCATAATTCCACTCTCAAGTTCACATTCGAGACAATTTCTTGAGAGATTCTTGCAAGCTCTTACAATTTTTTTCCGCGCTTCTACCGACAGAAATCTCTTCATTCCAACTTACCCTTTCTCTCGCTAGTCCGAAAAGCATAGTTACATGGAACGGCGGGTCGGGGTCGGGGTCGGGGTCAGGAACGGGGACGGGACAGCAAAAGTTAGGGAACCAGGACAGGGGTCGGAACGGCAAAAATCAAAATGTTTTTTTGGCATTTTTTGACCTACACACATGCCACACACATAGAGCATCACTTTGACCACAAATTTACACTAAATATGAGTCATATAGACGTAAATGTGCTAATAAAACATCGATGGATACAAAATGAAAAGTACATGCCACAAGGGCTCAAAAAGGACAAGTCTCAATGTTAGATTTACACCACTTTGCTGCTTCACAAGTCTAGGGCATACTTGTACGGCTAGTATGTCTCTGGGCTAGCCACCCATAGTCTAGGTTGCTCTTGGCCGCCCGAGCTTGGGGCTGACCGCCCACTTTGTCCGGGCGCCCTCATATATTTCCATATATCATTTTTCTGTTGGGTCGTGGGGATTTGTATCAGGCCTTGCCCTACCTCTCCTTGGGTAATTTATAGGGTAGGGGGGTACCCACTTCCACGTCACACAGATCATATTGATTGTACTGAGGATCTTCTGCTCATGGTAGTCATGGGGGGCTGATCGCCCCCTCTTCCTACACATAGCGTTTTGGTCTCTCTCTCTCTCTCTCTCTCTCTCTCTCTGCCCACGCGCACTCTCACAGGGTATCAGCAACTTCAGGCTTTGCCGTGTTCCAAGGCGCATTTCAGCATGAGGTTCCTCTTCCCAAGCGATCACAACAGCCAGCGTTTCTGCAAAACAGCCAACGATCTCTGCAAGAGGGGGTGGCGCCATCATATGGACAACGTTTCTCGCGAAGGAATGCCCTGCTACTTGCGTTTTGCAAGATCTCATCACCATGGTTTGCGTTTTTGCTGCAGGCTGCCAGCGCTGGCCTCTAGCCTTTTTCCCTCGCCGGAACAACACTTCCTCCATCTGCATTTTTCAAGGCAGCCACCTGCGTTTTTGGGGGGGCCTGCTTTTTTGGACGAAGCTGCATTTTCGGGGCATGGAGCTGCTTGTGGCACGAAGGACACCCTAGATCTAGCCTCCCACCCGGCCTTGGCATCCGGTGCCTTGCCGGCGAAGTTCCTCTTCAGATATTCAGATTTCAGCCATACATACCTGCTGTTTCTTTCTCTGTTTTCAGCCCACTTGGGGTTGTGCCAGGGATTCACCCTCCCCAAACCCCCTGCACCGCTCCGGACCCTGCGGGGAGCGTACGAGCACGCTGAAAATCACTGGACAGCAGCGTTTTCATCACCTCGCAGTTGCGTTTTTTGGGTGGACAGCAGCCTCTTGGCTTGTGTTTTTCACAGTAGATGAAGTTACCCCCTACCAGGACACCATCCGGTGGTGGTCCATGCGGTCTCTCAGTGACTTCTGCAGTACACGGTATCTTGGACATCAGCTTGATCATCTGCGGGCGTATGATCCTTGGGAGATCCATTCATTCCAGCCATCATTCGGCAGTTGCACACTCCAGAGGGGGTGGTGACTTGTGGTTTGCTATGGACAAACCTATGCACTCATCAAAGGAGTTCACACAAGATATGGCCATGCTCATGGCATATGGGATTCCGACATTCCCAGAGAAGACACCACCATCTTTGGTGGTCATACACTTACCACTTGACCTCGACACGTCAGATCACTTGCTTACACAACAGCATTCCAAAGGGGTGGTGACTTGTGATTAGCTATAGATACACCTATGCACTCATCAGAGGAGTTCACACGAGATATGGCCATATGCTCATGGCATATGGGATTCCGACATTCCCAGAGAAGACACCACCATCTTTGGTGGGCAGACACTTACCACTTGACCTCGACACGTCATATCACTTGCTTACACAACAGCATCTACATGGACTTAGAGAGAGGATCTTGGATCTTTCTTGGATAGGTTCATTGCTTGGATCTACAGGCTGGAGTGGGACTTCACTACTTTGGACTCTCTTGGAGAGCTTACCCGTGAGATGCGGGAGATCCGGCATCATTATGCACCTACATCCGGAGTCACCCAGAGCTTGGCTTGGATGGTAGTGCAGTTGCTCTGCTACACTCCTGATCATTTGGATTGCTACCTTCAGAGTTGCTTACACTCACCCTCGGTAACCTTACAGCAAACTTATCCCCCGACCTGGGCAGTAGGTCACTCCCAGCTCATTCACATTGAGAGCTTACATCCGGTTCCTTGTATCCTCTCCGTTTCCACCAGATTTTTGCCATACAGCTGCTGTTTTTTCTCTGTTTTCAGCCCACCTCGGGTTGTGACTTTGATTACACACCCTCCCTGTCCCAAGAAGGGGACCACCTGCCAACAGGAAAAGAACAGACTGAACAAACTTTTAGCACTTCAATAACAACGGAACTATGAGAGAGAGAGAGAGAGAGAGAGAGAGATGACATGCGACACGGAGTGGCGGAATTCCACCCCAGAGAGTATTGGCCCCAAACCTTGGCGCCCCTTTCGGTATTTCTTTATATTGCATCAACACAGTACAAGCCGGTACTGTAGACTCTGCACCTTCTCGAGGAAGCATGCCAGAGAATGAGCCCTTTGCACATATTTAAAGGCCCTTGGCCTATGAAAAGCACTTTACATGAAAAGCCTTCAAACTCAAAAGCTTTTGGTCCAAAAGCAATGCCAAAAAGCTGCAAGCGTAAATCACGGAATTCCGTACAACTACCACGTCAGTACTGTCAGCGAAAAATCCGAAAACTACCACATCATCAGCTGCTACGTATGTGTGCGGGTCCTGCTTTATTTTAATACTTTGTCACTTGAGGCCCCATCAGATGGGGTCCCCATAAGTTGGTAGGACGCCTTCTTCTGTTACTTGCTCTTCTTATTAGGGTTTAGGCCCCTCGGCCAGCATCTGCAATTTGGCTCCATTCTTCAGGGCTTTGAGACGTCAGCAGTTTGTGACACTCCCCAGAGCCTCTGCACCGCTCTCGAGCCATGCTTGGAGCGTACGAGCACGACCGCTGGACAGCAGCGTTTTCATCACCTCGCCATTGTGTTTTTGGGTGGATAGCAGCCACCTGGCTTGTGTTTTTAACAGAGGATGAAGTTACCTCCTGCCACGACACCATCCGGTGGTGGTCCGTGTGGTCTCTCAGTGACTACATGCAGTACACAGTATCTTCAACATCGGCTTGATCATCTATGGGCGTACGATCCTTGGGAGATCCATCCGTTCCAACCATCATTCGACGGTTGCGCACTCCAGACGGGTGGTGACTTGTGATTTGCTATGGACACACCTATGCACTCATCAGAGGAGTTCACACGAGATATGGCCATGCTCATGGCATACGGGATTTTGACATTCCCAAAGAGGACAACACCATCTTGGGTGGACAGACACCACTTGACCTCGACATGTCAGATCACTTGCTTACACAGGTTCATTGCTTGGATCTACAGACTAGAGTGGGACTTTAGTGCTTTGGACTCTCTTGGAGAGTTTACCCGCAAGATGCAGGAGATCAGGCATCCTGCGACTACATCCGGAGTCACTTGGAGCTTGGCTTGGATGGTAGTGCAGTTGCTCTTCTATACTTCAAAGTTGCTTACACACCCTCACTAACCTTATACCAGACTTATCCCCCGACCTGGGCAGTAGGTCACTCCCAACTCATTTACATTGAGAGCCACACCGAGTTGCTGTTTGGTGGCGTTGTTGGCGCGGATTTTGTTTTGGTTGACACCAGAGGATTGGAGGCAGGAGATACAGGCAAGACGGCGCAGACAGATTGGTCTGACCTTTCCTCTCCTCAGAGGATCTTCACAACGCAAACTGCTCAATCTGGCTTCCCTACTTCTACACGATGATTACGGTGCAAACTTGGTCTGACCACACCTCTTCTCAGAGGCTCTTCGCAGCGCAGACTGTTGAATTTGGCTTTCCCCTCATCTTGGATTACCCTACCTACTGACAAGACACCATCTGGTGGTGGTCCGTGCAGTCTATCGTGACTGCTGCAGCTTATGGTAGTTTCTACAGTGCAGACTGCTTAGTCTGGCTTTCCTTGTTTTGGAGGATGTTTACGACGCAGATTGCTACATCTGGCCTTCCTGGACTTTTACACAGCTTAGCCACCTGGCCACACTGGGTTACAGGTTCATGTATTGAGAGGCTTCCGGTCATTCTCACGATGGTTCCTGGGCTTCCCCCTTTTCTCCAAACTGGTTTGACTACAGACACCCCAGATGCTATTGGGCAGGACACTTGAAGGTCTATTGGCACTTCTTTTACGACAAGGAGTTGTTTTTACACTCAGTTCGGGACCTTCATGCAGGATCTTTACCCTGTATCAACGGAGTACAACAGTTTACTACACTGCTCGTGACGACACTTTACCATGGAGATTTCTTGGTGGTCCAGACACCTCAGATCGTTGCTACACTCGCAAAGTTCGCCGGAGTATTGTCCTTCAGTGGACATCGCTAGACATCTTCATCATTTGCCTCACATCTTCGGCTTCATGCAGTTTGTTCAGCATTCGGTGCTGAGAGGGGGTGTTAGATTTACACCACTTTGCTGCTTCACAGGTGTAGGGCATACTTGTACGGCTAGTATGCCTCCGGCTGGCCACCCATAGTCTAGGTTGCTCCTGGTCCGGCCGCCCGAGTATGGGACCGGCCGCCCACTTTGTTCGGGCGCCCTCATATATTTCCATATATCATTTTTCTGTTGGGTCATGGGGATTTTTATAAGGCCTTTGCCCTACCTCTCCTTGGGCACCTATTTATAGGGCCAAGGGGGTACCCCATCTCACAGAGATCATACTGATTGTACTGAGGATCTTCTGCTCATGGTAGTCATGGGGGGCTGATCGCCCCCTCTTCCTACACATGGCGTTTTGATCTCTCTCTCTCTCTCTCTCTCTCTCTCTCTCTCTCTCTCTCTCTCTCTCTCTCTCTCTCTCTCTCTCTCTCTCTCTCTCTTTCTTTCTTTCTTTCTTTCTTTCTTTCTTTCTTTCTTTCTTCAGCACAAAAAGTGTAAAGGGCTAGGTAGAGGAGTAGACTCTAGACTCTAGAGTGATCAACGATCATCAAACTCCGGAAGTGCTCGCTTGCTGAATCTCCACATCATCGTCATAGTCGAGGGCATCAGCGACATATGAGGCCTCGTGGTCCTCCTCTAGCCCCTCCAAAAGTGTCTCGGCCGTAGATGGATTCTCTTGTGCCATCTCCCACTCATTCAAGGGATCTGCCTTGTGTGTGACGCTCTTGCAAAGCATGCGCAAGTTAGCGCTCACAAACACCAAATCATTGGCCCTCTTGACCCCAAGGCAATTCCTCTTCTTAAGAGGCAATGTGGTTGTGCACACTCCACAGTTACTCCAAGCAACTAGTGGTGCATGCTTGGCTAAGGACACGAAGAGCCAAGTGTTGCAAATGTGGGCCATCTCCTGCGGTGGAAATCTGCTAACACTGGGAATCTGTTGTCTTCTTGGGAATCTACTAACGCTAGGGTTGATCTGCTGTCTACTATCGCCGGGAATCTGCAAGTGCAAAAACGTTGGCTTATCTGATGCAAAAACGCTAGGCCTTCTGGTGAGAGAAAACGCCAGAGTTGTCACGGGGGGAGTCTTGCTGCGAAGTTGCCTGTTGAACAAACTGTTTCTGCTGCCTCTTCTGCCAGAAAGTGCTAACTCTGGTTTGCTTATATATTCTCTTAGCAAAATTGCCCTACCTGGTTCCCAACAAAAGTCACTTAATAAATAAGTGAAAAATGTCAAAAATAGGGAAAATAGGTTTAATGCGCTGGAAAATTCCCCTGATGAATTCTGATGGGAATGCCGATGATCATGCTGTGCAACCGGAGGATATGCATCTAATCTAAATGACTCGTCATGCACGGTCTGCGAATAGACTCACAAAAGTGCCAGATCACTTCCTATTCTAGACTGACTTGACTGACTCAACCCTGGTCATGCTGTATCTTGTCCACGGACACATAGGGTTGGATGTGTCACGTGACACCTCCATAGTCCTCCCACCACAAAACCGAGCCAATCTTGTTGCGATCAACCTGTGCATCTACACATCCATAGGAGCCCTTCTTTTGCCTATAGTTGAGTAGCTCATCTCTAATCTTGCGCCTAATGTCACTGCTAGGCTCAAGACACTCCAATGCAAGCCGCCATCCGTTGCTCACCTCCTTGTCGGTCTCTTGACGCCTTCCCTGAAACTGGAGGTCAAGCACATAAGCCGCCGCATGAAGTGCAAAGTAGTATGCATTCCACCTGGACTCACACAAGCCACATATCTCGAGCCGGAGGGTTGTTGGTGATGCTAGCTTGGGCTCAAGATGGATCTTATTAGCCATCTTGTTGATATCTCTCGGATGATAAAGCTTGCCCTTGCATACTGAATAGGGTCAAGCCTTATGTTTGTATTGTTGATAATTGATACTAAAACTTCCTATGTTGTGTGCTCTTGAGCTCTCCTTCATCTTCTCCATCTTTGTGTACATTTGTGCACCTGTAACAATTCATATCACAATCTCCAATTGAGGTGATTTTTGGTGAGCGAACACTCATAGGGCAACATAACCTTTGAGTCAATTCTTTGATCTTTGGGCTATTACAATTTTGATTCCCCTTTCCACTATTGGCAATACTGCGTATGCAATTTAGTTCTTTGATGCAAATTTTCTAGTCGTGCAAATTTCTGCTAAAAAGGCACTTTGTAGTCTTTTCTGGAATATACTATATAGCACACGTTGATTTTGTGCAATGTTTCTTCAAAACGAGCAGTTTCTGCATCAAGTACAGTCACTGGCAACAGTGATGTTTTCCGCAAAATGACTACCAAGGACAAAGTGGATCGGAACAATCACCCACGTAGGACATACGTGATGCAACATGTCCTTGTTGCAAAAGGCATTTGGAACATTATGCAGGATTATGATATATCATCAAATTTAAATCTTGACAAGCTTGAATTAGAAAATATTTGTAGAGTTCGACTTAAAACAGGTTACGAAGTGTGCAAGAATGACAAGTCCAAAGCTAAAGTGATAAAATAGTGTTAAAACATTCACAAGCCACTAAGATTTGGCTAAAGGATTTTGAGAGAACATAACAATATAAAATTAATCTCGAGACAGTAATTTTAATGTTCGAAAAGCCCCTGGTAAATAAAGGAATAGACATGAGGATGTCAAAATGTCAAGGAATGGCCACTATGCTGTGGGAAATTATAAAAGGAATCTAGCATAATTTTTTGAGAGCAAATCGGATTTAAAATGGCCTCCGAACGTCGGTTTCAGTATTTCGTGAACAGTACGAGAACTACACAGGAATGCAACACGTTGAAATGGGCTTGTGATATATGCACCCGTTGCCTACGATAGGTTGATCACCTCCAAATCAGCATGGGAAAGAGGGGTCGACCCAAATAAGTAGAGGCGACAGCTAAAAGCAAGTGCAAAAGCTTGGTGGATAAGCCATCAGCTATGAGAGAGCGGAGTGTTGGGAGCTCATCAGCGGCCTTGCTCTCTGGTTCATCTGGCGGGCCCGTTGTTTCCGCATCTTTGAGGCTCGCCTTGTACCACCAGCAGAGACTGTTCGTGACTTTTGGCTAGAGCTGATCCATACTCTCAGAGGACAGCTTGAGGGACTACAGGGCAGCTCCGACCGCATGCGGGAGCGCCGCGAGGCTTTCCTTCGTCTCTGGCGCCCTGGGCCATTTTACTCCATGGTCCAGGGGGTGCTCAGATGGCACTACTGTCCACCTGTGTGGCTTTTCCCTCCTCCCATCTCTTGATTTAGCCCCATTGTATATATGCTGTTTTTTCATTGGGAGAGTCTCCCCATCATGTTTGTTGTAGCCCTCTCTTGCAGAGGTGGATGTAGCCCTATGGGCAGCTTTCATTAACTAATAGAAGGATCTCTTTCTCGGAAGAAAAAAAAAGCCATCAGCTAAAAATAGCACAAACCTTACCTTTATAGGTGCCCTCTCTTTGTATGGGAGTTTGTGTGTACAGTGTAGACAAAGCCTGGTGGGAGCTATGAAGATTGCTTAGGCTCATCAAAAATCTTTTCTTGAGCCGCCTTTTCTTCTCTTCTCTATCAGTATTTACCAAGTGATCTATTACGGCATGGTAGGGAAGGGATTCTCTTAATACTAGAAGCTTCTCGTGTAAGAGGTGTAAGCATAATTAGTTATTTATTTTCCAATTCTTGCCTCTCTCCCTCTCCAAAGGATTACCCAATTTGCGTAACCGGGTTCTTATGAGAGGGAGGCCAATATTATAGGGGCAAAACAAAGCTTTTAATTTTCCGTTTAGTGATGTTCTAAGTCTTTGAACAGCACGGTAATTACCAATGATCTTGACAAATTCATGGTTTATTTGCATACTTTCTCTATTCATAATAGAAAGCATAATTAGTTATTTATTTTCCAATTCTTGCCTCTCTCCCTCTCCAAAGGATTACCCAATTTGCGTAACCGGGTTCTTATGAGAGGGAGGCCAATATTATAGGGACAAAACAAAGCTTTTAATTTTCCGTTTAGTGATGTTCTAAGTCTTTGAACAGCACGGTAATTACCAATGATCTTGACAACTTCATGGTTTATTTGCATACTTTCTCTATTCATAATAGAAAGCATCTCGTAATTTAAGCTCATTTAAGAAAGTTCTTACAAAACAAATTGCTACGAAAAACCAATGAAAGTGTGCTTATAGATTTTCCAATTGTACAAATATGAGGTATTTTTATACAAATAAATGAGATGATGAACAAATCCAAAAGTGGACTTTATTTATTTATTTAGTTATTGCAAAACTCACAATGGTGAGTGGATTATATTATCGAAACCAATAAATTACAAATTCTAGTCAGCGAGCCATGATTTCTCCTAGCTGTCCACATACATCGGCTAATCGGGGTGCCACCCCAAGACACCGGTAGAGGCATCAGTGAAAGTAGACATTATTTTAAGACTAATCTTTGATAAATTAAATAAATTCAATATACGCAATGTTTAGGATATAACATAAATCACCAAATATGGCTTGCATACCCATCAAATAGTATCACCCTAAGTAATGCAAATTTAGATGAACTAAATGATTTAGTATATAGATCTAGTATATATGTCATATAAGACAATGCAAATTTAGATGAACTAAATGTTTTATGTGGTCTATAATTGAATTCACAAATAAGTTTGAGAAAGTTTGAAGTTTGAAAAAGCATTTTTTGAGATGTTTTCTATATTTTTTGTGTACCATTTATTTAAATTCGTGAAAAATAAAGCACCGAAGTGTCCTTGGCACCAAACTAGTGTGAAAGGCTTCGAGCCCATTTCAACCTTTTAATGGCATTTCAACCTTCCAATGAAGGTCGCTATTCTTTAAATTTCCACACGCGGCTTTATTTTCTCTTCTCTGGTTTAAAACTAAGAAATTCCACCTTCGCTCCAATTTACTTTCTTAGCCTAAGATTGTTTTAAACTATTTTGAAGGGATGGGAGTCTCTTATGCCCTTTTGTAGCAATTTTAGCTTTCAAATTAAATTGAGACACACTTAAGTTGGGTTGCAATAATCGGTTTGAGTTAAAATTATCTTAGGACAGAATTTCATCATGAATGGCAAGTGATCATACATTGAAGCCATCTGTGGGGAAAACCTTTTTTTGAGACATATACAAATCACTTCAAGGCAAACCCAACAAGAACTTTTGCAAATAGGCTATATAATTTTACATATTTGCACCAGTTTCACTCAAATTCAAAGTAGATAATTTACTTCCCTCGCTCCTCTTAACCAGCTGTTTTGAATTTCTAACTCTCTCTCAATGTCAAGCTGAAACACTTTTTTCCCCAACATAGGATCTAAGTAAAAGAGATGCCCATGCAAAATGATCCAGTTCAACCCACTTTACAGAGATTAAAGCAAAATGCAATCATAGTAGCCAATGCAAAATGTAGTCAATCCTGAGTGAGTGAGGGGAGAGACCTCACCTTTCATGCATGTTTGAGCTATGGGTGCCATTGTGATGCATCCATCAAGGATTTGATCGCTACAGCTTGCTAATGGCGGATGAAGAGTTTAGGCAGCAGCTGAAAGGCCTTCAAAACCAAAATTATAAATCATGACAGTCAATCACCTTGCACACCCCGACGAACCCAGCTGTTGCATCGCTCTTCAATCCTATTCTGTGTAAGTTGCCGCTATCTCAGTGCGCGCGTGTCCGTAGAATGAAGCTTACTACACTGAGCTCAACGCAAGCAAGCAAGCAAGAAATCGTTGCATGCAAGTCGCCAAAGAGAGAGAGAGAGGGGGGGGCTAGAAGTTTCCAACTTTGTAATTGCATTTTATAACGCCATCCTGACCTCACTTATGCACACATGAGGTCGCCGGACGAGGTAAGAAAAGACCTTGTGACGTCCTCGTTCGGGGCGTCGTGGAAAAGGGGCCGCGTCGGCTCACCTGCGATGCAAACGGGACCTGCAGGCAAGCAAACGCATACACAAGAACGCAATTTGAAAAGTGAACGCAAGAGGAACACGAGAGTGAGGGACACGAACGAATGATCAATATCATAAGAAACTGCCGAATACAAGGGACGCGAGTAATCACATGAAAACGAGGCTCGCAAGTTGGGGAAAGTGGCACATACTTCCCTTATATACACCCCCGGGTTGAGAGAGCTTGACGCCCACGTCAAGCCGGGGTTTTGAGAGGTGCCGATACAAAAGTTGATGCCGAGGTTTTGGGGCGGATATTTACAAGGGGGGGAGTGAAGTGTTGCCAAAAATGTCTAGCTACCTAGGGTGATGCTAGTTACAAGTGGGGGGGAGGACTACTCTATGTTGTTGTCATGTAGTGTGTTGTCCTCCTCTTCAGTGGGCATGTTGTAGAAGCGCAGCACAAGGGGTCTTCCAAGTCGAAGCATGATTTCTTCAGGTACCCAAGTGCATTCCGTCATGGGGCGATTGCGCCATTTGACATAGAAAAGTTGTCCCCGGCGTCCAAAACGTGACTTTAGGATGGCCTCCGGCTCATGTGGCGGGCCATCCTTTACATATTCGGGGAGGCTTCTACCATAGGTGTTATCCGGCACAAATCTTTTGAGTAGACTTACATGGAAGGCGTTGTGGATGTTGATGTGTGATGGGAGGTCCAGCTTGTAGGTGATGTCGTTGTAGGACTTGAGCACTTTGTAGTAGCGGTGGTTGAACTTCGGGGAGAGGCCCTTGCGGGAGGGTGATATTCTGAGAGCTGATGAGGACTAAGTCACCTTCTTGGAAGAGTTCGGCAAGCCTTCGCTTTTGGTTGGCGTATTTGGCGATGCGTACCTTGCTTTGCTCGAGACTCTTCTTTGCACTTTGCATGCGGGTTTGCCATTGTTGAAGAAACTCTTCACATTCAAGATCCTGGGCATGCACATCGCCGGTTGCCAATGCAAGAGGTGTGATGACTTCTTTACCTGTGGAGAGCTCGAAGGGGGTGTAGCCAGTGCTGCTGTGGATGGAGTTGTTGTAGTGGAATTCCACGACGTCCATGTATTCGGACCAGTCCTTCTGATCGGCCTTGACGTAGCTGCGGATGTAGTCTTCGATGCCTTGTTTGACTCTTTCAGTTTGGCCGTCGATTTCAGGGTGGTAGACGGAGGAGAAGCGGAGTTGGGTGCCTAGTAGCTTAAAGAGCTCGCGCCAGAGGTCACTGAGGAAACAGGTGTCGCGATCTGAAACTATGGCTAAGGGGAGGCCGTGGTATTTGAAGACTTTGGCGAAGAAGTGTTTGGCGACTTGGTAGTCGGTGACGGGAGGCTTTGCTGGTATGAAGTGGGCTTGTTTGGTGAAGTAGTCGATGACCACCATGATGGTAGTGTGGCCGTGGGAGGGGGGGAAGTCGATGATGAAGTCCATACTTACCATGTCCCAAGGCAGGGAGGGTGTTGGCATGGGGTGGAGGAGGCCAGCAAGCTTGACTCTTTGAGCTTTGAACATTTGACAGGTTGGGCAGGTGCGCACGTAGTCGATTACGTCTTCCTCATTTTGGGCCACATGTAGTGTTGATGGAGTTTGTCATAAGATCTCTTCTGGCCACCATGTCCAGCTAGCTTGCAGTCATGAGCCTCCCACATGAGGTCTTTCTTTAGCTCTGGATCATTGGGGATGTAGATTTTCCCATGCGCGTAGAAGAGGTTATCTTTGACTTCAAAGAGACCCACTGCAGCTTTACCAGAGATGTGGTCGTTGAGCATGCGGAGGACAGCAGGATCAGCTTTTTGAGCGTCGAGGATGCGTTGGCGTAGAGTGTTGGTTGCTGTGGAGATAGCAGTGAGGGTGGGCATTCGGCTGAGGGCATCGGGCATGACATTTGCGGTGCCCGGTTTGTGGATGATCTCGATATCATATTCTGCCAGTGTATCCTGCCACCGGGCTTGCTCGGGGGTTATTTTGGGCTGTGTTTGGAAGTACTTGAGGGATATGTTGTCTGTGTATACCTTGGTGTGTTTGTCTTGGACATAGTGTCGCCACTTTCGGAGGCAGTGAACGACAGCGAGCATTTCCTTCTCATGGGTGGTCCATCTGGTCTCAACATCTGTGAACTTGTGGGACTCGTAGGCGATGGGTTGATTCTCTTGCAGGAGGACTCCACCAAAAGCACCATCGGAGGCATCAGTGTGGACTTCAAAGGGTTTGTTGAAGTCAGGTAGTCGGAGGACGGGGGTGCTACACATGGCTATCTTCAGGTTCTCAAAGGCTTCTTCTTCTTTATGGGTCCACTGAAAGGGTTTGTGGCCTTTTGTTATCTCTGTGAGTGGTGCAGCGATCTTGCTGAAGTCGTGGATGAAGCGACATGTGTACTGACAGAAGCCCACAAACTCTCAGACTTCTTTGATGGATGTCGGTGGAGCCCACTTGATGACAGCGTCGACTTTCTTGGGATCCACCATAATACCTTCTGACGTGATGATGAAGCCCAGGAACTCAATTTTCTGGACAGCAAACTCACACTTCTCCAGCTTGGCATACAGCTGGTGTTCCCGGAGGCGCTAGAGTACTGCGGCGACATGCTTCTAGTGCTCTTCTAAGGTTTTGTTGTAAATGAGCAAATCATCGATGTAGGTGATTAGGTAGTCGTCAATCATGTCGCGGAAACTGTCATGGATTATTCTGCAGAAAGTGCCCGGATCGTCGGTGAGACCGAACCCCAGGACCATCCATTCCCAGGAGCCGTAGCGTGTGCGGAAGGCGGTCTTCGGGATGTCTTTAGAGGCGATGCGGACTTGGTGATAGCCTGAGCGGAGGTCGATGCGAGTGAAGTATTGGGCACCCTGTAGTCTGTCCAGAAGATCTTCCATGAGGGGGACTGGGTACCTGTTCTTGATAGTTATCTTGTTGAGGGCCCGATAATCCACGCATAGTCGCATCGACCCGTCTTTCTTCTTGACAAACAGGACTGGGGCCCCAAAAGGAGAGCTGCTGGGCCGGATGAAACCTTGATCCTCTAATTCTTGGAGTTGCTTCTTGAGCTCTTTGAGCTCGGTGTCGTTCATGCGGTAGGGGGCCTTCGCCGGGGTGTGCTTCCTGGGATGAGGTCAATTTCATGTTGAATTTGACGGGGAGGGGGTAGGCCGGGGGGAAGTTCTGGAGGCATGACATCCTTGTACTTCTGGAGGATGGGGGTAAGGGAGGGGTCACCCACTTTGGCCTGCTCGATGGTGATGGAGTTGAGCCTTGCTGTGGGCTGTTCCTTTGCTTGCATGATGCAGAGGTGAACCTGAGCTCCTTTCTTGAGAGCCCGCTCTGCTTGCTTTGCACTCATGAGATTGAGTTTGGTGGGCGAGTGCTCTGGGACTTTCTGTTTGCCTTTCATCGCTGCTAACTGAGCAGGGTCTTGGCAGTTGATGGGAGGGGGGTTGGTTCGAAGATGCGCCTGACGGGTGACAGCTTGCTTTGTTGTGAGTCTGGAGCCTTGTACTGTCACTGCTTTGCCTTGATTATTCAACAGTAATTGATCCACCTTCATGTCTAGGAGTGCAATGAGATACTTATCGTTGAAGTAGAGACCGATAATTGCCTCGAAGTCGTCCATTGGGACCACTATGAAATCAAGTCGGCATGTGAATTCGCCCATCTCAATCCTGACTTGACGAGCTGCCTTGACATTGTTATCCTTTCCTTGGGCAAACTTGATTGTCGTTTCATTGACGGTGGTGAGACGTAGGCCCAGGCGCGCAACGCATTGTGGTGATAGAAAATTGTGTGTGGCGCCTGAGTCTACCATGATCCATTGCTGCTCGGATCCAATTGTTGCCTGGACATATAAGTTCTGAATGTCCGTTATCGCTGCTGCCATGCATTGCGGGTGGAGGGATACTGCTCCAATCCGGGGTTGCTGGTTAGCAACAGGGCTAGCGAGTCCTTTGACTCTTATTCGGGGGGGGGGGAGGGTGGTTCTTCTATTTGGAGGGTGTTGACCCTGCTAGATGAGGAAGCTGCTTGATTGCGCTTGCGTACACACGCGTAGTAGGGGCCATGAGAAATCCTGCAGTCACTGCACCAGATGCGATCGGGGTGCGGGTTGTTATTGTTGCCCTTGTAAGTATTGGGGACAGAACTGCTGGACGTGGTGCTATAGGAATTGCTCGCAAAAGAGCTGCGCGGTGGTGAGCGGGGTTCGTTGCTTTTGTTATTGGGTACAAATCCGCGCCCTCGCCTGGCGGTTGGGTTAGTCCAGTTGTTGGGGGCAAAATTGTTGGGGCGAGGGTTATTCGGGGGAAAACCTGGGGTTGAGTTTGTATCACATAGTTTTTCGGCCATATTGGCGGCCACTTCCCAAGTGTTGGGGTTCTGCTTCTCTACCTCGCGACGGGCCCAGGGCTTAAGGCCGTATAGGAAGCCATGTAGCCTGTCTGTTGTGTGCATCAGTGAAAGTTGAAACGTCAGTCGCCGGTACTTGACAACGTAATCTGATATGTGGCCATCTTGGCGTAGATCGCGCCACGAATCCTTGACTTTGTTGCCTTCATTCTCTGGGACAAAATAGCTGAGCATGTCTCTTTGTAAGTCTTCCCAGTGCTTTGATGGCTGTTCAGTGAGGAACCATACATAGGAGTCGTCGGCCAGGAAGGTTTTGGCCACTTGCACCCATCTACGTCTGCCTATGTTGTTCCACTGCATGTAGTCTTCTACCTCTCTGAACCACTTGTTGAGTTCCAGTGAGGTGCGATGGCCTTTGTATTTCTCTGGGGGAATGGGTTTGAATTTTCCCAGTCTGTTTTCATCTTCTAGAATTCTCTCAGGGCTGTAGTAGCGCCCTTCACTTCGGTCATCTCGGTAGTCTTCATCTTCGTCGACTGTCTCTAATCTTCTGGGCCGCGGTCCTCTTTGTTTGTTTCGCTGCGCGTTGACATTACTAGGCCCCGGGCTGTCTTCGTGTCGCTGGCCTAGCTGTGTTTGCAGTAGATCGCTCAGATTAGTGGACATCACATTGATTTGGTGTTCTACGGAGGCCAGGATGCGTGCCTCCAGTCTTTCTTCCATTGAGTCTTGGTGGTCTTGTCGCGACTTCTTCTCTTTGTTCTTCTTGGGGGCTCTATGCGGTTCCGGTTCAGTCCTGTATCCTTCTTCATCTTCTTGATTTCCCGCCTTTGGGGTGCTCTTGGTGGCCGGAGCCGAGGGAAATTCAAAAATATCGAAAAACTAGAAAATTGCGCGAAAACGGCTTGAAAACGTTGGAAAACTGTGAAACAGCGCAAAACGGGGTCCAAAACGATGAAAACCGCGAAAAACGGCTCAAAAACGGTGAAAACCGGTCCCAAACGTTGTAAGGCGGGGCAAAAACGAGGCAAAACGTTGAAAAACGATGGGGAACGTGGAGAAACGCGTCAAAACGGGACGAAACGCGGGTCAAACGAGGCAAAACGGTGAAAAACTGTGGGGAACGTGGAGAAAACGCAAGGAATGGGGCAATCACGCAAGGGACGTGGTGAAACGGGGCAACACGGGCCGAGAACGCGGAGAAAACGTGGGAAAACGAGGCAGACGGGACGAAAACGTGGTGACAACCATGGGCCACGGGCCGACGTCGAGTCGGCGGGGACTCGAGCCGAAGCTCTGATACCAAGTGTGACGCCCTCGTTCGGGGCGTCGCGGAAAAGGGGCTGCGCCGGCTCACCTGCGATGCAAACGGGACCTGCAGGCAAGCAAACGCATACACAAGAACGCAACTTGAAAACTGAACGCAAGAGGAACACGAGAGTGAGGGACGCGAACGAATGATCAATATCATAAGAAAGTGCCGAATACAAGGGACGCAAGTAATCACATGAAAACGGGGCTCGCAAGTTGGGGGAAGTGGCACATACTTCCCTTATAGACCTACTTGGTTGCACACATCAGGCTTACTTGCCCAGCCTCTCAACAACCACTCAGCATAGCCCATATGGTATCGCTTTGAGGCATCAAGGCAGATGAGAGATGGATGGTTGTTGTATGGGTCTAAACCTAGCCTTATTGTATTCTTAACCGACTAGAATTACAAAATCCCAGCTAAATTCCAAGCTTGCCCTGCAAAATTTTACATGTTTTAGTGTAATTCCCAAGGGCAAATGCTTCAAATTTTGACCTTCAAATCAAAAGAGTTTTGAGTATGAACTTATTTCTTCACTTTGGAGAATTGTTTTTCACAAGCCCCGACAACGATGGCCCCAATGGCCATCAATCCAAGTCGATCAATTTTGGCAAACTTTCCCTGAGTCTATCACTCTCTCTCTCTCTCTCTCTCTCTCTCTCTCTCACTCACACACACACACACAAAACCTGCTCCTTGCTTTTCAATACAATCAAGAACATCCATCAAGATGGCTTTCATAATTTAAAACACATTTGTAGTACTGTGGCAAGGCTCTCTAAGACGTACAATGTACTCTCCAATTTGAAAAATCACGTTGGAGACAATTTGTGAGGGATTGGGACAACTCTTGCTATTTTGTCCACACTTCTAGTTAACACACCAATGGAAATCTCTCCATTCTGGGGGGGTTGTTGCTCATCCTTTCTCTCAAGGAGGCATATTCTTTGAGGCTGAATAAGTGTGCTCCAAGCACAATGCATAATTGTCTTGTGAACTCTATTGTCTACTCACATGAACAAAGCCTTAATGTACATGCGCATGTTAACAATGGCTTTTGAGAGCCCTCCAAAACCAAGATGTCTTTCCATATTGATGTGAAAAAGCCTCCTCAAATGTTTAGGAAATTGTTTTGTCCTTGAACTAGCGGCAATTGAACCACCCACCAAAGAGGAAGATTTGCCTCTTGACTCCGTATCTCCTTCAACTAGGCCTCTGCAACAACGTCAAATGTGCCAACTTGAACAATGCATGGAGTGGAAGCAAAGGGATCTTGTGTATGGATTACGATGTCACCTTTGAAGGGCCCTCTAGTTCTAGAGGGCTACTTAGTAGCATGCACCTTGAGCGCTTGCATGGACAAATGCTCTTAGCAAGAAAACTCACAATGAGGGAAACCCCACATGAAGATGAGTAATTGGGGACCTGTTATTATGTGCCTATAATGCCACCAAGGTCTAAGACATGTTTGATGGAGGAGGAGGTAAGGAGCTTGGGTTTACCTAGCTAGAGAGTGCTCTAAGAAAGTGCTACACACTGTATGCATAATGCAATATGAGGAAGGCCACGCTATAAAGAGGTGGCCTACCAGTTCACACTAGCCCAACCCACAGTCACTTTGACCTTGGATGCCCTCATCTATGAACCTCAGACACACTTAGCATCAGCTCTTTGATAGCTTGCTCTCGAATCTCAATCAAACTCTACTGCCACAACAAGTGGTCCACGAGAAGCCTTCGTGGGCTACATGAAATCCCCACCTCCCCCCACTCCAAAAGAAGTTTTCGTTCTCGCAAACATATAGTGACACTTCTTGGCAATAACATGATGGTACCTAGTGCCTAATGCTTAGTATGATGGCCCCTATACTCAAGGGTCTTTTATGATTTTATGTGGACCATGGGTGGGCAACGAGCTCTACCAATGAAAAAACTATGTTCTTCTCATGAAGAAGACATTTCTCAACTTATTAATACAAAACATTATGATGTACTTGAGGGCTCTTTGGCTACTTAGATTGTAAGGGGTCCTATATTTAGGCATATTCTACCTTGCATATCTAGACTACAAAGGAGCTTGGAGAAATAATGTAACTTTTGTAGCGGAAATTTATTTTTTCTTGCATGAGCTTGTGCACCTTTCATCTTTCCTTTCACCTTTTTGTTTAGCTCTATGGCTATGAAGAAATTCTATTTTACATATTCATGCCAAAGTACTACATGGTATCAAAGCATCATAACTCAACACTGACCATCATACTACGATGATCTTTAAAAGCATCGTATGAAATTATGCAATACCTTGATATCATCTGCTACATCTATTATTAGACCATGTGGCATATAGAGATGCTTAATGAAGATCTGCCACCACTATGGATAAAGATGCTTACACCATTGTAGGTGTATAGATGAGTTAACAAGGTATCTTTATGTGTTTTTCCTCTCTTTCAAGAAGATTTTTGTTCCACAAACACCCTTGACCCTAGCGATCTATGGGCTAGTGTCATGTGTCCATGATTAAAATCTTCAACCAAGCTAACATAAGAGCGTGTCAATTTCAAGTATCCTTCAAGAACCTTGATCTCTCACAATGAGAAGTTACAAATGTCCACAAACTATTTTTGGTAGATATTCATAGTTAGTTTGAGCATCATATTTGTGGTTTTGCATCTATATGTAGCTACACATGAATTTGCCATCAAAAGTTGGTGCGTACTCACAATGAGTATCCCAATTACTGACCACAACTCATTAGATTCACCCTAAGATAGTAAGTTAGCTTGCTTCAAATCTCTAGTTTTGAGATGGATTATCACCAAAGCTACAAGTTTTTTTAAAGAATTAATAGTAATCAAATACATATAATGCCTATAGTAGCCACATTCATTCAGTATGAAATGGTCTCACCATATTACCTTACAAGGGCCTCTAATACGAAGTTCCCCTACTTAAACCCATGAAATGTAGCCATGATATGTAATTTGTTGTTCTTATTATAGTGGCAGAAACTACTTACTTAGCTCCCTCGGTGGCAATCTCTACTTGACTATAATTGACGACTAAGAAATCAACAAACACTCTAGTACATGCTCTATGGCTATAACTTCAGGGACTTAATCAAAGTAAATAGACACATAAGGACTTAATTACTACGGATTAGATATATGGGGATGGCTAAAGACGATCACTTAACATTTCGTCTTAAGTTTATGCATGGCAAGCAAAACTCCATCCCTTGTGATGATACAAGAGAGGAACCAACAAACAGCTATGGATGAGATACAACTCTACGCGATCAAGAGCTCTATGGATTATTTAAATACCTGATCAACTTTATGGATGATTTCCAAATTTTACTAACACTACTAATATAAGTTAGTGATCAGAATTTTCACCCTCCCTTAAATTTTAGTAACATCACTAATACAAGTTAGTGATGAGAAATTTCACCCTCCCTTAAAGTACCCAAATTGTGGTTAAGTAGATTAAATGTAGTTTAGAGTAATTACATGTCTAGGGTCCTCTTACTAGTAGTACCTTTGTATCACTATTCATTAGCATTGCATATTTCCCCGAGCTAGAATTCCATGTTGGGTATATGGACTTTGGCTTATGCACCAACATACAGTATGTATCTTCTGTAGTCCAGCCACTAGCATGTGTGGCACTTGTTATGTGACTTCCATGTGAGGTGTATTAGGCTTAATATCATTTAAATGAGTTGTGCAAAGGTCCAAAACACTCTTCTAGATTCATGGGTCAAATCCACTTTTGTATTGTTGATTCGGGGTGGCTCTTGGTGCCTCCTAGGGCTAGATATATTGGTACTAGAACTTGCTACTTCTACTTAAGTAGCCTAACTTGTACACACTTCTAATGTCAATTTTATGGTCAATGATTTGATTCATTTTCATCTTGATACATTGTGTGTATTATGCCATTGATTCTTGCTCTGATTATCACTATGAATGCTACACTCGCTAATCCACTCTAACTTCAACAACTGGCATTAGAGCCATAGAGGATTAGTGCTTTGCTAGCCTTCTCGAGCCTATTAATTTAGAGTTCATATTGATCAATTGAATAGAATCTATGCTTGATTATGCTCTTGCATTTAACTTTCATTGAGACTAATCTTCACAAAAATCCAAACTTTTGATGAATTAGGAACTAGGCCTAGCTAGTGAGTGTATTTTGCATGATTCTATTTGCCAATAAAATTCCCTTGATTAATATCATGATTTAAACTCAATTGATCCCATCCAAATCACTTTGAAGTGATCAATCGATGGCTTGATTAATTGGTTGCATCATTGGGTAATTAGCACCTACCTTTGTGTGTAAATAGTGTTATTTTTTTCCTTTTTGCCCAGTTAATCCTTCCTTGTTCTTCATCTTAATACACTATTAGTGTGTGATGATAATTCTCTTTAGAGCTTTCCAACAAGACTCTAAGCCTGCACTTTGTGAGTTTCATTAGATTCCTCATCTCATGCTCCAAAATGTTTCCTTTTGTTTAGGTGTATGCATGAGTTTGTATGCGAATTCACCACTAACCTAAGCAAAAAAACACTTTTTTAACCTCTCCTACATGTGGAAGCCTATTGGGGCACTTGGCTACCTTAGTTGACTATATTTAGCCTTGGAGACAAGGTCATGGGCTCAAGGTCCCCTTTTTTGGGCAAAATTCATGGACAGAATCCAAACATGGCAATAAATTCTATTGAAGAACTAGTTCGTGTCTGGAGTGTAGGTTTGGAGCGAGTATAGCAAGTGAGATTTGGAGTGTGATTTTACTTTTTTATGCCATGTGGCATGTTCTCCCCAAAAAATCTCACTCCAAAATCTCGCTCCTCCTCATGGTCGCCACCTCCTTGAGGTGGCTCTTTTGTTCTTCCTATGTTTGACATAAGAAGAGGAATTTTATTTGCGTGTTGAGTATGTCATAATTGACTTTGTAACATTTAATGGCCTAGTAACTTGTGTGTAGTGGAAAATAGCATAAACATAGTGAGCATTTCATTAGAATAGATTCCTAATGAGCATACCAAGAGTGCTTGGATGGAGAGAGCAATAAAAATCATAACACCTAGTTAGATAGGTATGAACAATACTTCAAAAGAGAGAGAAATTAAGCTATTGACAACAGTTGAGAACCGGATTTACATGGAGCCGGTCCCCCCTTCAAAAGGATTTGTATTATAGGTTTCCCCCATCAAAGGAGACATTTTACAATACAATACTTTGTGTTCCTTCAATAACTTGCTAGTGCAATGAACATGGAAGCTTCAAGCACCATGCACACACTTATAAAACACAACATCAATTCCCTCACGGTCTCAGACCCAAGACCTCACACACCTTCGAAGATGGTGAGAGCTAGCGGGGTATGAGAGTAGATTGAGAGGAAGAAGGAGTAGTCTTTTGAGAAAGAAGTATATCTCCTCACCTAATCACTCATAATAACCTAGACTAGCCTAGTAATTAGCATGCTAGAGGAGATGAGCATGCATTGGAGCTTGGCTCTTGGTTGGATTTGCATCACAAAGCCAAGAGGTGTTGGTGTAGGCCTCCCTTCTCACAAGCTTGGAGTAAGTGATGAGCTTTCCATTAAAGCTTGAAGGAGAGAGAGTCTTCTTTGCTTCACACATGAGATTGTGTGAGTGTGTGTGTGATAATGCCTTGACAAAATCAGCCCTCTCTCTGTCTTGGTCGACCCCTCATGCTTTTTACTCATGCTGACACCCCATTGGACCCTGCAAAGCCTAGCCAATGATAATTAAGAAGCATAAGTGAAAGCCTTGTGACATGTGTCCCCCTTTCCCCTTTTGTGAGAGCTTTAGGTAATTAATTAATGCTATTAAACTCTCATTGGACCCCTTAGTCTTCTGGCCAATAGGAATCAGGCAAGCCATTGGGCTGCTGAATGCTCATTGGACCCCTTGGGAGACTAGCCAATAGTCTTCTAGAGAGCTTAATTTTTATTGGTTCTTTTATTAAGTGTTTTTAAATGAACTAAACTAGATTTACTTTAGCCTAATTCTCATTGGTCCACCTCTATGGCCATCCAATAGGATTTGAATTAATGCACCTTGTGAGCAACTGGGCTAGGGAGCTGACATGTGTCCCCTATTCCCTTTGTGTAAAGAGAGCCTATGAGTGTGTGTGTGTGTGTGTGTGTGTGTGTGTTTCTCTCTCATCCCCTACCTTTAGGGCTTGCCCCCTCCCATGTAGGGATCTAGAATACTTTGTGTACAATTACAAAGCATCCAATTTTACCGAGAGTTTGACCATTGGACATAGCCTTTGAATTTTGGAACCTTACCATTTTGGAAGTCTTGGGCTGAACCTTAGGGTCTTTGAAGCCCATTGTTTCACATTGCTCTTTTGCAGATGGCCCTCCCTTTGGATCCCTATTGTGGCCGGTCCCAGCTTAACCAATATTCTAGATTTTTCTCCCCTGGTACTTCTCCATATTAAATGATCAGTTTAACATGAGAAAATCATTTAGGAGAATTAGATATTAGTTATTATGACAGACTTTGACCTTTATTTTTGAATTTTTGAGAGAGAGACGAAGAGAGCGACAGAAAAATGATCTAAGCTCAATCAATTTACAAAAAAAAACCTCAATTTTCAATCTATGGTGGGTCAAGGACTCCTAGAGGATCTAGGAACACATAGCTTTGCAAATATATCTGCAAAATGACTAATCATTTAGAGACTTGAGCCCACATTAGATGAGTGGAGAGGAAATTAGAAATTCTAAGACCACTTGGATTCAGGGGTCATGTAAAATTGAAAAGACATTTTAGGGAGAAAAACCTTAAATTTCTCATTGGTTTTTTTTGTCCGGGAGCCTCAAGGATGCTCTAGAACAACTAATAAAAACCAAGAACATTTTATTAACTTTTTTTTTAGCATAGGTTGTTTCTAAACCAAGAGCGATTTTAGCTCATTTTCAATTCCAAGAAGCACCTTCAACCCTCATTGGCACTGCCATTTCAAACTTGGTAAAAAATGGCAAATTTTTTAATAATTATCTAGGTTATAATTCATTGGAGTCATAGACCACTAGTCTTTGTACTCATAGGCTTCTTAGACATCCTCACTACCCACCAGGATGAGTGTTTGTAGCAACATTATGATTGCACAATACAAAAACTAAACAAAGAGCGCGAGCAATCCCACAAGCTTTAGGGATAAATATTTCTTTAGCTAGGCTAGGGCTTAAGACCAAGGTTTTAAAAAGGCAATGGAGTTAGGGGTGTCTAAAATTGCTTCCTTGGAAGTATTGGGACGATACTCACGATTTTGGATATAGTTTTGCCTTTTGACTACACACAATCCCTTAAGCTCCATGACTAGGCTACAAGGGCTCTTTTGGACTCAAAGGGTTTGGATAGAATCCGATTGAGACACTTTTGTGAGTGAAAGCTAGGAACTAGAACCAAATCACGTGTTTTGAGGCTCTTTAAGGGCTAGAGAACATCAAGACAAACCACACATACACACACACACACACACAAAAGAAATGATCTCGCTACTCTAAGAGGGGTCTAAGAGCCAAGAACATCAACATACTACCGCTGGAATGGTGAAAAATCATGAAAAAGGCTTATGTTTCCAAGAATCCACTGGAGTACTCAACAACACAGCGCTAGTAGAGAATTCCCATGAGTTTCACATGAAGGAAAAACACATCTTTAAATGTTTCTCTTCTCCATCCAAAGGATGGGTTACATACTAGCCTCTACAAGATATCATTTATGAAAATCATTACATGGAAATAATATGAACATTGTGGCAATCATTGCCACAACTTCACTCTACAAACAATTTCCGTTACTTTCTTAACATTTCTACAAAGCATTACAATATGAACTTGACTAAATGCTACAAGGAATTTAGATGATTTTAACAACCAATTTACTGGTACCACAATTTCTTGCATAACTCTCAAAAATCAGGAGGGAATCCATTTTCTTCACACTCTCAAAGGCAAGAAAGTAGGAAGCGCATTTCAGTGGCTGTGTGTATGAATATCTCTATATACCAACGAGAAATCCCAAAACACTTACAATAATCAATTTAGTTGCAATTTTCAAAGAGCATTCATCTCTCTTGATATGTCCTTTTTAATTTCCCGATTTTTCTACAACCTATAATGTATAAAGAACATTGAACATTCATGCAGCATTATTGTTTGTTAGCTTATATTGATGGATAAACATGTTGTGGTCCAAAGATATACGAAAAGATGTAGTAGATGTGTTTGCATGCAAGATATGGTTGTCTTTGTGTTGCTTGATCACCAAAATCTTTGCAAGTACACATTCATTTATCACAACATGTACCTCAATCCTAACCTCCATAGATATTGCAAAGTTAATTTGTTTAGCAACATTGGCAGAGATACTTGGATGATACCACATGCTTGTCGGCTCACTCACCAACTGCTTTTTGAACCTTAAATCGTCCTTTCTCCAACATCTTTATTTCAGTTGGAATAAAATTTGTCCCTTTCTCCACGGGCCATGTGTTTGGCACTCTCTTCAAACATTGGATAATTGTATTGTAGATTTTTCATATGTGGTCCATGTTGTCATTGCAAAGCCACATGTATTAAGATTTGTCCCTTGTCCCTACCCTCCCTCATTTCCATTACCCCAAGTTCTAATTCCAAAAAATGATGGTGCTACATTTCCCATTCCTGTAATTTATAATATTCTTTTTTCCTTTTCAGCTTGGCTACCCAACCATCTTTGACATCATCCTCTACGACCTCTAGGGACTCTTTGTTTTGTGAATCTCAGATTCTTTAGTAACAATATGATAGTTTTTGTCTTCCTCCAGGATTATTGGTGATGCCTCAGATGTATATTTTCTATTCCTTTACAAAATTTAAGTTACATTTCATCTAGATCTTTTGATAATATCTCTACTTTACCATCATGTATATAAGGTTTTGAAAATTGGCCACTGATAATATAAACTTAACATCTACTAACTGCTACAAGATGCTTTCGCTAGTGTGGATAGCGGACATGTCACCAACTCATCCGATAGTCCATTTGTGGAATATTTGCATCTAACACCTTTCCAGTGGCCAATATTCGTTTACGAACACATCCATATATGGTTGTGGCTTCTTTTGAACAAAATGCCACATTGCATAGAGCCATTTGTTCTTCTTGAAATTTTTTGGTTACAAATTGGTTATTATGAATATTAAGGTTTTGTTCCCAATAAAAACAAACATGAACGCTCTCTTCCATCCATAACATTTAACAGCCCTCATTAGAAATGGTTCAAATTGCTCTCTCGTTTGTAGTAGATTTGATGAACCCTCAAAAGTATGCTAGAGGATGGAAATTATTTAACATGACTACATTTGTCATCTTCCAAAACATGACCGAGGTCTTTGTATCCTCCTCTTTCATCTCGCATATCGCTAGTTTGCATTTCTTGAACCTTGTAACACACATGAAAGTAAATTTATTTCGTGTAGCTATGACGTAACATCTTGTATGAACACTGATTTATGTTGAATCATACACGTGATGCCATGGTTGTCCAACTAGACACATGTTGAACATGATCAAAGCAAACCCAACTCCTTCAAAGATCACCACATCCATGTTGGGACATTCTATTCACTAGCTCAATTCAAGAGCTCGGCTCAGTGGTTGACATTTTGAAAACATGACACCTACTATCTGGGTCCTCATTCTGTTTGGGAAACAAAATTCCATGGAAAAATGGATATCCACAGGTGCTTTGATATCTGGCATCAGATCTTGCATATGTGCTACATGTGTTAAGAGTGAGGTCATCACCCAAAAATATCCCGGTTTGCTTGAGTGTTGGTCTCTTCTTCAGGAATTCCTTCCTAGCTTCCAACATAGGGAAATGTTTAATGAGTTCTCTTTCCTTGGTATTTTTCTTCTCATCACTTCCCTTCTTGCCAACTCTCCAAGCACCTGTGTGTGTGGGTTCAAAACTACCCATGCGCTTCAAGAGCTCTTGCACCTCTTCTTCTACTTTTCCAGTGTCTTTGAGGCTTATAGCATACACATGAAGGGCTCTAGTCTTTCTCTTTTTCTCTTGCTCAATTGTCATATTGATGATAGTGGATGTCGTTGTGGCTTTAGGCATCTTATCTTTTCCCTTTTTTGCATCCTCGATCCACTTTTCAGCTTTATCCACCTTCTCTTGTGTTTGGAATAAGTGCTCTACCCACGAAGAGGTCATTCGTGCCTTTTTCTCTTCCTCTTCATGTAGAGTTTTCACCTACTTCTTCATGCTTTTGAACTCCTTTATCATTGTAGGTTGGTTTTCTCCCTCCTTTGCAGGGGTATATTCCCTTGAGTGCATTGATCAATGCATCCTTTTCATTCATCCGTTCTTTCATTTTTTATTTCTAGGATTTAAAAGTAGCAAGCGCATCCTCTAATCTTATTGCATCACACATTCCATTACATTCACTTTTGCTCTCACTATAGTCTGCATTTCAACCTTCAATGATGCGTATATCTCATCACGTTTACCAAGCATCTCTTTGTCCAACTCTTTCCTACATAGAGCCTTTTTGTAAGTCTCCACATTTGCATACATCTCTTTCTCAATGTCACACCTCAAAAGGCTCAGCTTTGCCTTAATCATCACATGTACCTTATCATAAATTAAGTCATCTTTCACTCTAGAAATTTTCTCTGCTCTCACATAACTTGGCGATAGTGTGCTCTCCTAAACCTGCGCCTAAATGTCGCTTTAGATTTAGGTGGGGTTTCATAAATATTTAGAGAGAGAGAGAGAGAGAGAGAGTGTTAACCCTCACGGCACACGGACACCCCATCACCTACGATGGACGCGTATTATGTATTTGGTAGAGTCAGGTACCGGGCTTGTCGGACCAATAGGGAAAGGTAGAGTGATCGTCGATGAGAGGCGCACTTTAACTTGGACATTCAAGGGATTAGTTGGTTAAGCATGGGCGCCCAAGTGTGAATGGGGTGAGCTCCTATAAAAGCCAACTAAACCTAATTTTTACTCATTCTCTCATTTGTGCAATTGAAGAGTGCTCTTGCTCCATCTCCATCTTCTTCTTCTTCTTCACCTCCTTGTGTGTGTGTGTGTGAGAGAGAGAGAGAGAGGGAGAGTGTGTGTGCGATCGAGCATTACGAAGGCACGACGGCGGCGAAGCGGTTGAGCGCGGCATGACTGCAGCTTCTTCTTCATCGCGGCGAGGAATCCACCACGAAGGCGAGCGTAGAGCGGTGAGTGACACACCCTTTGTTTTCTTGAGCTTGCTAGTTTAGGCTTGTTGTGTGCTTGGAGCCGTTTGTGGCTCGCATACGGTGTATTGGCAAGTCCCTTGCTTCGACAGTGCGGCAAGGAGCGCACATTTTTGGCGCCGCTGCCGGGGATATGCCCTACACTAAGCTCGGTTAGCACTTTACGCTTCCTTGTGGTGCAATTTGTATCATAGGAAAGGCAGGGAAGGGGTGTGTGGAGATTTCTGTTTTTTGCGTTTTCTACATTTGCTGTCAAGTTTCAATTTCTGCTATTGTCTGCGTTTTTCAATTTCTGCAATTTCAAGTTCGGCGTTTTCAATTTCTGTCAAGTTCTGCAATTTCCGCGTTTTTTCTGCATTTTCTGCGTTTTTCCTGCATTTTCTGCATTTTCAGCAATTTCTGTGCTTTTTCTGCAATTTCTGTGTTTTTTCTGCAATTTCTGTATTTTCTGCGTTTTTTCTGCATTTCTGCATTTTCTGCGTTTTTCAATTTCTGCGTTTTTCTGTAGAAAAAAAAAAAGGAAAAAAAAAATTTTTGGAAAAAAAAAAAAAAAAAGTTAAAAATTTCGGAAATTAAAAACGCGAGCGAGTGGACGGCGATATTTTTCGAAAATAAAAAACACGACTCTTAAAACGTACGGGTTGGTTTGTATAAAAGGTAGATCGGGATCGGGATCATTTTCCCAAGCCCAAGCCCAGGCCCAGGCCCAAGCCCAGGCCCAGGCCCAGGCCTCAGTCCTCAGTCCTCTGATATATACTAGACTCACTCTTATATATATACCCTACTCCCTCAAAAGAGAATGAGAGCATGTGGGACAAGTCCTCCACTCTCCTCCTTTCTCTTCCCACTTGCACCCTTAGACTTTCTAGTTTGGGCCTAGTTCCCTACTGGAAATTGACAGTTTTAGGGATTCTGAGGGCATAGAGTGACCAAACGAAGGGCTGTAAAGCACGGCACGACCCTCTGACCGATACGCTCGTTTCGAGCTATCACACGGCCCATTCCACGACACGCTCAAAAAAATCTAGCAAAAAAACAAACAAAAAACACGCTAAAAACTAGTCACAAGGCCTCCTAGAGCAGCTTTTTGACACCTTAGGGTATCAAAAGCACATGCACTTACGCTCTGGGCGGGTGCTAGAACACGAGCATATTGAGAGTGCCTCTGTTCATACGGACACCCATTACCCATCCACGATAAGCTCTAGACCCTCAGCGGGGACACAAGGTAGCACCACCCAAGACCCTAAAATAGCCGCTAGTGATTCCTCCTCCGACTCAGAAATCATGGAAGCATACCCTACCCAAAACACTGAGAGAGAAGGCCATGCACCTCCCGAAGCTCCACAGCCTAGTACTAGTATGTTTAGCCGTTTCATGGAAACATTAGGTAGAGCTACTCGCTCGGAACCTGATGCAAATGAAGCACACGAAGAGGATGGGTTGGACTCTGACACACCTCTACGATACCCCATTGAGTTAAATAGTGCCTATGGAAAAGTGCTATATAACGCCTTATTGGACACGGGTGCTAAATACAATCTGCTATCCTATGGGGTGTGGTGTCAGTTAGGGAAGCCACCTCTATCTGAGAGTATTATCCAAGTCAAGGGTGTCAACAAGAAAAAAACTGCGGTTTTTGGAATCTGGCACACTTCTGTCAGTTATGACAATGGGGTGGTAGCTCAAGACTTTTTGGTCATGCCTACTGGAACTATGGAGGGTAATATAAACCTAGGCCGCACGTGGATGATAGCCACCAAATGCACTATTGATTGGGGGACTGGGGGTGTTACAACGCAAAAACCAACTCTTAGCCCTACCACTCAATCCATAGTCCCTCAGATATTGCCCAAGGAAATAAAACCCAAGACATTGCATGTCCAGGAGGTTGAACCATACGTCCCCATAGCCCAACTCTCTAGAGCTTCAACTAATGTAGTTGAAAGAAAGCTTGAGACACACAAGAACCATCCTAATATAACAGAGAAAACATATAATTGGGTCCCTAAAACCTCTGTAGTGAGCATGGTTGATGCAAAAAAACGGAAACCTAGCAAGAACCGTACCACTCGCTCCAAGAAAAGTAAGAAAATGTTGCGATGGATCCCTAAACGACTATTGGAAGCCCAAGGCTACTATCAAGGAAATGATCAAATCTGGGTGCCCAAACGTAAAGTGTACTCTTACCTGTCACCTGGCCCATGTAAACCCAATCCCGTAGCTCCAAAACGAATCAATGATCGTGGAAAGAAAAACATCATGGAATGTTACACACCCGTTCTAGAGCTAGTTTGGGTACCAAAGAAAGAACGATTTGTTCCACCTAGCTCAGGAAGGGGGGAGTCCCATGAAGATTCTAGCTCCTCATGTAATACATCCATAGAGGTAAAAGCTTCTACACAGCCTCCATCTATAGTAGTGGACCTCCATGAAGCTACAAAAGAATCCACACCTCCCAGTGTTCAAGAATCACCTGATGAACCACTTCAAGTTCGATCCTGGGAGAGTACCTTACCACCCTTGCAACTTGACGAGGCACCTAGGGTAATAGAAAACTACTGGCAAAAATCCTCACCTATTACCAACTGGAACAATTGGTTTCAAAGGGTGACAAGCTCATTTCAAACGGTATGATCTACCCAAGGAAGGGGGGAGTGTTTGCTGACATTCATTATTCACTTGTTTCCCTCTCAACCTTTTTCCCTGACCTCTCAATTCCAATCTTAGGGAATGTACATATAAAGCTTTATACTCACAAAAAAAAAAAGAAAAAAAAAAAGAGCAAGAGCAATTAGCAAACGAGTATGCACATTAAAAGTCAAAACATTGACTCAGACCTACACATGTCACATCTGGTACAGTGAAACAGAAACCTATGCCATAAAACACCTTTGATCCTCATCACTTGAGTGATGGAGGGTAGGTAAGATTAGTACGATAGAGTGTTTCTGTTTTAGAGTTGCGTGATTAGCGAAGTTCTCTTTTCCCACTAATGTGCCTCCTGGAGGTATTCCTTTTGTTTCCTAGTGTGTACAGGAGCGTGTTGCTATTGATAGGATTTGGACCTTCATGGAACCTTCAAATCAAGCACGACCATCGACACAAACAGGTGTTTCTTGTCCATTAGCATTGCCCTTATCTTTTTTGCATCCATGTTTGTCTGCTTTGATTGTCATTGGTAGCATACTATTCAGCGCATTGGCTTAGTATCCAACATTTAATTCAATGCAATCTTTTGTCATAATCACTTGTTTAGGTGTAAAAATCAAGCAGTCCGACTAAGCTAGTTTGACCAAGCTAGGTATTAGAAATCTTCTCTTAATACCATGGGGAATGCCTTCCTAATAAACAATGGTTACTTAGGTTCTTAATCCGATTTAGGCAGCATTGTATGAAATGTACTAGGGCTTTCTAGTGGGCTTAACCCTATTGACCTTTAGCGTAAGTATTATAAAGGGAGTTTACTAATGTGATGAGCCTGGGGAATGTAACAGTGTTATATGACCTCCCAAAGTTACAAAATTAAAATGATGAAAATGAACAAACAAAAAATCAAAGTGCCACAATGTAAAATTTTAAGCTGGAAGAGAAATCTCAGCTTGATTTGGTACTTCACTCACATGTATCGCCTATGGTACTAGAGCCCTAGAGGTTCCCAGTGTGGGCGCTTTTCCTTGAAAAGCAAAAAACCCAAGGCATACAAAATAAGCACCCACTTCAAAATTGAATCAGTGTGAAAAGACTTTGGGGGGTCAAAGAAAAAGTAATCAGCCAGGCGATGATTTCATGAGAAATTCCTTTTATGGTAGCTTAACTACAAGGTTTTCTAGATATAGCCTCTAGTCAGCCCTCGAACATGAATACTTGGCTCTCGCGATTAAACAACTTAATTGACCACAAAAAATTAAGAAGCTTACCCATGGTATTAATATTCGATCTCTAGTGCCTTTCGACCGTCAAATTAGCGACCCCAGACTTGTTTAATTTTTTACCTTTACATCTGTTTATGCATTTGATTACATTGCAATTTAATGTTCATTGCTAACAAATTGTTTGAAATTCTTTTACCAATCAATTTGTCTACCTAAAACTGCATATGCTTTTTAAGAGAATGCAATTACTGTGCCAATGTTGTTTGATTTTGCAGTGACTAAAGAAGGCTAAGGACATTCATCTCAAATGCTCTTCCACCTCGACGAACCAGCTTCAACTCAATAGCTTCCGAGGACGGAATCTACATCAGGAAGGGGGGCATGTTAACCCTCACGGCACACGGACACCCCATCACCTACGATGGACGCGTATTATGTATTTGGTAGAGTCAGGTACCGGGCTTGTCGGACCAATAGGGAAAGGTAGAGTGATCGTCGATGAGAGGCGCACTTTAACTTGGACATTCAAGGGATTAGTTGGTTAAGCATGGGCGCCCAAGTGTGAATGGGGTGAGCTCCTATAAAAGCCAACTAAACCTAATTTTTACTCATTCTCTCATTTGTGCAATTGAAGAGTGCTCTTGCTCCATCTCCATCTTCTTCTTCTTCTTCACCTCCTTGTGTGTGTGTGTGTGAGAGAGAGAGAGAGGGAGAGTGTGTGTGCGATCGAGCATTACGAAGGCACGACGGCGGCGAAGCGGTTGAGCGCGGCATGACTGCAGCTTCTTCTTCATCGCGGCGAGGAATCCACCACGAAGGCGAGCGTAGAGCGGTGAGTGACACACCCTTTGTTTTCTTGAGCTTGCTAGTTTAGGCTTGTTGTGTGCTTGGAGCCGTTTGTGGCTCGCATACGGTGTATTGGCAAGTCCCTTGCTTCGACAGTGCGGCAAGGAGCGCACAGAGAGAGAGAGAGAGAGAGAGAGAGAGAGAGAGAGAGAGAGAGAGAGAGAGAGAGAGAGAGAGAGAGAGAGAGAGAGAGAGAGAGAGAGAGAGAGAGAGAGAGATAGATTTTATTATCGTCCTCGGAGGTCAAATATGACCTATGGGACCAAAGTTACATGTGATGTAGTATGTGTATGGCTGATGAGTGACTCTTGATGCTCCAAAATTGTAGTGATGAGAGTCGCAATGGAGAGCCCACACTTTGGATGGGAGAGGAAAGTGTGTAGGTCTAAGTTATGGCTGAAAATGTGAGAGAAGCAAGTTCGGATGTGATCAAAAGCTGAGCACTCTAGTAGTGTGTGGTACTCAGCCTCTCGAACTTGCAGTGAGCATAATGTGCACAATCGATTTGACTCTTCTCCATTGCCCCAACACCCTATCTCGCATCGAAGGAAATGGGAGCTAAGACGAATTGCTGCGATAGTGCGTATCGCGGACAAGGGAATAGGCTCAAGCATGTAAGTGTGAGTACGGTTTCCTCTCTCAGCGAAGAACATGGTTTTGTAGTTGAGGGCAATATAGGTGGTGTAATGTATGAAGCGTGACCCACCGGATTTCTCCCAAGCCGTAATACATCGGCGTTGTAGAAAAGCTTCATTCACTTGAGAGTCAATTGAAGCATCATGTAGCAAGTGTAATGCATCCCATCTCCCAAACCACTTCTTTATGTCTTGCATCCATCCCATGCTCAAGATCTTGCTTTTATGCGTCTTTTGAACTTTTTTGCTTCCTTCCCATGCAATTGTAGGAAGTCGATGTGAGGGGTTTTGACGCATCTTTATCATGTACTCCACAACCCTTTCCATGCCCATAACCTCAATTGGAAGAGATCCCGACTCAAGAAGTAGGAGCATATATGGTGTTTGTGTCTTAACTTGGAGAAAGTTTGTAAGAAAACGCTTTTGAACATTCTCAAACTCTTTCCAAGTAGACTTTGAGATGCTCCCGCCCCACACTTCAACTCCATAAAGAAGAACCGGTGTCACCAATGCATCAAAAAGATACTTCTTGAGAACCCAACACTTGATGTTTCCCGCATTACACATGTTTTCAAATGCATAATATGCTCTCTTTCCCGCTTCCAAACGACGCATAGCACATTCATGCCACTTGTGATTGGATGGAACCTCAAGGCCAAGGTACTTAAAGCTCTCAACAACTTCAAGTGTCTCGTTGTTGTACACAATGCATGGCTTCTCCTTATGGTTGGTTTTCACAAGCATAACCTTTGTTTTGGATTCATTTACAATCAGCCCACTATGCAAGCAAAAGTTCTCAAGGACAACCATAAGCTTTTGTGCATCTTCTAAAGTGTGTGCTAGAAGCACTACATCATCCGCATACAACAAAAGCATGATTACCGCATTGCAAGTAGTGACCTCTTCAATACCTTCTTCTTGCATAAAGTCAAGTACCATTTGTTCCAATTGATCGATGCATAGACCAAAGAGAGTTGGTGACAATGGACATCCTTGTTTAACCCCAATAGTGCTTACAAAAATTTCTGAAATTTCTCTTCCCATGCGCAATTGATAAATCACCTTCTCATAGATTCGAGAAACCGCAAGCATAAACTCACTTGGCACTTGGAGTTCTTCCATCCTTCTCCACAAATTGTTATGTGGAATCATATCAAAGGCTTTCTTAAAGTCCACAAAACAACAATACAATCGCTTGCCTTTCAACCGACTTTCCTCCATGAGAACACGAAGAGTGACAAGATGATCAATGGTGCTATGGCATCGACGAAAACCCGCTTGTCCCTTTGCACGCTTGTCAGTCTCTTCAACCCAATCACTCAATTTCATCTCCATTATGCACCCAAACAACTTTGCCATAAGAGACCCAATCATTATAGTCCGGTAGTTGCTTACATTCTTTACATCCCCTCCTTTATGCAAAGGCTTAACCCAATTAGTACTCCAATCATAAGGCATACCATGTTGAAGTGCAAGGTTGAACATATCACACATCCACTCATGGGTAAAATCTCCCGTCCATTTGATCATCTCCGGCTTGATACCTTGAAGATCTCCCGCTTTGCGAGTGGCCAACTTTTCAAGCCCACCGCATACATCCTCAATAGTAAAAAAATGCGGCATACATGGGAGTGAACCATAAAATGGCATTTTTTCAGTATTTTCTTGCTCATATAATTGCCTACAATGTGTGTACATATCCACAAGACTCATGTGTGCCTTTGTTGGACTTGAAATTCTTGTTGCTTTACTTCCCATCTTCTTCTCTTCTTTTGAATCAATGCCTTGTATGTATGCAAATGACTTTGATAGTTGTCTTTGTCCATAGTTGCATCAAACTTTATCAAGGACTTTCGAGCATCTTGACATTCTTTATCAAACCACCTTTTGCGTGATCTATCTTTGTTGATACCATGGAGATGCTTTATGACAAAGCATTCTTCCGCACAAGAACAAATAGCTTTCTTGAAAGCTTCCCATTTAGTTTCCAATGGTGCATCACATTGAAGCTTTGTCATCCATAATTTTTTCTCAACCATTTCAATGTACATTGGTGCCCGTTTGAAATCCATACATAGTGATAACTTCTCTTTCCTTTGGCTGAAATTATCATGCTTAGTTGCTTCTCCACATGAAAGGTCAATACATAAGGTGCGATGGTCGGATTCCAGGGTCCATTGACCAAACATAAAACTCTTTATGCGATACATGATGGCTTCAGAGAGTAGCATATAGTCAATCACACTATCCCCATTATGTCTTCTACATGTAAATCCATTGGTTCCACTCCACAAAGATACACCATTGGCAATGAGCATACCCGTGCTATTACACATGTGTAAAAGTAACTTTCCATAGTGATCCGGCTCTTTCTCATCCATTGAAGTACGATCATACAAGTAAACTTCCTCAACCTCCCTTGAAATGTATGGCATATCAAATTGTTGAGTATCATGTTGCAATGTTTTTGTGCGAGCATTCATATCCCCAAATACAATAATATCACCTTCACCTTTGAAATAAGCAATGTCCTCTTCCAAATCAGAAAATGGTTGATCTCTATCCATGCAAGCATAAAAGGGAGAATCATGATGCGGAATGTAGCAACCGGCTACAAAAATGGGTGCTCTTTTTGGTGTCATAATTTTCAGCCATACATAACGTTTGTACTTGTCATCTTTCACAATTGATACAAAATCTTTCAATCCTTTCTTAACCATACATGCTAACCCTCCTTGTCCTCTTCGTTGCTTGAGATTCTTTGACCACATCAATGAATGTACATTGTAATCCTCCAAGCCGTTAATCCTTTGTGTATCATGCTCCCAAGTTTAGACAAGAAGTACAACATCGGCTTTGCTTGTTAGTTCATCAATGCCAACCCCTGCATTCCATGGGTATCCATTACAATTCCAAAAGCATATTTTCAATTGTAACTCGGTCTCATAGGTCACGCATCCCTATTTGCTTGAGAGACTTGCCTCCTCCTTGGGCACATTTTCTTCATGAGAGATCTCCTTGTTTTTATTATTCTTTTCCTCATATGCCTTGCGACGCATATTTTGTTGCTTAATAGTGCGATCTTCACATACAAAACATTTTGTATCCCTCAAATAGATCCAACTATTATCAAGGATAATCTTTCGCTTGGTCTCATCCGGCATGGTGCATACAATTGGCCGTTCTCCCGAGTGAGGGGCTCCTTGCTTCCCCACTCTATGTGCTCCATAGACCATAACTCCGGACATGCCAAAGTGGGTTTTGAAGAAATCTTCAATAACAATGGCAAGAGAAGGAGGTGTCTCTAACTTCTCTTCGGGAATTCCACGAATAACAATGTTCTTGGAACGTCGCTCCCGTTCCCTTAACTCCTCCACATCCACATTCTCAACATTCTTTGTTTGAACCATAGCTTGCATGAGTGAGGAAGTAGAAACCACATTGCTACCACATACATCAGCCTAAGACTTGTTTCTGCATACATTTTTCATGTCGCATACATCCCGGCTCATAGTGTCAAATTTCTCCTCTTTCAATACATGGTCATGCTCTACTTTGCTCATCCGCTCCTTCAAAGCATTCAAGTCCACAAGAGAGCGTTTACATTCCTTGACTTCCTCTTCAAGTTGCATCAAACGTGTTGTTTGCATCTCAAGTGTCCTCTTGAGATTCTCATTCTCAACCACAAGTACCCTTAGTGTGCCATTCTCCATTGCAAGTGCTCGTAAGTCTTCGCCTTGTTTGTTTACGGTCTCTTGCAATGATACCAAGTACGCCATGATCATGGTTTCCGATGTCGTTGGTTGGGTGGTTGTGTTGCTATCTCCACACTTAGGAGATTTTGGATCATTTTCCACAATGGTTGTGGACCTTGTTGAAGAAGAAGAACCCTTGCGAGTGCCGGAAGACATTGTATGTAAAATAGGAGATGAGAATCAATTTTGTTGAACCTGTTCACTTCGGAAATGCTGCTACAGAAATGCCTTCCATAACTCTGAAAATTTCTATCTTTACATCAATGTGTAGAGGTCTTCGTGCTCTTCGATTGAGGCTATAGATCACCCAAATCGGAGTTCGGATGAAGAAGTTATGATCAAAAGAGTGGACTGCTGTCTACTAGGTCAAAAAACGGCTGCACTGAGAGAGAGAGAGAGAGAGAGAGAGAGAGAGAGAGAGAGAGAGAGAGAGAGAGAGAGAGAGAGAGATTCCATACACTAGAGAGACAAAGAGAACCTCAAGCCTAGAATCTCCAATTAGTAGCTATTGAAGCTCTAAACCCAAACTTGGAGCCAATCCTAGAGTATATCCACCTTGGATATAATCCAAGTTTTTCTAACCCAAACTTGGAGCATATTGAACTCTATATTGTAAACCTCAATCTTTGGATTATGAATATATTGGTGGATGAAATCATGTTGGCCCAACTATATTCATCTCATCAACATGAGTACAAGAGCATGTGTGCCACTACTTGCAAGTCACCATAGAGAGAGAGAGAGAGAGAGATAATATCCAAATAATAGATTTTGAGACTCTTAAACATAACTTGGAGCATATTTAACTTGGATATAGACTTGGAGTATTTTCTAACCCAAGCTTGGAGCATATTTCTCTAGATTGTAAACTTCAACCTTTGAATTATAAACATATTGGTAGACAAAAACGCACTGGCCCAAGTATATTCATCTCATGGGGAGAGAGAGAGAGAGAGAGAGAGAGAGAGAGAGAGATAATACATACACCAGAAATACATAGCGAATCTCAAGCCTAGAAAATCTAATGAGTAGCTTTTGCGCCTCTAAACCCAAACCTAGAGTATATCTAACTTGGATATAGATTTGGAGTATTTTCTAACTAAACTTGGAGCCAGACTTGGAACATATTGAAATCTAGATTGTAAACCAAAGAAGAAATGTACAGCTCATAGCAAAAGACCAAGTGCCCAAAGCAAACAAGTCAAACTATGGGTACTAAAGACCCCACCTCAACTCAAGCCAACCTCCATCAGGTACAAGGAGATACCTAAAGTCAAACCACCCACCGTGATTGAAACCATCAGTTCCAATCATTACATAGCAGATGGTGCATATCGCACCATAAAAGAACGCATAAATTTCTACAAGGCTTACTCTTCAAGAGAGTTCAATCACAACATAACTCGCCATCGAAAACCCTTGAGTGCAATACTCAAGGCACACAATAGAGAGTGTGTTACTTAGTGTGCAATGGAAAGATAGATAGCCCTAGAGTGATGGGCGTATATACAATGCACGGGGGAAAAAACCTCCTAAAGAGGGAAAAAATGCCCCGGCGGTCCTAGTGTGTTCACACACATCACTACCACATGTATATGGTAACAATGCATAGACACAACTTTATAACCTACACACTGTACAATCAGGGTACTATGTCCTTGTAAGAGATCGACGAAAGGAGGGGGGGGGGGGGGGGGGGGGGGGGGGAGGACAATCTGAAAATGGTCAGAAGCATATGAATGTGGAAGAGATAAGGGAAATGTTTTGAAGTAATTGTGTGTTGACGTACATCTTGAATAAAGTAGTCAATTTTCCTAATAATGAGATGAATGGGGAATGGAATAGGATAACCCCTCGGTGTGTGTATATATTGTACATATATGCCAAAAGCCATAAATAGCGCGGTTTTAACTCATATTGTGTGTTTTCTGGCCAAGATCATTATGAAAATGAATCAATCCACAAAAGCATGGTCAAATAATAAAACTGGAAGTGTTTTAGTATTTTCTGAGTATAGGATGGAATATTTTGAGCAGTCTAGTCAATTTTTCTTTATTTTTTGCTAATAAAAACTAATAAAAGCCAAATAAATAAATAATAATAAAAAAGAATGCCAGAATTGGATTCCGACTTCAAACGCTAAATCTCGTTCAATGGAACAACCAAATTTTTTTGGAGCAATTCCGATCAAAAATCTCGGTGGCAACTTCGACTCACTAATCATCTGGAACACATTGCAAAAAAAAGGTACATGGATGTCAGTTTAGAGAGATTTTTGATCCGGGAGTATACTGTAAGGCCTAATAAGCTCATTGGGGGATGGGGGTTGTCAAAAAAGTCAAGGTATGTATAGTCCTTGGACCATTTTCCCTCTCGTTTGCATTCTAGCCTTCAGAGAGAGAGCTCCGGGTTGTGGATTTTGCCACTTCCATGATCTCCTATGCCCTGTTCGTCGACTCTTACTCACTCCAGCCATGAGGGGTAAGTTCCTAACTATGCCTAGAAGCATTTTCATTATCACATTGCAATCACAGGAGCTGTAGGGGACACGGCAACACAGGACAATCTGGGAACTTTCGGGATGAGAAACACTAACACCAGCCACACTAGACATCCAAATTGCACCAAAAGTGAACCAGGGGCTCATCACTAGTAGAAAACACAATGTTAGGGTCAAATATGCGAAATGTATTAGAAAAATCGACCTAGTATCTTCGGCGTGCTGAAGATGGAGGACCCATGTTTGAACCAGATTTCACATATGTGTTGGGACCATTATGTTAGGAAACGGTGGAGAGTTAGGGGTGCATTGGAGGCCCAGTCATCATGATCATATCCTTATCACAAAGCAACATTTTTCACCACAATGCAAAATATTGATCCGTTTGACCTAAAACTCAAATGGGACACTCTATACCTTACATTGGATCTTTACCAACCTTTAGTGGGCATACAACTAGTGACTAATGATTCCAAGTCAAGATTAGCTCAAAAAGGAATTGTCAACCTAATTGGGCACAACACCAAGTGCAAGAAACACAACCAAGGGCTTCAACCTTCACGATTAACCTAGTAGAAGCTATATGGGGCAAGATTAGGGCCTAAATTGCAATAATTTGTAAAATTTATCTTAGGTGTGCCAAATATGATATGCTAGGATGGAAGCATATTTTGCACACATTTTCACGTTGGCATGATTCCCCTACCCCTCACAAAGCCTACATCACACTGGCACACTTCTTTCATGCATAACTACTCTCAAATGCATGCATTTTACCCGCACCAAATGGACTCAAGTGCCCAAAACTTATTTTAAGCCTATCAAATTAAACCCAACTTTATGAATATCAAGAATCAACCCTCCACCACCAATCAAGGTGCTAGGTGCACAAAATAACCCTAAATCAGTCATTCTTATCTTAGGCGTGCCTAAGATAGAAATGATAAAGGGGGGATCTGACTTGCAATTTGAGGACACAAATATGTTCACAATGGTCAAATAAAGCACCTTGACAAGTTTCATCAAGTTAGGCACGATATAACTCTATCAGTCATCAAAGCTCAGAAAGCGGACACAAATTTATGTTCAACTCTCACCACAAGTGTTCAAAAGCTATCAAAATTTTTGCATATCACCAACAACCCATACACTTCCTATGCATTTAGTCTGACACCAATTTGCATGCACCTGCACCCATCTGTATCTTAGGCGCGCCTAAGATAAATTTTGCCAAGATTGTGCCTTTTAGAGCTAATTTTTGCATTATTAGTTTTTTTAGATGGCTGGGACTCGCTAGACTTGGTCTGACCAGTGAATTGGATGATGCTTTGCCAGGATCACTCTCATCTACCTCAGGAGCTCGAAAGAAGAAAACCATAAAGGAAAAATTTGTTGAGCTTTCACCAAACCAGTTAGAGGAAGACTCCCTAAAAGAAGCAAATGTCACCTCATTGGGAAAAGAACAACTAGAAAGCCAGCATGTCACTGTTTACCATGGATCATTCAAAAGTGCACAAGGATCCAAAGTAAAAGTTCAGATGTTCCCAAAGGAAGCTCAAGATCTTGTCAAATAAGAGGCACTCAGGCCACTTTGGGAGAAAATTGGCCTTAAAGATTACCTCAAGCTTTACCTCAAGCTGGAGCCCTGCGGTGTGGACTACAAGAGGGCTTTCGAGCTTTTACACAACATCACAGAAGAAGGAAGGGAAACCATCTCAAACTTGAATGACTCTCCAATCAAGGTACACATCACAGAGGACTAGGTTTCCAAAACCCTAAAGCTGCAAATAGGAGGAAAATCCATGAGAGCTTGACAGTTGCCCACAGATGGTATTTTCACCATTCGGTTAGCCTTTTTCTCGGATCTAAAGCAAAGAGAGATGGAGCGGGCACTTTGGCTCTATCATCAGCACTTTCATTTCACTGCTAAAAGACCTCCAAGGTACACGGTTCCAAATCATGCCATGGATTCCAGTTTCACACAAGCCTCAAAGAGAGAAGGAGTGACAGAAGTGAACCACGCCCAATATATTTACACAACTCTCACTCATGTGAAGAACATCACCTTCTTGGGAGCTCTAGAAGTGCTAACATGGATTGCTTACCATGCTATAGGCCAGACAGAGCATCTACTACCTGCCTCAGAAAAAAATCTATGGCTATTGAGAAAGACTATTGATGAAGAAGAAGTAAAGACTAGAGCTCCACCATTGGTGACAAGGACATAACTAGTCGATGTTCCCATCCATGAAATAGCTACTGCAGCAAGGGCTGTGGTGTCAGGACACCGGCAAGGCCCGATTAGATAAGGCAGGGCCGGGCTAGGCGGTGTGGAATGGGGAGTCCAACTAGGGCAAAGGGCCAAGGGCATGCCTATATAAATGGTGGTTGGGTGGTGGACTCTCAGGCTCTAGTCACCCCTGTCTTACATTGGTATCAAAGCAAGGTCTAATTTTGGACAAGGGCATGGAGCTTTTGCATGCTCCTCTCTTTGTGGGTGTGAAGAGACGCTTGCTAAGGGAGACGACGAGGTCGACTGTGTGAGAAGGGCCGCTTGTGTCGGAAGGGAGGCAACCTCGACCTCCGCAATACACTGCGTGGCTTAGCCCGACGGGTGCGCGCTGCAAGAGGGGGGCAATTTATGTCATTGGGGCGACGCCCAGAACGCAACACACGGGGAGTTCTCTCTCTCCCTCGCCCTCGCGGCACTGCCGTGGTCGCCATAGCCAATTACAGACGTTTTATTTCACATACAAGGCGACCAAAGGCTTTGGCCTTGGGCAATTCATAAAAAACAACCTCAACCTAGGGGGACATGCCCACCTGGGCACACACCCCATACCAAAGCTAATGTGTTCGAAGGTTGTTGGAAAGGCCGAGAGCCGACACAAGCATAGGCAAGAGGCCACCGACTTCTAGGCAAACTGTCTGAATTGCTGAAATTGTAGAAGTTGATCGAAGTTAAAGTTTGACGGAGTTGAAGTTTCGGAAAAACATCTACTGCAATTCCTTCCTTCGAGAAGATTCAGTCATCAACGACGTTTCAAGCAACACAAATTTTTGTTGGCATCGTCAAGCATAGTTGATTCAACTATCAAGAGCTTGCGGAGTTCCATATACGACGGACTACCATCGATTTCGACGGAGTTAGCACGGCTACTCTACTTTGCGAGTGCTCCCAATATCAGGTATATTTTCTGAGTACTTCTCTCACCGCACTGTGTAGCCATGGATTCGGATATCAATATGACATTCAATTTTGAGCAAAGTACTCATGATCCTACCAATGATGGCCCGCGGCCGGATCCTCTCAAGGAGAGTAACCGTGATGTTATGGCAGGAGAAGATACTTATGAGTTGCTCGATATTCAAGAATCTCGTTCACTTCAAACACGCATGACATTCATGGATGAAAATTTTAAAGCTTTAAATGAAAATGTTACTAAACTTTCCACATTAGTAATTCAATTAATGCATCAACAGTCTAAGAGTCCTGCTGACACCCACATGCATGAGCATGTTGGCACACAAGGGCAAGGCCCAATTAATGATACGTTGCATATTCTCACTACCAAAGAGGTGGATGACTTGTTAAAGAAATTTAAACCACCAGTCTTTAAGGGCGAAGACCGAGACCGCAATAAGGATGCAGTGAACATCTTTCTCAACAAATGGGATGGAATTCACGCCTTAAGGCGTACTCCGGATGCAGTCAGAGCTCTGCAGATGAGCTTAACTCTGGAAGGCAAGGCCTACAAATGGTGGATGTCTCTCAAGGAGAAGAACATCATACCACAAAGTTGGGCAGCCTTTGAAGCAATGTTTAGCAAGGAATTTTTGCCTACAAATGAGACCGACCAGAATTGGACGGCTTGGGACATATGTTCCATGTGCCAATACCCATCACTCCTTGAATATATCTCTCACTATCGGGACTTTATCCTCAAGTTGGAAGGCTTGGATACCTTTCAGCAAGTACGAGGGTTTATATGAGGTCTGACACTTGAGCTGAAGAAGTATGTCAAGACCCAAGACCCTAAAACACTGGAGGAAGCCATAGTGAAAGCACATGTTCATGATGACCCTGATGAGAAGAAATTACATAATAGTAACGTGCATGGTAGTATACATGGTAATACACGCACGCAGTATGGGCACAATAAAAGAAAATTTCTAGTTGCTAATTTAGATGCATCTAAAAAACCCAAGGGGTCCAGGGGTCCTCTTTCTCCTGAGGATTTTGATAAAGCCAAGAAAGAGAAGTTATGTTTTCAATGTTTAGGGAGAGGTCATGTCAAAAAGGATTGTCCCAAGGGGAACTCTGTTGCTCAGGGGAAGGAGAAAGCAGTGCATACGGTGCAACTACTGCCTCTTGAGTCTTCCTCGAAATTCTCCACAGTGGAAGTAACACACACTGAGGTGGTGCATGAATGATCTCTCATAGCTTCCATGTGGCAACAAACTTTTGGACCACATGAGTTAGTCCCTATGCACGGATATCTGCAAGGGCACAAGGTGCGCATCTTGGTAGATGACGGTGCTACTCACAGTTTTATCAATTATGGATTGGTGAAAAAGCTCAAACTGCCTCAAACTCTAAGTACCCACCGCTACAAGGTAGCAATGATGAATGGACATGATACTGAAATATGGGATACTCAATGCCGATCTGTTCCATTGGAAGTACAAGGGTACTCTACTTGTTTGGATTTTTAGGTTATGAACATGGAAAGGGCTGATGTGGTTCTTGGTAGGGAATGGTTGCATAGCCTAGGACCATCACTGAAGCGTAGCTATGAGCACAACAGCTTGATGTTTGAATCCCATGGTACACATGTGTTGTTGTAAGGAGAAAAAGATATACCTTCATCACCACTAATTTGTACCGCTGAGCTTATGCAGCTCGTTTCTGATAAGGAAATAGATCAGGTTTTCTTGTGTTACTCACTATCTCATTTTCTTTCTGACATTGAGTCTGTGGAACATTCCTCAATGCCGCATGCTTCTCTCTCCTCTTATTCCACCAATTGCTAATTCTAAACAAGAAAACGTTGTTAGTTAATTACAACAATTATTAAAGAAATTCCAAGATGTATTTCATAATGATTTGCCATCAATATTACCACCGACACGATCAATACAACATAGCATTGACGTGGCTGTAGGTTGTAAAACTGTTAGTAAACCACCTTATCGTATGAGTTACTCAGAGGCTGCTGAGGTGGAACGTCAGCTTGCTGACTACCCTATCAGAGGGTTTATACAACCCAGTTCTTCACCATGGGCTTCGTCTATCCTTTTAGTGAAGAAAAAGGACGGTAGTATGCGCATGTGCGTAGACTACTGGGGCTTAAATGCGGTTACGGTTAAGAACAAATACCCATTGCCAAAGAGTAGATGAGTTATTTGATAAGCTAACTCATGCTCGCATTTTTACAAAAATTGACTTGCGGTCAGGATATCACGAAGTCCATATTCGGCTTGCCGATATACCTAAGACTGCATTCCGAACACGGTTTGGACACTACGAGTTTTTGGTGATGCCCTTCGGGTTAACCAATGCGCCTTCAACATTCATGACACTTATGGATAGTGTCTTGAAGCCATATTTGGGCAAATTTGTCATTGTTTTCCTCGATGACATCCTAGTCTATAGTGCTTCTGAAGAAGAGCACTTACAACATCTCAAACAGGTGTTTGAGTTGTTACGTACAAACAAGTTATATGCCAAGGAATCTAAATGTGATTTTCTAAAAGATGAAATTCATCATTAGGAGAAATATGAACCTTGCATGGGCCTTGTAAGGAATCCTAATTTTTAGGGATTAAGACTAATGTTGTGTAGGGTTAAGGGGACAAGGGCATTCAAGAAGCTAGTTTTGAGTAGACTTTTCTAGTTTTTTTTAAGACACATGTAGGATGTGGACCTAAGAGGTCACTTTCTCTCTCTAGCTTTTGGAAAGTGAAGGGAGTAAAGGGGTGTGGCCACATCAGAAAAACGTGGGTCACTAAGAGCCAAAATTTGACTTTTTTTCAAAAAAGTTATTTTTACTTATTTTTGACTTAAAATTCCCTCCCAACATATATACACATCAAAAAATCATTTTTTGACATTTTTTTAAACCTACAAACACTAAAAGTCCACTTAAAAAAAAAAAAAATCCCCCAAAAAAAAAAACCTTTGTTCTCTCCTCCTCCTTTCTCCTCTCTCCCTCTCCTCTCCCTCCCTACCCCCTTCTCTCCTCCTCCTCCCCTCTCTCTCCCTCTCCCCCCTCTGCCCCCTTCTCTCCTCCCATGTTCCTCTCCTCTCCCTCCCTACCCCTTCTCTCCTCCTCCTCCCCTCTCTCTCCCTCTCCCCCTCTGCCCCCTTCTCTCCTCCCATGTTCCTCCCTCTCCCTCCCCCCTCTTTCTTTTCATTCTTTGCTTCCTCATGCAACAACTGCCATGGTGCTCACGGACATCACAAATCGTATCCCTCCACCACCATGTACTCCGCACAACAAAAGTGTACATATTGCTTGTCCGCGGTGTTTGCACCGAAGGTCGCACGTGAGGGTGAGCAGAGGTCATCCCAAGATCGTCATACTGTCGGTGAGACGAATGTGTATGGTTCTTCAATATCTTGGGAGGGGAGAAGTAGGCTTGTTAGGCTATTGCAATTGGTTGTGTATGGGTGCAGGTGTTTCTTTGCATTCGTGGATGCATGAATGTCAAGCTCTTCAGCTCAAAACAATGGCATTACAAGAAACAGTGGGTGCAGGTTAGAGAGGTCAAGTGTCACCACTTTTTCTCTAAAACAGCCTTCTTTGTTACATCTTACAGGTAGGTGCTTCAAATCCATCCTTATTAGAGGTGGGTAATCTCATCCTAATGCAAGAATGGCTCAAGGAACTAGCATAACATGAAGCTTTTACGGTGGCACAAAGCTCTCCTCAAGCAATGTGGCTCCCACTACACCAAAAATCACTATGCTAACATGGAGAGATCCCTAGTAGGACAATACAACAACTTTTCATTAGCAGCACACCCTTTCCTAACATGAGGGCACCCCCACCAGAGATATTTTTATATGATAGGTCACCCCATGAGCATACCATGTCATGGAATGGATGTAAGAACTATGACTGCACTACCCCTTGGAAGTTGTTCACGAATGTATGTTTATCAAAGTTAATGAGAAGAAGTTTGGACTTTTTTGTTTGTTGATGTGTAAGAGCACTCTTGGTCTACCATATTTTAGATTGTTTGATAAGTTAAATAAGATTTGTAGTCATTTAAAGTATCATTTTTTTTTTGTAAGATTGTACATGAGAAGACATGATAAAGTACAAGAGATCTTGACGGAATAAACCTCGATGAGATTCCCACCATGCACTTGTGACACCATACCTCTCCTTGAACCCTTTGACTTCTATCGTTGTGGGGAGTCCAATGGGGGGCTATTTTCAAATTTTTAGCATAACTTTTTTTTGAAGGAAATTTTGGTTATTCTAAAGTTTATACACAGTCTAGGAGTTCATTCTGATTGTTTTTCTTCAGTTTCAAATTTTGACCGAGTACACTCTTTGGAAGCCACTTTTGAAGGTGTTAGGGCGAGATTTTGGGAAAGTTTTGTATGTAGGAAATACAGTCCTTAACACAATAAAAAACAATGGTTCTTTGAGTATTTTCAGATTCCATGGTTTTAATGCTGGTTGGAGCCCGTAGATTAAGAAAAAAGTAAAAAATGTATGTTTTACATCATTTTTAAATAAATTGTCAACTTGCACATTGATTTTTGGAGAATGCAAGCAAGATATGATTTTTTCTCATCACATGATGGTCGAAGAACGCGATGAGATGAACAAATTCATGTGAGACAAGCCCAGACAGATTCGGAGCCGATTGAAATCTAGAAGCTGTTGAAAACAACCGAAAAGTTCAACACTTATTTTTTTTTTAAAAAAAAAACTTAACACTTGAATCATGGCCATGCATCAAAAATATGCTCACACGGTGAAGGAGGTGCTTCAAAGCTATGGAAATCAGTATAAAATGCAAGCAATAGCGTTGGAGGCTATTCAAGAAGTTGTAGAGGCTCACATCATTTCAGATGACTTTACAATGACAAAATGATTAAGAGTTGTGTCTACTGTCTCCATAGTGATTTGGCTTTTCGGTTTATCCATGTGTTTTAAGTTAAGTGGTTTTGGCCATGAAGAGTTAAATTTAAATCAAATATTAACATTTTTGCCATCCTAAGGGGCAAACAAAGCTAGAAAATGCAAAAAAAAGGGTGGCCACAAGGGCGCGCAGATGGCCCATCCAGCAGTTTTGGATGGCTCATCTGCGCGCCCTTGTGGCCACCCTTTTTTTTGCATTTTCTAGCTTTGTTGGGGCAAACAAAGCTAGAAAATGCAAAAAAAAGGGTGGCCACAAGGGCGCGCAGATGGCCCATCCAGCAGTTTTGGATGGCTCATCTGCGCGCCCTTGTGGCCACCCTTTTTTTTGCATTTTCTAGCTTTGTTTGCCCCTTAGGATAGCAAAAATGTTAATAGCTGATGAAACCAGATGTTTATGTAGCATGAGACTAGATTTTTATATTGTCCAATGTGATTTGGCCTTTTGGTGCAGGGAACTAGTAAGTTGAGTTGAAGGAAGGCATAATGTGCTTGAAAAGTTAAATTTTACATCCATCTCACCTTTTCCAAGGTCCTGGAGTGCAACAATAGCCTAATTATGCAAAAAAAAGGGTGGCCACAAGGGCGCGCAGATGGCCCATCCAGCAGTTTTGGATGGCTCATCTGCGCGCCCTTGTGGCCACCCTTTTTTTTGCATTTTCTAGCTTTGTTTGCCCCTTAGGATAGCAAAAATGTTAATAGCTGATGAAACCAGATGTTTATGTAGCATGAGACTAGATTTTTATATTGTCCAATGTGATTTGGCCTTTTGGTGCAGGGAACTAGTAAGTTGAGTTGAAGGAAAGCATAATGTGCTTGAAAAGTTAAACTTTACATCCATCTCACCTTTTCCAAGGTCCTGGAGTGCAACAATAGCCTAATTATGCAAAAAAAAGGGTGGCCACAAGGGCGCGCAGATGGCCCATCCAACAGTTTTGGATGGCTCACTTGCGCGCCCTTGTGGCCACCCTTTTTTTTGCATTATATGGCCTTGTCTGCCCCTTATAATAGCAAGAATGTTAATATTTGATGAAACCAGATGTTTATGCAGCATGAGACTAGATTTTTATACTGTCCAATGTGATTTGCCCTTTTGGTGCAGGGAACTAGTAAGTTGAGTTGAAGGAAGGCATAATGTGCTTGAAAAGTTCAATTTTAGGTTCATCTCATCTTTTCCAGGGTTCTGGAGTGCAGCAATAGCCTAATTATGCAAAAAAAGGGTGGCCACAAGGGCCCACATATGGCCCATCCAGCAGTTTTGGATGGCTCACTACGCGCGCTTGTGGCCACCCCTTTTTTTGCATTATATGGCCTTGTCTACACCCCAGAATACCAATTCTTTTTTAGATTAAGTGAAAGCAAATCTTTATGCAACATGACAATACAAATTCCACTTCTTTTCACTCAGATGTAATTAGAGCTCCCCCCCCCTTTCTTTGTGTTCAAAGGTCCGGAGCATTCACTATGTAAAATTTTCCTATATCACGTGCGTTCACTAGAATGGATTAAAAGTACCCCTTATAGGCCTTATCTACACATGTTTCTGCAACTTTACAAGAATATAAAATCCCTTCTGTTGAACACATGTGCTATGTTACATATACTTTAGTGAACTCCCCATGTCAACGGCCTCACAAATCCTGTGCACTAAACATTAAACACTAGAAATCGACCAAACAAGGGGCCAATTTTTACTTCCTTGTGTCCACCTAGTGTTCTTGTGAAACATTGCTAATGATATATATTCAACATCCCCAAATGAGGACATCTTGACAAAGTTTATGATCCACTTTAATAAGAATAACCATTAATGATTAAACTGAAATCAAAATATTGCTTGAATTTCTTCAAGGTGGAGTGATTAAGACTTGCGACTTGAATCATCGTACAGGCAAATCAAAATATCCATAAAAGTAAACAATATTTCTCAGATCTGTATGAAACTTCAGTAATCTAAATTAAATACTCTCACTCAATGCGACACCACTTAACAAAAAAACATATTTATATTGCATTTATAGAGGAATCCAGCCTCATGAAAAATAATTACAAATGGAGACAATGTTGTTGCTGTTAGGCTTATCTTACAAGTATTTGTCTTCCTCATCTAGAGATTCATATACACTTGAGTATTTGTGTGTCTATGACACTAGGGAAGATAGTAGTACTATATGGATGGCTTCTATGAGAGCTCCTAGAGAGTCCCTATTGGTTCAAGATTCTAAAAAACACCTACTATTCTTATCAAAATCTTTTAACATGGTAGTGAAAGGTTCCTCAAGGAACAAAAATAGAGTGATTTCCATCTCTGCACATGGTTGCTTGCTCATGTCCTCTTAAAACAAGTTGAATCTGTAAGTAAACAAAAGATTATGTGAGCACAAAGTTATAAAGTACAAAATGATATCATTCCAATTATCTAATGACAATTATACGAAGAATAAATTACAAGAAAAATCTTTGACGACTCTCCATAGATAACACAACTTACTTACATTGTGAGACTCAAATCACATGCTACACAACTATAGATGGCGCACCAAAGTCATCAACAAAATAGCACCACCCAGTGTTATGAGGTGTGAAGCCTAAACACTGAAATCCATAAAGAGGTTAATTCTCTCCAGCATGATAAACTTAAAGATGGAGATGATGTTAAGCTCTGAATGTAAGCTACAAGGGTAGTTTTCTTACCATTCTATCTTTATGTTGGAGATGAACCCTTGCAATGCCCACGCGATATTCACACCTCCTATTGTTGTGGTATGCAACTCATGTGAGCTCATACTTTTGCCACCTTCGGGAGTAGAGGTTTCCATGTAGTGTGAGTAAATGAAAGTAGAAGGAGTAGAATCTTGTTTCATGTTGTAATGGAGATGAGAGAAGGGAGAGGAGCTAGCTTGGTGTGAAACTATGTGGTGGGTAAGGGGAAGAGATGGAGGAGGAGCTTGCTTGGTGCTACAATGGAGGTGGGAGAAAGCTAGCAGAGAGATAATGATGGACTATAGGGGGTGCATGTGGTTGTTGCAGCAATGGAGAGCTTGGAAAAAGGTTTGTAGAGAGAGAAAAACACTTTTTAGCCATAGAATAGGTTTGGAAAGACTTTGGAGGGTGAAAATGATGTTTTGATTTGTTTTTTTTAAAAATCAATTTTTTGGATTTTTTAGTGCACGTTTTTAACTTTTGAAGGTCAAAAATACTTTTTTGACCATGAAATAGGTTTGGGGACCTTTTAAGGAGGGAAAACTTGAAATTTGAAATTTTTTGAAAATTTGAAATTTTTAGTGTATTTTTAAATCCAGGCCAAAAAGTGGGGGAAAAGAGGTCAAAGTGGTCCCCCCCCCCCTCTTTCCCCTAGCCACCTCCCTTACCTTCTCACTAGGTAAGAGACAATTAAGAGGTGTAAGGCTACCTTGTCCCCCTACTTTTTTGAGGGTATAGAGTGTGTCCACCACCCTCTTCCTATTGGCTGACCTCTAATTAACCTTAATCCCAAAGGGCCCCTAGAGGGTTCATATTTTTCCTAATGTTATTTAGGACATGTTATTTCAGCTCATGGCCTATACATGGATCAATCCAAAGTGGATGGATACCATCAGATAATGGCCTCCTCCTAAAAATATGGAAGAATTACATATATTTTTAGGATTTGCAGGTTTTTACCGAAGGTTCGTTAAAAACTATGCTCAAATTGCTGTTCCTATGACGGATCAACTTAAAGGCAAAGGAAAAGCTTTTCAATGGGGATCCGCTCAACAACACAATTTTGATACGCTCAAGGATGCATTAGCTGCAGCTCCTATACTGGCTATTGTAGATCCTTTGAAACCATTCGTTTTGGAAACGGATGCCAGTGATCGTGTTATTGGAGCAATCCTGTTACAAGACAGATGGCCGATTGCATTTGAAAGTAAGAAGGTTGATTCAGCTCAACAGAACTATTCTGCTCACGAACGCAAACTCTATGTAATAGTGTCTACCTTAAAGACATGGCGGCATTATCTGTATGGTTCTCAGTTCGAGATTGTATTTGACCATGAAAGCATCAAATGGTTTACACAACAAATAGATTTAAAGGGTCAAAAAGCCAGGTGGGCCGAGACGCGTTACGCACCCGTTTGCCACTTTGCCTTCAACTGTTCTATAAACAGAAAACAACGTTCAACTTGCATGTGTTAAGCATATCGCCAGCGTTCATTCTGAGCCAGGATCAAACTCGGTTTTTTGGATCCTTCAGGAATATGACGCCAAGTTAAGGTATCGCAAAGGCCGATACAATATAGTGGCAGACACTCTAAGTAGAACATAGATTAATTCGCTCTTGTTCATGGAACTTCGTAGTGACTTTTTAGATTCTCTCAAGGGAAAATATGAGCATGATGAAGCATATTCCAAAGTGTGGAGCCATGTTCAAAAGAGGGATCCTTCTCACTCCAACGATGGTAGTGTACAATTAACCTCCACACCTAGTTCTCCTTTATCAAGTGATGAACTACAGTGATGGAAGCATTTTACCATCGACAATGGGTACCTACTCCACCAAGGGGAGAGTTTGTGTACCGACGGACACGGACATTCGGTGCCAATTCCTTTATGAATGTCATGATAGTCCAAGTGCAGGGCACCGGGGGATTAGAAAAACTTATGCTCTCGTACGACGACAGTTTTACTGGCTAGGTATACATGGCTTTGTTCAAGCTTATGTCTTACACTGCCAAAAATGTCAAGTTAACAAGGTAGAGCACCTGAAAGCAGGAGGACTCTTACATCCTTTGGAGATTCCCAATGGAAAATGGGAAATTATCTCTGTGGATTTTATTGTAGGTTTACCAACCACTATACGAGGTCATGAATCAGTATGGGTGGTCATAGACAGGTTGACTAAACTATGTAAGTTTATTCTGACCAAATCAACGGTTAAGACACAAGAACTCGCCAGGTTATTTGTGGACAATCTATACAAATTGTATGGTTTGCCAAGTAACATTGTTAGTGACCGTGATCCCAAGTTTAACAGCCACTTTTGGAGAGCTGTATTTAAACGATTGGGTACACAACTAAACCTCAGTACAGCTAATCATCCAGAAACGGATGGTAAAACGGAACGGGTTAACCAGGTGCTAGAGGATATGCCAAGAGCATACGTCAGCAAAAAACAGTTAGACTGGGAAGAATACTTACCTATTCTCGAGGTTGCCTACAACAATGCTAAGCATGTCACAACAGGTTTTAGTCCTTTCATGTTAATGTACGGGTTTCAACCTAGGTCACCAGTTACGGTGGGGTTGGTAATCGAAAAACTCCAACAGGTTAAGGATTTTCTCCAAGACCATATGAATATGCTAAAACTTGCTCGTCAGAATGTCTGGCAAGCACAGGATCGGTATAAGAAATACGCTGATGAGAAACGTCGGCAAGTTACCCTCGAAGAAGGGAAGGAAGTATTTTTACGTGTGCTAGAACATTTAGAAAGTCTGAAAACTGGACCGACACCTAAATTATCTTCTCGATATTGTGGGCCTTTCAAAATACTCAAGCGAGTAGGTGATCGTGCCTACAAACTATTACTACCTTCACATTCTCGCATTCATCCGGTGTTTCATGTAAGCCGTCTACGAAAGCGGTTGCATGGGGACGACAATGTCATTGACCAACAGGTTTTGGTTGATTACGTTGAACCTCCTACCTTACCGCATGTACTTGAACGTGTTCTGGATTATCATGAGTTGCGTACACGTCATCACGTTCGACAACAAGTCTCAACAAGTGGAAAGACTGACCTGAAGAAGGTGCCACTTGGGAAAACATTAGTGTTCTTAAGAAGAAGTTTCCCACTTTTGTTTTCGAGGACGAAAACTCTTCTTAAGGGGGGAGTAATGTCAGGACACCGGCAAGGCCGGACTAGATAAGGCAGGGCTGGGCTAGGCGGTGTGGAACGGGGAGTCCAACTAGGGCAAAGGGCCAAGGGCATGCCTATATAAAGGGTAGTTGGGTGGTGGACTCTCAGGCTCTAGTCACCCCTGTCTTAGATGTGGAAAGCAACCAACAAGAAGAGAAACGACAAAGGAGGACAATCCTCTCGAAAGAAAGAAGAGAGAAAAAGGAAAAGCTAAGGTAGATGATGCAAAACCCACAAAGCGGCCTAGACCTATAGTAGCAGCAGAGGAACCAACCCAAAAAGTAGCAAGAGTAGAAAGAGAGATGGCGGCTTTTGAGCTGGAGAGAGGACTAAAAGGGGATTTTGAGGAAAAATGGAAACCATCTCCTAGAAGGATCAAAATTTGAACCAAACACCCCATGTTCGTATGAAGGACGATCCTCGAGCCGGCTTAGAACATCTCTATCACCAAGAAGAGTGTCAACAAGAGTAGGCCAAGGCACAAGAATAAGACAATACACCACCTAGAGAGGACTCACCTAGGGAATAAGTCAACCCTACTGACAAGGTTCCACACTTCTCTACTCAAAGAGAACCACCACAACCGAAGGAAACAACACCACCACAACCAAAGGAAACCACACAACCACAACTATAGGAGACTACTCCCATTGCTAGCAAGATGGAAACAAAATCAGAATTGCCCAAAGAAACTACCAATAAGAAAGTGGATGAACCAACCATCGCAATAGATACACCAAGTAAACAAGCCAACCAGCCAGATGAGCCAATCCCAATTGAGGCTCATGACACATCAACAGATCAACCTCAAGCAAGCAACACAAGAAGTTTGGAGAGTCAACAGCTCCATAGTTTGTATAAGCGACTCTCGATCTCAAATGAAAGGCTCGACATGGCCAACATTTGTGTTGAATCGTACAAAGAATCCATGGAATTCAAAGACAAGGAACTGGATGAACTAACTGCAAAGTCAGTAACGGACTTGGAAGCTCTCCAAACAAGGAATCAACAACAAGAGCAACAATTCACAAAGGCCACTTCCACTTTACAAGAGTCTGCTTCCGCAATCAGCCAACTACAGATTCAACTAAACATTGCAAATACTGGGTTGGCAAAGTCAGAAGCTCAAAGCCAAGAGCAAAATACATTGCTAAATCAACTCTTGGACAACCCTACATTAGCCATACTACAGGGCATAGATGAGGCATATAACGTAGTGGAACAAAAGGTTAAAGACCTTGATATGGAGCTAAAGCTAGAGAAAATGCAGAAAAGAGAACGCTCCATTGGATTTAAGCAGTGGGAGGAGAGCCTTATTAAAAGGAAATTGAACAACTTAAAGAGAAATTGAGAGAAACTCAAGTAAGCTGCCATATCACATGCAACCACACCAGGGGAAGAACAACTAGATTCCGCAATGCAAGATAAAGACACCCTACAATTTATGGACTTTGAAGAAGATACCACCAAAGAGGCTGGTCTTCTAGAGCCAAATACTTCTCATGATGAAGTTAGACCCTCTGTTCAACTAAAAAGCTTAACTGCTGGAGGAAGAAACTACATCAAAGAAGCATGTGGAAGAGGAGATCGAAACCATCTAGAAAGAAGCCATATAGTGGGAATAGCGGATACTACATTCCATCAATGTCAACCTCCTCATACCATTCAATATCAATGAGGCATGGCATCAGCAAGCTCTACCCTTTCCCCTCATAAAGTTTAAAGTACTCCAAATCAAAGAGAGACTACTCAAGGATTTCCAAGCCAACCCAACACTGGCACATCCCAAATGGTGAAAAATCTGGCTAAACCAGCACCCAAGTATCTTATTTTATATACAAATGTGCCAACACATATCAAACAAGATCATGTGCAATGCCCGGTACCAAGAGTTAGAAGTTGGAAGCAACATTTTGTCCTCCAAAAAAAGAGGCCCACTTGGCTCAACTACCCCAGGTTTCCACCACCCTCGAATAACCAACCCACATAAACATACATGGTGGAAAAATTATGCTCAATTATTAAGATGTTTTGAGGAACTCTGGATTTAATGTGCATCATGTTGGTAAAAATTGCAAAAATGTTCCGAACTTGCTTGTAGACTTTTCACCGTGTTTAGATGTTAACCCTCACGGCTCACGGACACCCTATCACCTACGACGGACGTTGTAATCTACGGTGGACATTGTATTATTTATTTGGTAGAGTCAGGTACCGGGCTTGTCGGTCCAATAGGAAAAGGGTAAGAGTGATCACCGATGAGAGGCGCACTCTAAGTGGAACATTCAAGGGATTAGTTGGCTAAGCATGGGCACCCAAGTGTGAATGGGGCGAGCTCATATAAAAGTCAACTAAACCTAAAATCCACTCATTCTCTCATTTGTGCAATAGAAGAGTGCTCTTGCTCCATCTTCATCTCCATCTTCTTCTTCTTCACCTCCTTGTGTGTGTATGTGTGTGTGTGTGTGTGTGTGTGTGTGTGTGTGTGTGAGAGAGAGAGAGAGAGAGAGAGAGAGAGAGAGAGAGAGAGAGAGAGAGAGAGTGCGATCGAGCATTGCGGTGGCATGACGGTGGTGAGGCGGTTGAGCGCGGCATAGCGGCGTCTCCTTCTTCTTCGGGGCGAAGAATCCTCCACGAAGCAAGCGTAGAGCGGTGAGTGACACACCATCGCCTTCTTTGAGCTTACTAGTTTAGGCTTGTTGTGTGCTTGGAGCTATTTGTGGCTCGCACACAATGTATTGGCAAGTTCCTTGCATTGACACGTGCGACATACGCGCATATTTTTGGCGCCGTTGTCGGGGAATGCCGTGCATTAAGCTCGAGTAGCACTCTGTGCTTCTCCGTGGTGCAATTTCAATTATAGGAAAGGTAGGGAAAGAGTGTGTGTGTGTTGAGAAGAGGGATTTGATGTTATACTGTGCGTTTTTTTTGTTAATGGAGATTTCAAAGGTACTGTGTTTATTCTCTGTGTATTAAGGTAGTTAGTTTGTTTTGTTAATAGAGATTTCAAAGGTTCTGTGTTTATTCTCTGTGTATTAAGGTAGTTAGTTTTCTGTGTATAGTAAGTAGGAAGTAGATTAGTGAGAGTTAATAGAGTGTGTTAGTGTGTAAGAGTAGGTGTATTAGTTAGAAGTAGGTAGATAGAGTGTGTGTGTGTGTGTGTGCTCTCGCGCAGGCCGCGACGACCTTATCCTTAAAAAAAATAAAATAATAATAATTAAAAAAAATAAAGGTAGGACCGGGATCGAGAATATCTCCCAAACCCAAGCCCAGACCCAAGCCCAAGCTCACACTCAGGCCTAGGCCTTAGTCGCCTTAAAAAAAAAAAACAAATTTAGCTTCACACGTAGCTAAAAATCAATTTTTTGAGGACCAACGGAACGTCAGATGCCCGAAAATTGTGTTGTAAAGCATACAGCGACCCTCTAAGTGATACGCTCATTTCGAGCTATCACATACTTTAATAAAAAAAAATCAAACATTAAAAAACATTCAAAAAACATCAAAAACAAGAAAAAATCAAGTAGAAAACGGGGTGCAAGACACCCACAAAACAAAGCAAGTAACCTTTGAGGGTACTTGCCGACACTTGTAGGGCACCCAAAGCACATGTATCTACGCTCTGGTCGTGTGCTAGAGTCCGAACAACTAGCTAGTGCTTCGATTTAGGAGGGTACTCACTATCCTTCCACGCTAGGGTCTATGCCCTCAACGGGGACCCAAGGTAGTGCAACCCAAGACCCAAATATAGCGGTTAACGACTCTTCCTCTGACTACGATATTATGGAAGAGCATCTTACACAAAGCCCCGGGGGAACAAATGAAACCGTGCCTAGCTGGGTCCAACAACCTGGAACTAGTGTTTTTAGCCGTTTGATGGAAACTTTTAGTAGAGCTACGCGCTCTGAACCTACGGCTAGTGAAGTAAACGAAGGGGGTGGGGAAGTAGAATCACCATTCACATCTCCTGTAGACCCCACACTCCCTCAGAGTGTCCACGTGGACATTCTACCTACCTCATTTAATGAGTGCCCTATCGAGCTACCACCTTCCAAAGTCGCCTCTAAGGTAGTGGTGACTAAAAGTCAAAACACGGGAAGCAACATTGCATCCACCTCACGACAACCCTCTAGTACACCAAGTTTGGACGGGGTATTTCTCAATGAAAATTGAGAAGATGACCTACACACGGAGACTTTGACCGACCTATACATGGGCTACACATACCATGTGGGCTGGTTAGAAGTTGTACAATCCACATCTAGTGCCACTAGTCTAGAGGAACAACAACACATGATCTGCAATGTCATCCATAGGATTATCCAGTTCGAAAGGCAAAATCGAGGAATGAACATACCTTCGACGGGTCCTATGCAATTTTTAGACACGGGCAAAGGGAAACAACCCACTCTATCACAAATGGAGACTCCCCCAGTGAGTCCCATCGATCCCCCATATTTTGTTTCGCCAAGGGTCTCAATGCTTTACTTTTCCAAGTCTAGCTCATCTTTCCCTGGATGACACCACAGATACCATGCCTACCCCAATGATGGGCATGCCAAGAAACACACCATGGACCTCGTTTGTTAGTAAAGCACCGCTACATGGTAGCTCAATGCCTGCAATAGTACCTACAAGTGCGTACCAATCGTATGCACCTATGGGTCCACGTACTCATGTAGTCCCTACCCCTCCCATTGTTTCAACTACCTATGCTCCACAACCACAATACAAAAGTTCTTATTTCCATGGGACTATACCGGCTAGCATTAGCATGTCACATCCGACGTCTGCTATGCCTAGGGCCACTCATATGAACTATGGACCACCACATGGCACAACATCGTACCCAACGTGGAACCCAAGGGCTTCCTATGTGCCAAGACCAATGCCAATACCTACTCCACATGTAGTCTCTGGAGCGCCTTCACCCACGGTGCCTGCTCACTTAGGTGACTTGGCAACATTTGCTCAAGCTATTGGTCGATCTATTGCTGAGATTATGCGTAACACACCTGATAGAGATCCTAGAAGTAAGGCAGTACAAATAGCCAAGCTCACACAAAAATTTAGTGGAGACGGGGATGTGAGAAAGCATATCGAAGTGTTTGAACAAATATGCGATTCTCTAGGAGAACACAATGACCTACATAAGAGCAATGCTTTAAGCCTAACCTTAAGTGGAAAGGCTGGGGATTGGTATAGAACCCTAAGGGTGGAAGAAAAAACGATTTACCCTACTCTTAGGAGACTGTTCTTAAAAGAATACATAGGAGAGGGAGTACTTTGGGGTGTAGCCTCTCAGCTCTAGAAAGCCCAACGAGAGGAAGGAGAGTTGGTGAGAGACTTTATAAGTTGCTTGAAGCATTTGAATTCTCGTTGTAATACAAATGAGCGCTTCAACAATAACCAATTTCTTGATAGATTCATTAGGGGATTACGACATGAGGATATCTACAATGGCCTAGTCATTAGAGGTATCACCACTTGGGAAGCAGTCACCACCAATGCGATCCAATTGGAGGATAATTTAATGATTCAAGGAGAAAGATTGTCTGTTGAGTCTAAATCTATTAGCTCACAAGCATCGGGGCATCAGCCAATGACCCTAAAGCCTATTGCTAAGGAGCCAAAGATATCTGGGATGACTTTAGCAGATCTCACCAAGGCTATTCAAGAGAGTCTTAGAGACAATCGTGCTCTGCAAAACAATCATATGTATCCAAGAAGGGAGCAGCAATGGTGCTCAGTATGCTATGGATCGCATAGTATCAGTGAATGCCCTACTTTTAGAGTAAAATTCAATGGGAACTGCAATGCATGTGGAAGGTATGGTCATCAAGCTAAGGATTGCATAGTATTTAAGCACGCGATGGCCAATAGACCAACCTTAGCATGGACAGACACACCTCGAGTGCCTGCATTGATGCTGGCCCCACCTCTTGAACAAACATCACAACATATGGTCCCCAGGGCCCAAAATGTTGTTCAAACAACACCCTTACCACCTCCAGTGCTAGGAACGCAACCACCACATCCGAGAATCACTTCTGTGAATCAAATGGGTTGTGAGTCATCTATTTCTTGTTTGGAAGGCTATGAGGAAGATATAGATCCTAATATCGCCTATGGGATGGATGTGCTTGAAGAAAGTCCACAATACTACATGGAGGACTATTGGGGACAAGTCAAACTTGTATATCAAGTAGCTGCTCTTGCGGCAAGAGGCCAAAATATCAATTACACTGCTAAGAGACCACCTCTTCAATGCTATGAGTGTGGAGGTCCACATCGTGTAGCCGAGTGTCCTATTAGGCTCCAAAAGAACGCCACACTAATGCAAACCAATCAAGCAAGCACGTCTACAATGCCGATACTCATGTGTAATCGATGTGGCATAGATCATTTGATTGCCCAGTGTCCAAATAATCCAAATGCACCGAAGATCACGCCATTAAACTTGATTGAAGTTACTGAGGAGCCATCACCAAGTACACCCGTGGTACCAGTAAACGTACTCACACGATAGATGCTCCAAAAACAAAATTATATTCTTGAGGAAAGAGACACGGCATCAATTGTCCAATCTCAAAAAAAGAAGAAAACACGAAGAAAGAGATCGCAAAAAGTAGCGAAGTCAGACCCCGGTTCAAAGACCAACATAGGGACTGGTGACGACCCCGTATATATGAACGACACTGAAGAAGATTCTGATTCAGGTGAAACCATGGAGACCAAAACGACCACTATCATAGAAACCAACAAGGAAGATCTTCATGAGCCACAATGGCCAGGATCCAAAAAGAAGATAGGAACTTATCCAAACCCTACAGAGGAGATTGAGCGAGTCAAGCAATTAAGGAGTTTGGTAGAAGATACCCAAAGGGATCTAGAACTAGCACCTAGGAAGATCCAGATTACAGACACCGTGTTCCCTACGCAACAACAACCTCACCAAGTCCATAGACCCTTGGACATACCTAGTGTCATCCAAGAAGAAAGTGACTTAAAGTCATGGGAAAGTGGGCGTACTCACTTCTTGATGGAAAGAATGTTTACAGAGGGACTACCTGATCCTATCGAAGAAATGGAGATCCCATCTTCCCCACGTCAAGGGACTCAAGGCCAAAAGGTGCCGTTAAACATTGCCAAATTGATGGATTTCATGTCTTCAGAAGTTAGAACCACCATCATGTCCAAACTATATAAAGACCCTGAGCTAGTCTCAGCTCTTCGAGCCTTCCTCAATGGAGAACTGAACTTTGGGCTACCACAATTTGCACAGATGGATGGAGCTGGGGAGATGCCAATAGAGGAGGAATACATAGATCCACAACCCAACCTAGATGAGAACCTTGTTATAGAAATACCTGTTACAAGTTGGGGCAATACTTTGAGGGTGATGAATCCAATGCGACTATACCAATCACTACTAAGGGATTAACTGTGAAGGGAATCCTTGATGGTGGCGCTGGGGTTAGCATTGTGAATAAAAATTGCTGGGAAACTATGGGAAGACCTCACCTTGCGACCACAACCATAGTAGTGAAGATGGCCAATGGGTTGTTAAACCTATTGGGATGCTAGAAGATCTTAAGATCAAGGTCTTTGGCCATAAAATAAGGATTACCTTTATTGTTATGGATTTCTCCAAACACACTATGGCATTGGAGATGATCTTAGGACGTCCTTTCATGAGGTAAGCAAAAATGGTGCATGACTGGTCTAAAAACCATGTCTACTTCCAGTTCCAAGATTCTGTCATTTGAGTGGATCTTGTGACGGGTCGAGCACATCCTCTAGGAAACAGGTTTATAATTGATCATAGATCTGACACCACAGTTCACTCGGCCCCATTGCAGTATTGTTATACGTGTAAAGCGGACACTGATGTTGGGGAAGATTCTCCTTATATGGATGTACTACCTGGGATGACTGAGTCGGACAATGTGGATTGGATCTACCTAGCAGCAACCATAGACACTTGGGGAAATAGGGGGACGACCTGGGTAACACCTGAGGGGAATGAAATACCATCACTTGTACCCTTAAATATGCTACAAGCAATGCATATAGCTTCTGACAAGACTCATCCTAATATAACGAAGAAAACTTACAAGTGGGTCCCTAAAGCTTCTTTAGCGACCATGGCTAGTGCTAAAAAACAGAAGCCTTGTAAGAAACTTTCCACTCGCTCCAAGAAATGTAAGAAAACGTGGCGCTGGATTCCTAAACGACTATTGGAAGCCCAAGGCTACTATCAAGGAAATGATCAAATTTGGGTGCCAAAACGTAGATTGTGTTCTTACCTATCACCTGACCCATGTGAGCCTAATCTCGTAGCTCCAAAACGAATCGACGATCGAGGAAAGAAAAAAATCACAGAATGCTACACACCCGCTCCAAAGCTAGTATGGGTACCAAAGAAAGAACGATTTGTTCCACCTAGCTCAGGCAGGGGGGAGTCCCATGAAGCTTCTAGCTCCTCATGTAATGCATCCATAGAGGTAAAAGCTTCTCCACATCCTCCACCTACAATAGTGGACCTTCATGAAGCTACAAAGGAATCCACACCTCCCGGTGTTCAAGAATCACCTGATGAACCACTTCAAGTTTGATCCTGGAAGAGTACCTTACCACCCTTGCAACTGGATGAGGCACCTAAGGTAATAGAAAACTAATGGCAAAAATCCTCACCTATTATCGACTGGAACAATTGGTTTCAAAGGGTGACGAGCACATTTCAAACGATATGATCTACCCAAGGAAGGGGGGAATGTTTGCTGACAGTCATCATTCACTCACTCCCCTCTCAACCTTGTTTCCCTGACCTCTCAATCACCAATCTTAGGGAATGTATATATATAAAGCCTTATACTCACAAATATAATAAAAAATAAGTAAAGAGCAAGAGCAATTAGCAAACGAGTATGCACAATAAAAGTAAAAACATTGACCTAGACCTACACATTCACATCCGATACACTGAAACAGAAACCTCTGTCATCAAACACCTTTGATCCTCATCACTCAAGTGATGGAGGGTAGGTAGGATTAATATGATAGGAGTATTTCTGTTTTAGAGTTGAGTGATTAGCAAAGTTCCTTTTTCTCACTGATGTTCCTCCTAGAGGTATTTTTTTTGTTTCCTAGTCTGTACAGGAACAATTGTTGTGGTTAGGATTTGGACCTTCACGGAATCTTTCTCTCATTCGCACTTCAAATCAAGCACGACCATCGACACAAACAGGTGTTTCTTATCCATTCGCATTGCCCCTTATCTTTTTTGCATCCATGTTTGTCTGCTTTGATTGTGATTGGTAGCATAATATTCAGTGCATTTGCTTAGTATCAAACATTAAATTCAATGTAATTTTTTGTCATAATCACTTGTTTAGATTTAAAAATCAAGCAGTTCGACTAAGCTAGTTTGACCAAGCTAGGTGTTAGAGATCTTCTCTTAATACCATGGGGAATGCCTTCCTAATAATCAATGGTTACTTAGGTTCTTAATCCGATTTAGGCAGCATTGTGTGAAATGTACTAAGGTTTTCTAGTGGGCTTGACCCTATTGACCTTTAGCTTAAGTATTATAAAGGGAGTGTACTTGTGTGATGAGCCTAGGGAGGTGTATCAGTGTTATATGACCCCCCAAAGTTACAAAATTAAAATGCTGAAAATGAACAAACAAAAAATCAAAGTGCCACAATGTAAAATCTTAAGCTGGAAGAGAAATCTCAGCTTGATTGGGTACTTCACTCACATGTATTGCCTATGGTACTAGAGCCCTAGAGGTTCCCAGTGTGGGCGCTTTTCCTTGAAAAGCAAAAAACCCAAGGCATACAAAATAAGCACACACATCAAAATTGAATCACTGTGAAAAGACTTTGGGGGGTCAAAGAAAAGGTAATTAGTCAGGCGATGATTTCATGAGAAATTCCTTTTATCGTAGCTTAACTACAAGGTCTTCTAGGTATAGCCTCTAATCAGCCCTTGAACATGAAATACTTGGCTCTCGCGATTAGACAACTTAATTGACCAGAAAAAATTAAGAAGCTTACCCATGGTATTAATAGTCGATCTCTAGTGCCTTTTGACCGTTAAATTAGCGACCCCAAACTTGTTTAATTTTTTACCTTTACATCTGTTTATGCATTTGATTATATTGCAATTTAATGTTTATTGCTAACAAATTGTTTAAAATTCTGTTACCAATCAATTTGTCTGCCTAAAACTGCATATGCTTTTTAATCTCTTATGAGAATGCAATTACTGTGCCAATGTTTTATGATTTTGCAGTGACTGAACAAGGCTAAGGACATTCATCTCAAATGCTCTTCCACCTCGATGAACGAGCTTCAACTCAATAGCTTCTGAGGACAGAATCTACATCAAGAAGGGGGGCATGTTAACCCTCACGGCTCACGTACACCCTATCACCTACGACGGACGTTGTAACCTACGGCGGACATTGTATTATTTATTTGGTAGAGTTAGGTACCGGGCTTGTCGGTCCAATAGGAAAAGGGTAAGAGTGATTGCCGATGAGAGGCGCACTCTAACTGGAACATTCAAGGGATTAGTTGGCTAAGCATGGGCGCCCAAGTGTGAATGGGGCGAGCTCATATAAAAGTCAACTAAACCTAAAATTCACTCATTCTCTCATTTGTGCAATAGAAGAGTGCTCTTGGTCCATCTCCATCTCCATCTTCTTCTTCTTCACCTCCTTGTGTGTGTGTGTATGTGTGTGTGTGTGTGTGTGTGTGTGTGTGTGTGTGTGTGTGTGTGTGTGTGTGAGAGAGAGAGAGAGAGAGAGAGAGAGAGAGAGAGAGAGAGAGAGAGAGAGAGAGAGTGCGATCGAGTATTGCGGTGGCACGACGACGGTGAGGCGGTTGAGCGCGGCGTAGCGGTGTCTCCTTCTTCTTCGCGGCAAGGAATCCTCCACGAAGCAAGCGTAGAGCGGTGAGTGACACACCATCGCCTTCTTTAGGCTTGTTGTGTGCTTGGAGCCATTTGTGGCTCGCACATGGTGTATCGGCAAGTTCCTTGCATTGACACGTGCGACATACGCGCACAGTAGAGCAAGCAGATGCAGCATGGATGTCCTTCCTTGAAGGCACCAAGGGCTTATGCTATGATTTATTGGGCCAACCTTCAGAAGAAGTGCTCCATGGATTCTATGCTAGGGTGATGTTTCTACCATCCTACTATATGCAGACATTTGAAGAAGCATTCTACACGGGCTTCTTCACTTATCGGTCCAAGATCTTTGGCCCCGTCATCACCAATTTGTGAGCGTAATTTGTCAGTTACTCTGTAGTTAAGCAAAGAAATAAATTAACCATGCAGTTTATGTCCACTGAAGATAAAGAACTCTGCCTCAGATACCAACAAGGTCTCAAGAAATATGCACAAAGGAAAACAGCAAAGCGTGGCCTCTACTTAACACCCTAAATAGCTGTGTTAGGGATGACACAAGCAAGGAGGGGAGGAATGTTAGCTGCTCAACTAACAAGAGCCAAAGAAAGAGCATCAAAAGGGATGCCACTCATTTTTAAAAAGCCAATAGATTGTATTAAACCCCTTTGTATTGCTAAGAAATCCCGCAAAGTCCAAAGCCATTGTCATAATATTGATTGCCAACGAGTCTAAAAGGGTTGAGAGCTTCCAAGTTTGTAGTTGTATGCAGTTTTTAAGCTTTATATTGAGCCCAAATAGCTAGAAATTCATTCTTTGAACCTTAGCTAAGGTATAAAAGCCAAATTTTTCAATTAAAAACCTAAGTTTTTGGATGATGAAAGTAAGCGTTTGCTGCAGAAGCTCAATGTGAGTATATTGTTCTTCAATTCCTCGTGTCTCTCTTGTACGGTGTTGCATTGCTATTCCGAGCATATCAATGTGTTCGTAGGTGAAATCTCTTCTATTTAACATAAGTTTCTCGTGATGAAAGTGTGTTTTAAGTTGTGCTGTCTATGAGCTGTTTTTGCTTCCTACGCACAATACATGCACCAAACTGGTTTTTTTTAGGAATAGGTAGAGCACGTCTAGAAGAAGCCGTAGAGTGCTTTGGATGCCAAAATTGAATGACCTAAAATATGTTGTTTATCATATGTGCAATTTTTTCTGAGTGTCAAATATAACAATTGAGTACACGAGAACATTATGAATACTCTACTCATACTAAGCATAAAGTTTTGTTGCATTTGGAGACTCATAGCTATGCAAAATCATCGGATCAAGCTTGCGATAAGGACAATAGCTTTTGATGTCGGACACACATTTGAGACTGCGATAGGTAGGAGCGGCTTAGACTTGGGTTTTTTGAGAGATTAGCTATCTCTTGTAGCCTCCATGCACTAGTCAGGTCAACTATGTCCCACGTATTGACAATTTTTATGTCTTTGGTTCTCACTTCGCTAGCATTGATATGATGAGGCTTGGCAGCCGGTTGACACTTTTGAGCATCTTGACATTATTTATCAAACCACATTTTGCATGATCTATCTTTGCTATACTATGGACATGCTTTATGGCAAAGCATTCTTTGACACAAGAACAAATGTCTTTCTTGAAAGCTTCCCATTTTCCAATGGTGCATCATATTGAAGCTTTGCCATCCATAACTTTTTCTCAACCATTTTGTTAGGGTAAGCCCAACTTCTGGCACCACATGGGAAGGCACTCTAGCAACTTAGGAAGATATATATGATGACATGGTTCAATAGCAAGAGGATGCAACCTCTCTAGCCAATGATTGTAAAGCACCAAGCCTATTAGAGGCTATTCTCTAATAAATCAATTGTACTTTGAGCATTATCATTGTGTCTATAATCTCTCTCTTTATGATCTTGCACTTGGCATAGCCTAACCCTAATTTCCATATCTCTAACCCTAACAATAATACGATGGTTAAGATAAGGCTTCACCCCTCCATAGCCTAATGCTAAAACATTGGTGATTAGGGAACATGCTTTTGCATTTAACCCAATAAGTGGTATTAGAGCCAACAATTCATACCTAGGTCTAATTAATTCCTCTCTCCCCCTCTCCCTGATCATTAGCATCACCGACTAAGCTTGGGCATGTTCTTGGCAACACCAATGAGCCACTACCCTTCTTGATTGGTGGCATTGTAATAATTGTGTGTGTGTGTGTGTGTTTGTGTTTGTGTGATTTTCAATTATTTTTCTTCGTTGTGCTCAAGTTTAATGAGATTTGGAGGACTATAGATTTTATTATATCCCGCATTTCATCTTGCAATTTATGTGTGCATAAAGTGCTCGTTGAGGTCTTTCTTTAGAGCTCCTAAGCACAAAATCATTCAAGTTTTATCCCATCAATTGTATTTCCAAAATCTCTTTGTTCTCAGTTTCATTTTGAGCCTTTAAACTCCCTAATTTTATTTTCCCGAAATAGGTGTGTGTATGAGCTTTTTGTGAGTGTGGTTTACTACACGACTGAGCATAAAGTATATTTTTGTGGGGCCCTCTTCCAACCAAAGGCAAAGGTTCACGTGGTTATCTCACCTAATTTAGGTTGTTGGTGACCTGCAGGTTAAGGCCAAACCTTGTGGCCATTTTTAGTGGGCAACTTGGATGGATGCAAGTGGGCTATCAAATGCATCCTATTGTTCAAGGTGGCCATAAGAGGCCATGCCTGTGTAGTGTTTTTTTTCATAGCTCTATGAACGGACACAAAAACATATCCAAACCGAGTATATGCAAGATCTTTGGGTTAGAAGATCGGAGCCAACCCAACCGCCTCAACATCGTCTAGCTATTTCTAGCTATCGTCTAGAGCTTGCCTAGCTGCTTTGCTACCATTCGGGCCATCCGGTCACCCCACTCTGATCAACCACCAACCGACCTCAATAGACACCCAAATGCCTAGTGCCAAAGTTTTCCTTTTAACTCTCTTGAGCCAAGAATTACTCACTTATTTTGTAGATCTCCAATGTCTTGGACAACAAGGAGAACACTTTGTAGAATTTAGAAGCTCAAGTCTCAAGCACACTCACTCTTATTGCAAGATTGTACATAAATGTATGACATACATGTGCATGAAGGCACTTGTACACACACAAACACGGGACTAGACATTACCAAATATGGCAAGACCTTCCCTACAAGATGCACACACATGAGCATGAGCACACACACACACACAAAAGCACATAAGATGAAATGTATATGTGTTTTACACCATTGGCCATGAAGGCCGCATCCTTGACATTTTAGAACAAGGGAGATAAAAAATAATACGACAACGACATGAAGATAAAGATGCCAATAACAACAACAAAAAACAAAGATGACGTGTAGGTGAAGCAAACGACGACGACAACAACAAGATGAAGACAATTTTGAAGAGGACACACATGAAGAACTCTTCACAAAAAAAATGAATGAACATTTTTGTACTACCTAGGACTACTAGTGAACCTACTAAAAAAAAAAATTTGTACTAGTGAACCTCTTCACAAAAAAAATGAATGAACATTTTTGTACTACCTAGGACTACTAGTGAACCTACTAAGTCTCACTGTGAGTGAGTAGGGGAATGGAGGGAGCTTTTTATGGAAAATGGACCGGTCAGAAAATTCATTGAAAAAGCTCTCTCTATTAACTTTGTGCTGGATTCTCTAATCTTATGCAAAACGCTCCCTTCTCCAAATGTTGGTTAATGTCACAACCCATCACCCAAAATTGTGCCGCCACATCAACACACCATTGTAGAGTGGCGGTTGGGTAGTTGGAGGTCTTATGTGCACTTCTAACAATGTGCTTGCACACAAGCTACATGACATATGAAGACAAGTGTATAAGTTTCACATGCAAGAGCATTATTTGACTCCTGATTCCACAGATAAGCAATATATTCTTCACCTTAGAATATAAGAGAATTAAAATATGAGCATCAAAGTAAATCCTGTTGGATAGAACGTCTCTGATACAACATTTGATTCATTGTAGAGGTTAGCCAAAGACAATGCATGTGTGCATGTTTCAATTATTAAAGGATGCAATGCACGCCCCGGGGGGGGGGGGACATGTACTTAAAAAATCAAGAGAGAAAAACACACCTCAAATGGCATGTTGCAGCAGGTGTGAGTATGAATAAGGCCCTCCATGTTCCATTTGCAATTGCTTTTTAGGTAATATCTCTAATATCAATTCTCCACAATGACTTAGGGATAGGTCATGTAGACCTCCATTACTACTATCCTTATTTCTGTATCTCTCTCTCTCACTCTCTCTCTCTCTCTCTCTCTCACACACACACACACACACACACACACACACACACACACACACACACACACACACACACACACACACACACACACACACACACACACACACACACACACACACACACACACACACACACACACACACACAACTCTTTCTTCCTCCCCCTCTGTCTTTCTCTCTCCCACCGGTTTTCTCTCTATGGACACCCTGTCCCTTGTCCTCTCTCTCTCTCTCTCTCTCTCTCTCTCTCTATGCTTGATTGAGGAGGGCCTATAAATAGGAGTCAAAGAGATGCCTGATTCAGGAGGGCCTATACATGCTAACTCCTATTTAGAGGCCCTCCTCAATCAAGCACCTCTTTGACTCTCTCTCTCTCTCTCTCTCTCTCTCTCTCTCTCTCTCTCTCTCTCTCTCTCTCTCATCCTTTTCATTTTCTCTTTCTCAAAGTGGGTGCTTGGCGGCTAGGTGTAGCATGTGCCAACGATTGTAAAAAAATCATGTTAACGGAGAATCATGTCTGATTTCTTTTGATTTTGAAGGGAAACCGATTTTGAAAGGTGACAGTGATTGTAGTTGTCATTGAAGGAGGGGACGGATGTTGTCAGGGAGCAAGAGCGCCTTTGCGTGCTGGGTAAGATGAGGTGAAGAAGTACGGAGAGCATCGTGCTCAGGGATTAGGCAAGGGCATTATGAAGTATTTCTGCACAATTTCTTGGTAGTGTAGAGAAGCTATTTACACTTCTAGAAAAGCAGTAACGCACATCATTTTTGTGATCAAGGAGCACATTGAACTTAATGCCTCAACTCTTTGTGCGCTATCCCATCGATGTTAAGCATGTCATATGTTGCATTTGGAGGGCCAACATTTATAGAGAATAGAGCCCATGCAAGGCCTCCTTGTTTGATAATCCAGCAAGTAAGCATTCCGCTTTTCCTCTGCTGCAAATAAGCAGTCCTCTTTCCCTCTCTCCCTCTCTCTCATGGGCAACAATGCTATGCGAGAGAGAGAGAGAGAGAGAGAGAGAGAGAGAGAGAGAGAGAGAGAGAGAGAGAGAGAGAGAGAGAGAGAGAGAGAGAGAGAGAGAGAGAGAGAGATAGATAGATAGATAGATAGATTTTATTATCGTCCTCGGAGGTCAAATATGACCTATGGGACCAAAGTTACATGTGATGTAGCATGTGTATGGCTGATGAGTGACTCTCGATGCTCCAAAATTGTAGTGATGAGAGTCGCAATGGAGAGCCCACACTTTGGCTGGGAGAGGAAAGTGTGTAGGTCTAAGTTATGGCTGAAAATGTGAGAGAAGCAAGTTCGGATGTGATCAAAAGCTGAGCACTCTAGTAGTGTGTGGTACTCAGACTCTCGAACTTGCAGTGAGCATAATGTGCACAATCGATTTGACTCTTCTCCATTGCCCCAACGCCCTATCTCGCATCGAAGGAAATGGGAGCTAAGCCGAATTGCTGTGATAGTGCGTATCGCGGACAAGGGAATAGGCTCAAGCATGTAAGTGTGAGTACGGTTTCCTCTCTCAGCGAAGAACATGGTTCTGTAGTTGGGGGCAATATAGGTGGTGTAATGTATGAAGCGTGACCCACCGGATTTCTCCCAAGCCGTAATACATCGGCGTTGTAGAAAAGCTTCATTCACTTGAGAGTCAATTGAAGCATCATGTAGCAAGTGTAATGCATCCCATCTCCCAAACCACTTCTTTATGTCTTGCATCCATCCCGTGCTCAAGATCTTGCTTTTATGCGTCTTTTGAACTTTTTTGCTTGCTTCCCATGCAATTGTAGGAAGTCGATGTGAGGGGTTTTGACGCATCTTTATCATGTACTCCACAACCCTTTCCATGCCCATAACCTCAATTGGAAGAGATCCCGACTCAAGAAGTAGGAGCATATATGGTGTTTGTGTCTTAACTTGGAGAAAGTTTGTAAGAAAACGCTTTTGGACATTCTCAAACTCTTTCCAAGTAGACTTTGAGATGCTCCCGCCCCACACTTCAACTCCATAAAGAAGAACCGGTGTCACCAATGAATCAAAAAGATACTTCTTGAGAACCCAACACTTGATGTTTCCCGCATTACACATGTTCTCAAATGCATAATATGCTCTCTTTCCCGCTTCCAAACGACGCATAGCACATTCATACCACTTGTGATTGGATGGAACCTCAAGGCCAAGGTACTTAAAGCTTTCAACAACTTCAAGTGTCTCGTTGTTGTACACAATGCATGGCTTCTCCTTATGGTTGGTTTTCACAAGCATAACCTTTGTTTTGGATTCATTTACAATCAGCCCACTATGCAAGCAAAAGTTCTCAAGGACAACCATAAGCTTTTGTGCATCTTCTAAAGTGTGTGCTAGAAGCACTACATCATCCGCATACAACAAAAGCATGATTACCGCATTGCAAATAGTGACCTCTTCAATGCCTTCTTCTTGCATAAAGTCAAGTACCATTTGTTCCAATTGATCGATGCATAGACCAAAGAGAGTTGGTGACAATGGACATCCTTGTTTAACCCCAATAGTGCTTACAAAAATTTCTGAAATTTCTCTTCCCATGCGCAATTGACAAATCACCTTCTCATAGATTCGAGAAACCGCAAGCATAAACTCACTTGGCACTTGGAGTTCTTCCATCCTTCTCCACAAATTTGTTGAGATGTCGAGCTCTACACCTTGAGCTGGCATCCACTAAGGGTCTTGGCCGCTTACGGCATTTACTCACTGGCGCGTTAGGTGACCGACACGGAGGAACTCTGCCAGTGATTCTACAGCTGGACTACACTTATAGTGCCAGCCTAGTACGCTTCTAGCGAGTTCACACTTAGTGACCGCATGTACATATGTGCTACTTTTCAGCTTTAGCACTTAGTCATTTTGTACTCTCTTTTCTGTGAAGAAGAAGAAGAAGCTTTCCATCTCTGTGTGCTTTGTGCTTGTCTTGTGTAGCTCTCTTGCATCCTCATTCTTTACAAAATTGTTACGTGGAATCATATCAAAGGCTTTCTTAAAGTCCACAAAACAACAATACAATTGCTTGCCTTTCAACCGACTTTCCTCCATGAGAACACGAAGAGTGACAAGATGATCAATGGTGCTATGGCATCGACGAAAACCCGCTTGTCCCTTTGCACGCTTGTCATTCTCTTCAGCCCAATCACTCAATTTCATCTCCATTATGCACCCAAACAACTTTGCCATAAGAGACCCAATCATTATAGTCCGGTAGTTGCTTACATTCTTTACATCCCCTCCTTTATGCAAAGGCTTAACCCAATTAGTACTCCAATCATAAGGCATACCATGTTGAAGTGCAAGGTTGAACATATCACACATCCACTCATGGGTAAAATCTCCCGTCCATTTGATCATCTCCGGCTTGATACCTTGAAGATCTCCCGCTTTGCGAGTGGCCAACTTTTCAAGCCCCACGCATACATCCTCAATAGTAAAAAAAGACGGCATACATGGGAGTGAACCATAAAATGGTATTTTTTCAGTATTTTCTTGCTCATATAATTGCCTACAATGTGTGTACATATCCACTAGACTTAAGTTACCAAAATTCTCATCCCGCTTTCCTCTCAAGTTTCTCCAAAATCTTCCACATACATGTGCCTTTTCTTGGACTTGAAATTCTTGTTGCTTTACTTCCCATCTTCTTCTCTTCTTTTGAATCAATGCCTTGTATGTATGCAAATGACTTTGATAGTTGTCTTTGTCCATAGTTGCATCAAGCTTTATCAAGGACTTTCGAGCATCTTGACATTCTTTATCAAACCACCTTTTGCGTGATCTATCTTTGTTGATACCATGGAGATGCTTTATGGCAAAGCATTCTTCCGCACAAGAACAAATAGCTTTCTTGAAAGCTTCCCATTTAGTTTCCAATGGTGCATCACATTGAAGCTTTGTCATCCATAATTTTTTCTCAACCATTTCAATGTACATTGGTGCCCGTTTGAAATCCATACATAGTGATAACTTCTCTTTCCTTTGGCTGAGATTATCATGCTTAGTTGCTTCTCCATATGAAACGTCAATACAAGGTGCGATGGTCGGATTCCAGGGTCCATTGACCAAACATAAAACTCTTTATGCGATACATGATGGCTTCAGAGAGTAGCATATAGTCAATCACACTATCCCCATTATGTCTCCTACATGTAAATCCATTGGTTCCACTCCACAAAGATACACCATTGGCAATGAGCATACCCGTGCTATTACACATGTGTAAAAGTAACTTTCCATAGTGATCCGGCTCTTTCTCATCCATCGAAGTACGATCATACAAGTGAACTTCCTCTAACTCCCTTGAAATGTATGGCATATCAAATTGTTGAGTATCATGTTGCAATGTTTTTGTGCGAGCATTCATATCCCCAAATACAATAACATCACCTTCACCTTTGAAATAAGCAATGTCCTCTTCCAAATCAGAAAATGGTTGATCTCTATGCATGCAAGCATAAAAGGGAGAATCATGATGAGGTATGTAGCAACCGGCTACAAAAATGGGTGCTCTTTTTGGTGTCATAATTTTCAGCCATACATAACGTTTGTACTTGTCATCTTTCACAATTGATACAAAATCTTCCAATCCTTTCTTAACCATACATGCTAACCCTCCTTATCCTCTTCGTTGCTTGAGATACTTTGACCACATCAATGAATGTACATTGTAATCCTCCAAGCCGTTAATCCTTTGTGTATCATGCTCCCAAGTTTCAACAAGAAGTACAACATCGGCTTTGCTTGTTAGTTCATCAATGCCAACCCCCGCATTCCATGGGTATCCATTACAATTCCAAAAGCATATTTTCAATTGTAACTCGGTCTCATAGGTCACACATCCCTATTTGCTTGAGAGACTTGCCTCCTCCTTGGGCACATTTTCTTCATGAGAGATCTCCTTGTTTTTATTATTCTTTTCCTCATATGCCTTGCGACGCATATTTTGTTGCTTAATAGTGCGATCTTCACATACAAAACATTTTGTAACCCTCAAATAGATCCAACTATTATCAAGGATAATCTTTCGCTTGGTCTCATCCGGCATGGTGCATACAATTGGCCGTTCTCCTGAGTGAGGAGCTCCTTGCTTCCCCACTCTATGTGCTCCATAGACCATAACTCCGGACATGCCAAAGTGGGTTTTGAAGAAATCTTCAATAACAATGGCAAGAGAAGGAGGTGTCTCTAACTTCTCTTCGGGAATTCCACGAATAACAATGTTCTTGGAACGTCGCTCCTGTTCCTTAAACTCCTCCACATCCACATTCTGACCTTTCTTTGTTTGAGCCATAGCTTGCATGAGTGAGGAGTTAGAAACCACATTGCTACCACATACATCAGCCCAAGACTTGTTTGTGCATACATTTTTCATGTCGCATACATCCCGGCTCATAGTGTCAAATTTCTCCTCTTTCAATACATGGTCATGCTCTACTTTGCTCATCCGCTCCTTCAAAGCATTCAAGTCCACAAGAGAGCGTTTACATTCCTTGACTTCCTCTTCAAGTTGCATCAAACGTGTTGTTTGCATCCCAAGTGTCCTCTTGAGATTCTCATTCTCAATCACAAGTACCCTTAGTGTGCCATTCTCCATTGCAAGTGCTCGTAAGTCTTCGCCTTGTTTGTTTACGGTCTCTTGCAATGATACCAAGTACGCCATGATCATGGTTTCCGATGTCGTTGGTTGGGTGGTTGTGTTGCTATCTCCACACTTAGGAGATTTTGGATCATTTTCCACAATGGTTGTGGACCTTGTTGAAGAAGAAGAACCCTTGCGAGTGCCGGAAGACATTGTATGTAAAATAGGAGATGAGAATCAATTTTGTTGAACCTGTTCACTTCGGAAATGCTGCTACAGAAACGCTTTCCATAACTCTGAAAATTTCTGTCTTTACATCAATGCGTAGAGGATGTCGTGCTCTTCGATTGAGGCTATAGATCACCCAAATCCGAGTTCGGATGAAGAAGTTATGATCAAAAGAGTGGACTGCTGTCTACTAGGTTAAAAAACGGCTGCACTGAGAGAGAGAGAGAGAGAGAGAGAGAGAGAGAGAGAGAGAGAGAGAGAGAGAGAGAGAGAGAGAGACTTAGGAGACTCAGCATTTGCGAGAGAGAAAAGGAGATAGACTTAGGAGACTCATAGTTAGTAATAACTCATAGGGAAAATTACCAAAATACCCCTTTAAATACCCCTCAAATTTCAAAAATTCCCAAAATACCACCAATATTTTGCCATAAATTCCCAAAATGCCCTTCAAATTTTCCAAATTTCCTAAATAACCATTGGTTGTGAGAGCAAATTTTTCCAAAATAAGAAAACTTTGTAGCTTTTCATAAGAAGACTGATCATACAAGATGCTAAAACTAGAATTTGAGTTGGTTATGTAGGTTTCGGAGATGAATTGCTTCATTATTTTTAGACATAATTGCCTATTTTGTGAGGTAATTTGTGTGACAAATTACATGGTAAACACTCAAAAAACGGATCCTAATTGTCAAAAAAGAATAAAGATTAGAAAATCTTGAACAATCCAATCAAAATAGATACAAGGTTATTCTGGGAATTTTTTAAATTTGAGGGATATTTAGGGAATTTCCACAAATAGAGGGGTATTTTGGTAATTTTACCTAACTCCTATACATAGGCTCTAAAATCTAAATCATCTCTTTCATTAGAGGACCCAAGTTGTGGAGTTGGTTTTGTGTAGAATCTAAAGTAATGCACAGTCAGGAGTGCCCTTTCAATTTTACAAATTGAAAGGATAAACATTTTCTATTTTGAACAAAATACCCCCCCCCCCCCCCCCCCCCCCCCCCCCCCCCCAAGTACCTGTATTCTCTCTCTCTCTCTCTCTCTCTCTCTCTCTCTCTCTCTCTCTCTCTCTCTCTCTCTCTCTCTCTCTCTCTCTCTCTCGTACGTTTGTGTAGCTCTGCAAGTTCGAGATTTTGAGCACCAAACACTACTAGAGTGCTCAGCAGTTGATCACATCCGAACTTGCTTCTCTCGCATTTTCAGCCATGACTTAGACCTACACACTTTCCTCTCCCAGCCACAATGTGGGCTCTCCATTGCGACTCTCATCACCACAATTTTTGAGCATCAAGAGTCACTAATCAGCCATACAAATACTACATCACATGTAACTTTGGTCCCATAGGTCTTATTTGACCTTCGAGGACAATAATAAAATCTCTCTCTCTCTCTCTCTCTCTCTCTCTCTCTCTCTCTCTCTCTCGTACGTTTGTGACCTAGCCGGATTCCGTCGGCGTTGTCAACGTTGCAAGTGTGCTCTCCTCCCAACATCGTCGACGACCTTCACAGAATGCCATGTCAGTAGCATTTTGATTCTGGTCGATGCTACTAATACTAATGTATATAACTTGAATTCACCACGTGAGTAGGCGACACAAATGTTAGTATTAGTATTCTCTCTCTCTCTCTCTCTCTCTCTCTTCACTGTATCTATCTCTTTCTCTCTCTTTTCCCCTCTTCTCTACCTCCAATTCTCTTCGGGAATTCCACAAATAGAGTGCTTAGCTTTTGGTCACATCCAAACTTACTTCTCTCACATTTTCAGCCATGACTTAGAACTACACACTTTTCCTCTCCCAGCCATAGTGTGGGCTCTCCATTGAAACTCTCATCACCACAATTTTGGAGCATCAAGAGTCACTCATCAGCCAAACACATACTACATCACATGTGACTTTGGTCCCATAGGTCATATTTGAACTCCGAGGACGATAATAAAATCTCTCTCTCTCTCTCCACTCCTCTCTGCATCTCTCTCCCTCTTCTCTCCTCTCTATCTAGCTCTCCTTTTCTCTTTCCCTCTCCCTCCTCTCTCTCTCTCTCTCTCTCTCTCTCTCTCTAAGCATTGATGTAAAGACATAAATTTTCAGAGTTGTGGAAGGCGTTTCTGTAGCAGCATTTTCGAAGTGAACAGGTTCAAGAAAGTTGAATCTCATCTCTTATTTTACATACAATGTCTTCCGGCACTTGCAAGGGTTCTTCTTCTTCAACAAGGTCCACAACCATTGTGGAAAATGATCCAAATCCTCCTAAGTGTGGAGATAGCAACACAACCATCCAACCAACGACATCGAAAACCATGATCATGGCATACTTGGTATCGTTGCAAGAGATCATAAACAAACAAGGCGAAGACTTACAAGCACTTACAATGGAGAATGGCACACTAAGGGTACTTGTGGTTGAGAATGAGAATCTCAAGAGACACTTGAGATGCAAACAACACATTTGATGCAAGATAAAGAGGAAGTCACGGAATGTAAACGCTCTCTTGTGAACTTGAATGCTTTGAAGGAGCGCATGAGAAAAGTAGAGCATGACCACATATTGAAAGAGGAGAAATTTGACACCATGAGCCGGGATGTATGCGACATGAAAAATGTATGCACAAACAAGTCTTGGGCTAATGTATGTGGTAACAATGTGGTTCCTAATTCCTCACTCATGCAAGCTATGGTTCAAACAAAGAATGTTGTGAATGTGGATGTGGAGGAGTTGAAGGAACGGGAGCGACGTGTTAAGTATGGAGCCTGATTTACCCTTGTAATTTTCTGTGGTAAAAGCGCACATTTGTAAGGCCCCCATCATGAGGAGAAGCCATCGTGCGTGAAGGAAAATCACTCACCGGAAACCAAAATTTTCACGGACAAGAATCAGGGGCAACTTTAAAGGCCTCACCGGAATATTCTTTTTCGCCGGAATATTATGGCTGGATGGCGGCCGAAAAGTGGTCGGAAAACAACCGATCGGTTGGCCGATGGCCGGTAGTCAATGGCCGGTGGCCGGTGGTCGGAAGTCAATGGCCGGTGGCGGGTGGCCGAATTCAATGGCCGGTGGCCGAATTCAAAAGCAGACTTGTCTTCTCAAGGGCGGCCACACATGGGCGGATTGGAGGGTCCGATTTGGACTTATTCGCACAAGGGCGGCTACACATGGCTGTCTCTCATAAGAGAGGGCAGCCCTTTTGGCCTATAAAAGGAGGCCATTTCTACACACATTTCATAGTGTGAAGTTGATGCAACAAGGTGAGTGTGAGGTGGTGAGAGTGAAGCAAGGCGGGAGCTCCATTAAGGGTATAATCCCTTTGTAAACTACTTCTTGTTTTGAAGTACTAAAGCCATTGAGTGGCTGCTTTCCCGTGGACGTAGCCCACATTGGGTGAACCACGTATATCGTGTGTACTCTCTCTCTCTCTCTCTCTACTCTATAATCTCGTGTATATAAATCTGTCTCTCTCCATTAAGTAATCTACTCAATTATCTATTTAGCTACGTCTTATTTCCTAACAACTGGTATCAGAGCAAGGTTTGCTCGTAGCTAAATTATCTCAAGGAAAGGATTCCTTGAATTGAGTGGGAGTTATGGCGGAGGAAGGGAAGCTCAAGATTGAGAAGTTCAACGGCAAAAACTACCAACATTGGAAGATGTAGATTGAAGACTATCTCTACCAGAAGGACCTCTATTTGCCACTAGGCGGTCTTGCGAAGAAGCCCGCAACAATGGCAGATGAAGCATGGATTGTCCTTGATCGAAAGGCACTGGGAACAATCCGGTTAAGCTTGGCGTCAACGGTGGCCTTCAATGTTTCGGAGATGAAGACCACGGAGGACTTGATGAAGTCACTTGACGACTTCTACGAGAAACCATTGGCATCCAATAAGGTATTTCTTATGAAGCGCTTGTTCAATCTAAAGATGGCAGAGAATGGTTCAGTTGCAGAACACCTAAATGACTTTAACACAAACATAAGACAACTTCGATAAGTGAAAATCAATTTCGATGACGAAGTGCGAGCTCTCCTTATACTATCATCTCTACCGGATAGTTGGGACAGCCTTGTGATGGCTGTAAGTAATTCTATCTCTGGCACAAATACTCTTAAGTTTGATGATGCTGTGGGTGTTCTCCTAAGCGAGGAAATACGAAGGAGAAGCACAGGAGAATCATCAAGTGCTGCACTATCAGTGGAAACAAGAGGAAGGCTTAAGGAGAGGTTCAAAAACCAAAAGGGTCGTGATCCCTCAAGGCGGAGCAAGTCACGCACAAAGTCAGTTCTTGAATGTTGGAACTGCGGCAAGAAGGGCCACGTCAAGAAGGATTGCTGGTCCAAGAAGAAGAAGGAGACACAGTCTCAAGACAACAAGCCAACATCGGAGGCCAATGTGGCAGGTAAAGTAGAGCAAGATGCTCTAATTCTCTCATTAGACAATGTGTCTAATTCCTGGATAGTAGATTCCGGGGCTTTATTCCATGCGACACCACACAAGCAACATTTCCAAGACTACACCAAAGGTAATTTTGCGTATGTATACTTGGGAGATGTTGAAGCTTGTGAGATTGTTGGCAAAGGTACAGTTTCTGTCAAAACTGCTAATGGAAATGAATGGAAGCTTAAAGATGTTAGGCATGTTCCTTCTCTTCGTAAAAAATTGATCTCTACAGGACAATTGGACGATGAAGGTCACAACATTGCATTCGGAAACAAACGGTGGAAGATCTCAAAGGGATCTTTGGTGGTTGCCAAGGGTGAAAAAGTCGGTACACTTTACTTGTGTACTATTAGCACACAACCTTCAGCTTGTGCAGCAACTACAGAAGTTGACAATGCGGTGTGGCACTACCGACGTGGGCATATGAGTGCCAAAGGAATGCAAATCCTTCAAACAAAGAAGCTTCTACCAGGTTTGAAAGAAGTGGACTTAGAGTTCTGTGAAGATTGTGTTTATGGTAAACAATAGAGGGTAAAATTTCAAAAATCAGGAAATGAAAGAAAAAATAAAAAACTTGAGTTGGTTCATTCTGATGTTTGGGGTCCTGCAAGTACACCATCACTTGGTGGCTCATTGTACTATGTAACATTCATAGATGATGCGACTAGAAAAACATGGGTTTATGTCATGAAGAATAAATCCGATGTATTTTCCATATTTCAAAGGTGGAAAGCCTTTGTGGAGAATGAAACAGGTACCAAGGTTAAATGCCTCAGATCCGACAATTGAGGCGAATATTGCAACCAAGCTTTTGAAAGCTTTTGTGCTAGCAATGGCATTCGGAGGCAAAGGACAACCCCAAGGACACCTCAACAAAATGGGATTTCGAAAAGGATGAACAGGACAATCATGGAACGAGCACGAAGCATGCGGCTACATGCAGGCCTACTGCTTGAGCTTTGGGCGAAAGCTGTAAGTACGTCTGTGTACTTAATCAATCGGTCACCCTCAACAGCATTGGATGGGAGAGTTCCAGAAGAGGCATGGACATGTAAACCGGTGAATTATGCATTTCTCAAAGTGTTTGGGTGCGAGGCTTTCATGCACATAGATAGAAGCCTAAGATCAAAGTTAGATGCAAAGTCCAAAAAGTGTTTCTTCATTGGCTATGGAGAAGGAGACTTTGGGTATTGCCTATGGAATTCTGAAGATGGTAAAATCTTAAGGAGTAGGGATGTAATTTTTAACGAACAAAATATGTACAAAGATTACTTGGAAAGAAAACAAACAAAAGAAACACGTGATGAGTACATGGAGCTTGAGGACGGTGAAGACTCAAGGACTGCAAACGGTGACAATGTGCAACAACGTCAACCAAATGAGGAGCCTCAACCTATTCTCCGAAGATCTACAAGAGCAAGTAGACCTCCAGAAAGGTTTGTTCCTTCCTTCTGGAGAGTCGGAATCATATGAAGAAGCTATGCAACATGAATCCAAAGAAGAATGGACGAAGAGCATGCAAGTGGAGATGGACTCACTACATCGCAACCAAACATGGGAGTTGGTTGAGTTGCCTAAAGGTAAGCGGGCACTTCAAAACAAATGGGTGTACAAGCTAAAGGAAGAAGAAGGTGGGAAGAAAAGGTACAAGTCTAGGCTTGTAGTAAAAGGTTTTTCTCAAAAGAAAGGTATTGACTTCAATGAAATATTTTCTCCTGTTGTAAAAATGAACTCAATTAGGCTTGTCTTAAGCCTTGTGGCTGCTCATGATCTAAATCTCGAGCAAATGGATGTAAATACGGCATTCCCTCACGGTGACTTAGAGGAGGAAATCTACATGCTTCAACCAAAGGGGTATGAAGTAATAGGTAAGGAGAAAATGGTTTGCAGATTAAAGAAGAGCTTGTATGGTTTAAAGCAAGCATCAAGACAATGGTACTTGAAGTTTGATCGATGGATGTTGGATCACGGATTCACAAGATGCAACTCGGATCACTGCGTCTACACGGAGAATTTGGGAGATGGGAAATTCATCATCCTAATGTTGTATGTTGATGACATGTTGATTGCAAGTGCTAACATGCAAGACATCAAAGACCTAAAAGAGGAGCTGTCCAAATCTTTTTCAATGAAAGATTTAGGTGCTGCAAAGAGGATACTTGGTATGAAAATATCAAGGGACAGGACGAAGAAGACAATAAAGCTATCTCAAGAAGATTACATCAAGAAGGTACTAGAAAGGTTTGCAATGCAAAATGCAAAACCAGTTTCTACACCTTTGGCTGGTCATTTTAAACTAACAAAGGATATGTGTCCAAAGACACAAGAGGAGATAGCCTATATGTCTAAAGTTCCATATGCTGCAGCGGTAGGTTCTCTAATGTATGCTATGGTCTGGACAAGGCCAGACATTGCACATGCAGTGGGAGTTGTGAGTAGGTTCATGGACAACCCAGGTAAAGAGCATTGGCAAGCTGTGAAGTGGATACTTAGGTATCTAAAAGGGACAACAACAAATGCTTTGTATTTTGGAAGAACTGATATTTTTCTAGAAGGGTATGCTGATGCAGATATGGCTGGTGACAAAGATACTCGAAGGAGCACTACTGGCTATGTGTTCACGGTTGGAGGCACAACAGTAAGCTGGGCTTCAAAGCTGTAGAAAGTGGTTTCACTTTCTACCACGGAAGTAGAGTATGTAACAATGATGGAGGCAAGCAAAGAAATTCTGTGGCTTCACAGATTCTTAGAAGAGCTTGGATTCAAACAAGACAATTGTGTCTTGTACAGTGATAGCCAAAGTGCTATCCATCTTGCGAAGAACTCAGCCTTTCATTCAAGGACAAAGCACATTGAGGTGAGATATCACTTCATACGCACTCTTTTGGAAGAGGGACAACTAAAGCTAGGAAAGGTGCATACAAGTGAAAATCCTACAGACATGTTTACAAAGGTGGTCAAAAGGGAGAAGTTGAGCTTTTGCTCATCTTCAATCGGCATTCAAGGATAAGAAGCCAGAATGGAAAGCAGTCACAGGTTTGGTTTGGAGATCAGTCTCCAAGTGGGAGATTGTTAAGTATGGAGCCTGATTTACCCTTGTAATTTTCTGTGGTAAAAGCGCACATTTGTAAGGCCCCCATCATGAGGAGAAGCCATCGTGCGTGAAGGAAAATCACTCACCGGAAACCAAAATTTTCACAGACAAGAATCAGGGGCAACTTTTTTTTCGCCAGAATATTCTTTTTCGCCGAAATATTATGGCCGGCCGGCGGCCGGAAAGTGGTCGGAAAACAACCGGTCGGTTGGCCGGTGGCCGGTAGTCAATGGCCGATGGCCGGTGGTCGGAAGTCAATGGCCGGTGGCCGGTGGTCGGAAGTCAATGGCCGATGGCCGATGGCCAAATTCAATGGCTGGTGGCCGAATTCAAAAGCGGACTTGTCTTCTGAAGGGCGGCCACACATGGGCGGATTGGAGGGTCCGATTTGGACTTATTCGCACAAGGGCGGCTACACATGGCTGTCTCTCATAAGAGAGGGTAGCCCTTTTGGCCTATAAAAGGAGGCCATTTCTACACACATTTCATAGTGTGAAGTTGATGCAACAAGGTGAGTGTGAGATGGTGAGAGTGAAGCATGGCGGGAGCTCCATTAAGGGTATAATCCCTTTGTAAACTACTTCTTGTTTTGAAGTACTAAAGCCATTGAGTGGCTGCTTTCCCGTGGACGTAGCCCACATTGGGTGAACCACGTATATCGTGTGTACTCTCTCTCTCTCTCTACTCTATAATCTCGTGTATATAAATCTGTCTCTCTCCATTAAGTAATCTACTCAATTATCTATTTAGCTACGTCTTATTTCCTAACACGACGCTCCAAGAACATTTTATTCGTGGAATTCCTGAAGACAAGTTAGAGACACCTCCTTCTCTTACCATTGTTATCAAAGATTTCTTCAAAACCCACTTTGGCATGTACGGAGTTATGGTCTATGGAGCACATAGAGTGGGGAAGCAAAGAGCTCCTCACTCGGGAGAACGGCCAATTGTATGCACCATGCCGGATGAGACCAAAAGAAAGATTATCCCTGATAATAGTTGGATCTATTTGAGAGATACAAAACATTTTGTATATAAAGATTGCACTATTAAGCAACAAAATATGTGTCGCAAGGCATATGATGAAAAGAATAAGAAAAACAAAGAGATCTCTCACGAAGAAAATGTGCTCATGGAGGAGGCAAGTCTCTCGAGCAAATAGGGATGCGTGACCTATGAGACCGAGTTACAATTGAAAATATGTTTTTGGAATTGTAACCGATACCCATGGAATACGGGGGTTGGCATTGATGAACTAACAAGCAAAGCCGATATTGTACTTCTTGTTGAAACTTATGAGAATGATACACAAAGGATTAACGGTTTGGAGGATTACAATGTACATTCATTGATGTGGTCAAAGAATCTCAAGCAACAAAGAGGGCAAGGAGGGGTAGCATGTATGATTAAGAAAGGATTGGAAAATTTTGTATCAATTGTGAAAGATGACAAGTACAAACGTTATGTATGGCTGAAAATTATGACACCAAAAAGAGCACCCACTGAATTCTGTCACAAATCTTGACATGAATTTCTTCTCTCTCTTGATCAGAGTTATTATCAGAACTTGAAGAATTGAGACTATCTTTATAGTGTCATTCCTCTATTCTGGTGCCTTCAATGCCTATCTCAGTGTTTCTTGCTGTTGTAGTTATATCTGATTTAACGTTCCCTAATTCCTCCATCAGTCCCTAAACTGCAGCCAACATAGTCTTAGGAATCCCAAACCCTGACTGATCTAGTTGTGCTTTCTCAGAAGATTGGGATGGTATCTTCTAAATGACATGAGCATCATAACTTTTTGGCTGCTTTGGCAGCTTCTTGGCTAAATCTTTTGTGATCTTAGCCATCAGTTCTCTTTGCCCCTGCCATTCATCAACTACCTTTTCTTTACCCTTTGCCTTCCACACCTCTCTCTGCTGAGCCCATTTTTTACTTTCAGGATTGACTGGTTTTGCCGGCTCATTCAAAATTTCCTCAATGACCACCCCTTTGTTGCGTGTAGCTGCTTGTACAGGAACTGGCCTTGGGGCCTTCGCCTCAGTAGCCGCAGTAGTAGGTGTTTCTGGACACTGAGCCGCAGGTGCCATACTTGCCACAAGTATAACAGTTCAAACTTCGGTTCTGGAAATTACCACGACCCTAGCCCCGGCCTGTACCTCCCTGGTACCTATCCCGCCCAGTACCAGTACCACTGGTACCTGATTTCTCATCTTGGGGTACATTGGTTATCTCCACTCTGGCTGGTTCAGCATTAGTAAATGCTACTACAGACAAATCTTTTGCCTTTTTGAAATGATGAATGCGAATGCCACAATTATTCCATAAATGAACATATGCTTTACAATAGGTACACTATGGACATTCATTAGAAACATGATCTTTAGATTTACACTTTGAACACCAGGTTTCCTGGTCTAGCTCATTTCAACAATCTGCCATGCCATCTCATCAATCTTTCTGGACCAAGACCCCTTCTTGGCCTTGTCTTTGCTCTTTTTATCTGAGCTACTTTCAGAGCTACTAGAGGTCTTACTGGAATTAGAATTCTCAATGGAAGAACTACTACTACTGGACCTCCTCTTCTTGTGATTCTTCTCCTTCTTTGCCTGCTGTGTAAGCTTCAGGGCGTGCTGCACCAAATCATTGAATTTCTTTGTTGGTGCGGGCACCTCCTGTTTCCTAAGCTTTTTATTGCGGAACCCATTTAAAAACCATGCTCGCAACCTCTTTTCTGATGGTGGCTGCAGCTGCCTGGTTAGCTCCTTGATTTTCTCAACATAACTTCTGACTAGTAATTTTCCTTGCTTTGTCTTATCCAGTTGGCAGAGGATGTCCTCATCACCTCTATTATTTGAATATTCCAATCTGAAAGCCTTGAGCAATTTGTTGTATGATCTGAGTTGGCAAGCTGGGTAATGGTAGTACCATTTCCTTGCTACATCCTTTAGTGTCTAAGAAAAGTATTCAATATTCTTCAACTCAGTATACTGCTCAAAAGCTTGGATATGAACATCTGGATCATCTTTCTTCCCTCCTTTAAACACTGGGAAAGAAATTTTCAATGAAGAGGTATAACCATGCCGGTCAGCATCGTCTTTGCCTCTTTTGCACTTCGAAACCTGACTTTGTCTTGAGGACTTCTTGTAATGGTTTGTATCAGCATCCCAATCAATTTCTTCTTTAGTCTTAGTTTCTGTCTCTTCTCTGGCTTTTCTACTAGAACTGTGATGACTATCCTTGCTGCCTTTGGCCCCAACATCCATATGTGTAGTCCGAGAACCATTGGCTTTGCGTTCTTCCCGTTCAGCCCTTCTCCTTTGAGAGTGACTGGAGTGCTGAGAGTCCTTGGCCTCGTCAGCATGACTGTGCTCCTCCTGAGCCTCAATCTCAGTCACCGGGTCCTTCTTAGGATCAGAGTCTCTTTCTGATTTCTCAAGAACAGGGTCAACGCAGTGTGATGGTTTATGACCACGACTAGTTTTGGGCGCCATTACTACAACCAAAAATTCTAACTGGGAAAAGAGTTTTCTAGTCAATTGAGCAAACAGCTCTAACCACCGTGATTGCCAAAATGGAATTGGAGCTGATCTCTTCAGATAGCAGATTCCAGTGTTAGAATTTAGAGCTACTAGTAAGTCGTCAGTTCAGTCAGTGAAACTGGAATAGAGAGTGGAAACTAGACTAAAATAGTTATCTGAACTAAAGTAGTATACTGGAATGAGAAACAAACTAGACAACTGAAAAAGTGTTTGCAGTTTCAGATTCATAGTTCAAAAATAACCAATACAAGGTGTAACGGATTGATACAACAGTAATGATTACAAGGTGAAGTTACAGGCGAAGAGATTGTAGCTCAGAAAATACTTGAAGGCTAAAGCCAAGAGAACTAAGAAGTAAGAAGCCCAATTACAATGTAATGGGTCCTATTTATAGCCTTCTAGAAGTTACTCTAGTAACTGCAGTGGTAATTATTGATGTGTGACTGATCAACTGTTCGGCTTTCCAAGAGACAGTTCTTGCCTGTTGGGACTGTCATCGCCTTCTACAGTCCCCGACAGTAGCGCCAAAAATGTACCATTTGTCGTACGTGTCAAAGGCTGGGAACTTGCTTGTGCACTATGTGCGAGCCTCGAAAGGCTACAAACATATAGCTAGAGAATCCTAGCAAGCTCAAAGAATAATGGTGTGTCACTCGCCTCTCAATGTTGCCGTTGTGAAGGATTTTGTGCTACAAAGAAGAGGGAGCTGCCACCGATGCCGCGCTCTACCTCCACACTACCACCAATGTCGCTGCAATGCTCGATCTCTCTCTCTCTCTCTCTCTCTCTCTCTCTCTCTCTCTAGCATACACACACGCCTAGAAGGAGATGGAGACAAAGATGGAGCAAGAGCGCTTTTTAGCTTACACCTCAGAGAATAAAGATTTTTAGGTCAAATGGACCTTTTATAAGAGTTTGGCCCATTCACACATGGGTGCCCACAGTGGCCGATCGTTGCACAAATATTGTAAAAATAAGATAAGTGGTGTGCCTCTCATCGACGATCACCTACACATCTATTGGACTGACAAGCTTGGTCCATGACTCTACCAAATAAATAATACGACATCCATCGTAGGTGATAGGGTGTCCGTGAGGGTTAACACAAAGCAACGTAGAGGCCAAGGAGACATAGCATGTATGATAAAAAAGGGTTGAAAGATGTTTCCATTGTCAAAGAAGATAAGTATAAATGCTACTTATGGATGAAAATCAACCCACCAAATGGTCAACTCATGTTTGTGGCTGGTTGCTACATTCCTCACTATGACTCCAACTTTTATGCTTGCTTGGATATGGATAGAGATTAGCCCTTTGTTGAACTAGAGGAAGACATTTCTCATTACAAGGACCAGGGTGAAGTCATTGTCTTTGGAGACATGAATGATCGCACAGATACATTACAACACGACACACAACAAGTCAACATGCCGCATGTCTCAAAAAGAATGGATGACTCATACATATATAATCAAAGTTGTAATGATGCAAAAGAACTAGATCACTATGGAAAGTCACTTCTACATATGTGCAATAGTATCGAAATGCTCATTGAAAATGGTGTATCTTTATGGCAAGGCACCAATGACTTTATATATAGAAAGCACAATGGTGATAGCGTGATTGACTATATGTTGTTTTTGGAAGCCACTCTAGAATGCATACAAAGCTTTACACTTGGTGAATGGAATCCGGAATCGGATCATAGGATGTTATGTATTGACCTCAAGTGTGGTAAAAGACCCCAGCATGTAGCCTCCAATCATGATGTGAATCATTTGTACCTACGTCTAGACTTCAAACGAGCACTTATATATGTTAATATGGTGGACCAAATGTTAAGCATAACAGAGCATACAGAGAGGCCAACATTAGAATGCAAGTGGAAAGTTTTCAAAGAAGTAATTTTCTCTTGTGCAAAGGAATGATTTTTGGGTGAAACACATGTCTTGCAAAAGGTCTAAGAAGGGCAGAACCAAGAAGAAATGATTTGACATGGAATGTCATCAAGCCCAAAAACACTTGCTAAGTTTAGATGCAAGCAAAGATACGGAAGTTTACTTGGAACGTTCACACACATACAAAGCACTTGTTCAAAAAAAGAGGAGAAGGTGGGAAGTCAAAAAACAACTTCGTTTATCGCAAGAGAAAGCACATGCATGTGGCAAGTTTTGGCAAAATCTAAAAGGCAAGCGTGTTGAGAGCTTTGGTGACTTGACTCTTGAGGATATGTATACGCATTGCAAGAACCTCTATGAGAAACCCAATGTTGATAAGATGGAGTGTTGTAGCTCCCTTCCGTTTATGCCTCCCTTCATTACCATTGAAGATGTATTCCGCGCGCTTGAGAAACTTGCTACTCGCAACGTAGGGGACCTTCAAAGTGTCAAGGCTGAAATGATTAAATGGAAAACATGACATAACTCAACAAAGCCTTATTCTCCGAGAGTTATAGAATGCTGAGGATTATGGTTATAAACATCATTTGCAATAAGTAGGTAGTCTAGTTGAAGAAGCCGGGGTGCAATGATACTTCCAGATTGTAAATACCAAGCTATTTGACTCCTCAAACTCTATTTTTGGTTAACCTAAGGTAGCCTTAGTATATAAGGTACCTAGGTCACTTTTGTAGAAAACTTTTATCATAATCATAGTGTTAAGCTGCCGTCGGCTGTGTGTAAGAGAGGAAGAGAGAGAGCGTGAGCTTCATCCTGGTACTACTCCCCGCTCGTTCATCACATTGTAAATCCAACTTCACCATCAAGTTAGCTTCGGCAAGAGCTACGCGACAACACCAAGCATTCCTCATGGAACGGAGCATACGCGCTCGTGCATCTACAAGCTATTTGTGGCTGTAAGTATATCAAACGATGTCTGTTTTCTATGTGCAAGTTATCATTAGAAATGTGGCGACATAAGCTACGCATAAGTACTCATAGATTTCAGTTTCAGACACTTTTAAAATTTGGCTCTGTCTTCATATGCGTTTTTCATAGATGGGTTTTCAAGCTCGGTTTTTGAATGTAGAGGCTTAGGGACAGGTGTATCCTAGTGAGGGGATGGTGTTCCTTGAGTTTCATACGATTTTGGTATGATTTAGTGAGTTTCCTTCCGTTTGTGTGTATGTGGCTAGGTGGTGTAGTTAAGAGCACTTAGACTCTAGGTTGTGGTTTAGTTGGCCTTCCAGAGTGTTGTATGTGTTGGATAGTCTCAGCCTGACAAGCTAACGAGATTTCCTCTGTGTGCCTATCGTGTCATCTGTGTCCTCCATTGACATTATGTTGATCTAAGTTGTGTTGCATACACTTAATGGGTGGTGTGATTCGCTCCCGCAACAAGCGAGAAAATACAATATTGGATACGTGATATGTTTAACCTTGCACTTCAGCATGGCATGCCTCATGATTGGAGTACAAATTGGATCAAACCTTTGCACAAAGGAGGAGATGTAAACAATGTGAAAAACTATCGCACTATAATGGTCGGTTCTTTGATGGAAAAGTTATTTGGATGTATCATGGAGATGAAGATAACTGAATGGGCTGAAAAGAACGGCAAATGTGCGCTTGGCCAAGTAGGTTTTCAAAAGCATCATAGCACTATTGATCACCTTGTCACTCTTCGAGTTCTTATGGAAGCGTCTCGATTGAAAGGAAAAAAGTTGTATTGTTGCTTTGTGGATTTCAAGAAAGATTTTGACATGGTACCGCGAGGAAATCTTTGGAGACATATGCAAAGCCTTCAAGTGCCGAGAGAAATTATGCATGTAGTCTTTCACATTTACCAAAAAGTGATATGTCGACTACGTATGGGAGATGGAATTTTAGAATTTTTGCAAGCACCATTGGTATCAAACAAGGATTCCCACTTTCCCCAACCCTCTTTGGGCTACTCATTGATGAATTGGAATGCATGGTTCTTGATTTTATGCAGAAAGAAGACTGAGATTCTGAGCATAATTTTGCATGAAAATTGGTAGAAGATCTTGAAAGCCAGTGCTAGACACTTAAAGATGCCTGTGATTGAGTTCTGTCCAAAAATTCATCAGTAGCCATCATACATGTATGACGTCTCAAGGGTGATTCTCGCAAGAATTTTGCACTTTTGACATTATACTCATGTTTTGCATGTTGTGTTGAGTACATACTTCTAGCTTGGCTTGCCATACCTGGTCATATCGAAAAAAGGATTGGTAGATTGTCTTTCCATCCTAATGATCTTAGCTTTGTTACTGTCAAGCCCATTCAATACTCTCAAGATGGTCCTTAACAAGCACCTTTGGCCCTTTGTCAGGTTCCTAAAAGTCAAGTCTGGGTGGTCTTTTGATCTCTGGATACTTGTTCTGGGTACCCCAAAAGTTTGGATTTAGGAAACCTGGAAAAATTCAGCTCTAAAACCAAAAATTCAGCTCCAAAGGTTTGGATTCCTATTGCCCGCAAGCTTTCTTCCTAGCTATACCTGACTCAATTTGGAGTTGTCTATCAAAAGTTAGAGCAGTTTTGGTGAACTGTACTTGAAAAAGACTCAAAACAATTTCACGCTCAAGAATTTTTGCTTGTATCTTGACCAAATGTGACCCAAATTTGTTGAAACATGGTCACTAGGCTTACTTTATAGTGCTTAACACTTCTAGAAGCTCAATGTGAGTTTTCACCTCCAAAATAGAGCTAGAGACATCATACGCGTATAAAGTCTATGTGCTCAGATTTTGACAAAATTTGGTATGTGAGCTCTCCTTGATGTCCTCTACCCACTGCAAGTTTTAGTTTATGAATTTGACCTTTATTTTACACTTGAGACACTATACGCGTATAAAGTCTTTTGTGGCAGAATGAGTTGACTTTTGTTCCACTAATTCTTTATCACTCAAGCAACTCTCAACAAGTTTCAAAAATGAATTTGGACATTTTTTGAGCAAGTTAAGACCAATATAAGCCTGAATCTGTAGTTTTCTATCTTTGCAAGCTTAAATGAGCTCCAAATTCTATGAAATTTTGGCTAGGGACTTCTTTTATGCTCTAGGACACTGAGGTATACTCAAATGTCTGATTTGACTCAAATCTAGTCTATGAGACTTTATACGTGTATAATATCTACTGGCTCAGATTTCACTTAGATTTCTACCCAAGGTACTTCTTGATGCATACAACAAGAATATGTGATTACATCAAATTTTGGATATCAAAATTGCTCAAAATCACCTCTTTTTTACCTTTACAGCCTTGTATCTACAAAATTCTCTTTAAATGCAAAAGTATGTGTCCAAATGAGTTGAAACTTTGCAAGCAAACTTAATACATCATTTCCCAACCCCCTATGTGGTCAAAAGTGAAATTTGACTTTTAAATCTTGCCTTGAGACTTCATACGCGTATAATGTCTATGTGCTCAGAATTGGACAAATTTGGTATGTGAGCTTGTCTTGTTGTGCTTAACACCCTGGTATGCTCAATCTCAATTTTGGTCTCTAAAAGTGCCCTTTAGACTTCATATGTGTATGAAGTCTATGGTGCAAAATTGAGAGAAAATGGACAAACCATACAATGGAAGGGTGTTACTATAATCAAAGGTATGTACAACCTATTCGAGTAGCACGTACCTCGCCTAGATACACTACAGGGAATGCATCAGGACCAGTTGTTGGAATTAGGGTTGCAGAGAAACACACACAGCTTGGAGAAGATGAAGGAAGCTCAAGGCACACAATAGACAGTGTGTTACTTTGTGTGCAATGGAAAAAGAGATAGCCCTAGAGTGATGGGCGTATATACAATGCACGGGGGAAAAAACCTCCTAAAGAGGGAAAAAATGCCCCGGCGGTCCTAGTGTGTTCACACACATCACTACCACATGTATATGGTAACAAATCCCCCCTGGAGTGATGCGGTGAACGAGAAGCTGTCACATGAGTAAAGGGAAGTGCCATGCCCTAATGACTGGATCAGTCCACAAAGGGGAGTAAGCCCAAAGCTTTGCGGAAAGCTTCAAGCTTCTCACAAGACAATGCCTTTGTGAAAAGATCTGCAATGTTGTCTTGTGTTGGCACATAAGCCAAGCTGATCTTTCTTGCTGAGAGCCTCTCCCTGACATAGTGGTAATGCACCTCAATGCGCTTTGTGCGAGCATGAAAAACTGGGTTCCTCGCAACTGCCAATGCGCTCTGACTGTTAGTGTAGATAGTGTTGGCAGTGTCCTGTCCAACACCCAAATCAGCCATAAGGCGTCTGAGCCATACACACCAAACCGTAGTTGTGAAGACTGCCCTGTACTTAGCCTCACAACTTGATGTGGCCATAGTAGGTTGCTTCTTGCTCAACCATGATATACATGAACTGCCAAGCATGAAACAAAAACCACTTGTGGACACTCGCGTGTCAAAACAACCAGCCCAATCTGAGTCCGAAAAAGCATGTAAGTCTGGCAGCAATGATCCCCCCTTGGGATAAAACAAGCCAAGATGTAAAGGGCCACTAAGGTAGCGGAAAATCCTCTTGACAGCCTGCCAATGCTTAGACCGTGGGCTATGCATAAATCTGCTGACCTGTGAGACTTCAAACTGAATATATGGCCTCGTGTTGCATACATAAATGAGGCAGCCAACAACAGTTTGGTAAAGAGTGACATTAGCAGGATCGCCAGCATCATGTAGACTCAACTTCAAACCTGTTTCTATGGGAGTGGCAATAGGTTTGCAATCTGCAAGTCCAAACTTACATAGCAATGTGTCCATGTAACTTTTCTGACACAAGGCAATACCACCATCACACTGCTTAAACTGTATACCCAAGTAATGATGCAACAGTCCCAAATCTTTCATCTTGAAAGTAGCATTCAAATCAGCCTTAAATTCAGCAATATGTCTCTCATTTGGTTCAGTGATCAGCAAATCATCGACATAAAGAACCACAATGAGAAATACATCATCCTCACGCTTTACATACAATGTGCTTTCTGCTGGAATGTTATGAAAGCCTCGTTTAACCAAATGAGTGTCAGCTTTCTCATACCAAGCATGAGGATATTGCTTCAACCCATACAAAGCCTTCTTACATCTGTACACTTTGTCCTCTTGTACTTTTATGACAAAACCATGAGGCTGCGTTACATAAACTTCCTCAAATACGTCACCATTCAAGAAAGCAGTAACAATGTCTGATTGATGTACATCCCAACCAAAATGAGCTGCCAATGCACATAGAAAACGCACAGTAGTCATACGAAAAGTGGGAGCAAAAGTCTCTTCATAATCTATGCCTTTTTGCTGTGCATAACCCTTTGCAACAAGTCGAGCCTTATGGCGATCGATCTCACCATCTAGCTTGCGTTTCAACTTGTAAACCCACCATCGATCTTTGAGTTATCGTAGGCTTAACCACTGCTGAAGATTCAGGTGCTTCTTCAAACATTTTCGCCCATTGCTTGGACAAAATCAAGTGTGTACTCATTTTTTGAGACTCCATCACTAGGAATTGGTCTTTGATTACCTTTGACCGTAATGTAAGGGTAGCTTTTGCAACCCTAAACTTGTGACGGCTATTCCATGTGATACAGGAACCTGTACTTGAATTTCATACAGTTCTGGTTTATCTAGAAGTAACCACAGCCCATAAGACATGACATTAGTCGTGGCAGTGCAATCTATGTCTGCTGTAAAACTGAATTTCAGTTTCTCATGCACATCCAACGAGAACTTAATCTTCTTGTTGGTTGCCAAGTAATTGATGTCCTCTTTGCTTTTGGTACTTTTCTTGGACTTTTGTGCCTTGGAAGCTTTGTCATCCTCTTGTATGTTGAACTTCTTTATCATTTGACTAGTTGTAGCATGTCCCAAGTGCTTACTAACTACTGATCTATAGCTTTGGGGAAGTTCTATAGCCTGAGCAGCTTGCTGGTCTTCATTGTTAGTTTCTGACTGTGACGCCTTGACTCTTGATTTCAGAAGCTCTCTGTCACTATTTATTGCTTCTAGCACTTGAAGGTAATTCAATGGTGACTTTTCTTCTTGGAAATCTTTTGAAGTTTGTGTAGCAAGATGTTGAGGTTGTCTCTCTTCTTCTGATGCAATGGTTGCCGTGGCCTTTGGTTTCCATTGTTCCATGGGTTTTTGTAGAGTCTCTTCTCAAAAATATTCATTCATATCCTGCATTTCTTGCCCTTGGTAGTCAATTTTGGAGTCGTTCATTTCCGTTTCTTCTGTGCATTTTATGTCTTCAGTTACATCTTCTTTTAGCTTCTCATACTCTTTGATTTGTTCAATCACCAATGAAGAGTCCACAATAGAAAATTTATTTGGTAGACTTTCAGCTTCATCCATTGACTCTATTTGCATGTCTTCCACTTGTGATGTGGCACTAAGAATTTTTGTTACCTCTGCCACCTCTTCTTGTGTTGGCTCACTATGGTCAGAATCTTGGCTTCTTTTGCTCTCGACCCTTGAACTGCGCGCTTCATCTTCATCACCTTGTGGATGCTTTGACTTTTCCTCACTGAGGTTCCTTAAATGATCTTGAATCAGCTGATTCAATTGATCTTTTTTGAAAGCCTGATTCTCTATGATAATGTCGTTGCTACCCTTGACTTCAAGCAACTGTGTCTTGAGCCTATCTTTTGTACTCTGCGACAAGATCTGCTTCTTTTCCGAAGATCTTGTTGGGGATTGTTGCTTCCGTTCCCTTGTTGTCATTGTCTGAACTTTGCTTTTCGCTTGTTGCTTCTTCTTTTCCATGTAGAGCTTTGTTGGGCAGTCCTTCACTAAATGACCAATGGCACATTGGTCGCAATATGTTGTTATCTCAACATGTGCACCCTTTGGACAAGGAAGCTCTCCATAATACTGCTGATAATGGTTTCCTGTGGTATCTAGATATAGAGATGACCTCTTCTTTGCATGCATGAACCTATAGATTACGACTGTCTTAGGTGTATCCACTGGCTTCGTCTCTTTATCCTTCATCGTCTTGTCCTTCAGAAGCTGAAAATAGCTTCCATTATTGCTTGCATACAAGATCAAATCACTATCCATGCTTTCTAGCAGTTGTGATGCTAATTCTTCCATCAGTATATGGTCTTTGACGTGGGGCTCCTGCATAGCCTTAGGGCTATGTTTCCGAGTTGATTTTGGTGAGTTCTGCACCGAGGGTGAAGATCGAACTGAATCTTTGCTTTTCGTTTCCCTTGATGGTGCTTTTGGACGGGGTCCAAGTATGTGACTTACAGGTTGCCCACAATTGCTAAACTCATCCATATTTTTCACATTGGCTATTTCATAGTGCCTATCGTATTTGTCGACCACAATGACATCTTGACCTGACCTTCTACATTGGGCATTGTGAATTTCCAGTGGTCTCTCCTACTGCTCGGCATCTTCCAATGCTTCTTGAAATTCCACTTGGACTCCTGAAAAGGACACTACTTCTTGTAAAATTGGACTTCTTAATCCCACTCTTGAAGATATAGGGTCTCTTTGTTGAGTTTAAACTCCCCCCATCCGAGAGGGTTTCATATCTGATGTTGGCATCTGTTCAATGCCTGATGATATGACTTGTTGTGCTCTGTTAAGTAGCTCTTGAGACCGTGCTAGTTCTTTTTGAAGTTGTGCTATCTTCATAGGTGATACTTCCGGTGTATTCCCTGTTTGTGCAATTTGGTGTGTTTGTGCTTTGTCTTGTGCTGGTGCGGTGCACGAGACTTGTGCTGTGTCTTTCCATGTGGTGTCTTGTGTTGTGCCTTGTTGTGTGTCATGTGGTGCGTCACTCATTTGTGTAGTGACAGTTGTAGGTGTCAATTCTTCCAGGTGCATAGTTAGAGGTAAACCCATGACAAGATGGTATACATTACCACCTTTAGACATGTAGTCTTCTCCTCTTGAGCCAAACGCTTCTGCTGCAAAATAATGATTGTTTTCTACAGGAACTTGTGACAGCCCTGTAGTATCGACCGTCTTCATCTCCATGGAGGGTACCAATTTTCCGTTTTTCATCTTGTGCTTTGTACATAAAAATATTTGGAGGATATACGTAGAGTTCTATAAGTTGATCCTTGTACAACATTTCTATCTCATTATCGATGTATTTTCCTTGCCTCATGTAAATTGATCCCAGACAGTCTTCCATGAAATCTGGATGTGGGTGTAGTACATTCTTCGCTATTTCAACTTCCACATATTGAGATGTCCGAGTTTCCTCTGTATCTTTCTTTGTCTTGATGTACAAATTCCGATTGTCATCCTCATAGCATGGAAATCCTTTGTAGTATCCAATCAGATAGATCCAAATTTTCTCTCTTGTAATTTCTGTGGATGTACTTGAAGATTCTTCCTGACTGGTCTGATTCCTTTGAGATGCCATTGCTTTCGTCTTGACTCCCTTGTTGTACCTGTTCAGTGATAACTCTAATTGCTTGCCTCAATGCTAATAAAAATTATTAGCACCCTTGTGTCGGTCTTTTTCGCTTGAGGTTCTTTAGCTTTTGTGGATGTCTTAATCTCTGAGTTTTCTGAACTGGGCTTTGCTTGCACTGCTTGAATTTCTTAGCTCACTTGCTTGCCAAGGCTGATACTATCTTGTCTGGCTGCTTGCTTTTCCTAGAGCTTTTTAGCAGGCCTCGATCTAGTGGAAGCACTGTGATAAGTTATGCAACTTACCACTCTACTCCAACGACTGCTCCCTTTGTAGCAATTCTTGAGTCGAGCTAACTTGTGTTCACTTTAGCACACAATCTGCAAAATTCTATTTAGCTGGCAAACGTTTTCACAATGAATGCAAAAATTCTTGATGTGCCTTTGACGGCCACACTTGTTCCGTGGGCTCGAAAGTGACTTTCAAGTTCGCTTTTAGCTGAAATAAGCTTAAGCTAGCACAAGAGAATTATGCACAAGTCGTAGTGATTTGCTAGCAAAAATCTTGTGTTAAAGTTCTCGAAAACTTGCGACTGTTGTTGCAAAATCAAGAGTCCTTGTGTATGGTCTTACTGCTACCAGATTTGTGTATGGACGCTCAAATTTTACACTAGGCCGTAGTTAACTTTTCCACCTTCCCGTAGGTGACCAATGGTTTTCCCAAAACATAATTTCAATCTGCTAACTTAGCAGTCTTCAAAAACTGTGACCGTTTTCTTGCAATTCTTTCGAACTATCGATTTTAGACACTCCTAACTTCCGGATGCATTTTGAGGCCTTAAACGATGTTTTTTTCAAAGTTGAACTATATGGTTGGCATTGGCATACATTTAGTTCAAGTTTTGCTCTAAGATCTGTAGAGTCACTCTTAGGCTACGTTTTGATATAAAAACTTTTCCGATCCGATACCGTTTGTGAAAGTTATGGCCAAAACAGTGAAATGCAGTTTAGAATGGTCAAAATGAGTCCAAATTCAATTTTAAAAGAAGATTTGGGATCTTTGTGACACTGTGAACACTCCTATATGGTCAAAATTAGAGTTGGACCCTAAAACTGGTCTAGAGACATCCTACGCGTAGGATGTTTATATGCTCAGAATTTAACAAAATTTGGTCCAGAGACTCCCCTTAAGTCCAGCAACACAATGGTATGATCAGAATTTCATTTGGACCTAAAAATGGCCTTGAGACATCCTACGCATAGGATGTCTTTTTGCTCAGAATGACTTGAAATTTTCACCCCAGCTTCTCCTTGATGTGCTGATCACACTTGTGTGCTCATAGGTTGGTTTGGAGTCCTAAATCAATTTGGAGACATCCTACGCGTAGGATGTCTAACTACTCAGATTTTGTCCAAACTTGATCCCAAGATTCTCCTAGTGCTCATCAACCCAATGGTATGCTTAGAATTGAATTTGGATGCCAATAGGTCAAGATTTGGGCTGCATAAGCTTCTAGTGCACTCCAAGAGTAGGATGTCTGACAATACTTGTCTTTGCTTGGTAAATAGGCCAAACAAGGTCCAAATTCACTTTTGAAAAAAGTTCTGGAATCCTTGAGACACTTAGAACCTCCCTTTATGGCTACAATAGAATTTTGACCACTTTATGACCCTGGAGACATCCTACGCGTAGGATGTCTTTTTGCTCTGTTTCAGCTCAAACTTGCACTGTAGCTTCCCCTTGATGTGCTAAACTCACATATATTTTTACTTTTTGATTTTGACATCTATAGGTTGGTCAAATAATCAAGAATCTGTTCCAAAAGCCTGATGTCCGTTTTGATGAATTCCCAAGTCAAATCAACTCCAAATTGGACCAGATTTGCCTAGGAGGCTTATCTAAGTCTATATGACAGCATGGTATGGTCACATTAGAATTTTGGTTTCAGAATTATGCAGTAGACATCCTACGCGTAGGATGTCTTTTTGCCCAGAATGAACCCAAACTTGGACCAAAGATTCCCCTATTCTTTAGCAACCCACTGGTATGCTTAGATTTGAGTTTGGATGTCAAAAGACCCCAAAACTAGCTATTATTGCCTTTTGTCCGTCCAAAAACGCTAAAGTCTGTTCAATCTTCACTTTCACTGACCCAAATGATATGAAGTTTATCACATGCACTCAATACAACATTTAGAACATGCATATGGAGTCATCCTATGGTTTGGTCTCAAAATTAGGCCTTGGACACAATTTGGATAGGATGTCTGGCAATTCTCGTCTTTTGGCTTTAATCTGTCAAAATTTGGTCAAATTTCCACTTTCTAGGTGAAAATAGGGTAGAACCTACCTTCTAAACATATTGGTAACCTCAGTTTTCCCCTAAAGTGCCCAGATCACCCTGTAGACATCCCACGCGTAGGATGTCTACTGCTTATTTTTTCAGACTGAAGTGTCTCTGATGCTTCCTTATGCTCTCAGCAAGTGCAAGTATGCTTCACAATTGGCAAAACATGCAAAAATCACTCAATTTAAGCCTTTTCTGAAATTTTACGTTTTCTGACTCCGCCTTTTGGCTTTTGGTCAACAAAAATAGGGAAAAACACTCAAGTCAATATGTCTCTAGGGTAAAACCTACCCTCTGAACCCACTGGTAACCTCAGTTTCCCCAAATTTCCTGCCAAAAGTGCCCTGGAGACATCCTACACGTAGGATGTCTACTGTCTTAAAATGCAATTTTTTTCTGGCAGTAGTACTCCCTATGCTCTGTAGAGCTCTTAGCAATAATCACAGAAACTTTTGGACTTCAAATCAGCTTCCAAACACAATTTACCGTCTTTCCTACTTAGTGATTTCCACTTCTCTGATGAGCCTAACAGCAAATAAGACATGCATAAAGTACTCTAGATCAGCAATCAAGATATGCTACTTACCCTACTCCTACTCATCATGTGAGATGGTGATTTTGATGTCTTGGTTGCTTCCTCGCCTCACACAGACTCCCAAGTCAACCTACCACCACATCTACCACTCCAACTCCTACTCTCTACACCACAACCTACTACTACCTAATACTACCTAAGATGAAGGATCTAGGCCAGACACACGCTCCCTAGACTCTCTCTAAGACCAAAAGAGTCCACCACTCTCCGATCCTATCTAAAAGAATGAATATACTCTGGCAAGCCAGAGGGACCTCTATCCTCAAGGACTAGTCTCGGTCACTTACTTAGGGCCCTCGTCCCCGGCAGCGGCGCCAATGTTGGACGGATATGCCGTGACGGACGTCAGCATAGCGAGAACTCACCTAACATATAATGCCAACTGAGGATGGAGCTCAACCCACAGGCGCGTGGTGTTGAGATGTCGAGCTCTACATCTTGAGCTGGCATCCACTACAGGTCTTGGCCGCTTACGACATATACTCACTGGCGCGTTAGGTGACCGACACGGAGGATCTCTGCCAGTGATTCTACAGCTGGACTACACTTATAGTGTCAGCCTAGTACGCTTCTAGCGTGTTCACACTTAGTGACCGCATGTACATATGTGCTATTTTCAGTTTTAGCACTTAGTCATTTTGTACTCTCTTTTCTATACGAAGAAGAAGAAGCTTTCCATCTCTGTGAGCTTTGTGCTTGTCTTGTGTAGCTCTCTTGCATCCTCTTTCTTTACATGGTATCAGAGCCTGGTGCAGGCAAGAGAGGCTAAGAGAGCAAGAGCATCACAATCCCTTCGTTCGTAATCCACGACCAGATGCCAAAGTTTCTGAACAAGTCTCCAAAGTGCAGTACACAGAGATTTACTGTACAAGTACAATGGTTGTATGTACGCTTGATTGTGGACACTTGTTGAGTGTAGAAAGTGTTACATGTACCACGATAGCAGGTTCAACAGATTTGCAGGTTTTTGCAGATTGCACCTATTTTGTCTTAGTGCTTCAAGATGTCTGACGGTTTCAGTCAGATCGTTACTGAGAAGCTTGAGAAAAATAACTACCCTGCATGGAAGTTCAGAATAACAAATTTCCTAAAAGGAAAAGGTTATTGGGACTATGTAGAAGGAGACAATGAAAAGGAACCAGAGATTCCCGAGGCAAATGCTACAGTAGAACAAAGAAAAGCTTTGAGAGACTGGCAACAAGGCCAGAGCAAAGTGATGTATTGGCTTTCTATGAGCATCACAGATGGCATGATGGGCTATCTACAGGATGCTGAAACCCTCGCCATTGCATGGAAAAACTTAGGCAGAGTGTTCGAGGTGAACACCAAGGCCAGGAAGCTTCAACTAAAGTCGGAGCTAAATCAGGTTAAGAGGAACAACCTCTCCATCAATGATTATGATTTGAAGATCAAGAGTATCATTGAGGCTCTTGGATCTATTAAAGTCTCAGTGGAAGACGACGACATTGTCCGTGCATGCTTGGATGGTCTAGGAGATGAGTATGTACATTTCAGGTCTTCCATGAATACAAGAGACGACATCCCCGTGTTCCAAGATTTGATTTCTATGCTTATTCTTGAGGAGAAGAACCTTGACACATCTTCTTCTCATGGCAGAAATAATTTTGAACAGGCCTTCTATTCTAACTCCAAGAAAGGTAGAGGTAGAGGTCGTGGTCGATGCCCAAGGGGTTGCAAGGGCCAATTTCAAGAAGGTCAATCAAATCAAAACAATATAGGTGGCAGGGGAAACCAGTCTCAAGGTAGGGGGAATCAAAGAGGTCGTGGTGCAGGATCAAGCAGGCAGTAACATACTGCAGATAGCAGAGAATGTTGGACTTGTAGTGAAATAGGTCACATATCACGTGACTGTCCAAAGGGAAAAGCAAGTGGAAAGAGAGAACAAGGCAACTATGCATCTACTAGCAGAGATGCAGATGACAGCAAAAACGAGCGCATGTTTGTTATGCAGCATTGTAATGAATACAATGACTGCAGAGAATTGCACCCAAGATGATGTTTGGTATGTGGATTCAGGTGCCTCTAATCACATGATGTCTCGTGGAGAGTGGTTTAGAGATATGCGCAAACCAGATGTGTCAGGCTATGTGCAGACAGGAGATGACACAGCTCACCCCATTGCTCATGTAGGGGACATACCTCTAAATACAAAGAGTGGAAAATCAAAGTACTTAGCAAATGTACTTCATGTCCCAAATATTACAAAGAATCTTGTTTCTATTGGACAAATGGTTGAGCAGGGTTTGGAGGTTCGCTTCAATCCGAATGGCTGTTATGTAGAAGATTTCCAGAATGGCTGTAAGCTGATCACAGAGGGCAAATGTGTGGGCAGAATGTTTACGCTGAATGTAGACATGCCTGAAGTAAAAGCTGCATTATTTGCACAGGGCACAGGTGTTGTGGCTGATGTTGACATTTGTGCCTTGGCCATGTCAATGAGCAGAGATTGCACAGCATGCAATCAAAACAGATTGTAAAAGGTTTGCCCAAATTCAAGGAGGATGGTATGCATAAAGTGTTTGCAGCATGCCAGTTTGGAAAACAGTCAAAGGGCTCATTTCCACATGAGCGCAATGTATGTAAAAAGCCACTTGAGGTGGTGCACACAGATGTTTGGGGTCCAACCGATACTGCAAGTATACATGGTTGCAAGTATTATGTCTCTTTCATTGATGACCATACAAGGAAAGTATGGGTCTACTTCATGCGTAACAAAAGTGAAGTGTTTGGTCACTTTCAGGACTTCAAAGTCATGATTGAGAAGGAGACAGATATGAAAATCAAGACATTGAGGTCAGATGGAGGGTGAGAGTACTTCTCCAACGATTTTTCAGATTTTCTGCGAATGCATGGTATACGCAGGCAGTTTACATGCAGATATACTCCACAGCAGAATGGGGTCGCAGAAAGGAAAAACAAGCACATTGTAGAGGTTGCACGTGCATTGATTAATGAGAAGAACATGCCTCATCATTTCTGGGCTGAAGCTGTAAATACAGCTGTGTACATTATGAACAGGACACCTACAACTGCGGTGCATGATGTAACACCTGAGGAAAAGTTTACAGGTACAAAGCCTGATTTGGCACACTTGAAAGTGTTTGGCTGCATAGCTTACATGCATGTACCAGATGAGTTGCATAGGAAATTGGATCCTAAAGCAGAGAAATGTATTCTTGTGGGATATTCCCTTGAACAAAAGGGATACAGGTGCTACAATCCTACTACACGAGAATTACGAGTGAGCAGAGATGTAGTCTTTGATGAGATGAGCAGCTGGTACAATAATGCACATGGCACTATTGGGGCTGATGTAAAAGATGATGTGGTTGTACAAACGTACGCAGGTTACTCCACCAACAGGTACAGGGAATGTATCACGAAAAGGAAAGGAAAAGGTAGATGAACCTCCCTTTATGGTTGATGCATCATCAGGATTTTCACATGTAGACATGGATTCAGATGGTTCTGAACAAAGTCTTGATGAGGAATTTGGAATTCCGGCTGTCAGGACACCTGGTGTAAGGAAAGTACAAGAAGATGCTAGAGGGCAAAGGAGTGACCCAGGACCGCGCAGATCTAACAGAGTCAGAAATCCAGTTCAGAAATTGACTTCTGATGGGTATCTAGCGCATCACCAAGCCTACATGGCTAAGGTGATACAGGATGTGGAGCCCACATGTTTTGAGAATGCAGCTGGAAATGTGCATTGGGATGATGTAATGAATGAAGAGATGGCTGCATTGGAAGCAAACGACACATGGGAGTTGGTGCCATTGCCAAGTGGCAAGAAAGCTATTGGCTGTAAATGGGTGTATAAAACCAAGCATAAGACTGATGGTAACATTGAGCGTCACAAGGCAAGGCTAGTCGCAAAGGGTTATGAACAGACGTATGGCATAGACTATGAGGAGACCTTTGCTCCAGTGGCAAAGATGACGACTCTGAGAGCTATCATAGCAGTGGTTGCATCTAGAGGATGGATTATGCATCAAATGGATGTAAAGAATGCCTTCTTGAATGGTGAGTTGCAAGAGAAAGTGTATATGGATCAGCCACCTGGTTATGTCGATCCAAGTTACCCAGATTATGTATGCAGACTTCTCAAAGCTTTGTGTGGTTTGAAGCAGGGCTCTAGAGCATGGTATGACACGATTGCCAAGTATCTTGTCACTATTGGGTTTAGGAGAGCTCATGCTGATCATTCACTCTATGTACGTGAGAGTGATGTGGGGATTGTGGTCATTACCATATATGTAGACGACCTTATTATTGTGGGTGACAATGCTATGGAGATTGACCATGTGAAGGGTCTTCTCAAACAGGAGTTTGAAATGAAATATTTGGGCGAGTTGCGCTACTTTCTTGGCGTTGAGGTGATTAGGACTCCAGAGGGTGTATGGGTGTCACAGAGAAAATATGGTTTGGACATGTTGTCAAAGTATGGTATGGCTGATTGTAAGCCAATTTCTATTCCCTTGGATGTGAATGCAAAGCTGAGTGCAGAGAAGGGTGATGTTGTTGAGAATGTCAAGATGTATAGGAAGATTGTGGGTAGTCTAATCTACTTGACTATCACGAGGCCAGACTTGAGCTACACAGTAGGCTTGGAGAGTCAGTTCATGCAGCTTCCGAGGAAGCCACATTTGGATGGAGTACGATGCACACTTCGGTATGTGCAAGGGACTCTTGACTACGCATTGTTCTATGCAGCAGATGCGCCATTAGCATTGTATGGGTATACACATGCAGATTGGGCAGGTAGCATTGTTGATAGGAGATCTACGAGTGGCTTCATGTTCTCTTTTGGGAGTGCTGCTGTTACTTGGAGCAACAAAAAGCAGCCTACGGTTGCTTTATCGAGCACAGAGGCCGAGTACAGAGGTGCAACACTTGTGGTGTGCGAGGTAGCTTGGCTACGCACATTACTTGAGGACTTGGGAGTGCAGGTGGACCAGCAGATTGTCATCCATTGTGACAACCTCAGCAGCATGCAGTTGGCTAGGAACCCAGTGTTCCATGCCAGGACCAAGCACATAGAGGTCCATTACCACTATGTTCGAGAGCGAGTGTTGGCGGGCGACATTGACTTGGTCTACGCTAGCACAGAGGAGCAGATAGCGGATATCTTTACCAAGGCCCTCGGACCTGAGAAGCTTCAACTCTTTTGGACTATGCTTGGACTCTGCGACATGCAGAGCTCGAGGGGGAGTGTTGAGATGTCGAGCTCTACATCTTGAGCTGGCATCCACTACACGTCTTGGCCGCTTACGACATTTACTCACTGGCGCGTTAGGTGACCAACACGGAGGATCTTTGCCAGTGATTCTACAGCTGGACTACACTTATAGTGCCAGCCTAGTACGCTTCTAGCGTGTTCACACTTAGTGACCACATGTACATATGTGCTATTTTTCAATTTTAGCACTTAGTCATTTTGTACTCTCTTTTCTGTACGAAGAAGAAGAAGCTTTCCATCTCTGTGAGCTTTGTGCTTGTCTTGTGTAGCTCTCTTGCATCCTCTTTCTTTACACGTGGAAGCAAGCATAGGGTGTCAATCTACACTCGACGGACTCCTAACTAATTCCTACAGAGGTCTCTACCCAATGTCTAAGCTACAACCTTCAAGAGTGCTTAAGAAGAGATTTCCTACAACGCTTACAAGAGCCAAACACCCATCAAACAGTCTCGAAACGCCACAGAACTTGAAGGAGACCCTACTAACACCAATAGGTCGCTCTCCCTAAGGTCCATGAACCAAAATCTCAACCCAAAACACCCGGTGCAAAATCGCGTAGGATGTCTGGCAGAAATTTGCAGGTCGTCGTTTCCGAAAACTAAAGTGCTTAAGTTAGCACTAGGTTGGTAACCTAACATGACATAAAAGTGTCCTTTCAGGGTTTTGAAAATAACCTCCAAAACCATAGTAGATCCACTCATTTTGTAAAATCCTTTCATGAGGTTATAGTTCAAGGCCTACTACACATGGAAAAAATAAGAAACTTGTAAAATTTCTCATCTTTTGGTCACACCAAGCCTCCAAAGTTGATGGACCATTACATTTTCATCAAAACAGTCATTCCTTACGTTTTGTTGCATAAAAATAAGATTAGGGCTTTTTGTGGGACTTGAGATAAATTCCCAAGTTAACTTCAATGGGTTGGTGATCAAAACATATGATTGCTTCTCACTCACTATTTTTTGTTTTGCCAAAAGAAATAGGTACAAAAAGTTGATTTTTTACCATTCTGCAAACCTATCATCAAAGTTTCTATAGCCACGCTCAATACAAATAATATATGCATGTTTTCTTAGTTCCCTATTGTCCTTTAGGTTCATAAGGAGCCATGGAGCATGTCAAAAGAATAATACATCTCTTACCAAGGGGAATCTTGCGGACAAAGATGAAGTGATAAATACAGCAAACATGAAAAAACTGGGGTCAACATTATGAGTTGTAGAATCCCATAGAAACTATTCAATATCTAGTCAAATTTGATCCTTATGACTAGATATGGTTACTACCTACAAAATGCATGTAGTTATCACAAGAAACTAACAATATTGAAAAAGCTATACTGGATATACTAGAATGCTTCGTTTTCTTCTATAATTGAAAAAATCAACCATCGTTGTCTACTATGCAAAATAGGGTATTAGGTGCCCCAAAACTCAAGGAATATTAGCTTTATGTTAAAATATGCGACATAGAAAATCAAAAATGCATTTGGATATCATGAAAGCCACCAAAAAAATCATAGAAGAGCTAAAATTGGCTAAAAAATAGGATTTGACAATTTTTGTAATTTGGTCATAACTTACAACTTTAACATTTATTTCTCCCTAGAAGTATTAGGACATGTTGAGGACTACTAAAGATAGTTCTCTAGCATTATAGACCTCACAAACATGAATTCTAGAGTGGTATAGTTGCAAAAAGCCAAAAACAGGACCTGTTTTTTCACACAGTTTAGGTTGTGAAATGTTGTGCAAGGACAAGGTTAAAGATGGAATTGATATTCCAAAAAAATGTCGAGTTTTTTTCAGCTCATGAGACAACTTTGTAGACAAATAGCACCTCAAAATCCATTTTGAAACTCTTGACATAATTCAAGGAAAATGGTCACTTAACAGGACATAAAAGTGTCCCATTACCAACCTAGTGCTAATGTGTAGCTCTACTCAATGCGAACGCGTGGATATGCTAAAATGTAGAAACGGACAACATATGCTCACCGAATCACTAGCTGAAGGTCATAGATGGAGCTCGCAAAACTGGACCGTACGCGTGCAATGTAGATATTCGCGCGTAGCTCTCGTCGGGGGCAACACCCTACACTTCTCCACACTCGATTCCGACCACTGGTACGCGCGTAGCATCAAGAAGAAGCTCTCACTCTCTCTCGTACACAGTACGCTCACTCACAGAAAGTAGATCAGATTATTAGAAGTCTCTTTACAAAGCTTTAGGTTTTGGCTTATATACTAAGCTTTTGAAAACCTATGTCCGACCAAAATGACCTTATTTGTCCCTAGGCTTCTATAGAGCTTAATTACAACACCGTGAGCTGGTTTTGCTCATCCAACAAGCATCTGTGGCCAAAATACAATTGCCGACTTAAAATATGAAGTTCCCATAAACATTATAAAAGTGGCCGTAATGGTTCAAAATAATAATAACGAGATATTCGATGATGTCCATGAGCTGTATCTTCACATTACAACATCCATCTTCGTCTTCATCACTTCATCAGCATCTTTATTTGGAATCTTTAGAGAATCTTTGAGGAATCTTCATGGAAGCGTTGTTGAAAGGTTGACCTGTCAACACGAGTTCACCATATGTGCTCTTCTTCTCGCACTCTTTCGCGTCGCACTTTCGCTCGTACTCCTTCAACTGGTATCAGAGCTCAGATCGAGGCTCGGGGCAGCATTGCAGGAAGCTAGAGTCACCTGCTCAGATTGGAGTGAGATTCGAGAGGCAAAGTCATCTCGGCCACTTTTCGGCTTCGACAAAGTTCTGCGTAGGCCATTTTGGACTACGTGGTCTAGGGGGGTGCGGATCCGTCTCTGCAAATTTGGGGTTTCGGCCTACGCCTGCAGGTGCTGAGGATATCAGCACTCCCAGAGTGCTGATTTGTGGTTGTCTACACATCGAAGGACGGCTCACAGTTCTTGGAGGCATGTCACATACGACACGGGCACATCTACACGCAAACTGTAGGCGACATCCACTAGTTCATCAAGTATCTTGTGTTTGCTGCTTGATATTCCAGATTTCATTGCAGGTACTTCCACATGGGATGTATTGTCAGAGATGATGTATGTCTGTTGAGGGTTTGCTGGCTGTGAGTCACGCAGCAAACAACCGCCGCAGCGGTTACAACATAGAGTGGGAAATTTATGGATGTATGACTTTGTGGGAAGTTTATGTATTGTCATATTTACTGCAGCCTTTGTTGAGGGTTGAGTGAGGTTTTATTGAGCTGGGGGATTCTCGAATGTTGAGATTCTTTCGGTGATACAGGTCTTGGAGCGATCACCCGAGCACCCTTAGATAGGCAGCTAGGATGTATTGACTTTGAGCTAGACAGTTGGGATTGCATCTTTGCTTTACTGCTATTGAGGCATTGTCGCAGTCTATGTTTACAGGACACTGACAGGACAGTGAGAGATAGTACAGGTGCAGGACAGGTTTACCCACAGCTTACACTGTTAGAGAGACAGTGGTTTTTGGGGCTATTTTTTGGTCTGTTTTTGAGTACACCATAGCCATTTTACAAAGGAGACTTTGCCAAAATTTCAGAGAATCTGAAACTTTCTTGGTTCATTTGACAGGTTGATATTGGTTCAGAGGGCAGTTTACAGGGGAAACTCTGCCAAATTTTTCCCCGGAAAGTAAACTATTGTGAAGCGTAGCTATGGATGGATCACACGACACTACTCTTTACAATATCAAGAAGCTGGATGGAACCAATTTCCCATTGTGGAAGAAGCAGATTTGGCACGTGTTGGTACAAAAGAAGCAGATAAAACCTATAAAGCTCAAGGGGATAAAACCAGAAGATATGGACGAAGATGAATGGAGAGAAATGGATCAATTGGCACTTTCTACCATTATGCTGACTTTGGCAGAAAGCGTTTACTTCAATGTAGCAGACGAGATGTCGGCTTATGAAGCATGGACAAAGCTAAGTGATCTTTATGAGAAGCAGAGTGCAGCTTCACAGGTATATTGGCTTAAGAAGCTTGTTGACTTGAAGATGAAAGAAGGGACACCTATGTCCAATCATCTGAATGAATTCAACACCATCTACAGTCAGTTGTCAGCTCAAGGTGTCAAGTTTGATGAACCTGTTAGAGCTATGTTCCTGTTGATCACATTGTCGAAAAGATGGGACACTTTTCACACAGCTTTGAGTAATTCTGCACCTCCAGATGGTTTGACTATAGCAGGTGTAGAAGGCAGTCTGCTTACTGAAGAAACCAACAGAAAGACAATAGACGAAGGCAAAGGAACAACCTTAGTTGTGAGGGGAAGGACCAAAGAAAAGTACAAAGGTGAAAAGAGGAATCAGTCTCATAGCAAGTCCCGCAGTGCTAAAGGCAAGAGTGACATAGAATGCTACCATTGTGGCAAGAAGAGTCACATGGAAAGCAGAAAAAGGCAAAGAGCAAGCTAAAGACTATAGTGAGGAGAACAAGTCCTCAGTGAAGATTCAAGAAATAAATGTGACAAACATTGTTGCAGAGGATGACAGTCTAGTGTCAAGAGACATCTACTTCTTGAAGAATACAATGGACTCAGCTCTTCTTACAGCATCTGATGGACATGCACTGAGTGACTGGATTATAGACTCAGGGGCATCACTTCATGTGCCTCCAAACAAGGAGTGGTTTACCTCTTTTGTGACGACTAATGATCATGTTTGGCTAGGCAATGGGCAGACATGTGAGATGTTAGGTGTTGGAGATGTTCAATTGAAGTTTCAGAATGGCTCTTCTTTCACGCTGAAGAATGTGAGACATGTTCCCGCAATTACAAAGAGGCTTGATCATCACAGGTTTACTTGATGATGCTGACTACGTCACCACTTTTGGACAGAACATGTGGAAGATATCCAAGGGTTCTATGACAGTAGCACATGGAGTAAAGTCTGGAGGACTCTACATGATTTATGTATCAAATGTCTCTAAAAATCTAATCAATGTAACCGAGCAGCCGAACGTTTCTTTGTGGCATAGCCCGTTAGGACATATGTCCAAGAAGGGAATGGAAATCTTGTCTCGTTTTGGTTATTTGCCTGGCTTTTCATTTAATGATTTTGAATTCTGTGAACATTGTCTGTATGGTAAACAAACACAGCAGCCACATAAGCATAGAAGCACTAGAAGAGATACACAGTTGGCACTTGTTCATAGTGATTTGTGTGGACCTATGCCTAACCTATCTCTAGGGGGAGCTTCTTACTTTATGACATTTATAGATGATTACTGGAGGAAAGTATGGGTTTACTTTCTCAAGCACAAGGATGAAGCGTTTAGTGTTTTCAAAACATTTGTGACACTTGTGGAGAATCAAAGTGGCAAGAAGCTTAAATGCTTATGCACTGACAATGGTGGAGAGTATGTTTCAAAGGCCTTTCAGGACTTTTGTGAGTCAAAAGGTATAAAACGTGAACTTATTGCTCCTTACAATCCTCCTCAAAATGGTGTTGCTAAGAGGATGAATAGGACCATACAAGAGAAGGTCAGAAGTATGTTGTCTAATGCACAACTGCCAAATGGGTTTTGGGCTGAAGCTGTGGGCTGAAGCTGTATCAACAGTTGTTCATCTTATAAATAGATCTCCTAGAAAAATTTTGCAGAAGGATTCAGTGGTAGAGATGGTATGGTCAGGCAAGGTGCCCTCATACACGCATTTTAGAGTCTTTGGCTGTGAGGCATATACTCACGTTCCAAAGGAATTTAGGAACAAACTTGAGCCAAAGAGTAGAGAGTGCATCTTTCTAGGCTATGGTAATTCTGGTGAGATGGGGTACAGACTTTGGGATCCCGAATCCAGAAAGGTTGTCCGCAGCAATGATGTTCACTTTAATGAATCCAAATATCATTCTAAACCAGAGAGGGTTGAGGAGATTAGAAGAGTTGTCTTGCAAGAAGATGGACCTGCACGTGCAAGACAAAATGTCAGGGTTCAAGAGGAGCAAGGACAGGATAGAGTGGAACCAGAGGTTGTGGCTGAGCCTGAGCCACCTATTTTACATAAAACTGGACGTATCACGCGACCTCCTGATCGGTTTGTTCCATCTATGAACTATGTCATGTTGACTGATTGCAATGAGCCTTCATGTTACAAGGAAGCAGTGCAAATGAAGGACTCCGGGAATTGGCAATTGGCCATGCAGTCAGAGATGACAACTCTGCATAAAAAAAGAGACATGGAAGCTAGTTAAATTACCACAAGGCAAAAAGGCTCTACCTTGTAAATGGGTTTACAGGTATAAGATCACCGCTCATGATAGTCAACCAAAGTACAAAGCAAGGCTTGTTGCCAAGGGCTTTAAGCAAGAACAAGGCATTGACTTTGATGAAGTCTTCTCTCCGGTGGTCAAGATGACTACATTGAGATGCTTTCTTGCATTGGTTGCCATATTAGATTTGGTGTTGCACCAAATGGATGTCAAGACAACGTTCTTGCATGGTGATTTAGATGTGGAAATTTACATGCAGCAGCCAGAAGGGTTTTTTGAGAAAGGCAATGAAGATTTGGTATGCCATTTGTTGTTAAAGAGTCTTTATGGCTTAAAACAATCACCGAGGGCATCGTACCATAAGTTCCACGAGTTTATGCTTTCTCAAGGCTACAAACATAGTGAGTTCGATCACTGTCTATATACAAAGAAGGCTAAGGATGGCAGTTGGCTGATCCTTATTTTGTATGTGGATGACATGTTGATTGCTGGAAAGCACTTGGAAGAAATTTCAGCTTTGAAGTCAAAGATGGGAAAATCGTTTGAAATGAAAGACATGGGTGAGGCAAGTCATATACTTGATATGCGCATTGAAAGAGACAGATCAAAGAAGTTGATTTGGTTATCTCAAACACAGTATATTGACAAGGTTTTGCAACATTTCATTATGGAGAAGGGAAAGGCATGGAGTGTTCCATTGCCACCATATGTGAAACTTAGCAAACAAGATTGTCATGTGTCTGAGGAAGAACAGGCTGAAATGGATAAGATTCCATATGCGTCTGCAGTGGGTAGTTTGATGTATGCAATGATTGCTACTCGCCGAAACATTGCATTTGCAGTGGGAGTAGTAAGTCGATACATGTCAAACCCAGGCAAGAAACATTGGGAGGCAGTGAAAGGAATATTGAGGTACCTGAAAGCTACAAAGAGTATGCGTATATGCTATGGGAGTCAGGAGCTAAGTGTAAAGGGTTTTACAGACTCAGATTATGCAGGTGACTTAGAGAACCGAAGGTCTACGTCAAGGTATGTCTTTACATTGGCTAGTGGAGCAGTATCATGGCGTTCTAGATTACAAGATTGTGTTACTCAGTCTACTACAGAGGCTGAATATGTTGCAGCATCAGAGGCATGCAAAGAATCAATTTGGCTTAATCGACTAGTAACAGATTTGGGAATCAAAGAAGAGATACCTGTGTTATATTGTGATAGTCAAAGTGCTATACAATTGGCTCGCAATCCAGTTTATCACTCAAAGACAAAGCATGTGGATGTGAAGTATCATTTCATCAGGGAAATGCTGGAGGATAAGCAACTTCAGCTTGTCAAAGTTCACACCACAGAAAATCCTGCTAATCTACTTACAAAAGGACTTCCCTCAGAGAGCTTTGAGCATTTTCGCAAGCAGTTAGGTGTAGGGTAGTACATCACTTCTCTACATCTCTTGTATATTAGCTTGTATAGTAGGTTCTCTCACACTTAAAGTACCACATTGGACTTTAAGTGGGAGGTTGTTGGGGTATAAAGCCCAATGTGGTCGCCCAGGTAAGTGGGCAGGCCGCCAGGTATGTACACATATTCTTTTATTAAAACCTAATAAGAACTCACTATGCTCTACACATTACAGTAGAGCGAGTTCACCATATCATCGTGCTCTTCTGCTCGCACTCTCTCTCGTGTCGCACTTCCGCTCGTACTCCTTCAGTATGCAATGATTGCTACTCGCCCAGACATTGCATTTGCAGTGGGAGTAGTAAGTCGATACATGTCAAACCCAGGCAAGAAACATTGGGAGGCAGTGAGATACCTGAAAGCTACAAAGAGTATGTGTATATGCTATGGGAGTCAGGAGCTAAGTGTAAAGGGTTTTACAGACTTAGATTATGTAGGTGACTTAGAAAACCGAAGGTCTACGTCAGGGTATGTCTTTACATTGGCTGGTGGACCAGTATCATGGCGTTCTAGATTACAAGATTGTGTTACTCAGTCTACTACAGAGGCTGAATATGTTGCAGCATTAGAGGCATGCAAAGAATCAATTTGGCTTAATCGACTAGTAACAGATTTGGGAATCAAAGAAGAGATTCCTGTGTTATATTGTGATAGTCAGAGTGCTATACAATTGGCTCGCAATCTAGTTTATCACTCAAAGACAAAGCATGTGGATGTGAAGTATCATTTCATCAGAGAAATGCTCGAGGATAAGCAAATTAAGCTTGTCAAAGTTCACACCACAGAAAATCTTGCTGATCTACTTACAAAAGGACTTCCCTCAAAGAGCTTTGCACATTTTTGCAAGCAGTTAGGTGTAAGGTAGTACATCACTTCTCTACATCTCTTGTATATTAGCTTGTATAGTAGGTTCTCTCACACTTAAAGTACCACATTGGACTTTAAGTGGGAGGTTGTTGGGGTATAAAGCCCAATGTGGTCGCCCAGGTAAGTGGGCGGGCCGCTAGGTATGTACACATATTCTTTTGTAAAAACCTAATAAGAACTCACTATGCTCTACACATTACAACAGAGCGAGTTCACCATATCGTTGTGCTGTTCTTCTCGCACTCTCTCTCGCGTCGAACTTCCGCTCGTTCTTCTTCAGAAAGGACATTGTGGCTCATTGTGAATAGAGGATTAGCAAGGTCAGAGCCTGTTTATAGCTAAGAGGAACTTCAAGAAGAAGCTCCTTAGCCACAGATAGATTGTCACAAAACCCGTGACAACCACTTGGTCAAAAAATGTCCTCAGATGGAGATCACACAAGTGAATGCCTATTGTCTTGAATGTGGTGTCATTCACTTCATCCCCGATTGTCCAAAAAATCCAAACCGAGTCAAAAAGATCACAATGAATGTCTCAGGAATTGTTCAGCTACCCAATAGCTTAGAAAATAAAAATGTCGTACCAATTCAAGTAGTTACAAGAGCACAAGCTCAAAAGGAAGCTGTTGAGAATTGAGAGACAGAGAACACGGAAACAGATGCGAGTCCATAGATGAGTGAGCCAAAGACCGATGCACCTAGTCAAAAAACCAAGAGTAAATGGAACAACTCGAAAGCTAGAAAGGCTAGGATGAAAGCACGTAGGGAACAAGAGAAAAAAACCCTAGCTGAGAAGCTTACCCAAGTTGAAGAAAAGATGAGACAACATGAGGAAATGGTTGCATTTTCTCTTACGGAGGCATCTCAACCTCTAACAAAAACCATCAATGGAAAGTGAGCCAAAAAGTGCTAGTTCACGAGGATCAGTGTTGGTCGAGAAGGTTAATGAGCATCTAGATGACCTCCTTAAAGACTATGAAACACGGGTCAAAAACAAGAAACAAACCCAAGAACAAAAGTGGATGACATATCCATATGTGGAACTAGAAAAGGGCAGGCTTGAAATGTGCAAGAAAATGATTCAAAAGCCGAAGCTTTACTAGAACCACCATATGGAAAACCTGAGGGTGTGATCCCTGTCCCACCTACACTAGTAATCCCACCAAACCAAGAACAAAAAGAGCTAGATTCCAGTCACAAGCATGGACCAAAGCTCAAGGACCCCACATTAGAGCCCAGGATAGTGTTGAATACCACGGATAACTCTTTCGAGGGATTTCACATAGCTATACCTGAGAGTTGTAAAGAAATAGATGGTCTTGAGAAATTGTGGAAAGAAGTCAGAGAGGCCAATAAAGCAAGTGGACCTGTGTTATATTGTGATAGTCAAAGTGCTATACAATTGGCTCGCAATCCAGTTTATCACTCAAAGACAAAGCATGTGGATGTGAAGTATCATTTCATCAGGGAAATGCTGGAGGATAAGCAACTTCAGCTTGTCAAAGTTCACACCACAGAAAATCCTGCTAATCTACTTACAAAAGGACTTCCCTCAGAGAGCTTTGAGCATTTTCGCAAGCAGTTAGGTGTAGGGTAGTACATCACTTCTCTACATCTCTTGTATATTAGCTTGTATAGTAGGTTCTCTCACACTTAAAGTACCACATTGGACTTTAAGTGGGAGGTTGTTGGGGTATAAAGCCCAATGTGGTCGCCCAGGTAAGTGGGCAGGCCGCCAGGTATGTACACATATTCTTTTATTAAAACCTAATAAGAACTCACTATGCTCTACACATTACAGTAGAGCGAGTTCACCATATCATCGTGCTCTTCTGCTCGCACTCTCTCTCGTGTCGCACTTCCGCTCGTACTCCTTCAGTATGCAATGATTGCTACTCGCCCAGACATTGCATTTGCAGTGGGAGTAGTAAGTCGATACATGTCAAACCCAGGCAAGAAACATTGGGAGGCAATGAGATACCTGAAAGCTACAAAGAGTATGTGTATATGCTATGGGAGTCAGGAGCTAAGTGTAAAGGGTTTTACAGACTTAGATTATGTAGGTGACTTAGAAAACCGAAGGTCTACGTCAGGGTATGTCTTTACATTGGCTGGTGGACCAGTATCATGGCGTTCTAGATTACAAGATTGTGTTACTCAGTCTACTACAGAGGCTGAATATGTTGCAGCATTAGAGGCATGCAAAGAATCAATTTGGCTTAATCGACTAGTAACAGATTTGGGAATCAAAGAAGAGATTCCTGTGTTATATTGTGATAGTCAGAGTGCTATACAATTGGCTCGCAATCTAGTTTATCACTCAAAGACAAAGCATGTGGATGTGAAGTATCATTTCATCAGAGAAATGCTCGAGGATAAGCAAATTAAGCTTGTCAAAGTTCACACCACAGAAAATCTTGCTGATCTACTTACAAAAGGACTTCCCTCAAAGAGCTTTGCACATTTTTGCAAGCAGTTAGGTGTAAGGTAGTACATCACTTCTCTACATCTCTTGTATATTAGCTTGTATAGTAGGTTCTCTCACACTTAAAGTACCACATTGGACTTTAAGTGGGAGGTTGTTGGGGTATAAAGCCCAATGTGGTTGCCCAGGTAAGTGGGCGGGCCGCTAGGTATGTACACATATTCTTTTGTAAAAACCTAATAAGAACTCACTATGCTCTACACATTACAACAGAGCGAGTTCACCATATCGTTGTGCTGTTCTTCTCGCACTCTCTCTCGCGTCGAACTTCCGCTCGTTCTTCTTCAGAAAGGACATTGTGGCTCATTGTGAATAGAGGATTAGCAAGGTCAGAGCCTGTTTATAGCTAAGAGGAACTTCAAGAAGAAGCTCCTTAGCCACAGATAGATTGTCACAAAACCCGTGACAACCACTTGGTCAAAAAATGTCCTCAGATGGAGATCACACAAGTGAATGCCTATTGTCTTGAATGTGGTGTCATTCACTTCATCCCCGATTGTCCAAAAAATCCAAACCGAGTCAAAAAGATCACAATGAATGTCTCAGGAATTGTTCAGCTACCCAATAGCTTAGAAAATAAAAATGTCGTACCAATTCAAGTAGTTACAAGAGCACAAGCTCAAAAGGAAGCTGTTGAGAATTGAGAGACAGAGAACACGGAAACAGATGCGAGTCCATAGATGAGTGAGCCAAAGACCGATGCACCTAGTCAAAAAACCAAGAGTAAATGGAACAACTCGAAAGCTAGAAAGGCTAGGATGAAAGCACGTAGGGAACAAGAGAAAAAAACCCTAGCTGAGAAGCTTACCCAAGTTGAAGAAAAGATGAGACAACATGAGGAAATGGTTGCATTTTCTCTTACGGAGGCATCTCAACCTCTAACAAAAACCATCAATGGAAAGTGAGCCAAAAAGTGCTAGTTCACGAGGATCAGTGTTGGTCGAGAAGGTTAATGAGCATCTAGATGACCTCCTTAAAGACTATGAAACACGGGTCAAAAACAAGAAACAAACCCAAGAACAAAAGTGGATGACATATCCATATGTGGAACTAGAAAAGGGCAGGCTTGAAATGTGCAAGAAAATGATTCAAAAGCCGAAGCTTTACTAGAACCACCATATGGAAAACCTGAGGGTGTGATCCCTGTCCCACCTACACTAGTAATCCCACCAAACCAAGAACAAAAAGAGCTAGATTCCAGTCACAAGCATGGACCAAAGCTCAAGGACCCCACATTAGAGCCCAGGATAGTGTTGAATACCACGGATAACTCTTTCGAGGGATTTCACATAGCTATACCTGAGAGTTGTAAAGAAATAGATGGTCTTGAGAAATTGTGGAAAGAAGTCAGAGAGGCCAATAAAGCAAGTGGACTAAGCAGACGAGTAAACCGAACAATTGATGAAAGAGGAGTGTCTCTTTCACCAATAGAGGAATTTGAGGTTGGATCTCAAATGAATCTAGAAATGGAATCATATTGGGGAGACAAAGGATCTATAAAGTCTATGGACATTCAACCCCATTTGCTAAGAACACCACCATCCTATATGGGAGAGCACGAGGCCAAGTCAGAGGTTGTTGCAGTCCCATCACAAAGACTGTCTTCCAACAAGGCCATTGATTCAAAAGGGTTGATAGATATTCTACTGACACCAGCCCCCTGTACGATAATGTTAGCTGAGTTGCTCAAAATACGACCAAACACGTGGGCTACGGTGGGAAAATGCCTAGAGAAATTTGGTGTCAAAAACCAATGACTCAAATTGAAGAAGGGATCAAAGAGCTTGAAATGCCTCACCTAAACACTAGGACAGTGCCGTTAAACAAGGTAGGAGAGTACTATGAAGGAGAAAATGGGAACACCACTCTTCCTGTGGAATTTCAAGGTGTGAAAATCATGGCAATCCTTGACAGCGGAGATAGAGTTTCCATCATAGCAAAAGAGGTCTGGAAAACATGGGAAAAACTTGAGGACTACAAGGACGAAGCTACAGCTTGTAGATGGACACATGGAAAGGCCAATAGGACTACTAGAAAAAGCAGTTGTTACTTGTTGTGGCATTGAATATGAGCAAACCTTTGCTATTGTTGACTTTGGCAAGAAGAACAACTATGATATCATTCTAGGAAGACCATTCATGCGACAATTGAAAATGGTCCAAGATTGGGGATATAAGGGATGTGACGAGAACACCTATGGAAGAGTTTGATTCCGCTACTGTAGCAGGATCATAACTTCCAGCATGGTTGGATAAGCCTAAAGAACTATGGATGTGTGGAACTTCGCAATGCGGAAGCTTAAATCAAGAGGAAGGCATCATAGAAAGGGAAATTGAATATGAGGATTATATCCCGGAACCCTTTCCCGAGGAATAATTAGGGCCACTTGAATGGGAACACATCTTGGCTACTCTTGATGTGTGCACTATTAAAGACGATCCAACACTGAAGTTTTGTGATGAAGATGGCTATGATGTCGTTCCTTATTTTACAATGAGTGTGATCCAGGAAAATGAAGATGAAGAAGAACACAAGTTCTACGACTCTGTAGAACACTTGGAGCTTCAAGAAGATGCAAACAACAAAAATCCGGATGACACAACAGGTGACATAAACAAAACTTTAACAAATGCACAGTTTTATGATTGTCGAGATCAAAAACCCAGGAACCAATGTCATTGCTACAATCATAAACTGCAACAAAAGTGGATTCCAAAATCCTCGGCGAAAACAAAACTGCAACAAGCATCCTCATACGTGGCTTGTATACAGGAAGAAAAGACTTATCCAAGAAGAACACATCCATGTCAACGAGCTACCAACGCTCTAATCAAGTGGATACCAAAGTCATCCCAAAAACAACAACCAAAGAGAAACAAACAGTAACTTTCCATAACAAGCTAAACCACAAAGGGAAAGTGATAAAATGCAACCTTGCGGAGGATAGCAGCGATAGTGATGATTCTTTTGACATTCCTTGCCAGAAACTCATATCATCACGATCACTAGCTGCTTCGGTAACAACCAAGGACGACCAAAAGAAAAGAAAAATAGGTCAGAACCAAAAAGTTTGACAAGTCTGGATACCAAAGAGCCAGATTGGCCAAAAGTAGGTATGGATCAAGAAGACCAAGATCTTTGATGAAAAATCACAAGATCCAATGCCAAAAGGAAAACAGTCAAAGCCTGCACAGCTAAGAAAATCTCAAAGTCGCAAGCTTCCACAAATCAGATTTGGGTTTCAAAGGAGTTGACTCAAGCACAAAGAGGTCACGAGTTCATGCGGATTCCGAAACAATCAAAGTATCAACTAACAAAGCTTGAATTGCATCCTCAACCAAGCATACAAGAGCTGAAGCAAAGACTTTTGAAAACTCACACAAAGACAAGGTGGATCCCAAAGAAGTCTCTTCAAACACAAACAAACCAGGGACAAGTATGGGTTCCCAAATGAGTAGCACCAACGAAACATCCAAAAATCACAAAGAAGTGGATCCCAAAGGAAACAAACAACACTGTTGTTACTGCACCGCCGCTTGAATTCTTTTAATTCCTCCTACGGTTGCAATATTCAGTTAGGAAAAACCCACTTTGAGGAACAATGCGAAATACGACAACCAACCACAGGGCTATACTTCCAAAGGACATCAAACAGATAAGTAAGCCTTTGATATACTCTACAACCTCCATCAAGCAAACGACACAGGAGCTTCAACGAAAATCACATTGCTTAAAATAGGAAGCTTCGCCAACAAATGCCAATAAGAAAATTGCTTATACCCACATCTTGCACACCATAAATCTTTTCAATGCATTGATTGTGTATGCATAATAGGGCTACATTACAAGGCATGCATAGGCACAATTTTTGATTGCCCAAGCACAACACATACCCTTGGTGATAACTTGTCGTCAAGGAGGACTCCAAATAGGAGAGGGGGAGGAATTCTAAATGCGGACCTAATATATGTATATTAGAGGGCAATGTTTTGTGAGTTGTATTGAATTTTTGCGTTTGATTGTGACAGCTTTTGACTAAATTCAGAGTATATGCCCTCATAGTAGAGTTACAAGAGAAGTACGGGGACAAAATCCATATATGAGCCCCTAGGGACATTGTATAGTGTACATAGCATTTAGATTTCTATTAACTTGATTTTGCTTTTTGAGTTGAGTTGATTTTTGGTTTTATTTTGTTATTTTTGAGATTTTTTAAAAAAGAGGGAAAATCCATAATCCAAATGAAGAAAATACTGAAGAGATGTCGAGCAGTACAAAGAGAAGCAGGTACAGGAAAATGATGAAACTTCATGAAGTATGCCTCAAAAGCCATACACACAATGGATAATGTGAGAGGTAAGAAAAGAATGTTGATTAGCCTTTGACAACAACATGAGGCCAAACATGATTGAGAATGGTCATCAAACTTCGAGATGGCCTTCAAGAACAAAGAAAGTTGGGATCGACTAAACAAAAGAAGTCATCAAGTGTAAAGTTGCCATCAGACACTTCACGCGACTACAAGGCCGTATCCAGGAAGTAGATCTTCATAGTGTAATATTCTACCTTGTATGTGACCTAATGAAGCCTCGCAAACAAAAGGGACTAACGGTATTGACAAAAGAAATAAGGGCGGTGAAAATGACAATTCAATCATCTTTTATGATAGATGTCTGCAAGAGCAACCAAGGATCAAGACCAATTTTACTCATCATCATTGGTTCTACATGTGTTTGGCAACCAGAAGGTACCAACAATGCCCATGAGACATTTTCAAGACTGACATCCAGAAAAAAGCCAAATGCAAGTCCAAATCAAGCCAAACTTTGTCAGAAGGCTGTGCATAGAGAGTACAAGCTAAGGATTTCACCAAAATAAATAAATAAATAAATAAATAAATATATAACCCTTAACCAAAGATGCAAATTTTCAAATATGAAGACATGATAGCCATCTACATATCTTGTACATCATGTATATGAATTTTGGAGACAAATGGATAATGGGCATCTATCACGAATGATGTCAGATAAAGCCCTTTTGATGCAAGTTACTAGCGTGGGGGATTATCTGGGATTTGTCAGGCTTTAATTAAGTCATGTATCAAGTAGAAGCAGTATAATGATGTACACAGCTCACAAAAGCTAACAACATGCGACTTTGATCACCTTGATGCAGGAACAAAAGAGTCACCAATGAAAAAGAGCAGACACAGAAGTAATCAGAGGATCTCAAAATATTGTCCTTGATGAGGTAGATCGAATGCTAGACATGGATTTTGAACCTCAAGTCAAAAAAAATTTATCTCCCAAATTCGGCCTGACAGACAGACTTTGTAATGAAGTGCAACTTGGCCTAAAGAAGTTGAAGGTTTAGCTAGACAATTTCTACAGAATCCTTACAAAGTTGTCATTGGCTCACAAGATCTGAAAGCCAATCACTCATTTCTATAGATTGTAAAGTCGTTCTGAGAATCACAAATACTTAGAATTGACATATTTTCTAGAGCAAGTGATGGATGGAGCTTTCTCTATCCATGATGATATGAGTCAAGCTGAACGAGATTGGGCTCTGTCTGAATTTAGATCTGGCAATAGACCTATAATGACAAAAACAAATGTTGCACCTGAACATGGATGTGAAGGACATAAAGTTCGTCATCAATTATGATTTTCTTGAATCATGTGAAGACTATGTACATCGGATTGGACAACCAAGACAAGCTCATGCAAAGGGTACATCCTATACTTTCTTCACAACAACAAAACAACAACAAAGACCGCATCGACATCGACAACCAAATCATGTCAGGGACGACTTGATCATAGAGGGGGGGAGTGTTGACGGTTGGGTCAACAACACGACATAACTCAACAAAGCTTTATTATCTGAGAGTTATGGAATGCTGAGGATTATGGTTATAAACATCATTTGTAATAAGTAGGTAGTCTAGTTGCAGAAGCTGGGGTGCAATGACACTTTCAGATTGTAAATACCAAGCCATTTGACTCCTCAAACTCTATTTTTGGTTAACCTAACATAGCCTTAGTATATAAGGTAACTAGGTCACTTTTGTAGAAAACTTTTATCATAATCATAATGTTAAGATGCCGGTTCAACTACAAATGAAACTATTGGTGAGTCTTCTATGAAAGGAGATTGTGATCCTGATGTTGATACAGAATGGGATTTTAGTGCAGAGTGTACCTATAATCTTGATGTCCATGATGCATGCATGTCAATTGCTGCAGATTCACATGTGTGGTATTTTGATAGTGGTGCTACAAAGCACATTACCTCACATCGTGATTTGTTTACCTCTCTTGAGTCTGTCCCTCATAAGACTTCAGTTACTTGTGCCAACAATGCCTCTTATCCGGTTCAAGGAGTTGGAAAGATTGTGCTTACTGCTGCAAATGGCAGTTCTTTCACGCTTGTTGATGCACTTTATGTACCTAGGATCAAGAAGAATCTTTTGTCTGTATGTGCACTTGCTAGACTTGGTCTTGTAGTCAAATTTGTGGATGACAGATGTAAATTACATGACCTCAGTTTCGGTGATGAAATTGTTGCATCAAACATTTATGTCGTGGGATGTATAAGCTCACTTTATATGACAAGTGTGGGCAAAATTTTAAAAATGCAGCTTTGGATTCAAAGGCTATTTCAGATGCAAAACTTTGGCACTCCTTTGAGACACACTTGATATGTCACTCCATCTAGTGGATGCCATTATTTCTACTATTAGCCATTTGTTGTTTGTATGAAGCTTTGACTACTGTTTTGGACTATAGACTGAAGCTTGGCAATGTGTATGATGTGGGACATGATGTAGTAGCCATGTAGAAGCTCTGTACTAAAGTGTGACCCCATTCCAATGTCTTTTGGATGATCTTTAGCGATTTTGATTCTTTCAACGTCTAAGAGCCCCTTTGCTTGCATCACTCTGTATGTAAAGTTTCTGGTTAGACTCCTTCACAAAATTTGGTAGCTTTAATGCCTTTAATATGCAAGTTGAGTTTGGTTCTCATCTGGTAGAGTTATGCTCTTTTGAATCTTAACCAAATGACCTCCGATTAGACTTTTGGAAGTTCTTGTCACTTCATAAACTCTTCATGCTTGTATCCTGCTTTTCCTGTAATTTTTCTTGCTTTTCTTTTCTTCTTTTCTTTTTTATAGAAAAATGAAAATAAACAAACGCAATAGAAAATAGAGAAAAACAACAAAAATAAGTGAAAATTTTCTAAAATATGTACATAAGTACTCACACCTAAGGGCTCATATCTGACGTTTGTCGGTTACTCTTGGTATATCTCATCTTCTCAGGGCATAAAATCAAAAACCTTGTCAAAAAGGCAAAATGAAATGCAAATTATAACACCAAATGATAAAACAATGCCCTTTCCTCTTTTGATCAATAGGGTCTGCATTCAGAATGCCTCCCCTCCTCCTAATTGGAGTTCTCTTGAACAACAATGAGCCATTAGAGTTTTGATGTGCATCAACATTAAAGCAATGCCTTATGCAAGGCCTTCTATATACTTAGTTAATGCATGGAAAAATTAATATTGTGCACAAGAGGTGGGTCTTAAGCTAATTTCATTTGACGATGAGGTTGACATGGTCCTACATTAATGAGCATGTACCATGTAACAAGTGTTGTAAGTCAGCAACATTTTGTTGAATCGATGAAGGTTGAAACTGATTCATGGCTTGAATTTGTGTGGTAAGTTTAGGACACCACACCATTATAGTGGGGTTTGACTTTGGGAAGTGTTCTGGTGTCTTTGAAGCACTTCTAGGTATTGTGGCCGCCACATTGGGATGAACATGAATTTTTGCTTTGGAATCCACATCTTGCGTGTCAATGTCTGAGTTGTAACAAGTTTCTTAAGTACCCTTACTTGCTTGTATTTGACTATTTGTGTTTTCTTGACCTTTGGAGTATGGATGTCTGGTGGTGGATCATGCGTAGTTACTTGTTTTGCCTTTGTAGCTTTGGGTGAATATTGTGCTTGACTTCGAGCTTGGTGAGATAAAGTTTGCAATTGGGATTTTGGCATCCAAATGAAGCTTCCATCAATTCTTGGGGTATCCTTCGATATCCATATTTTTCGCCTTGAAGGTGTTCGATGCTGTGTTGGTGTGTTCAGTGCTGTGTTGGTGTGACCTTGGACTGTCTCTTCTTTTGCACCCAAATTTGTTTGGGATGGTTGACTTGAGTTGTTTGTTCGATGTCCTTTCATGATCATCTTGTTCTTGAATCCTGATTATCATGCAAAATGGAATCAAGTCCAAACCATTCTTGTCACAAAATTTTGTACGGGTGATCTCATTGACACACACATCTAAGGTGGCCAAAATTTGAGTCCACTCTAGGGGTTCCATACTTTCTTTTGAGAAAGATTCAGGTATGTAATCGGGATCTTCAAATGGTTTGTCTCGCTTACACTCATTTTTTACTAGAGTGTCACAGTCTGAAGCTCCTCACATTCACATGTGAGCTTTAGAGTTCAACCATGTAGGTACTTCAGACTTTGTAGCAATTGCAAATCAATATACTCTACAAGAGTCCTCCATACGTCTCCTTAGCTATGGTCTCTTAAATTGATGCGAGTAGTGGTTTTCATGTGGTGCAAGTAGATGTAATCATAGCCCCAGTCTTGAACCATCTTTAGTGGTTTTCCTAAAATAACATCATAGTTATCCTCAATATCAAAATCAATGATTTGAAATATATGCTCATACTCAATTCCACAAGAATTCATCACCACCTGCTCCAAAACTCCATTAGGCTTTGCAGTATATCCATCAACCAACTGCAATTTCATCCATGTTTTTCTAAGGATAGCTTTTCCCCATTTCTCCCAAATCACTTTAGTGGCAATGGAAACTCTTGCACCACTTTCTAGAGCAACATTTGTTTCTATTACTTGATGCTCTATGGACAATGTGGTGCTGCCTTCTTCACCTTTGCAATAATCACCAACTTTGTTTATAGGAATTGGCTTTGCATTCTTTTTGGGTTGGCTCCAATCCTCCATTTCTCGACCTATTGTCTCAATAGGATTTTGATTCCCATTTTCTCAAGACATCTATGGACATCCCTCCACATTTGAGGTCTAACTTTTAGTAGCTCAACTACTGTTACTATGCATGTCACTAGCGTTGACATAAACTCATGCAATCCTTGAGAATCTATGATTGGCTTATGAGTTTTTCTTTGAGATGGAAAAACCATAACATCAGATTTTTCCTCATATGGTCCTAAGTATGAAGGAAACTCCTTAAGGGTTTCCTCTCTACTATCCTCTAATCTCTCCATTCCTTGGTCACCATACATGGATTGCATCTTGACATCCCTCATGCTGCCCCTGTCAAGACCAACTTCTACAATAGGTCCCGATTCCGATTGATGACTATCATCTCTATCCTTCCTAACTATGTCCCAAAGTTCTTCATGGCACGATAGGAGGTATATGATATAGAGATTCATCTGTTGTGTTTGCTACCACTTGTTCAACCACTCCTTCTCCACAAGTAGTAGCATTCCCAATACCTTGAGGATGTTAGATCTCCATTTTGTTCTGTTTCCCATCTCTCATGTTGTTTAAGCTCTCTTCATTTCTCTCGTTTTTTTCTTTACGAATATTATCCTAGCCTGATCTGGCATCTCTAGTGGAGGTTACATAAGCACTTGAGCAGTCTTTATCATGCTTTTGCACATCTCAAACCTCAGATTTTCTATCTCCACATTAAGAGAAGTCATCCAACAATGCTCCATCATATGTTGCCTACCTAATCTCACTTCATACTACACCTTCAGAATGGCTTCCAATTGATCGAACTTCTTATTGACACTAGGATTGAATCTCCTAAACTAGCATCCTTTGGCTTTACTCAGCTTGGCTTTGGTACTGCTTTTGGTATTTCTTTTAGTATCACATTAGATGAAGACTTTGTTTATTGATGTAATTGCTCTCAAGCTTGTGACATCTCATCTATAATAGCCTTTAGTTTCCTATGGTATTGAGCTCTAACTTTATCTCTCTTAGCTTTCTTTGTTGATTTCACGCTTATGGACTTGTTAAAGTTATCAATACTTTTCTCATCTGTCGCTTTTCACTTGGGTTGCACTCTTGTTACCACCTTCAATGGCACTTTTGTGTCTGAATCAGAACCACTTGAAGAGGGCAAGGTCACTTTTCCTTCCTTATGTGGGTTCTAAGAACAGTTCCACATTCATCACAATGTACATGTGAAGCACTACCCGCTACTTGCAAAGCATTAGCAGTTAGTCACATTAGGAACTTTGTTTGCACCATCAGTTTGGTCAATTTGGCAATTCCTAGCCAAATGGTCTCCTTGACATTTTAACCCAAGTCCTAGGGTTCCCTGTTGTCTCAGTTGCATAGATGGTGTTTGAGGATTTGCATTTTGATTAGCCTCTTCTTGATTGGCTATGAACGTTAGTGTTCCCTGGCTCAATGTTAGTCCCTTGCTTGTAAATACGACAATTATTCTTGACTGAGGATTAATAGAGGATGAAGCAATATTCCCATGGTCATATCACTCCATAACCACTAGTGGGTTAGAATCGTATGTGTGGTGATACCCATAGCTTTTCTCTTTGTAATACATGTGTATGGGCACTATGGTGTTATTTTTTGGGTATTGGCCTGGATACACATACCTCACAGCTGCCTAGTTGGTCTTCACCTAGCACTAGTCGTTGGTGTCCTAACAATGGTCTCACTATTTCAACTCCTAGTTGTGGATTCATTGACCTAGAAGCATATCTTGTTCGTGGTGGTGCTGGCCCATTATGATGATACTAAGGATTCACTGGTAGGTTAGGCTGATAAGGCCTTTCCTTCATTTGAACTCTATTGTAGTAACATTACTCAGTTGCATGGTTAGTCCACTTATGCTCAATGGTATACCACTTCTGTCTAGGATATTGTTGTGGCAACATGGGACATGATGTTTCGTCGGATGGTCTTCTCCACATGTCAAGCAACATCTCAAAGGTGGTATTCTCTGGTGTTGGACTCTCAAGGTACGATCCATTCTTTTGATAAGCTCATCTGCAGGATGATCCATATTCATCGATGTCTGCTGTATCGATGTCGTCATCTATGTATTTGCATGACTAGCTATAGCACGTGAGTCATCTAAAGCTCTATCCATCTCCTATGATACCTCTTCGTAAATCATGCAGCTGTCTACTTAATAGACAAATTCTCTCATGGCATCATCTAATATTGCACACGTTTTCAAGTGCAGGTCCTTCTTGAGGTGCTCGTGCTTAATCCCTAACAACACTACTTGCATATTTTCTTGGGGTTTCTCTCGTGGTGGATATCTCTTAATATACTGCTTGAATCACAATGCAGCCTCTCGTACTCTCTCATTGTCTTTTTGCTTGAACGAATGGATGTCTAATTCTCCACAGTTTCCTAACATGATGGTCCCAACACATATGTGAAAACTGGTTCAAACATGGGTCCTCCATCTTTGGTGCGCCAAAGATACTAGGTCAGCTTTTCTGACACATTTTGCATATTTGACCCTAGCAGTGTGTCTCCTTCTAGTGATGAGCCCTTGGTTCACTTTTGCAATTTGGATGTCTAGTGTGGCCGATGTTAGTGTTTTCGATCTCGAAAGTTCCCAGATTGTCATGTGTTGCCGTGTCCCCTACAGCTCCTGTGATTGGCAATGTGATAATCCAAATGCTTCTAGACATAGTTAGGAACTTACCCCTCATGGGTGGAGTGAGTAAGAGTCGACAAATAGGGTGTAAGAGAGCGTGGAAGGTGACAAAATCCACAACCGGAAGCTCTCTCTCTAAAGGCTAGAATGCAAATGAGAGGGAAAATGGCCCAAGGTACTATACATACCTTGACTTTTCCCCATCCACCAATGAGCTTAGTAGGCCTTACAATATACTCCCGAATCGAAAATCTCTCTAAACTGACATCCATGTACCTTTTTTTCGCAATGTGTTCCAGATGATTAGTGAGTCGGAGTGGCCACAAGGTTTTTGATCAGAATTGCTCCAAAATTTATTGATTGTACCATTGAACTTCGAGATTTAGCGTTTGAAGTCAGAATCCAATTATGACATTCTTTCTTATTATTTTTTATTTATTTGGCTTTTATTAGTTTTTATTAGCAAAAAATAAAGGAAAATTGACCAGACAGCTCAAAAATTCCATCCTATACTTAAAAATACTAAAACACTTCTAATTTTATTATTTGGCCATATTTTTGTGGATTGCTTAATTTTCATATTGATCTTGGCCAGAAAACACACAATATGAGTAAAAACCGCGCTATTAATGGCTTTTGGTAGATATGTACAATATATACACACACTGAGGGGTTATCCTATTCCATTCCCCATTCATGTCGTAACTAGAGAAATCGGCTACTTTATTCAGGAAAGATTGTATGCTAACACACAATTACTTCAAAACATTTTCCTTATCTCTTCCAGACTCATATGCTTCTTTCCATTTTCAGATTGACTCCCCCCCCCAACCCAATCCTTGCGCCGATCCCCCAGGATGACACAGTACCCTGGTTGTGCAATGTGTACGTTATAAAGTCATGTCTATGCATGGCCCTCATTGGCTCTATAATACTATTAAGGTCAATGCAATTAAACACTGTATGTTGTTGCAGAGGTGGGTCTTGAGTATTGCACTCAAGGGTTTTCGATGGTGGGGTATACTTCAAGTTTGTATCCACTTGTCTAAGATCAAGATAGTATATATAGTTGTTGAAGCAAAAACATATAGGATCTTCTCTTTTCTAACCACCTCATGGACTTCTCTCTAGACATGTTGATAACTTCTCCTATGGATGTCCAATAGAGAGCTATGGATGTATCATCTATCAAGGCGTGTTTTGTTTTCAAGGATTGGACTTGCATGAGATGTTTTGATGATGGAAATGGCCATGATTTAAGCACTACATCTCTTTGGTTTTTAAATACCACTCATCCTAGGTTGTCTACTAGGTCTAGATCTTCTACCACTTCGCAAGTGACACCAGTGAGATCCACATATCTATCATTTAGATACTTCACGATTGGCTCTTTAATGAATTCCATCGGCATATGATCATAAATTCGACAAACAAAGCAATTATAGGGATCTGCATAGATCCTTGTCCCAAACTGGTTTTCAAATTGGTACACTAAGTTCATGTTGTAATCCATTGCCTTTAGTGACACTCCGCTAGAACTAGCTATCTCAGGTGCTTTCTCATGTAGATCAATTGCAATTTTGTAGAATTCGGAAGGCTCTAAAGTCGTATTAGACATGTAGTTCTCAATGATAGGTTCTAAGACTTTCATAGGCTCTGCTATAAGTTCTTAATTGATCCTCTCATTTAATGAAACTCTACTCTCTCTCTCTCTCTCTCTCTCTCTCTCTCTCTCTCTCTCTCTCTCTCTCTCTCTCTCTCTCTCTCTCTCTCTCTCTCTCTCTCTCTCTCCTAGCCCTTGAATTATAAAAGCTACCAGATCTTAAAAGCATGAAACCAAAAACAAATTGAGTGTTTGCACAAACCCAACTTGTTACCTATTTATGCTCTCTCCAAAAATCACAAAAATGCTTTTTTGCTTGTCCAAAAGCTGTTGAACTCCTTTGAATCTTGTGTTCTTATCTATAACCTGTGTGAAATCTGCATATATTCTCAAATAATAAAAAATGTTAAGCCAACCCGCCAAATCAGCTATTCTTTCAAGTTGCAGTTGTCAGCTCTTGAATGGTAATTTTTAGGTAGTGTTATGTTGGTGATGCAAACTTTTCTTTGTTACTAAGGTATTATCTCAGTTAGTCCAAGTGGTCAAATAATAAAAAAAAAAAATCAAAACTTTGTCCGTTTTCTTCCAAAACTACCAAAAAGCTAGTTTCATACCCCCTTGAATTAAAATGCAAATTTGAGGCCTTAAGCGACTTTTCAAACCCTTAAACTAAAGACTTGTTGTAGATATACCTTTAGGTTACCTTAAGATTCGCCGCTTGAAAGCTACGTTTTGATAAAGAAAGTTTTCCAATCGGAGTCCGTATGTGAAATTTATGACCGTTTTAGTGAAAACTAGTTTTTGCTTGCAACAAAGAACTACTTGTAACTTGAGCTCTCCTAGGTATTTTTGGGCCAAACTTAGTCAATTCAATGTGCAAGACATGCACAAAAAGGTCAGCAAGCCTTGTCAAATTTTGACTCTTGTAGCTAGGTGCTGGAAGAAAATCGCAATTTTCCCCTCTTTTTTTTTGGCAACTTTTTCCATTTTTTCTTAGTTCACTAGGTTCCCACCTCTCAATACATCATGTTTGTTAAGTTTTGATCTTTTTTGGTCAAGGGAAAGACAAAAAATCGAAGTTTTAGTCTATCTTGGTAGACTATTTTGCTTATATCTTGCACTCCCAATGTCCAAATGACACCAAATTTTAGTCTATCTTGGTAGACTATTTTGCTTGTATCTTGCACTCCCAATGTCCAAATGACACCAAATTTTGACTATGGTTTGGTCTAGCTTGGTGTGCAAATTTCCAATTTCAGTTTTTTCTTGATGAGTGTGATCCTTGCATCAATATCCCATTCTGGTCCAAAACTTGGGAAAAATTTCTTCTTCTTTTAGGTAGATGGAAGAAAATCATGATTTTCTCTCCCTACTCCTACTTCTGGCAACTTTTCTTAATTTTGACTAGATAGGGGCGATCCTTGCATCAAGGCCTACCACTGAACCAATCTTAACCAAAAACTCTTTGTCTAGCTGTGATAATTGAGGAGAAAATCACGATTTTCTCTTCTACTATTGCTTTGACAACTTTTAACTTTTTCCAATTCTCAAGTGTTTCACCTTCTTTCAAGAGTACACTCACCGAATTTCACAGTGTTTGGGTAACCGATTTGAAATTAGTAATTTCTCAGTCTGAAAGCTATGATTTGATCTCAAACTCACACTATGAGTGAGTCCAAATTTAATTTTGATTTGATGGCTTGCTTTTTTTAGGTTAAGTAGAACCCTTGTTCCAAGTGCAAGAAAGTTTTAATTCCTGTAGCTGATAGCTGAAAAAAAAAAAGCATAGTCTTGGCCAAAAATTCCTTCTCTAACATGTGTATGAGAAAAAAAAGGAGACTTTCTCCTGTCTCCAAGCAAAATTGCAGTTTATTCTAGATTTCACTTTTCCACATGGTTTTGCTATCACTTTAGGTCCAATGTGTCACAAGAAATCAAAATTTCACTAAAAAGTGAACTCATATAAATTTTCCTCGCTCCTTTTTGCTGATATTCACATAAAGCACATGCTAACACAAAAACTCAGGCAAAATGTGGACAAAACCTCATCGAGGGATGCATCTTCTTACCCTACTCCTAAAACAAGAGAAAAAAACACTTAAAAAACAACAGCTTACTACAAAAACTCTAAATTATGCGTTTTTCAACCTAGTGCAAACTCCATTTCTCTAATAGCCAACAAAGCCACACACCAAGATCTAAACCTACTCTCAACACTTTACTCTATCTTCTAACTACTTGTATGGCAAGAAACTCACCACTGTAAACACAAAGACCAAAGATGCCTCAATCTCCTCTTCTACTCTACTCTATCTATCTAGTCTATCTAAGGTAACTCTATCGTTTTTTGTATGTTTTCACACTTCTCAGCCCTTCCACATTAGGTACATCATGTACATTAGTAATAGTCTAGTCTGTAACATTTTTTGAATCCCTATACATTTTTCTCATTGGAACTTACACTCAACTTTCCATTGTTAAAAAGAGGCAAAAAAGTGTCATAAGCGTTGTGAGCTTGCATTGTTGTCCCTAATACATAATAACAAAGGCTGAAAAGAATCTTTCACAAATACAACATCTCGTGAAACCAAGAAACCTTTTGTTTGCAGATGACATAATGCGTAACTTTTTCCTTTAGGACTATAACCAATAAAAATGCATTTGATAGCCTTTTCACCCAATTTTTTGTCTTGTGTTTGTGGCACCAAAGCATAAGCTAAACAACCAAAAATGCACATGTGATCAATATATGGCTTCTTATCATTCCATGATTCATTAGACTACAAGGCTTTGGCAGGACACATGCTAAGTACATAAGTAGCACACATGAAAGCCTCGAGTCAACACGAATGTGGTAAATCTTGACTCTGGACCATACATCATGCCCTCCATAAGCGACCTATTTTTTCTTTTAGTAAAACCAATTTGCTACGGTGTATATAGAACTGTACATTGGTGTTTTATCCCACAAATAGCCAGAAATGCATTACATTCATGAGACATATACTTCCTTCCCTTGATTTGAATGGAGGGTGTTGATAGTACATTTAAAGACATTTTTAGCCACCATAACCAAACATTACTTAAAACACATGGATACTTTGAGATTAGTTTTAAGTGGATACACCCATGCATGCCTAGAGTGATCATCAATGAAAGTCACAAAGTATAGGTAATCACCCAAGGATGGAGTTTGCATAGGTCCACAATCATCACTATGCCCAAGTTGCAATGTGCATGTAGCCCTTATTGAACCATCCTTTGGAAACTTTGAACGTTGCATTTCACCCAAATTATAGCCTTCACAAACATGCTTAGAAGGTTCTTCAAGAGGCGGCAAAGAAGTGACCATATCAATTTTTTGCAAATGCAACAAAATGGCAAAATTCAGATGCCCAAAATGTGCATGCCAAAGTTTGGCATCTAAAATAGCTTTTGAATCCACGACTGCATCTACCCACACTTGTAAAAAAAGTGACCTTATACAACCCATGATTCAAAATACCAGATGCAACAATTTCATTGCCAAAAACTGAGATCATGAACTCTACATCTGTCATCCACAAATTTGACAACAAGACCAAGTTTGGTAAGTGTAGATACAGACAACTTTGGTTCTTTTTTATCTCTAGTACATAAAGTGCATCAATAAGTGTGAAATTACTGCCGTTCGTAGTAGTTTGCACAATATTTCCAAACTCCCTTGACCGGATAAGAGGCATTGTTGGCACAAGTGACCATATTTCCATGAGGGACAGCAGCCGAGATAGGCAAACAAATCACGATGCAAAGTAATGTGCTTTGTATCATGGATAGAAGGATCATAAGTACACTCTGCACTAAATGCCCACTTTGCATCTACATTAGCATCACAATATCCATTTACAAAAGATTCTACTATAGCACTACTAATAGATCCAACCTCTTTCTTCTTGGCTTCTTTTGCCTTCAACTCAGGAAATTGCTTTATCAAGTGATCATTAGCCTTGCAATAATGCCAATGCATCTTCTTCTTACCTTTTTCACAGTGATGTGCTACTCATAGAAGAACCACAAGAAGTAGTTGCATTGCTATTACCAACTCCTCTTTGAGCAACAACAATGGCTTATTCAACTACATGGTGTTTAGCCCGATTCTTTCTTGAAAGTGACTCTTGTCATAGAAATGTGCATAATGCACGAAACTTGATAGCTTAAGGGTTTCCTTGGGTCATAAATCTCCAAGTACTAGCAAAAGTCTAGTAAGAACCTATTAAAGCATAAAGAATATCCAACACAAGTCAACAATAAAAAATAACTTCACCTACAGAAAGAGTTTCTCATTGATATCCTTGATATCTTTTTCTTACGTAATATTCAACTCCAATTCTTTACACACCAATGCAATTTTAGTTGCATTGAGACCTAGCATAAAGACCAGCTAGAGTATCCCAAGCTGATTTTGCTGAGCGAATGTGAGGAGTAATGGTGCACATCATGGATAATGCAATCAATACATGATGTTGGGGTTCTTCAACACAAACATAACTAAAGTGTTGACAACATGTCACACACACTAAAGACAGAGTAAAACAAAGGCAAATACATTCAACTCATCAGCATTTCATTATTCACCAACTTCCGACACAGCAGATTGCAGAACAAGCATGAAGCATAGAGCAAGAGACTACACAGTCGATTCATCTTGGTCCACAGCTAACTTCCATTTCAACCCCCAAAATTACATTCTCGCGTGAACAGCAGGACCTTTAAATAAGAACTCCTAGCAGTTATAGCAGTTACATCCGATAGACCAAAAATCCGACTAAGTGTTGATTGATCAAAATCCGACTTATCAAAGTCCGACTGACTAAGTGTTGATTGATCAAAATCCGACTGACTAAGTGTTGATTGACTAAGACATAAGTACAGTAATGGTCTGGTGCAGGGTCAACACCTGGCACAGCCCGGTGGTGGATTTCCTTGAAATCCGACTCGGATTCACAATCCCTTGATCTGCATATTCTCCACCACCAACATTACTCTCTACACTGGTTCAGCTTCATTCTGAGCCTCCACATCTGGCTCAGCCATACCCTGCTCTTCAACTACTAACTCAGGTGCCACTACGCCAACAGGTATAGTTTCCACTGCTTCAAGCACTTCAACCTGTTGTTCAACCTGCTGATTCATCTCTACATCATCCTTCAATTCTTGACCTTTCTCAATCTGTTCCTCCAACTGAACATCAGCCATATCCCCTTGCAATTCTTTCATCTTTAAATCCTGAGCTAATTTGAACCACATGTCTCTGTCCTTTTTGACATCCTCTAACTCCTGCAGTAATTCACCCTCATGCTCACTTACAAATCCCTGTTTCATTGTCTCATATGGATGCTTTATTGCTACAACAATTCTTTTCTTCATAGACTTCCACACTACCTGAACTGCTTGCAACAGCTGCTCTTTCAAGAAATAAATTTCTCCCTCTGACATAAGCACTGCATTGACATCCACATCCTCACCTTTTACTTGCTTCTCCAATTCCTGCAAAGGAATCAATCTCTGATGTAACATTTGAACCTGAACCTGCAACTCAGCATTAGTCTTTGACAAATGCTCCATTTTCTCATTCAATCTAGCATCTAACTTCATTGTCCAATCTCTGAACAGTCCCAAAGACATTTTTATTTTTGAAACTTCTGCATGATGCTTTTTCACCATATCCTCTAACTCGTTCTGATGTACTTCCTGAATCTGTGCCAACTGCAAAGTCATAGCTTCCAACTCCATGTCCTTTTGCTTTACTTGCACTTTACCTACTGCTGAATCTGCAACCTGTTTCAGTTGCTCCTCCATTTGTACCTGCTGACCCAGCACAAATTCTTGCACCAACTTAAGCATCCTTATAGCACTGCCAGCATCTTCACATCTGCCTTCAGTTTGAAAAGATGTACTTGGAGTAGCAAATTCAAAATCTAAAGCTTTAGCAACACCCTGCTCACCAGCACTCACCTTTCTCTTCTTGGACAACATAAATGTTTTGCCCAACCTTACTGGTGTTTGAACATCTGCAGGGACTTTTTGTGAGAAAACAGATAACTCACCAAAGTCTTGGAAGACATCTGGGCTATCCACACCTTCTCTAGCCTCCTCCTCTGTGTAACCAGCCTCCATCAAATCTTGAAACTGCTTTCTCTTTGCTGGTTCTCCATAAAAAAGCTTGTCCAATTCATCAACCTGCTCTTTACTTTTGTTCTTCTGAAGTTCCGACTCAGCAGCAGTAACAGAGATATTTGGCACCACTATTTCTCCTTCTTTCACCATCCCAACATACTTGAATAATGCAGCTAGGAATGGAGCCAATCTACTGCTGCACTGACGCTTTCTCCTATGTGGAGTAAACACTTCTGCATGAATTTTTTCATGGACCCAATGTGCCCAACTGAAACAACCTCCCTGCTCAGCAAATGCCAATGGAGCATAATTCTCTTTTGACATATAGTCAAATTTAGCCAGAAAACACACCCTCTCAAGATACCACTTTAACTGTTCCCTGCGGCCATACTCCACATTTTTGAGCATGTAATACAACCTTTCTCCTTCTCTAGACCCAAACTCCTTCTTTAAAAAATCATCTAAACACTTAGGTGGAACAGCTATTTTTGTTAATGGTAACTTGAAAACTGCAGCAATCACCTGTGGGCACAACACAATCTTATCAAATATTGCTCCTCTGGTCTTCCTCAGCAACTCTGCCTGTGACTTTGCATAAAAATTTCCTTTCCATTCTTTCCATGGCAACACTGCATACTCATAAAGTCCCAATTGTCTGAGCCACTTCTCATTCTTCTCTGTATCAGCTTCCATCTCAATCTTGAGATCTGTGTACAGATCCATCAAACTCTGCAGAATTTTATTTGCCGACAAAGGTGGCGGTTCTTCCTCTGAGAACTCTTCTTCTTCCTTATCGCTTACATCCACCCTCAGGTTAATTCCCTTTCTCCTCAGCCTTGTTGCGACAGGCTCTGCCGACTCAGTTTCAGCCTCGGGTCTCATGGCTGCTGCTACAGTTGTGCTTTGCTTTAGGGGCCATAGGACTTGATGAAGGAGTAGATGAAGAAGGTGATTGCAAGAAGTAATTAGCAGCTAAGTACTTGCACAGCGAAGAGACTAACACTTCATGCAAATGACGTTGCATGTATCCACTGAATGACCTCTTTGACAGCTCCCACGCCCCAATAATTACCTCTAGTGGCGAATAATCTCCCCACAAACCCAAATATTGTTGATCATTAAACCGTTTACTTCAAGGTTTAAAAATTCTGATCTAGTAAATTCCGATGGACCAAATTCCGATCAACCAACATCCGATGAACCACACTATATGACTGCATACAGGATTATGTTTATCTGAATTGAATCTCCACTCATCAGAACCTTGCCAAGCACTCCTCCTTCCTTCCTTCATGACTTGTTCTCTATTGAAACCCTTATCAACATCACTTCTAATACCATAGTCACCTGATAGCAATGATTGCTGACTCTGAAAATCTGTTAATTCAACTGCCTCACACAAAGCAGCTTCTACCACTTTTGGTGTCAACCAGTCAAGGTGAGGTGGTTTACCTTGAAATTTCTTTAACCTGAATCCATTAACTGGTTTGTCCACTCTGGTTCCAAACACATCAGCTACTATAAATGTGCCTTGGCCTTAATCTTCAACAATCTGATAAGGACCCTTATACCTCAAAGTCAATTTCCCTGGGAATGGACCAAGCCTGGAATTATACAGCATCACCCAATCTCCCAATTTAAACAGTTTGAACTTGACATTCATAGCTACCCAGGCTTGTCTTCTCCTCTGGATAATCTCAGTGATGTAAGAACTCACCAGCCTGTCCTCTTCTAGCTGCATCAAATACTTACTTCTATGATTTACTGACAATGCAGGAGACATTTTCTCAGCAGAAATTCTCAAGCTAGGTACCACAAATTCCATAGGTACTACAGCTTCCAACCCATAGACCAACCTGAATGGTGTCATCCCTGTGGTGACTTTGAAAGCAGTTCTGAATGACCACAGAGCTGAATCCAACTTTAGGTCCCAATCCTTATGATCATCTTGCACAATCTTTTTCAGAATTTTGTTGCTACTCTCTGCCTGCCCATTGGCCTGGGGATGATATGGGGTAGACTTCTTGTGTAATATCATATGAGTTTTAGTCATCTCATGTATGACCTCATTCAAAAAATGTGTCCCCCTATCACTCACCAACTCAACTGGACACCCAAATCTTGTCATAATGTTATGATACAAAAACTTTGTCACACTGGCTGCTTTGTTATCCTTTAGTGCCACAGCTTCCACCCACTTAGTACAATAATCTGTAGCAAACAAAATGTACCTGTTCCCCCTAGAGCAAGTGGGCTTCACTGGTCCTACAAAGTCCATACCCCATTTTTGAAAAGGTTCCAGGGGTAGAATAGGATGATCTGACATCCTGTCCCTATTTTCTGGTTGACCAAGCTTTTGACACACCACACATCTTTTGGCATACTCATGCGCATCTTTTAACAAAGTAGGCCACCACAGACCTGCCTGCAAAATTTTCTTTCCTGTAATGTCTCCTAAAAAATGTCGACCAGCTTGTCCATAATAAGCTTCCTGTAGAATTGTTGACTGTTCAAATTCTCGAGCACAGCTTCTTATCACTTGATCAATACCCTTCTTGTATAATGCTCTTGCAATCACCAAAAATGGTCTACTTTTCAATGCAAATTTCTTCCTTTGATCAGGTGAAAACCCTCCTGGCATAACCCCATCACTTAGGTACACCAACATCTGATCATCCCAAGAATCTGGAACTTCCTGTTGAGCTGAAAATAAACATGCATCAGGTAACTGATCATCCACACCTGTTGGAGATTCCCCTGTTTCCAGTCTGCTCAAATAATCTGCCACAGCATGGTCTTTCCCAGGAGTATGAATAATCACAAACTCAAATTCCTACAAAAGCAACATCCACCTTGCTAATCTCCCTGTAAGCATAGGCTTCTTAACCAAGTACAACAAAGCTTGGTGATCAACATGAAACATCACCCTGTTACTGAGTAAGTAATGCCTGAATTTATTCAATGAATATACCATGCCCAAAGCTTCTCTCTCAGTCACAATGTAATTCTTTTCTCCTGGTGTCAACATCCTACTTGCATAATACAATGGTCTATACCATCCCCCGACCTTTTGCTGCATCAACACAGCTCCAATTGCAATATCCGATGCATTAACAAAAACATGAAAAGGCAATGTCCAATCAGGAGGCTGCAATATTGGTGCTACTGATAGCATTTTCTTTAACATCTGAAAGGCTGTCTCCTGTGGTTCATCCCATTTAAAGGCAACATCTTTCTTTGTAAGATGAGTCAAGGGTACACATATATTAGCCAAATATCTAATATACCTTGAGTGCCACTTCACCTGGCCCACAAACTTGCTGAGCTCCTTCACATTCTGAGGTGATTAGGCTTCCTGAATTGCTTCAATATTTTTGGCATCAATGGCCATCCCATCAACAGATACTACATGTCCCAATAAAATACCACTCCTGACTGCAAGTACACTTTTATATGGATTCAAGGCCATGTGAAACAGTCTGCATCTTTCCAAACATAACTTCAAGTGAACCAAATGTTGATCCTTCCTTCCTGTTGGGGTTAAGGCCTATGTGCCTTGACCGGTCGCCCAGGTCATGGGCGCCCGCCCACTGTTACCCTATACTTATAGTGAGTATACTGTATAGGGGGAGCTGCCACTTCACAGTATCCCCACCCACATCGTGTGTGTATCTCCTTCTCTCTCTCTCTCACTCTCCATCTGTGGTGCTCCCCGATCCCCTTCAATTGGTATTAGAGCTATGGTGACCGCGGAGAGCACGACGGCTTTGAGAGCTTCGAGGCGATAGCTCGCTCTCTCTCGACGTAGAGAGATTAAGAAAGCAGAAGACTTGCTGTGAGAATGCAATGGGAGCTTGTGAGCTCAGTTGAGAGTGATGTATGCTCTTGTGGAAGCTCCGAAAGGAGTGTGGAAGATTGTGTGCAAGTGAAGGTGCTGCCCTAAAACTGTGTGCGCAGTAGCACTGTTTTCAGATTCGTTTTTCTCCTTGTAGAATGCAGATCTGAGAATTTTGTCATGTGTGCCCATCCGTTTCGACGTGGTCTACAACTTTGCAAAAGAAACTTTTTGCAAATTCCTCACCGTTTTGCTGCTATTCAGCTCAAACTGACTGTATACAGAAATTCCAGATTTTCTGTTGTCGCATTGTGTGCGAGTTTGATGCACTTTTGGAAGCACGGGAGATGCTTGAAGTTGAGTGCATAAATTCTGAGCTAAAGATGCAATTGCAGCTTGTGTTAAGCTTGTGGTTTGAGGGTTTTTTGGTAGACTTGGGCAACGAAGTACGGAGGCGTTTACACACCACCGAAGTGGTCTCTTGAGAGACGTAGGTTTTTGGAGCACACAGGTGGAGCTTCTTTCACTGGTTTTCACAAAATACTTTGGCAGTGATTTTGTGCTTGGATTCATGGTCTTTGCGGATGGTTTGCATATGGTTATGGCGCATGGTTGATGCCCATTATACATGCATTTTGGCGAGCACTTTCAAGTGCCGGTGAGCTCTCTTGAGAGCATTGTTTTCGCATTGATCAAGTTTCCGGATTGCAAATCTTTTGGCGCTTGCTTATGCGCGGTCACTCCGTTGATGTACGTTGAGTGCGGATTGCCATTGTATGTGAAAATGTGGAGCCATTTTAGCATTTCTACTCATTGGCATTGAGTAGTGTTATGGTTTATGGTAGAGATTGTACTTGAGTTTTTGCTCAGTTTTCAGGGGAAATTCTGTCCGATTTTTTCCAGATTCTCGCCATAGTTTGTGACCGAGTGTTTACTCTCACTTTGACAGGTTTTGTCAGTTTGGACACAGTTTTGTGTTTTTTGTATCCACTCTTGCAAGAGTGAGGAGTTGTGTATCTTTCTTTGCTTGAGACAGTGGTTTGCTCTCGGGTGGGAGAGTCTTGTGATCTCGAGCATTGTTTGCCATAGTTTTGCAGAGCTTATGCATGTATGTTGAGTGTAGTTTGATGCGCATTGATTGCTCATTGTATTGAGCTTGCAGGACAATGGTTATTTTGTGTTGATAGCCATTGTGCGTCGTAACTCTGGCGAAATTTTCCCAGGAGTTTTATGCGTATCATTTATGCGATCTAGGTAGAGATTGCAGGTTGCACTCAGCATTTGCGTGCGGTGTTCTCTGCAGGTGGGAGATTTGTGCGTGTGTATGCATCGATACCGCACGGTGTGGGCTTGGTGATTAGCTCACAGATTGCAGTGTGATACTAGAGCATGCGAGGCTTGTATTGACATTGCGGGAGCTCTATTTTGGAGCGTGTCTCATAGGTTTTACATTGTGTTTCTGGCCATATTTGTAGACAATTTCCAGGTGTTGTTGGTGAGGTGGTTTTGCTTTCTAGTTTGCTACATTGTGCTCATGGCAGAGACAGGTGATCGATCAGATTGTGACCTCTCACAGATGCGTGTGTTTGATGGGTCAGACTTTGCGGCATGGAGAGAGTGTATGCTTGATGCATTGACACAGCGAGGGTTGCATCGACCATTGAGTGGTGATGTAGGTAGACCTTCAAACATGTCTGACGATCAGTGGTAGGAGCTAGAGGAGATGGCACTATCTACGCTCTCTTTGCACCTTGTGGAATCTGTATATGCTCTTGTTATGTATGAGGCTACTTCGAGAGCACTTTGGCGCAGATTACATGATATGTATGATAGATCTGAGTCATCACAGACTCGTGTGAGACATGTACATTCACGAGCACGCCTACAGGTGACATGTTGGTATTGTGGTCATTCTGGACACGTAAGACGACGCTGTTTTCGTCGTATGCGACATCGTAGGAGACATGGCAGTCTCAGAGATGTATGTAGTGATTCCATGGACTCAGTTGCTTTGACAGTTGAGGCACATGTAGTGTCGGAGTATACTAGTGACGGGGATGTCACTTTTACCTCGAGCTATGCACGAGATGCTATACATGTGGAAAGTGCACTCCCTTCGCAGTGGTTGCTAGACGCAGATGCTATGTTTCATGTCACGCCGCATCGTGCATGGTTTTGTAGCTATTCTAGCGGGATGCTTGGCAGTGTACGTTTGACCGATGGATCGGTGCATGCGATAGCAGGTGCAGGAGATGTGAGACTGTCATTACCGAGTGGTGCATCTTACTTGTTACGACATGTGCGCTATGTACCAGATTTGACAACGAGTTTGATCTCGATTGGTCAGCTTAGAGATTGTGGATGTCAAATTTCTCTACGAGAGCGAGATTTTGTGATGCATTTGGGTTCGCTAGTGATTGCGAGAGGTGCCAGGAGTGGTACAAGTTACCCATTGCATGTGGATCATGCGAGAGACGGTGTTGTCTCTGTGATCATGCAGCCAAGTAGAGAGCGAGAGAGCAGGCGAGTCTCTTTTGCTTGTGGGTTGCAGGATGCTTTGCATGGAGTGCAGAGCAGCGACCTTGTTGTGCAGGTTGCGTCTACGGATGCACAAGTAGAGCGGGACAACTCTAGTGAGTCACAGCAGGATGAGTCATCAGAGGTGATGACAGAGATGACTCACATGGATGCTGAGATGTTGGCTATTGTGGAGTCATTTCTTGATATGCTTATGCCAGAGCTTGATGCAAATTCAGGACAGATGGATACTCTTGGTACACATGTGATATGTGGTGGGCACGAGGAGTCACTCCAAAGCTCGGAGTCAGAGTGCCATGGTCTCTATGATAGGGGACATGATTACCATTAGTTGAGTTCTGAGTTGGAGGTGGCAGAGGTTGCCAGGGTTGCATCAACATTCGGTGTCCTCATGTACGAGATGCTGATCTCGAGGCCCGACATAGCAGCTGCAGTGGGAGCATTTGCAGCAGGGTTGATTAGTTGTTTGATGACTGATCTTGGCATAGAGCATAGGGGAGGTTTGCAGGTATTGGACCGATACTTGCAGGAGTGCATGAGCTCTTGTAGACTCTTTGCAGAGCTTGGAGCTAGCTCTGTGTGGCTTCCGCAGTGGTATGTTTGTCTATCAGTAGAGCCGGATGCACTAGCTCATCGAGAGTCAGTGGGCATAGGTTGAGAGAATATCTCACCTTCTATTAGTTGTACACTAGTAGATCTTGCTTAAAGGCACATTGGCCTTTAAGTGGGAGGTTGTTGGGGTTAAGGCCTATGTGCCTTGATCGGTCGCCCAGGTCATGGGCGCCCGCCCACTGTTACTCTATACTTATAGTGAGTATACTGTATAGGGGGAGCTGCCACTTCACAGTCTCCCCACCCACATTGTGTGTGTATCTCCTTCTCTCTCTCTCTCACTCTCCGTCTGTGGTGCTCCCTGATCCCCTTCACTTCCAAATACTGAAAATTCATCTACAAAAACCCTCATAAAATCCTGAAGATAAGGTTCAAATGTCTTATGAGCCACAAAGTTGAAGGAAGGTGGACCATTCTTCAAACCAAAACTCATCACTGTATACGCAAATGCTCCCCACTCAGTGATGAAGGTTGTCTTGTGTTGGTCTTCTAGAGCTACCTTAATCTGATTGTAACCAGAAAAACCATCAAGAAAGCTATACATCTCATGTCCAGCTACTGCATCCAACACAACATCACAAAATGGCATAGGGAATGGATCAGTAATAGTTGCAGCATTTAACTTCCTCTAATCCAACTTCCCATTCTTCTTTGGCACAACAATAATTGGTGACAACCATGACACTTCATTAACTGGCTTGATGAATCCAACTGCCAATAACTTATCTATTTCCTGCTTTACTTGCTTTGCAAAATTGGGGTTCATTCTGTATCTCTGTTGTATGATTGGTTTAGCATCCTCTCTGAGATGAATGTGATGTTGATGTAGTTCAGGATCAATGCCCTTTACTTGTGAATAATCCCAAGCAAATACATCTTTATACTCCTGCAATAGTTGAATCAAACCTTTCAAAATTTCCCTTCAGCATGGATGCTAATTCTGACCATCCTGGGATCTTCTTCAGTTCCCAAATTAAACTCTCTAACTTCATCCTCTTTTACTCTGTTGGAGGTACCAAACCTTTTATCATAGATTTTTTCTGCCATTACCCTTGCTTCCTTCTCCTCTTGATCAATCTGCTCTTTTTGAGGCACCTCGGAATTCCGATCCATCATCTGCAACACTTCTGATCCAACAATCTCCTGGCCTAGAACTATTTCTACTTCTTCCTCACTTTGATCTTCAACCTTCTGTATTATCCCTTCTACATCAACCTCAAAGAGAGGCACAATAGTGGGATTAGCTCTCAAAAATTCCTCCTCTTCATCATCTTCCACTGCATCTGCCAAGTTTATGGTATGAGCACATAATGGTGTAGTCTTTGGAGGGATTTGTTTTCTTCCCTACATTGATATGGTTACTGACTGCTTCCCCTTTCATCATGACCACATTTTCTCCCCAATCCTGCTTAACTCTAGCTTGTCTAAACCAGGGTCTTCCCAACAGCATCTTGTAGGAAGAATCTGAATCCTTCATTCTAAGTACCACAAAGTTCACAAAGAAAACCATACCTGCAATTTCAATTGCTTGCTGCTTGAGAATGCCTAAAGGCTGGACTCTCCTCTGGTCTGCCATCTTCACTTGAAATGGTGTTGTAGCTAATTTTCCTCCTAACTTCAATCTTCTATACACCTCCTCAGGAAGTATATTCACCCCTGATCCTCCATCCAAAAGCACCTCTTGAAATAGAATGCCTTGAAACATTACTGCCACCACAGGTACTACAAACTCCACATCTGCTGGATCAATCTGTTGCAACATTACTTCAGGATTTTGGTTTGCCAACACTTGGTCTTGCTAACCCTGAAGCTTCTTCAACAATTTCTCTTTAAAGGCTGGAACTATACATAATAATTGATCTAATGACAATTGCAAGGGAGAGTTCACCAGCACCTCAAACCAATCTTTGTCTTCTTTTGTTGGCATCAAACCTGGCTTGTCAAGCTTATGCTGCTTCTTGGATACCTCCAACTCTTCATTCTTCTCTTCTGCATACTGAACCTGCTCTCTCTGCACTTTTTCATGAACCTTATCCCTCACATCTTTCTGCTCTCTCCAATTAATTGGTCCCTTAGCTTTTGCTCTTGTGACTGCCAATGCTTCAGCTTCTTCCACTTGACCACATTGGTAACAATCACAATACCATCCTTCTTCATGTTCCTTATGCTCAGCCTGATGTACTATGACTGGCTCTGGTTCCTACTGCTCCTGAATGTCCACCAAAATAACATTGGCCTGAGCTGGTTGATTATGTTGTGGTTGCTGCTGCACTCCTTATTGGTCTGCCTGACCAGGCCTCACAATGGGCATCCCTCTTTCTCCCCTGTGTCTAACCCATAATTCACAATTAAGACCAACCCAATGGTCTGGTGATCCACAATAGACACAAGGAATCACTCTATCTCCTCTTCTCTGATTATTGTTTTGCTCTCTCCAAGGAGGTCTTGGAGGTCTATTAAATGGTTGTCTTTCTCTAAATGGAGCTACCTGATTTGCTGCAGCTTCAACTCTACCTCTTCCTGTATTTGACTGCTCCATATTCCTGGGGTTAAACCAACACCTAGAGGTGGCATGTCCTTCTTTGTCACATATTTCACAATACAACTTAGCTTTGGGTGCCAACACTGAATAACCAATGCTCTTTAATTTACTCACCAATTCCCCTTCTTGAGTTGCTTTATCCTTTTTGGACTTCTTCTTTGTGATTTTCTTCTTCTTCTTTGACTTTTCTTCGACATCACTTGACTCAGTGTCATCATCTGAATCAGCATCTTCATCAGTTTCATGGGCATCAGTGGAGTCTGACTGATCATCAGAATCCTCATCCTCTTTGGACCTGCTCTTCATTTTGGGTCTGCCAAGTCTTTTCTCGACTATGACTGCTGCATCAACTAGTGCAGCAAAACCTGGACCTATATCCACACTTGCCACAGCATTCTTTAAATCTTTCCTCAAACCTGTCAAAAAATATCCTGCCAACATCTCATCAGTGGGTCTCTCATTGCCATGAAGTCTCTCAACCAAAACTCTGAACTTTTGAGAAAAATCTTCAACCACCATATCCCTTTGTCTGATCACCCTGAGTTTCTTCAAAATGTCTGTAGGAGTCTTCTCCTTTCTGAATCTCTGTAAAAAAGCTGCTTTCAAAGCATTATAGGTAGCAAAATGAGCTATACCATATTGGCTAAACCAACTCATGGTTTTTCCTTCTAATGTAGCTGCAAATTTCTCCATCTTTGTTTGGTCATTATGCAAGGCCTGATAACCACTAGCCTGCCACTTTGTTTCAAACTGGGCAGCATGACAGTCTGCATCTTCTTTCAACTTTCCTCTAAATTTGGCTGCTTTCACTGTAGGGTTTGGATGGGCCATGGGAGGATTTCTGGGTGGTCTCCTAGGTCTTTGCCTGGTAGCCCCCTGTAGTGGGTCAAACTGAAGCCTTCTTCTTGTCCTTGCAGGTCTTCCTGTCAAGGCAAGTGCTCCAACAAATTGCCTCACGTGCCTCCCATATGCTCTCACAGAACCCTCAGCCCCTTGGTTCAATAATGTTACCATATACATGTGGTAGTGATGTGTGTGAACACACTAGGACCGCCGGGGCATTTTTTCCCTCTTTAGGAGGTTTTTTCCCCCGTGCATTGTATATACGCCCATCACTCTAGGGCTATCTATCTTTCCATTGCACACTAAGTAATACACTCTCTATTGTGTGCCTTGAGATTCCTTCGTCTTCTCCAAGCTGTGTGTGTTTCTCTGCAACCCTAATTCCAACAATTGGTATCAGAGCAGGTCACGTCCTCCCGGGCTTAGTCGCCAGCTGCTCCAGCACACGCCTGCTCACTTTCTCCAATTTCAGTGAGCTTTGGCAAGCGTTCGCAGGTCGACAAATTTCGGCTCATTTCGGCCTCTGTTTCCACTACGGGCAGTACTGCACAGGTTATTTGGTCATTTTGTGCAGATTTTCTGTCAGTGCCGTTTTCTGCATAACAGGTGCCTTATAGTCTTCTACGGTTTGTGCTATATAGCACAAGTTGTTCCCGCTCCATTTCTCCTATTTTCGGGCAGTTTTCACATCAGGTGCAGCATTTACCATGGCTGACAACAACAACACAGATGTGTTCAAGATGTTTGCTGCTGAGGACAGGTTGGATGGGGACAACTACCCTATGTGGGCTTATATGATGCAACACGTTCTTGTGTCAAAAGGTGTCTGGAACATTGTGCAGGGCATTGATGTACATCCTGGTTCTGAAGATGTAGGCGATATTGAGGATGTTGCAGGTCTTGCTGCAAGGATTGCAGCTGTTAGAGTTGTTTTGCCTACCGCAGAACAAGCTCGTTGGGATGTTAAGGATGCGCAGGCTCATGCATTGATTGCGTTGTCTGTGAAGCGCACCATTATTCCTCACATCCGTTCAGCAAAATCTGTAAAACAGGCTTGGGATATTCTAGCAGGTCTTTATGCAAGCCGCAATGAGGCTAAAATTGCTTTGCTGCGTAAAGAGCTAGAGTCGAAGATTATGCATGAGGAAGATGATATGGACACTTTCCTTGCTAGTGTCAAGGATATCAATGAGCAACTCATTTCTGCAGGTGAAGTCATTTCTGACAGTTCCCTTGTGCAGACTGTTCTTGATGCCTTACCAGATTCCTACCAGACTTTTGCTAGTACTTGGAGACTGATGACCCAAGGAAATCCTGAAGTTGTCAAGTTTGATGCATTATGCACATTGCTGTTGCAAGAGTCACTTTCTAGAAAAAACAGGACTAGGCAGCGTGCAGTTGAACAGGCTTTTATTGCTTCTCAAAGAAAGGGTGGTAACAGTAATGCAGCCACTTCTTATGGTTCTGCTGCGAGTGGCAAAAATTCTGTCCCTAATGCTTCTGCTGGCAGCACTTCGTCTGGCAATTCTGGTGATAAGGGCAAAAAGAAGATGCGTTGCCATTATTGTAAAGCCAATGATCACTTGATCAAGTCGTGTCCTAAGTTGAAGGCCAAAGAGGCTAAGAAGAAAGAGGGTGGTTCCACTGCAAATGCTGGTTCCACTACAAATGCAGCCATTGTTGAGTCTTCTGTGAAAGGAGATTGTGATGCTGATGTTGATGCAGAATGGGCTTTTAGCGCAGAGTGCACTTACAATCCTGCTGTCCATGATGCATGCTTGTCAGTTGCTGCAGATTCACATGTGTGGTATTTCGACAGTGGTGCTACAAAGAACATTACCTCACATCGTGAATTGTTTACCTCTCTCGAGTCTGTCCCTCATGGGAATTCAGTCACTTGTGCCAACAACGCCTCTTATCCAGTTCAGGGAGTTGGAAAGATTGTGCTCACTGCTGCTAATGGCAGTTCCTTCACACTTGTTGATGCACTTTATGTACCTGGGATCAAGAAGAATCTCTTGTCTGTATCCGCACTTGCTAGACTTGGACTTGTAGTCAAATTTGTGGATGACAGATGTACAGTTCATGATCTCAGTTTTGGTGATGAAATTGTTGCATCTGGGCTTTTGTGCCGTGGGCTGTATAAGCTCACTTTGTATGACAAGTGTGGACAAAATTTTGCAAATGCTGTTGCAGATTCAAGGGCTATTTCAGATGCAAAACTTTGGCATGCACGTTTTGGTCATCTGAATTTTGCCAGTTTGCTGCGTTTGCAGAAATCTGATATGGTTGCTTCTTTGCCGCCTCTTGAAGCACCTATCAAACATGTTTGTGAAGGCTGTATTCTGGGTAAAATGCAGCGTTCTAAGTTTCCAAAGGATGGTTCAGTTAGGGCCACATGCAGGTTGCAGCTTGTGCATAGTGATGTTTGTGGGCCCATGCAAACTCCGTCCTTGGGCAATTACCTGTACTTCGTGACTTTCATTGATGATTACTCCAGGCATGCGTGGGTATTTCCGCTTAAAGCGAAGTCCGAAGTTTTTATGTGCTTCAAACAATTTTTGGCTATGGCTGAAAATGTCTCAAAATGTACTATGGGCACCCTTCGTTCCGATCGAGGGGGGGAGTATATGTCTCATGAATTTAATGCATTTCTGGCTAGTCGTGGGATAAAACACCAATGTACAGTGCCTTATACACCTCAGCAAAATGGTGTTGCTGAGAGGAAAAACAGGTCACTAACGGAAATGGCACGATGTATGGTCAAAAGTCAAGCTTTGCCGCATTCTTTTTGGCTTGAGGCCATCATGTGTGCCACTTATGTACTTAGCAGGTGTCCTACAAAAGATTTGCAGTCTATTACTCCATATGAAGCATGGCATGATAGAAAACCTTCTATTGAGCACATGCGTGTTTTTGGCTGTTTGGCATATGCTTTGGTGCCACAAGTGCAGCGCAGAAAATTGGATGATAAGGCTGTCAAATGTATTTTTGTTGGTTATAGTGCTGAAAGCAAAGGTTACAGGTTGTATCATCCGCAAACAAAACGTATTTTGGTTTCACGGGATGTAGTGTTTGTGGAAGATTCTGTTCAACCCTTGCTGTCATGTACTAGAGACAGTAATGTAAGCTTACAGGACATTTATGACACTTTGTTGCCTCTTTTCAGTGGTGGAAATACGAATGTAAGTTCCAATGAGGCAAATGTACAGCCTATGGGGGTTTCTGAAAATGTTTTAGAACAGCCTATTACTGATGCAGATGTACATGATGTACTTGATGAGGAAAGGGCTGAAAATGAGCAGGCTAGAGGTATGCCAAAATGGCTGGTGCACACTTTGCGTGACAGTAAATTGGATGCACCTTTGTCTAGTCGTACTCGTTCAGGCTCTCGCCATGCATCTTATGCATCAGATTGTTATGCTTTGGCTGTGTCTAGTTTACATGATGCTGAGGAGCCTCTGTCTTTTGATGAAGCACAGAATTCAGAAAATTGGATTGCTGCCATGAAATCAGAATATGATGCACTTATAGAGAATGACACATGGACTTTATGTGATTTGCCTCCTGGCAAAAAGGCCATTGGTACGAAGTGGGTTTACAAGTTGAAACGCAAGCCGGATGGTGAGATCGATCGCCATAAGGCTCGACTTGTTGCAAAGGGTTATGCACAACAAAAAGGCATAGATTATGAAGAGACTTTTGCTCCCACTTGTCATATGACTACTGTGCGTTTTCTATGTGCATTGGCAGCTCATTTTGGTTGGGATGTACATCAATCAGACATTGTTACTGCTTTCTTGAATGGTGACATATTTGAGGAAGTTTATGTAACGCAGCCTCGCGGTTTTGTCATAAAAGGACAAGAGGACAAAGTGTGCAAATGTAAGAAGGCTTTGTATGGGTTGAAGCAATCTCCTCGTGCTTGGTATGAGAAAGCTGACACTCATTTGGTTAAACAAGGCTTTCGTAACAGTCCAACAGAAAGCACATTGTATGTAAAGCGTGAGGATGATGTATTTCTCATTGTGGTTCTTTATGTTGATGATTTGCTGATCACTGGACCAAATGAGAGACATATTGCTGAATTTAAGGCTGATTTGAATGCTACTTTCAAGATGAAAGATTTGGGGCTGTTGCATCATTACTTGGGTATACAGTTTAAGCAGTGTGATGGTGGTATTGCCTTGTGTCAGAAAAGTTACATAGAGACATTGCTATGTAAGTTTGGACTTGAGGATTGCAAACCTATTGCCACTCCCATGGAAACAGGTTTGAAGTTGAGTCTACATGATGCTGACGATCCTGCTGATGTCACTCTTTACCAAACTGCTGTTGGCTGCCTCATTTATGTATGCAACACGAGGCTAGATATTCAGTTTGCAGTCTCGCAGGTCAGCAGATTTATGCATAGCCCAGGGTCTAAGCATTGGCAGGCTGTCAAGAGGATTTTCCGCTACCTTAGTGGCACTTTACATCTTGGCTTGTTTTATCCCAAGGGGGGATCATTGCCGCCAGACTTACATGCTTTTTCGGACTCAGATTGGGCTGGTTGTTTTGACACGCGAGTGTCCACAAGTGGTTTTTGTTTCATGCTTGGCAGTTCATGTATATCATGGTTGAGCAAGAAGCAACCTACTGTGGCCACTTTGAGTTGTGAGGCTGAGTACAGGGCAGTCTTCACAGCTACGGTTGAGTGTGTATGGCTCAGACGCCTTATGGCTGACTTGGGTGTTGGACAGGACACTGCCAACACTATCTACACTGACAGTCAGAGCGCATTGGCAGTTGCGAGGAACCCAGTTTTTCATGCTCGCACAAAGCACATTGAGGTGCATTACCACTATGTCAGGGAGAGGCTCTCAGCAGGAGAGATCAGCTTGGCTTATGTGCCAACACAGGACAACCTTGCAGATCTTTTCACAAAGGCATTGTCTCGTGAGAAGCTTGAAGCTTTCCGCAAAGCTTTGGGCTTACTCCCCTTTGTGGACTGATCCTGTCCTCAGGGCATGGCACTTCCCTTTACTCGTGTGCCAGCTCTCGTTCACCGCATCACTCCAGGGGGGATTTGTTACCATATACATGTGGTAGTGATGTGTGTGAACACACTAGGACCGCCGGGGCATTTTTTCCCTCTTTAGGAGGTTTTTTCCCCCGTGCATTGTATATACGCCCATCACTCTAGGGCTATCTATCTTTCCATTGCACACTAAGTAATACACTCTCTATTGTGTGCCTTGAGATTCCTTCGTCTTCTCCAAGCTGTGTGTGTTTCTCTGCAACCCTAATTCCAACAAATAACTCCTGTTCCCTGTCACGGAACTCCTCCTCTCCATCAGAGACATCATCATAATGAAAAGGATCAATATCAAGGTTTCCTGCTCGTGCCTGTGCCCTCGTATAATAAACTCTGCCTACTATCCTCTCTTGTTGTGACATACATGATTCTCCACAGATTCACAACAGCAGGATCGCCAAAGTGTTGGGGTTCTTCAACAAAAACCGAACTAAAGTGTTGACAACATGTCACACACACTAAAGACAGAGTAAAACAAAGGCAAATACATTCAACTCATCAGCATTTCATTATTCACCAACTTCCGACACGGCAGATTGCAGAACAAGCATGAAGCATAGAGCAAGAGACTACACAGTCGATTCATCTTGGTCCACAGCTAACTTCCATTTCAACCCCCAAAATTACATTCTCGTGTGAACAGCAAGACCTTTAAATAAGAACTCCTAGCAGTTTTAGCAGTTACATCCGATTGACCAAAAATCCGACTAAGTGTTGATTGATCAAAATCTGACTTATCAAAGTCCGACTGACTAAGTGTTGATTGACTAAGACATAAGTACAGTAATGGTCTGGTGCAGGGTCAACACATGAGCCTGTATATCTCTAACATCCCAACCTGATTTCTTAGCTGCCGGCAAAACAACCCTATTAGCAACAGGCCTAGTAGAACCTACAACATCCTCAACAAAGCTTCTACCTAAAGAATGCAGACACACATCAACGCCTTGCATAACATTATGGACTCCCTTCGAGATAATAACATGCATCATCATGTAAGCCCACATCGGATAGTTATTCCCATCCAATTTGTCCTCAACATTAAACATCTCAAAAACATCCGTTGTTGTCAACCATGGTGAGTGATTGCACTCTATGTAAAAACTACTCCAAAAGAGGAACAACGAAGTAGGCCTAATACCTACTATGTATGGAATGAGCTAGATGTGTTTAGATAGCTACTCAAGGTTGGCACTTAGAACTAAAGATGTCAGATTCAGAAGATTCAACAATCGTTGGCAAACAACACTGGAACTGGGATTGTATTTCAAATATGGAGAATATTCAATATCCCAGGAGGCTGCTTTGTAATTACAAAAGAGAGAGAGCACACCAAAATGATTACAAGAGCACATATAGCTCAGGATGTAGACTAGTAAATATTCTAGAGAGTCATAAGATATACAAAGTGAGTAATGGGTCCTATTTATAGGCTCTCAAACTAGTGTCTGGCCGATTGTACTTTGTCAGTTATTGCAGTAATTTGTTGGTTACTGCTCTTGGAAGCTTCCTTCACTCGCCCATCTGTCTTGCTTAAGATTGGTTCCCACCTTCTACATTCCTCCTCTCCTTTCTTGAATTTTGATGTATACCAAAATTTCTAGGTAATGATTTCCAGACTGTTTTCCAATTGGCTCCTAACGGTGTTAATAAGGTTTCTCACTTGCTTGTTGCGTCTTTTGTATTTGGACAACAAACTCTCCTATGTCAGCATAGGACTCAAAGCTGCCGACTGTGGACTCCATCTTGTAAAAGGCCAATGACATGATGCCAATTAAATCACTCAATGAACCTTCTTCTCTTTAGGTGCCTTCTTCCTCTTAGATGGTGCTTGGGAAGCTTCAGAAGTAGTGGAGCCAACATTTCCCTTCTGAATCATTTTGAATAGTGCCTCTTGCTCTAGTTGGTCCTTCCTGGCTGTTGTCATTTCAACTTCATAGGGTGTTAGCCCATCCCAAGTCTTAGTGTCAGCATCATATAGGGTGTGTTTGCCTCTCGTCAGACGAGTTATGGTCAGTGTGACGATAGGAGGCCATATGCATCCATCGTTGAGGTGATGGATGGTTGCATCTGATGTGGGCTTCAAACAAGATCTCAGCCATTTTTTTTGAATTGTGGTTCAAAGCTCACCTTACTAGCCAATTCCTTCTCTGGAATTTTACAAGCCTCAATTGTTAGCTGACTGACAGCTGATTTGTGATGCAAATGAGCTGTTTGATTTGAATTTTCCATTGGCCCATTAACAACTGAAATTAGCGGAGATCCTCTGGTTGTTCACTAGCCACAGTCTTTTGTAGTGCATCTTGCACTACTTGATTCCATGCTAGTCATTCTGTGGTTGCCTCCTTATACCATGTTTGGAGCCCATGTGCTATCTCCAGATATTTCTTTTGGTCTATTGGTTCAGTGTAAGTTGGGTACATAGCATGAAAGAACGAAGGCAACTTAGCTTCCTTGACTCGAATGGCATAGAGCAAAGCTAGAGAGTCAAGGACAAATTTTAAGAATTTCAATATTGTTTGATTTTCCTACTACATCATTTTCTTTGTAAGTCAAACCAGGTGAAACAGACTCTTGAGACGTGTCTCCTGTTCTCTGAGCAGCATTCTAGTCTTAAGACCTCTATTGCTAGCCTCATTGCTTTCTATCAAGTCCTTGACCCTGATATCCAAAACTACTCTAGCACTTTGCATTTGAATGAACACATGATTCAATTGGTGCATGATCTCGGTCATACACTAGTATGTAGGCTTATTGCCTAGCAGTATTTCTACCTGAAGCTCTAGTGACCTGAGGTCTGCTGTGGTTAAATTTGTGGTTTTTGGATGCACTGCCATATCATTGCTAGTGAGGTCCCACTCCTAAATGCTTTCCAATACTTGAACACATGCAGGGTGGTCTGGTAGCCGACATATTGCCTGGTCATGGTAACTGGTTGTCTTCCAATTTGCAACCATCCATCTGGTAGCCGACATATTGCCTGTCTGAGGTCTGCTGTGGTTAAATCTGTGGTTTTTGGATGCACTGCCATATCATTGCTAGTGAGGTCCCACTCCGGAATCCTTTCCAATACTTGAACACATGCAGGGTGGTCTGGTAGCCGACATATTGCATGGTCATGGTAACTGGTTGTCTTCCAATTTGCAACCATCCATTTGGTAGCTGACATATTGCCTGGTCATGGTAACTGGTTGTCTTTCAATTTGCAACCATCCATCTGGCTCCCACATAGATAGAGCATTTGAAATTGCTCCAAATATAATTAGACTAAATCATCATCCAAAAACTGGTTGTTTGAAGGCTTTTGGCTCTCTGCAGACTCTTATTAAGTGCAAGTAATTCAATGGATCTAGTGGGGTCATATTCAAAATCAGTGATGAGTAGTACATCTTTCCCCTTTTTCAGAGTTGAATCCACTTGGTCCTCCAATTTATTGATGTGAATCTGGATGGTCTCTTGCTGGTGGTTCATGCTACTCCATTGGGATTCTTGATGTTTGATTTGGAGGTGCACTCCACCTTGATGTCCTCCAAGCCGATGCCCCAGTGGTATGACCACCGGCTCCATCCTCATCATCATCATAATCATCATCCTTATATTTTTGGCTATCAATATACTCAATGATAGCTTCAATGACCAACGTCGTAGTGTGTTGTCCTGCTTTTTCTCTGAGTTCTTCCTGGACATTTTGATGAAGGTCTCAAGATCAGATACATTAAGAGTGAGATCCCCATTCTTATCCATAATCTACACTAAATTGTGGCAGATGTATTTTTGGGATATAGCATCCTTTGTCGCTTGATGTGCTTTGAATAAATCCGTTTAATCTGATCTCTTAGCCTCCATCATCGTCTGGTAGCGATCAATAGCTTCCCTTGATTTGTGAATGATCCTATTTTCTTGGAGAAGTTTGTGAATTTTTTTTTCTAGTGCCTCCTTCTCTCTCCTATGTTGTTGTTCTTGTATCTGCATAGCTAGGTTTATGGCTGCCCAATTGGTCTTCTCTTCCCTTAGCTTCTTCAGCTCCTCTTGGGCCTGCTGAAGTTCTTCTTGGTGGCATTGGAGCTAGAGCCATCATTTAACCAATGGTGATTACTATCGTGTTCCAACCATAGTGAATGGATGTTGCACATCCTTGAGTGATTACATCTGGATCCATGTTATCCGTTTCATAGGCTGTCATTGGAAATGGATATGGCAAGGTAGCTCTATCTGGTTTCTTGATCACTAGTCTCCCTTGAAGAGGTGATGTTTGCAACCTCTGTAGTCGATCTAGTTTGATCATTGCCATGTGACTGACCTCTGGTGCAGAGCTACCGCCCGAGGCTTTGTTAGCTTTTGCAGTGCTGGTGGCTTCAGTTTGTTGGTTAGTAATGTTAGTAATGTTAGTGAGATTAGCCTATGTCTAGGTGTCTTGTGTGTTTTGTTGAGTAATAGTCTCCGTACTGAATGGTTTTTGAGTTCTTGCTTTAAATCCCTTGATTAAATTCGGTTTTCTGGGCTTTTTAACAACAGAACCAGGGCACTTCTCCCCTACCAACTCTTTGCCCTTGCCTTTGTCCTCAGAAGGTTTTGATGGGCTTTCCTTTCTCTGTGACTCGGTCCATTGTGAGTCAGCTCTATCAGACCCATTTTGGTCCTGTGTTTCCTCATTAGATGAATCTAAATGAATTTTTTTCTCTTAAAACATCTACCCTGTCCCAAATTGTGTTAATAATGACAGGTGTTGCACGTTGAATCGCCCAGTAGACAAATTGCCAGATGTACCAATCTTTAAAGAGGCTTCTGGATTTAGCCTTGTCTGTCTACTGCATGACTCTACTGTAAAACAATTGTGCAATGTTGGTATTAACCTCTAGGTCTAATATTTTAGCCACTAGCATTGCAAACAACTTTTTTGACAAATATGTGGGGTTGTTCTTCAAGTTGATGGTCTCAACAATAAATTTGTACACTATTGTATGTTCCACTGCAGCCATCGGAATACCCTAAGCCCCATTTTTCTCTTCTTTTTGGCCTAATCATCTTCTTTCATATACTGGATGACTTCCTCAGCGATTGTTGGTGTGGCTTTCTGGTCATTAGGGAGTTTGAAAATATGTGTTAGTTCACCAACACTCAGTTCTAATGTGCGACCATGAATCACTACAATGTTTTTTTAAGCTTTGTACATAGCGAGCCCTTGTTGCATGATTTGCCCATCAAAAGGAAGTGTTGCGGCTTCCATAATAACCTCTAAACCCCATAGTTTGAGCAATTTTTTCTCACTTTCTTTGAAGACATATTTTGCTATCTTACTATGTGGTATAAGACCTACATACTCCTTAAGGCTCTCTGTATGAGCGTTCATCTTGTCCATGGATGCCTTCATATATTGTGACTTGGTCTTTCTACCCATACACGACTCAGCAAAGAAGTATCGATTGAAGAAGACTTACTTGTTGTTGATGTCATGAACGAGTCATTCAAGGAATAGTGTGGCATGTCGTGTGTGGTACAATTGAAGAAGTTTGGCTCTGCGAGGGCGAAATAGGTAGCTGTGGGTTGGAAACAATCTCTGAAAGTTGAGAAGCAAGTGGAGTCAAGGTTTGTAAGTCAACTGTGGATTGGAAAACCCGTCGCATAGTTATACATATCCTTGCCATGAATGCTCCACTAGTTGCCCGCCCTTGATCTCTGCACTCTACTTGTGACAAGTCAAACATGCATTGGATTGTCCGTTGAATCATTACTAGAGAGATTTGCTTTGAGATCTGGTTCGTTCTCCACTTGCGACTGGCTGGGACTTTAAATGGTTTATTTGTCTTTAATTGAACTGATCGGATGACGTATACTGGAACTGTTTGTGGTTATTGCACTGGTACTAGTTCCTTCACTGAACAGATATAAAAGAAGTCCATTAGTTCCCCGTCTAATTCTGGTTCTGGTTCTAGCTCCACTTGAACCCCTTTTGTTCTTGAATAATAGAGCTTAATCTTGGCTTCAGAGTCTTATTGTTCTGTTTGAAAATACCCAATCCACCTCATAGGGCCCTCACCATGCTAATTTCAGGTTCGGTTTCTTTGGTCCCAGTTTGGTAGAGTAGAGCTAGGTCACCTGTCTGGAACTCTCTGACCTTGATCCTACTGTCATGCCAATTCTTTGTCCTTTTTTTTTTCTTGTTCCGATGTCCAACTATATTAATAGATCATTTAATTGTTGTTTTAGCTTTTGTGCCATAAACCAGTTTAAATGGGGTCATGCCCGTCTTGACTTTGTAAGCAGTTTGGTAGGCCCATAATGTTGTCTGAAGTTTGGTATCCCAGTGGTGTGGGTCTCTTCGAACAATTTTTGTAAGAATAGTTTTTATGGTTTTATTACTACTTTCAACCTGACCATTGCATCTGGGATAATATGATGTTGACTTCCTATGTTTGACTGAAAACATCCCATGAGAATTTTCATCGTATCATTAATTAAATGAGTGCCCTAGTCTGACACTATCTCAATGGGACAACCATATCTACTCATGATATTTTCATAGAGGATTGAAGCAGTTGACCTAGCAGTATTATCTGGTAGATCTTTTGCCTCCACCCATTTGCTCACATAGCAGATAGCCATAATTATATACTTCTTCCTTATGGGAGTTATCTTTTTGAATGGTCCCATGAAGTCAAGTCCCCACTTCATAAAGATTCCTAATGGTATAACTGGAGTTAGTGGTGTCATGTTAGCTGATGTAGGTCTACCCGTACTTGTTCCTTATGGGAGTTATCTTTTTGAATGGTCCCATGAAGTCAAGTCCCCACTTCATAAAGATTCCTAATGGTATAACTGGAGTTAGTGGTGTCATGTTAGCTGATGTAGGTCTACCCATACTTTGACAGATGTCACAAGTCTTATAAAATGTTCGGACGTTAGCCATCATCGACTGCCACCACAATTCCTGCTTGAAGGATGTGATGTCAACTAAAAAATGACCTCTGGCATTGCCATTATGTGCTTCAATGATAACTTGCATTTGTCCTTTCAAGGGTACAAAATGCCGAAGTACTCCATCAATTCCCAATCTATAAAGAGCTCTCGCAATAATGGTGAACAAACTTTTGATGATTAGTGCATTTTTCTTGTTCTGAGACCAATCTTCTGGGAATTTGCCTAGCTGAAGGAAATCATACACTTCTTGCCACGTGGCATGGGTAGATATGTGCAGGCTAGCAGAAGCTTGGCAAAAGGCTGGAGCAGCTAGGAAGATCAGGGGCTGACAGGCAGCAGCGGAGGTGTATTACTAATGCGGTCTAAAGACCAAGGAAGGATCCATAAGGGGCTAATTTGGGTAGCAGGCGAACGATGTACAAAGTGCATCTTTTGGGTCCAGGAATGTAGAGCTTGAAGTGCTGAAGGAGCAGGTCCAGACGGCTCATCAAACAGAGTTATGGAGCCCAAGTTATTGAAGGTTGAAGTTGGGGACAAGTGGTCCAAGTGGAAGTTAGGGTAGAGGTGTGTAGTGCTCGAATTATGGAGCCTACCCGTCTTTTTAGATTGCAGATAGGAGTCAGGGATCGCAAGTTATGGCCCGTTGAAGTTTTGCCGGGGGCTAGGTTGGTGCCCATCTGACCACATGAGGAGGTGTGCTATCTGGCGCCTTTTGAGCCTCGCCAAGGTTCTACAATAGGATATGCATCATACGGGGCTAGCACGAATTGATTGCACATCAAATGAAGTCCGGAGCGGAAAGATATAGAAGCCGGAAGATTGGGTGCACTTATTCGGAGTTGATTGTAGATACTTTGGTGGATTTTTTGCGGCCTCGATTCGAGGGCTTGGAGGACTGTGAAATGCGGTGAGGTTGGATGGATTTGAGGTTGACATCATGAGTTGTGATCGAGCTTTGCGGATTGGGAACCGGAGATAAATAGCAGGATGTTGCAGCTGAAGGGGATTTCTTGCATCAAATGGACCTTTTAAAACAAAAAAAGGAGGAGTTTGGAGGGTGACCCCCATAAGGGTGCCATGTGGCAGCAAGTAAGCCCATATGCATTGGGGGATGGCCGGGGTTTGGGGTATTTAACCCACAACGGGGCGTGAGAGATTCCTCGCCTCAACGATGGCGCATCTCTGTGTTGGCGGAATCAATGGCGCACGGTGGCACTCCGAGTGGCGTAGGGGCACTGTTTCGGGCCTGGCGGCGCCGGAACGGCGGTGGATGAATGCGCGCTACCGGTGGCCGGCCCAACGGTGGTTGTTGTGCGATGAAGTCGTGTGTCCTTAGGGGTTCTGTCCCGCGCTCAAGAGGGCCCCCATTTTGAGGAGATGAGTCACACCCCCGTCCCAATAGCGAGGTCGCTATTGCCTGCTTAGGGGCGGGGTCCCGTGGATAGTGAGCTCGAAGGAGAGGCAGCCAGAGTCCATTCAAGGGGTAAGTCAAGAGGAGGATCCCACGGCAAGCAGGCAGTGAAGTGATCTAGAGCAAGAGGAGTTCAAAGGTCTAAGGCCGGTCAAAGATGAACCAAAGGGGCCTATCCCGCCCGCCACAAAGATCAAGCAAAGGAAGAAAGAGAGAGAACCAGTCCGGGAGGAGTCCAAAGTACCAAGAGTGAAAGTGCAAGTGCAAGGTTGGCCAAATTGAGCGGACATAGCATTGAGGTGCCATGCAAAGATTACCAAAATACCAAGTGTGCCAAGTGGTGGCAATGCAAAAATTTTTTTAAAGGAAGCTTCAGTGGATTGTACGAGCTAGATAGCTCTTTGTTTTTTCCCTTTTAGCCTTAGCCAAGCACTATAAAAGGAGGTAGACATTCATTTTTTGGGTTTTTTTTTACCAAGAGGGTTTTGTGCCAGAGAGAGTTATTAAAAGTTTTTAAGCCTGTGTTTGCAGCTTGAGGGTGTTACCAAGAGGGATGAATTGGGGTGTCTTGTGAGTCAAAAAGGGTGAGTTGAGCAGTGTGGGTGAGGTTGAACTGTAAGGTGTTTTTTTTGCAAGGTGTGAGATAGTTTTTCTGTATGCCAAAGTGGAGTTGTCAGTGCAAATTAGCCAATTTGAAGGTGTTATTAGAGAGGATAGGGGTGTTGTGGAATCCTTGGGCTATAGAGAGGCAAACATTTTGTGTGCTGGGTGTGTTCCCTATTCCCCCTCTCCATATTCTGGTGCCCCCACTGAGGAGCTGTTTGATGCTCCAATTTGAGGTTTAAGGTGGTGGTTTTTAGCCGACAAAGCGGTTGGTTGATGGTCAAGGTGTTTGATGGTTGAGTTTGAAGCCGACAGAGATGGTAAAGCCAGGTTTTGGCCCCATATTTATGGACGTTGAAGATCCCATGGATTGGTTAACAGATTTCGAGTTATGACTGTTGTCGATGCGTATATCCACGGATGCGACAAGGTTGCATACGGTGCCACAGTTGATGCGAGGACGAGCCAAGGTGTGGCTCGATGGTTTACAGAGAAGTGATCGGGAGTGTTGGCAAAGATTGCAAAGTCAGTTTTTGGAGCGGTTTTGAGAGGTGATTACACTGGAAGAAGCTGGTGCAAGGCTGAAGGCGGTATGCCAGGATGTACGTAAAGATTTCTCTATTTTCATTGAGAAGTTTGAAGCTTGTTGGAGGCAGTTAGAGGTTGCTACTAGGGTCAAAAGCAACCAATATTTGAAGCTGTCAAAGCTGCTAGATTTTTTGCATCCGAGGATTAGAGAAAAGGTCAAAGACGGTGCAGATACATACAAAGACATGGTCTATCTGGCAAAAATAAAGAGCAAAAAGGTAAATCAGAAGCTGGAGTTGGGCATGCTAAAGCCAACAAATTATATGCATGTTGTGGAGGTAGCAAAGTGCTCTTTGGCCCAACCAAAGGTGATTCCAATTGTTCGGAGTGCCAAGACTGTTGAGATAAGGCCTACTGTTGGTTATGTTCCTTGGAGATTTCCATTATGTGAAGTGCCTGTGCCGAGGGTGGATGGGCTTGTCAACGAGGAGAAGTCCATATTGAGGTGAACAAAGATGCGAAAGCGGTAGCAGATGTGGAGGTTCTGGTGCGGATTGAAGAGGTAAAGCCTGTTCTTGTGGAAAGTTTGCATGAAAGAGGTAAAGCCTGTTCTTCTGAGCAAAGCGGTAAAGATGGTCAAGCTTTTGTGGAGCAGCAAGTGGATGGAGATGATGATATAGAGTCAATATATGATGCCGATAACGATGAAGATACAAGATCGAGTAGTTGGGAGACAAGCGAAGAAACTAGAGAGGATGAGTCCACATCCTATGACGGGGAGACAGAGTCTGAGGAACCTGAGCTGGTAAAGGTAAAGTTGCCCTCTTATGTGTTTGATGATATGGTAGTAGCCCATGTGCAAGAAGAAAAGGGAACAAAGCAAGCCGATGTGCTTGATGAAGACTAAATGGAGCGGTCTAGGACTACAGATGATCGAATGCAGGTGAAGGTGGTGTGTGGTGCGATGCTAATGGTTGTGCTGATGAAAGAAGCAGTGGAATGTGCCATGGTGGTGCAACAGGTGCAGAATCTTGCCAGAAGAGATAGAGCAGCCGTGCTTATGGTGGAAAATAAATATGGTGCAATAGAGAACGCGTTTCTCTCTTCCCAAGAAGAGCCTGATGCAGTGGTAGAAGAGGTGCTTGAAGAACAGGTAATTGAAGCTGAAGAGCAAGAGGTGTTGATTGACCTTGAAGGGACGGTTGACGAGGAAGGGCTCGATGATGTTGGAATTGAGTGTGTGGCCAAAGAGGAGGTTGTGATGCCAGAGACGGAGGAGATTCTGATGCAGTTGACATGTCCAGTGGGGGAGAAAGGAGAATCCCAAGCAGTGGCTTTGCTTCCATTAAAGGTATGTAAGTTATGGTTGATGAAAATGGTGGTAGATGCAGCTATGCAGTGGTTGCCAGTTGGCTTACCAGGTGCAGGGCTCTATGGTGAAATCCTCCACTTTATTTGGTTGGGAGGGAGGGTCAGACATGTGTTGGAGCTTGGTGTCAGGTAGGCTAGGGCCAGCCTACACACATGGTGATCTAGGTGTTGTGGTACATCACTATGGTGAGCAGTTACGGATAGGTGAAAGATATCAAAGGCAGGTGTTTGATCCAGGTGGAAGCTATATGATGCAGGGGGTGGGGCAACCCACTTGAAGGTTTGACAGTAGGCAGAATAAAACTTGTACATATGGTTTTGGTTTTCTCATAGTGTGTGCCAGGTTTTTTAGTTAGAAGTGGAATAAACCTCTTATGGGGTTGAGCATAAATGCTCAACTAGGGGGTGGGCAATGGTGGTACAACCAAAGTGTGTCGACCCCAGAAGGTGGTATGGGCAGATATGTGCAAGCTAGCAGAAGCTTGGCAAAAGGCTGAAGTAGCTAGGAAGATCAGGGGCTGCCAAGCAACAACGGAGGTGTATGACTATTGTGGTTTATAGACCAAGGAAGGCTCCATAAGGGGCTAATTTGGGTAGCAGGTGAAGGATGTGAAAACTGCAGCTTTTGGGTCCACGAATGTAGAGCTTGAAGTGCTGAAGGAGCAGGTCTAGACGGCTCATCAAAATGGAGCTCAAGTTATTGAAGGTTGAAGGTTCAATGTGTTGTAAATTCTTGCCGGATAGGGCAGCTGGGGACAGGTGGTCCAAGTGGAAGTCAGGGTATAGGTGTGTAGTGCTTGAATTATGGAGCCTACCCATATTTATAGATTGCAGATAGGAGTCATGGATTGCAATTTAGGGCCCATTGAAGTTTTGCAGGGGGCTAGGTTGGTGCCCATGTGACCACATGGGGAGGTGTGCTATCTGGCGTCTTTTGAGCATCGCCAAGGTTCTACAACAGGGTATGCATCATGCGGGGCTAGCAGGAATTGACTGCACATCAAATAGAGTCCGGAGCGGAAAGATATAGAAGCCGAAAGATTGGGTGCACTTATCCGGAGTTGGTTGCAGATGCTTTGGTCGGTTTTTTGTGGCCTCAGTTCGAGGGCTTGGAGAACTGTGAAATGCGGTGAGGTTGGATGGGTTTGACGTCGACATCATGAAGTTGTGACCGAGCTTTGCGGATTGGGAACCGGAGTTTCGAGCCATAAATAGCAGGATGTTGCAGTTGAAGGGGATTTCTTGCATCAAATGGACCTTTTAAAACAAAAAAGGGAGGAGTTTGGAGGGTGACCCCCATAAGAGTGCCACGTGGTAGCAAGTAAGCCCATATGCATTGGGGGATGATCGGGATTCGGGGTATTTAAACCACAGTGGGGCGCCCATAAGTGTTATAGGTGAAGCGTGAGAGCTTCCTCGCCTCAGTGATGGCGCAGCTCTGTGTTGGCGGAATCAATGGCGCACGGTGGCACTCTGAGCGGCGTAGGGGCGTTGTTTTGGGCCTGGCGGCGGTGGACGAATGTGTGCTAGCAGCGGTCGACCAACGGCAGTTGTTGTGCGATGAAGTGGCGTGCCCTTAGGGGTTCAATCCCGCGCTCAAGGGGGGCCCCATTTTAAGGAGATGAGTCACCCCCCCCCCCCCCCCCCCCCCCAAATAGCGAGGTCGCTATTGCCTGCTTAGGGGAGGGGTCCCGTGGATAGTGAGCCCGAAGGAGAGGCAGCCCGAGGCCATTCAAGGGGTAAGTCAAGAGGAGGATCCCGCGGCAAGCAGGCAGTGAAGTGAGCCAAAGCAAGAGGAGTTCAAAGGCCTAAGGCCGGTCAAAGATGAACCAAAGGGGTCTATCCCGCCCGCCACAAAGATCAAGCAAAGGAAGAAAGAGGGAGAACCAGTCCGACAGGAGTCCAAAGTACCAAGAGTGAAAGTGCAAGTGCAAGTGCAAGCTTGGCCAAATTGAGCGGACAAAGCATAGAGGTGCCATGCAAAGATTACCAAATTACCAAGTGTGCCAAGTGGTGGCAATGCATTTTTTTAAAAAAGGAATCTTCAGTGGATTGTATGAGCTAGATAGCTCTTTGTTTTTTCCTTTTTAGCCTTAGCCAAGCACTAAAAGGAGGTAGACATTCATTTTTTTTGGGTTTTTTTGACCAAGAGGTTTTTTTGCCAGAGAGAGTTATTGGAAGTTTGTAAGCCTATGTATTGCAAGCTTGCCATTGGAGCTACATACTTGATTGTACTATCTCCCTATGCAATAATACCAAACCTTTGCCCCTACTTCTTGTGTTGCTTCTCCCCATCCCCCTCCTTTTCTCCTGTTCTTTGTGTACTTGCCAATGTTTGCAAAGGGTTTGCTTGCAGCTTGAAGGGTGTTACCAAGAGGACTGAATTGGGGTGTCTTGTGAGTCGAAAATGGTGAGTTGAGCATTGTGGGTGAGGTTGTGCTGTAAGGTATTTTTTTGCAAGGTGTGAGATAGTTGTTTTGTATGCCAAAGTGGAGTTGCTAGTGCAAATTAGCCAATTTGAAGGTGTTATTAGAGAGGTTAGGGGTGATGTGGAATCCCTGGGCTATAAAGAGGCAAACATTTTGTGTGATGGGTGTGTTCCTTATCCCCCCCCCCTCCAACGTCTATTGGTTCATCTCTCAAAGATGTTCTAGAGTAACTTTCAATGCTTCTGGAAAGAAAATTAGCTCCGCAATGTGACTTTCTTGGTTTGTGGAAATTTTTGAATTCTGCACTACATTAAGAACATCATCCACCCGATTAATCTTCCATGTATGATCACTTTATCAATAAAAAATAATAAAGCTTGATGATCAACATAAAAGTGAAATAATTTCCCCAGTAGATAATGCCTAAACTTGATCGCACTAAACACAATTCTCAGTTCCTCTCTTTTTGTTGTTGAATATCCTTGTTCAGCTTAACTGAATCTGCGACTCAAAAAGTAGACTAGGTAGTCCGTCTTTCCATTAGACTGAGCCAGTATAGCCCATCGCCATTCCAAAAGTGTTTCCATGTACATGAAAGATAATATCCCAGTTGGGTTGGCAAGAACTAGCTTCTTGCTAATCGCATCTTTTAGGCATTGAAAGTTTTTCTCACATTCTTCAGTCCGGTGGTATTTAGTTCCTTTCTTTGTGAGCTCATAAAGGGGTAAGGCTTTGGCTGCAAACATATGAAAAAATCTTTAATAAAAGTTAATGTAACCCAAGAACGAACTCAATTCTGAAACCGTAGTTGGTGCTCTGGCTTGATGAATACTCTTGATCTTATCTTCAACCATCTCAATGCATTTTTTCGAAACAATGTGTCCCAATTGACCTTTCGAGACCATAAACACGGACTTGAATGGATTTAATCATATTCTTTTCTCCCTGCACCTTTCAAAAACCATCTCTAGGAAACAATATGTGCATTTCTTTAGTGGAAAACACAAAAAAATCATCCACGAAGATGGCTAAAAATTTATGCAGAACTCACTAAAGATTTACATCATACACCTCTGAAAGGTTGTTGGAGAATTACAAAGTCCAAATGGCATACCAAATACATAAGTGCTCCCCGCTCAGTTATGAATGCCATTTTTTCTTTGTCTTCTAGTGCAATCTTTAGTTGGTTATAGCCACTATAGCCATCCATAAAGCTATACATCTCATGGCCTGCAATTTCATCTAGCATAATATCTGTAAATGGCAATGGAAAAGGACCTTGAATGGTATGGGCATTTAGTTTCCTATAATCGACACACACTTTGAGCTTGTCATTCTTCTTTGGAACAACCACTATAAAAAATAACCACTCACTGCTTGCCTCTGTAATGAATCTAGCATTAAGCAAATTATCAATTTCTTCCTTGACCTTCTTTGCATAATTAGGGTTCATTCTGTATCTCTGCAGTCTTAATGGTATGGCATCAGGTTTCAGTGGTATGCAATGCTAGCATACTTCTGGATCCACTCCCTTCAGATCCGTATGTTCCCAAGCAAATACGTCTTTATACTTCTGGACCAGTGTCTTGGCTTTTTCCTTGATTTTTGGCTTCAAATGTTTGTTGATTTTAAAAATTATGGGTTTCTCTTTTGAGTCGAGATTCCATTCTTCTAATTCTTGATTATCTGGAAGCAACCAATTTGGCCCACCTCCCTTTCTCTTAGCCAATCATTCAGCTTTCTTATCTGTTCGAATGTCAACAACATAATCATTAAATGGGTTATCAACCTCCCGAAGATCATTCTGAAGATCTTGTTGTAGTGCTATTAGAACTTCTTCATTCACCTCTCAATGATCCACTGAACTGGTTTCTGCCCTCTCGTTAAGCTTTTGTGGTACAGACTGGTCTAGTTCTTGACCATCTATCTAAACTGATCTCTCCCCACAACGTTTACTTCAGTAAACTGATCTGGGTATTGTTGTTTCTGTCATTCAACTTGTTGTTTAAACGTCCATCAGCACCGCCCTGATGTCAATTTTTGTTAAAGGGAAGATATTCATGGAGGCTAACATCCTCTCAATCTTCTTTGTGCTATACTTCTTACACAGTTCTTTTGGTCTTAATGCCTTCCTCCATGATTTGGTGTTATTTGTCTTTATCTGGATTCTCCTGATGGAGCCTTGAATGATTAATGTCTGGTTTGCCTAAGCATTGGCACAACAACTTAGGGCCTACTGACAACATGTAGTGCGGGGGCGCCCCTTTCTTAGCTTTGCTCTTGTCCTCTAGTTCACTTTCAGAAGGACTGAGCTAGATCTGGATTCTGAACTTTCTTCAATAGATGATTCATCGTCACTGGACTGCCTTCTTTTATGCCCCTTTTCCTTTTTTGCATGTTGCTCCAACTTGAGTGCTCTCTGTACCAGATCATTGAATTTCCTTATTGGTGTTGGTACCTTTGCTCCCACAACTTCTTACTCTCAAATCCATTCAAAAACCAAGCTCTCATCCTTTTCATCTCACTAACACTAATGCTCATATAATCACACACGATTGCCAAAAGCACACTATGTGCTTTTGACATTTGGAAAGCATAGCATTTCTTAGATTCTTAGTACCTCAACATCAAAGTTTGTAATGCCATTTATTTCTTAGATTCTTAGTACCTCAATATCAAAGTTTGTAATGACATTTATTTACTAGGCACTGCAAATTTCCTTTGCCATTTAACTATCATAAAGTTCACACCACGAAGAGCATATGGGCAATGAGTGGATCATTGCCAATGCTTGTGGGCTATTTATATGGTTTTAGTGAGTATTACCTCACTTCAAACAAAGCCTATTAGTTGTCACATTGGATCAAATATAGTCTTGGAGGTTGAGTTGGAGAGCTCATGGGGAGATCTTCACATGTTTGGTGAGTTTATTGGCTCAACTATTGAGCAAAGATGTAAACTTGAAGTCTAGATTGAGTTGGAAGGTTGAGAGGAAGATATTTAATGCTAGATTGGCGTATCTTGCTTGTATGAGCTTGGGGTGGACCATCACACCAAAGATAAAGCTCTTCACACCAAATGGCATGAAACCATTCTGGTAGAGATAATCCCATCACAAGGATTGTTTCATGACTTTCCATAGCTGAACACAACATACTTTATAGAGATTAACGTGCAGTGGGGGTGACTTTGGGTCTACATCCTATGTAGAATCAGTCGAGATTCCACGGGACCTTTACACTACCTAAGACCTTGACCTCATCAAAACTTACCAAAAATTGAGTTGGGATGCACAATGGAGAGCTAAACCAGACCTAAATCTTGGTTTTTGGAAACACTAGTGACGTGGCCTTTTTGTGAATTCAGTGCCAGCGCATGTTAAATTAGGCGTTATAAATTAAGGTGATGATTGCATTGCATGGAAAGCTGGAAACTTCTAGGCTCTCTCTTCTTATATTCTCTCTCTCTCTCTCTCTCTCTCTCTCTCGGTCTCTTTGTGGCGACTGCATGCAAGGATTTCTTTCTTGTTTCCGTTGAGCTCAGTGTAGTAAGCTCAGAGGTAGCCGCATTGAAGAGCTGGGTCCGGGGTGTGTTAAAATACATGCAAGGTGATTGACTACACTTCGCAAGTCCTAAGCTTGTCTTTTTATTTGATTGTCATGTCATGATTTATGCTGCCATAATTTCAGTTTTCCATTTGGAATTGTTCTTTGAAGGCCTTTCAGCTGCTGCTTAAACTCTTGATCGGCTGCCAATTGCGTTGAATTCGCGAAGGATGCATTGCAACGGTACCCATAGCTTAAACATGCATGAAAGGTGAGGAATCTTCTTCCTCACTCAGGATCGACTACAATTTGCATTAATCTCAAAGTGATTGGACTGGATCATCTTGGTATGTAATTGTTAGTCAACTATGTTGCTGTCAAGTTCTCTTTTACTTTAATGCAATATTTGGAAGAAAAGTGTCTTAGGTTGCCCTTCAACAAGTTAGAAATTTCAAAACAGTTGGTTAGAGAGGAGCGAGAGAAGGAAATTATCCACTTTGCAAAAGTTTTTACTGGGATTGCCTTTAAGTGATTTGTATACTTCTCAAAAAAGAAGTGATTAGTTGCCTTTTATCGATGAAATTTTGTACTAAGATAATTTTTAAGTTAAAAAACGATTATTGCAACCCAACTGAAGTGTGTCTCAATTTATGCCTTCGTTGTTTTGAAAGCTAAATTTGCTACATCAGTGCAAAGCAAGACTCCCACCGCTTGAAAATAATCAATAACAATCTTAGGTTAAGAGCTTGAAACTTTTATTAGCAAAACACTTCAGAAAGATAAATTGCAACAAAGGTATACTTTCTTAGTGTTGAACAACAGAGTATGTAATTACTGAGTACGGATACCTGAATAATAGTGACCTTCATTGGAACATTAAAATGACATTAAAAGATTGAAATGGGCTTGAAGCCTTTTAAAAACTAAGAATCTCACAATCTGCTTAGAACTGAAACATTTGTAATACATATCTATCAAAGTGGAATCACGACGTTGTTTTTCGGTGGATCCTCACTAGTATATGCTTGCCTAACGTAGTGTAGGTGATTGCATCTAGCAAGAAGCCCTTGCTTGCATATTTCAAAAAAAAACCTGCGCCCTTCTTTTGTTGGGTCTCTCTCGCAATGATTTCATTTCAAGAGACCCCTTGGATAGGAAGTCCATTAAGCACTTCCCCTTTTACAAAAATACCTCATTTAACATACATTTCCCCATCTTTTTTCAAGAGCCCCGACAAGCAATATTTCCCTATTTCCCTCAATGTTTCAATCCATGCCAAGGTCTTGCAGCGCCCAACAATAATATAGAATTGAGGGCAGTAGGATTGTCTATTTTATTTGTCTCTTGACCTCGTTTATCGCTATAGTGCAGGAGGGACATATTTCTAGATTATGAACAAAGATATTACATGGCATGCTCCAATCTTTATACAATACAGTAATTTCAAAGCATGACCTGGCATATGGACGATAAGCTAGTTTCAAGTTGGCTGCAGTTTGCTCCTTAGCTTAGTGACGCTTGGACTGTGATCTTATAGCTCTTCAGAACTTCATACCGATACTTAATACGGAAGAAACGAGGACATACACAATATAGCATCAATTATTTAGACACCTAGTATGGTATCAATTATTTAGAGCTAAAGTAAAGATGCACAAGATGAATTCACTATTGCGATACACCACATGCATTCGCTATTGTAATATATCACATGCATTGGCTAGCAACTGTCTGCAAACAGTTGCATGTGCAAATAACATGTGCAGATGTTGATCGACATCGAGTATATAGTTTTGAAAACGAGATCCAAATAAACCGAAGCAAAGGAAGTAATGCGGGAAATTCTAAAACAAACAAATAGATAAAGCATGAATGAACTGCAACAATAAATGAGCTGCTTTACTGACTTGCAATGTTGTATTGATGCTTTTCGATTGTCCAATCTACAAGCCGATATTTGAGTCAAGCTACAAAAAAGCAATGTGAATAGTTAAACATAGCATCTTTCAATGAAACATGCAAAGTATATAGTGCACGTTATACAGAGGTGCCATACAAAAGTATGGTGGAGAGTTGGCACTGTGGTCTCTCTAAAAATGATATAAAACGGAAGTCATGCCCTATCCCATATCGTTTATGTGTTGCGCCAAGAAAACGCATGCGCATGGAAAATTGGATGCAGATAGCAAACCTTACAGTGTTGTCGAGTTGGAGTCGCGCTTGTGCAATTGGAACTTTGCAGTGTTGTGAATATATGTTCTCCTGCCATACACAAAACACTCAAATGTAACTTTATGATCTATGTCTTCTGATCAGAATTACCTTCTCTCTCTCTCTCTCTCTCTCTCTCTCTCTCTCTCTCTCTCTCTCTCTCAGCTCTCTGAACCCTAAACATGTAATCTTTGGAGCAACTAGAGTATCGTTTCAATGAGAATCTTTAGCTTCGACACGTTGAAACAGGTCCTTTTGGCGGCAAGGATGACCCTATGGAGGATACCATTCGAAAATGCAAAGAAGAAATGATCGTGTCCATCAACAAGATCAATCGCCATCTCCTAGGTACTATTAACGCACTCAACGAGCGCGTGTCGGCACAAGAAAGCACGATACATACGCCTGAGGAGCCTGTGAATGCCCAAGATGAGGAAATCGCACTACTCAAGAAAGAGCTTGCAGAGGTGCGATTGCAAAATGTCCTCAAAGAGGGAGAGCTTCAATTCTCAGTAGTTGAAGAGCTTAACACGATTAAAGAACAAGTGCGGGCCATCAAAGAAGGTGAGGAGCAACAAAAAGAAATGACGACCTTGTGGGCCAACAAAAAGCAGAAAAGGCCGAAAAATGGATCGCGATTGTCAAGAAAGGAAAGGGCAAAGAAATAGCCCCCACCCCCACATCAACCATCATTAACTAGACACTACAAGAGGAGCAAAGGAGACGTGTGTGGGCCTTAGACGTAAGGATATGTGGCCTTAGAGACCAAGATAATGTGAATGAAGAGGTGAAAGAACTCATGACTTTGGTGGGGGTTAACAAGCAGACGCATATGAGGGCTTGGAGATTGGGCAATAAGAAAAGTGGAAGCAAAGGAGAAACCTCGAAAGAAAGGGCACTCATCCTCCTCCATGGAAGCGAAGGACTTCTTGAAGAGACTGACACTAAAGAAGAGACTGACTCTAAAGAAGATATGCATCTTTCTTGGAGATGACCTCACCCTCTCGCAGATTGCTCATGCAAGAAGTAATGCCGGAAATTAGAGCAACAAGGGAGAAAGGGAAGATTGCTTTCTACAGGGATGGAAGGGTGGTGATATTGAAGCGACGCTCTGCATTACGGGGCAAGACCTATGGGACCACACTAAAGAGGGCAACTTGGAATTGTAATGGGTCACTCCGTCTGGATGTAGGTGCCTTTGAGGATAGTTTCACTGGGAGAGACATCATTTTCTACTCTGAGACGCATCAAGCCCCTGGGAAATCCATGCCACAGGTGAGCGGATATAGATGGGAGACAACCTCCAGACAGGAGACCAGATCGGAGCATCGAGGACGGCGCTCAGGGGGAGTGGCAGTTCTATTCAGGGAGGAGTTGCAGCCATTGATATATATAGCGCGCAAGGATGAACAGGCTAGGTACATGTGGGTGAAGCTCAGGACAGAGACAGACAGATGCCTCTACATTGCTATTTGTTACTTCCCTCCTAGTACGTCAATATATGCATCACCTAGAGGACAGTCCCCCTTTGCTATTTTGGATAATGACATATGGGAGTTTTCCACGGATGGTGACATCATTATACTAGGGGACTTTAATGCTAGGACTGCCCATCACCAGACAATATTTTATGATGCTTCCGAGGAGATGCTTAGGGAGCTGGATGTTACAGAGATCGGCCTATCCAGACTATCACAAGATGAGGAGCACACTGAGTATGGCAGATACTTGATAGATATGGGAACTGCACATAGATTGGCCATTTTGAATGGACTACAAAGATTCTCGACAGCTGGAGGGTTTACTTGCTTTCCACATCGACATGGTGCCAGTACAGTGGATTATGTTATGGCCTAGCCAAGTCTCATTCCATTCTTTCAAGATTTCATGGTGGGCACTAGGCCAGTTGGAGTAGCAATTGATCATGCTATCTTGTCATTCACCTTGACGTTTCAGTTCAGCACAGCTCCACTTGGAGAGCTCCCCACGCACACTCGGTATACCTTCATGAGGGAGACGGATTCTGTGTATATGGATGAGATATACAGGCAGCTATGCACTCAGGAGGTGGGACAGCCACTAGCTGAACTCACTCAGATATTGACAGAGACGCTCCATGATGCAGCATTAGAGGCATACCCCCACAACCAGCCTACATAGAGACGATCTGGGAGCATGCCCCAGAACAGTTGGTATGATGAGGAGTGTAGAGAGACGAGGATCAAATTACAGAGGGAAGTGCTCATGGGTATTACCACACATAGACAATCACGGATTATCTTTCACCGCCTAGTGCGACGAAAGAAAAGGGCTTATCTATCTCAGCTAGAGCGGGATCTGTATCAGCTATTTATGAGTCAAGACTCAGGCGAAGCATGGAGGCTATTCCATGAGTATTCACCACCACTAGCGATCACCTCCACAGAGACATGGGGGAATATGCCACATCTCTCTACACAGCATCAGGGCAACCACCTTTGCCGGATCCACTAGAGACATGCCCGGAGACATGTTCGTTCTTTACTACCAAGAGGGTAAGGAAAGCCACTGACAGGATGAAGTCAAGGAGATCACATGATCATGATGCTCTGGTAGCAGAGCACTTTATCCATGTCAGAGATATGCTTGCAGAGCTCCTTGCTATGATGTTTAATCGAGCCATGTATGAAGGCTTTCCTGAGACTTGGAGTATGTCTACGATTGTGCCTATTTTCAAGTCAGGAGATCCCATGATTCCCGGGACCTATCGCACCATCATGGTTAGTCACACATTAGCTAGGCTGTATGCACCTGTTCTTGAGCAGGAGCTGAGTAGATGGGATGAGTGAGAGGGGTTACGAGCACCAGGGCAAGCACGATTGAGGAGAGGTTTCTCCACTCTTGACCATATTTTGACACTTAGAGCTATTATTGAGGAAGGTAGACGCAATGGCAAGAGGATCTATTGTAGCTTTGTGGATTTCCGCAAAGCTTTTGACACAGTGCCAAGAGCCAGATTTGTACGCAGACTACAGGACATGGGTGTGCCTACAGAGCTGATATGGGATATTCTGGCTTTATACAAGACAGTGATGGGACGGGTACGCACTAATGAGGGAATGTCTGACATGGTCCACTCCACTATTGGAGTGAAGCAGCGATGCCCCCTATCTCCGACTCTTTTTGGGATGTATGTGGATGAGTTTTCAGATTACGTAGAGCGTCAGGGAGACAAAGGGGCTCAACTAGCAGGGACATGGTTCTGTTGTTACTATATGCTGACGATATTGTGTTGATTTCTGACTCTCTAGAGGGGATGCAACGTCATTTAGATGCTTTGCATACATTTGCTCGTGATAGTGGATTGTCTGTCAACCTGGGGAAAACCAAGGTTATGGTGTTCAACACCACACCACAATGGGTCAGGAGGTGAGCATCCAAATTTATGTATGGCCAGGAGACTGTGGAGTACATAGATGCATATACTTATCTTGGGGTGGTCTTCGGTGGACCGGTGTTTTCATTGCGGAGAGCATCAAAGACTAGATTGACGAGAGCATATGCAGCCTTGGGAGGACTGGAGAGGATGTGTTCGCAGGCTCAGTTTCAGGAACCGCGAACAAAGCTTTGGCTTTTTGACACTCTAGTGACTTCAGCTATGCTCTATGGAGTTTAGGTATGGGGACCCTCGGTAGACCATCATGGGAAATCTGGCAACACAGACGGATGGAGATATATGAAGAGGCCTTTGGTCTCTATGATCGCTCGGATGATTCAGGCTAAGGCCTCAGTGCCGCATGGGATTATCCGAGCCGAGCTAGCCGCCCCCCCCCCCCTCGTGGTGGAGGCATTGACTAGATCAGTATCCTTCATACATGGTTTATGGGATCTCCCTAGGGACAAATACGCTCAGCTTGCCCTGGGGTTCCACAACTAGCGCTACAAGGCGATACAGCATGTTGGCATGGACAGATGACAGCATGGTTTCAGTCACATGGTTTAAATATAGATAGATTGCCTCCGTTTCAATACTCCCTGGATGCACTGTCCCTGTCTCTCACACGGACAGAGACCACCAGACTTATACACCAGGATCTGATTCAGCTAGATACTAGGAGCACAAGGATACAACCGACACAGGAGTTGGATAGGAAGATGGCCTTCTACAGAGAGCATCCTCTCTAACTTACGGAGGATGGTTTTGTGACTAGGCCTGCATACATGGATACGCACTTATCTCATGGGATATGATGCGCTATTGGGTAGATACGCACATCATCACATCAGCTCTAGATCGAGAATCACATCAGCTCCAGATCGAGACTGGCCGATTTCAAGGGGTCCAGCAGGGGTCAGGATATGTCACCTATGTAACTTATTGCCAGAGACAGAGCTGCACTACACTTGTCATTGCCCGATGTACTATGAGATATGCGGCCGCTTCCACTGCTTGTTCAGAGAAGGTTTCGGACCATTTTCTAGAGTCATGAGATACGAGGATCAGAGATGTCTCGGATTGTTCCTGCTAGAGCTGCGGGAGACAGTCTCATAGACGAGTCACAGATTTCTTTAGACCAGCCAGGGGAGAGCCAGAGGAGCAGTCATCACAACAGATCTCAGAGCCCACCCACACTAGAGGTATGTTGCTTGACCGAGTCACTGAGCTAAACAGATCCAGACGCCCGTGACCTCGGGGGGTCCCACCATCGACAAAGATTGCAGCAGAAGATATCGATCACTCTAGCTCGACATGCAAGACGCCCAACCAGAGTACTGACCATGGAGGAGGTTGATGAGATTCGACAGCGACCGATGAGAGATTTCATTTGAAACCACCAAACAAACCCCCCCCCCCCCCCCCCCCCCCCCCCCCCACATATCTTGTCTCAATTCCGAATCAGCTTCAGATTCATTTCCTTAGTGTTTTAGGGTTAGTTCTTTGTAATTTTCGTACTCAGACATGATATCAGATTCACCAATTGTAACTTTTTTGGTCTCATAGGTCTTTTTGGCCTTTCAAAGACGTTAATATAACATTTCATTTCATTTCATTTCTCTCTCTCTCTCTCTCTCTCTCTAAGGTCTCTTGGGATAGTTTCCTACGACGTTAAAACTTTCTTCTTCTTCTTCTTCTTCTTCTTCTCTGTGTGTGTGTGTGTGTGTGTGTGTGTGTGTGTGTGTTGTAAGCCGCTGCTTCTCGTCTCCTTGCTGACTAACCTGCGTTATGTATTGTGCTTCCTAACTGCACATGATAATGGGCATCTTGAGGTCGTCATCCCCATAGCGGAAGGCACTACATTCAGTCCGCTCATCAATAATCCAAACACGCATCCGACGAACTACTATTGCGTGACGCTCATGGGCATTAATACGGGTGGCGTTCCGCTCAATATCATTCACCTTCAAAACAGAGCCAAAAAGTGGTGGAGACGTCATATTTAGTAGCTATGAAACCCATACTACCTTGCATTCAACTGCCTACTAGGCACTTGAAAACCCTCACCCGGCATCCAATCAGGCGTAGGAGCACTACCAACCGAGAAAGCCTCTGTCTTTCTCCAGTTGATCAATGCGCCTGATGCACAACAAAAAGTCTCAAGAGCCTGCTCACACCTGTGAAGGTTGGCCTCCTGGCCATCCAAGTACAAGGCTGAGTCGTCTGCAAACTCAACGTCCAGTAGCTCATCTCCCCGAATAGGGTGAGCTAAGCCACGTAAACAAAAAACCTGCTCATTGCCTCAGCATAAAATAGAAAGAGGAAGGGGGCAAGAGGGCAGCCCTGTCTGACCGAACGTGTGAGCATGAAACGATCACCTCTACCTCTTGATAAAAGTACCTGACTATGTGTCCATCTGTACAAAGCTGACACCCCTCTGATCCACGCATATGAGAAGCCCATCCTGCGTAGAGTGCCCTCCAAAAACTCCCAGTTAACTCTGTCGTAGGCCTTCTCAAAATCAAGGAGAAGAATCACTAGATCCTCACCACGGAGCCGCGCGAGGGGAGAAGCCTCCCAAAAAGTAAAGATGTTGTCAAGGATACTACGCTCCTTGGCAAAACCTGTCTGTGTCCCATATATAATGCTCTCAAGAAGTGGCTGAATTCTCATACTCAGAGCCTTGGCAAGAATTTTGTAGGCTGAGTTGAGGATGGTGATGGGGAGCCACTGTCGAATCTCATCCAAGTAGCCACCCTCCTTGGGAATGAGGTAAATCAGGCCCTCACTTATGCTGTCAGGCATCTCTCCTGTGTGTAGGATGTACTGAAAAGCTCTACAGAGATCTGAGCCAAGCAAGTCCCAGTACTCCAAGAAAAAGCTGGGAGTCAAGCCATCCTCACCTGGACAGCTACCACGAGGGAGTGCTCTAAGAGCCGTGTGTAGCTCCTCTAGCTGAAGAGGCAGATCAAGCCTCTGGTGCATCTCCTTAGTCACATGACAAGGCATCTGTGCCCACACCTGCTCTCTGCATGCATCCTGACGCTCTGACTGAGGCTCTGCAAACAGTAAATCACGGTAGAAGTAAGTAGCAACTGCACGCATGTCTTCTGGCTCTGAAGAAACTGACCCGTCGGGCCTCCTCAACTGGCTGACCTAGGCATACGTATGCCGAGGTCCCACTGCCTCAAAGAAAGCGCCCGTCACTCTGTTACCCACCTGGGTCCAGTGAGATGCCTGTCGATGGAAAGCAAACTCATGGCGCCTCTCCTCAGTGCTGATGAGCTCCTGGCTGCTCCTCCAACCAAGGACTGTGTGGATGCTGCTCCTGCATTCTCTGCAAGGAAGCAACGCCTGGCTGCTGCTTCTCTCGCTGTAGCCAAGCGAGCCAAAGACTCCTGAAGAAAGAGTCGACTAAGTTGAGCAAGTCCTGAGGCCACTCTGTCAGCAGGAGAATCCTGCATGTCTAAGCTCTCTGCCCAAAGAGCCTCCACTCGCTCTCTAATAGCCGAGTCCAGCAAGACCCTTTCTGGGATGCGAAGCATCGTGCTCCCCCTCCTCTGCCTATGAGTCACTGTAAGGATCACTGGTGCATGGTCCAAAAAGGAAGTCCCTGCTAGAGTGCCAAGTGTCCCACCCAAGTCACAAAAGTGGTCACTAGTGTAGAAGCGATCTATCCGAGATAGATTCACGCCTCCCACTTTGCGATCCGAACGCGAGAAGGCCAGGCTGTCTGGGGGCCTCACAAAGCTGGAATGCTGCCACATCTGAAACCCGCTAAAACCTCTCCCAAGCTGCTAGCTCAACTCCATGCACAATAGTATGGCTACCACCAATCCTGTCAGAGGGTTCCTCCAACATGTTGAAGTCACCCCCTATACACCATTGCTTTGCCTGCGGCAGAGACTCAACAATCTGAGACTAAAACTCTGCACTTGAACTCGCCACATTGGGCGCATAGATGTTCAGGAAGCCCACGAGACAACCCTGAACCTACATAGTGATCCACTGAGCTCTGCCTGGCACAATAATCCCTCTGCCCACAATGGCCTCCTGCAAAGAATCCACAATAGTCATACATACCCCGCCTTGGATGCCTCCAGGTCCAAATGCAGTTGACCAAAAAGTCTCATATCGTCCATACAAAAGTTGAGCACAACGTCTAATGCGGCTCTCACACAGATGATGCTCCTGTAGCATAAGAAGGTCAATCTCTCCTCCCACAAGGCATCGCTGAAGCTCTTGACTCAGTCGGCCTCTCTGACGCTGAAACTGGGGCCCACCTAATCCCTGTACGTTCCATGAGACGATCCTCATGGGGAGTGAGAGAGATTTGATGCTGCCGCAGCAGCTAACCGTGCTATCTTCAAGGCTGGCTTGGATGAGGAGTAATCCGCATCCGAGCGTCCTCGAGATAGGCGTGACTGCAAAGAGTGTCTAGTCCAAGCCCAAGTAGACCGAGCCGTGCGTAAAGCAACCTCCTGTGTCCAGGAGTCCTCATGTATGTGTACATAGCATGGCGGGCTTTGCGTGTCAGCAAAAAAGTGAACCACAATGTGTCTACATCTTGCTGTGTCTCGAGGTGTCACAACAAACATGGCCAATGGCCAAAGAGTTTGAAGCAAGTCTATACCCCTAGGTCTCCCATGTGATGAGAGAACTCTAGGGCCTGTGTCTGCAGCCACTCCAACACTGAGTCAATAGTCCACTCAGCTTGGTCCCTGCCACATAGGGAAAAGAGAAGCCACCCGCTGAGTCCAAGGTCTCTATCCCCCTAGCTGCAAGGAACAATACAGAACTCTGAAGCAAGCTGCCTCAAGGTGTGGTGAGGGGTCGTCGAGAAACCGTGTAAAGTCGTAGGCAAAGAAATCCCAACGGCGACGAATGTCGAAGTTTGTCAGACCACGAGGAACTGCTGCAAAGGGAGACGCTTGCACCAGAAGAGGGGGTCGCAAGAAAGGCTGTCCCTCTCTCGCTAAGCGACTCGAGGCAAAGGCGCTGCCAAGAGATCTCCTAGCAGCCGAGGAAGGACCTGCCCCCTGAGATGGCTTTGGGAATGGAGCGGGAGGAGGTGAGGGAGTAGGGGGAGGAGGGGGAGAGGGGGGGCGATGGGGATCGACAAAGGTAGGAGGGCCATATAAAGAGGTAGAGGGAGGAGGAGGAAGGGGGGGGGGGGGGGGAATGGAAGAGGCGGGGAACTCGGGGGGAGGAGGGGCTGTCAAGGGTGAGGCTGAGGTGCAAGCTGGAGCAGGGACCTCGTCCTGCTGAAGAGGGTCGAATCGGTTCCCTGTGGGAACCCACTGCTACTGGGCAGGAGCCTGAGGACCACTCTGAGCGCCAGGCTGGCGCGGTGGCCCCTATCGACGTCGACCACGAAGCTGCTGCCAGCTCTCCTCCGCTTGAGCCCCAGGCTCGGAGGGTGGCTCTACTTGCGTACTCTGTGACTCTGCCTGCTGCTGTTGGCCAGTCCTTGAGGGTTGGGGCTGGGCCTGTGGTGTAGGTCGGGGTCTCCTCCGTTGACAAGCCTTCGCAAGATGGCCCATCTGTCGAAAAATGAAACACTGATTCGGAAGGCCCGAATACTCCACGCTCTGTCGGAACCAACCCCCACTCACCCGAGGACCTTCGGGAGAGAGTGGTGTCCCTAACCAGAACACATACCGAGGGAATGCCGGCCGCCTTGGCAGCTACTGAGGCTGCCGTGCGAGGTGACTCGAGGACAGTCTCAATCTCTTAGCCTATCGTGGACAAACGTGGTAAGTACTCCCTCCTCAAACCAAGAAAGCAGACGGAGATGGGGAGGTCTGCCTCCTCTACCAGGATATCTGAAGCTGGGTCAAAACCATGTCTCCACTGTCGAAAGTGGGCTCGAACTGCTCGGATGGTCAAGGGGCTCATCGCGATGACCTTGGACGCCATCTCGGAGGTCTCAAACTCTCTATCTGGGAGTAGCCGCGTTCGAGGAATTGAACGTCCAAGATCTTGCCCACCTCTGCGAGAAGACGGGCCTGGGAAGATCACGCAGATCTCCTCTGCTGGGTCTGGTGCTGACAATCTTGCAGATGACAGAAGTCGCCTGCGTCTGCAGGCGCTCCACCTCTGCGGCTAGGCTCGCTTGCTCTGTCGGTGAGAGAGAGTCGAATGGTAGGCTCATGGGGGTCGGGCGATGGAACTTCATTGGAGTTCCTCTGTGGCGGAGCTTGAGCCTCCATCTGTGTCTGCTGCTGCTGTGAAGAAAAGACGGAGGAGCGTTGATGAAAGGGGAATCTCCTGCTGGACCGAGCACGTCGATGCTGCTGGCGAGGCCCGACAAGCAGGAGTGGCTAACGGCAAAGTGCAGGCGGGCGGTGCAGTGGGCTAACGGCAATGTGCAGGCAGGCGGGCGGGGCAGTGGGTAGTAACGGCAATGTGCATGCACGAGTGGCTAAAGGCAATGGGGTGGGGTAGTGGGCCGGCAGGCGGACAGGGCAGCAGCGGGGGACGTGTTGGCTGGGAAGCGGGCAGGGCCGAGGACGCAGGGGGCGGGCTGGGGGGCTGCACGCAGGAGGTGAGGGCGGAGGGGCTACATGAGGGGGGGGGGGGGGGGGGGGTGTGCCGGCAGCAGCAGCGAGCACGCTATATGCACTTGTCGTAATGGATCTTTTATGCTAAGCCAGTAAGAGATGCAAAGAAAGCTGACTCATCTCTAGAAGAAAATCGAGATAAGATGCAGCATCATGAAGAATGTATCTGCACAAGTGGGCGCTTGGCACCCAACATATATGATATATTGAGTGTATAACTAAATAAAATAATTCTGAATCTTGAGGTTGCAAAATGCATTCGAGAGTAGATCACAAACTCTGTCCTCTTGAGACTGAAATTGGTTCCGCTCTCAAACAATATATCAACAGCAGCATGCCTGCGCTATGGAATGTTAAGTCATTGTTGGCGATAATTGCACTCGGCCTGTTTGGCATACTATAGCTGCTATATGGAGTTTCTACCTCGACCGCCTGCTGCACAAAAGACCTTTGAGTAGATTTTCACTGCCCGCCCTGGAGTAGCTTTCCTCCAAGGTTTGTGTTGGCTACAATACCAAACTGATGTCTGTCATCTGCAGCCATCTGAACTTGATCCGATAGCTGCTTCGTACATGGACCTTTGCTCATAGGATCCACCACCGAATCATGGTTATTGGCAGTTATAAATGCTGGGCATTCAAATCCACACCACCAGAATTCCCTGCTTCATATGCAACTGCTAAAGAGCAATGCTGCAGTATGTTGTTGTTGCTAATCCAACTGCACCTGCATTGGCTGCCGCCTGCATGCGGTTTAGCAAGAGAAGCTCTTTACAGGCCACAATATTGGCCATATTGTCTGTAAAGTTTCTGCTATCCCACCCAGTTGTTGAATAGCCAGCAGTGAACTGCTGTTGGAGGCTAATAGGTGCTGACAAATTGGTATGCCTGTCTCCAGAAATGCCATTACTCCGTAGTCCGTGTTCTTCGGCTTCTCCAGCATCAAATCTCTGTGTGTGGAAAAAAGAATTAGCTTCCACTTCTGCTCTGACTATTCTATTGATCCTGGTCGGCAACGTAGGCACCTGGCATGATTGACTACTTGACCTTCGTTGCAATGTTGTTGCATCTCCTTGGAGCTAACATTAACCAATTCCCACCATATTCTGCGTTGGATTGGTCCTGAGAGATGTTTTTGTTTGTCTGCTGCAGATCGTTGCGAAATGCTTGCCTCATCAAATTTTCAGATAGGCTATCAACAGAGCTGGAAGAGGAGTGCAACTGGAGCCAACGACTCATCAAACCATGACTTGCACTAGTGGCAATATTCCCCAATGCCTTTCCCTCGACATTGAGCTGTCTGCCACTAATCCTCTCACACTCTTTGCTAAAAGCGCAAGCAGCTAGCACTGAAGCCGCTGGCTTAATTACTTGAGGATAACCATCATAAGCTTCCGTGTGACTGCCCTCATGTCCACTTCGACGTTTACTCTTTCCATTTCTTCGGCCTCTGCCGTCTACATCGCCAACAGCCTGATAGCATCAACAAAAAAATGTGCTGAACGGTCCTGCGAAGGCAATGATGTTTGGTAATTCGACTCCAGATTAGGCCAACTGATCATCGATTAAAATTTGATATCTTCTATTTCAGTAGCACTAGAACAGACCTCTGCCATGGGTTGATCGCACCAAATATGTGATCTTTGAGACCGCTCATTACGTTGGCAAGCATCCGAAGTACCCTCCAGCTTGATGATCTGTGAAATAAAACCAGGGTTTGAAAGGTCTCCGATAATCCTTTCGGGTTCTGCCCGGCTTGCTGTTGCACGGGCAAACAGTGCGGAAAAGAGTTGGTGTGAATCTTGAGAATTAGGCATGGGGACCTGCTGCATATCATTTCCATGAACATTGAAGGATGGCCGAGGGCACAGGGTTGTTGAATCTGCATGAGCTATACTTGAAGCGGCATAATGCAGGCCATAACTAGTTGCGCCTGTAGAAACGAGCTGAGTTATGCAATGTAAGACGCTTTGTAGATGATCTTTTTGTTCGTGACGTTCCTTCTTTTCAAGATTTATGTACTTGAATTCGAGTTCTGTGGTGGAGGAATTTATCCTAAGGAGTTTTGTGAACTTAACTGTACCACAAATAGTGATTGTTGTGCTATTTTAGACCTTAAGGCTTTTCAGATTCCCTTGGGATTAGAAGTAGATATCTATGATAAGCGCCTTGAACCAGAATATGCCAATCTACATATCATCTGTATGCCTCACATTTCTCTGAACATTTCTCTTTTAGCTAAGTACGGTGTCATTTGCTCTCAGTTATTTAGATTTTCTTGTCTTTGTTCTAGTTAATCTGCTTTTGTTGCTCAATCGTGCCATCTTACTTCTTTACTCTTTAAGAAAGGATACTCATTCAAAAGAATCATGAAAAACGTTCTTTCATTTTTGCATCGCAATAAGTTTATTTTAGTGTTTCCTCCTTTGGAATGTTCAAGATAATCAATAGTAAATTCAATAAAAGTGGGGAGCTTAAAAGCCCACTTATTGTTCGACTTAGTAACACACTATTTTGTTGTTTTGATCTCTAGCGCTTCTAGTATTTTTACTCTAGCTTGACAAATGCTAGCCTTCATCATGGCTGAGTATGCCCATCACCTCTGGAGGGTGATAGAAACTCAGCTCGTTGGTTTTGTAGATGAATGACCTCTATACAAACCTGCACCTAGAGTAGGGATGTCATAGTTGTTGTCCAAGCTATGCATGATAAAGGTGATAATTTTATTCTTCCTGTTTGGACAAGCAGTGAAGTTGAGGTCACATTTTGTCAAGTTTGGATCTTTGTACTTCTTTGGTTATTTACAGCCTCTTCTTCGTAGGTTTGTAGTAGTATTATTTCGTATTTAGCTTACATTAGGACTTAAGAACATCTTCCTTAAGAAGTTGTTGTGTGAAGTTTGATTTCTAGGGTTAAGGTTTTAAGATGTCTTTTCTTTTTTCGTTTAAAGTTGAGTACTTGTTTTAAGTTTTAGCCAAGTAAGTTGCGTCAACTTATTTTACACGTCACTCTTCTAAAAACATTTAGCCTATTTTCCTATTTATTGGGATTTTCACTTATTATTTTTAAGTGACTTTCCTACAAAAGTAGGTAGGGCAATTTTGCTAAGTTAATATATAAGCAAACCCAAGTTAGCAGTTTCTGGCAGAAGAGGCAGCAGGAGCTTCCCGCTCAACAGGCAACTTCTCAGTAGTACCCCCCAGAACCTCTTGGCGTTTTTGGACTTCCCCATCCTCGCCTACCCTCCAAGACCTGGCGTTTCTAGCAGTACTTGATCGCCAGCCTCCCAGCACCCTAGCGATTGCAGATCCCTGTGATCGCCAACAAATTCATCAGCATCAGCGTTTTTGCTACTTCAGCCATTAGCGTTTTTGTCTTCAACAGGCCAACATTTTTGGCACGTCATTTTCAGCCACCGAAACAGTCCCCGAATTCAGCGAATAGAAGAACCCAGATTTTAGCCATCAAGTCGCCGTCGTCATCGGCATAGTCCTGGTTGCATCAGTCCATTGCATACACATTGTACACCTTTGTGCAATCAAAGTAGACCACTCTCGCCGACGAGAGTGGGACCTTCGGAGGAGGGTTTTACAACCTCTCGGTGTCGTATCTCTTCTCTCTCCTTCTCTCAGTCTCATTCACTTGCACGCAAAATCCATTCACTTTGTTCGTGATCATAGCACTCTCCATAAGACGGAAAGCTCTCTCTTTCCCTAAGAACTAAAAGGAACCTTGAGCAATAAAGATCACTAATCTTGAGAAAATGCAACATTCATTCCGCTGCACCTAACATTGGTATCAGAGCTTTGGAAGTGTTCTGCATTACTCAAGGAAAGAACCACAAGAACCACAAGAATTTTTTTGCATGTTGTGGTCGCACGAACCCAAGTTTACTTGGGCGTGGCGATTCCTAATCGTGTTTTGTTGAAGAGTGACATGAATCCCAAGAAAGAAGGGCTTGTCCAGCCTCCCCTTGTGTCTCTTTTCACTCATTGAGAGCGGACCGTGTACTTAGCGGTCGGCCAATCGACGTGAGGTGGGAAAAAGCAACCTTGGTGTGAGCGTAAGGCCGCCAAGGGGTGCGCCCGCAGAAAAGAGTAGAACTCGGGTGAAGAGAAGATCCTTCTCCAACGCGATTTGCAAGCGAAAGAAAACCTCAAGGACCCCAAGCACTCAAGAACCCTAGATTCTCACGAATCAAGGACCCCAAGAACTCAAGAACCCAAGATTCTCACGAATCAAGGACCTCAAGAACTCAGGATCCCCAAGAACCCAAGTTCCTCGTGAACTTCAGAACCCAAGACCCTCAAGAACCCAAGTTCCTCGTGAACTTCAGAACCCAAGACCCCTAAAGAACCCTCAAGAACCCACGATTGCAGAATGGTCATCACTCGAAGCGGAATGGATACTTCGCTTGGAAGTGATGAGCATGAGAGAGGCGAAGAAGAATTTTCACCACCAGGAGGTTTTTCTGACCCTTCCCCATCTACAACACTGATTGCACTAACTCCAATGGAGGAGTTGGGACTGTTGTTTATGGAACAGACTTTACAACGTAAAGCAAGAAATGCAGTAAGAATGGCAGCCATAGCACGTGAGCATGAGCAAGCCTGCTTGGAAGCCAAAGAACGACAAGCCACATTGGATCGTGAATTCAAAGAAATGGAATGCAGACACGCAGAGAACCAAGCAAGACAAGCAGAATTTGATCGTAAGAACAAAGCCCTCAAAGAACAGAGCGATCGACAGAACAAAGAGATGTTGCGACTTTTTTCTCAAGTACAGGCATACTTTGCACAGAATCACGAAAAGGAGACTCTCTCTGTCTCTCCTTCTCCAAAGAATGACCCACAGGATTTGCATGATTGTGTGAAGCATGATGATGATTTGATTGACAATGACTTGCATGATGATTTGAAGCACAATGATAAGCATGATGATTTGGATGCCAATGATTTGCATAATGATTTGGATGACAATGACAAGCATGATGATTTGCATGATCAAGATGTGATTTCTCACAAGCATGATGAGTTGCATGAAGATGATGTGATTGTTCACAAGAATGATGTGTTAGTTGATGCTTTTTCTAGCGAAGCTAACCTCGTTGCAGATTCGATCAATCACCAAGAATCGATCTTGGCTTTCGAATCGAGGTCCACAGATCCCCCACAAGAAGATTCGATAGATCCCGAAGAAGCGATCTTGGCTCTCGAGCCTTGGTCCAAGGAACCATCACAGGAAGTATTATGTGTTCGCATGATTGATACGTACGCATTGTTCGAGTGTTTCATTCGTGACAGTTTCCTGTATTTTAGTCAACATCGTTACGTGATCCCTTTTACTAGGCATGACATATTGTATGTTGAGCATGTATCTCTCATGGATGAGCACGAATGTATGCGGATTGTTCATGAAAAGTTGAAAAGTTTATATGTAAGGAAGTCACATTCCATGTCTCTTCCTTGGCATGACACAGTTTCCGAAAGATCACATGATTGTATGAGCACCAAGCATGGGCATTTCCATTGTGATTTGCCACAGTTGATTGATTTCGATCAAACAGAAAAGATTCGACCTCATTGTTTGCATGTGTTTGATGAACGGGTTGTCACTCCATCTCTATGTTCATCTACATTGCATACACTGTCTTTAGAGAAGACAAGATTTTTTTCCTTCACTATACATGGAATGGGTATGTTCATGGTTTTTTGTTGGAGATTGTTTCAGGAATTTTCAGCCATGGAGATTCTTGAAGACGAAAGAAGCACGACTCTAGACGAAGTTGAAGCAAGAAAGGAGATTCAAAAGACTTTGTGTTGCTTTCGGCGCGGGCCAAAGAAGCAAGCATTGCAGACCTTTATGAAGTTCAAGTACCGCACGACCCACACATCAGAGTCGGCCGACGAAGAGTCCCTTCCAGGATTCCGGACGCTGTTGGCGATCTCCCTCAACGCCATACAGTTCGGTACCAGTACCTCACTTTGAAAAGGAGGGGATGTCACGTGACACATCTCAACCCTATGTGTCCGTGGACAAGCTACACCACAGCAGGGTTCAATCAAGTCAAGTCAAGTCTAGATTAGCAGTGATCTGGCACTTTTGTGAGTCTATTCGTAGACCGTGCATGCCTAGTCACTTAGCATAGATGCATATCCTCCGGTTGCACACAACATGATCATTGGAATTCCCATCAGAATCCATTAGCATCAGTTAGGGGAATTTTCGAGTGCATTTAGCCTATTTTCCTATTTATTGAGATTTTCACTTATTATTTTTAAGTGACTTTCCTACCAAAGTAGGTAGGGCAATTTTGCTAAGTTAATATATAAGCAAACCCAAGTTAGCACTTTCTGGCAGAAGAGGTAGCAGGAGCTTCCCGCTCAACAGGCAACTTCTCAGTAGTACCCCCCAGAACCTCTTGGCGTTTTTGGACTTCCCCATCCTCGCCTACCCTCCAAGACCTGGCGTTTCTAGCAGTACTTGATCGCCAATCTCCCAGCACCCTAGCGATTGCAGATCCCTGTGATCGCCAACAAATTCATCAGAATCAGCATTTTTGCTACTTCAGCCATTAGCGTTTTTGTCTTCAACAGGCCAACATTTTTGGCAAGTCATTTTCAGCCACCGAAACAGTCCCCGAATTCAGCGAATAGAAGAACCCAGATTTTAGCCATCAAGTCGCCGTCGTCATCACCGTCGTCGTCATCGGCATAGTCCCGGTTGCATTAGTCCATTGCATACACATTGTACACCTTTGTGCAATCAAAGTAGACCACTCTCGCCGACGAGAGTGGGGCCTTCGGAGGAGGGTTTTACAACCTCTCGGTGTCGTATCTCTTCTCTCTCCTTCTCGCAGTCTCATTCACTTGCACGCACAATCCATTCACTTTGTTCGTGATCATAGCACTCTCCATAAAACGGAAAGCTCTCTCTTTCCCTAAGAACTAAAAGGAACCTTGAGCAATAAAGATCACTAATCTTGAGAAAATACAACATTCATTCCGCTTCACCTAACACTTGTGACTCCTCATCATGCTCTTCATGTCTATGCTCAACTTGTGTAGCCAATATTGCTTCTTTTCTGGATTTGACAGAGGATTTGCCTCCGTTCCATGAACACAAAACTGAAGATGGTTATAGGATGATACATACTTGATACTACATAGACATGGACATCATTGTATATATTTGTCTCATGGGCCTTTGTGACCATTCGCAAATGGTGATAGAATATGTTTATTTCTATTTCTATGCGTATGTATGTATATATAGTTCTATTAGAGTTTCATGTCCTATCTAGTGGTGGCATCTATAGCTCCCACTTGTAGGTTCGGGAGTGGGGACTCTTTTGTTCTCGTGCATGGCCATGTGTTAAACCTTTTCCGACAGTTTAAGTCATGTATGAGTATACCCAATAGGCTGGCTTGAGATGAGACCCCATGCCTAGGTCTTTAAGGAGTTTGAGTCTCTATTCTTCGCATTTCTATCGCATGCCTATGTCACACTACAGAACAGGTGCTTTTTTCTATCTTAAAGGAACGTGATATTACGTACGACGTCGACATGAGCAAACAATTTTACCATGAGATTTTAAGTCAAGGCCTCTTAATAAAAGATGTCATGTGTGATAGTCCTATTAGAGTTTCACGTTCTATCGAGTGGTGACATCGATAGCTCCCACAAGTGGGTTCAGGAGTGAGGGATTTTCTTACGATACGAGCCATGTGTGAGTCTGCCCAATAGGCTGGCTTGAGATGAGACCCCATGCCTAGGACTTTACGGAGTCGGAGGCTCTATTCTTTGCCGTTTTATTACAGTCCTTTGTCAGACTACAAAAAAGGTGCTTTGTTCTGTCTTCAAGGCATGTGATATTATGCATGACATCGACATGAGCAAACAATATTACCATGAGATTTAAGTCAAGGTCTCTTAATAGAAGATGTCATGTGTCATAATGCTTTAGTCGATATGTACGCCCGGTGTACCCACTAAAGCACATGAAAAGGTTGAAAGAGCTTCCTCTTAGAAATGTCATCTCTTGGACTCCACTTATTGTAGGGTATGCCCACCAACATGGGCATGAAAAAGAAGCTCTAGATCATCTTCTTGGACACAAAAGCGAGAGCCTCTCTCCAAATGCCATCATCTTGAAGGTAGTGGTACAAGGGCAAGACATGAAAAAGCGATTGCAAATTCTAAAAACTGTTTGTCAAAGACTCTTGGGAAAAAAGTGTAGTGCTTTGTGGAGCTTTGGTCGACATTCATGTCAAATGTGGTCACTTTCCGAAGAGCTTTCCATCCAAAATGGAAGTCGCTTGGAATGCCCAACTTCAAGCACAGTGCTTCATTAACTGCATCAAGTCAAACAAAATAAGTAGAGAAGAGCATGTCTCCTCCAATAGAACTTGAGTCCTACATGCATTGAGCTCACTAAGAAAAGTGGTTGCAGATGCAGAGGTGGCAAGTGTCGAGGTCCTATTGCATCCGACAAAAAAAGTTTAGAGCTTCCTCGGCCACTTGCTAGGCATATCCTCCTATAAAAGCACCCCAAGAGACTTCATATAGCAAGAAACTTTCACTTCGCAAACTGGTAAAAAAAAAGCCTAGTGCTTCCTTGCCACACAACGTGTCACTCATATCCTGCAATCAGCGCACTCCAAAACGGGACATCTCACACAGAAAGCTCATCCATAACTTTTTGTGTTTTTAGAAGGGCACCACATTTGGCATGTATATCGACCAAAACATTCCCAAGCACAACTTGTTTCTCCAACAGTCCCTGACTAGCAATCTCATTGTCGTTGCTCAACCCCATGTCAAGGTCTTGCATAAGGCCAGAAGTCTTTAAGGTGTAAGCATAGGGGATTGGAGGTGGAGAAAGGCCTTCCCTTCACATCTCATAAAAGCAACCCAAAGCTTCCTTACGACAGCCATGTTGGGCCTATCTTGCAATCAACGCACTCCAAAGACGACGATAACAAAGAGAGGAAGGGAAGGCCATCAAGGGCTTTTCGTGCTTTAGTGAAGACACCACATTTGGCACACATACAATCAAAGCATGATAGTGATACAAATCCTTCGCGAAGTAGCAAATGGCAATGTATAGAGTGTGCTCCTCCGATAGCTCAATCGGTATCCACATGTAGCGTGCCTCTGGGTCGCGGGCTACTATCCGTATCCTGCTATGAAGTCAGCGGCGATAGAGGATTGCTACTCTGCCAGATTCTCTAGGAGTGTTGTGCCGTGTGCACTTCCTGTGTAGAGACTCCTATTGGTAATCTTGTACTCGAGGTAGGCCTCTCTCGGGACTCGTACGTGTCTCTGTGAGTAGAACAATGTCTCAGTCATGCATCACCTCCTCTAGTCTCCCTGGATGTGTCCAAAGAGAGCCATTGCAGTTCCAAAAAAACTGCCATGTGTATCTCCTCGTATACTGTCCCATAGGCCGCGAGTCCCTATTCTACGGCCTTGCCATCAATGATGACTCGACCGTCTCGGTAGGAGGCCCGTTTCCCCTCTTTTGCGTGCTTGTTGTACTCGAGGCATGCATGCTCTCCTATGTTCTACTTGCATCTTTGGGAGGTCATCATCAAGGTAGATGGGTGCCCCTGGGAGGCCTCGTAGGATGACCCTCTTGCGGATGAAGAGGGTACGGGCTTCTTCCGATGGAAATTGGAGGATGAGGGCCCTCTTTTTGGTTGGGTCTTTATCGACTCTCCAAGCTTTGGTGAAGGGGGTTGGGTCTTCTGTCTTGTACCCAAGTTTGGTACATAGGGTTTTGCCATCTTTCTTGGGAGTGGAGTCTTTCCCTTCTTCCATGGCGGTGACTCGTACATTTAGGCGGCGGGCATGCCGCATCTTCTCCTCTTCGAGTGTGGTGCATAGCAGCTACGATACGGGACGGGACATTTAATACATGGTGTACAATACGCGTACTAGACGTATTTTTGAGGAAAAAAAAAATACGTCATCTTTTTTAGATATGATACTTCAATAAGGACAAATGAAGCGATTCATGGACCTCCTCAATTACTCTTCAATATTTAACCATAGCATACATAAACAACACCATGAAGCTCTAAAACACAATTGATCAACTAGGAAAAGACTTACGTTTTGAGCAAAAAAACGTTAGAATAGAAAATGTTATGAGACGTATTGTATGTTTCAATACGGGACGTCGTGTATTCTAAATAAAATACGCGTATTTTAGTTGCTATGGTGTGGTGTACAAGGAGGGCCTCTTCCTTGTGAGCGTCCTCTTTGGCTTCTTTTTTAAGGTCCTTCTTGACCACCTCCACCCACCCACCCTTCCTTTGTGGCCTCGAGCTTGTCTTCCAAGCTGGTGAGTTCTTCCTTGATGGCCTCTTTGGTTTCATTGTTTTTTCACCTTCCTCGGGGGTGAGGGATGCGATTGAAGCATTGAGGATGGCCATTTGTTCTTGCATCTCCTCGTCCTTTTTCCATCCTTCTTGGGCCTTCTTCAACATCGCGAGCTCCTTCCTTGTCTCCTTGTCTTTAATCTCTTTTGTTCACCCACTCCTCTTTCTCCTTATTCAAGGCTTCCACTTCCTTCTCGAGCTTGGAGAGACGGTTGATGATAGTGTCGATGGCGGAATCCGTCATTTTCTTGTTCTCCTTGATTGTGGCATTGAGCTTGTCGTCCATCTTGGTTAATTCCTCCTTGGTCACTCCTCCTTTTGCCATCTCGGAGCTTTCTTGATTTATTCGTTTGTCTTTCGTGACTCAAGTGTTGAGGGGAGTCATGATGAAAGATAGGGTTATGGATGGATGTGGGTAGGTGTGTATGGATACACGTCACATATTGGCAGCACAAAGAGAGGCTCGTCCTGCTGCAACACCTCATTGGCAGGAGGAGGGTCTCACAGCTGATTTCTTGTCAGCTTTTTGGGTGACGTTGTGGGACGCCAGACAGCCGCGGCGAGTCACTTTGTTCCAGTGGCTGGTTGCACAAAGAGCTACAGCTGTGGGGAGTTGGCTTGTACATTGTGGTCTCTCGGCAGCATACGCAGCTTGTGACCATCCTGCGGAGAGTCAGCGTCATTGTCTTTGGGACTGTCCTATGGCATAGCAAGTTTGGCTTCGTGTCCTTCGGCTGATGCCAACTCTTTCCACAGCACGGCAGTACACTTGGGGGGCAGTTGCATGGTCTACTCTCACGGGCCCGGCACTACACTTTGAGCTATCCTCCACCAGCAAGATGATAGTGATACAGGGGGGTCGACCTACACTCCAGCCTGCTACAGAGCTTACTCCATAGGAGTGTAGTGAGAGAGAGGAGTGTTGGGAGCTCGTCTGCGCCTGACACTCTGGTTCATCTGGCGGGCCCGCTGCTTCAGCATCTTTGAGGCTCCTCCTATACCACTAGCAGAGATAGTTCGAGATTTTTGGCTAGAGCTGATCCATACTCTCAAGGGACAGTTCGAGAGACTCTAGGGCAGATCCGACCGCATGCAGGAGCGTAGAGAGGCTTTCCTTTGACTCTGGCGCCTTGGGCCTTTCTTCACCATGGTCCAGGGTGTGCTCAGATGGCACTACTGTCCGCCTGCGTGGCTATTCCCTACTCCCATCTCCTGATTTAGCCTCATTCTACATATGCTGTTTTTTCATTGGGAGAGTCTCCCCTTGTGATTGTTGTAGCCCTCTCTAGTAGAGGTGGTTGTAGCCCTATGGGCAGTTTCATTAACTAATAGAAGGATCTTTTTCTCAAAAAAAAAAAAAAAACTTATCAAGAAAGATTGTTATTATAGTGACAATTATCATATGGCCACAAGCTGCAGAAAATTTACAATTTGTAAAGTAAGTTCTTGTAATTTCACCCCTGGTCTTTGCAAAAGCATGATATAAATTTTTTTGAAGCTGTAAATGCGAACCTTGAAGCTTAAGTTTTATTTGTTCAATGACATTCCGGACGTCTTGCATTGTCAATCCTGACAAGGTTCTTTGTCTAATGCAGGTAGTTTCGTATGTTGTCACTAGCAGGACTATGGTGATACCTCATTACATCCTCGGCTTACGAATGTTTATAGTTAGTGTAGACCAAGCCCTTTCTTGCTGGCATTTCATCAGGTTGTCATAGTTCTAAAATCGTAGGGGAGCAAGTTCTAAAATAGGCGCTGAAATCATTGACAAAAGCTTCGTCTTGCGAGAGTAGGTCTCGGGGGCTTAGGGGCTGACTTACTTCCCGGATCGCCAAAGGAAAAAAATTGGGTTGTCCTAGGGTTTGTGCTAAGTGTGCTGGACAGGTTTTGTAATTGTGAGCACTTCCGATTCTGGTCTTAATCAGGTATTCAACAATGTTTTGTAATTGTGAACACTCACAATGCTTGTCTTAATCAGCTATTCAAGCATGAGAGTGTTTGAACGTTGTGGGCAAGCAAGATTTTCTTGTTGCTTGGAGATTTTCAAATGATTTCTTCCTTGGGATTTTTCTCTTCTGTTCACATTAAAAACAACAATGGTTGCTTGGATTCTCAATAATGGTTACTAAGAAGCTTTACTTTATTGCAAACCTGCAAGTGATTTCTTAGCTTTTTTGTGATTAGTAATCCATAATGATGTTTTGTATTCCATTTTTGTAAGTAACAAATTGTTTTTGACTAACATTCTATTCTTGCGGTCATAAACGTTGCATTCAGTGCAACATTGTATTTTGGTGCTCATCTAGCACTGATTTAATTTCTTTTGCTTATCTCAATCGACAAATCACTAGTCTTTTTTGTTCAAATTTTTTTTTTTTTTGATACAGAATATGATTGTCATGACCAACTGATTGGCAAATAAGTCACGACTCTTTTCTTTATTATTTGCCTAGAATTGATTTATTGGAACCTTATGTTTATTAAAGTACTTTCAAATTCTCTTATGCAATCCAAAGTGAATATAAGAATTGTATGTATGCTTGATTCATAAAGTAATGCATCGTGAAAACATTTATATTGACATGTGATCATTATGCAGAGATGAATCGCAGAATATAAATTGCTTAGATTAACTCAAAAGTTTACTATTCTACATGAAGCTTTAGATTTTAGGCATGGATCTATGGCAATGTGAACACAATATTTGTGTTGCTTAAGCTTGGCCTTGGTTTGGCATATAAGATGAGAGGAGCCAGTCAAAAGCTGTGCCAGTTTAGAGAAGATGTATTAAACAAGCTTGCCCCAATTGAAGTGCGGGTTTCTCATTGGATGCAACCAAGGCTCAAAGCTTGGTCGAGGCCCTCTCATCTGAATCAATTTAGTCAAACTTTATTTGGTAACCATTTTTGTTGAATGGGAAAATATAGATCTGTGTGACATAAACTCTAGATCCGACATCTTGGGAAAGCCCGTTGTCTCTAAAGATTCAAAATAAAGCTCATGTTCTTCCAAACTGATTCATAAACGGTGTCTCTAAATCCCTCTACCTTGACAATAATCAAGTGTTATTATCTAATGCTCAATTTTGGTGTCTCTAAATCCTCTACCTTGGCAATAATCAAGTGTTATATATTATCTAATCCATCACGTATTAGATACTATCCAGCTTGCCCACATGCAATTTTTTTTTGCTCAAGTGTCATGCCTCACCATCTTTATCATTGCTATGTTCAAAAGCTTCATTGGAAAAACAGGAGATACCAAAACAAGAGAAATATATATCTGTAGTTTTGGAAGGATTGCACTGTATCCAAAGTATTATAGCTTTGGACATTAAAAATTCTAAAATTTATGGAGATGAAACCAAGTAGACACTAAGGATGAGCACATTGAACTGAACTTTGATGATGATGTGGGTAAGTTCTTGACAGAACATCCATAAACAAAAAGCAGCTGCTCATTGCCTACTGTGCTCGCCCACCCTCACCCTCTTCGTGATGCCCTCCCCACAGCTCGTGTTGCCTTGCCCCATCGCTTCCTACCCTTGCGCTGCTCCCCCCACCCCTCCCGTTGTTGCCCTCAGCTCAGCTCCTCAGCCCGCAGTCCCCTCAGCCTACCATCCTCAGCCCCCCTTCCCGCCCACCTGCCTTCGAGCACCTTCCATTGTCCCCCCCCCCCCCTCCTTTTCAGGCCTCACTCTGTTTAGCTTCGTCAGTGATGTTTTTTGGGACTCTACTCGTTGGGTTTCTCAGAGGGTTGTCTCCACTTGGCCTCTTTCCATCACAGTAGCAGACACAGATGGAGGCTCATGCTCCACCCCAGAGGGACTCTCTAGAAGCCCCCTTGCCCGACTTTGCAGAGCCCACCATCCGACTTGCTCTATCGCCGACAAAGCAAGCGAGCCTTGTAGTAGAGGTGGAGCGTAAGCGACCTCCGTCATCTGCAAGATCATCGGCACCCGACCTAGCAGAGGAGAGGTGCGTGATCTCCTCCAAGCACGCCTTTTAGCAGAGGTGGGCAAGATCCTTGACGTTTAGCTTCTCGGGTATGGCCCTCGAGACCCTCGAGATAGCGTCCAAGGTCATTGTGATGAGTCTCTTGGCCATTTGAGCAGTTTGAACTCATTTTCGATAGTGGCGTCCTGGTTTCAACCCAGACATCGACATTCTTGTGGAGGAGGTAGACCTTCCCATCTCAGTCTACTTCCTCGGCCTGAGGAGGGAGTACTTTCCGATCCTATCCAGAATAGGCTCAGCGATTGGGACTGTCTTGGAGATACCTCGCATAGCAGCCTCTGTAGCTGCCAAGGCAGTTGGCATTCCCACAATATGTGTTTTGGTTCGGGACACCCACACCCTCGCGAAGGTCATTCTCCTACCTCGGGTGAGTGGTGGTTGGCTCCGCTAGAGGCGTGGAGTATTCAGGCCTCTTGAATCAATGTTTTATTTGTCGGCAGATGGGCCATCTTGTTGTGAAGGCCTATCCATAGAGGAGGCACCGATCTTCACCTCAGGCTTAGCCCCAACCTCCTAGGACTGGCCAGTAGGCAGTAGAGCAGACAGAGTCATAAGGTACTCAGGCAAACCCGCCCTCCGAGCTTAGGACTCAGGCAGAGGAGAGCTGACAGCAGGTTCATGGTCGGCGTCGACAAGGGCCACCATGTCATCTTGGCCCTCCGGGTGGTTGCCAGGCTCCGGGCCAGCAGTAGTGGGTTCTCACAAGGAACCATTTCGACCTTCTTTAGTAGGACAAGGTTCTAGCTCTACCCTCCACCTTAGCCTCACCTTCGACGGCCCCTCCTCCCCTCGAGTTCTCCTCTGTCCCTCCCCCCGCCTCCTTCCTCCTCCCACTCCTTCTACCGCTCTCCGTCCTCCAACTCCTTCATCCCCCAGTTCCCCCTGCTTCCAAATCTCCTCTCGTTCCTACCCTGCGGTCGACCTATGGGGTGGGACCTTCTTCAACTGCTAGGAGAGATCTCTTGGCAGTGCAGCAGTCCCTCATGGATGGACGAGCTTCGACATCCGTCGTAGGTGGGATTTCTTCGCCTACGACTTCACACGGTTTCTCGATGACCCTTCACCAGACTTTGAAGCAACTTGTTTCAGAGTTCATGTACTGTTCCTTGCAGCTAGAGGGATAGAGGCCCTAGACGTAGCAATTTGCTTCTCTTTTTCCTTATGTGACGGGGACGAGTTTGAGTGGACTCTGGACTCAGTAATGGAGTGGCTATAGGTACACGTCCTCGAGTTCTCGCACCACATGGGAGACCTGGGGATTACAGACCTGGTGTACAGACTGTGTGGCCGTTGGTCAACTTCTCAGTGACACCTCGAAACTCGGCAGGATGTAGATACATTGTGGTACACTTCTTTGCTGACACGCAGAGCCCACCATGCTATGTATGAGGACTCTCGGACAAAGGAGGTTTCCCTGTGCACGGAACGCTCTTCTTGGGCCTGGGGTAGACATACTTTGTAGTCACGCCTATCTCGGGGACGCTCGGATACGGATTATTCTCCATCCAAGCCAGCCTCGAAGATAGCGCGGTTAGTTGTTGTTGTAGCATCAGTTCTTTCTCGTTCTCCATGAGGATTGTCTCATGGAAAGTGCAGGGATTAGGTGGGCCCTTGTTTTAGCGCCAGCAGGGTTGATTGTGTCAGGAGCTTCAGCGATGCCTTATGGACGGAGAGATTGATCTTCTTATGTTGCAGGAGCATCATCTTTGTGGCAGCCGCATTAGACGATATGGTCAGCTTTTGCATGAGCGATATGAGACAATTTGGTCAGCTGTATTTGGACCTGGTGGTATCCAGGGAGGGGTATCAATGACTATTGCGGACTCTTAGCAGCATGCCACTGTGGGTAGAGGTATTATTGTGCCTAGCACGGCTCAGTGGATTACTATGCAGGTTCAGGGCTGCCTCTTGGGCTTCCTGAACATCTATGCGTCCAATGTGGCAAGTGCACGTGCATAATTTTGGTCTCACATTGTAGAGTCTCTGTCGCATGCAGAGCAATGGTGCATTGGGAGTGACTTCAACATGATGGAGGAACCCTCTGACAGGATTGGAGGTAGCCATGCTATTGTGCACGGAGCTGAGTTAGCAGCTTGGGGGAGGCTATGTATGACTTTGAGGGTTTCACATGTTTTGCAGCACTCTGGCTTTGTGAGGGCAGCTTAGCCTCCTCTCACTCAAACCGCAGAGTGGGAGGAATGAATCTATCTCGTATAGATCGCTTCTACGCTAGTGACCACATCTGTGACTTACGGTGGGTCAGTTTGTTTTTGCTGGGACATCTCTTTCGGACCATGCACCAATGATCCTCACTGTGATAGATAGACAGAGGAGGGGGAGCACGATGCTATGCATCCTTGAGAAGATCTTGTTGGACTCAAAGCTCAGAGAGCGAGTGGTGGCTCTTTGGACAAAGGGCTTGGACACGCAGGACTCTCTTGCTGATAGAGTGGCCTTTGGACATGCTCAGCTTAGTCGCTTCTTCCTCGAGGAGTCTACGGCTTGCCTGGTTGTAGAGCGAGAAGGAGGAGAAGCGTCTCAGATGGGGCGTTGCTTCCTTGCAGAGGATGTAGGAGCAGCACCCAGGCAGTCCTTGGTTGGAGGAGCAGCCTGCAGAGCAGGCTTGCCAGGAGCTTGCCAGCATAGAGAAGAGGTGTCATGGGTTTGCTTTCCAGAGGCTTGAGCTGTCTCTTCATCTAGAGGAGCTCCATGCGGCCCTCATAGCACTTCCCCGAGATAGTTGTCCCAATAAGAATGATTTGACTCCCAATTTTTTCTTGTAGTACTGGGATATGCTTGGCTCAGACCTTTGCAGCGCTTTTTGGTACATCTTGCACACAGGAGAGATGCCTCATAGCATGAGTGAGGGCTTGATCTACCTCATTCGCAAGGAGGGTGGCTCCTTGGATGAGATTCGGCAGTGGCGGTCCATGACTATTCTCAGCTCAACCTACAAAATGCTAGCCAAGGCTCTGAGTTTGAGGATTCAACCACTTCTAGAGAGCATTATAGATGGGACCCAGACAGGTTTTTACAAGGAGCAAGTATCCTTGACAACATCTTCACGTTTTGGGAGGCGTCTGTCCTCGTGCACCTCCGAGTTGAGGATCTGGTGATGCTTCTTCTCGATTTTGAGAAGGCCTACGACAGAGTTGACAGGGACTTCTTAGAGGACACTTTTCGCAGGATGTGCTTTTGAGATGCTTGGATCAGAGATGTGTCAACTCTCTACAAACGTGCACACAGTCAGATGCTTTTGGCAGGAGGTAGAGGAGATCATTTCATGCTCACATGCTCGGTCAGACAGGGCTGTCCTCTAGCCCCCTTCCTCTTTCTGTTCTATGGTGAGGCGATGAGCAAATACTTGGTTTCATAGCAAGCTGGTATGGTAGCTTAGCGCTCCCTATTCGGGGTGATGAGCTACTTGATGTTGAGTTTGCAGACAACTCAACTTTGTACTTGGAGGGCGAGGAGGCAAACCTGCACAGGTGTGAGCAGGCTCTAGAGACGTTTTGTTGTGCATCAGGTCCACTGATCAACTAGAGGAAGACAATGGATTTCTGGGTTGGCAGTGCTCTGATCCCTGATTGGCTGCCAGGTGAGGGTTTTAGATGGATTCCCTCAGGGACTGCAGTTCGATACTTGGGCTGTCAGGTTGGCATGTACTTGTCTCCTGAGCAACAAATTACTCCCCTCCTCCAGTCCATCAGGAGGAAGTTGCTACATTGGAGTTCGACACGACTCCCTTTGGCAAGCACAGTTGTAGTGGCCAACCAAGTGTTGCTGGCTACTTTGTGGTACATTACATCTTGTTGGATATTTTCGAGTTCCAGCATCAGCCACGTAGAGAGGCTGATCAGGAACTCTCTTTGGTCAGGGCACGACACTCAGATAGCCCGGGCCAAAGTAGCCTGGTAGGTCATCACTCTTACCTTGTTCTTGGGGGGGTTGGGGATCATAGACCCAACACAACAGAGCACATCCCTTCTTGGAAAGTTTGTTGTCAGAGGATTGCTTCCAGGGGAGGGAAACTTGGAAGGAGTTTTTGCTTCAACAGCTTAGAGCTCGAGTGCCTCAGGCAGGAGGCCCTTAGAGACCTTCCATCAGATGGATCTTTACAGAGATGCGCATAGATGGTCTAAGTAGGAGATTGTACGACTGTTTTGTTGTGAGCCTGCTTCGCTCTTGGGAGAAGGTGCGGAGAGGCTTGGAGCAGCACCAACCCACCTGCATGGAGGAGCGCTTGAGACAACCCCTTGTTTGGAACCCCATGGTCAGCACTTAGAGAGGCCACTTGGTTGGTAGTAGGCCTCATGTTTCTTGGGGTCCCATGGCAGAGTGTCTAGCACGCACTCTAGGTGATTGGCTTCAGTTCTCAGGTTTGCAAGAGGAGTTACAGAGCATCTAGCTGCAGGGCATGAGAGGGTGCAGAGCATGTGTCAGGACATCACAGAGGCAATACCAGCTGAGTGATTCACACCTCTAGAGACAACAACTCCCATATGGATGGGGGCCTTCACGTGACTGGAGGTCCTCATCGCAGTTCAAGCTTGCTCGGAGACTGTATCCTCCATGTTCTTCAGGATACAGGGACAGGGTCGGCTACACAGAGTCTCAATAGAGGCTGCACAGGTTGTAGAGTGTTGTTTTCAGAGGATCCAAGTAGTGGGCATCTGCAGGAGGGCTTGTGTTATCGATCTTGACCTAGCAAATCTTGAGACGCGGGCCATTGGAGGCTTTGGGCTTGGGAGAGCTTTCCACTGACATGAGTGCAGTGGGTTCCTGGAGAGTGGTTTTGGAGGGATCCTTTCTCCTTAGCCAACCATCCAGGGGTCCCTTTCTTTTAGTACACTATTCGACTGGGACGTCACATATTGGCAACACGGAGAAAGGCTCGTCTTGCTACAACACCTCATTGGCAGGAGGAAGGTTCAAAATTGAGTTCTGGTCAGCCTTTTGTGTGAGGTTGTGGGACACAGGACAACCGCGGCGAGTCACTTTGTTCCAGTGGCTAGTTGCACATAGAGCTACAACAGTGGGGAGTTGGCTAGTACATAGCGGCCTTTCGGCAGCATGTGCAGCTTGTGACCATCCTTTGGAGAGTCAGTGTCACTATCTATGGGACTACCCTATGGCACAATAGGTTTGGCTTCGGGTCCTTCAGTTGATGCCAGCTCTTTCCACATCACGACAGTACACTTGGGGGATAGCTACTTGGTCCACTCTCACGAGCCCTACACTACAACTTGAGCTATCCTCCACCAGTAGGATGATAGTGATATAGGGGGGTCGACCTACACTCGAGCTTGTTATAGAGCTTACCCCACAGGAGTGGTGCAATGAGAGAGAGGTGTGTTGGGAGCTTGTCTATGGCCTAACACTTTGGTTCATTTGGTAGGCCCATTGCCACCAGCGGAGACTGTTTGATATTTTTGGATTTTTCGCCGGAGTTGATCCATACTCTCAGGGGCCAATTCGAGAGAATTTAGGGCAGCTCCGACGGCATGCAGGAGGGGAGAGAGGAGTTCCTTTGACTCTGGTTCGTTGGGCCTTTCTTCACCATTGTTCGGGGTGAGTTCGAATGACACTACCATCCACCTGTGTGTCTTTTCCCTCCTCCCATCTCTTGATTTAGCCCTCATTGTACATATGTTGTTTTTCACTGGGATAGTCTCCCGTTATGGTTGAAGAATGAGCACATTGAAACAACTCAACTATATCATGAAGGTCCATATGTAGCTACATCCCCGTAGAGATTGGAAAAGATATCACTAAAAGAGTGTTAGAATTTTTTACAGCTCCAAATAGACCTCCTCGATCAACATGGCTTTGCACAAACACTTGAATTGGTGAGCCAGGAAAAAATGAATGCACCAATGAAGATGCTTGTATTATTATAGGCCTAGGCATGAAGGAATGTGCCATATTCTTGTATGCACATCTTGCTCAGCCAGCCTGCGATCTCCTCCAAATATGAATCCGATGTAGAGACCAACCATGGGAATGGAAAGACCATGCTCTACATTGGGGCCAATTGACTAGCATACTTCAACCTACTTCAACTCATGTGGCACATGACCAACACTTCCAAACGATGCTCCAACTGTCTGTCACCACACGACCATTGCACTCTAGTGTGTCAACTACCCCATGACACCATCTGCATACACAAATTCCTTGGCCTACTGGATGTTTTCCATGCTACCATACATTTTCTACACACATATTCCTAATTTTCCACCTACTACCACTCGCTTGACCATAGCCACAAGCTCTCCATCTGCATGTGTTTGAAAACATCACACATTCTCCACTTCGAACACGATATTTTGGCAAATTTTGTACACTTCATGAAGCTTTATTAGAGAGGCTTCCCACCAAGAAGGATCCTAGGGCATTCTTTGATTACACTACAAAGCTAAACCAAGTGTTGACACAGTTTGATCTAGGAGCATCATTGACCCCTTCTTCTTGAATATCTGTTTGCAATAACACTTCAAATATAAGCAGTTTCAAAGATTCGACCACGTCCACCACAACTATACAAAAGTTGACAGTTTCAAAACAAGAGTATCAAAAGCATTGTGCAATAAGCTTATGTCACAGCAACCACCTTCTCAACATCAACGTCTTAAAGTTCAACCACAATTTGCCACCATTGAAGAATTTGATAAAAAAAATCTTCAAGAATCCTTCCACAATTAGACTCAAAGCTTGGTGAATAAAGTCCTTGACTTTTATGATTTTGCAAAACCGTTGTATGATTTGTATGATATCCCTTTGATGATTGTAAAGAGACAGACACTGGCATTAGGAGAGTCTCCTAAAGCTAAGACCTCTTCACTCACACAATGAGTGAGAAAGGAGTAGAAAACATTAGTGGTGAGTGTTTTCATACCTGGAAAACCAAGCTTAGGGGATATTTGATGAAGAAAACCTTATAGGGAATAGTGAAACCACCACCGACCAATCAAGAGGGCTCACAAACTAAGGCAATGGTTGCGGTAAATGTAGAAAAAGATGACTAGGCACTAGGAATCATAATCTCCTCTCTTCAAAAATATTATATTCGATTCATTAATGAATGCAAATATGCACGTGAAGCATGGATTGTCCTTGTGGGTCTAGAGCTAGAAGGAGAACAATTAGTCTTAAACGGCAACTTTATAAACTTACCAAGGGTGTAGTGGAGGGCATAACTAGCCTAGTCAACAAGCTTAAAAGCATCATTACCCAACTTACTTAATCAATTGTAAAGCCCCCCAAGATGACAAAGTTGTCGTCATTTTGAGTGAACTTCCACTCTCATATGGCCAATTAGTCACCATCCTTGAGGAGAAAGATCTAGCCCCAGCCCCAACACTTCAATGCTTAATTCTCTTTCACTATCTATTGATTTTATGATGCTTTGATTAGCTAGATCTTAACTATTTAGCACTTAATTGCTATCAAATCTTGTGTGATTGCCCTCTATTCTTTGTGTGTACATGTAGGTTTAATTGGAGCATGGATGCTTGATAGATCCATGTGTATACACTTGTAATTAGTGTGTTGCATGATGGGATTAGTGATGTAGTGCATCATTGCAATCGTTAGTGTGTGTGATTGAGGTGAATAGAAGTAGATGTTGAGATTGCCAATCTTGTGTTTAGCTCCTTCTTAGGCAAAGAAGCTCACTTCATAGAGTCACCGTTCGTGTTGTCATGATTAGCTCACTAATTTTGTGTGAGTGTTTCCATGCCCTAGCAAGGTAGCTCATCACTCCAAATTGACAATTATGTTGTGGTCATTGGAGCTATGCTACAATGGTACCCCCCACATTTGGCACCATGCCGAGGATTGATGGCTTATGCCATTGTAATTATGGCATAATCGAATTGGTCCCTCACTAATTTTCTTCTTGTGTTTGTTGTTTTGTGGACTTTGGATGTGTGTGCAAATGGAAATGTGTTCAATTTCTCCTTATTTGTTACCATTTCTCTTGAATTGTGTGCCTACACACTCTAATTTTTCACTAACCCCTTGCTAATTTCACTAATTTTTTCTAACTTATACACTAATTTTCTACTAATTGGACTAACATTTAGTGCTTATGTCTTGATATTTTTCTAATTAGAGTCTTGGATTGCATCCTAACAATGTCAATATGTGCTAATCACTTAACTGATTTTGGAATGCAAAATTAGGGCTTTGGAGCATCAATGGAATCGACCAATGAATCACGCAATTGGCAAGAGGATGGTGCCATTGGAATCAAGACTTGTGTAGTATGCATAGTCGCCGATAATTTTATGATTTTGGGCTTTTGATTTGTGCGTTTGCATGCAATGCCAAATTTTTTCTAGAATCGAATGTGCATAAATTGATGATTTCATTTGGTAATTTGCATCATTGATGTGCCAAATTCATGATTGAATGGTTCAATTGTGATTGTGTGCACTAAGATCAAGTGTGTGTGCACTCTAGTTGAGTGTGTGTATGCCTAATTTTAGGTGTATACACACTAATTTGTCTTTGTGTGTGCCCTAAAAATCGATATGTTATTGTAAGTTTTTCAAATGTGATGGATGATTTATGATATGGATATGGCCACTTAAACATTTGTGTGCTTAATGTGCAAAATTGACAATATTAACACGTGTGTGTACTTAAAAATTGGGGTAAAAATTGTCAATTGTATGTGTGCGCGCATGCGAGTGAGTGCGTATGTGTGCATAAAAAGTGATTAATGTGCATGCTTAATTGTATTGAACATATGCATTAGACACATTTTTTCTTCCACCTATGCACCTTGAGTGGACTACAACAAGAAAAAAAAACTTTCCATACTGTTTCCCTCATATTTGTTGTGTCAACGTAATTCTATATCCATCAACAAATAATGCCTTTAGTAATTAGTTGATACTTCCCATGCTAATAAGTACTCCAATAATTCACGTATACCAAAGACACTTTTTTTCCAATAGGTTTTCTCCCTTTGGGTATCCATGTATTAGACCCCTACTTCTCTTGTACATAATCTTCATAGTAAAGAGAAAACCTTGCCATTATGTTGCTACAACGAACAATGATCATCCCACACCAATGATAATTTCGACATTCAAGATGCTACAATGGAAAAAAACTCATCAATAGATTCATCGACCAATGAGAACAATACACCCATTTGGCAAACAATCAATAGCCTTCCAACCTCCACAGACGCTTGTCGATAGTGCCCTAGAACGGACACTAAAATTGAAAAGGGATAATCTTAATTGAGCCAATTTTAGTTAACACATATGCTAAATGATTAAGCCTACAAATGCACATCAAGGACAAATAGTTATATCTCATGTATTGGTATACTATTTTGAAATTTTGCCACAGATTTTAAGTTTTGTGGCGTTTAACTACCTTGATACAAAGAATATGTTTTCAATACATTAGAAATACGCAATTTATGCATTTCATTTGCCAAGGAAATGTACAATTTATGTAAGTTCATGAAAATTTTCAAGCCATACACTTCCAAGAATTTGATGAAAAGACTTATACAATAATTTGCACAAGCAGTTTGCTATAACAAGGACGTTACCACATGAGTTTACATTATGATTCCACACTCACAACAAAGAAAAACATGTAATTGACAAATTCATCTACATGCTTTTGAGGTAATTGTATAGCACTACATGATGTGCACTAGACACGACACATTATTACAACATCCATTTTCCATATCACAAAGTAATTGTTGTCTACTAATCTTTATCCATATCCTACAATCAATGTTCCAAGCCTTTTTTTTTTTGCTAAGCTATGAGGTTCATGCCCGTAATATCTTTGGAAGATCAGCTGCATACGCTTCACTATGCTACAAATCATGATATATCGACCCATGTGGCTACCAAGCAATGTGAAGACACTTGTATCTCCTCCAGATTGTAGTGCCACATGTCCTGTCTTGGTGTATTGTTTTGAAATTTTTCACAGATCTCAAGTTTTTCAACACTCGACTTCCTTAATACCATATATGCATCTTCAATACATTGAAAACACATAGTATATGTACTTCAAATGAAGAATAAATATACAGTTGATGTAATCCATGAAATTTGTCAAGCCATACACAACTCCCAGGAATTTGATGAAAAGACTTATACAACAATTGCACAACCAATTTGGTATGACAAGCACATTATTACATGAAATTACATTACAATTACACACTCATAACAAAGAAAAAGATGTAATTGACAGAGTCATCTAGATGCTTGCAAGGTAATCGTATAGAAATGGATCATGCATGATGTGCACTAGACACTACGTGTTACTACAACATTCATTTTGAACATCACAGTGCAATTGTTGGCTACTAATCATTGTTCAAATCCTACAATCATTGGTCCAAGGCTTCCCGTTTGCCAAGCCGTGAGAGCCATGCTTCCAATATCTTTGAAAGCTTAGCTTCATATGCTTCACTACACTCCAAATCATGATGTATCGATCCATGTGGCTACCAAGCAAAGTGAAGACATGTGTATCTCCTCCATATTGCACTGCCACATCTCTTGTCTTGATGTATCGTTTCAAAAAAATTCACAAATCTCAAGTTTTTTGACACCCACTACCTTGATACCAAACATACATTCTACAATACATTAGAAACAAAAAAAATATGTACTTGATTTTTCAAGGAAATATACACTTTATGTAAGTTTATGAAAGTTTTCAATCCAAACACAACTCCCAAGAATTTGATGAAAAGACTTAATAAACAACAATTTTCACAACCAGTTTGCTATGACAAGCACATTATCACATGAGTTTACATTTGCAATTCCACACTCATAAAAAAGAAGAAGATAGCATTGAAAAAGTCATCTACATGCTTTTGAGGTAATTGTATAGCAGTACACAATATGCATTAGACACAACACATTATAAAAACATTCATTTACCACATCACAAAGTGTAATTGTTGTCTACTAATCATTGTCCATATCCTACAATCATATTCCAAGGCTTACTTTTTGTCGAGCCGCGAGGTCTGTGCTCGCAATATCTTTGGAAGCTTGGCTGCAATACGCTTCAATGTGCTTCATAATGAGGATGTATCAATCCATGTGGCTACCATGCAATGCGAAGACACATGTATCTCCTCCATATTGCTTTACCACATCTCCTATCTTGGTGTAATGTTTCAAAATTTGGGATAGATAGCAATGTCCTAGTAATTTCTTATTTGTCTATATAGGTATAATAAATTTTTCCACCGCTTCCCTAAGGGTTTTCTAAGCATTGTGGTCTATAATTTTGTGACCATATGTACAATAAGCTTCCCCCACCCCACACCTCTCTCCCTCCCCCCCCCCCCCCCCTCTCTACACCAATTTTGTTGTACATATGGTAGACAGTCTGTAGGTCATGGGTAAATAGCTGCAGATTTTTATAGATATTTTTAAATTGTAAAACCAGCTTGTTTCATGCCCATTTCCACTAAATCTGATCTTTTTTTTTGTGATTTGTAGCTCTGTAGAAGGAAGTTTCTACAAACTCTTTACAATTTGAGAGACATCAATTGATCGATTGCATAATGTTGTAGAAGTTTCAAAAGCTTTTGTAAAGAGTTGTTGGATGTGGGAAGCTTATTGTGTACTTCATTTTTTCAATGCATGGCTGATTTTCTTGGGGATTTTGAGCATACATAACAAAAATTTATGCATGGCTTGTGAAGAAAACCTATGTGTTTGGATTATGTTTACTATATTTGGTTGATAGTGCATCTTGCGGTTTGTGCTTGCTTATACGCATTGTTGATTACTATGATACACGATCTTGTGGATATTGCCCATGTGCGCATTTGTGGAGTGATGTTGGCTAGTACGACAATCTAGCCATTTTTTAGATTTGATCCAAAAGATAGTCATTTTTTAGACTTGACTAAAGTTGTGTCATTGCTTAGCCTTTTGTGAGGTTCATGCATGAGGTTTTTTGAAGCCAAACAAGGGGGTCAAGTTATCCAATGCAAGGTGGATTAGATTGCTTGAGTTTCCCTTATCATGGCCTCACCATAGGACATGTATGATAGTGGACATAGGTGCTCAGCATATGTGTTCATGATATGTATGCATTGAGAGATGTTGTGATTCTTGACTCTTCTTACTGAGATACTAGCAGATACTACTTATTCTAGTGACATTGGGATTTGAGATTCTATGGAAAATTTTGCCAATTTTTTTTCGTGAATGTCATGGTTGTGATTGGTTGAACATCTCTTTATCTTGCCATTCATTCTCTTAACATTGAAAATTTTGATAAAAACAAATTTTCTTATTGGAAGAAGCAAATCATGAATGTCTAGGTTCAAAAGAAGCAAGTTAAGTCCATAAAGTTTCAAGGTGTCAAACTCGAGAACATGGAGGCGAAATAATAGAAAGAGTTTGATGAGCTAGCTAAGTCTACCATTAAGTTATCATTGTCTAAGTCTATGTTGTACAGTGTAAAAGTTGTTGAAGGAGGTGAATTGCTTCATGGCAGCATTTTTGCAATCTTCATGATTATACTATTTATGCATCTCAAGTCTATTGGCTAAAGAAGCTTTTTGATTGTCGCATGAAAGAAGGGAGGTCAGTGTCAGATCACTTGAATGAGTTCACTGACATTTTTAGCCAGTTGATTGCATAGAAGGTTCCTCTTAAAGATAGCCTAAAAGCTATGTTTCTATTGACCACTAAGCCAAAAAAAATTGGGATACTTTTTGTATGGAAATTAGTGGCAATCTTACAGTGAATGAACTCATCATGGAGAAGGTTGCTAGTTATTTGTTGATTGAAGAGATGAACATGAAGAACAATGATAGTGGGAAAGGTACTACTACTTTTAATGCTCATGGTAAATCACAGTCAAGAAAAGAATCTATAGTAAGAGGAAAATCAAGAAGCAAATCTTGTTCTTATCTCATGAAATAAATTTTTACCATTGTAATAGGCCTCGTTATATACGAAAGAATTGTTTTAGATAGAAGAGAGAGCAAAGGAAAGCTAAAGGAAGACAAGATGAACAAAAAGATTTGTCTGTGAAGATTGAAGAAGAAAATGCAATGGAATCACATGGAGATGTGTTGTTCTTATCATTTCTTGACTATGATGTTTTAGTTGCAAGTTTCACTACTACCTTTCAAAACTAGATCATTGATTTTGGTGCATCATTTCATGTTACTCCATATAGAGATTGGTTTTCTACTTATGATGATTCAAAAAAAGGTACAATCTTGGAGACAAATATGTGTGTGACATATTGAGCATTGGGGTGATGTGCAATTGCGGCTTGCTAATGGCTATAACTTCAGTTTGAAGAATGTGAGACACGTTTCAAAGTTGGCAAAAAGTTTGATTAGCAATGGATACTTGACGATGAGGGTTATCATACCTCTTCTGGAGATGCTTCTTGAAAGTTGTCAAAGGCCCTTTGATTGTGGAAACGGATTTCAAACATGGAACTCTTTACATTTTACATGTTGGTAGTGTTAAGACATTGTTACATGTATAGCTGAATAACAAATTACCTCTTTGTGGAATTGTTGGCACCCCAAATTGTGTACAATTTGCAAGCAAAGAGAGGGTTAAAATCTCTTTGACTTGGAAAATTCATCCTCACTCTACCCTTTTGTGTAAAAGATAGAGAAAATAAGAGTTTGGAGTTGTATCAAGGGAGTCTAGGGCAAAAGATGAGCTTCCTAGCTTGCACGCATCAATCCATAATGAGTCTGGGGTGTTAGGTGCCTTGAGATTGACCAAGCTAGCCTTGTGTGTAAGATATGGAGTTGTAAAGAAGCACAAAAACACACAAATTTATTTATTTGTGTCTTTATATACCATGTAGGTGTGCATTACATTTTTTTGACTACATATATATGTGCCAAGCTACCAAGAAGAAACAAAGTCAAGGTATAACCTTATGTTTCTATCTAGGAAATTGAAAAGGGTTTGGTGCTCTAGACATCCTAGGATGAGCTTCCTAACTTGCACACTTGGGAATAAATCCACACACACACACACACACACACACACACACACACACACACACACACACACACACACACACACACACACACACACACACACACACACACACACACACACACAGAGAGAGAGAGAGAGAGAGAGAGAGAGAGAGAGAGAGAGAGAGAGAGAGAGAGAGAGAGAGAGAGAGAGAGAGAGAGAGAGAGAGAGAGAGAGAGATGACTCTTTAACTTGTAAGCAACACTATATAGGGATTCTGGGGTGTTAGGCACCCTAAGATGAGATTCCTAACTTGTAGGAAGCAATCCATAATGAGTCTAGGATGTTAAATACCCCTAGATGATCTTCCTAAATAATGCTTTAGTTGTAGGCATCAATCTAGACTGAGTATGGGGTGCTAGGTGTGAAAGGGAATGGCAGACATAAGAGTGTGCCATTAATTATTGTGTAAATGTGTTAATTATAAGATATTACAAAGAGAGAGATTGACACTAATGGAAGTAGCAAATCATGAGTACAAAGTAGGCTAGAATGATGGGTAATGAGTGGACACTAAGTGTGTAGTTTAGGCTTCTTTTATAGAGTATAGGGAGAATAACTACTGATCTAAGTAGTGATGTCAAAGTGTAGGCTTCTAATGTAGAGGGGGTTTCCACGATTTGGTGGTGTGAATGTGACACACCCCAACAAGCCTCCCCGTGTATGCCATAGTAGCACCACATAGTACAAAGGTATCCTCTTTTGGCAAATTTAACAATAGGGTGTAGTATTAAAATCAAACATCCTCTACAAAGATTTGTCAACTAGGTGTAGGATCAAAATGGCTATCCCTAGAGAATTTAATAATAGAGTATAGGCAAAGTGCCTCCCCTTTAGAGAATGTATGCCATACAAGGTGTTCAACCTAAAAAAGTTTGATGCTTGTATGCCCCCAATGTTGGAGAGCAAAATTGTGAATGCCTACTTCAAATTTTCAAACTTTTTGTGCTGTATATGTTCTTGATGTCGGCTACAAAGTTTCGGTGTCATCGTGTTTGTTGATGATGCTTCTCTGCCCCTCAAATTGTGTTGGTAAAGTGATCATGAATGGTGATGATGGCATAACATGCAAAACAGACTTTGTGCAAATGTGTGCAAGTGAGGATGGTCCTACCCCATTGAAGGGCAATGTCTAATCCTTGTACAAGTATTGTTTTTTGTGAAGATAAATGAGATTTGTAGGTACACAAGTGTGAATTCAAGTGGTTTATGCAAATGTAGAGACAAATTTTGTACATGACTTGGTGCTAGTGTTGTTCTCAAAAGCTTGGTATTGATGTTTCATACATTGCCTTTTGGGAGATCGAATAGCACCTGAGATTAACTTGATGGCTAAGTGGCTTCTTAAGGCCAAAGGACCTTTGTGGCAAGCATTGGCATGGCAAGTGTCAGTGGGAAGAGGGACCTCTTTAGGGCAGACCCGAAATATGATTCCAAAACAAATCACCATGGTGGCTGGCAAGAGTACCCAATGAGGGTCGATTGAATGTAGAGAATTGGTTGCGGGGGAAATCCTGGCACGGTCGATTGGATGAGTATTGAACGCAAGCAATTGAGGAAGGTCAGGTTAGACTTGAAACTTTTATACACTTTACTTGAGTGCCCCCTTGAGGTCTGCCAGATAGGTCAGACTTGAAACTTTTAGTGACACTTTGATTGAGAGCCCCCTTAAGGTCTGCTAGTGGGTCAACACCTTCTTTTGGTTGCCTTTGACCTCCTTCCCTCCTCTTTATAGGAGGTTCTCACCAATGATTTCTTGCTAAAGGTGGTGTGGCTCAAAACAAAAGATTGATGAGCATTTAAATGTACAAAACACCGGGATAGAAAGAGCATTAATCTTGTAAACTTTAATTGGGAAATTAGATGCTTGTATGGAACCATATTAGAGAGAGTAGATAGTCATCAAAAATCTCTTGATTAATGCTTCTGCTACATACAAATGGTTACTATGAGCTCTAAAGAAACTAATTGAAGAGGGCAAATATGCAAAAACCACACTAAATGCAAAGCTAATTGAAGATGAAAAATTGTGCAAGAAATCAACATTAAAAGCAGATTCCTCCTCTTATAATCACAAAGGGGTAGTGGATCATATTGATGCCCAAGTGGTGATTAGGGAGTCAGATTAAGAACTTAGTGCAATAGAGATTAATAGTCTTAGATGTAAATTGTTGGCTCAGATACAACATGAAAGGGAATGGGATTATGGCAAAAACAATAGTGTTCCTTCCATGATTGTGTTAATTTTCTAATCACAAGAGATTAGAGAGAGAGAGAGAATGACACTAATGGAAGTAGAAAATCATGAGTAGATTAATGATAAACTAAATGTAAATCATGAGTACAAAGTAGTCTAAAATGATGGGTAATAAGCGGATGTGATTTGGATACAAAGTGTTGAAGGAGTACAAGCGGAAGTGCGACGCAAGAGAGAGTGTGAGAAGAAGAGCACGACGATATGGTGAACTCGCTCTGTTGTAATGTGTAGAGCATAGTGAGTTCTTATTAGGTTTTTACAAAAGAATATGTGTACATACCTGGCGGCCCGCCCACTTACCTGGGCGACCACATTGGGCTTTGTACCCCAACAACCTCCCACTTAAAGTCTAATGTGGTACTTTAAGTGTGAGAGAAGCTACTATACAAGAGATGTAGAGAAGTGATGTACTACCCTACACCTAACTGCTTGCAAAAATGCGCAAAGCTCTTTGAGGGAAGTCCTTTTGTAAGTAGATCAACAAGATTTTTTGTGGTGTGAACTTTGACAAGCTGAATTTGCTTATCCTCGAGCATTTCCCTGATGAAATGATACTTCACATCCACATGCTTTGTCTTTGAGTGATAAACTGGATTGCGAGCCAATTGTATAGCACTCTGACTATCACAATATAACACAGTCATCTCTTCTTTGATTCACAAATCTATTACTAGTCGATTAAGCCAAATTGATTCTTTGCATGCCTCTGATGCTGCAACATATTCAGCCTCTGTAGTAGACTGAGTAACACAATCTTGTAATCTAGAACGCCATGATACTGCTCCACCAGCCAATGTAAAGACATACCCTAACGTAGACCTTAGGTTGTCTAAGTCACCTGCATAATCTGAGTCTGTAAAACCCTTTACACTGAGCTCATGACTCCCATAGCATATACGCATACTCTTTGTAGCTTTCAGGTATCTCAATATTCCTTTCATTGCCTCCCAATGTTTCTTGCCTGGGTTTGACATGTATCAACTTACTACTCCCACTGCAAATGCAATGTCTGGGCGAGTAGCAATCATTGCATACATCAAACTACCCACTGCAGACGCATATGGAATCTTATCCATTTCAGTCTGTTCTTCCTCAGACACAGGACAATCTTGTTTGCTAAGTTTCACATATGGTGGCAATGGAACACTCAATCCCTTTCACTTCTCCATATTGAAACGTTGCAAAACCTTGTCAATATACTCTCTTTGAGATAACCAAATCAACTTCTTTGATTTGTCTCTCTCAATGCGCATACGAAGTATATGACTTGCCTCACCCATGTCTTTCATGTCAAATGATTTTTCCATCTTTGACTTCAAAGCTGAAATTTATTCCAAGTGGTTGCCAGCAATCAACATGTCATCCACATACAAAATAAGGATCAGCCAACTGCCATCCTTATCCTTCTTTGTATAAAGACAATGATCGAACTCACTACGTTTGTAGCCTTGAGAAAGCATAAACTTGTGGAACTTATGGTACCATGCCCTCGGTGATTGTTTTAAGACATAAAGACTCTTTAACAACTGGCATACCAAATCTTCCTTGCCTTTCTCAACAAACCCTTCTGGCTGCTGCATGTAAATTTCCACATCTAAATCACCATGCAAGAACGTTGTCTTGACATCCATTTGGTGCAACACCAAATCTAATATGGAAACCAGTGCAAGAAAGCATCTCAATGTAGTCATCTTGACCACTAGAGAGAAGACTTCATCAAAGTCAATGCCTTGTTCTTGCTTAAAGCCCTTGGCAACAAGCCTTGCTTTGTACTTTGGCTGACTATCATGAGCGTTGATCTTATACCTATAAACCCATGTAGAAGGTAGAGCCTTTTTAACCTGTGGTAATTTAACTAGCTTCCATGTCTGGTTTTTATGCAGATTTGTCATCTCTGATTGCATGGCCAATTGCCAATTCCCGGAGTCCTTCATTTGCACTGCTTCCTTGTAACATGAAGGCTCATTGCAGTCAGTCAACATGACATAGTTCATAGATGGAACAAACCGATCAGGAGGTCGCGTGATACGTCCAGATTTACAAAAAATAGGTGGCTCAGGCTCAACCACAACATGTGGTTCCACTCTATCCTATCCTTGCTCCTCTTGAGCCATGACATTTTTGTCTTGCATGTGCAGGTCCATCTTCTTGGGAGACAATTCTTCTAATCTCCTCAACCCTCTCTGGTTTAGAATGATATTTGGCTTCATTAAAGTGAACATCATTGCTGCGGATAACCTTTCTGGATTCGGGATCCCAAAGTCTGTACCCCATCTCACCAGAATTACCATAGCCTAGAAAGATGCACTTTTTACTCTTTGGCTCAAGTTTGTTCCTAAATTCCTTTGGAATGGGAGTATATGCCTCACAGCCAAAGACTCTGAGATGCTTGTATGAGGGCACCTTGCCTGACCATACCATCTCTGCCACTGAATCCTTCTGCAAAACCTTGCTAAGAGATCTATTTATCAGATGAACAGCTGTTGATACAGCTTTAGCCCAAAACCCATTTGGCAGCTGTGCATTAGACAACATACTTTTGACCTTCTCTTGTATGGTCCTATTCATCCTATCAGCAACACCATTTTGAGGAGGATTTTAAGGAGCAGTAAGTTCACGTTTTATACCTTTTGACTCACAAAAGTCCTGAAAGGCCTTTGAAACATACTCTCCACCATTGTCAGTGCGTAAGCATTTAAGCTTCTTGCCCTCAAATTCTCCAGAAGTGTCACAAACGTTTTGAAAACACTAAACGCTTCATCCTTGTGCTTGAGAAAGTAAACCCATACTTTCCTCGAGTAATCATCTATAAATGTCATAAAGTAAGAAGCTCCCCCTAGGGATAGGTTAGGCATAGGTCCAAACAAATCACTATGAACAAGTGCCAACTGTGTATCTCTTCTACTGCTTCTATGCTTATGTGGCTGCTGTGTTTGCTTACCATACAGACAATGTTCACAGAATTCAAAATCATTAAATGAAAATCCAGGCAAATAACCAAAATGAGACGAGATTTCCTTTCCCTTATTGGACATATGTCCTAACCGGTTATGCCACAAAGAAACGTTCGGCTGCTCGGTTACATTGATTACATTTTTAGAGACATTTGATACATAAATCATGTAAAGCCCTCCAGACTTTACTCCATGTGCTACTGTCATAGAACCCTTGGATATCTTCCACATGTTCTGTCCAAAAGTGGTGACATATCCAACATCATCAAGTAAACCTGCGCTGATCAAGCTCTCTGTAATTGTAGGAACATGTCTCACATTCTTCAGTGTGAAAGAAGAGCCATTCTGAAACTTCAATTTAACATCTCCAGCACCTAAGATCTCACATGTTTGTCCATTGCCTAGCCAAACATGATCTTTAGTGGTCACATAAGAGGTAAACCACTCCTTGTTTGGAGACACATGAAGTGATGCCCCTGAGTCTATAATCCAGTCACTCACTGCATGTCCATCAGATGCTGTAAGAAGAGCTGAGTCCATTGTATTCTTCAAGAAGTAGATGTCTCCTGACACTAGACTGTCATCCTCTACAAGAGTGTTTGTCACATTTATTTCTTGAATCTTCACTGAGGACTTGTTCTTCTCACCATGGTCTTCAGCTTTCTCTTTGCCTTTTTTTGCTTTCCATTCTCTGCAGTCTCTTTTCATGTGACCCTTCTTGCCACAATGGTAGCATTCTATGTCACTCTTACCTTTAGCACTATGGGACTTGCTACAAGACTGATTCCTCTTTCCACCTTTGTACTTTTCTTTGGTCCTTCCCCTGACAACTAAGGATGTTCCTTTGCCTTTGTCCATTGTCTTTCTGTTGGTTTCTTTAGTAAGCAGACTGCCTTCTACACCTTCTATGGTCAAATCATCTGGAGGTGCAGAATTATTCAAAGTTGTGCGAAAAGTGTCCCAACTTTCCGACAATGTGATCAACAGGAACATACCTCTAACAGGTTCATCAAACTTGATACCTTGAGCTGACAACTGGCTGTAGATGGTGTTGAATTCATTCAGATGATTGGACATAGGTGTCCCTTCTTTCATCTTCAAGTCAACAAGCTTCTGAAGACAGTATACCTGTGAAGCTGCACTCTGCTTCTCATAGAGATCACTCAACTTTTTCCATGCTTCATAAGCCGACATCTCGTCTGCTACATTGAAGTAAACGCTTTCTGCCAAAGTCAGCATAATGGTAGAAAGTGCCAATTCATCCATTTCGCTCCATTCATCTTCGTCCATATCTCTGGTTTTATCCCCTTGAGCTTTACAGGTTTTATCTCCTTCTTTTGTACCAACACGTGCCAAATCTGTTTCTTCCACAATGGGCAATTGGTTCCATCCAGTTTCTTGATATTGTAAAGAGCAGTGTCCTGTGATCCAGCCATAGTTACGCTTCACAGTAGTTTACTTTCTTGGGAAAAATTCGGCAGAGTTTCCCCTTTAAACTGACCTCTGAACCAATATCAACCTGTCAAATGAACCAAGAAAGCTTCAGATTCTGCAAAAATTTTGGCAGAGTCTCCTTTGTAAAATGGCTCTGGTGTACTAAAAAACAGACCAAAAACAGCTCAAAAAACCACTGTCTCTCTAACACTGTAAGCTGTGGGTAAACCTGTCCTTCACCTGTACTGTCTCTCACTGTCCTGTCACTATTCTGTAAGCATAGAATGCAACAATGCCTCAACGGCATTAAAGCAAAGATGCAATCCCAACTGTCTAACTCACAGTCAATACATCCTAGCTACCTATCTAAGGGTGCTCGAGGGATCGCTCCAAGACATGTATCACCGAAAGGATCTCAACATTCGAGAATCCCCCAGCTCAATAAAACCTCACTCGACCCTCAAAAAAGGCTGTAGTAAATCTGACAGTACATAGACTTCCCACAAAGTCATACATCCACAAATTTACCACTGTATGCTGTAACCGTTTGCGGCGGTTGTTTGCTGCGTGACTCACAGCCAACAAACCCTCAACAGACATACATCATCTCTGATAATACATCCCATGTGGAAGTACCTGCAATGTCAGGATGAAATCTGGAATATCAAGCAGCAAACACAAGCTACCTGATGAACTAGTGGATGTCGCCTACAGTCTGTGTGTAGATGCGCCCGTGTCGTATGTGAACTATTCAATCATGAAATTCCACTTTTCTTTTTGCCTGAGAGGATTATGCATCCTCAAAGACCCTTTTACTTTTGTGTTCAGAAGGGGGTGAAAGTTCAGGAGTGGGTGGTGGTGGTGACTTGGCAGGGGTTGGTGATTTGGGCTCCTTAGGATTGGTTGGCTTGGGTGATTTGGCATCTTTCTTTGACAACATGAATGGTAGCTTGAAAGGTGAGCTAGGTGCCTCCCCCTTATTGTTCTTAAGTGTACGACGCTTTTGAACCTTGAATTTCAATGGTGAGTGGAATGGATGGCCCTTTGTATCCGCTCTTTTTTTGTAGGGCTCTTAGTGGGATTCTTTCCCTTGGCAGTCTTCTTAGTGGGACTCTTCCCCTTGGCAGGGATCTTCTTTTTGGTAGGACTCTTCCCCTTGGCAGGGATCTTCTTCTTGGGACTGCTCCCCTTGGCATGACTCTTCTTGTGATCCTTTTTCTTTGTATGGATGTTTGCAGGACTTTTCTTCTTTTGATCCATTTTCTTTGCATCCAAACCTTTGGTGGCTCTACCTTTCTTTGGTGGAAAAGGAGAATCTGGATCATTTGGATTTATTGATCTTTCCAAAACCATAGAAACAGCCTTCTCTCTCACCCACGTGACCCAAGACTCTGGATAGTCATGCAACTTTAAAAAATAGAAAAAGGAACTAAAGGACATGACATACATACATAAAACATCAAAATAAATACATGAACCACACTTACAGTGAGTGTAGTCATCCGGAACCTTGACTCAAGATATCTCCATGCATTTGCAAGCCCCCTCCATCCACAAGATGTTGAGTCTGTCTGTAAAGGCACTTTTTGATTGTAGTACTTGAAAGCTTCTATATTGTAATCCTTATTTGTGGTACTCAGGTGACCAACAATAAGTTTGGCAGCACTGCAAGAAGACATTGAATCAAAAAGCTACTAATAGAAAACAATGGGCCATCATCAAGCATAGATTATGCTTCATACTTACAGTTTACTTTTCCCATGGATACTTGACAATGAATTCATAAATATAATATCTTTCTCCAAAAGATTGAAGATAATAAGACTCCAATTTCCTCTACAAAATAAAAAACAATTAGCTAAGAATACCACAAAATGTTAAAAATAACATGTAAGGAGTTAAGAATTACCCTTCAACATAGGGGTATAATATGTAATTGCAGGTTAGCATGTTAAAATCATCAAAAAAACTTGAAAGGGTTCCTTGCTTGTTGAAAAGGCACTGTGTCACTAGAGGGTCAAGTATGGCAATTTGCATAGCTAGAGCCTCTGGAAGATCCCTCATAAGACACCTGGAAAAGGAAACACAAGCCCCAATGAGCCCCTTGTGCCTGTCTGCCATGCACATGCACTAATAATTAGCAAAGCAACACACCTGAGAGAGATATAGATCACAGTGTCACCAAGCTCAATGTTGGGATTTACAAGCATACTTGTGTCTTGAGGGAATATGTCCAAATATGCCTCAGTATCTCCAAACAAGGAGACATCCACTACCATTTGGCCTGTGACTTTTTCGTAAAGAAGAGAGTTGGATGCTCTTAAAATTTCAGCTTGCTCTTTAAGGATAGCATCCTCGGATATCATGTCTTGCTCCCTCTCAACTTCATTTCCTGCTTTAATATCTTGGGACTTTCTTGTCTCGTACTCATGTGTAACATCCTCAATGACAACCCCATAACCTTTCTGCTGCCTGGAAGGAGGTATGTTTAAAATTTGGAAGGCTCTAAGATCCTCACTAGGAATGAGCTCAAGAGCCTTATCAAACTTGTACCTTAGCCTTGACACAAGCACAAAATCTTTGCTCATAAGTGTGACCCTATGAGCAAATGCAGCAGCAATGTAGCTATCATTCATAAAGTCTATGAGAAAATCTTCAGCAGCTTCTTGAAGGCACATCACAGCTTGAGATTGCCACCTTATTGAGACAAAAGTTTTGATATTCATCATGCTTACAAGTCTATCAGATATCTCCTTGACAACTCTCATGAAAGAGAGCTTTGGAATCAGTAGACAAGTAGACTTTTGTGCTTTTCTTATTTCTCTTAGGGACTTCACCTGATAATTCAATCTTTTTCTGGCATTGGGCCTCTGACGAGGTAGTGGAGGGGGTGCTGTCTCTGCATCTTTCTGAGCATCACCTATTTCTGGATCAGTTGGGGCTTGGTAGACCTTCCTTGCAGTTTGCTTAGTCCTCAACATTTGGGTAAAAGAACACACCACGCGACAAATGCGTAAGCCAGAACCTTCAAGGTGTTTCTATCGCGCTGTGTGTGAGGAGAAGGGTGACAACACGACCGAATAGAAGGGTGACCCAGGCTGTGGAATAGGTCCGTATCGCGTCGTATGTGATCACTGGAACATCCAAAAAAAAAATCACAAAACGCCCTGTACGGCGCGATAGAGGGCGCAACCACACCTTAGAACATCACTGTATCGCCTCGTATGCGAGGTGTGATATCTTTAAGCCGAGCAGATCCCTCGGACGACGCAATGAGAGCCTCACCTGACTGTTGCAACATACGCCTATCGCGTTGTATGGGAAGCCATGAGTATTCCAAAAAAAAAGACTTTCACAATGCGATAGAGGGCACACAAACACCTTAGGACATGGTATAGAGCGAGGGTATGCGAGTTGTGAAAACGTTTAATTAGCCGAGCAGCAACCCCGTATGATGCAATGAGAGGTTCACAGAGACTCTGCAACTTGCGCCTATCGCGTCGTAAGGGATGCTAAGAGTGGGAAGCGGTAGGAGGTGCGCCCACATGCCCAACACTTCCGGTCGTGTCATTTGAGAAGAAACTTGGCTTGGCTTAGTGGACGGATGACTCAAAGTGCGGGTAGTTGAGGACGACACGACGCGAATGTCGAGTATGGGAGAAAGCACAAAATGAGCATGTGACAAGGGTTTATATACATAAGACCATCCGTACGACGACCGTTGTGCGCAGGCCACGTGGCACGTGTGCATGGCTCACATGTGTCACTAACAGTCATATTTCGGATGTTATATAAAGCTTGGTCTCGAATTTTAAGAATGTTGCACGTTCACTTGTCGCATACGATGCGAGATATTATCCATTTTTGTGTAATTCTTTCGCCTCGCAAGATCTCATCCTTTGCAAATTGCACATCGGTGGCCCCTATCGCTTCTTGTTTGCTTTGTTGTGGCTTTGTCTCGTACGACGCGCAGGGAAGCAGTTCCAAAGGCTGGGTCCAGCGCCTATCACGTCGTTCGGTGTGGCTTTGTCCCACACGACGCACAGGGAGGCACTTCCAAAGCCTGGGTCCAGCGCGTATCGCGTGGTCCGGGGTTGTTCGTTTTTCTGTGGTTTTGTCCCGCACAACGCGTAGGGAGCAAGTTCCAAAGCTTGGGTCCAGCGCGTATCGCATGGTTCGGGTTTGTCATTGGCACTAGTACATTAACATTGGGCATATTTCCGTACCTTGTACCTAGCTTCACCTGTCGACTTTTCCTCTACCATGATTGAAGGCCAGGAGGAGATTTTGGAGGAGAGTCCAAGTGAGAAACTATTGGTGTCTGTGATGGATGGTGGTGACATGGAGGTGTACACCAAAGCATATGAAATATTCAACCCTATGTTTGATCTTGCAGCTTTGTTAGACCATTTGAAAGACTTCTTGGCAGAAGAATTCAAAGAGTTTGAAGAAGCAGTTGAAGGCAAGTGTTTGGTTTTAGATGGGACGGCTTATTGTCATCTAACCGAATATACTACAAACTCAATTGAGAAGAGCAAAGTAACAAGGAGGTTTGTCCACCTACCATTTCTTGTCAATTACATTTAAAACCTTGTAACCTTGTTCCAAAAGAAGTTTCTTTTCTTTTCTTTTTGTTCCTTAAAGTTGACATGCAAGGCAAAGCTGATGAAGTGAAAGATACAGATGAGGCAACAAATAAAAATGTTTCCACAGTTTTGCAGCTTGAGAAAAGTGAAATTCTAGAAGAGAGGAAGTTGATGTTGCAGCCGAGGAGCAGGAGAGTGCAAATTTTGATGTTGCTCAATTTAGAGCTAGTACTGTCATTGATGAGCCAACAGATGAGGTAGAGGTATCTGAAGCTTCCCTTACTATTCCAAACCTTCCCTACTTCTTTATCAATGGGAAAGAGTATATTCCTCTCCATCATATCCAATGTTTGCTTAATATGAGGGAGGACTACTGTATTGCAACCATTTCTGAAGCTTCTGAGGTGGCCAAAGATTTTATTGACACAGAAGAAGAGTCAAAAGAGGAGTTTTTGGCATTTGATCTTCATACATCCAATAAAGATTTTTTGCCTGCTCCTGATGCACTTGCTCTATGCATGAGAAGAGTGGAAGAGGAAAAACCTTCCCTCAAAGATGAGGATTTTGAGAAGAGGCTTGTTGAGCTTGGCATCCAATCTTTTGGCAGAGACTTTAAGCTGAAAAAAATTGGAAAGGAAGTTGACATAAGAGAGATGACCGGATCATGCAATCTCCTTCAAGAAAAAGTCATTGCCGAAGATGAATTGCAAAAGGTGATCTCCCTACTGAAATCTTTTTTTTTTTTCAAGTTAGTTTTAATTACTCATTGTCTTGTTTTGCAGATTGAACTCCTTGACAAAGAAAATTTTCTTGGGAGAGCTAAAGGCTCGAGAGGGAAAGCAATAGAGGGCTCTTCAAGAAGGGATGCCTCCTCTCTCATGCACTACATGCCTACATTGGATAGTGCCACCTTCTGTGCTTTCCACATGCAGTATTCTGAAGATCCTGAGTTGCCAATGTTTGCACTGAAGATATTGTCACGGTTTTTAGGGTACACTCCCCTTCAAATCAATGCAAACAAGATTATGCTACTTGAGAGAGCATCAGCACTTCGAATGTTTGGATATGTTGCAGGATTCAATGCCTCAAGAGCAGGATACTTTCTTTGCTACTCTAGCTATGCAGCAGGAGCTGAGGAGACAAATGTCAACCTTCTTGGGGGCTATAAAAGAATAAAGTTTTTGAGATATAGGGGTGACATGCCTAGAGATAAAAAAAAAATCAAAAACTGATGTAAATTTGACAATTTTTTGCACCAAAATATCTTTTTTGAATTTGGATCTCTTTAGAAAGATTCAATACAAAGTTTCAAAGGAAAGCATTAATCTCAGATCTGTGGTTGAGCAGCATGGTTGTTTGATCTCATCCGTTGTAATTGCCTCCTATAGAACCAATTGAATAATTCCTTTAGTGCATTGCTCCTTCTTTGTCCACCTCCCTTTCTCGTACATTTGAAAAAAGAAGTCCTCGCTTGATAGTGAGATTTTTCCATTCCCTGAGTATTCCATGTTGCCAGGGGTCCTTGTTTTGCAAAATATGGTCCATGCAGGTACAGAATATGCTAAAAATAAAAAAAAAAGTTAGTTGAACTCAATAGGATGCAAAGTAAAATACTATCTAGACTTTAGAAAGTAATTGAATACTCACAAAGTAATATGTGATGTCTTTTGCTCCCCAAGCATCTGTAATAGCAGTTATTAAAAGCTTTATTGTCTTTTTAAAGTCATTTGCATAATTACTAGAGCTAACTTGTTGTCTCAAAACTTTCAAAAATTTATCCAGCTTCTTCCACACTTCCATGCATTTGTTGGCTACATCTGGTCTACTTTTGACATAGGTTGTTATAACACAAAGATCCTTCCAGCAGTTCCAATAGCATCAACTTGTTTGTTGTCATGGTTACTAAAAAATCTTCTGGCTTTTACTCCACCCATTGAAACATCTTGCAAAACATCACCGGTTCCTTTTGAAAGAGTGGGATCTTTTTTTAGATGCACTTGACCACCATGAAAAACCATTTGAGAGAGAAAAGACTTGCATTTTTCTATGCACTCGTCTGCAAGTTTAGTTGGCTTAATAGAATATGCATAGTCAAGATGGAGTCGAAGCAATTTGTCCAAGATTCTAATCTCTGCATGCATTGTGCATATATGTACATTTTTTAAATCTATTGTTAGAATTGGATCCCAAATCATAGAAGACCATGGGTAGTCGATGACGTTAACACTATTCCTCGATGGTGCTTTTCCAACCTCGTGTTCTGCAAGCCATCCTTTTGTTCCAGTGCTTGCCATGCAATATAGACATGGATACTTGGTATTGGCACCTCTACATACACCAAACATGCACTTTAATGCTTTTAGGTCGGCACTCAAGTGCCATTCTACAAAAAAGTCACCCATGCGATCTACACAGAGTTTTTCACTTGCATTTTGGTCCTGTATAACAGAAGGGATATGGGTCTGCAAAAACAACCATTTCAATGTATCGTGATTTTCTACTGGTATTTGAGCTGCTCCGATCCACCAAAGTTCCATTTCTGATTGAGTTTTGTGGTATGGGAATCAAGCTTACCCTGGCTATAGTCCAATGCTCTATTCATAAGGGATATGGATACTCTTTCCATTTTTTGACATTTTTGAATTTGAGCTTCATCCAATTTCAGAACAAATATAAGTTTTCCTTCACAATCTACTTCTTGCATATTATAGTATCTCACCATAGCAGATTGAACACTTTTTATACTCATCCAAATGTTATTAAAAACATTATACTCAAAAGAAGATTTTTTTTTCTGTTTTTCATATGGCATCGTTCCTTCTACATGATATTACTCTCCAAAATGTTCGGGTATTTCTTCGTTTAATAGAGTCCTAACTTTCCCAACATTATGAGGCCTAGGCAATCCAAAAGCTTTAATCTTGTAATACTTTAAAACCTGAAACCAGGTTTTAGAGATGGCCCTGTAACCCCTTCTACTCACCCCCAATGTGTCACAAACTTCTTGCATTTGAGAAGGTTGGACCAGTAAACCCATATCTTTCAATAAACTTTGAAATACCAATTTTTTCTGAGTTTGATTTTCAGGAAGTTTCAAAAGTTTAAGAATGTTCATTACCTCATTCAAAAATCTCACCCTTTCTTGACCATTGGACATATCAAATCCTAAAAGACTAGTCACATGTTCTCTAGTAATCTTTTATCTTGTTTTTCTTTGTCTAGAACCTTCTGTTAAGTTTACTACATATCTCATTCGTTTTACTCGTGCTCTTAATCCTATTGGAGTTTCTTTTAAAGTCCGAAGTTGGTGATTTTCTTGTTTTAGAGATGCTATTTGGTTTTCAAGTTCTAAAATTCTTGTTGCATTTGAAGACAAAACAGTTTTGAGATATTGAATGTAATCTGTATGATCAATGTGTAAATGAGATAACCTAGAACTATATCATAGTAAGCCATCAACCCCATCACCAACAAATCTCATCAAATCATGAGGTGTGTGAAAAGATGGATACCTTCCAGTGCTAGGATCCAGTGGATACAAGCTCCCATCTGTCCATATATCAATGTGTTTCTTTCCCTTGTTGCGAAGTTGTTGTGCTTCATTTGCAGTTGTAACTGGTCTTTGATAGACACTCCGCGTAGTAGCATATTCCTGGCTTAGCTTAATGTTCAAGTGAAACTTGCGGTTATTATCACTAATGGAAGATGTATTAGTCATTGTAAGTAATGAAGGAGCAGAAAGTATAATGAAAATAATGTAGCAGCAGAACAAGGGGCATCAGAGAAGAAGAGAAAAAGCTCGCGAAAGGTGAGAGAAAAAAGAGAGATTCAAAAGTGGAAACAACTATTTGCCGCCAAGTGAAGTAAATGAAAACAAATTTCGAGGTGAGCCACAAAGGAATGTGAAGAAAACGATATCTTTTTGAATATTTAGAGATATGTACCTAGATACGATTTAGATTGCGTAGATATGCTTTAAATGACCAAAACGGACAAATTTGGAGCCGTTTTGACCACAAACGGCTCTGCTAATTAGTAGTTTAACCAATTCCTTACACAGCCCTTTTTGAGTCGTTTTTGGCCCTAATGGTGTAGATAGCCACAAATCAGCACTCTGGGACTGCCGATATCCTCAGCACCTGCAGTCATAAGCCAAAACCCAAAATTTGTAGAGTCGGATCTGCACCCGTTGAGACCACGTAGTCGAAAATGGCCTGCGCAGAACTTTGTCGAAGCCGAACGGTGGCCGCGAACGGTGGCCGAGATGACCTCAGAATGAAATTCTGAGACCACCCAGCCCTTTGGGTTGTCCCACAGGATTAAGGGCCGTGTCCTCGCCTGTCGAATCTCACTCCAATCTGAGCAGGTGACTCTAGATTCTTGTAATGCTGCCCTGAGCCTCAATCTGAGCTCTGATACCAGTTGAAGGAGTACGAGCGGAAGTGCGACGCGAGAGAGAGTGCGAGAAGAAGAGCACGACGATATGGTGAACTCGCTCTGTTGTAATGTGTAGATCATAGTGAGTTCTTACTAGGTTTTTACAAAATAATATGTGTACATACCTGGCGGCCCGCCCACTTACCTGGGCGACCACATTGGGCTTTATACCCCAACAAATGTATAGCTTAGGCTTCTTTTATAAAGTAGAGGGAGAGCCCTAATATAAGTAGTGATGTCAAAGTGTAGGCTTCTTTTATAAAGTAGAGGGAGAGCCCTGATATAAGTAGTGATGTCAAAGTGTAGGCTTCCAATGTAGAGGGGATTTCCACTAGTTGGTGGTGCATATGTGTCACACACCCCAACAAGGTGCCCCAAGTTGAGCTTCCTAACTTGCAAGAGTTAGCCAGATTGGGAATTTTCCTTGGTTTACCCTTGATGCTTCAACAAGCTTGAGAGTTTTACTATGCATCAATGCAGAGGGAGTATGGGGCACTAGGTACTCCAAGATGAGCTTTTAGGACATGCATAGACTCATGCTCATCCCATTCAAGCACCTTATCAAGAACCAAGCTACCATCTAGATACACATACATGTACACATGGCATATAATCATTTGTGATTTTTCTAGATTTACCTTTAGTAATCTAGGCCAGCCCCATGGCTCATCTCTTTGTGTTCCTAATCTGAACATTATATTCAACACTCATGCATGGCATTGTTAATCATCCTTTTCAATGGTACCCCAGAATGCACCTAGAAAGATGCAATTGAGAAGATTTTGGGGAAATAGGCAGTCTGGATTGTGTACAATTTGCAAGCCAAGAGATGGTGATAACTCATGTAAGTCAATCAACGGAGGATACTTATGCAAGCCTCAGTGAAAATGAGTTTGGGGTGCTAGGAGCCCAACGATGATTTAACGAGTTAGATAATTTAATTAGTATACCCATGATGCCTTGTTGATTGTGCCAAGAGATTGAGCTTTTTGTGATCTCAAAGAGAGAGAGAGAGAGAGAGAGAGAGAGAGAGAGAGAGAGAGAGTAGTTTGGAATACTAGGCTATACTGAGAGAGAAAGACAATGAGAGAGATAAATTGTACTTGGCCAAAGTTGATGCAACTAGGCATCAATATAGAGGGAGTTTAGGGTGATGGGCACCCCGATATGAGCTTGCTAACTTGCATAGACTCATGCTCATCCCGTTGAGGGCCGCTTTTCAAATTTTGGACCACCTCTCTCTTGGTATGCACTTGATGGTGGAAAAGCTTCAAGGCTTCACGGAGGAGGAGGGACTTAATGCATTAAAATCACAAAAATCTATGTATTTATTTTGTACATAGCTATAGTCTAGAAACATTTGGATCTTGGAAATAAGGAGAGGTAGGAACAAACCCTATAAAAATAAAAAATTCAATGGATGTTGATTCTACTAAACGATCACTACCTAACGGTCACTACAGGTGAAGAATAAGAGTCAATAGTGTAAGGGAGGAGAATCTTATATATAATTGAGTTGGAGTCAACAAAATGTTATCAAATTCAAGCATAATTCATTTGTGGAAACAAGGCTTGCACATGGAGTCAAGAGGGGACTACCTGGAAGACTTTTGGAAGGGAAAAGAAGGACACATATTTTTTGTGGGAATTTTCTCTATTTTTTTATTTCCGAATTGGAAAAGGTTTTCCACATCAAAGTTGTAGACATTGAGCTGATCTTTTTGTCCCAGTTTTTTTAATAATTTTTGTAGGTACGGTTTGGGAGATATGACCGTAATGGTAGATCCTATCTATCTACATGGGAAGAAGTCATGATTCTCCACACACACATTTCTTATAGGTTTCTCTCCATTATTGTTGTATTTTCACTTATTTTATCAAGATTATCTCAAATATTATAAGGAATCTCTTGGACTCAAGCTATGAAAGGTGTCATGGAGACAAAGCTCGCCATGATGAAGGCGATTAGGAGAAAATTGGTCAATAAGCATAGCACATGGAGCTCTCTCACTGGGGGAATGCCTCTAACTGAGGTTACTTTGTAATAGCTCCTTTTGCTCATAATCTCTTCTCTAATCACTCTCTTGGCCTATAAAAGGAGGCCTCCTCTTTTGTAAACACACACTACAAACACACACACACATACTATCCCATATGCACAATATCCCATACCCACATACCCACACACCTACACATACATACCCTTGTGCAACATGCTAGTAACATGAACCCTAATCAAATAATCACAACACCATCACCATCACCATGCACAAAATGAGCACCATGTCTCCACACACTTGTAATGAAGGATTGAAGGCACGATTTCAAGAAGAAGAATGATGGCTACACTCATGATATTCTTCGCCATCAACTCCCATTCCTCCATTATGCATCCTACGGTCTTGTCCCCTTCTCATCTTCTTGCCCTATGCTACCTGTTGTATTTATCTTTTGCAAGCAATCAACACACTCCATCTTCGTGCCATACCTTGTGTCGTTTGGGATATACTTCATTGTGAGGATGTTTTATGCTTATTTATTTCGGTTTTGTTTATGTTGAGATGTGTGGATTCGCCACCATACACACACTCTCTCTCTCTCCCTCTCATAATCCTATCATCTTGCTACTTGCATCTTAAGGTGTGCGGATTCATCACCTCTCGTGTGAGAAGTGAGCATACTTGCATGTTTCTCTTACCTCATTATCTTGCTTATTACATGCACAAGTAGCCAGTCCATTCTCACTCACTCACCATTCCTCTCATCTTGTTTTCCGACTACCCCGTCCCACACTTGGGCGTGGATCTTGAAATTGTTTCCCATGGCATGTGTGATTGTGAAATTGTATGCGTCCTAGCCGCATATCTTGCTAGGTGGTGCCCCTATTGTGTACCTCCCATGATGAGGCCATCTTGCATAGTCTTGGTGTAGAGGCCACCCGATCTATTTTGCACTTCCGTCTCTCATTTGGTGCCCCCACTGAGAAAGAACCATTTACAAAAGTTTAATAAGTGGTCAAAAGAGCACAAAACAGAACATTGTCAAAACTACCACAACAGACTGAAAATTTTAATTTTGGTTGAAAGATACTGATCCAAATTCAAAAGAAAATTGGGGAGCATGCTACAAACATCATAAGTTATCATCCCACCAAATCCCAAGTCCAGAAGTGACCAAACATGGATTGCGATCCATGACCCCAATTTGAATTTTTAGACAAAAACTCTACCATTATGTAGCAGAGACCATTGTGAACAAAACTTCCCAAAGGAGGAAGAGTGGGTGAAAAAGTCCAAAACAAGTTCAAAGTGAAAAACCGCCAAAACGCACCTGGGGATTGACTTTTGATTGACCTAATCAAGTCCAACCACACAAAAACCACCTAGCTAGCATTAGGGAACCAAGGGGAATCTGTGTTTCAAGTTCCATCACCTTTTGACACAAGGATAAATGGATCGCGATCCATGTTCCCCTGTCACATACTGAGACCAGATTTGCACCCTAGCTAGAGCAGGTCACAATGAGTCTAGTGGTCTTCTCAAAAATGAATTTGGATATGAAAAACCAAGCCAAAAGCCCAAAATTGTCAAGCATTCTGACAAAGTGCCAAAAGTGACCTAATTTTCAACAATTTTTGATACCATAGCATCTATTAATCATGATGGTCATGATGGTACCAAGAAAAGTCAAATTGACCTCCAAACATGGATCATGATCCATGTTCCCATAGTGACAGCTTGACGTGAAATTTTCCAAATCAGTAGTGCATACATAAGGAAACATATCCCCAAGAATTGAACAAATTTGGGCCAAAAGACATCAAGTAGGTGACAGACTGAAAACCACAGTGCAGAACAAGGGCTAGACATTTGACCTATCAAAACAAGTCCAGATCCAAAAAGATTTGAGATTTAGCTTGTGGGCATAGTGAGTGACAACCTACCAAGAGATCAAGTCTAGATGTGATTGAACATGGATCGTAATCCATGTCCCCCAACCTCAAAATTTGATGAAAATTGGCAGAGAGTTTTCATATGACCTAGTCTACATACTCTCAGACTTTGGAGTCAAAATTTGATAGGGAGTCATGGATTGCAATCCGCGTACCTCTTCATAGTGGGGGTATCTAAGTTGATGAGATTCTAGACATACTTGAGTACATCTCAAATCTCAAGTTTGAGCTAAAAATAACTTATGAAGACCAAGATACAAGTTCATGTGTCCTGGTCCTAAAACTATCTTGAGTGTTGTTTCAAGTGCAATTCACTAAAATTGCTCTAACTTTTGATGCACAACTCCAAATTGAGTGAGGTATAGCCAGGAAGAAAGCTTGTGGGCAATAGGATTTTCAAAGCTGGATTTTTTCAGGTTTCCTAATTCCAAAATTATAGGGTATCCAAAACCAATTTCCAAAGACCAAAGGGTCACAAAGACCTGACTTCTGAGAGACCTGACTAGGGGCAAAAAGGGCTAAGCTACATTAAGCCAAGGTGGGCTTGTTAAGGACTATTTTGAGAGAGACTTTATCATGACAAATCATCCACCACCAGGGTTTTCTACTTAGCTCAGAGATATGTATCTAGAGGAGAGGCATCCTCTTATCAACAAATGAATGTGAGATTCATCAAAACCAATGAATCCATGAGAGTTCCAATGGGTTATGCTCATGAGGGCTTGTATAGGTTCACAAGCAAAGATCCACATACCTTCTATTAGTGTGTAGAGTCCAATGCAAGAGAGTTGACCAACCATAAGAACCTCTACACATTCATGTATACAGATGCTTAAGGAGTGCAAGTTTTGATTGTAGATAAGTATGTACGAGAGTACAAACTTGTTGATCCAATTGATCTAGATAGATATACATACAAGGGTACCTATCTATACTTACGTTCAACCAAAAGTGATGTCTGAGTACATATCAAAGAGAATTCCATCAAGATTTTCTCCAAGACAAGAGGAGAGAGTGAGAGACATCTTTCCAAGAGACCACGAATTGGTTAGATTGGTGACTGGACCACAATGACTAAGACCATATCAAGTGGCCCAATGTGTCAAAACAAAGTACAATGGGTCAGGGGATCCATATGCTCATGTCTCACTCTTCAAACAAATTTGAGAGCTGAACAAATTGCGGATTTTCACACACAGTATATGTTAAGTATGGAGCCTGATTTACCCTTTGTAATTTTCTGTGGTAAAAGCGCACATTTGTAAGGCCCCCATTATGAGGAGAAGCCATCGTGCGTGAAGGAAAATCACTCACCGGAAACCAAAATTTTCACGGACAAGACTTTTTTTTTCCGAAATATTATGGCCGGACGACGGCCGGAAAGTGGTCGTAAAACAACCGGTCGGTTGGCCGGTGGCCGGTAGTCAATGGCCGATGGCCGGTGGTCGGAAGTCAATGGCCGGTGGCCGGTGGTCGAAAGTCAATGGCCGGTGGCCGGTGGCCGAATTCAATGGCCGGTGGCCAAATTCAAAAGCGGACTTGTCTTCTCAAGGGCGACCACACATGGGCGGATTGGAGGGTCCAATTTGGACTTATTCGCACAAGGGCGGCTACACATGGCTGTCTCTCATAAGAGAGGGTAGCCCTTTTGGCCTATAAAAGGAGGCCATTTCTACACACATTTCATAGTGTGAAGTTGATGCAACAAGGTGAGTGTGAGGTGGTGAGAGTGAAGCAAGACGGGAGCTCCATCAAGGGTATAATCCCTTTGTAAACTACTTCTTGTTTTGAAGTACTAAAGCCATTGAGTGGCTACTTTCCCGTGGACGTAGCCCACATTGGGTGAACCACGTATATCGTGTGTACTCTCTCTCTCTCTCTCTACTCTGTAATCTCGTATATATAAATCTGTCTCTCTCCATTAAGTAATCTACTCAATTATCTATTTAGCTACGTCTTATTTCCTAACAACTGGTATCAGAGCAAGGTTTGCTCGTAGCTAAATTATCTCAAGGAAAGGATTCCTTGAATTGAGTGGGAGTTATGGTGGAGGAAGGGAAGCTCAAGATTGAGAAGTTCAACGGCAAAAACTACCAACATTGGAAGATGCAGATTGAAGACTATCTCTACCAGAAGGACCTCTATTTGCCACTAGGCGGTCTTGCGAAGAAGCCCGCAACAATGGCAGATGAAGCATGGATTGTCCTTGATCGAAAGGCACTGGGAACAATCCGGTTAAGCTTGGCGTCAATGGTGGCCTTCAATGTTTCGGAGATGAAGACCACGGAGGACTTGATGAAGTCACTTGACGACTTCTACGAGAAACCATCGACATCCAATAAGGTATTTCTTATGAAGCGCTTGTTCAATATAAAGATGGTAGAGAATGGTTCGGTTGCTGTTAACCCTCACGGCACACGGACACCCCATCACCTACGACGGACGTGTATTATGTATTCGATAGAGTCAGGTACCGGGCTTGTCGGACCAATAGGGAAAGGTAGAGTGATCGCCGATGAGAGGCGCACTTTAACTTGGACATTCAAGGGATTAGTTGGTTAAGCATGGGCGCCCAAGTGTGAATGGGGTGAGCTCCTATAAAAGCCAACTAAACCTAATTTTTACTCATTCTCTCATTTGTGCAATTGAAGAGTGCTCTTGCTCCATCTCCATCTTCTTCTTCTTCACATCCTTGTGTGTGTGTGTGAGAGAGAGAGAGAGAGAGAGGGAGAGTGTGTGTGCGATCGAGCATTACGAAGGCACGACGGCGGCGAAGCGGTTGAGCGCGGCACGACTGCAGCTTCTTCTTCATCGCGGCGAGGAATCCACCACGAAGGCGAGCGTAGAGCGGTGAGTGACACACCCTTTGTTTTCTTGAGCTTGCTAGTTTAGGCTTGTTGTGTGCTTGGAGCCGTTTGTGGCTCGCACACGGTGTATTGGCAAGTCCCTTGCTTCGACAGTGCGGCAAGGAGCGCACATTTTTGGCGCCGCTGCCGGGGATATGCCCTACACTAAGCTCGGTTAGCACTTTACGCTTCCTTGTGGTGCAATTTCTATCATAGGAAAGGCGGGGAAGGAGTGTGTGGAGATTTCTGTTTTTTTTGCGTTTTTCTGCATTTGCTGTCAAGTTTCATAAAAGATAGATCGGGATCATTTCCCCAAGCCCAAGCCCAAGCCCAAGCCCAAGCCCAAGCCCAGGCCTCAGTCCTCAGTCTTATGATATATACTAGACTCACTCTTATATATATACCCTACTCCCTCAAGAGAGAATGAGAGCATGTGGGACAAGTCCTCCACTCTCCTCCTTTCTCTTCCCACTTGCACCCTTAGACTTTCTAGTTTGGGCCTAGTTCCCTACTGGAAATTGACAGTTTTAGGGATTCCGAGGGCATAGAGTGACCAAACGGAGGGCTGTAAAGCACGGCACGACCCTCTGACCGATACGCTCGTTTCGAGCTATCACACGGCCCATTCCACGACACGCTCTAAAAAATCTAGCAAAAAAACAAACAAAAAACACGCTAAAAACTAGTCACAAGGCCTCCTAGAGCAGCTTTTTGACACCTTAGGGTATCAAAAGCACATGCACTTATGCTCTGGGCGGGTGCTAGAACACGAGCATATTGAGAGTGCCTCTGTTCATACGGACACCCATTACCCATCCACGATAAGCTCTAGACCCTCAGCGGGGACACAAGGTAGCACCACCCAAGACCCTAAAATAGCCGCTAGTGATTCCTGCTCCGACTCAGAAATCATGGAAGCATACCCTACCCAAAACACTGAGAGAGAAGGCCATGCACCTCCCGAAGCTCCACAGCCTAGTACTAGTATGTTTAGCCGTTTCATGGAAACATTAGGTAGAGCTACTCGCTCGCAACCTGATGCAAATGAAGCACACGAAGGGGGTGGGGAAGTGGAATCTCCTTTCACATCGCACGTGGACCCCACACCCCCAAAGAGTGTCCATGTGGATATCCTACCAACTTCTTACCAAGAAGGCCTTGTTGAGCTGCCTCCTTCAGAAGTTCCCTCTAGAGTACCGTTGGTGACAAGTAAAACCACGGGGAGCAACATTGCTTCTACCTCACAAGAAACCATTAACACGTCGACTCTAGAAGGATTGTTCATTAATGATCATTGGACATACGACCTCCACACTGAGGTGTTGACGGATCTACACTCTGGCCACGCCTACCATGTAGGATGGATAGAGATTGTACAATCCACCTCTAGTGCCACGAGCATCGAAGATCAACAGAAAATGATCTGTAATGTTATCCATGGCATTATTCAATCAGAAAGGCAAAACCGAGGGGTAAATATACTCTCAACTGGCCCCATGAGATTTCTGGATACAAGCAAGGCTCAACAGCCTACTCTATCACAAATGGAGACTCCTCTAATGAGCCCCATGGACCCATCTTACGTCATTTCACCTGGGGTCTCTATGCAATCTGAGCCTCCGAGCGACAACTTTAGCTTCCCTAACTTGGCTCAACCCTCTATTAAGGAAAACATAGTGCTCACTCCAGGGATAAGCCTGACAGAGAATGTACCGATGACATCTACGGTTAGCGCAGTGCCACTACCTAGTGTCGTAGTACCTAATATGGGGCCTCGACCATATGTGCCTCTAGCCCCTTATGCACACATGGCCCCCACACCTCCAATTGTACCACTTGCTTATGCTCCTCGAGTGCCGCTCCCTAGCCCTTATCCGAGTGGACCTATGCCCGGTTATGTTCCATATCCTGCATCATCCACACATATGCCAAGACCGGTACCTGTTCCTCTCCCACATATGATTCCAAGAGTACCTCCACCGGCCCTACCTCCTCACATAGGTGACTTGGCAGCGTTTGCTCAAACCATAGGTCGATCTATCGCGGAAAATATGCGTCATGCATCTGATAGAGAGCCTAGAAGTAAGGCAGTACAAATTGCCAAACTCACGCAAAAATTCAATGGGGACGAAGATGCTAGGAAACACATTGAAGTGTTTGAACAAGTATGTGATTCCTTAGGGGAACGCAACGAACTACATAAGTGCAATGCCTTAAGCTTGACATTAAGTGGGAAGGCTGGAGATTGGTATAGGACCCTAAGGGTGGACGAGAAAACAATCTACCCTACCCTTCGAAGGTTGTTTCTAAAGGAGTACATACGAGAAGGTGTGCTTTGGGGTGTAGCATCTCAGCTACAGAAGGACGAACGTAAGGAAGGAGAGTCAGTAAGGGACTTCATTAGTCGTCTAAAGCACTTAAACTCTCGTTGCCCTGTAAATGAGCGCTTCAACAATAACCAACTGCTTGATCGATTCATTCGAGGGTTGAGGAATGAAGGAATCTATAATGGACTAGTGATTAGAGGTATCACAACCTGGGAAGATGTCACTGCCAATGCAATCCAATTAGAGGACAACTTGATGATAGCAGGCATGAGGGTGTCTACTGACACGAGATCCACTAGCTCACAAGCCATTGAGTATGAACCCATGACTGCAAAGCCCATTGCCAATGAGCCAAAGGTATTTGAGACATTCTTGACAGACCTCACCAAGGCAATCCAAGAGTCTCTTAAGGATAATCGACCCCCTCAAAATAGTCACATGTATCCAAGAAGGGAGCAACAATGGTGTTCCATTTGCTTAGGTCCACATAGCACTAGTGAGTGCCCTACGTTTAGAGTAAAATTTAATGGAACTTGCAACGCATGTGGTAGGTATGGTCACCAAGCTAAGGATTGTTTAATGATCAAACGTATGATGGCAAATAGACCACCTGTAGCCTGGACGGATGCACCTCGAGCTCCTGTATTGATGCCTACTCCACCGGTTGAGCAACTACCGCAACACATGGTCCCTAGATCTCAAAATGTTGTACAAGCTACACCGCTACCACCTCCTGTGCTAGGACCGCAGCCCCCGCATCCAAGAGTCGCCCCTATGAACCAAGTGGGTTGCGAGCCATCTAATGCTTATGCAGATTGCTGTGAGGAGGAAATAGACACTAGTATTGCCTACGGACTTGATACATTGGAAGAGTGTCCTATATACTACATGGAAGATTGTTGGGGACAAGTCAAGCCGGTTTATCAAGCTGCTGCTCTCGCATCCAGAGGTCAAAATATCAACACCCAGGCTAGGAGGCCACCTCTTCAATGCTACGAGTGTGGTGGACCACATCGAGCAGCGGAGTGCCCTATTAGGCTGCAAAAGAATGCTGCACAGATGCAAATGAATCAAGGGAGCACGTCTGCAATGCCAATACTCACATGTAATCGTTGTGGCATAGATCACTTGATTGCCCAATGCCCTTATAACCCAAATGCGCCTAAAATCACACCCCTGAATTTGGTCGAAATTGCTAGTGTGACATCGCCAATACCACCCGTCGCACCCGCTTATGCGATTACACGGTCCATGCTTCAAGGGCCAGGACATATCCTCGAAGAGAGAGATACCGCGTCAGTTATCCAAGCAAAGAAAAAGAAGACACGAAGGAAGAAGTCGCAGAATACAGAAAATTCAAAGCCAAGTTCCAAAACAAACATAGGAACAGGAGATGACCCCGTGTATATGAATGACCTCGAGGATGATTCAGATTCAGTCGAGACAATGGAGACTAGAACCAATACCACAAAGGGAAAGACCGACAAAGAAAACCGTAACATGGAACCAAATGAAAACCGAATAAGAGAAAACCATAAAGAGCCTCTGAAAACACCACAAGTGTTTCCAAATCCAATCCAAGACCCCCAAGATAAACCGCAGGGGCAAAAAGGGAAGAATCGTAAAAAGAAGATTGGGACGTACCCAAACCCAGTAGACGAGATTGAGCAGGTGAAACATCTAAGAGGTTTAGTGGAGGAGACTCAAAGGAAACTAGAACCAGGAACCCATGCAGGTCAAAATTCATGACACAGTGTTTCCCACGCAAGTTCATCCACCCCACATGAACCATAGACCGTTAGCCATATCTAGTATCATCCAAGAAGGGAGTGAGGACAGGACATCAGAAAGTGAGCATACACCTTTCTTGTTGGAAAGGATGTTTAACGAAGGTATACCTAATCCCATTGAGGAATATGAGATTCCATCCTCACCAGTTCCTAGTCAAGGACCTACACCCTGTAAAACACCAATGAATGTTGCCAAACTAGTGGACTTCATGTCTTCTGAGGTCCGAACCACGATCATAGCAAAGCTGTATGGAGATCCTGAGTTATTCCTTGCACTTCGAGCATTCCTTAATGGAGAGCTACGAACGGGATTAACGCAGTTTGCGCAACCAAATAGGCCTGACTCGATTATGATTGATGAGGAAAATCATGTGCAATCACTTGACTTAGATGGACACGAGTCTGTGATCGAGGTACCCATTAACGAATTAGGGCAGTATTTTGAAGGCGACGAGTCTAATGCGACCCTACCCATCACTACCAAGGGATTAACTATAAAGGGAATTCTTGATGGTGGTGCGGGAGTTAGCATCGTTACAAAAGATTGTTGGGAATCCATGGGAAAACCCCGCCTCAGTGTTACTAACATTGTGGTAAAGATGGCAAATGGTACCATAGCCAAACCTATGGGGATGCTCAAGGATCTTAAGATCAAAGTTCTAGGACACAAGGTACGACATACGTTCATTGTAATGGATTTCTCTAAACACCTTATGTCATATGAAATGATTTTAGGACGACCATTCATGAGGGAAGCACAAATGGTTCACGATTGGTCTAAAAATCATGTCTATTTGCAATTCCAAGACTCTGTCCTTAGAGTGGATTTGGTGACTGGTAAGGTACACCCCTTAGGGAGTAAAACCATTATTGATCATCGCTCTGACACCACAGTTCACTCAGCCCCACTACAATATTGTTACACTTGTAAGAAGGATACAGACATTGGCCAAGATTCTCCTTACATGGATGTGTTACCGGGTATGACGGAATCAGACAATGTGGATTGGGTCCACCTAGCATCAACCATAGACACTTGGGGAAATAGGGGGACGACCTGGGTAACACGTGAGGGGGATGAAATGCATGTACCCTTAAATATGCTACAAGCAATGTGTATCGCTTCCGACAAGACTCATCCTAAGGTAACAAAGAAAACATACAAGTGGGTCCCTAAAGCTTCTTTAGTGACCATAGCTAGTGCTAAAAAACAGAAGCCTTGTAAGAAACGTACCACTCGCTCCAAGAAAAGTAAGAAAATGTTGCGATGGATCCCTAAACGACTATTGGAAGCCCAAGGCTACTATCAAGGAAATGATCAAATCTGGGTGCCAAAACGTAGATTGTGCTCTTACCTATCACCTGACCCAAGTGAGCCCAATCCCGTAGCTCCAAAACGAATCAATGATCGTGAAAAGAAAAAAATCACAGAATGCTACACACCCGCTCCCGAGTTAGTTTGGGTACCAAAGAAAGAACGATTTGTTCCACCTAGCTCAGGAAGGGGGGAGTCCCATGAAGCTTTTAGCTCCTCATGTAATACATCCATAGAGGTAAAAGCTTCTACACAGCCTCCATCTATAGTAGTGGACCTCCATGAATCTACAAAAGAATCCACACCTCCCAGTGTTCAAGAATCACCTGATGAACCACTTCAAGTTCGATCCTGGGAGAGTACCTTACCACCCTTGCAGCTTGACAAGGCACCTAGGGTAATAGAAAACTACTGGCAAAAATCCTCACCTATTACCAACTGGAACAATTGGTTTCAAAGGGTGACAAGCTCATTTCAAACGGTATGATCTACCCAAGGAAGGGGGGAGTGTTTGTGGACATCCATCATTCACTTGTTTCCCTCTCAACCTTTTTCCCTGACCTCTCAATTCCAATCTTAGGGAATGTACATATAAAGCTTTATACTCACAAAAAAAAAAAGATAAAAGGAGCAAGAGCAATTAGCAAACGAGTATGCACATTAAAAGTCAAAACATTGACTCAGACCTACACATGTCACATTTGGTACAGTGAAACAGAAACCTATGCCATAAAACACCTTTGATCCTCATCACTTGAGTGATGGAGGGTAGGTAAGATTAGTACGATAGAGTGTTTCTGTTTTAGAGTTGAGTGATTAGCAAAGATCTCTTTTCCCACTGATGTTCCTCCTAGAGGTATTGTTTGTGTTTCATAGTGTGTACAGGAGCGTGTTGCTATTGATAGGATTTGGACCTTCATGGAACCTTCAAATCAAGCGCGACCATCAACACAAACAGGTGTTTCTTGTCCATTAGCATTGCCCTTATCTTTTGTGCATCCATGTTTGTCTGCCTTGATTGTGATTGGTAGCATAATATTCAGTGCATTTGCTTAGTATCAAACATTTAATTCAATGTAATCTTTTGTCATAATCACTTGTTTAGGTGTAAAAATCAAGCAGTCCGACTAAGCTAGTTTGACCAAGCTAGGTATTAGAAATCTTCTCTTAATACCATGGGGAATGCCTTCCTAATAAGCAATGGTTACTTAGGTTCTTAATCCGATTTAGGCAGCATTGTATGAAATGTACTAGGGCTTTTTAGTGGGCTTAACCCTATTGACCTTTAGCTTAAGTATTATAAAGGGAGTTTACTAATGTGATGAGCCTGGGGAATGTAACAGTGTTATATGACCTCCCAAAGTTACAAAATTAAAATGCTGAAAATGAACAAGCAAAAAATCAAAGTTCCACAATGTAAAACTTTAAGCTGGAAGAGAAATCTCAGCTTGATTTGGTACTTCACTCACATGTATTGCCTATGGTACTAGAGCCCTAGAGGTTCCCAATGTGGGCGCTTTTCCTTGAAAAGCAAAAAACCCAAGGCATACAAAATAAGCACACACATCATAATTGAATCACTGTGAAAAGACTTTGGGGGGTCAAAGAAAAAGTAATCAGTCAGGCGATGATTTCATGAGAAATTCCTTTTATGGTAGCTTAACTACAAGGTTTTCTAGATATAGCCTCTAGTCAGCCCTCGAACATGAATACTTGGCTCTCACGATTAAACAACTTAATTGACCACAGAAAATTAAGAAGCTTACCCATGGTATTAATATTCGATCTCTAGTGCTTTTCGACCGTCAAATTAGCGACCCCAGACTTGTTTAATTTTCTACCTTTACATCTGTTTATGCATTTGATTACATTGAAATTTAATGTTCATTGCTAACAAATTGTTTGAAATTCTTTGACCAATCAATTTGTCTACCTAAAACTGCATATGCTTTTTAAGAGAATGCAATTACTGTGCCAATGTTGTTTGATTTTGCAGTGACTGAAGAAGGCTAAGGACATTCATCTCAAATGCTCTTCCACCTCGACGAACCAGCTTCAACTCAATAGCTTCCGAGGACGGAATCTACATCAGGAAGGGGGGCATGTTAACCCTCACGGCACACGGACACCCCATCACCTACGACGGACGTGTATTATGTATTCGATAGAGTCAGGTACCGGGCTTGTCGGACCAATAGGGAAAGGTAGAGTGATCGCCGATGAGAGGCGCACTTTAACTTGGACATTCAAGGGATTAGTTGGTTAAGCATGGGCGCCCAAGTGTGAATGGGGTGAGCTCCTATAAAAGCCAACTAAACCTAATTTTTACTCATTCTCTCATTTGTGCAATTGAAGAGTGCTCTTGCTCAATCTCCATCTTCTTCTTCTTCACCTCCTTGTGTGTGTGTGTGAGAGAGAGAGAGAGAGGGAGAGTGTGTGTGCGATCGAGCATTACGAAGGCACGACGGCGGCGAAGCGGTTGAGCGCGGCACGACTGCAGCTTCTTCTTCATCGCGGCGAGGAATCCACCACGAAGGCGAGCGTAGAGCGGTGAGTGACACACCCTTTGTTTTCTTGAGCTTGCTAGTTTAGGCTTGTTGTGTGCTTGGAGCTGTTTGTGGCTCGCACACGGTGTATTGGCAAGTCCCTTGCTTTGACAGTGCGGCAAGGAGCGCACAGTTGCAGAACACCTAAATGACTTTAACACAAACATAAGTCAACTTCGATCAGTGAAAATCAATTTCGATGACGAAGTGTGAGCTCTCCTTATACTATCATCTCTACCGGATAGTTGGGACAGCCTTGTGATGGCTGTAAGTAATTCTATCTCTGGCACAAATACTCTTAAGTTTGATGATGTTGTGGGTGTTCTCCTAAGCGAGGAAATGCGAAGGAGAAGCACAGGAGAATCATCAAGTGCTGCACTATTAGTGGAAACAAGAGGAAGGCTTAAGGAGAGGTTCAAAAACCAAAAGGGTCGTGATCGCTCAAGGCGGAGCAAGTCACGTACAAAGTCAGTTCTTGAATGTTGGAACTGCGGCAAGAAGGGCCACGTCAAGAAGGATTGCTGGTCCAATAAGAAGAAGGAGACAGAGTCTCAAGACAACAAGCCAATATCGGAGGCCAATGTGGCAGGTAAAGTGGAGCAAGATGCTCTAATTCTCTCATTAGACAATGTGTCTAATTCCTGGATAGTAGATTCGGGGGCTTCATTCCATGCGACACCACACAAGCAACATTTTCAAAACTACACCAAAGGTAATTTTGGGTATGTATACTTGGGAGATGATGAAGCTTGTGATATTATCGGCAAAGGTACAGTTTCTGTCAAAACTGCTAATGGAAATGAATGGAAGCTTAAAGATGTTAGGCATGTTCCTTCTCTTCGCAAAAATTTGATCTCTACAGGACAATTGGACGATGAAGGTCACAACATTGCATTCGGAAACAAACGGTGGAAGATCTCAAAGGGATATTTGGTGGTTGCCAAGGGTGAAAAAATCGGTACACTTTACTTGTGTACTGTTAGCATGCAACCTTCAGCTTGTGCAGCAACTACAGAAGTTGACAGTGCGGTGTGGCACTACCAACTTGGGCATATGAGTGCCAAAGGAATGCAAATCCTTCAAACAAAGAAGCTTCTACCAGGTTTGAAAGAAGTGGACTTAGAGTTCTGTGAAGATTGTGTTTATGGTAAACAAAAGAGGGTAAAATTTCAAAAATCCGGAAATGAAAAATAAAATAAAAAACTTGAGTTGGTTCATTCTGATGTTTGGGGTCCTGCAAGTACACCATCACTTGGTGGCTCATTGTACTATGTAACATTCATAGACGATGCGACTAGAAAAACATGGGTTTATGTCATGAAGAATAAATCCGATGTATTTTCCATATTTCAAAGGTGGAAAGCCTTTGTGGAGAATGAAACAGGTACCAAGGTTAAATGCATCAGATCCGACAATGGAGGTGAATATTGCAGCCAAGCTTTTGAAAGATTTTGTGCTAGCAATGGCATTCGGAGGCAAAGGACAACCCCAAGGACACCTCAACAAAATGGGATTTCAGAAAGGATGAACAGGACAATCATGGAACGAGCACGAAGCATGCGGCTACATGCAGGCGTACCGCTTGAGCTTTGGGCAGAAGCTGTAAGTACGTCTGTGTACTTAATCAATCGGTCACCCTCAACGGCATTGGATGGGGGAGTTCCAGAAGAGGCATGGACAGGTAAACCGGTGAATTATGCATTTCTCAAAGTGTTTGGGTGTGAGGCTTTCATGCACATAGATAGAAGCCTAAGATCAAAGTTAGATGCAAAGTCCAAAAAGTGTTTCTTCATTGGCTATGGAGAAGGAGACTTTGGGTATCGCCTATGGAATCCTGAAGATGGTAAAATCTTAAGGAGTAGGGATGTAATTTTTAACGAACAAAATATGTACAAAGATTACTTGGAAAGAAAACAAACAAAAGAAACAGGTGATGAGTACATGGAGCTTGAGGACGGTGAAAGACTCAAGGACTGCAAACAGTGACAATGTGCAACAACGTCAACCAAATGAGGAGCCTCAACCTATTCCCTGAAGATCTACAAGAGCAAGTAGACCTCCAGAAAGGTTTGTTCCTTTCTTCAACCATCTCTTGATCTCAGATTCTGGAGAGCCGGAATCATATGAAGAAGCTATGCAACATGAATCCAAAGAAGAATGGACGAAGAGCATGCAAGTGGAGATGGACTCACTACATCGCAACCAAACATGGGAGTTGGTTGAGTTGCCTAAAGGTAAGCGGGCACTTCAAAACAAATGGGTGTACAAGCTAAAGGAAGAAGAAGGTGGGAAGAAAAGGTACAAGTCTAGGCTTGTGGTAAAAGGTTTTTCTCAAAAGAAAGGTATTGACTTCAATGAAATATTTTCTCCTGTTGTAAAAATGAACTCAATTAGGCTTGTCTTAAACCTTGTGGCTACTCATGATCTAAATCTCGAGCAAATGGATGTAAATACGGCATTCCCTCACGGTGACTTAGAGGAAGAAATCTACATGCTTCAACCAAAGGGGTATGAAGTAAAAGGTAAGGAGAAAATGGTTTGCAGATTAAAGAAGAGCTTGTATGGTTTAAAGCAAGCATCAAGACAATGGTACTTGAAGTTTGATCGATGGATGTTGGATCATGGATTCACAAGATGCAACTCGGATCACTGCGTCTACACGAAGAATTTGGGAGATGGAAAATTCATCATCCTAATGTTGTATGTTGATGACATGTTGATTGCAAGTGCTAACATGCAGAACATCAAAGACCTAAAAGAGGAGCTGTCCAAATCTTTTTCAATGAAAGATTTAGGTGCTGCAAAGAGGATACTTGGTATGAAAATATCAAGGGACAGGACGAAGAAGACAATAAAGCTATCTCAAGAAGATTACATCAAGAAGGTACTAGAAAGGTTTGCAATGCAAAATGCAAAACCAGTTTCTACACCTTTGGCTGGTCATTTTAAACTAACGAAGGATATGTGTCCAAAGACACAAGAGGAGATAGCCTATATGTCTAAAGTTCCATATCCTGCAGCGGTAGGTTCTCTAATGTATGCTATGGTCTGGACAAGGCCAGACATTGCACATGTAGTGGGAGTTGTGAGTAGGTTCATGGACAACCCAGGTAAAGAGCATTGGCAAGCTGTGAAGTGGATACTTAGGTATCTAAAAGGGACAACAACAAATGCTTTGTATTTTGGAGGAACTGATATTTTTCTAGAAGGGTATGCTGATGCAAATATGGCAGGTGACAAAGATACTCGAAGGAGCACTACTGGCTATGTGTTCACGGTTGGAGGCACAGCAGTAAGCTGGGCTTCAAAGCTGCAAAAAGTGGTTTCACTTTCTACCACGGAAGCAGAGTATGTAGCAATGACGGAGGCAAGCAAAGAAATTTTGTGGCTTCACAGATTCTTAGAAGAGCTTGGATTCAAACAAGACAATTGTGTCTTGTACAGTTATAGCAAAAGCGCTATCCATCTTGCGAAGAACTCAGCCTTTCATTCAAGGACAAAGCACATTGAGGTGAGATATCACTTCATACGCACTCTTTTGGAAGAGGGACAACTAAAGCTAGGAAAGGTGCATACAAGTGAAAATCCTGCAGACATGTTTACAAAGGTGGTCAACAAGGAGAAGTTGAGATTTTGCTCATCTTCAATCGGCATTCAAGGATAAGAAGCCAGAATGGAAAGCAGTCACAGGTTTGGTTTGGAGATCAGTCTCCAAGTGGGAGATTGTTAAGTATGGAGCCTGATTTACCCTTTGTAATTTTCTGTGGTAAAAGCGCACATTTGTAAGGCCCCCATTATGAGGAGAAGCCATCGTGCGTGAAGGAAAATCACTCACTGGAAACCAAAATTTTCACGGACAAGACTTTTTTTCCGCCGGAATATTATGGCCGGACGACGGCCGGAAAGTGGTCGTAAAACAACCGGTCGGTTGGTCGGTGGCCGGTAGTCAATGGCTGATGGCCGGTGGTCGGAAGTCAATGGCCGGTGGCCGGTGGTCGGAAGTCAATGGCCGGTGGCCGGTGGCTGAATTCAAAAGCGGACTTGTCTTCTCAAGGACGGCCACACATGGGTGGAAATGAGGGTCCGATTTGGACTTATTCGCACAAGGGCGGCTACACATGGCTGTCTCTCATAAGAGAGGGTAGCCCTTTTGGCCTATAAAAGGAGGCCATTTCTACACACATTTCATAGTGTGAAGTTGATGCAACAAGGTGAGTATGAGGTGGTGAGAGTGAAGCAAGGCGGGAGCTCCATCAAGGGTATAATCCCTTTGTAAACTACTTCTTGTTTTGAAGTACTAAAGCCATTGAGTGGCTGCTTTCCCGTGGACGTAGCCCACATTGGGTGAACCACGTATATCGTGTGTACTCTCTCTCTCTCTCTCTACTCTATAATCTCGTATATATAAATCTGTCTCTCTCCATTAAGTAATCTACTCAATTATCTATTTAGCTACGTCTTATTTCCTAACAGTATAAGGGATTTGGGCTAACATTAGAAGGGACGGCTTTGACATGTGGTTCCAACCACTGAACAGAGATGATTTTATGAACATAGCACAAATCTTGCAACAATTCACAGAGGAGTTCTCGAAAAGGGGAATCAAGCACAAAACAATGTCACAAATGTCACAAAACAATGTCACAAATCTATGCTTTTGAACAAAAGCCAAATGAGAAAATGAAGCTTTGTTTCGCTTCAAATAGTACATAGAGAGGTGTCCTATGAGAGAGTTACCGCAAGATGAGAAACTATCAGTTCTCTTAGTTGAGGTCTTGAAGAACGAGAATCTCAAACAAGACCTACATTTGAAAGCATGCACAACGTTTGAGCAAGTTGCTAGAGAAGCTCTTTATCCAGTTGCCATTGTAAGGCCTACGGGGTGATGACGAAAGACGTAGAAAATGTGACTAGTAGTGCCTCATCTTTGAAGATCAAACCCACAACAAAGCGGGATGTTCAACCTCCTACAGAATTGAGCATTGATCAAGTGGTCAAGGAGGTGATTAGAAGAATAAACCAAGGCTACAAACAGAACTCTAATGTACGACAACTACAATTGAGAGATGTGACACTTGTGGAAGGGATCATCCCACCCTATGGTGTAAAGCTCAGCCAAAGCCACAATGTGTGTTACGACAATAGCCACCTCTTTTAAATGATAATAGATTAGTAGTCAATTACACTCAACCAGCGTATCCTCCACAACGGACAAAAAATCATTACTCCATGGACGAGAACACGCTCATGTTCATAGCCAATCAAGATTAAGGTTCAAAGACCATTCTTACTAGGAGAGAACAACCCTTAGCTACACCACCAACTGCACAACAAGTAGGACCATGCTACAAGTGTGGTGGTAATTATTGGCTAGTAGATTATCCTCGTTGGCTAAAGAATATGGAGATATTATGATATTATTTAGAATGAGATGTTACACACCTTATTCTTAATTTTCCAAAACATCCACACAACAAGGGGAAAGCAACAATGAACTTTGTAGGAGTGATGCCTTCATCTAGCGGATTTGAGGTAGAGCCAACAGTTGCTATAAACGTGATGACTCGAGCACAAGCTCAAGAAGCTGCCAAAAATGCACATGTTGAGAATGAACCCACATTGCCTACTCAAACATAAATCAAGAACATATCAATGCGAACTGGAAGAAAATCATCAAAATCTAAGACCTTGGCTTCAAAAGACCTCAGACAACAACCCCTCTCAAAAGGTTATGCAACAAACACAATTGGCCAGAGTCTTAGAAAGGGCTCTTCCACATTGAGTCTTAAAAACGGACAAGACTACCAAAATATGCCAAAATTGGCTCCAGAACACTACATATATCTAAAATGTAAAATTATCACTGCAAGATCAAAGGACACGTGCACAAATAGGCGCCATTGAGATGAAAGCAAAATATAGATTCAAGTGAGCTCCCAATGGGGAGTAAAATGCACTCAATAGAGTAGGAGTACTCTTAGGTGCTAGTCATGCATAAATGATATGCATCCTAGCTCCCATTGGAAATGTAATGCTTATCAGTGTCAAAGATGCTCGCAAATCTATAGTGTCTAGAGAGCCATTGATTGTCCCTCTGCATGTAAATCTTTATCCAAGAGCTGTCTCTAAGAAGCCGTCAATGGCTAGGAATCACATAAACAAACCATAGTAGGCATACATCAAGAAATCTGTGAAAAAATAGAGCACTAAGAATCCAAGCAGTAGCTGTCAAGAAATCCGTGCAAAACAAAGCACTAAGAAGACAAGTAGTAGTTGTCAAGACTACTCTCTCTAATAATGTCATAAGAAATGTTGTGTCAATGTCAATATCAATGTCAAGACAGTGTTCATGCCAAGAAAAAGAGTGTAAATGTCGAGAAAATAAGGTATTGATGTTGACTTTCATCGTCTAATACCAAGAGGAGAGAACACGAATGTCAAGGGGAGAACTCGTTGAAGTTGAGAGTGTGTGTCTCCTTGAGGCCTCAACGTTGAAGTTGAGATGACGCTATCTTTCTCTCTCAATACTCTTTGCCCTCTCTTACTTAACTCAAATACACAATCTGTCCTACAAAAAGAAACCTCTGCTACACTCCAAATCAACTAACAAGCTCTTCTACAAAGTCATAGCACTCAACGAGGGATTTCTCTAGGTAAAATTCTTTTTGAATCCAAGATTTCTAGTTCAAGTTATGAGCAAAAAAATGACCTGCTTTCAATTTTCCTTGAAGTCAGCAACTTGCTTCTCTCTCTCTCTCTCTCTCTCTCTCTCTCTCTCTCTCTCTCTCTCTCTCTCTCTCTCTCTCTCTCTCTCTCTCTCCCCCTGAGTTCATAGAAAGCTCAATCTCTCTGCCCTTGTTGCTTGTGGTGTTCAACCCCTTGCCACCTTGATACGTGAGCTCTATGTGTCAAGCTCACAATACCTCCATAGCCATGGAAGATACGAGCTTCAATACATTTCCAATGTACCCAATGTGAAGCTTGTTGGGAAGAGGAAAATGTTGAGAGAACCACAACCTTTGGATTTGATACCACTTGTAAAGTGTGCAAAGCATGTGGAGTGAGAGGGAGAAGAAGAGTAGAAACAAAGTGTTGGTGGAACCCTCCTTCAGGATTAGATAAGATTAGTACAGTCAATGTGATGGCTATCCCACTGATTGGCCTGAACCCTAATAGTTCCATTGGCTCTCCATCTCTTCTTTGCAACATTTTCTCCATGCTCCACTTTCACTATGCATTTTAAGATCATATGAATCATGACAAAATCAATTATAGACCTTGTTTTCATGAGTTGAACATACTTGGGTCTTGTTTTTTTAATCTATCAATATATGTTTATAATCCAAAGATTGTGGTTTACAATCTAGAGTTCAATATGCTCCAAGTTTGGGTTAAAAGTTACTCCAAGTCTGGGTTTAAATTCTCAAAATTTACTCATTACAGATTCTAGGCTTGAGATTCTCTCTTTCTTTTGAGTGTATATTCTCTCTCTGTGTGTGTGTGTGTGTGTGTGTGTGTGGTGGCTTGCAAGAATTGGCACACATGCTCTTGTACTCATGTTTATGAGATAAACATACTTGGGACAAGATGTTTTAATCTACTAATATGTTTTTAATCCAAAAATTGAGGTTTACAATCTAGAGTTCAATATGCTCCGAGTTTGGATCCAAGTTTGGATTAGAACATACTCCAAGTCAACTTGAATATACTCTAGGTTTGGCTCCAATATTGGGTTTAGAGCCTCAAAAGGTACTAATTGGAGATTCTAGGCTTGAGATTCTCTCTCTCACTCTCTCTCTCTCTCTCTCTCTCTCTCTCTCTCTCTCTCAAAACTGCATGAGAAGAAAGCAAAAAAGTTCAAAAGATGCATGAAGGCAAGATCTTGAGCATAGGATGGATGCAAGACATAAAGAAGTGGTTTGGGACACTACATGATGCCTCAATAGACTCCCAAGTGAATAAAGCTTTTCTACAATGCCAATGTATTATAGCTTGGGAGGAATCACGGGGGTCATGCTTGATACATTACACCACCCATATCACTCCCAACTACAAATCCATGTTCTTCGCTAAAAGAGGAAACCGTAGTCACCCTTATGGGCTTGAGCCTATCCCCTTGTCAGCAATACACAATATCACAGCCATTTGGCTTAGCTTCCACTCCCTTTGATGCAAGACAAGTTGTTGGAACAATGGAGAAGATTCAAATCAACTATGCACATTATGCCCTCTACAAGTTCGAGAGTCTGTGTGTACCACACACTACTAGAGCGCTCATCTTTTGCTTGCATGCAAGCTTGCTTCCCTCACATTTTTAGCCATGAGTACTTAGACCGACACACTTTCCTCTCCCAGCCACACAGTGGGCTCTCCATTGAGAGTCTCATAACCACAATTCTCGTGCATCAAGAATCACTTATTAGGCCCATACATACTACATCACATTGGCACAAACGCTCTTGTACACATGTTCAAGAGTTGAATAAGATCAAGCCAAGATGTTTTCATCTATGGATATGCTTATAATTCAAAGAGTGAGGTTTACAATCTAGAGTTCAATATGCTCCAAGTGTGGCTCCCAGTTTGGGTTAGAAAATACTCCAAGTCTATATCTAAGTTAGATATACTCAAGGTTTTGGTTTAGATCCTCAAAAGCTACTAATGGGAGATTCTAGGCTTGAAATTCTCTCTCTCTCTCTCTCTCTCTCTCTCTCTCTCTCTCTCTCTCTCTCTAGTGACTTGCAAGCATTGGTGCACATGCTCCTGTACTCATGTTCATTAGATGAATATATTGGGCCAATATGTTTTCATCTCCCAATATGTTGTATAATCCAAAGGTTGAGATTTACAATCTAGCGCTCAATATGGTCCAATTTGGGGTTAGAAAATACTCCAAGCATGTATCCTACTTGGATATTCTCTACATTTAGCTCCAAGTTTGAGTTTAGATTCTCAAAAGCTACTGATTGGATATTTTAGATTTGAGATTTGAGATTTGAGATTCTGTATGTCTCTCTAGTGTATAGTTTCTCTCTCTTTGTCTCTCTCTATCTCTCTGGATGAAAATTATGACACAAAAAAGAGCACCCATTTTTGTAGCCAATTGCTACATTCCTAATCATGATTCCCCCTTTTATGCTTTCATGGATAGAGATCAATCATTTTTTTATTTAGAAGAGGACATTGCTTATTTCAAAGGCGAATGTGATGTTATTGTATTTGGGGATATGGATGCTCGCAGGAAAGCACAGCATGATACTCAACAATTTGATATTCCATACATTTCAAGGGAGTTGGAGGAAGTTCACTTGTATGATCGTACTTCAATGGAGGAGAAAGAGTCGCTATGGAAAGCAACTTTTACACATGCATAATAGCATGGGTATGTTCATTGCCAATGGTGTATCTTTGTGAAGTGGAACCAATGGATTTCCATATAGAAAACATAATGGGGATAGTGTGATTGACTATATTCTACTCTTCAAAGACATCATGTATCTGACCAATGGACCCCGGAATCATACCATTCAAACCTTATGTATTGACCTTGCATGTGGAGAAGAAACTAAGCATGATAATGTCAGCCAAAGGGAAAAGAATTTATCACTATATATGGATTTTAAACAGGCACCAATGTACATCGAAATGGTTGAGCAAACGTTATGGATGACAAAGCTTCAATATGACACACCATTGACTAAATGGGAAGCTTTTAGAAAGTTATTTGTTCTTGTGCTGAAGAATGTTTTCCCATAAACCATCTCCATGGTATTAACAAAGATAGATCACGCAAAAAATGGTTTGATAAAGAATGTCAAGATGCTCAAAAGTCCTTGATAAAGTTGCATGCAATTATGAATAAAGAAAACTATCAAAGTCATTTGCATGCATACAAGGCATTGATTAAAAATAAGAGAAGAAGATGGGAAGTAAAGTAACAACTTTTTCAAGTCCAAGAAAAGGCACGAGCATGTAGAAGATTTTGGAGAAACTTGAGGGGCAATCGGGTTGAGAATCTTGGTAACTTGAGTCTTGTGGATATGTACACACATTGTAGGCAATTATATGACCAACCAAATGATTAAAAATTATCATTTTATGGTTCACTCCAATGTATGTCCTCTTTTTTTACTATTGAGGATGTATGCGGTGGAGATCTTTAAGGTATCAAGCCGGAGATGATCAAATGAACGGGATATTTTACCCATGAGTGGATGTGTGATATGTTCAACCTTGCACTTCAACATGGTATGCCTTATGATTGGAGTAATAATCGGGTCAAGCCTTTGCATAAAGGAGGGGATGTAAACAATGTAAACAGCTACTGGACTATAATGATTGGGTCTCTTATGACAAAGTTGTTTGGGTGCATAATGAAGATGAAATTGAGTGATTGGGCTGAAGAGAATGAAAAGTGTGCAAAAGGACAAGCGAGTTTTTGTCGATGCCATAGCACCATGGATCATCTTGTCACTCTTCGGGTTCTCATGGAGGAAAGTTGGTTGAAAGGCAAGCGATTATATTGTTGTTTTGTGGACTTTAATAAATCCTTTGATATGATCCCATGTAACAATTTGTGGAAAAGGATGGAAGAACTCCAAGTGCCAATGAGTTTATGCTTGCGGTTTCTCGAATCTATGAGAAGGTGATGTGTCGATTCGCATGGGAAGAGGAATTTCAAAAAAAATTGTAAGCACTATTGGGGCTAAACAAGGATGTCCGTTGTCACCAACTCTTTCTGGTCAATGCATCGATCAATTGGAACAAATGGTACTTTAATTTATGCAAGAAGAAGGCACTCAAGAGGTCACTATTTGCAATGTGGTAATCATGCTTTTGTTGTATGCGGATGATGTAGTTCTTCTAGCACACACTTTAGAAGATGCACAAAAGCTTATGGTTGTCCTTGAGAACTTTTGCTTGCATAGTGGGCTGATTCTGAATGAATCCAAAACAAAGGTTATGCTTTTGAAAACCAACCATAAGGAGAAGCCACGCATTGTGTACAACAATGAGATACTTGAAGTTATTGAGAGCTTTAAGTACCTTGGCCTTCAGGCTCCGGCCAATCACAAGTGGCATGAATGTGCTATGCGTCGTTTGGAAGGGGAAAGCGAGCATATTATGCATTTGAGAACATGTGTAATTCCGGGAAATGTCAAGTGTTCGGTTCTCAAGAAGTACCTTTTTGATGCATCAGTGACACCGTTTCTTCTTTATGGAGTTGAAGTGTGGGGTGGGAGCATCTCAAAGTCTCACCGACTTCCTACAATTACATGGCAAGCAAGCAAAACTTTTCAAAAGACACATAAAAGCAAGATCTTGAGCACGGGATGGATGCAATGCATAAAGAAGTGGTTTGGGAGATGGGATACATTACACTTGCTACATGATGCTTCGCATGACTCCCAGGTGAGTGAAGCTTTTCTACAATGCCAATGTATTACGGCTTAGGAGAAATCCGATGGGTCACGCTTCATACATTACACCACCCATATTGTCCCCAGCTACAAAACCATGTTCTTCGCTAATGAGGACACCATACTCACACTTAGATGCTTGAGCCTATCCCCTTGTTGGCGATATGCACTATCGTAGCCATTCGGCTTAGCTCACATTCCCTTCGATGCGAGACAGGGCATTGGGGAAATGGAGAAGAGTCAAATTGATTGTGCACATTATGCTCACTGCAAGGTTGAGAGTTTGAGTGCCACAAACTACTAGAGTGCTCGGTTTTTGGTCATACCGAACTTGCTTCTCTCATATTTTCAGCCATGACTTAGACCTACACACTTTCCTCTCCCAGCCACAGTGTGGGCTCTCCATTGCGACTCTCATCACCACAATTTTGGAGCATGGAGAGTCACTCATCAACCATACACATACTACATCACATGTAACTTTGGTCCCATAGGTTATATTTGACCTCCGAGGACGATAATAAAATCTCTCTCTCTCTCTCTCTCTCTCTCTCTCTCTCTCTATTCCTATCCATATCCCTCTTTTCTTCTCTTTCTCTCTACCTCTCTCTCCACACCCTCTATCTATCCCCCTTTTCTTCTCTTTATCTATCTCTCTCTCTCTCTCTCTCTCTCTCTATCCATATCCCTCTTTTCTTCTCTTTCTCTTTACATCTCTCTCCACACCCTCTATCTATCGTTCTTTTTTGTCTGTCTCTTTTCTCTATTCTCTCCCTCTCTCTCCATTCGTGCCTCTCCCTCTTCCCTCTATCTATATCTCTGTGTATCTTTCTCTTGTCTCATCCTCTTTTCTGCTCTTCTCTCTCTCTCTCTCTCTCTCTCTCTCTCTCTCTCTCTCTCTCTCTTTGTAACTTTCACTCCACATCTCTCCCTCTTGCATTTCTCTCTGTCCCTCTTTTCCCTCTCTCTATATCTCACTCTCTCTTTTCCCCTCTTTGTCTCTCTTCTTCTTTTCCCTCTCTCTCTCTCTCTCTCTCTCTCTCTCTCTCTCTCTCTCTCTCTCTCTCTCTCTCTCTCAGCCGTTTTTTGACCTAGTAGACAGCATAACTTTTGACCTAGTTCACTCTTTTGAACATAACTTGCTCATCCGAACTCCGATTTAGGTGATCTATAGCTTCAATCGAAGAGCACAAAGCCACACTCGCCATGTCAGACAAAACTCGCAAGGGTGGAAAAGCCACACTCGCCATGGAGAATGATGCAAAATCTCCAAGGAATTTGGATGCTAATCCAACCACATCATCTACAACAACGGAAGCAGTGATCATGGCTTACTTGATCTCGTTACAAGAAACCGTCAACAAACAAGGTGAAGAGTTGCGCACACTTGCAATGGAGAATGGTACTTTAAGAGTTCTCGTTGTGGAGAATGAGCACCTCAAGAAGGTTCTTGAAATGCAAACAACACGCTTGATGCATCTTGAGAATGAAGTTCAAGAATGTAAACGCTCTCTTGTTGACATGAATGTATTGAAAGAGCGCTTGAGCAAAGTTGAGAGTGATCATGTATTGAAAGAGGAAACAATAGATACAATACGACATGATGTATGTGAGATGAGAAATGCATCCAAATCATGGGCTGATATATGTAAGGATAATGTGGTTTCTACATCTCCTATCATGCAAGCCGTTGTCCAAGCAAAGAATGTAGAGAATGTCGACACTCAAGAATTGCACGAACGACAAAAACGCTCAAAGAACATCGTCATTCGTGGAATCAAGGAGGAAAGCATGGAAACACCCCAATCTCTTGCAGTTGCTATTGAAGAGTTTTTTGCTACACACTTTGGCATATCAGGAATCATGGCTTATGGTGCACATCGAGTTGGAAAACAAGGAGTCCCTCGCTCGGGAGAAAGACCTATTGTATGCACCATGGCTGATGAGGTAAAGAGAAAGATCATCCTTGACAATGGTTGGATCTACCTCAAAGAAACAGGTTGTAATGTATATGAGGATCGCACTATTATGCAACAAAATGTACGTCGCAAAGCATATGAGGAAAGAAGCAAGAAGGTTAAGGTATCACCTCAAGAAGAAAATCCACTTAAGGAGGATGCAAGTCCACCCAACAAATAGGGACACATGATCTATGAGACCAACTCACGCTTGCGAATAAGCTTTTGGAATTGTAACGGGTATCCATGGAATGCGGGAATTGGCATTGATGAGCTTACCAATGACTCCGATGTGATACTTCTTGTCGAAACATGGGAGCATGATGCGCAACGAATTCTTGGATTTGACAAATACGATGTGCATTCTTTGATGTGGGCCAAAAATGCAAAGCAACGAAGAGGCCAAGGAGGCATAGCATGTATGACCAAAAAGGGTTTGAAAGATGTTTCCATTGTCAAAGAAGATAAGTATAAACGTTACTTATGGCTGAAAATCAGCCCACCAAATGGTCAAGTCATGTTTGTGGCCGGTTGCTACATTCCTTACTATGACTCCAACTTTTATACTTGTTTGAATATGGATAGAGATCAGTCCTTTGTTGAACTAGAGGAAGACATTTCTCATTACAAGGATCAAGGTGAAGTCATTGTTTTTGGAGACATGAATGCTCGCACAAATATGCTACAACACGACACACAACAAGTAGACATGCCGCATGTTTCAAGAAGAATGGATGACTCATACATGTATAATCCAAGTTCTAATGATGCAAAAGAAGTGGATCACTATGGAAAGTCACTTCTACATATGTGCAATAGTACCGGAATACTCATTGCAAATGGTGTATCTCTATGGCAAGGCACCAATTACTTTACATGTAGAAAGCACAACGGTGCTAGCGTGATTGACTATATGTTGTTCTCGGAAGCCACTCTAGAATGCATACAAAGCTTTACACTTGGTGAATGGAATCCGGAATCGGATCATAGGATGTTATGTATTGACCTCAAGTGTGGTAAACGGCCCGAGCATGTAGCCTCCAATCATGATATGAATCATTTGTACCTACGTCTAGAATTCAAACGAGCACTTATATATGCTGATATGGTGGACCAAATGTTAAGCATGATAGAGCATCAAGAGAGCCCAACATTAGAATGCAAGTGGAAAGTTTTCAAAGAAGTAATTTTCTCTTGTGCGAAGGAATGCTTTTCGGTGAAACACATGTCTTGCAAAAGGTCTAAGAAGGGTAGCACCAAGAAGAAATGGTTTGACATGGAATGTAGTCAAGCCCAAAAACACTTGCTAAGATTGGATGCAATCAAAGACAAGGAAGTTTACTTGGAATGTTCACACACATACAAAGCACTTGTTCAAAAGAAGAGAAGAAGGTGGGAAGTCAAAAAACAACTTCTTTTAGCACAAGAGAAAGCACATGTATGTGGCAAGTTTGGAAAAATCTAAAAGGCGAGCACGTTGAGAGCTTTGGTGACTTGACTCTTGAGGATATGTATATGCATTATAAGAATCTCTATGAGCAACCCAATGTTGATAAGATGGAGTGTTGTAGCTCCCTTCCGTTTATGTCTCCTTTCTTTACCATTGAAGATGTATACCGCGCGCTTGAGAAACTTGCTACTCGCAAGGCAGGTGACCTTCAAGGTGTCAAGGCTGAAATTATTAAATGGACAAGCAAGAAAACACGATATTGGATATGCGATATGTTTAACCTTGCACTTCAGTATGGCATGCCTCATGATTGGAGTGCAAATTGGATCAAACCTTTTCACAAAGGAGGAGATGTAAACAATGTGAACAACTATCGCACTATAATGGTTGGTTCTTTAATGGAAAAGTTATTTGGATGTATCACGGAGATGAAGATAAGTGAATGGGCTAAAAAGAATGGCAAACGTGCACTTGGCCAAGCAGGTTTTCGAAAGCATCATAGCACTATTGATCACCTTGTCACTCTTCGAGTTCTTATGGAAGCGTCTCGATTGAAAGGAAAAAAGTTGTATTGTTGCTTTGTGGATTTCAAGAAAGCTTTTGACATGGTACCGCGAGGAAATCTTTGGAGACGTATGCAAAGCCTTCAAGTGCCGAGCGAATTTATGCATGCAGTCTTTCGCATCTACCAAAAAGTGATATGTCGATTACGTATGGGAGATGGAATTTCAGAATTTTTTGCAAACACTATTGGTGTCAAACAAGGATGCCCACTTTCCCCAACCCTCTTTGGGCTACTCATTGATGAATTGGAATGCATGGTTCTTGACTTTATGCAGCAAGAAGGCATAGAAGAGGTTAAGATTGGAAATGCGGTGATCATGCTTTTGCTTTATGCCGATGATGTAGTGCTCTTGGCACATACCTTAGAAGATGCACAAAAGCTTATGAGTGTCTTGGAACGCTTTTGCCTACATAGCGGGCTGATCGTGAATGGATCCAAAACCAAGGTTATGCTTGTAAAGACCCTCAATGATGAAAATCCATGCATTGTATATAACAATGAGAAACTTGAAGTGGTAGATCACTTCAAGTACCTTGGCCTTGAGGTTCCATCCAATCATAAATGGAAGGATTGTGCAATGCGTCGCTTGGAAGCCGGAAAGAGGGCCTATTATGCATTTGAGAACATGTGCAATGTAGGAGAGATCAAGTGTTGGGCTCTCAAAAAGTACCTCTTTGACACATTGGTGACACCGGTGCTTCTTTATGGAGTGGAGGTGTGGGATGGAAGCATCGGGAAGTCTACTTGGAAAGAGTTTGAGAATGTCCAAAAGCGTTTTCTCACCAACTTTCTCCAAGTCAAGACACAAACACCCTACATGCTCTTACTTCTTGAGTCCGGATTGCTTCCCATTGAGGTCTTGGGCATGCAAAGGGTTGTGGAGTACATGCGTAAGACACAACGTAGCCCTTTGCATCGACTTCCTAGAATCGCATATGAAGCAAATCAAATGGTTCAAAAGACATGCAAGAGCAAAATACTAAGTTCGCGGTGGATGCTTGATATCAAGAAATGGTTTGGAAGATGGGATGCATGTCACTTGGTCAAGGATGCGTCGATCGACTCCCAAGTTAATGAGGCCTTCTTACAACGCCAATGTATCACGGCTTGGGAGAAATCCAGAGGTTCTCGCTTCAGCCATTACACCACACATGTTGCCCCAAACTACAAATCTCTCTTCTTCTCGGAATGAGGTAACCGAACCCATTCCTACATCCTTGAGCCCATCCCGTTGAGTGCGATCCGCACCATTGTCTCCATTCGTCTTAGCTCCCATTCTCTACGCTGCGAGAGAGGACTTTGGGGCACTGGCGAGGAGTGTCATCGACTTTGCACCTTATGCTCTCGTCAAGTGCGAGAGAGTGAGTACCACACACTACTTGAGTGCTCAGCTTTTGACCACATTAGGTCCTCTTTTCCCCATATATTCAGCCATGATCTCTCCCTACATACCTTCCTCTCCCAACCACGATGTGGACTCTCTATTGCGACGCTCATTTCAGCCATTTTTGAGCATCGAGAGTCACTTATGAACTCCACTCACACCACGTGACATGTTCATTTGGTCCCATAGGTCATATTTGACCTCCCAGGACGATAATAGAACTATCTATCTATCTATCTATCTCTCTTGCAGTCATTTTTTGACCTAATAGACAGCAGTTCACTCTTTTCATCATAACTTCTTCATCCAAACTTCGATTTGGGTGATTTATAGCCTCAATCAAAGGGCACAACACCAACTACACGTTAATGTAAAGATTAAAAAAAAAAATAGAGTTATGGAAGGAGTTTCTGTAGCAGCATTTCTAAAGTGAATAGGTTCACAAAAATTGACTCTCATCTCTTATTTTACATACAATATCTTCCGACAGTCGCATGGGTTTTTCTTCTTCAATAAGGTCCATAACCATTGTAGAAAATTGTCCAAAACTCGTAAGGATGGAGATAGCAACACAACCACTCAATCAACGACATCAGAAACCATGATCAGTAGATGTAGAGGAGTTCAAGGAACGGGAGCAACATACCAAGAACATTGTTATTCGTGGAATTCTCAAAGAGAAGTTACAAATGTCCCTCTCCCCTCTCCCTAGTACATCTAAAGTAATGATCAGTCAAGAGTACCCTTTCAATTTTGCAAATTGAAAGGAGAAACACTTTCTATTTTAGGAAAATTTAACTATCCTCAAAAGAAAATCCTCTCTCTCTCTCTCTCTCTCTCTCTCTCTCTCTCTCTCTACGCATTGATGTAAAGACAAAAAATTTCAGAGTTATGGAAGGTGTTTCTATAACAGCATTTCCGAAGTGAGCAGGTTCAAGGAAATTGACTCTCGTCTCTTATTTTACATACAATGTCTTTCGGCACTCGCAAGGTTTCTTCTTCTTTAACAAGGTCCATAACCATTGTGAAAAATGATCCAAGATCTCCTACGTGTTGATAGCCATTTTTCGGCTTTCCATAATTTCCATAGTAAGCTACCTCACCCTATCAAATCACTCAAACAATTTGGTTATCCCTACCATTTCACTGTACATAGGCGTGTGTGAGTTAAGGACTTTCTCCATATTTTCTTAAAAACCCTCAATTAGCTAGTCACTGGGCTAGTTGAGCCAAAAAATAATAAAAATAAAAAATATAAGTATATTATGACCCATTTGTGTGTAAATATTTCATTGTATTGAGGCGGTCCGGGGCGGGAAACAAGAAGAGTGGCCTCTAGACACCCTTCAAGGCTCCCGTGCTGCTCAATGGGGCTGGGGCACAACACAACACAAACCAAAACAACAAACCCACAGCCAAATCCCAACTACACAAGGGGCACCACCTAGTTTAAGAGCGAACTAGGACGCAAAAGAGGAGAATCATTAGAGAAACCCACAAACAAGCAAGGAATTTACACTAAACCTAACACCAATGGAACACTCTTACACACTAAAACACGATAGAGAGAGAGAGAGAGAGAGAGAGAGAGAGAGAGAGAGAGAGAGAGAGAGAGAGAGAGAGAGAGAGAGAGATAGTGCTCGGGCTGCTTTGAAACGTATCGGCAATGATCAAGCAAACACAATTATATATGTAAGAAAGAGAGAGAAAGGGGGAGGGGGAGCTTGTTGCATTAATACCTTCTTACAAATCTGTCATGACAAATCAAAGTGAGATTAGTATTTGTTCAACATAGCTTGCGTAAATTTCACCACAACACATCACAAGAAAAGCCACCCCAATCACTGTCGTAAGGCCAGGGGAGTCCTCTCCACCCTGTCGCCCTCTTACAGTATGTGGGATTTATGGCTAGATTGATGACAACACCAGAGACAAGCTATCAAAAAAACACCAAGACACTTACGCATCATTGTTGTCCATTACTTCACGTTGGAAGGGAGACAAAGTATCCAAGCTTAGTCCAAATCCACCCTCCTTGATTCAGCGAATGTTGGGCTTACACTAGTAGGAGAAATGATAGATTTCCTACTCTCAATTGAATGATCACTCTCTCTCTTACAATGGCATAGAGTTCCCTTGCTAATCTCCCATTACAACACATGCACATGCATAAGACAATGAGCTTCCACTCAAGAGCTCCTTCTAGAGAGGTTGAGCTTGGCTTCTCAAGCTATAGCATAGTGCTCTTGCTTATGGCTCCCCCCTTTTGTGCTAGCTACACCCTCCTTTTATAGCAATTTTGAAGGCTAGGGTTACTCCTCTAACCATGGTTGGGTTAGATTTTCAGCAATTTATCTAATTTTTTTTGCTTGGAATTATCAAGAAGTTGGTGGGGAAAGAGAGAGGAGAGAAATGGAGGTGATAGGACTTTTCATAGTGGGTTAGTGTTAGTAGAGTTAGTATTAATTTACAAATGGAATTGGATATTTACAATGAGAGTATCCATGTAGGATACAAATAAGGAAGAAAAACTCTTAAGAGGTAAGAAAAGGTGGATTTCTTACAAGGTTGATGCTCCAAGTGTCTTGAGTAGGGCCAATTTTGACGCTTGTTGACGGTCCACTAGCTTTGACGGTACATTTTTTCTCCACTCTTGACCTTCCTTGAGAGACAAGGTAATTGAAGCTGAGTAATCAACCACCATGATGCTGTCTTTTAAGAGAAGAGGCTGAATTTTGTGGTTTTTTTGATAGATATGGGTAATTTGGAGGAGGAAAAATGAGACTAGGTGGTCAATTTTGGAATGGAATTGTGTGTGGGAGGTATGAGTTCACCATGGTTTCTTTTATTCTTCAAGGTTGAGGAGAAGGTGAGTAGTGTGCAGAGAGGAGTGGTGAGAGAGGTGGGGATGATGAGTGGAGAAGTGTGTGTGAAAGAGGAAAATGATAAAGTGGAAGAGAGAGTGTGGTTGCATAACATGGGAAAACTGGGGTCCACTAATAAAATCATAGCTCACAGCTCGTAGCTCAAAAAAATATGAAAAAATTTGAGGCAAAAGTTCAGCCCACGAGCTACAACTTTTGTTTGTATCACCTTTTCAAATTCGGAGAGCAAGTGAACTTTAAAAATTCAGCAAAACCGATTGTTTTTTTCCACTGCAAAGGTCCTTGTGGGGTCCTTCTTTGGATGATTCTTTTGAATACCTCCAAGAGTGAGCCCTCCATAGTGCATGTATGCATGCCACCTACCCTTGAACTTATTTGGTAGGTCTATAATTGAAGATATTGTTGAGATTAGGATATAAGTGAATAGTACAACTAAGAAAATCAAATATTGAGGGGTCTAAAAAATATGTACATGTCAAATATAATTAATATAAGTGGAAAATATAAAGGGCTCAAAAGAAATCTCTCTCATTATGAGGCTACCATAAAAAGATAAATATTTTTGGTGTTCTAATTTTTTAGAAAAAAACAAAATAGATGTAGGAAGGGAAAAATCAAAATAGTGAAAAAATATACACATAAATAAAACTAGTTTTTTTGGATTTTGTTGGGGTGGAGTTACACCAAATATAAGAGAAGCTTACATGAAAATATTTCTATATGGAATAAAGAGTATGAAAAATGGTAAGAAAAAATTGTGGTAATGGTGAGGCAATGTACGAGCATAAATAACACACACCTAGGTAGAAATATTTAAATAAATACCAAAATAATTATGAAAAAATATTTTATTTAGGCCCTATATATAAAGAAATATTTACATACGCATGGGCCATAATATACTTATATATATATATATATATATATATATATATATATATATATATATATATATTTGGTTCAACTAGCCCAATGACTAGCTAATTGAGGATTTTTTAAGAAGATATGGGAAAAGTCCCGTGACTCACGCACGCCTATGTACAGTGAAATGGTAGGGATAGCCACAGTGTTTGGGTGATTTTGGTAGGGTGAGGTAACTCACTGTGATAATTACAAAGAGCTGAAAAATGGCTATCATTAGCCCTCCCCCTGGATGATGGTATATTCATGTACCGTCATAGAGCATCTTTTCCAAAGAGAGTGCTTCAGAGTCCTTGACAAGATCTTCATTGTTTGGCCCCTCGAAATTTTGGCTAGAGTTACACTCATGCTTCATGTAACAATACTTACATGAGACAGTGGCCTTTTGACAGATCTTTGGTAGATCCTTTGGTAGAAGGCGACTCAAATAGGGCTTCAAGCGATACCCGTTTACTTTCCTGGAGTGCTCTTTACCATTCAAGTCCATAAGCTGATAGTAACTTGAATTGAAAGCCTTCTTGACTATGTATGGCCCTTGCCATCTAGTTTCAAACTTGGCATCAAAACGATTATTGAGTCGATTGTCATACCTTAGCACCAGATCTCCTTCATTGATGCCTTTGTCCTTTAGTTTCTTGTCAAGCTTCTCCTTCGCCTGCGTAGCTTTCTTCTTGTAGCACTCGTATGCTGCTTCTCTTTTCCACTCAAGCTCAGCTAAGGTAAGAAGTCGATCCATCCATGCTTCTTAATCATCTTGTGCTGATTTGTCATGAAGTCGCATTGTTGGAATGTTTAGTTCAATTGGCTGTAAAGCCTCTTGACCATAGACCAAGTGAAATGGTGTGAACTCCGTGGCTTCCCTATATGTGGTTCGATACGCCCACAAGGCACCATCCAAGAAGTCATCCCACAACTTTGTCTTGTTTTTCACCATCTTTCTAATGATGCCTGCAATGACACCATTAGCTTTTTCTACCAAACCATTTGATTGGGGATAGTAGGGTGTACTGTGACGATGTAGAATGTGAAGTACTTCACAGACTTCTGTGAGCAAGCCCTTCCTAAACCCTGGACCATTATCAGAAACAATCTCCAAAGGTGTGCCAAATCTGCAACAAATGTGATTGTACACAAACTTGCTAACTGTCCTCTCATTCACTCTTGCCACACTTTGTGCTTCCACCCACCTAGTCATATAGTCTACAACCACTAGAATGTAGAGTTTACCATTTTTTGTCCTAGGTAGAGGACCCATAGCATCAATGCCCCACTTTTCAAACGGTCCATTTGCAAGCACGATTTGCCTTGGACCATAAACCAATCTTCTATTCCCATTTACCTGACAATTGTGACAACTTTTACACCAATGTTGGACATCCACATGCAGACTTGGCCAAACATACCCCGCAAGCAAAATCTTCTTCACAGTTAATTCTTGGGCAAAATGACCACCACATGCTTCTTCATGCAAACCTTTTAGAATGGCTGGAATTTCCTCAATAGTTGGTACTCTTTTGCATACTTGATCCCTTCCTCTTTGATAGAGGGAGCCTTCTAGGAAGAGATATGTGCTTGCCTTCTTCATGAGTCTCCTCTTCTGAGCCTTCGTGAAGTCTTGTGGAAACTCACCCTCCAAAATGTAGCCAATGATGGGAGCCAATGACTCCAATCCCTAGTACCTCGGTTGCTTCACAGCAGTCGCCACCATGATGACCTGCACTTCTTTATTTACACATGCAACGGCTTGTTGTGCAAGTAAATCAGCATCTTCATTTTGTTTCCTAGGAATATGATATAATTGCACCTCCTCAAATTGATTAAATAGCCTACGAATGGCATGAACTTTTGTCCTTAAGCTTTCATTCTTGCATGCCCAAATGCCTAAAATCTGTTTAACAATGAGAAGTGCATCTCCTTTTACCATGAGACGTTGTATCCCTTGGCCAATGCACATCTTCAAACCATGAAGTAGTGTGTCGTATTCTGCTTCATTGTTGCTAGTTGAACCTGGTAGATTGACCTTCTCTTTCATGACCACCTCTCCACTTGGGTTGAGCAACACTAGCCCTCCCCCTGCTTTTCCTGTGGCTCGACGAAAAGCTCCATCAAAGAACAAGGTAAAAGCATTAGGAATACTTTTTGGTGGTGGCAATGGTAGGGTCTTTACTTCAGGCACCTTAATCTCCTTTTCGTGCACCCTATAAGTGAGAATCCCTGCCAATTGTGCACGCACACTATCTTCTACCTTGAAAGAGTATTGAAACTCTTGCAACTCCATAATCCACTTTGAGATCCTAGTACTAAGATTCATTTGAGATGACACCCAAGGGAACAAGTTTTCTGCAGTGAGAATTACAAAAGGTTTTGGTAGCAGGTAGGATCTAAACTTTCTCACCGCAAACATGAGAGAAAGCATCATGAGTTCTACTTCTGTGTAGTCTCTCTCCAAAGCATTCATGACCCTACTAGCAAAGTAGATGGGTCGCATCCTTGTACTGTGGGGATCTTGTTGTAGCAACACAGCACCAATTGTTTCTTTCCCAGCACTAGAGCTAACAAAGAATGTGTACTCCCAACAAGGAGGCATGAGTGTTGGTAGCTCTGACAAAATGACTTTAATGTTACAAAAGTACTCTTCAAGCTCATCAGACCATGCAAATTCTACTTGTTGTGTCAACTTTTGCAAAGGGTGAAGTAACTCCGAGGCTAAGTGAATGAAGCGTGACATATACTTCACCTTTTGAATGAATGAGATGACCTCCTTAAGACTCTTGGGTGATGGTAGCTCAATAAGAGCCTTTGCCTTCGAAGGATCCACTTCAATGCCTTTGTAAGAAACTTTATGACCAAGCAAGATTACTTCATCCTCACCTATATGGCACTTGTCGGGGTTGAGTTGACCTCCCATGTCGTAGAGCTTCTTTAAACCTTCTTCTACCCTTTGTAGATGCAATGATTTTGAGCTATAAATACAGAAATCATCAATGAACACCCTAATTGACTTTCCAAAGAATGCTTGAAACACCATATTCATGAAACGTTGGAATGTTGCAGGAGCATTTGTCAGACCAAATGGCATGACTCTAAAAGCATAACAACCCCAAGGAGTGATAAAGGTTGTTTTCAATTGATCCTCTAGTGCAATCCCTATTTGAAAGTAACCTGAGTAACCATCGCACACAGTGTACTTCTCATGACCAGCTACCTCATTTAGTATCTCATCCTGGAATGGGAGGGGAAAGTGATCTCTCTTTATTGCCTCATTGAGGGGACGGTAATCCACACACACCCTCCACTTGCCGTTCTTCTTAGGAGTGACAACAACAGGAGAGACCCACTCTGAATTCTCCACTGGATAAATGAACCCTGCTGCTAGAAGCTTTCTTACCTCCTTGAGTAAAGCCTGCTCCTTGATGACTCCTAGCCTTCGTAGCTTCTGAGCCTTAGGTGTGGCCTCTGGCTTCAACTCAATTTTGTGTTGAACAGCATCTACTCCACGCACATCGGTGTAGTCTTTAGCAAAAAGCCTAGGAAACTTCCTTAGCACACATTTGAACTCCTCTCTTTCATCCTTTGTAAGTGTTGTTGATAACATACCTTCTAACATTCCTTCATCTTCCACCTTTTGGTTCTCTTGGGAACCTACCTCTTCCAAACCTTGACAAGAGGTCTCTTGGTTGCTTGGCTTAAACCTTACCCCCATGACTTCGATGGAAGACTCCTCTTCAGTAATGCTGCTGCTACTTTCTTCTTCTGAAGTGCTATCGGTCCAACCTTCTTCCGTCTCACTTTGAGATGATTCTTCATGGAGCTCCTCTTGGCGTTGCTCCTTCATGTCAAAGACAACCTTCTTATGATTGTCATTCCTACAAATTAATTCCCCACTCTCCCAATCCTGCAAAGCTCGCATTTTCATTAGCCATGGTCTTCCTAGGATAAATGGATAACCACTTCCCTTGGTCGACATAACATAAAAATCCACTGCCTTCTTAATGCCAAAGGCCTCCACAAAAACATTTTTACAAATGCCTACGTACCTAGCCTTGCTATTGTTTGCCATTTTCACTTTGATTTCAGGTGTCTCATGGATGTGCATGCCTAGTCTTTGCATGAGCCCTTCTGTCATGATGCAAATTTGTGCACCCCCATCCACTAGACCTCTCCTAACCAATCTTCCTTTGATGTAACAGTCTAGCACCGGTGTAATGTCCTCATTCATTTCAGCATGTGCAATTTTTACAACAGGAAAACTCTCTTTTACCTTTCTCCTAGTGCTAACTGCCTTTGTTAAATCCCTCCTAACTTGTGGACATAATGCAAGAAATTGAGGCCATGAAATATCAGGACCCTTACCTCTCATGTCTTCTAACAAGTCGTACGGAGCCATACCATGTCCAAGAGGGAAGTCTTGGAGATTGATACGACGTCGAGTCCTCTTAGCTTCCTTGGTCTCCTTTGCCTTCTTGCCTTGTCCATGGTCACTCTGTGATGGGACACCCTCTTTCTCTTTACCTTTTCCTCAGCCACGCTTAATGCCATTGGCTTCCATGTCAACCTCATTTGAATTTGTCACCTCTACCACAAGAACATTTGGATCTGGCAAAGGTGGAACTCCTTCTACCCCTTGTGGAGGTGGTCTTGGTCCATTTGGCCTTTGTAGAAGCCTTGGTTCTTGACCAGCTCCTTCTCCTGCATTCATCACTGGGTAATTCAAGTTAGGTCTCCCTGGCTCTCCACGGGGCCAAGGACAATTATACATCCCATGTCCAGACTCTCCGCAATTCCAACATTGCAAGACTCTCCTAGTTCGTGGCTCTCTCTCTTCTGACTTCTTTCCTTGTCCCTTTGGACCTACAGCTTGTGCAAGGTGAATTGACAGGCTGCTTAAAGATTCATTTAACTTCTCAATCACTTCAGCCGTTACCTCAGGAAGCTCCCTAGATGTTGATGCTTGTGACTTACCTTTGGGTCTAAGACCTTCTATTGGAACCTCTCCCCTTAAGCACTTGAGTTTCCTATACTTCTCAGCATCCCTAGTTTCCGCTGCATCAAAAGTAGCAGGTGCACCCGCCTCAACTTTTACCTTAAGGTCAGGAAAGAGTCCGGCTATGAACCTCTCCTTCTTTAAAAATTCTGCACCATCACCAGGGTTAGCAACATTTCGTATCCATAGAGCCCAAAGACGTAGAAACTCTTGCTTGTACAAGTAGTAGTCATCTAAGTCTTTTTGCTTATGAGAAACAATGTCTTGCCATAATTTTTGAGTGTTTTGGGGATCAAAGAAGTATTTCTTGAAACGATTCAAAACTTCTGTGTAATTCCCCTTAACTTCCTCAGGCAAAGAGTCAAACCAAGTGCTAGCATCTTTCCTAAGGACCACCTCAAACATTTCTACACGTTCTTGATCAGTTATTATCCTCTTGATACGGCAAGACATCTTGAAATTCGCTAAAAATAATTCTGCATCCTCTCCAGGCTCTCCAAAGAAAAGAGGATACCTAGACATTTGGCGTTGGCTTTCCATTGAATTGATTTCAAAGTGAAACCCGTTTTTGTTTTTCTTTTTTAAAAAGATTTACACAATAATGTTTTCTAGCTTGCAATCTATTCTACAACAAAATAAAGATATTCACATCAAACGACCTATGATAATCAATAAGAGGTAGGATGACAGGGTTTGGTGATGCGAGAATTTCTCCTACTCTTTGGGCACCAAACATGAGCACCATACGTTGTTGAAAATGGATTTTCCTACTAATTGCAATGTTTATTCTAATGTGTGGAGTGAAATGGAAGGGGAAAACCTCTATTCCTGGGCCATTATCCATGGTCTATGCATGACCTAATGCTTAAAACAAAACAAAAATATAGACGTCCAAACTAAGGTCGTACCTAATGAGAGGCAAAATAAAAGGATTTACTGAAGCGTTTGTCTCGGCCAACCTAAGAGGACCTAAAATTCTACGAATGACACGTTGAAATTGCAACTTAGTACTAACAATTATGTGTACCTTTTGCCTTGCAATGGGAATGAACGGATCATACAAATTTTCGTGATTCATGCAAACTACTTGACTATGCTAAAGGTTGATTCTACACAAAAATACACAAGCCGTCCTCAGTGGGGGCACCAATTTGAGGCGGTCCGGGGCGGGCAACAAGAAGAGTGGCCTCTAGACACCCTTCAAGGCTCCCGTGCTGCTCAATGGGGCTGGGGCACAACACAACACAAACCAAAACAACAAACCCACAGCCAAATCCCAACTACACAAGGGGCACCACCTAGTTTAAGAGCGAACTAGGACGCAAAAGAGGAGAATCGTTAGAGCAACCCACAAACAAGCAAGGAATTTACACTAAACCTAACACCAATGGAACACTCTTACACACTAAAACACGATAGAGAGAGAGAGAGAGAGAGAGAGAGAGAGAGAGAGAGAGAGAGAGAGATAGTGCTCGGGCTGCTTTGAAACGTATCGGCAATGATCAAGCAAACACAATTATATATGTAAGAAAGAGAGAGAAAGGGGGAGAGGGAGCTTGTTGCATTAATACCTTCTTACAAATCTGTCATGACAAATCAAAGTGAGATTAGTATTTTTTCAACATAGCTTGCGTAAATTTCACCACAACACATCACAAGAAAATCCACCCCAATCACTGTCGTGAGGCCAAGGGAGTCCTCTCCACCCTGTCGCCCTCTTACAGTATGTGGGATTTATGGCTAGATTGATGACAACACCAGAGACAAGCTATCAAAAAAACACCAAGACACTTACGCATCATTGTTGTCCATTACTTCACGTTGGAAGGGAGACAAAGTATCCAAGCTTAGTCCAAATCCACCCTCCTTGATTCAGCGAATGTTGGGCTTACACTAGTAGGAGAAATGATAGATTTCCTACTCTCAATTGAATGATCACTCTCTCTCTTACAATGGCATAGAGTTCCCTTGCTAATCTCCCATTACAACACATGCACATGCATAAGACAATGAGCTTCCACTCAAGAGCTCCTTCTAGAGAGGTTGAGCTTGGCTTCTCAAGCTATAGCATAGTGCTCTTGCTTATGGCTCCCCCCTTTTGTGCTAGCTACACCCTCCTTTTATAGCAATTTTGAAGGCTAGGGTTACTCCTCTAACCATGGTTGGGTTAGATTTTCAGCAATTTATCTAATTTTTTTTGCTTGGAATTATCAAGAAGTTGGTGGGGAAAGAGAGAGGAGAGAAATGGAGGTGATAGGACTTTTCATAGTGGGTTAGTGTTAGTAGAGTTAGTATTAATTTACAAATGGAATTGGATATTTACAATGAGAGTATCCATGTAGGATACAAATAAAGAAGAAAAACTCTTAAGAGGTAAGAAAAGGTGGATTTCTTACAAGGTTGATGCTCCAAGTGTCTTGAGTAGGGCCAATTTTGACGCTTGTTGACGGTCCCCTAGCTTTGACGGTACATTTTTTCTCCACTCTTGACCTTCCTTGAGAGACAAGGTAATTGAAGCTGAGTAATCAACCACCATGATGCTGTCTTTTAAGAGAAGAGGCTGAATTTTGTGGTTTTTTTGATAGATATGGGTAATTTGGAGGAGGAAAAATGAGACTAGGTGGTCAATTTTGGAATGGAATTGTGTGTGGGAGGTATGAGTTCACCATGGTTTCTCTTATTCTTCAAGGTTGAGGAGAAGGTGAGTAGTGTGCAGAGAGGAGTGGTGAGAGAGGTGGGGATGATGAGTGGAGAAGTGTGTGTGAAAGAGGAAAATGATAAAGTGGAAGAGAGAGTGTGGTTGCATAACATGGGAAAACTGGGGTCCACTAATAAAATCATAGCTCACAGCTCGTAGCTCAAAAAAATATGAAAAAATTTGAGGCAAAAGTTCAGCCCACGAGCTACAACTTTTGTTTGTATCACCTTTTCAAATTCGGAGAGCAAGTGAACTTTAAAAATTCAGCAAAACCGATTGTTTGTTTCCACTGCAAAGGTCCTTGTGGGGTCCTTCTTTGGATGATTCTTTTGAATACCTCCAAGAGTGAGCCCTCCATAGTGCATGTATGCATGCCACCTACCCTTGAACTTATTTGGTAGGTCTATAATTGAAGATATTGTTGAGATTAGGATATAAGTGAATAGTACAACTAAGAAAATCAAATATTGAGGGGTCTAAAAAATATGTACATGTCAAATATAATTAATATAAGTGGAAAAAATATAAAGGGCTCAAAAGAAATCTCTCTCATTATGAGGCTACCATAAAAAGATAAATATTTTTGGTGTTCTAATTTTTTAGAAAAAAACAAAATAGATGTAGGAAGGGAAAAATCAAAATAGTGAAAAAATATACACATAAATAAAACTAGTTTTTTTGGATTTTGTTGGGGTGGAGTTACACCAAATATAAGAGAAGCTTACATGAAAATATTTCTATATGGAATAAAGAGTATGAAAAATGGTAAGAAAAAATTGTGGTAATGGTGAGGCAATGTACATAGCATAAATAACACACACCTAGGTAGAAATATTTAAATAAATACCAAAATAATTATGAAAAAATATTTTATTTAGGCCCTATATATAAAGAAATATTTACATACACATGGGCCATAATATACTTATATATATATATATATATATATATATATATATATATATATATATATATATATATATATATATATATATATATTTGGTTCAACTAGCCCAATGACTAGCTAATTGAGGGTTTTTTAAGAAGATATGGGAAAAGTCCCGTGACTCACGCACGCCTATGTACAGTGAAATGGTAGGGATAGCCACAGTGTTTGGGTGATTTTGGTAGGGTGAGATAACTCACTGTGGTAATTACAAAGAGCCGAAAAACGGCTATCAGTATATAGGGCCTAAAATAAAAGGATTTTTCATAATTATTTTGGTATTTATTTAAATATTTTTACCTATGGTGTGTTATTTATGCTATGTACATTGACTCACCATTAACATATTTTTTCTTACCATTTTGCATACTCTTTATTCCATATAAAAATAATTTCATGCAAGCTTCTCTTATTTTTGGTGTAACTCCATCCCAACAAAAATCCAAAAAAACTAGTTTTATTTATGTGTATATTTTTTCACTATTGTGATTTTTCCTTCCTACATCTATTCTCTTTTACTCTCATAAATTAGACCACAAAAAATATTCATCTTTTTATGGTAGACTTATAAGGAGAGAGATTTATTTTGACCCCTTTATATTTTTTCCACCTATATTATTTATATTTGACATGTACATATTTTTTAGACCCCTCAATATTTGATTTTCTTAGTTGTACTATTCATTTATATCATGATCTCAACAATATCTTCAATTATAGACCTACCAAATAAGGTCAAGGGTATGTGGCATGCATGCATGCACCATGGGGAGCTCACTCTTGGAGATATTCAAAAGAATCATCCAAAGAAGGACCTCACAAGGACCTTTTGCACTGGAAAAAACAGTCGGTTTTGCTGAATTTTTAAAGATCATATGCTCCCCGAATTTGGAAAGGTAATACAAACAAAATTTGTAGCTCGTGAGCTGAAATTTCACCTCAAATTTTTTCATATTTTTTTGAGCTACGAGCTGTGAGCTATGATTTTATTGGTGGACCCCAGTTTGCCCATGCTATACAGCCACACTCCCTCTTCCACTTTATCATTTTCCTCTTTCACACACACTCCTCCCTCTCCTTCCCACTCCCAAACCTACAACTCCCATGTCCTAATTCACCCTCTTCACCATTGCCACTTCTCTCACACCTCCATAGCCTTCATCCTCCATTTCTACACCCTAGGTGTCCCCCTTTCTCTCTACATATATGTCCATATTACCATACTCTCTTCAGCTTTGTAAAGAACTTCAAAAAATCAGCAAAAATCCAAGGTTAACCTCTGCAAATGAAGGCTTTATCATGAATTTTCCAAGGTTTGAAGATAACGTAGCTTCATCTTTGTAAAGAACTTCAAAAAATCAGCAAAAATCCAAGGTTAACCTCTGCAAATGAAGGCTTTATCATGAATTTTCCAAGGTTTGAAGATAACGTAGCTTCACCTACACGCGTTACTTCGCCATGCTGACCGCTTCTTCTACCGGTGCTGTAAAGAGGTGAATGTCAACTTCTCCAAGCTTCAACCTTGCTTTACAAGCTTATCCCTTCTCTAACTTTTCTCATCATATATCTCACCATTTGGTGAATGATTTTGTAAATATTTTTTAGTGATAATTACTAACTACTAACCACTAACCTTATTGTAAAATGCACCTTCTACTAGAGTAGGCACTCCCAAATTATTCACTCAATCCTCTCTCCTATCATCCTCAATAATTCTCTTCCCTTGAGCCCACATCCATGTGACTCAAAGGACAAGAGAGACCCACCCTCATTATAAAAAAATATAAAAAATATGCATAATCTTTTATTCCTTCAAATAAACTTGATTAGGCCTAATCCTAATCGGGGCTTCTAAAACCTATAAATAGAGCCCTTCTCTCCCTTGTAAATCATCACATGATCACACTACACCACACCCTTCTCAACACATAACACACCACTCTTCAAGCCTAGTTGTGTAGAGTATGTGCATTGTGAGTGCTCTATTCCATCACTACACATAGGTGCATGGAGAAGCTTGAAGTTAGTTATGCCATCTAGAGGCGTGGAGTGATACTATACTCTGCAATCACACTTGTAGCCTACTCTTGTCCATAAATAAGATTCATAGTTTTGGGTGCAATTGTATGCTGCAACTACGACTCTCCTCTCCAAATTGACTTGATAAGTTGGCTCATCAGGTGGTTGAAGGTATATTTTCCTTGAAGTTTGTTGTGCAATTTCATGCTTGGTGGTTTGAGGGCTTGTTGAATTGTTTGCCTAAAAGGTCAATTGTAAGAGGGTGCTCGGTGAGAGGGCTCCCGTGACCCTAAGACAATTTATGTATTAGCAACAAGGTCAAGTTTTGTGTTGTCTCTCTGTTTCTCATCAAGATTTGTGTGCATCTAGTCTTTAAGGCTAAGACTGAGTTGCTCAAGTTGATTTGTGCTCTTTACCTCTCTCTGGCGTGGTGAATGTTTGTGTTTGGTGTGTGTGGCTATCTTGCATTCCCCTCTCTTTGTGAATTTGAGTACAAGGAGATTTCACGTGCGTCTTAGTTCGCATATACAACTAGGTGGTGCCCCTTTTCTTGTTTGGTTTCTGGCTGTGGGTTATTGTTGTCTCTGATTGTGTTTGCCCCAGTCCCAATTGAGCAGCACGGGAGCCTCGAAGGGTGTTTAGAGGCTGCTCTTCTTGTTGCCCGCCCCGGACCGCCTCAGTGTAAAGATAGCAACACAACCACCCAACCAACGACATCGGAAAGCATGATCATGGCATACTTGGTATCATTGCAAGAGACCGTAAACAAACAAGGTGAAGACTTACCAGCACTTGCAATGGAAAATGGCACACTAAGGGTACTTGTGGTTGAGAATGAGAATCTCAAGAGGACACTTAAGATGCAAACAACACGTTTCATGCAACTTAAAGAGGAAATCAAGAAATGTAAACTCTCTCTTGTGGACTTGAATGCTTTGAAGGAGCGGATGAGCAAAGTAGAGCATGACCATGTATTGAAAGAGGAGAAATTCGACACCATGAGCCAGGATGTATGCGACATAAAAAATGTATGCAAAAACAAGTCTTGGGCTGATGTATGTCATAGCAATGTGGGTTCGAATTCCTCAGTCATGCAAGATATGGGTCAAACAAACAATGTTGAGAATGTGGATGTAGAGGAGTTGAAGGAACGGGAGCGACATTCCAAGAACATTGTTATTCGTGGAATTCCTAAGAGAATCTAGAGACACCTCCTTCTCTTGCCATTGTTATTGAAGTTTTTTTCAAAATCCACTTTGGCATATCCGGAGTTATGGTCTATGGAGCACATAGAATGGGGAACCAAGGAGCTCCTCGCTCGAGAGAACGGCCAATTGTATGCACCATGCCGGATGAGACCAAGTGAAAGATTATCCTTGATAATAGTTGGATCTATTTGAGGGATACAAAAAATTTTGTATGTGAAGATTGCACTATTAAGAAACAAAATATGCGTTGCAAGACATATGAAGAAAAGAATAAGAAAAACAAGAAGATCTCTCATGAAGAAAATGTGCCCAAGGAGGAGGCAAGTCCCTCGAGCAAATAGGGATGCGTGACCTATGAGACTGAGTTACAATTGAAATTATTCTTTTGGAATTGAAATATATACCAATGGAATGTGGGGCCTGGCATTGATGAACTAACAAGCAAAGCCGATATTGTACTTCTTGTTGAAACTTGGGAGCTTGATACACAAATGATTAACGGCTTGGAGAATTACAATGTACATATATTGATGTGGTCAAAGAATCTTAAGCAACGAAGAGGACAAGGAGGGGTAGCATGTATAGTTAAGAAAGAATTGAAAGATTTTGTATCAATTGTGAAAGATGACAAGTACAAACATTATGTATGGCTGAAAATTATGACACCAAAAAGAGCATCCATTTTTATAGCCGGTTGCTACATTCCTCATCATGATTCTCCCTTTTATGCTTGCATGGATAGAGATCATCCATTTTTTGATTTAGAAGAGGACATTGCTTATTTCAAAGGTGAAGGTGATGTTATTGTATTTGGGAATATGAATGCTCGCAAAAAACAATTGCAACATGATACTCAACAATTTGATATGCCATACATTTCACTTGTATGATCATTATTCAATGCATGAGAAAGAGCCGGATCACTATGGAAAGCTACTTTTACACATGTGTAATAGCACGGGTATGCTCATTGCTAATGGTGTATCTTTGTGGAGTGGAACCAATGGATTTACATGTAGGAGACATAATGGGGATAGTGTGATTGACTATATGCTACTCTGCGAAGCCATCATGTATCACATAAAGAGTTTTATGATTGACCAATGGACCCCGAAATCCGACCGTCGCACCTTATGTATTGACCTTTCATGTGGAGAAGCAACTAAGCATGATAATTTTAGCCAAAGGAAAGAGAAATTATCACTATGTATGGATTTCAAATGGGCACCAATGTACATTAAAATGGTTGAGCAAAAATTATGGATGAAGAAGCTTCAATATGATGCACCATTGGAAACTAAATTGAAATGTTTCAAGAAAGTCGTTTGTTCTTGTGCCGAAGAATGCTTTGCTATAAAGCATCTCCATGGTATCAACAAAGATAGATCACGCAAAAGGTGGTTTGATAAAGAATTTCAAGATGCTTGAAAGTCCTTGATAAAGCTTGATGCAACTATGGACAAAGACAACTATCAAAGTCATTTGCATACATACAAGGCATTGGTTCAAAAGAAGAGAAGAAGATGGGAAGTAAAGCAACAACTTTTTCAAGTCCAAGAAAAGGCACATGCATGTGGAGGATTTTGGAGAAACTTGATGGGCAAGCGGGTTGAGAATTTTGGTAACTTGAGTCTTGTGGATATGTACCCACATTGTACGCAATTATATGAGCAAGCAAATGCTTTAAAAATGCGATTTTATGGTTCAGTCCCATGTATGACCTCCTTTTTTACTATTGAGGATGTATTTGGTGGGCTTGAAAAGTTGGCCACTCGGAAATGGTCAAATGGACGGGATATTTTAGCCATGAGTGGATGTGTGATATGTTCAACCTTGCACTTCAACATGGTATGCCTTATGATTGGAGTACTAATTGGGTTAAGCCTTTGCACAAAGGAGAGGATGTAAAGAATGTAAACAACTACCGGACTATAATGATTGGGTCTCTTATGGCAAAGTTATTTGGGTAAATAATGGAGATGAAATTGAGTGATTGGGATCAAGATAATGACAAGCGTGTAAAGGGACAAGCGGGTTTTCGTCGATTCCATAGCACCATTGATCATCAGCTTGTCACTCTTCGTGTTCTCATGGAGGAAAGTCGGTTGAAAGACAAGAGATTGTATTGTTGTTTTGTGGACTTCAAGAAAGCCTTCCTCTCTCTCTCTCTCTCTCTCTCTCTCTCTCTCTCTCTCTCTCTCTCTCTGTGCAGTTCACTCTTTTGATCATAACTCCGATTTGGTTGATCTATAGCCTCAATTGAAGATCATGAAGCCCTCTATGCATTGATGTAAAGACAAAACTTTTTAGAGTTATGGAAGGCATTTCTGTAACAGCATTTCCGAAGTGAACAGGTTCAAGGAAATTGACTCTCATCTCTTATTTTTCATACAAGTCTTCCGGCACTCGCAAGGGTGCTTCTTCTTCAACAAGGTCCACAACCATTGTGGAAAATCATCCAAGATATCCTAAGTGTGGAGATAGCAACACAACCACCCAATAACAACATCGAAAACCATGATCATGGCATACTTGGTATCATTGCAATAGACAGTAAACAAATAAGGTGAAGACTTACGAGCACTACAATGGAGAATGGCACACTAAGAGTACTTGTGGTTGAGAATGAGAATCTCAAGAGGACACTTGAGATGCAAACAACACATTTGATGCAACTTGAAGAGGAAGTCAAGAAATGTAAACGCTCTCTTGTGGACTTGAATGCTTTGAAGGAGTGGATGAGCAAAGTAGAGCATGACCATTTATTGAAAGAGGAGAAATTTGACACCATGAGCCGGGATGTATGTGACATGAAAAATGTATGCACAAACAAGTCTTGGGCTGATGTATGTGGTAGCAATGTGGTTTTTAATTCCTCACTCATGCAAGATATACCTCAAACAAAGAATGTTGAGAATGTGGATGTGGAGGAGTTGAAGGAACAGGAGCGACGTTTCAAGAATATTATTATTCATGGAATTCACAAAGAGAAGCTAGAGACACCTCCTTCTCTTGCCATTGTTATTGAAGATTTCTTCAAAACCCACTTTGGCATGTCCGGAGTTATGGTCTATGGAGCACATAGAGTGGAGAAGCAAGAAGCTCCTCGCGGGAGAACGGCCAATTGTATACACCATGCCGGATGAGACAAGCGAAAGATTATCCTTGATAATAGTTGGATCTATTTGAGGGATAAAAAATGTTTTGTATGTGAAGATTGCACTATTAAGCAACAAAATATGTGTCGCAAGGCATATGAGGAAAAGAATAAGAAAAACAAGGAGATCTCTCATGAAGAAAATGTGCCCAAGGAGGAGGCAATTCTCTCGAGCAAATAGGGATGCGTGACCTATGAGACCGAGTTACAATTGAAATTATTCTTTTGGAATTGAAATATATACCAATGGAATGTGGGGCCTGGCATTGATGAACTAACAAGCAAAGCCGATGTTGTACTTCTTGTTGGAACTTGAGAGCATGATACACAAAGGATTAACGGCTTGGGGAACTACAATGTACATTCATTGATGTGGTCAAAGAATCTTAAGCAACGAAGGGGACAAGGAGGGGTAGAATGTATCGTTAAGAAAGGATTGGAATATGTTGTATCAATTGTAAAGATGACAAGTACAAACGTTATGTATGGTTGAAAATTATGACACCAAAAAGAGCAGCCGTTTTTGTAGCCGATTGCTACATTCCTCATCATGATTCTCCCTTTTATGCTTGCATGGATAGATATCATTCATTTTTTGATTTAGAAGAGGACATTGTTTATTTCAAAGGTGAAGGTGATGTTATTGTATTTGGAGATATGAATTCTCACACAAAAACATTGCAACATGATACTCAACAATTTGATATGCCATACATTTCACTTGTATGATCATTATTCAATGCATGAGAAAGAGCCGGATCACTATGGAAAGCTACTTTTACACATGTGTAATAGCACGGGTATGCTCATTGCTAATGGTGTATCTTTGTGGAGTGGAACCAATGGATTTACATGTAGGAGACATAATGGGGATAGTGTGATTGACTATATGCTACTCTACGAAGCCATCATGTATCACATAAAGAGTTTTATGATTGGCCAATGGACCCCGAAATCCGACCGTCGCACCTTATGTATTGACCTTTCATGTGGAGAAGCAACTAAGCATGATAATTTTAGCCAAAGGAAAGAGAAATTATCCCTATGTATGATTTCAAACGGGCACCAATGTACATTAAAATGGTTGAGCAAAAATATAGATGAAGAAGCTTCAATATGATGTACCATTGGAAACTAAATGGAAATGTTTCAAACGGACACCAATGTACATTAAAATCGTTGAGCAGAAATTATGGATGAAGAAGCTTCGATATGATGCACCATTGGAAACTAAATGGAAATGTTTCAAGAAAGTCGTTTGTTCTCATGCCGAAGAATGCTTTGCTATAAGCATCTCCATGGTATCAACAAAGATAGATCACGTTGGCAGGAGTTTTTTGGAGCAAGGGATTGCGCATATGTACATATACATGCATGGCGCATCAAATAAAGAATTGCCCATTTTTCAGAGCCAGGTGGTTACGTGGGGCCCACATGTGTACAGGTAGGACACCATGTACATAGTGCATCGATTTTCACTATTACTAGTACCAGTGTTTTTTTTCTACAATAATGAGGAGTTGGTAGTGCTTAAAACTTCTCGAGAAAGCTATCCGCAGGCCGACGACATGAGGTAAGCAGGTGCGTCAGATGGCATCTAGTGGCGTTAGGAGGCTGAACGGGGTCAATACTTGCACGCGGAGAAGTACGGACACAAAGTGGTGTTTTCTTGTGAGAGTTATGCAGAAAGGTCCTCATTAGGACCACTTTTTGGGGCCACTTTGTTCTCCTATGATCGAAGTTTTTGCTCTAGTTTGTGATTGTATCTGGCTTATTTTACCCATATTGTGTGAGCTATTTGCCCCATTGGTGTTGGCCCAAGCTCAATTGTATCTAAACATCAGAAATTCTCCTCTTTTGAGCTGAGTTTTTTGGGTGTGTGTGTGTGTGTGTGTGTGTGTGGAGTGGGCAAGTGGATGGTCTCTCTCCTCTCACTCCAGAGGTGTGTTCCCTGTCTCGGCCAGGTGTGTTGTCTAAGCCGAGTGGTGCCCCATAGTGTGTGTGTGTATCTTCCCAAGAGTGTGTGTCGGGTCGTTATAGAGGCGCTGTGTGTGTTTTCATCCCGCTCACATTCTTTTGGCGCCCCCACGGAGGATCTTCTTCGAGTACCTTCTGCTTCGTGCTTCGAGCTTCGAGCTTCGAGCTTCGAGATTACAGGTTGCAGGTTGCAGATTACAGGTTACAGGTTATAGGTTACACGGACAAGGACAGGTACAGGTACAGGTGATTCACAGAGGTACAGGTAGTTGGAGTACAGTGATATACTTGCAGTTGTTGTGGGTATGCATCACTTGGCGCCTGTTTGAGTGCACTGTCTGCTGGATTGTACGTTACTTGTGGAAATTGCCATTGTACGCATCTGTGGAGCCATACTTGGTTGTATTGGCAGTCCCAACCATTTCTGAGACTTGGTCTGGAAGATAGTCATTTCTGAGACTTGACTATACGCGATTTGCATTAGCCTTCGTGTGAGGGTCGATAGCGTGAGGTTTTTATTGAGCTGGGGGATTCTCAAATGTAGAGATCCTTTCGGTGATACAGGTAGCTGGAGCACCCTTTTTGTGACCTCACCATAGGCTATGTACTAGTGAGTCCTACTTGTTGACAGTTTATGCATACATATACAGTCTATATTTTGGGTTCCTACTGCTCTATTTCTAGGGAAACTCTGCCAAAATTTTTCCAAGTTATGATGGCTGGTTTTTTGGTCTTTTGAGCCATTTATGCTGTTATGCTGCTGAAATTTTGGCAAAATCAGAGGTTAAGTCAGGTGTGCCTTCTTGGGAGCTTCATGGTTGGCTTTAATGGATGATCAAAATGGCCCTCAATTCACTCCATTTCATTTAACTCAAAGAATCCAGATAAATTTTCATGTTTCCAGGAAGATTTTTTTCCAGCAGCGCATAGTCTTTATGTTTGGGCCAAGAAGATCACGAGAGATCTTGGAATGTCCTTTGCCTGTTGTAATTCTGATGATCAACTATGAAAACTCATTTGATGTGCATGTGTTTGTCCTTATCTAAAGTTGAGCTCCATTGAAGTTTCTGGGGATTGGGTAGTCAAAAGTTTTGGGTTCTTGCACGTGTGTTCAAAGGGGTTCTCAAAGCATTGAAACTTGGGTAGCCATGGCTTTCTCTTATCCGGAGTTTCATGGAAGAAGTGATGAAGATGTGGAAGAATTTTTGGAAAAGATGGAGGTTGCCTGCATTAGCAACCAGATTCATGACCCTACGCAAATGTTACGCCTTCTCCAAATTTGTTTGAAGAGTGATGCACGAGTTTGGTCCAAGGCATTTGAAGAGGAGTTGCGTGCAGCGGATCCACCTGTAAGATTGAGTTGGGACAATCTAAGGCATGGATTGGAAGTGGAGTTTGTGAAGATAGAAGATCCTAACAAAGTGTGGCAAGAAGTACAAGGTTTGGTGCAGAAGGAAGGTGAGCCAGTAGATGCGTACATACGTAAGTTTTCATTGGCATGGGAGCGAATGTGCAAGGCCTTAGCACCACAGGTACCCCCGCCTGACATGATGAAGAAGGACAGGTTCTTGGCTGGTCTTTGGGAGAATATACGTTGGAGAGTGGAGCTAAAGAAGCCTAGGACATATGAAGATGCACTAGAGGTAGCAAGGAACAAAGAGTGGAAGTTGAGAAAAATGAGCCAGTTAGGGGTGGAGTCTTTGCCAATGAGGTCTGAATTTTAGCCTATAGAATCTTTACAAGGTCGCATGTCAGGGGTTCATCACGAACCAGTGGTTCCTGTTACTACTCAGGTTATGCCAACAGTGGTCACTACAGCAGTGCAAGATGATGGGCTAAGGCAAGACATGAGGCAAATGGTAGATTTGATGAAGAATCTCAGCCTAAACATGCTAGGTCAAGTGGGAAATAATCGAGGTCGAGGGAGGTATGCAAATCAGCCAGGAGGTGAAGAAAGACCTAGGAATGGTGTTGGACAAAGCAATGGTAGGTTTTGGAGGTAGACGCCCACCTGTTACAATTGTGGAGAGTTGGGTCACATCAGCCCGCAATGTGATAAGCCACCAAGGATGGGGGGAGACATGTATCCATTGCCAAGATAGGTGTTAACTAGGTCAAATGATTATGGCATCGAAATTAAGGGAGACGAAGGAACCAGCGGACTGACCCAGGAGGAAAAAGGAAAGACAAAAGTGCTAAGTGTAGTCACCTTGGAGAAGGCATCAAAGCTAGAGGATACATTAGTGATGCCTATTGGGTAAAGGACCAAAGAGGAAAAGGAAGGAAGAAGTGCCCCAGGTCCTAGTAAGAAGAAAGGAAAGAGCCATGAAGGCGAGGATGTCAAGGCCAAGAGGAAAAGGAGAGCTCGTCGAAAGTTTCATGTTTCAGATTTTCCACTAGGGGATGGGCAATTAAGCTATGACTTGAAGGAGGATCTGACGAGCAGGAAGGCAGATGTTACTTTTGGGCAGCTTATAGAGATGGTGCCTAAGCTAAAGCGACAGTGAAAAAGGATGGTTAACCCAATGGAGAAAGAGCCATAGAGAGGTTCAGTAAAGGTGTTGGCAATGGATGAGCTACCAGACATTTGTCCAATAGTAGATGTGTGGCATAAAAGGAAAAATTTGGGACAAGGTTATGTGGATGGCGGAGCCCAAATATTCGTCATAACACACTCATGCGTTGAGAAGATGGGTCTCACAGTGGCTGGGGTGTCAGGTTTTCGGATCAGATTGGCAAACCATCAAAAAGTAAAATGCTTGGGTGTTGTAAAGAGCTTAGAAGTGGAGGCATATGATGCAAAGGTAGTGGTTGATTTTCATGTGATGCCAGCAGGGTTGGGAGCATATCCTATTATACTGGGTAGACCATGGTTACGTGCAGTGGGAGCTGTTCAAGATTGGCGACATGGTACGATTAGCCTCTATGGAAAGACAGGTACCAAGAAGCTTTATAATATGGACACAAGGAAACGATTAGAGGAGCTTTATGAAGATGAGGATGAGTCTAGTGATGAAGACTCTTCCACGGTGACAGATGAGGACAGTGATAGCACTACCAGCAGTGATGAGGATGCTGATGTTGCATTTCTTTTGATGGACAAAGAAATCCAGGAGTTTGGTTTAGTTGCATTTGCGAATGAGGTTGAAGATGAAAGTGAAGGGCCTTATGAAGTGATTGAAGGGCTGATGCAAACCAAGGTTGAGTTGTCAAAGAAGCAGGAATTGATGACACAAATGATCAGTGGAGACCTCTCAACTATGGAGAAGGATATATATTTGCACATGCTGGCTAGTTTTCTTGATTCGTTCATTACTTCATATGAAGAGATCAGAGGGTTCAAGGGCGAAGAGATGCATATAGAGCTGAAAGAAGGTGCTAAGCCAGTGCGTCAAAGGCTAAGAAGGATGGGTCAAGAGCAAATGGAAGCCTTGTGAGAAGAGGTGGACAAGTTATTGAAGGCAGGGTTCATAGTCCCTGTGGAGACCACAGAATGGGTGAGTCCAGTTGTAGTCAGTCCAAAGAAGGATGGGAAGTGGAGAATTTGTGTATATTTTAAACCCTTAAACGCAGCCACTAAGAAGAACCCATATCCTCTTCCATTCATCGATCAGATCTTGGATTCAGTGGCAGGTTATGAGAGGTACAATGTGTGTGATGGTTTTTCAGGCTATTTTCAATTGAAGATTGCTCTTAAAGACCGCACAAAGACCACTTTTATTACTCCATGGGGCTGCTATTGCTACACAGTATTGCCATTTTGGTTGTCAAATGGACCATCTTTCTATCAAGAGAGAGCAAATTGGGTATTGGAACCATTCATTGGTAGTTGTGTTAAAGCTTTCATGGATGACTTCTGTGTCTACAGCAGTAGGGCTGAACACCATGAGAAGCTGCAGATGGTATTGGCTCGATGTGATGAATGTGGAGGACAACTAAATCCAAAGAAATGTCATCTAACACATCCAAGGGTGAAGTTATTGGGCCACATGGTGTCAGAAAATGGCATTGAGGCTGATCCAGACAAGGTTAAGTCCATTATTCTTCTTCCATCACCTACGAGTACGAAGCAATTGGCAACCTTTATACACAAAGTGAAGTACATGGCAAGGTTTATTCCATTGTCTTCTCAGATTCTTTATCCATTACAACAAGTGGCAAAGCATGATCCATTGCAATGGGATGACAAGTGTGAAGAAGTGTTTCAAGAGGTGAAAGAGGTGTTAGGGGGGTTGTCAACCATGCAGGCTCCTGATTGGGAGAAAGTTTTTTATGTAAATCCCTCAGTAGGGGATGATTCCATTGGAGCCATGCTATTTCAAAAGGGGAAGGGCAGCCATTATATGAGGCCAGTGTATTGTGCAAGCCGAGTGAAGTTGGTAGCGGAGAGAAAGTTCTTGGAAGTAGAGCTAGTGATGTCCAGTGTAATATTTGCTTGTCGACGATTTCGTCATTACTTACTACCACGGCCTTTTGTTTTCTTGACGAGTTATGCCTTTTTGCCATAGTTAATTAATGGTACTAACATGTCAAATGTGGTGAAGAAATGGGTAATTGAGCTACAAGAGTTTGAGTTCTCTTTTCTAGTGGAAGATAGTACAAGGGCTACCCTAGCTGATTTGTTGACCTACAAGGAGAATCCCCTTATTGTTAAGGAAGAGGTGGTGAGAAAGGTAGTTGAAGAAGTGCCACAGATCAGCAATGCACATGTGTTGTTCTTTGATGGTTCATATAGAAAGAGCCATGATGTAGCTTCAGGGGGTATAGCACTTTATGATCCAGAGGGGAAGCTAGTATGCAAGAGAGGGTTCAAATTGGATGCTCATAGTAACAATGAGGCTGAATATGCTACTCTGCAAGCCGGATTACACATTTGTTTGAAGCATGGGGTTCGAAGGTTGAGCATAAAAGGTGATGCCTTGTTAGTGGTGAAGCAAGTGCTGGGTGTGTGGAAGAGCAAGAACACCTCATTGAAGGAAATGTGCTTCAGAATTAAAGGCCTGTTAAAAAAGTTCGAAGCATGGATCATCAGACACATTGAACGTGCTCTAAATGGAGAGGCACATGAAGCAGCTCAAGGCATGATTGGGGAGCTATTTGTGTTGAGGACCACTTTACCTCTTTATCATGGCCGGGAAAGTTTGGATCAAGAAGAGGACTTTTTGCTAACAGGAATCATTCCAAAGGAGATTCAGAAGTCTAAGAAGTATGGCTTTGTGCGTAGAGCATACAGGTACAAATTGATTGGTGATGTCTTATACATGAAAAGGGCTGATCTTGTGTTGAGACGTGTACCTTGGCGGGAGGAGCTTTACAGAGTGTTGGAAGAGAATCATGAAGGCACATGTGGTGGCCATTTTTCTCTCAAGATCACCTTGCATAAGATTTTGCAAGAGGGGTATGTATGGCCTAGTTTTCACAAGGATGTTCACCATTGGTGTAGGTCTTGCAATAGGTGTCAAGCATTTGGGAAGAGAGTGTTGAAGCCAGAGCTACGAAAAACCATTATGGCGTTTGATGTGTTTGAAAAGTGGGGGATTGATGCAATAGGCCCGTTACCTATCACAAGCAGGGGAAAAAGCTATATTTTGACGGTAGTGGACTATCTTTCTAGATGGGCAGAGGCTATAGCAGTAAAACAGATCACTGCAAAGGATGTGGCAAAATTTGTGTATGATGAAATATGTTGCAAGTTTGGGGTGCCACTGGAGTTTGGGGGGCCTGGCTTTAGAGCTAAACTGCTAGATTTTTTATGTGCAAAGATGAAGATTAGGCACCAGTATACCACTCCTTATTACCCACAGTGTAATGGCTTAAATGAAAGATTCAATGGTGAGTTGGTACAGATTCTTTCGAAAGTGACAGAGCACCAAGGAAAGAATTGGGATTTGGAATTGCCTAGTGCATTATGGGCTTACCGTACTTCGGTGAAGATAGGTACAGGGTTTACTCCATTTCATTTGGTGTATGGAAAAGAAGCACTATTGCCTGTGGAAGTAGAGTTGCATGCGGTCAAGATGTTAGAGAAGTTGCTTGGGCCACCTAGTGATGCATTCAAAGAGAGGCTCTTACAGCTACAAGAGGTTCAGCTGGATAGGATGAGTGCATTGGAACATTATGGGCAGATGCAAGATAGGGCTTTAGCAAAGATAAATGAAAAGGTCAAAAGTAAGGGTATCAAGAAGTATGACTTGGTTTTGCGCTACAACAATAAGCTGGACAACACCTTCCAAAAGAAGTTTCAAATTAAGTGGGAAGGCCCTTTCAAGGTAGTGGAGTGTTTTCCAAATGGCACCTATCAGCTGGCTAACCTGGATGGTGTTCTACATAAGTCAAGGGTAAATGGATTGCGTCTTAAATTGTATCATGCTAGATTGATGATGGTGGAGCAAGATGAACTGTCTGTGGAGCAAGCAATGTTGGTGAAGGATGAGGAGACCTGTGATGCGGCGAGTCTCATATCGCTCTTTGCTGCTGCTGATCATGAATGATCTAGCAGGTTAGGGGATGGGCAAATTATGTCAGGAGTTTCTTGGAGCAAGGGATTGTGCATATGTACATATACATGCATGGTGCATCAAATAAAGAATTGCCCATTTTTCAGAGCCAGGTGGTTACGTGGGGCCCACATGTGTACAGGTAGGACACCATGTACATAGTGCATCGATTTTCACTATTAATAGTACCAGTGTGTTTTTTCTATAATAATGAGGAGTTGGTAGTGCTTAAAACTTCTCGAGGAAGCTATCCGTGGGCCGACGACATGAGGTAAGCAGGTGCGTCAGATGGCATCTAGTGGCGTCAGGAGGTCGAACGGGGTCAATACTTGCACGCGGAGAAGTACGGACACAAAGTGGTGTTTTCTTGTGAGAGTTATGCAGAAAGGTTCTCATTAGGACCACTTTTTGGGGCCAATTCACGTGGTTGCGAGACGCATTATTGAAAAGAAATGAGTGCCAGGTGTGCGGATGATGCAAAAAAGGTGACAACTATGCACTGCGAGGTCAGTTTTTGGCCTGTTCGGGGTCCGTTTGAGGTCATCTAAAAGGCCAAGGGTGACCAACTAATAAATCTAAGTGTAGGAACTGAAAAAACTGAGAGAAGACCAGAAAAAACGTGGAGAAGAGAGGAGGAACAGCCGCAGGTGTGTTTTTGGGGTTTTTGGAGCCTGTTTTGGCGTAAACTGCTCATCCGAGGTCGGATTTGAGCACTTTGACATTGTAGACTAGGGTTTTGGGCCGTTCCGGACGCGATGGCGCTGTCCATTTTGCCAAATTCCTCACTCTTTTTTTGCTGTTTTTCTGTGTAAGTTTCTCCTATGAGCGAAGTTTCTGCTCTAGTTTGTGATTGTATCTGGCTTATTTTACCCATATTGTGTGAGCTATTTGCCCCATTGGTGTTGGCCCAAGCTCAATTGTATCTAAACATCAGAAATTCTCCTCTTTTGATCTGAGTTTTTTGGGTGTGTGTGTGTGTGTCTGTGTGGAGTGGGCAAGTGGATAGTCTCTCTCCTCTCACTCCAGAGGTGTGTTCCCTGTCTTGGCCAGGTGTGTTGTCTAAGCCGAGTGGTGCCCCATAGTGTGTGTGTGTATCTTCCCAAGAGTGTGTGTCGGGTCGTTATAGAGGCGTTGTGTGTGTTTTCATCCCACTCACAACGCAAAAGGTGGTTTGATAAAGAATGTTAAGATGCTCGAAAGTCCTTGATAAAGCTTGATGCAACTATGGACAAAGATAACTATCAAAGTCATTTGCATACATACAAGGCATTGATTCAAAAGAAGAGAAGAAGATGGGAAGTAAAGCAATAACTTTTTCAAGTCCAAGAACAGGCACATGCATGTGGAAGATTTTGGAGAAACTTGAGGGGCAAGCGGGTTGATAATTTTGGTAACTTGAGTCTTGTGGATATGTATACACATTGTAGGCAATTATATGAATAAGCAAACGCTGAAAAAGTTCCATTTTATGGTTCACTCCCATGTATGCCCTCTTTTTTTTACTATTGAGGATGTATGCGGTGGGCTTGAAAACTTGGCCACTCGCAAAGCGGAAAATCTTCAAAGTATCAAGCCGGAGATGATCAAATGGACAGGAGATTTTACCCATGAATGGATGTGTGATATGTCCAACCTTGCACTTCAACATGGTATGCCTTATGATTGTAGTACTAATTGGGTTAAGCCTTTGCACAAAGGAGGGGATGTAAAGAATGTAAACAACTACCGGACTATAATAATTGGGTCTCTTATGGAAAAGTTGCTTGGGTGCATAATGGAGATGAAATTGAGTGATTGGGCTCAAGATAATGACAAGCGTGCAAAGGGACAAGCGGGTTTTTATCGATGCCATAGCACCATTGATCATCTTGTCACTCTTCGTGTTCTCATGCAGGAAAGTCGGTTGAAAGGCAAGCGATTGTATTGTTTTTTTGTGGACTTCAAGAAAGCTTTTGATACGATTCCACGTAACAATTTGTGGAGAAGGATGGAAGAACTCCAAGTGCCAAGTGAGTTTATGCTTGCGGTTTCTCGAATCTATGAGAAGGTGATTTGTCAATTGCGCATGCGAAGAGAAATTTCAAAAAAATTTGTAAGCACTATTGGGGTTAAACAAAGATGTCCATTGTCACCAACTCTCTTTGGTCTATGCATCGATCAATTGGAACAAATGGTACTTGACTTTATGCAAGAAGAAGGCATTGAAGAGGTCACTATTTGCAATGCGGTAATCATGATTTTATTGTATGCGGATGATGTAGTGCTTCTAGCACACACTTTAGAAGATGCACAAAAGCTTATGGTTGTCCTTGAGAACTTTTGCTTGCATAGTGGGCTGATTGTGAATGAATCCAAGACAAAGGTTATGCTTGTGAAAACCAACCATAAGGAGAAGCCATGCATTGTGTACAACAATGAGACACTTGAAGTGGTTGAGAGCTTTAAGTACCTTGGCCTTGAGGTTCCGTCCAATCACAAGTGGCATGAATGTGCTATGCGTCGTTTGGAAGCGGGAAAGAGAGCATTTTATGCATTTGAGAACATGTGTAATTCGAAAAACATCAAGTGTTGGGTTCTCAAGAAGTATCTTTTTGATGCATTGGTGACACCGGTTCTTCTTTATGGAGTTGAAGTGTGGGGCGGGAGCACCTCAAAGTCTGAGTTTGACAATGTCCAAAAGCGTTTTCTTACAAACTTTCTCCAAGTGAAGACTCAAACACCATATATGCTCCTACTTCTTGAGCAGGGATGTCTTCCAATTGAGGTTATGGGCATGGAAAGGGTTGTGGAGTACAGGATAAAGATGCGTCAAAACCCCTCACATCGACTTCCTACAATTACATGGGAAGCAAGCAAAAAAGTTCAAAAGATGCATAAAAGCAAGATCTTGAGCACGGGATGGATGCAAGACATAAAGAAGTGGTTTGGGAGATGGGATGCATTACACTTGCTACATGATGCTTCAATTGACTCCCAAGTGAATGAAGCTTTTCTACAACGCCATTGTATTACGGCATGGGAGAAATCCGGTGGGTCATGCTTCATATATTACACCACCCATATTGCCCCCAACTACAAAACCATGTTCTTCGCTGAAAGAGAAAACCGTACTCACACTTACATGCTTGAGCCTATCCCCTTGTCGGTGATACGCACTATCGCAGCCATTTGTGTTAGCTCCCATTCCCTTCGATGCGAGATAGGGCATTGGGGCAATGGAGAAGAGTCAAATCGATTGTGCACATTATGCTCACTGCAAGTTCGAGAGTCTGAGTACCACACACTACTAGAGTGCTCAGCTTTTGGTCACATCTGAACTTGCTTCTCTCACATTTTCAGCCATAACTTAGACCTACACACTTTCCTCTCCCAGCCAAAGTGTGGGCTCTCCATTGCGACTCTCATCACCACAATTTTGGAGCATCGAGAGTCACTCATCAGCCATACACATACTACATCACATGTAACTTTGGTCCCATAGATCATATTTGACCTCCGAGGACGATAATAAAATCTCTCTCTCTCTCTCTCTCTCTCTCTCTCTCTCTCTCTCTCTCTCTCTCTCTCTCTCTCTCTCTCTCTCTCTCTCTCTCTCTCTCTCTCTCTCTCTCTCTCTCTCTCTCTCTCTTCCCTGTATCTCTCTCTCTCTCTCCCTCTTTTCCCCTCTTCTCTACCTCCAATTCTATGTTGCTACCGCTCGCGTTTGGAGAAGAGAAATAGAATTGGAGGTAGAGAAGATGGGAAAAGAGGGGGAGAGATAGATACAGGGAAGAGAGAGAGAGAGAGAGAGAGAGAGAGAGAGAGAGAGAGAGAGAGAGAGAGAGAGAGGGAAAGAGAGAAAGAGAGTTAGAGAGAGAGGAGAGAAGAGGGAGAGAGATACACACACACAGAGAGAGAGAGAGAGAGAGAGAGAGAGAGAGAGAGAGAGAGATTTTATTATCGTCCTCGGAGGTCAAATATGACCTATGGGACCAAAGTTACATGTGATGCAGTATGTGTATGGATGATGAGTGACTCTTGATGTTCCAAAATTGTGGTGATGAGAGTTGCAATGGAGATCTCACACTATGGCTGGGAGAGGAAAGTGTGTAGGTCTAAGTCATGGCTGGAAATGTGATGGAAGTAACTTTGGATGTGACCAAAAGCTGAGCACTCTATTTGTGGAATTCTTGAAGAGAATTGGAGGTAGAGAAGAGGGGAAAAGAGGGAGAAAGAGATAGATACATCGAAGAGAGAGAGGGGGGGGGGGGGGGGGAAGAGATGAATATTTTTGCTTTTTTTGTGGGTAATTTTTCTCGCATCTCTCCCTCCAATTCACATTGTCGCTAGAGCCCACTCTGAGAGAGAGAGAGAGAGAGAGAGAGAGAGAGAGAGAGAGAGAGAGAGAGAGAGAGAGAGAGAGAGAGAGAGAGAGAGAGAGAGAGAGGAGAGAGAGAGAGAGAGAGAGGAGCCCACTCTGAGAGAGAGAGAGAGAGAGAGAGAGAGAGAGAGTATGAGTACTGGGGAGGGGGGGGGGGGGTTTCTTATGGAGACGGTTGAATTTGCCTTTCTATTTTATTCAAAATAGAAAGTCTTTATCCTTTCAATTTGCAAAATTGAAAGGGCACTCCTGACTGTGCATTACTTTAGATACTACAGAAAACCAACTCCACAATTTGGGTCCTCTAATGAAAGAGATGATTTAGAGCTTAGAGCCTATGTATAGGAGTTAGGTAAAATTACCAAAATACCCCTCTAATTTGTGGAATTTCCCTAAATACCCCTCAAATTTAAAAAATTCCCAAAATAAGCTTGTATCTATTTTGATTGCATTGTTCAAGATTTTCTAATCTTTATTCTTTTTTACAATTAAGATCCGTTTTTGAGTGTTTAGCATGTAATTTATCACAAATTACCTCACAAAAAAGCAATTATGTCTAAAAATAATTCATCTCCAAAGCCTACATAACCAACTCAAATTCTAGTTTTAGCATCTTGTATGATCAGTCCTCTTACAAAAAGCTACAAAGTTTTTTATTTTTGGAAAAATTTACTCTCACAACCAATGGTATTTTGGGAATTTATTAGTGGTATTTTGGAAATTTCCACAAATTAAAGGGGTATTTTGGTAATTTTCCCTAGGAGTTATTACTAATTATGAGTGTCCTAAGTCTATCTCCTTCTCTCTCGCAAATGTTGAGTCTCCTAAGTCTCTCTCTCTCTCTCTCTCTCTCTCTCTCTCTCTCTCTCTCTCTCTCTCTCTCTCTCTCTCTCTCTCTCTCTCTCTCTCTCTCTCTCTCTCTCTCTCTCTCTCTCTCTCTCTCTCTCTCTCTCTCGGCATCGTTGTGAGCACATGGGCTCCAATCTGACTAATAATATGGTTATAGCTGAGGAGATTTTTGACAAATCTTGTACAGACTCCAATGAGGATAGCTTTGGAGACGATCGTGTTGAAGAGGATGGAGACTTTTCGATAGATGAACTGTTCGATTGATGAGGGTAACTTCTTGCTCAGCTTCCTGACGAAGAAAAGATAAGTTTAATCCCATCCTGGCAGCATGCATCAAATTGACGAAGCATGCCCAGAGGGTGAAGAGGAAGAGTCCGACATAGAGGAAGAGGAAGATCTGGAGGATCTTGACACAATGTCTGGGTGAAAGAGAATATCAAAGTGCCCAGAAGGGAGGGGGATAAGCCATTTTTTATCCACTTCACATTTGCAGCCCCCGCAAGTCCTCCGCATCGAGTCTACTTGTAGCAAAGACCATGTGATGCTGCTGGACTATCAAACTGTGCAAGACTCTTCTCATGGATATAGTGCCATTTTCCAAACTTTCGGGAAAGTCGTCTACAACATTTTTGACTGCCAATGCACTTGCAATTTCTCAATGCAAGCATGCCTCCTCGTTGCAAGGATCGCCCCTGTCCACACAATGTTGCTAGAAAATGCAAAGACCAACGTGACAAAGTGGTAAATGACATCCTTCAAATGTGCCACATCTTGAGGAAGGCAAGAGTTGCATATGCATGGCATGATGGTGTATGATTGCACAACACGATGATAAGGAGCTGAAAGCATGATTTAGATCATGGGATGGATATACTTAACATAAAATGAGATGATCATCTTTTTGCACTAGGTGGGCAAGCCAATGGCACTTGTCTCTCCCAGCGGTTTTGGTTATGAGCTTGTGTGTTGTTGGCATACAAGGGTCTGGACACTACAAGAGGAAGCCCTATCAAATATGCGACAATATTGTGTGTGTGTTTTCAACCCCCTTCTGTGAGATTGTGTGAATGATTGTGAGCACTAGCGCTCTCCTTTGGCTTGCGAGAGAGAGAGAGAGAGAGAGAGAGAGAGAGAGAGAGAGAGAGAGAGAGAGAGAGAGAGAGATGAGAGAGAGAGAGAGAGAGGAGAGAGAGAGAGAGAGAGAGAGAGAGAGAATACAAGGTTAATATTCTAGCCTAAAAGAGGTAATGTTTATGCGTTATCTTTCTCTCTATTTTTAGCTTGGTGCTAGTGCCCACTTTGTGAGAGAGAGTTAGTGAAAGAGATGATATTCACCTCTTTCTTGCAACTCTTTGCGTTCTACAACAATTTTTTTTGTGTCATCTCTCTCCTCGTCGTCATGCTCCTGGGTTGAACCGCGTGCATTATGCTTCTTGATCACAAAAATGATGTGCGTTACTGCTTTTCTAAAAGTTTAAATAGCTTCTCTACACTACGAAGAAATTGTGCAGAAATAATTCATAATCCCCTTGCCTTAGCCCTGAACGCCATGCTCTCCGTACTTCTTCACCTCATCTTGCCCAGTACTCGAAGGCGCTCTTGCTCCTTGACAACATCTGTCCCCTCCTTCACTGACAACTACGATCATTGTCACCTTTCAAAATCGATTTCCCTTCGAAATCAAAAGGAATCAGAAGTGATTCTCCTTTAACATGATTTTTTAACAATTGTTGGCACATGCTACCCCTAGCCCCTAGCGCCCACTTTGAGAAAGAGAAAATGAAAAGAATGATAGAGAGAGAGAGAGAGAGAGAGAGAGAGAGAGAGAGAGAGAGAGAGAGAGAGAGAGAGAGAGAGAGAGAGAGAGAGAGAGAGAGAGAGAGAGAGAGAGATGCTTGATTGAGGAGGGCCTATAAATAAGAGTTAGCATGTAAGTTTTTGACTTGCAAGGAATACTGACAATAATGTAATTGAGGTGAGGAGGGCCTATAAATAGGAGAATTGATATTAGAGATATTACTAAGAAACAATTGCAGATGGAAAATGAAGGGTCTTACTAACACTCACACCTGCTGCAATATGCCAATTGAGGTGTGTTTTTCTCTCTTGATTTGTTAAGTACATCCCCTCCCCTTCCCCGCCCCGCCCCCTCCCTCCCCGTGCGTGCATTGCATCCTTTAATAATTGAAACATGCACACGTGCTTTGTCTTTGGCTAACCTCTACAAAGGACCAAATTTTGTATCAGAGACGTTCTATCCAACACCATTTACTTTGATGCTCATATTTTAATTCTCTTATATTCCAAAGTGTAGAACATATTGCTTACTTTGTGGAATCAGGAGTCATATAATGCTCTTGCATGTGAAACTTATATACTTGTTTTCATATGTCATGTATCTAGTGTGCAAGCACATTGTTAGAACTGCACATAAGACCTCCAACTACCCAACCGCTGAGAGCGGATTTTTTGAGATGGGGCTCAACTCAAGGCTCCCACCAGACAACCACTCCGTGAGACCCTACACATGCATATTTCTTAGGGGCACCGCCCTCTTTTATGGAGAAAGAAGGAAACCAAAACAAACCATATACAACACACACACACACACACACACACACACACACACACTCACAACTCCCTTATGTGCTTCAACACAAAATGCCATTCAACCATTCAACACACACTCCTTAAGCAATCCCTTTGAACACTGCACAAACTCACATGCAAAGATTGACCTTCACCATATTAGTGCTCATATACTTCTAAGAAATGAAGCACAAAACCTCAAAACTCAAAACACCATAATGCACAAATACTTGACAACTCCTTTCCTTTCCCAAAAGAAGAGACTACTTACACACATAAGGCGGCATGCATAGAGAACTCTTCTCCATCTATGCAGCCCCAAGACTCCATTTAACGCTACTCATATTAGCCCTCCCCCTTCATCTAGGATCATTCATGCTCCTAGATGAAACAAAAGAGTTTTTTCCTTTTTCTTTTCTTTTTTTTTTCTTTTTTTTCTTATTTTTCTAAAAAAAGAAGGAGTGATATACACTCTTTTACTCCATTAGACCTGCTTTTCATTACCTCAATCCCATAAATCGGAGATGGGAGGGTTGGCTTGGGTATGTTCAGATTCCAAGGCTGGTTCTTCTTTGCACATCAAAGCTTTAAAAATAGGTGGAGCATTTGCCAAGCCGAAGGGAGCCATGCCAATTTGGAGCTTAGACGATGTAGGTAGATGACTTCCTATCAACGGATTGATACGTTGAAAGTAGGGCTTTAATCTCCATCCATTGACTCTGGTCTTGTGGAGTTTTCCTTATAAATCTGCTAATCTGTAACTACCATTCCCAAACTTTGTTTTTATCATGAAAGGTCCCTCCCATATTTGTAAAAACTTTTTGTCAAGTCGAGTATCAAGTCGGTTATCATAGCGAAGAACCAACATACCTTCCTTCAATCCTTTCCCCTTGAGCTTCTTGTTGATTTTGTCCCTTTGGCTTGTGGCTTGGGCAATGTAATAGTCGATGGACTCTTCTCTATCAAGCTCAAGTCGTTGAAGATCTAAAATTCTTTCCTGCAAAGATTCTTTTGGCCTCTTTGCTCCCCGTGAGAGAATGCGTAGGCTTGCAATCTCCACCTCAATAGGAAGGAGTGCCTCCTGTCCATATACCAAATGAAAAGGAGTGAATTGAGTGGATACCTTGAAAGATGTTCTGTATGCCCATAGAGCTGCGGTCAAATGAAGATCCCAGTCATTTGGTCGATCTGCAACCTGCTTAGAAATGATCTTACATATCATTCCATTCACCTTTTCAACCAACCCATTGCACTGAGGGTAGTAAGGTGTAGAATGCAAATGTTTGACTTTTAACTTTGCCAAAAGATTATCTAAGAGTTCTGCTCTAAACCCTGGACCACGATCTGACAAAATCTCTAATGGTGTGCCGAATCTACTGCATATGTGATCAAAGATAAATTTTGATACCTCCTCAACTATAATTCGTGTTGTACTTGCTGCCTCCGCCCATCGTGTCATGTAATCTACTCCCACAATGATGAAGACCTTCCCGGTAGATGTGCGAGGTAAGGGGCCTATTGCATCCACACCCCACTTCTCAAAAGGACCATACAAAATTATTGGAACTCAAGGTTCGTAAGTGAGTCGTCGATCTCCAGCAATCTGACAACCTTTGCATGACTTACACCAATGCTGGACATCACGGTGTAGACTTGGACAAACAAACCCTGCTTGCAAAATCTTCCTGTTTGTAATATCATGAGAAAAATGACCCCCACAGACATCATCATGGCATGAAAAGAGGATTCTCTCTATTTCTTGAATAGAGGGCACCCTTCTTAGCACCGAATCTTTCCCTTTATGATACAGATCATCTCCTATGAGTTGGTAAGGAGTTGCCTTTTTTACCAACCGATGCCTTTGTACTTTATCCAAGTGTTTAGGGCACTCACCAGTTTGGAGGAAAAATATGATGTCCTTCAATTCCTCTTGGCCTTGGTACTTTGGTTCGTAGAGCTTCACACCTCCCACCATGATCTGAAGTTTCTCATTGGCGAGATAATCTGCTTCCTTGTTGAGGGTTCTCACAACATGCTGTACCTGTGTAGCTTCAAAGTTCTTTATCAAAGCCTTCACCTGTCTAAGCCACTCCACTAGAGTAGGGTTCTTGCACTCCCATATCCCTTGGATTTGCCTAATAACCAGTAAGGAATCACCTCTTATTATAAGTCTTTCGATGCCAAGTTTTCTGCATTCTTCAAGCCCCAACTTTAAGGTGACATACTCAGCCTCATTATTAGAATGACCATTTTCCAAGGTGATACCTTTCTGAACAAGAACTTCCCTTTGTGGACTTAGAATAAGAACCCCCCCTGCTGCTTGATCGTGTTGTCGTCGGTAAGCTCCATCAAAGAACAAAATGTGTGCATTGTCCATCTCCTCCTCATTATTTTGTGGTGTAGCTTTGTCTCCTGCCTTTGGTGACTCTTTCCTTTCTCTCACTTTGTATGTGAGAATGTCTGCAAGACCTGCCCTTGTGCTATCTTCCACAAGAAAAGTGTATTCAAACTCTTGAAGTTCTAGAACCCATTTGGCTATCCTAGATGAGAGGCTCATGTGTTGCACAACATATGGTAAATTGTTTTCCATGGTGAGAATGACAAATGGTGCAGGTAAGAGATATGATCTAAACTTTCTTACCGCAAACATAATTGTGAATACCACCTTCTCCATATCGGTGTAGCCCTTCTTTGCAGCGGTCATGACTTTGCTTGCAAAGTATACTGGCCTCATGCAGCATGTTTTTGGGTCTTTTTGCATGAGAACTACACCGATGGCCTCCATTCCTACACTTGGCGTGATGTAATATGTATCCTTTGGATTTGGTGGCATTATTGTTGGAAGAGAGTTGACAATACCCTTTACTTCACTAAAGCATAATTCGTGTTCCTCTCTCCATTCAAATGTGGGTTTGTTTGCTAGCTTGTGCAAAGGTGCAATAGCTTCCGCTAGAAGGTGAATAAAACGAGACATGTACCTTACTTTGTGGTTGAAATTCATGGGCTCCTTGGTTGTCGTTGGTGGTTGTAGTGACAAGAGAGCATTTACTTTTGATGGATCCACTTGAATTCCTTGCAAAGAAACCACATGACCTAGCAATACCACTTGTGACTCTGCAATGTGACACTTCTCAGGATTAAGCTGTCCCCCAAATTGATGAAGCCTCCTAAGCCCCTCCTCAACTTTTTGGCAATGAAGTCTTTCGCTACTATAGATACAGAAGTCATCCATAAAAACCCCTAATTGACTTTCCAAAGAAGGGCTGAAAGACAAGAGTTGTAAACCTTATAAAGGTACTAGGAGCATTTGTGAGCCCAAATGGCATCACTCTATAGGCAAAGCAACCCCAAGGTGTGATGAAAGTGGTTTTTAACTGATCTTCTTCTGCTATTCTGATTTGAAAATACCCTGAATACCCATCACACACTGTGTAACATTCATAGCCAGCTACTTCGTTTAAGATTTCATCTTGGAAAGGAAGAGGAAAATGATCCCTCTTTGTTGCACCATTGAGCGGTTTGTAGTCAACACAGACCCTCCATTTTCCGTTCTTTTTAGGGGTTACTACAATTGGGGACACCCACTCAGAGTTAGACACAGGGTAAATGAAACCAGCTTTGAGGAGTCAGTTAACCTCTGTCAAAAGTGCCTCTTGTTGTATTTTTCCTAGGCGCCTTAGCTTTTGAGCCACGGGTTTAGTACCTGGTTTTAATTCTATGCCATGCTCTATAACATCCACACCTCTAATTTGTGAGTAATCAGTGATAAACAAATTGGGATACCTCTTGAGCATATCGATGTAGGACCGCTTCTCTTCAGGGGTAAGATCTTTTGCAAGCATCCTCTCAAAGTCTTCAAAGTGCTTGTGGTCACCTTTGTCATCCTTTGTTTGCTCCTTTGTTGGGTCAACCTCTATTGATGGAGTTTTTGATGTGTTGAAGATGATTCCCATTACCTCCAAAGATGATTCTTCTTCGCTATTGGATGTAGTGGTTGAACTTTCCTCGTCGCTTGAGCCAAAACTCTCTTCACTTTCTTCATCAGCCGTGGTCTCATAGTTGATGTCGAGCTGCTTTCCTTCATGCCAATCGTATACTACATGTTGCCCCTTTTTGAGAATCAATTGTCCTTGTCCCCATTTTTGATCTGCATTCACAGCAATGAGCCAAGGCCTCCCTAGGATGATGGGATAGCCCTCCCCCTTGGCTGGAATAACATACATGTCCACACGTGCATCTATATTACATACAGAAACTTTTACATTCTCGATGATCCCTAGGCACTTCACACTTGCATTGTTGGCCAGCCTAGCTTGACAATTAGAGGATTTAGTGATTTCAAGCCCTAGTCTATTCATTGCTCTTTCCGTGATCACACACATTTGTGCTCCACCATCAACATACACATTGGATACCTTCCTACCCCTTACATAAGCATCTACAATAGGTTCCACATCTTGTTGTGGCTTTGAAGTCAATGCCTTTACTGTCAACTTTTCTTTCTTTCTTGGGAGTCTTGTGCTTACAAGTTTGGACAAGTGCTTTCTCACCTCGGGTGATAGATGTAGGAGTTGAGGCCAAGAAATATTGGGCTTTTGAGTTTTCAGATCTCCTAAGATGTTGTAGGGTTCCATATTCTTTCCTAATGGAAAATCGTTAATGCCGATCTCCCTTCACCTTGACCTCTACTTCTTGCCTCCTTCCTCCTTCTTTGACTTTTTCTTCCTCTCCTTCCTTGTAGGTTCTGACTCTTCATTCCTTGTGTCTTCATCCTTGTTGTGTGCTCTTGTGCGCTTTTCTGCTGGCATAACATCAAAATGTATAGGGCTCACCTCTATCTCCTCTTCCAACTTTATGATGTTTACTCCTCTCTCTTCCTCCACTGGTGGGACAGGAGGGATGTTTGCCATTGGAGGTGGTGGTGGTCGACGAAGAATTTGTGGGGCTTGAGCATGCTCTTGCTGCACCATGAGCGGAGGGGGTCTAGGAGGGTATATGTCCCCTGGAAGCCTTCGAGGGTGAGGGCAATTATACATGCCATGACCAACTTCGTTGCAATTCCAACATCTCAACTCTTGTTCTTGACGTCGTTCATTGTGATTCCCTTCTCTTGGTTGTCGTTGTTGGGGTAGGCCCTGCACTAGATTCAAGGTGAGACTCTCTAGTTGTTGAGTTAATCTTTGCAAGATCTCTTGTTGTGATGCTTCCCCTATTTGTGAAGTTTGGGCAAGAGAGCCCCTAACTTGTGCTCCCATGCTTGGTGAAGAATCCCTCTCAATGACTTCATTTAGGTCCCTTGTTCTATGTGCTTGAAATTTTAACTTCTTGAATTTGACAATGGCCACCTCACGTGCTTCCTCAAATGTTGATGGGAATTTTAACTCTACCTTGGTCTTCAAAATTGGATACAAGCCAGCCATGAATCTATCTTTCTTTAGAAAGTTTGGTGCACCACCTTGGTTTTGTAAGGTAGCCTCCCATCTATCCCATAGGTTAAGGAAAACGGCCTCATAAGATGGGTAGTCTTCAAGGAATACATGTTTATGTTGAAGTAGACACTTCCAAAGACCCTCTGGAGTATCTCCTTGCCCAAATTTGGCAAGAAAAATTGCACGTAGCCTCTCCCAATTGGTTTTGTTTTGAGGTTGCAAGGCCTCGTACCATGCCTTAGCCTCCCCTTTGAGAACGAGTGGAAAAGCACGCAGCTTTACCTCTTCTTGATCTCTCCCAGAGATGAGGTGTGCCATCTCCAAATTATCCAGAAATTCTTGTGCATCCTCACCATTTTTAGAATGAAAGGTAGGAAAAGTGCTTGACATTTTTACAATACAAGGAGGCTTGTGTACCACAAAGTTTTTGACTACGATGAGTGATCACATCAAAATGAAAATATCTACATCAAGTGTTAGTTCATAATTTATCATAGGCAAAATAAAAGGGTTGATTGAGGCATTAATTTCATTAAGGCGAGTGGGTCCAAAAATTATCCTAATGGTTGCTTGAAATCTAAATTTTGTAGCAATTATGATGTGCACAGATTGACGAGCTATGGGTGTAAAAGGAGAAGCAGCTCCAGGTTGGTTCATGTGACAATGTGTTCTCCTTTTTCTTTCTCTTGAAGAAAGTTTCCTTTGAGTGGATCGCTATCTAAGCGCCTCTTGTCCCTGCCTCAAAACAAAATAAAAACATGGACATCAAATGAATCATCATAATTAATGAATGGAAGAATGATGGGATTTGAAGATGCCAAGATTTCACCAAGTCTTTCTACTCCAAACATAAAAACAATGTGTTGTTGGTAAAACAATTTGCGATCTACACAAATGTTAATTCTGATGCGTTGTGAAAAATGAAAAGCATATGGTGCAACTCTATTGTTCATGAGGAGAATAGAAGGCAGTTAGGAAAGTTCCTCAGTGGGGGCACCACTTTTATGAGAGCGGATTTTTTGAGATGGGGCTCAACTCAAGGCTCCCACCAGACAACCACTCCGTGAGACCCTACACACGCATATTTCTTAGGGGCACCACCCTCTTTTATGGAGAAAGAAGGAAACCAAAACAAACCATATAGAACACACACACACACACACACACACACTCACACCTCCCTTATGTGCTTCAACACAAAATGCCCTTCAACCATTCAACACACACTCCTTAAGCAATCCCTTTGAACACTGCACAAACTCACATGCAAAGATTGACCTTCACCATATTAGTGCTCATATACTTCTAAGAAATGAAGCACAAAACCTCAAAACTCAAAACACCATAATGCACAAATACTTGACAACTCCTTTCCTTTCCCAAAAGAAGAGACTACTTACACACATAAGGCGGCATGCATAGAGAGCTCTTCTCCATCTATGCAGCCCCAAGACTTACGTACACACAACATAAGGAGAGAAGCCAAGAAAATAGACACCATGTTGCACAAAAACTTTCTCAACAAACAAGCAACCCAATGAGCACAAAATATGAGAAGATGCCAAGATATGCTTGCCAATTTTACATGCGTTTAGAGCAAAAGTGTGACGAAGACACCCCAATTGCAACAATTTGTTGATCTAACCATGAGATAGATCATTGAACTTGATATCCTTGCTCTCATATAGAATCTACAATCCTTATTTAGGGATGAGTATGGTAAGAGAAATGTTTGCAAGAGAATGGTAGCAATAGCATATTGATGCTCTCTCTATGGTGCCGCTTATGATAGCGAGCTTAGGAAATGGATAGGGAGACAAGAAGAGAGAGAGATTAGGGCTTCCCTAACCTTAGAGGAGCTTATTTGCAGCAATGGAGTAGGTGTGTGTATTTTTGTGCTTGCCAAAGGGCCTTTTTATAGCTGTACAAGACCTTGGGTTAGGTTAAACTTGACTAGGGTAGGTAATTAACCATAGTTAGGTTCCCTTTTGACCATTCCTTCAATTATGCAAATAAGGGACTTATTTTTTCATTAAAAATAGCCTTTTAAGTCGTGGAGGCTCCATAAGGGTTGATAATGTATGTGGGCCCCACCATGATGTCCCTCCAGTGGCTCCTGCAGAGTGTCCCCATCCTGTTTGTTGTGTCTTTGGAAGCATCTTGAGTTGACCCCTCCCCATTGGTATTTTAGAATGTTGTAGAAGTCAAGAAAACTTTTCACCTTTGTGGTTTACCTGATTGTAACTTTGACCTGCAGTAACAGTGTCCGCAGCACCTTGTTTTCACCATAACTTTTAGCCTGTAACTCAGAATTGGGTGCTGTAAAAGGCAAAGTTGACCTTCTCAAAGTGTTTAAGCTGATTTTGGAGTGTTCCTCAAGTATAACCACGAGCTAAGGCGTTCAAGATGCATCCAAAATACCTTTTGAACCAAGTCTCCTTGTAGGGGGCCCTTTAGCATGCATCCAAGGTGTAGCATGCTTTTTTCAAAAGAGAATCCACCTTAAACAAATGAGGTAGGCTCCAATAAAGTTTGATTTATTGGGGATATACATTATATTTAAGATTTGTTGACCAACACAAGTAAATGATCCAAGAGTTGGGTCACATAGTGGTGGGGAAGGGAAGGCCTACAAGGTTAACCCTACCCTTGAGAGAAGATGGGTAAGATAAGTGCCCATAAATTATTTATTTACAAATTATGGGATGTAGATAGCTATTTAAATTAGTAAAGGTAATTATTTAAAAGAATATACAGTAAAAAAACTAGGAGAGTAGAATTAAGTTTACTATTTACATTTAGCATGAAGAGAGAAATATGATGTAAATGCATAAAGATCTAAGAAGGGTAAGGTGTTTGTATGGAAAAAGGCTTTTACAGAAAGAGAGAATGAAAACTAGGTTAAAACTTTGATAAAAAATATATACATTTGAGTAGAAATGTAGTGCAAATGCAAGGTTACCATTTAACGCTACTCACCGCCACTCTACAATGGTGTGTTGATGTGGCGGCACAATTTTGGGTGATGAGCTGTGACATTAACCAACAATTGGAGAAAGGATCTTTTTGCATAAGATTAGAGAATCCGGCACAAAGTTAATAGAGAGAGCTATTTCAATGATTGCTGACCAATCCATTTTCCATAAAAAGCTCCCTCCGCTCCCCTACTCACGCACAGTGAGACTTAGTAGGTTCACTAGTAGTCCTAGGTAGTACAAAATTGTTCATTCATTTTTTTTGTGAAGAGTTCTTTATGTGTGTCCTCTTCAAAATTGTCTTCATCTTGTTGTTGTCGTCATCTTTTGCTTCACCTACATGTCATCTTTATTTTTTGTTGTTGTTATTGGCATCTTCATCTTGATGTCGTCGTCATCTTCTTTTTTATTTCCCTTATTCTAAAACGTCAAGGATGCAGCCTTCATGGCCAATGGTGTAAAACACATATAAATTTCATTTTGTGTGTGTGCGCTCATGCTCGTTTGTGTGCATCTTGTAGGAAAGGTCTTACCATATTTGGAAGTGTCTAGTCCCATGTTTGTGTGTGTACAAGTGCCTTCATGCACATGTGTGGAATACATTTATGTACAATCTTGCAATAAGAGTGAGTGTGCTTGAGACTTGAGCTTCTAAATTTTATGAAGTGTTCTCCTCGGTGTCCAAGACATTGGAGATCTGCAAAATAAGTGAGTAAATCTTGGCTCAAGAGAGTTAAAAGGAAAACTTTGGCACTAGGCATTTGGGTATCTTTTAGGTGGGATTGATCACTTAAGCTAGGGGCATAAGAGGGATGAGGGCTTAAACCCTTTGGAATTTGTGTCTTGTGGGAATGGTTGTTGCTCTATTGAGGTTGGTTGGTGTTTGATCAAAGTGGGGTGATCGGATGGCCCGAATGGTAGCAAGGCAGCCAGGCAAGCTCTAGACGATAGTTAGAAATAGCTAGACGATGTAGAGGCGGTCGGTAGGATCTAGTCGGCTAGTTGAGGTCTATTTGGACCCAAAAATCTTGCATACACTCGATTTGGATATGTTTTTGCGTCCATTGATAGAGCTATGAAAAAAAACCACTACACAGGCATGGCCTCTTGTGGCCACCTTGAACAATAGGATGCATTTGATAGCCTACTTGCATCCATCCAAGTTGCCCACCAAAAATGGCCACAAGGTTTGGCCCCCCGACACCTGTAGGTCACGAGCAACCTAAATTAGGTGAGATAACCACGTGAAAATTTGCCTTTGGTTGGAAGAGGGCCCCACAAAAATATACTTTATGCTCAATTGTGTACTAAACCACACTCACAAAAAGCTCATACACACACCTATTTTGAGAAATTAAAATTAGGGAGCTGATGAACCCCACATAATGAGGTTAAAGGCTCCGAATGAAACTGAGAACAAAGAGATTTCGGAAATACAATTGATGGGCTAAAAGTTGAATGATTTTGCCCTTAGGAGCTCTAAAGAAAGACCTCAACGAGCACTTTATGCACACATAAATTGCAAGATGAAATGTGGGCTATAATAAAATCTATAGTTCTCCAAATCTCATTAAAATTGAGCACAAAGTTGAAAAATAATTGAAAATCACACAAACACACACACACACACACACACACACACACACAGAGTTATTACAATGCCACTAATCAAGAAGGGTAGGGCCTCATTGCTGGTGCCAAGAACATGCCCAAGATTAGATGGTGATGCTAATGATTAGGGAGAGGGAGAGAGGAGTTAATTAAGCCTAGGTATGAACTGTTGGCTCTAATACCACTTATTGGGTTAAATGGAAAAGCATGTTCCCTAATCACCAATTTTTTAGCATTAAGCTATGGAGGGTGAAGCCTTATCTTAACCATGGTGTTATTGTTAGGCTATACCAAGTGAAATAACATAAAGAGAGAGATTATAGACACAATAATAATGCTCAAAGTGCAATTGATTTATTAGAGAATAGCTTCTAAAGCAAAATTTATGGATGACAAAGCTTCAATATGTTGCACCATTGGAAACTAAATGGGAAGCTTTCAAGAAAGACATTTGTTCTTGTGTCAAAGAATGCTTTGCCATAAATCATGTCCATGGTATAACAAAGATAGATCATTCAAAACATGGCTTGATAAAGAATGTCAAGATGCTCAAAAGTGTGGGCCGGTTGCCAAGCCTCACCATATCAATGCTAGCAAAGCGAGAACCACAGGCATAAAAATTGTCAATACGTGGGGCATAACTGACCCGACTAGTGCATGGAGACTACAAGAGATAGCTAATCTCTCAAAAGACCCAAGTCTAAGCCACTCCTACCTATCTCAGTCTCAAATGCGTGTCAGACATGAAAAGATATTGTCCTTATCGCAAGCTTGAATCGATGATTTCACATAGCTATGAGTCTCCAAATGCAACAAAACTTTATGACTAGTATGAGTAGAGTATCCTTAACATTCTCACATACTCAATTGTTATTTCTTACACTCAAAAAATATCGCACATAAGATAAACAATCTATTTTAGGTCAATCAATTTTGGCATCCAAATCACTTTACGACTTCTTCTAAACGTGCTCTACCTATTCCTAAGGTCAAAAACCAGTTTGGTGCATGTATTGTGCATAGGAAGCAAAAACAACTCGTAGATAGCATGACTTAAAACACACTTTCATCGCGAGAAATTTACGTTAAATGGAAGAGATTCACCTATGAACACATTCGTATGCTCGAAATAGAAATGCAACACCATACGAGAGAGACACGAGGAATTGAAGAAACACTAGACTCACATTAAGCTTCTACAACAAACACTTACTTTCATTATCCAAAAACTTATGTTTTTTTTTTACAAAAGCTGGCTTTTATACCTTAGACAAGGTTCAAAGAATGGATTACTAGCTATTTGGGCTCAATACAAAGCTTAAAAATTGCATATAATTACAAACTTGGAGGCTCTCAACCCTTTTAGGCTCGTTGGCAATCAATAATACGACAATGGCTTTGGACTTTGCGGGATTTCTCAGCAATACAAAAGGGTTTAATACAATCTATTGGCTTTGAAAAATGAGTCGCATCCCTTTTTGATTCTCTTCCTTTGACTCTTGTTAGTTGAGCACCTAACATTCCCCTCCTCCTTGCTTGTGTCATCCGTGACACAGCTATTTAGGGTGCTAAGTAGTTGTCGAGCTTCCTTGTTGTTGTCCTTTGTGCATATCTCTCAAGACCTTGTTGGTATCTGAGGTAGAGTTCTTTATCTTTAGTAGACATAAACTACATGGTCAATTTATTTCTTTGCTTAACTACGGAGTAACTGACAAATCTCTCTCACAATTTGGTGATAACGAGACCAAAGATCTTGGACCAATAAGTGAAGAAGCCCGTGTAGAATGCTTCTTGAAATGTTTGCATGTAGTAGGATGGTAGAAACATCACCGTAGCATAGAATGTATGGAGCACTTCTTCTGAAGGCTAGCCCAATAAATCATAGCATAGGCCCTTGGCGCCTTTGAGGAAGGACATCCATGCCGCGTCTATTTGCTCTACAAACGACAAAAAGTCTGCAAGCAATTTCGGAGCATTTTTGCAATCTTTACCAACATGATGTACACTAAATCCGGAGTTCCTCAAAACAACTAAATAATTGAGGATAATGTTTCCACCATGTGTTTATATGGGTTGGTTATTTGAGGGTGGTGGAAACCTGGGGTAGTTGTGCCAAGTGGACTCTTTTTCTGGAGGACAGAATGTTGCTTCCAGCTTCTGACTCTTGGTATCGGGCACTACACAGGATTTTGTTTGATATGTGTTGGCGCATTTGTATATAAAATAAAATACTTGGGTGCTGGTTTAGCCAGATCTCCCACCATTTGGGATGTGCCAGTGTTGGGTTGGCTTGGAAATCCTTGAGTAGTCTCTCTTCGATTTGGAGTACTTTAAACTTTATGAGGGGAAAGGGTAGAGCTTGCTGATTCCATGCCTCATTGATATCAAATGGTGTGAGGATGTTGACATTGATGGAATGCAGTATCCTCTCTTCCCACTATATGGCTTCTTTCTAGAAGGTCTCGGTCTCCTCTTCCACCTGCTTCTTTAATGCTACTTCTTCCTCAATAGGTAAGCTTTTCAGTTGAGTGGAGGATCCAACTTCATTATGATAAGTATTTAGCTCTAGAAGACTGGCCTCTTTGGTGGTATCTTCTTCAAAGTCCATAAAATGTAGGGTGTCTTTATCTTGCATTGTGGAATCTATTTGTTCTTCCCTTGGTGTGGTTGCATGTGTTGTGGCAGCTTACTTGTCTTTGCTCAATTTTGCTTTAAGTTGGTCAATTTCCTTTTGATATCTTTCCTCCCGCTGCTTAAATCCAATGGAGAGTTCTCTTCTCTGCATTTTATCTAGCTTTAGCTCCATCTCAAGGTCTTTAACCTTTTGTTCCATTGCTTTATATGCTTCATCTATGCCCTGTAGTATGGCTAATGTAGGGTTGTCCTTGAGCTGATTTAGCAATGTAGTTTTCTCTTGGCATTGAGCTTCTGCCTTTGCCAATTGAGTATTTGTAATGTTTAGCTGAATCTGTAGCCGGCTGATTGTGGAAACAGACTCTTGTAACGTGGAAGTGGCCTCTGTAAATTGTTGCTCTTGCTGATGATTCCTTGTTTGGGGAGCTTCCAAGTCCGTTACTGACTTTGCAGTTAGTTCATCCAGTTCCTTGTCTTTGAATTCCCTGGCTTCTTTGTATGATTCAACACAAATGTTGGCCATGTCGAGCCTTTCATTTGAGAGTGTAATGGAATTTGCCTATTCAATTTGAGAATAGCGGAATTTAATGAGAGTACTTTCAAGAAATGATTTTGTGAGCATAGCGGGTAGACATAATTGAAGATAGCAACATAATCATAGCAATTAGTTAACTTGGCATAGACAATACTTTTGCAAGAGAGAGAGTTTAGAGAACATGACAACAATTGAGGACCGGATTTATGTGGAGCCGGTCCCCCCTCCAATAGGCATTTGTATTATGATTTCTCCCATAAAGAGAGATTTGTTACAATACAGTCTTTGTGTTCCTTGTGACCTAGGTGATGCCATGAAGATGGAAGGCTTCATGCACCACAAACATAACATAAACTTGAAGAAAGCTTTAACTATCCCAAGCCTCAGTCCCAAGACCTCAAACACCTTCGAAGGTGGAGAGAGCTAGCAGGGAATGAGGGTAGGGAAGAGGAAGAAGAAACATTTCGTAGGAGAAAGAATTAGTTCCTCACTTATCATACTCTTGTTGCTAACATACATAATAGCATAGTAATGAAGAAGAAGGAGATGGCAAGCTTAAGCATTGAAGCATGGCTCTTGGTTGGATTTGCACTCCATAGCCAAGAGTGTTGGTGTAGGCTCTCAACCTCTACTTGCTTCGAGAGGGAGCTCTTGCACCTTGCATAGCACACAATGAGAGTGATTGTGAGTGTGTGTGGGTGAGTATACCCCCTAGGCACCCCCCTAGCTTGCTTGGGTCGACCCCCCCTTGTAGCTCATGCCTGAAGCTCATTGGACCCCTCCAGGCCTAGCCAATCACAAGCAGGAGCCATTACAAGCAACATGGGTAGCCTTGGGACAAGTGTCCCCCTTTCCCCTTTGAGAGAGAGGACTTGATAAATGCTAAAACAATTAGATAATTCATGTAATTTATCATTGGACCCCTTTGAAGCTTAGCCAATAGGCTTCAAGCAACACATGAAGGTAACATGGGTAGGGGCCTGACATGTGTCCTTGCTGCCTCTTCAAGTTGGGGCTTCCCTTGTGTGTGTGAGTGGGTGTTCTCTCTCTAGCTCCTAGGAAAAGGGCTCGCCCCCCCTCTTGTAGGATTGATTTTGACTTTAGGTGATCAAGCACCTTACTCATCAAGCATGACAAAGCACTTGAACTAGGGGGTGTTCCCACAAGCATCTCAGGCAAGCTTCTCAAGGCACCTCAAGTACCTTAATCATGCAGCAAGTCAAGCACCTCAAGCATGGAGCCAGTCAAGCACCTCAAGCATATTAATCAAGCACCTCAAGCATGAAAAACACCTCAAGCATGACAAGCACCTCAAGTAGGACAAGCACCTCGAGCTTGGGCCGAGTTCCCACCTCAAGCTCAGCCTTAGCTTACTTAAGGTCAAAAGGACTTTTACACATATTTATTGGAGGTCTTCAATGAAGCTAACCCTAAGGTCTTATGCTCCATTGGTTAGCCTTGCTCTTTGATAGACCATCTCCCGTTTGGGCCCCTTTATATTGGCCCCGTGTTGAGATAGATCTAAAAGCACATACCTATATCTTAACACTTGTTCCCGTTTATTCTCCCACATTAAGTGATCAATTTAATATGAGAAAATCATTTGGGTTAGTTAGATATTAGATTTTATGACATTACCTCTCTCTTGAAATCATAGTCGTCCTCGACTATGAGGTAGAAGAGATAAAGTCTTAGTCATTAGTCAATCGTACTTAGCGGGTAAAGGATCCCTTTTTACCCTACGACATCTTTCCAAGATGGATGACTAATCCATTTGGTGCTTGGGAGACATAGCTGCCGCAAGCATGTCTGCTCTTTAGTCCATTTCATTCTCCCAAAGTAGAGTGACAAATTCTACTTGGTGTTTGAGAGACGTCGTCATCACAAACATGATTCTAAGCATGCATACTAGTTAAATTTGTGCACAATTAAAAAGAGGACTAGTCATATAAGACAAAAACATGAGTTATTTAAAAGAAATTTGTACATTTGCTTACTCTAATGTAGCATTGTAAGCATTGACAAGGTTCATACTATCCTTAAGTTGTACTCCTTGCATCCATTTAGCATCTTCAAAAGGATAATTTTTGAACTTAATAAGATACCGTCGGATAATCTTACCATGTCGTAGTACCTTGTCTTCATGCCAAAGGATAGCTTCGGGTTGTAGCACCTCTTCTTGGTCTTCAACTTCGGGAGGGTCTTCAATAATTGGTTCAATTGGTGGCTCTCCTTTGTAGGGCTTAAGTAAGCTTACATGAAAGGCATTGTGTATAAGCCAATGGTTGGGTAACTTGAGTTGATAAGCCGTCTCATTGATAGGCTTCAAGATTTGGAAAGGACCATAGTATCTTTTTGCTAGTTTAGCATAATACTTTTGATGGCCCGTAGGATTTTTGCCCGTCGTTTGCCTTAATCGAGCCTTAGGAAACTTGAGTAAGACCCAATCATTTTCTTTGAACATTAAGGCTCTTCTGTGCTTATCAGCAGCAGCTTTTTGCCTTTTTTGAGAGATGGCTATAGCCTCCCTAATCTTTTGAAAAGATTCTTGTAGGTCACGGCTATACTCATCGGCGGCGAAGATCTTCCCATGTACTTTCAGTAGCAAGGGACTTTTAGGTCTTCCTTCTATGATCTCGAAAGGTGCTTTGCCCGTAGAAGTATGTACAGTATTATTGTAGGCATACTCTACTAGCGGTAAATACTTTTCCCATTGTGAGCGTTGATCTACTTCGGTAACATAAGTCTTGAGTAGATCGAGTATCGTAAGATTGGCTATCTCACTTTGGCCATCCGTTTGTGGGTGATAGGCCGAAGAGAAATTCAATCTTGTTCCTATATTTTCAAAGAGACCTTTCCAGAAATTACTGGTCATTCTAGGATCTCTATCTGACACGATGGATGTGGGTAATCCATGGTGTTTGAAAATCTGAGATATGAAGAGAGTTGCCATTTGATGTGCCTTAATAGTCTTTTTGACAGGAATAAAATGTGCTTGCTTGCTAAACCTGTCGACTATTGTCCATATTCCTGTATTCCCATGGATAGACTTGGGTAATCCAAAGATGAAATCCATGGATATACTCTCCCATGGTGAATTTGGAATAGGCAATGGCTGGAGTAATCCAGGTTGCTTCCCTCTATCATACTTGGTCTTTTGGCATACTACACATTTTGAAACATACTCTTGTATGTCCACTTTCATGGTAGGCCAATAGAAATACGTCTCTACTCCTCGGAGAGTAGGTTGAATACCTCTATGCCCTGCATAAGGAGGAGCATGGGATTCATACATAACCTTCTCACGAAGGGAATGGGTAACACATAGCCTATTGCCGTGGAGAAGATAACCATCCTGCAAGGTGAATGGTTCCTCTTTCTTCCCCAAAGCAAGGGCTGACATTATGTCTCTAAAGTCAGGGTCAGTAGCATACTCATCTATCATAGAGGATAGATCATTGTGAGTAGCTATAGATACCGCATTAACTTTTGGTCGTCGTGAAAGTGCATCGGCAACTTGATTGTGCTTACCAGCTATGTGAGCAATATGGAAATTAAATTGCGAAAGAAAATTTGCCCACCTCATTTGTTTGTCGGAAAGCTTGGTTTGCGTCATGAAATACTTGAGACTTTGGTGGTCGGTTCGTAGGATAAATGGAGTCCCCAATAGGTAGTGCTTCCATGTGTCTAGGGCATGTAGAACAGCTAAAAGCTCTTTCTCATAAATGCCCAAGACTCGTTCATCACCATTGAGCCTTCGGCTCTCATATGCTATGGCATGCCCTTCTTGAAGCAAAACTGCTCCAAGGCAATCACCACAAGCATCACATTGGACCTCAAATGGCTTTGAGAGATCCGGAAGCACGAGGACTGGTTGGGAAGTAAGCTTCTCTTTGAGTTTTTGAAAAGCATTTTGCTCCTTAGCAGACCATACAAACTTAACGTTCTTCTTGGTTAAGTCATGTAGTGGTCCTACTACTTGAGAGAATTTTGCTATGAAGCGTCTATAGTATGCACACATACCAATAAAGCTTCTTAGCTCATGTAGATTCCTTGGGTTAGGCCATGATTTTATTACCTCTAACTTTGATGGATCCATACGAATACCATCGTGAGAGATAATATGGCCTAGATATTGAATCTCTTGAAGGAAGAATTCACTTTTCTTTTGGTTGAGAAAAAGTTTGTTCTCCCTCAAGGCTTGAAAAATCACTTGGAGATGTTGCTTATGTTCCTCCAAAGACTTGGAGTAGATGATGATATCATCGAAGAACACTCCAGTGAATTTTCGATATGGTCTAAAAATTTTCTCCATCAAACGATTGAACGTAGCTGGTGCATTAGTCAAGCCAAAAGGCATGACTAGATATTCATAAAGACCAAATGTTGTGCGAAACGCGGTCTTTAAGATATCCTCATCCACTATCCTTATTTGATGATAGCCACTCTTAAGGTCAATCCTACTGAAGTAGGTAGAGCCTTGTAGCTTATCAAACAGATCTTCTACCCGAGGTACGGGAAATCTGTTTTTGATAGTGATATGGTTTAGTGCTCGATAGTCCACACACATACGGTATGTACCATCTTTCTTTTGCACTAAAAGGACTGGAGAACAAAAAGGAGAGGAACTAGGCCTCACCATCCCTTTGTCTACCAGCTCTTGTACTTGCCTCATGATCTCCTCTTGTTGAGCTTGTGAGACTCGATAAGGAGGTTTGTTAGGCGGTGAGCTTCCTGGAAGGAGCTCAATACGATGGTCATCATCCCCTCGTTTTGGAGGTAGGTCCATAGGGATATCATCGATGAACACATCTTGGAATCCTTTTAGAAAAGTAGACAAGTCTAACTCTTCTTGATTCCTATCATTTTCATTTGATGAAACATTATTAGCTTTTAGAGACTCTTTGACATAAATCATGTACGCAGAAACTGAGCTCTTCATTGATTTATCAAAAGAAAGAGGATTTACAAGTGGAATAGTGCGACCACGCTCACTAGCATCTATATACATGTTCTTTCCCCTGTAGGTGAAGTAAATTCTCCGTTCAGGGAACTTCATGTTGGCAGCCATGCGATCAAACCATGGTGCCCCTAGGATAACATCCTGATGTTGGAGGGGAGAGATGAAGAAGTCTTCTTTGTCGACATAGCTTTGGACATGAAGCCTCAACTTCCCAATCAAGGGAGTAACGGAGGCTTGTTGTCCCTTGAAAGCTGCATCAGCTGTTACTATATCTCCCATCTCAAAAACTTGAATGCCCAACTTGGTGGCCAACTCTATTGATATGAAGTTGAGAGTAGAGCCAGGATCAAACAAGATGAAGGCATCATGCTCTCTTACCTTTCCCCAAGAATAGGAGAGTGATGATCCTTTGCAATGAGCATCCTCTTTTGGAGCTTTGATGGTGGAAGCCCTAGGAGTCTCATTGCGAGTATTCTTCTTGGGGCAAGAACGATAGCCATGTCCTTGCTCCCCACACTTGAAACACTTATGGTCCTTGCGAAAAGCTTCAAGCTCTTCAGGAGAGAGTTTGTTTTTACCTTTGTAAACTCCCTTCTCCTTGGACCGATTGTTGTTGTTGTTGTTGGAAGTGCCTTGGGAATTATTTTGAGCATTGGATTTCCCCTTTGTATCATTTTTATCTTTTTTTTCCATGGGCTTGACATTACGTCTAGCCCCTTGATGGAAATTGATGCGTGAAGCAACCATGGTGTGGTGGATTACTTCGGTAATAGTACCGGGCCGTTGAGAGTTGATATATTCAGCCATCTCTTCAGGTAATCCCGCACAGAATTGTTGTCTTTGCTCGGCAAAGTCTATCCTTTGAAAGACAGTAGCTTTGAGATGTAAATCCCAAAACTTATCTACATACTTGTTGATAGACTCATGAGAGAGGAGCTTCAAGCCGAGCCATTCGGTAAGAACTTTATCTTTAGTATCGCTTGGAAGAAATTGCTTCATGATGGAAACTCGTAGAGTTTTCCATGTCTTTGGGGCTTCTCCATTGCCACGAAGGCTAGCCCACCATTGACGAGCTGATTTTTGGAAGTGCATAGCTACATGGCGTAGCTTGGAGGACTCTGTGAAGCCCTCGTCCCCAAAGGCCGCATCAAATTGCTGGATGAAGGCCAACACTTTGTCGGTAGCACCAAAGGTGCCATCGTAGGTGAGAAAAGAGATACTCTTTCCTCCCTCCTTGAACTTCTTTAGCTTTTGTGACCTTCGCCATGCAGGAAATGATTTGCGATGCCCTCCCCTCTTGTATTCTCTAGGAGAATAGCCATAACTTTCATCGGAAGAGAAGGAAGGTGAAGAAGAAGGAGAAGAGGGTGACCTCTTCCTAGCCCTTTTCTTCCTTTGTTTCCTCTCTTGCCTTTGAGAGTGATGAGGAGAAGGACTATGGGTTGCTCTTTTCCTCTTGGGAGGAGTAGGCGATCGTCTAGACCGCCTTCTTCGTGGAGCCACATCTTCAGAAGAACTTAGACTTTCATTGCTTTCTTTCTCTTTGGATTCCTCCTCTCGAATGGGAGAGAGTCTTCTTTTGGGGGTCTCTTCAAGAGGCCTCCTAAGCTCTCTCTCCTCTTGGAGAGGAAGGGAAATTCCATAAGCACGAAGTTGTTGAGTAACTTCGGCTTGCAAGGTAGGGTTGCCCATAGCTTGTTGCAACCTAGTCACAAGATAATTCACAAACATGGGAGCATCATCATTAGCACCTTCATGTGAAAAATCAAAGCTATCAATGTTCATTCTACTCTCTTGATTATTGTCAGCCATGATAACAAAATTTTATGTATGTACTTAGTGTATGCTTTGGCAATTCAAAACCTTAGTTGCCACTCCTCTTAGCCTTTGAAAATCGGCTCTTAAGTATCTACACCCACGGCTCAAAGTGGTTAATTATAGAGAGTAGAGGAGTAGGTCTAACATAGCAGAGTTGCCAAGGGCTAGCTCCTTTCGGACTTCTTATGGCTCAATAATGGTAAAGCCGTAGGCAAGTCTAAAAAGACACCATTATTAAGTCCAAAGCTCCCGAGGTGTGCACCATCCCCCACATAGTGGGCTTAACAAAACCGGTATTAGATCCCAGTTCCACTTACTCTATTATAATTAACAACATCAACCATTTATAGGCTACTTAAGGACCTCTCTTCTTAAGCAAGAAAAGAGAAACCAAATGCTCTGATACCAATGTAATGGAATTTGCCTATTCAATTTGAGAATAGCGGAATTTAATGAGAGTACTTTCAAGAAATGATTTTGTGAGCATAGCGGGTAGACATAATTGAAGATAGCAACATAACCATAGCAATTAGTTAACTTGGCATAGACAATACTTTTGCAAGAGAGAGAGTTTAGAGAACATGACAACAATTGAGGACCGGATTTATGTGGAGCCGGTCCCCCCTCCAATAGGCATTTGTATTATGATTTCTCTCATAAAGAGAGATTTGTTACAATACAGTCTTTGTGTTCCTTGTGACCTAGGTGATGCCATGAAGATGGAAGGCTTCATGCACCACAAACATAACATAAACTTGAAGAAAGCTTTAACTATCCCAAGCCTCAGTCCCAAGACCTCAAACACCTTCGAAGGTGGAGAGAGCTAGCAGGGAATGAGGGTAGGGAAGAGGAAGAAGAAACATTTCGTAGGAGAAAGAATTAGTTCCTCACTTATCATACTCTTGTTGCTAGCATACATAATAGCATAGTAATGAAGAAGAAGGAGATGGCAAGCTTAAGCATTGAAGCATGGCTCTTGGTTGGATTTGCACTCCATAGCCAAGAGTGTTGGTGTAGGCTCTCAACCTCTACTTGCTTCGAGGGGGAGCTCTTGCACCTTGCATAGCACACAATGAGAGTGATTGTGAGTGTGTGTGGGTGAGTATACCCCCTAGGCACCCCCCTAGCTTGCTTGGGTCGACCCCCCCTTGTAGCTCATGCCTGAAGCTCATTGGACCCCTCCAGGCCTAGCCAATCACAAGCAGGAGCCATTACAAGCAACATGGGTAGCCTTGGGACAAGTGTCCCCCTTTCCCCTTTGAGAGAGAGGACTTGATAAATGCTAAAACAATTAGATAATTCATGTAATTTATCATTGGACCCCTTTGAAGCTTAGCCAATAGGCTTCAAGCAACACATGAAGGTAACATGGGTAGGGGCCTGACATGTGTCCTTGCTGCCTCTTCAAGTTGGGGCTTCCCTTGTGTGTGTGAGTGGGTGTTCTCTCTCTAGCTCCTAGGAAAAGGGCTCGCCCCCCCTCTTGTAGGATTGATTTTGACTTTAGGTGATCAAGCACCTTACTCATCAAGCATGACAAAGCACTTGAACTAGGGGGTGTTCCCACAAGCATCTCAGGCAAGCTTCTCAAGGCACCTCAAGTACCTTAATCATGCAGCAAGTCAAGCACCTCAAGCATGGAGCCAGTCAAGCACCTCAAGCATCTTAATCAAGCACCTCAAGCATGAAAAACACCTCAAGCATGACAAGCACCTCAAGCAGGACAAGCACCTCGAGCTTGGGCCGGGTTCCCACCTCAAGCTCAGCCTTAGCTTACTTAAGATCAAAAGGACTTTTACACATATTTATTGGAGGTCTTCAATGAAGCTAACCCTAAGGTCTTATGCTCCATTGGTTAGCCTTGCTCTTTGATAGACCATCTCCCTTTTGGGCCCCTTTATATTGGCCCCGTGTTGAGATAGATCTAAAAGCACATACCTATATCTTAACACTTGTTCCCGTTTATTCTCCCACATTAAGTGATCAATTTAATATGAGAAAATCATTTGGGTTAGTTAGATATTAGATTTCATGACAGAGAGAGCCGCAGTCGCTTATACAAACTATGGAGATGTTGGTGGCGAGTCTCGTATTGCATTTTATCCACCACATCATGTGCATACTGGGCGTACTCATCTATGTCTTCCCGACTCTCCAAACTTCTTGTGTTGTCTGCTTGAGGTTGATCCGTTGATGTGTCATAAGCCTCGGTTGGGATTGGCTCATCTGGTTGGTTGGCTTGTGTACTTGGTGTATCTATTGGGATGGCTGGTTAATCCACTTGCTTATTGCTAGCAATGGGAGTAGTCTCCTCTGTGGTCTCTTCTGGTTGTGGTGGTGTTGTTTCCTTCGGTTGTGGTGGTTTGCTTTGAGTAGAGAAGTGTGGAACCTTTTCAACAGGGTTGAATTGTTCTTTAAGTGAGTCCTCTCTAGGTGATGTATCGTCTTGTTCTTGTGCCTTTGCCTGCCGCTTGTTGATGCTCTTCTTGATAGAGATGTTCTAAGCCGGCTCAAGGATCATCCTTCATATCGAACATGGGATGTTTGGTTCGAACTTTGATCCTTCTAGGAGATGGTTTCCATTTCTCCTCAAAATCCCCTTTTAGTTCTCTCTCCATCTCAAAGCCACCATATCTCTTCTACTCTTGCTAATTTTTGGGTTGGTTCCTCTGCTGCTACTGCAGGTCTAGGCCGCTTTGTGGGTTTTGCATCATCTACCTTAGCTTTTCCGTTTTCTCTCTTATTTCTTTCGAGAGGAGTGTCCTCCTCTGTCATTTCTTCTTCTTTTTGGTTGGTTTCCACAGCCCTTGCTACAGTAGCTGTTTCATGGATGGGGACATTGACTAGTTATGTCCTTGTCACCACTGGTGGAGCTCTTGTCTGCACTTCTTCTTCATTAATAGACTTGCTCAGGAGCCATAGATTTTGCTCTGAGGAAAGTAGTAGATGGTTTGCCTGGCCTATAGCATGGTAAGCAATCCATGTTAGCACTTCTAGAGCTCCCAAGAAGGTGATGTTCTCAGGAATTTTCACAAGAGTGAGAGTTGTGTAAATATATTGGGCGTGGTTCACTTCTGGTGCTCCTTCTCTCTTTGAGGCTTGTGTGAAAGTGGAAGCTACGGCATGATTTGGAACCGTGTACCTTGGAGGTCTTTTAACAGTGAATTGAAAGTGTTGATGATAGAGACGAAGTGCCCGCTCTATCTCTCTTTGCTTTAGATCCAAGAAAGAGGCTGATCGACTGGTGATAATATCAGTTGTGGGCAACTGTCGGGCTCTCATGGATTTTCCTCCTCTTTGCTGCTTTAGGGTTTGGAAACCTGGTCCTCTATGATGTGTACCTCGATTGGAGAGTCATTCAACTCTAAGATGGTTTCCCTTCCTTCTTCTGTGATGATGTGTAAGAGATCATAAGCCCTCTTGTAGTCCACACTACAGGGCTCTAGCTTGATGTTACGGCATAAGCCACACATTGCGGATCCTGCAGATGTGCGAATCCTGTGGACTAGGACTTCATGCAGCTACTACGGATAGTTCTTCATGGGATATCATGGGATAGGACAGGTTTTTGCACTATTCGCGCTCTGTGCTGGAGCAGCAGGTGTATTTGGGGAGGCATACCGGTCATTATAGGGATATCTCAATCAATCAATATATAATTTTTATGTAATCATGTGTTCTGTTTTGTACCAATGAAGAATATGGTGTTCTTTTCGTGTGTGTTGTCTATTATGTCTTCTTATTTGTTGTTGCTTCATATAATGTAAGGAAGTGTGAGGGTATTCATTCCCGTAGTGCTTGTTGCTCCACAGCGGAGCCATAGGCATTACATCTGGCGACCATGATGCGTGATGGGTGACCTGCTGTGAACATGCATGCACACTAGGTTGCAGGGTCCTCCTGACCCTGTTGTTCCAATCGTGGGTAGACAACAGAGGAGAGGCGGTTCGGATGAATTTGTTTTTTCTACCCCCCAGGCTAAGGAACATGTGTCTCCGTTTCCAATCCCGGTTCATGGTCGGTGCATTTGGCATGCGCGGTGTACGTTGCATATTCAATCATGTCCTCCTGTCATGCACTTTCTCTCACCAACTCATGTCACTCCACCACCGACTCCGGTAAGCAGTCCCGGTGTTACCCCGCCATTGTCTCTGCCTCCTATTGTTCAAGGGGCACATTTGGCCAAGGGGCTATGGTGCAACCAGTGGCGGGTGGTCGAATTAAGTATAGTCTCTTTTGAGGTTCCTCAAAGGAAGATCTTGATGCACATTTGTGGCACTTTTTTCAAGTGTATGGATTGAATCATCCTGGTGCAGTGGTTCTCTCCATCAACAATCGGTGTTTGAGTCAACACTTTCAGGGAAAGCTACAAACTGGTTGTCAAAGTATCCTGATGATCACTTTTAAACTTATGTCAAAGGTTCTAGAGTGTTCTTGCATCGATTCAGAACGAAAAAGATAGCCCCTCAACATTTGTAAAAGCTTCGGACGTTGCGTCAAAAGTCGTTGCCAGTGGAGGATTATGCTGCAAAGTTTTGAATGCTCTTGAAGGGGGTACCTCAAGCACAACAGCCAGCAGCCAAGGTGTTGGATGATTATTTTCTATGAGGATTGAATAAGGATCTTAGAATTGCTATAGTAACAGTGGATAAGATAACCACTCCACTGGATAATGTTATTGCACGAGCTGTTGTAGCAGGTGAAGCCTTAGAAGATATGGAGTCACCAAGGAAATCAAAGAAAAAGGATCACAAGAAATCTCATCGTAAATATCAGGGAAGTGGCAGTGATAGTTCAGAGTCGGAGTACAGACTCAAAATCCTCAGATTCAGGGCAGCAGTAGTCCGATGAAAGAGTCGGAGGAGACACCTCGGAAAAAATCCCAGCGTCAAGGGAAAGGTGTTTCATCTGGATCTGTGGAATCTTCTGCGATGGTAAAGAGTCTGAAGGAGCTATGGTGTACTCATTTCCAAAATCCTAGACATGCCACTCAAGATTGCGTAATGAATCAGAAATGGTGTGCGATTTGCACAACCAATACTCATAATACAGTGGAATGTTATTCCAATGGTCGTGGCTGTAGGAGTCAGGATTCTTCTACATGACAGTCACAACAGTCAAGACAAGAGCCTGCAGTGGCGTTGGCTCACACTCATGCATCAGAGGCACCTTTTCCAAGACCAGTCGGCGGACGAGGTCAGGGGGGGGGGGGGGAGGGGGGGGGGGGGTCGTGGCCGCGGATGAGGTGGCCGAGATCCGAATCGACCCAAGACCTGCCTTTTCTGTTTAGGAGAGTGGCATTGGTGGTTGGATAAATCAGAAGCCTTGAAATATGATCAAAAGAAATAGGAACGTGCCATCGAAAAGAAGCCTAGTGTAGCTATGGTGCAGATTGAGGGATCTGACTCGGTGATTTTGATGATTACCTGTTCTGGAAAAAATGTGACACCAACAGCAAATGTTAGGCTTTCGGATTGGTCGACTCAAGAGGATGTACGCAAAAAGACTATAACATGGATGCCACAGCCAGTGCCGCCGTTGCAATCAGTAGGATCTTCGACAAGCTCTTCGGAGAAGAAAGAGGGAAAATCCATAAACATGGCAAGTACCATGGAAGAGGATAATTGGGATTTTGTTTTGAAGGAGGCACTAGAATCACCATTACAGGTTCGATTGGGATCGCTATTGAAACTAGTTGCAAATTTTCATAAATCTTTGTTGAGTGAAGAGTTCAAAGGAATAAAAGAGATGGAAGTCGATGCTGCATTAGTTGAGGAAGTGCGGGATGATTAAGGAATAAAAGAGATGAAAGTCGATGTTGCGGCAATTGAGGAAGTGAGGGATGATTCAGTCCTATTGCTTGCAACTAGGATTATAGATACACGCATCCTGGAGCTTTCAGTACGATATCATGGAATGTATATCCTATTAGATGGAGGTACACGAGTTAATTTTATTACTCAAGAGGCTTGTGAGTGCTTTGGTCTTGGTGATTGGGAACCTACTCCCTTTGTAGTTTGCATGGCGGGTCAAAGAAGAGTACAGCCAATAGGATTTCTCTAAGGCATTGTGCTGGATGTGGCTCGTCTATCCTTTGTTATTTTGTTAGTGGTGTTAAATATTGAAGATTACAATCAGGATTACAATCAGGATTACAATCAGGATTATCATAATATTTTGGGGAGACCGTGGCTATGCCAAGCCAACGTAAAGTATAATTGGGAGGCAAACATGTTGACAGTATAAGGGTTGCAGGAAAGTTTGGGTGATGTTGGGAACCCGCAAACAACTAGTCCAGGCAGCATGGCCTGTGATAGCAGAAACACTGAATATGGTGGAAGGATTAGAAGAGGATGAAGAGGAGAAATTCTTGAAGGCTAATCCGGATTTAGTTTCTCTTTATCTTGCAGATGTTCCTATGATTTCGGAGGGGAAGTCACTATGGGATCAAGGAATGGCAGCGCCAAGGGAAAGAAGAAGCCTTGCCTATGCCAAAACCATTGGAGGAGATTATTCGGCAAGAACGTGATTTTGAAGTACAGATGAGTAAAGTAACAAGGGTGAAGGAGGATGAACTGGATACAGTCTTTCTAGGAGCTCCGGAGGAGACTAAGCCAATCCGTATCAGTAGACGACTTGAGGTCAAATTCCGAGAGGACTTGATTAATCAGTTGACAAAATTTAAGAATGTTTTTGCATGGTAGTATGTGGACATGAAAGGATTGGATCCAAAGTTTTATCTACATAAGATTCATTTAAAACCAGATGCAGTCCCAGTGAAGCAGCATTCATATAGGATGAATCCGAATGTGGCCAAGCTAGTTAAGGTGGAAATTGATCGCTTATTGCAAGTGGGTTTTATTACCCCTATTGATAACCCATAATGGATTTCTCCTATTGTGGTGGTACCAAAGAAGAATAAGAATATTCGAATTTGTGTGGATCATAGGAAGCTGAATGCAACTACTGTTCTAGACCCTTTTTCGCTTCCATTTTTGGAATCTATTTTGGATGATGTGGTAGGTCATGAAATGAATTCTTTTCTAGATGGGTTGAGTGGCTATAATCAAATTTGGATGGCTGAAGGAGATCAGGCTAAAACAACTTTCATAACGGCGTGGGGTGTTTTTGCATGCACAATAATGTGGTTCAAATTACAGAATGCGCCCTCAACTTTTTGAAGGAATATGTTTCAAATTTTTTGTCCTTACTTGACAGATTTTATGCAAATCTTTCTGGATGACCTCCGTGTCTTTGAGCGCAATTAGAGCATTTGAAGCAATTGCGATTATGTTTTATGAAATGTCGAGAGGTTAAATTCAATTTAAATCCTCTGAAATGTGCATTCGCAGTGCGGAGTGGTAGATTATTGGGCCATGTGATTTATGAGGACGGCATTTCAGTGGACCCGGATAAAATAGCAGCAATTATGGAGGCACCTCCACCGGCAAATCCAAAGCAGTGTGCAATGTTTTTGGATCAAGCACGGTGGCATGGGAGGCATTTGCGCTTTGTGGCACATTTGGCAATTCCTCTTAAACAGGCAACGCATGCCAAAGTTTTTGAATGGACTCAGGAATGTGATATGGCCTATAGTAGATTAAAAATTCAGCTGTCCAAAGCTCCTATCGTAATTCCTCCAGATTGGGGTCAAGATTTTCATGTTTTTGTGGATGCTTCTGATAAAGCTATTGGCAGTGTGCTACTGCAGGAAAAAGCTCATGGGTGGTTTCGATCTGTCTATTATGCCAGCACGCGATTATCATCCGCAAAGAAAAATTATTCAGTTGACAGAAAGAGAATGCTTAGGGATTATTTATTCGGTGAAGAAATTTCGTCATTATCTGTTGGGGTGGCGGTTTTTCCTCCATGTGGATCATTCGTCTCTCTTATATTTGGTGTGCCAACAAAATTTGACAAGAAGATTAGCCAGATGGGTGCTCTTTTTACAGGAATTTGATTTTGAGGTCATACATCGTCTCGGAGCGCAGCATGCGGTTGTTAATTACTTGTCGAGGCTTGACTCTGATGATCCACTGACGAGGGTTGCGGATGAATTTCCATATGCGTCTCTATTTTTTACAGGAGTAGTTGCAGATGAGGTTCCAGTTGTGCAATCATCTCAGATGATTCCCAGCATTCCTTAGACTTGTTATGAGGAGATGTTGCATTTTCTCGATAATGGAGAAATGCCTTCATTTTTGTCACAACATCAACGGCGCCGGATGGCTATTCGTAGCCGAAATTTTGAGATAGTGATGGGGGAGTTGTATTACATGGTCGATGTTCTGCTAAGATGTGTCCTACCACAAGAGCAAGGATCTGTTCTCGAGGAGGTTCATACAAGCATTGCTAGGGGTCACTTTGCAGCTTTGATTACGGCGCGGAAAGTGCTACAATCTGGATTATGGTGGCCAACGTTATTTCAAGATACGAGGGATTTTGTGCAACATTGTGATGTTTGTCAAAGGTTGGGACAACCTACAAAGATGTCCGGAATGCCTTTACAGCCAGTGTTACCTTTGGAGCCATTTCAAAAATGGGGATTGGATTTTATTGGACTTTTTAAACCAACGGTAGCTAGCACTGGCAATCGGTATATTGTGATGGCCACGGATTATGCAACTAAGTGGGTGCAAGCATGGCCTTTGAAAGATAATACAATGGTTTCTGTTGTTGGGTGCTTATATAAGGATATATTTTCCCGTTATGGCTGTCCCATTGAGTTGGGTCAGTGATCGGGGTAGCCATTTCTTGAATAAGGTGATAGAGAAAATGTTGAAAATCTATTTTGTGTTACATAGGAAATCTTCCCCATATTATCCTTAGGCAAATGGGTAGGCAGAATCAACTAATAAGCAATTGGTCCGCATCTTGACAAAACTTGTCAATTTGCACTTAACAGATTGGGATGTCAAACTTCCTTTCGCATTATGGGTCTATCATACCGCATATAAAGTGGCAACAGGCCTAACCTGTTTCAAATTGGCGTTTGGTATGGAGGAAATTACCTCAGTGGAGCATGTTGTGCCAAGCTTGCGGATGCTGATTGCGGATAGGCTTCTTCCGAAAGCTTTTGCCATTTATTGTTTGGATATTTTGCAATAATTAGATGAAGAGAGATTGTCTAGTTTTGCGGTGTTGCAAGATCTGCAATCTCGGTGAAAAAAATGGTTGCACCGACCCAAAGCGCGGCAATTTTTGCAGGGCCAGTTGGTTCTTGTATTTAATTATCATCTTAAGAAGATGTTGAGAAGCTGAAATTATGGTGTTCTAGGCCGTTCTAGATCTTTAGGTCATGTGGGCCTACTTCCTTTTATTTGGCTAATTTACGAGGGGAGGTGATTGCTGTTTCGATGAATGGTTTTTGACTTCGCCATTATTTTTCACATATCGCTATCAAGTGTCCCTTTGCAATGGTACAAGAGCCGGAAGCCACCTTAATCATGAATGGGAATTCTTTACCATGCAATCTCAAAAAGCGAGAAAAGGGTTATAATGGTTGCGACATCATGGCACTACCTATTTTGAGAACTCTTTGTGAGTGGTTTCGTGCATGTAGCAAATTCCTTATACTCTATTTGAGCTATTTGCAGAGCTTTCGCACTGCTATGTCTCAGTGTTTCTTCGTTCTTCTATGTGTTCTCGCCACCATGACAGGTTCTTTGCTTCAGTGCATCCCTTTCACAGTTGTGCAATAGCTGGCTCTCAGACGGGTGGATGCTTGGTTGCAGGATTTGCAACTACGAGTCTTTGCCAAACTCGACTGGCAAAGCATTCCTATTCACTCGCAGGCTACTGCATTGATAGAACAGTTGGCTCTTGGCGATATGGTGGAAGTGAACAATCAGAAGATTCAGTTAACATTAGAAAGGATCTCAAGATGTTGTTGTCTACTTCTTGATGGCATTGCTCGTGCTTCACATGTTATTCTAGTTGCAGAGGTAGAGCTTGAGTTTGCTGACTTGAAAGTGAAAGGGGAATACAAACTACCAGGGCTCACTAATGCAGCGATTAGGCATGCTTAGCGCTGGTTCTTGGAAGCTATTTGGTTGTAGGCCAAACCTTATACTATCCCTGCCAAAGCTCTCAATGTGTTGCATTCAGCCAATTTTGGGACCGTGGCTTGGGCAGCAATAGTCAGGGAACGGTTCCTGGCTGAGTGTCAACGAGTGGTGGGGCAGATGGGACGCAGTATCCCGACTAATACAAAGGTGGGACAACTTCTGACATTGGTGTTTCCCTTAACAAAATTTTTTCCTCTTGCCCTTAGACCTTTGTGTCATTTTGAGGATGATCGATTTATTGCCCGCAACACCGCTCCGTCCACACAAAGGCTCAAAGTTTTGTGTCGAGTGAGGAGTTTCCTCACACGCTCGCCCGTGTAACGGATGTAGATGGTGCCTCTGCTACAATGGTAGCCCCTGTTTCACTAGAGATGGCCACTACACGAGGAAGTCCAGCAGAAAGAGAGGACGGGAGGAAGTCCTGCTTTTTGCACCATCTTCTGTGTTGACGCCGTCTCTGGGGCGAGGCAGGTTGCATGCGGATTCTGCAGTTGAGTGATGGAGATGAAGAATGCAGGAGTATACGATGACTTCAAACCCTGAGGGAACTGGCTCTATGGGTGCGGATATTTCCTTTCAACCAAAAAACCCTGATGCTATTCGGGTAGCTTCAGATGCGGTGGGGGCGAATCTAGCCCCATTGCCTTGGGAAGCCCAAATTGCAAATCCCTCTGATCAGCTCCAGGCATGCAAAACATTTTTACAATGCATGGAAAATTCCTTGCGGTCGGTTTGGCCAGCATCGACGACTGAGGCACAGGTCACTAAACTTGAATCGCAGGTGGCAACCTTGCAAGCCCGCAATGTGGAGTTGGAGGGCCAAAACATAGCACTCCACAATACAGCCCAACAGCATGTTGGTGAGATGCAAGCTCTCCAAGAGGCTAATTCTGCGCTTGTGTCCTCTATTCAAGATGAGCTTCTTTGCTTGCCCACGCAGAAAGGCCTAGCAAATTATTTAGCGACACATCTAGGAGATGTGTTGATCAACCTGAATGATATTGATGGACTGGTACTGGAGATACAGTAGGACCTACATAATTTTTGGGAGGTCCAAATGCAAAATTGGCGATCTATGTTAACCGATGCAGCGGTAACTCAACAACAAGCACAATAGCTCATGGTGCGCCAGCCTGAGCCTCCTACCAATGACAGAGGTAAGGGCACTGTGCAAGAAGATTTTGATATTTATGATTGGGAAAAAGCTACTGAAGAATGTGCTGAAGCCAAAGCCCGTGTTTCTCGTTTGCAGTGAGTAATTCATCATCTTCGTAAGGAGTGGCATAGGGTCTGTTTTTGGGCAGAGACACTTGCTCACTCTTTTTCATTAAGTCTCCCGCCATGTCTACCATTTTGGCCCACTCTAAACCAATATCTAGCTTGGTATTATCCCATCCATAACCCTCTTAATCCTTTACCCTAGGCTCCTCAGTCTGTCTCCCTGCCAACACAACTCATTCCACGAGCACCTTGGCCAGAGCAGCCTGAGATAGACCCGCATTTGATGCGGAGGTTTATAGGGCCCATCGGCAAGATTTTTGGGGGTTCAACTACATTGACAATATTTCATTGTCACCAGAGCGTGAGGATGAGAAGTGACCAGAGCCTTCGACACGGAGAGGCTAAAGTTGTGGGTTCGTGCAGTCCACCATGCATGCCAGGTGTTATGGCATAAGCCGCACACTGCGGATCCTGCGGATGTGCGGATCTTGTGGACTAGGACTTCATGCGGCTATGAACAGTTCTTCATGGTATAGCATGGACATGACGGATTTTTGCACCGTTCTTGATCTGCGTTGGAGCAACGGGTGTATTTGGGGAGGCATACCAGTCATTGTAGGGATATCTCAATCGATCAATATATCATTCTCATGTAATCATGTGTTCTGTTGTGTACCAATGAAGAAGATGGTGTTTTGTTCCTATGTATTGTCTATTCAGTCTTCTTATACATTGTTCCTTCATATAATGAGGAAGTGTGTGGGCATTCATTCTTGTAGTGCTTGTTGCTCCACTGTGGAGCCATAGGCATTACACTTGAGATAATCTTTAAGGCCAATTTTCTCCCAAAGTGGCATGAGTGCGTCTTCTTTGACAAGATCTTGAGCTTCCTCTGGCAACATCTGAACTTCTACTTTCGATCCTTGTGCACTTTTGAACGATCCATGGTAAATAGTGACATGTTTGACTTTCTAGTTGTTCTTTTCCCAATGAGGTGACATTTGCTTCTTTCAGGGAGTCTTCCTCCACTACAAAGGTTGTGTGCTCTTGTGACGCTGTTAGCGATGGAAATACATTGGGTTTTTATAACCCCCGACGTCGCTAAGACCGTCGCTAGCAGCGTCGATACGGGAACGTCGCTATAGCAATCGATATATGCGTCGCTATAATCGTCGCTATATAGCGACGCCTATAGCAACGATCATAGCGATGTTGTCAGGCCATCTATAGCGACGTTTATAACGACGCTGCAGATCCTTATATAGCGACAGTCATAGCGACGCTCGAGAGCAAAAAAAATGGTAGCAAGGCATTCAACCATATTGAATGTTTCATTGATTGATTCACCTTTGAAAAAAGTGCAAGGGTAGATATAGACCCAAAGTAGTCACCCACAAGACAATATAACCATTAACTCCATCATCCATAGTATTGTTTGCAGAATAAAGATACAAAACTGACAAGCGTAAATTGATGAAAGTAAATCAATGACAATTGTACACATTATAGGCAGAATCACTTGATTGTTAAACTTTGCAAATGTAATAGTTACAAAACCATTGTCATTATTGAAAAAACATACATGGTTTTCAAAAAGACGTATAAAAGTTGTCTCATGATATATATGCTATGACAAAAAGAAACTAACGCTATCTAGCTACGGCTAGACTGACGTCGTCTAATCAGACGTCGCATCGCGTCCAAGCGGCGTATCTGTCGGATTCTGCAAAAAAAAACAATAAGACAGCTTTCTGTAAGTATAAACATATAAGGACGTTTATAAAACAATACAACAAATAGAAAAGAGTAAACCCTAATACTAACCATACCGCCGTGAGAACTCAGAATGTTCATCAGGGCGTTTAAGCCCTTCCTGCCTGCGTACTTGCGCTCGTATGGTGTGGGGTCACATCCTGTCATCGACCACTGTCAAAACATACAAAGAATCCATTATGTTAGAATTTAAAAACCCCTAAACCCTAAACTATCAAACATAAAGAGCGATGCGAAAACACTTACAAAATCGGCCTCAAATGATGCCCACCCGTCACTCCCCAAGTACTGCGAGCTCCCTGCCTCTACTCACGCTATGGCTGCCTCCTTTTTTTGCTTCCACTTGTCAAGATTATCCCACGCTGCTTTCTTCACATTCTTTCAATCTTCTTTGGCCAGCCAATCTGGTCTGTTCCACCCGTGCTTGATTGCTTTTTGCACTTCGGAATGCTTTTGCTTGCAGTATTCGCGCATTCAAACGTTCATCAAGTATTCATTGAAGCGGTCATCCCGTGTTGGAACAGAAAACTCGTCATGAAGCATGCTGATGACTCTGTCTTTTAAATCACTCGGTACTCACTCCAGGTGTTTAGTATGTAGTGTCTAAACACCTGAGAGCAAAGGCCCCACATGCACGAAATCACCTTCTTGCCTTCATCATCCAAGATGATGCCGCCGCTGAAGTTGACGGAGTAAGGCAAGCCCTCTCGCCAATGACGCGTGAACCTAGATGTCCCGGCAGGGGTCTCTAGTGGCATGTTGACAGGGGTACGGACGTTAGGTGTCTCCACTGGAGTCTAGGCCCCGAAGCGAGGAGTGTCTACTGGAGTGACTCCTGGAGGAGTAGCTAGTGGTGTGTAGCCGCTAGGAATGGCCGTCAGCCGCACAAAACCTGGTGTCGATGGCGATGTCGTGGCTGGTGTCGGGGCGGGCAAAGAAGGGGAGGGTAAAGAGCCTCATCGAACACGAGGCGGTGTCGAAGCATCGGCGGCGGCATCCCCACAACAACCGCCACCGTCACCACTAGAGCACCGGTGCCTAGACGAGTGTGAAGATCGTCTCGTCGACACCGAAGCTTCGGAGCGCGTTGAATGCTCCAAAATAGAGGGAGATGTGGCCAGAGTAGGAATGTGCGATGGTGCGCCAGAGCGATGACGCTCCACGTACCATTGTCTCTACTAGGGTGACAAAGAAGAAAGAAACTGCTCATCATCCATACCTGCATTAAACACACGAACATTTAAACTTAATATTGAATGAATGGAGAAGAAAACATGGACAAGTAGATAGATAGATAGATAGATAGATAGATAGAGAGAGAGAGAGAGAGAGAGAGAGAGAGAGGAGACTCATAAAGGGGAAGGGATTCCTGTGTAGAGAGATTTCGTTGAATTTCTGTGAATTTGTAAAAGCACTGCGCTCCGGGTGAGATGGAGACTGAAGCTGCATCGCGAAGGTCTGCTCATAGAAGTTGCTTGCTCCACCACTAAATCTAATTGATCAGGTGAAAGAGACACTGAAAAGCAGTAGTAGTGCTTTTTAGTGTCTCTTTCACCCGATCAGCTAGATCTAGTGGTGGGACGAGCAGCATCTATATTGAGAAAACCAGCTTCGCGATTGCAGCTTTAGTCTCCATCCCACTCGGAGCACAGTGCTCGCCGACCCTGCTTGTGATAACATACTTAGAGAATACGTACCTGGACTCATAAAGGGGAAGGGATTCCTATGTAGAGAGATTTCTTTGAATTTCTGTGAATTTGTAAAAGCACTGCGCTCTGGGTGCGATGGAGACTGAAGCTGCAATTGCGAAGGAAGTGCGTCTCTGATCATAGATGTTGCTGGCCCCACCACTAAATATAGTTGATCGGGTGAAAGAGACGCTGAGAAGCAGTAGTAGTGCTTCTTAGATTCTCTTTCACCGGATCTTCTAGATCTAGCGGTGGGACCAGTAGCATCTATGAGCAGAGACAGATCACTTCCTTCGCGATTGCAGGTTCAGTCTCCATTGCACTCGGAGCGCAGTGCTCCTCATCCCTGCTTGTGAGAACATACCTAGAGCATACATACCTGGAGTGGACGCAAAGACCATTAAATACAATGACGCATATAGACATGAATGGACAAAAAGCCATGTGAATACATTATATATTATAAAACGGAGCAAAATTGTTCAAATACAATATTTATGGCTTTAATAGGTCTCTCTCTCATCCTTGCAAAGCTTAGCATAACTTCCTATATCTATATAGAGCTCTCCGTTTAAACAGATGTCCTCCGTTTCATTTTGTAGATCCTCTGCATGCACCCCATAGAGAGTAGCAGCTTGATGCTCGTCTGGCACCACCTCAGCGGCTTCTGACTGAGCATCTTCTCCGATCTCCTCCATTGATGCCACTATGATTGGCACATGGTAGCCTTCATACGTCCGTGCACTACGAGGGGCTACCTCTATGACATACCACCAGTTTGATGCAGACTTTGTAGGATGAAATATCACCTGCCAGAGCCACATAACTTAAATGAGAGCTTCCAAGCACATAACTTCTAAAATGGGATGTTAACTATTTACATACTTACTTGTTCACAATGCTCGGGTAGTACGAAAGTATCTCTTAGGTCAGTCCATTTCTTAGTTGAATCCACCTCAAGAAAACCAGACTCTCCTCTATGCACAGTAGCGTTGCGACCCTCCACGATTATCTTGAACCATTGCGCGTCGACGAAAAATCCTCTATAATCAATCCTCAAAATCTCTTGTAGCGTGCCGAAGTAAGTGAGTTCCACAACCACAACATCTGCATCAGAGGACCGTCGTCGATTAAACTATTCAAATTTTGCCATGATTCCACAATTTTGAGTAAAACGCTTTTTGTCGATCCGTTCACCCTAAAATGTCGACCTTTACACCATGCTACTGTGTATGACTTATACTACAATGAACAAAGATTATGAGTGGCCTTTCAAACATCTAGAAAGTCACTAGTCATACATTGCAAACTTACCTTGGTCGCGCAACCCCGAGAGTACTCCCACTCCTCCTCAGTCACTTCTTCACCGCATTGTTGTGTGCTTTTCAATTGGTAGTGGCAACCATCTTAAGCTCATGAATGTTGGTAGGCTCTCCAGACCCGTCAGATAGTGCATTGGTGGTCGTCTTCCCTGTCTCCACTCGATTCGAGCCCTTTGTTGCTCTTGCTTTGCATCCTCATATTGTGAATCCACTTTTGCATCATTGGATTGTGAAGCATGCAAAATCGGTTGATTTTAGACTCTAGATCTTCCGCCATCTTCTTCTCAACACCAAGATTGCACATGACAATCCCAGACATGCGCTCACCATCTAAGGTTCGCCATAGCATGTCCTGGGCTTTATCAAATCCATCTAGCCACTCTCCAATGTACACTAGGGACTCTGATACCAACCAACCTTCTACCATGCTACCCTCCGGACGTGTCTTCTGACGCACATATCCCTTGAGCGTTTTCATGAAACGTTCTAAAAAGAACATCCATCTGGAATGTACTGTGCCAGCTATTTCCACCTCATCAACTATGTGAACAAGAAGATGCACCTGAATGGTTAGCATGGTAGTAGGAAAGTGTTTCTCAAACATGCACACAACCTCCACAACGTTTAGTTTGGCGAATGGTATGGAGTCTACGTTGATCTCCTTTTGTGAGATCCATTGCACCAACTTCGCAAGTTTGTAGATTGTGTTATGGACGTAAAGAGATAAACATCTCTCAATGGCCACCAATAAAATAAACTGCAAAACACATGCAGCAATGATATTAAAGTCCACACACAAATTTGTTACACAATTCCCACTATGATATATTCCACTATGAACATACCTGACACATTTTATGCCAGTCGTGTGACTGCAAACCGATAAGCTTTCCTTCTTTAGTAAAACATGTTCGAAACGAGTGCATTGCGCCAGTGGGGGTCCACAAAGATCGAATGGTCTCTTTTAATTTGCATTCTTGGGCTCTTGTGAAAATCCATGGTGTTTTACGGAGTTTTATCGATCCATCAGACGTTGTTTGCAGCCAATATTGCTCCATACGATCCACATTTCTAAGGTCAATCCTGGCTCCCAAAGTATCTTTCTTGCCAGTCAAATGGTCCCAGAGTAGATTACCCACATTCTTGAATATGTGCATTGGATCGAGCAAGTGATTAATCATGGGTCGGGGCCAGTATGGTAACTCGTACCATAGAGATAGTCTCTTCATCCCTGGGGGCAAAACGTCATCACACATCTCCATCTGCTCTAACCATGCTTGTGTAGACATCCTCGGTGGTTCTCTTCCCAAAAAGCCGTCGCATAACATATGATTCTCTGGAAGATACGCTTGATGACCTTCGTAGATTTGATTCTTCAATGAGAGCTCCCTACGTGCATTCAGTCTAGGTTCACATATGACACATGCTCTGTATCCGCTTGTTTGAAGCCCTGTATGTATACACATGATAATAGATAAGCTTGAGAAAAATCAAGATTTACAGTGTTTGAGTGAGGAGTGTAAATCACCTGAGCATTCTGTTAGTCTGGGATAGTCATGCATGGTCCACATTAGAATGCCTCTGATCAAAGCATTCCGTCGACCTGTGTGTCGGCTCATATCCACCACTTCTATGCCAATCCACAATTGTTGTAGCTCTTCCAATAGTGGACGAAGATACACATCCATATTCTTCACTTTATATCGCCACGGCACAATCAAGCTTAGCCATAGGTGCCCCTTCTTCGTAGTCAACCACGGGGGAATGTTGTAGTTGACGATGACAACGGGCCATACACTGTAAGATGTTGATCTTTGACCAAATGGAGTTACGCCATCCATAGCCAGGCCTAAGCGCAAATTTCGAGCTTCCCTGGAAAAATCTGACCATGTTTCATCTATATGTTTCCAAGCTGTGCAATCTGCAGGAATCCGTAGTACACCATTCGAAGATTTATTCTCCTCATACCATGATGCTAGGGCGGCCATGGACTTACATTCGAAGAAATTCTTGATGCGAGGAAGCAGAGTAAAATGTCGCAAAATCTTTTGCGGAAATTTTTTTTCCATGGAGATCTACTCGATATCTCTAGGAATCACATTTCGGACACTTCTCCATGTCTATGTATTCCCCTCTGAAAAGAATGCAGTCGTTAGGACAAGCGTGGATCGAATTGTAATCCATCCCCAAGTTTCGCAAAATCTTTCTTGCTTCCTCTCGGGAATTTGGCATCACATTATCAGCTGGCAGTATGTGCTCTTTCAACAATCTACACAACAAAAAAAATACGATACAATTGTGTAAAAATCTATCAGATCATTATACATCTAGAGTTTTTTATTAAAGTAAACTAAGATGCTAGTGTCACTCCATCAAAACTTTGCATGCATGTTGAGAAGAACCAAGAGCGCCTTCAATCTAAACACACGTGCTCCATTATACAATGGCGTATTGGCTTCACTTTTCATATCATCATAGATAAGCCTTTCTGAATCCATGATCGTCTTGATCATTTCATCGATCTCAGGCTCAAACATTACCCACGTCTACATGATAGTGCATGTGGTGGACAAAACCCCTTTGCCTCTTCTCTAGCTATAGCATTTCACAGCATCTTAACATCTTTTCCAGTAGATCTTTGTCTATAGCATGCTGGTACGCCATTCTTACAATGTAGCTAATGCCTTCTCAAAGCACTTAATTCTTACTCTAGATTTGACGGGCTGTGGTGTGTGTGTGTGTGTGTGTGTGTGTGTGTGACCCTTGGAATCGTCATTTGCATCACTAATTTCTGTGTAGGCTCAATTTACTCTTCCATTGGCTGATCATGATGGCTTATTGTATGGTAGTAGCAGTCGAACATGCAAGTGGAATTATTGGTCCGCATGGACTATCGAGGCTGTGAGCGCAGAAAATTTCCTCATGTAGAAAAACGGAGTTTTTTTCACTGTTTTTTATATGAGCAAGTGTTTTTCATACAATGCTTACCATCATGAGCGCACCTTCATTGACATGCACTAAAATCTAACCTAAATCTAAAAAAAGCTAGTCTATCGAACATAAATCTAGATCTAATTTAATCTTAAAGTCAAACTAAACATAAAACTAATTTAATTTAACGTAAATCTAAATCTAATGTAAATAAACCTAAATATAATCTAAAGTAAATCTAACTAAAAATAAGCCTAAATCTAATCTAATCTAACTTAAATAAACATAAATACTAATCTAACGTAAGTTTACATCTAATCTAATCTTTAACGTCTCTTAGGATAGTTTTCTACGACGTTAAAACTTCCTTCTTCTCGTGTGTGTGTGTGTGTGTGTGTGTGCCAATAAAAAGAGGAAAATGGTATAACCTTTCTATCACCCAAGTGTGGTAGATTGGTTATGCCATTTCCCTCTTGAATAATAGGTCTTGAGTTCAACACCTCGTCGGCTAGATCTTTAAGGTCTCTTGAATTAGTTTCCTACGACGTTAAATTAAACTCTCTTCTTCTCGAGTGTGTGTGTGTGGGTGTGTGTGCGCACCAATAAAAGGAGGAAAATGGTATAACCTTTTTATCGCCCAAGTGTGATAGATTGGTTATGCCATTTTTCTTTTGAATAACAAGTCTTGAGTTCAACTCCTCGTCGAATAGATCTTTAAGGTCTCTTGGGATAGTTTCCTACGACGTTAAGACTCTCTTCTTCTTCTTCTCTCTCTCTCTCTCTCTCTCTCTCTCTCTCAATGTGTGTGTATGCATTCTTTGTTTATGCATGTGTGTGTGTGTGTGTTTTGTTTATGCATGTGCTCTCTCTCTCTCTCTCTCTCTCTCTCTCTCAAAACACAATTTGTGTGTGTGTGAGAGAGAGAGGGGAAGGGAACATGAGAGTGAGGAGAGGGAAGGAGCATACCTGGCTCTTCTTCCTCTCCTCGTGTGTGTCTGTGTGTGTGTGTGTGTGTGTGTGGAGAAGAGAGAGAGAGAGAGAGAGTGCAGGTTACCTTTGCTTGCTTGAGCGCGCACCGAAAAATCAAATCTCAGATCTGAGTTTTCGGACGCTCTCGATTATTTTTTTACTCTTGTCGGCGTCACTACCTATAGCGACGCCGTGGGTTTTCACTTTTGAGCGTCACTGCGAGCGTCGCTAATATTAAGTACCTCTTGTAGTGCTCTAACTGGTTTAGTGGAAGCTCGGCAAAATTATCCTTTATGGTTTTTTCTTCTTTCGAGCTCCTAAGGTAGATGAGAGTGAACCTGACAGAGCATCATCCAATTCATTGGTCAGACCAAGTCTAGCAAGTCCCATACATCTAGAAAAACTAATAAGGCACAAATGAGCTCTAAAAGGCACAATCTTGGCAAAATTTATCTTAGACACGCTTAAGATACAGACGGGTGCATGTGCATGCAAATTGCTGGCTTAGCCAGTCGCGTGTATGCGTGAGCCCACCATTACGGGAAAGGTCAGTCGATGACCTTTCCCTTCCGTCAAAGGTTTGGGGGAGGTGGGCCAGGTCACCATTACGGCAGTTGTCGGTCATGCACACAGAGGTAGACGAGCAGTGCAGTAGGCAAGAAATTATGCTGACTGATGTGGCAGCCGATCATTGAACAAGGCAAAAATTCCTTCCGACAGCAGATGTGGCAGTAGCACGTGACGTACCCGCTGCTGACGTGTTCGACGTACACTATACTGCAAACTATTCTGTACGCAGGCTGAGTTGGCGCAGAACTGTCGACTGCAGCTCTGCGTTCTGCAGTTGAAGGTGTCGTGAATTGACCAGCCCTGATCTTCTGCCCACTGACCCCCGACCTTGACGGCTAGGGCAAGTATCAAAATTTATCAAGACAGATCGTTATTGTAGTGACTATTGTATGGCCAAACTGCAGAAAATGTGCAATCTGTGAAGGATTACCTGGTTCACTACTGCTCGCAAAAAACTTTTTTCAAAAAACTTGAAAAACCTGTGTAGGAGAATCTTAAAGATACGTCGACTATATCTGAAGGTGTTTTCTGACCTTGATATTTAAATTTTAGAGGGACAAATTTTGTAGACCTTCATATTTTTGAATTTAGAGGGACAAATTTTGTAGACCTGGGATTACACTTTTTTCCAGCACAGCCTTGGTCCTTACAAAAACACGATATGATTTTTGAAGCTTGTCATGTACAGAAAAGAGAACCTTGAAGCTTAAGTTTTGTTTGATTCAATGTCGCTGACGGGCACGGGGTTCTTTGTCTTTGCAGGTAGCTTTGAGTGTATGTTGTCACTAGCACAACAGACACCTCATCACATCCTTGGCTTATGAATATCTGCATTTCATCGGGTTGTCCTAGTTCTGAGAGTATGTTCTTGTGGCTCGGAAATTTTCAAATCCCCTTTTATGATTTATTCGTTGGAATTTCTCAATTCTGTTCACTCAAAGAACAACAACAATTGTTTCAATGGTTGCGTGATTTGTGTTACTTTTCTAGCTAAGAAGCTTTGCTTTATTAAGTAATTGCTTAGTGGTTTTCTAATTAGTAAATTTTGTCAATCAACGAACCGTTGCGACGTAACATCCTATTCTTGTAGTTAAATGTTGCATTGAGTGCAACATTCTGTTTTGATGCTCAAAGCTTTAACAAATTGTTTCATCTAGCACCGTTTTTATTTCTATTGCTTTTTGCGATTGAAAAAAAATCATTTGTCTTTTTGGTTAAATATTTTCATTTCAAATATTGTTTTGTTGTCGACGGAATGGTCCGTCCTTCAATGCAGGAGATGATTGGCATGAATAATAGATTGGCAAACAAGGTAGGGCTCTTTTCTCTATTATTTGCCTAGAACTCCAACACCATTGGAACAATGTTTTGAAATCAAAAGGAATTCCTAATGGCATCAAAAAATTAAAAGGTATTCTTAATTCAAAGATTCCCTCAATAACAACAAAAACGATGCATTAGTCTATAGCATGCATCAACGAGCAATGACGAAGCACGTGAATTTGCAACAGTTTCAAAGGGCGTATACATCTTTGAGAGAGAGAGAGAGAGAGAGAGAGAGAGAGAGAACACAAGGACGCTTTAAAGATAAAAAAAACTTTAAAGAAAAAATAAAAGAGAAAAAAAACATAAATATACAATGTGAAGTTGACCACCTCTTTAAATGGACACAAAAGAGCTTTTGACTTTTCACATTGAGGCGTTCTTTCATTTTCTAAATTCACCCTTCACTTATGCACTTAATATGTTTTGAAAGACTTTTTATTTTTCAATTGGACTGGATGCACACGTTCGATTGTGCTCATCTGTTTTGCTTCGCAAGCAATCGTCCCTCCCCCTCTTTTGAGGGGTGGTCTCTCCTACACACCTGCAGCAAGAGAGAGACTTATCTCACTCTCACCTCCTCCTCCTCCTCTCTTCTCGCATCTCCTCAAAACCTTCCTTCTCCAGTATCCCCTCCATGTTGCAAGCACAATAGGTGCAAGCATGGAGTGTTTCTCAAACATCTCCTAGTCGTCCTCGAGGTCGTTCTCCATCTTGCAAGCACTACAAGAGGTTGTGTGCTCTTGTGACGCTGTTAGCGACGGAAATACATTGGGTTTTTATAACCCCCGGCGTCGCTAAAACCGTCGCTAAGAGTGTCGCTACGAGAGCGTCGCTATAGGCGTCGCTATATGCGTCGCTATATAGCGACGCCTATAGCGACGTTTACACAGATGACTATAGCGACGCTTATAGCGACGCTACAGAGCCATAAATAGCGACGCTTATAGCGACGCCCGAGAGATTTTTTTTTGGTGGCAGGGCACACCCATCAACCATATTGTACTTGATTCACTTTTTAAAAAAAGTGCAAAGATAGATAATAGACCCAAAATAATCACCCACAAGACGCATTGTTTGCAAAATTGACAATTGTACACATCAGAGGCAAAATGAATTGATTGGCAAATGTAATAATGACAATTGTACAACATCATAGGCATAAAGAATTGATTAGCAAAAGGAACTGCGGTGATAAATGTAATAATATACATGGTTCAAAAAGACGTATAAAATCCGTCGCTTGATACATAAGCTATGAGAAACCCTAAACTAATGCTATCTAGCGACGGCTAAACTGACGTCGTCTAATCAGACGTCTCATCGCGTCCAAGCGACGTATCTGTCGGATTCTGCAAAAAAAGACAATAAGACAGCTTTCAGTAAGTATAAACATATAACGACATTTATAAAACAATACAAAAAATAAAAAAGAGTAAACCCTAATACTAACCATGCCGCCGCGAGAACTGAGAATGTCCATCAGGGCGTTTAAGCCCTTCCTGCCTGCGTACTCGCGCTCGTACGGTGTGGGATCACGTCCTGTCATCGACCACTGTCAAAACATACAAAGATTTCATTATGTTAGAACTAAAAAACTCATAAACCCTAAACTATCGAACATGCATAAAGAGCAATGTGAAAAGACTTACAAAATCGGCCTCAAATGATGCCCATCCACCGCTCCCCAAGTGGTGCGAGCTCCCTGCCTCTACTCGCGCTCTGGCTGCATCCTTTTGTTGCTTCTACTTGTCGGGATTCTCGCGTGCTGCTTTCTTCGCATTCTTCCAATCTTCTTTGGCCAACCAATCTGGCCTGTTCCACCCATTCCTGATTGCTTTTTGCACTTTGGAACGCTTGTGTTTGCAGTATTCGCGCATTCGAATCTTCATCAGGTCTTCATTGAAGCGCTGATCCCGTGTTGGAACGGGAAACTCATCATGAAGTATGCTGATGACTCTGTTTTTTAAATCACTTGGTACTTCACTCCATTTGTTTAGTATGTAGTGTCTAAACAGTTGGGAGCAAAGACCACGCATGCGCGAGATCACCTTCTTGCCGTCATCATCCATGATGATTCCGCCGCTGATGTCGACGGAGTAAGGCAAGCCCTCTGGCCGGTGACGCGTGAACCTGGGTGTCCCGGCAGGGGTCTCTAGCGGCGTGTCGATGGGGGTACGGACGTCAGGTGTCTCCACCGGCGTCTGGGCCCCGAAGCGAGGAGTGTCGAGTGGGGTGGCTCCTGGCGGAGTAGGTAGAGGTGTGTAGCTTCTAGGAACAGTCAGCCGTGCAAAACCTGGCGTAGATGGCGATGCTGTGGTTGGTGTGGGGGCGGGCAAAGAAGGGGAGGGTAAAGAGCTTCGTCGAACACGAGGCGGTGTGGAGGCATCGGTGGCGGAATCCCCACAACAACCGCCACTGCCACCACTAGAGCGCCGGTGTCTAGACGAGTGTGAAGCTCGTCTCATCGACGCCGAAGCTTCGGAGCGCGCCGAATGCTCCGAAAGAGAGGGAGATGCGGATGGTGTAGGAACGCGCGATGATGCGCCAGAGCGATGACGCTCCACGTAGCACTGTCTCTGCTGCGGTGACAAAGAAGAAAGAAACTTCTCATCATCCATACCTGCATTAAACACACGAATATTTAAACTTAATATTGAATGAATAGAGTAGACAATGACGCAAAGACCATTAAATACAATGACGTAATGACGCATATAAATACAATGACGCAATGAATCGAGTGATAGAAGAGGCAAGTCGAAAACTCAGAATTTTCAATCAAAAGATGTGAGCGCGAGTAGAAAAGAGCGTTATACACCATGGAAGGTACTTAGAGAGCCAGAGCTTTTACAACACGGAGCAAAATTGTTCAAATACAATATTTGTGGCTTTAAGAGATCTCTCTCTCATCCTCGCATAACTCAGCATAACTTCCTATATCTATATAGAGCTCTCCGTTTAAACACATATCTTCTGTTTCATTTTGTAGCTCCTCTACATGCACCCCATATAGAGTAGTAGCATCTTGATGCTCGTCTGGCACCACCACAGCGGCTTCTGATTGAGCATCTTCTCTGATCTCCTCCATTGATGTCGTTGTGATTGGCACATGGTAGCCTTCATACGTCCTTGCACTACGAGGGGCTATCTCTATGACGTACCACCAGTTTGATGTAGACTTTGTAGGATGAAATATTACCTGCCAGAGCCACATAACTTACATGAGAGCTTTCAAGCACATAACTTGTAAAAGGGGGATGTTAACTATTTATATACTTACTTGTTCACAATGCTCGGGTAGTACGAAAGTGTCTCTTAGGTCAGTCCATTTCTTAGTAGAATCCACCTCAAGAAAACCAGACTCTCTTCTACGCACAGTAGCGTTGCGACCCTCCATGATTATCTTGAACCATTGCACGTCGAACAAGTCGACAAAAAATCCTCTGTAATCGATCCTCAAAATCTCTTGCAGCGTGCCGAAGTAAGTGAGTTCCGCTACCACAGGATCTGCATCAGAGGAACGTCGTCGACTAAACTGTTCAAATTTTGCCATGATTCCACAATCTTGAGTAAAACGCTTTTTGTCGATTCGTTCCACCCTAAAATGTCGACCTTTACACCATGCAGCTGTGTATGACTTATACTACAACGAACAAAGATTATGAGTGGCCGTTCAAACGTTTAGAAATAAATTCACTAGCTAGTCGTACATTGCAAACTTACCTTGGTCGCGCAACCCCAAGAGTACTCCCACTCTTCTTCAGTCACTTCGTCACCACATTGTTGTGCGCTTTTCAATTGGTTGTGCAACCATCTTAAGCTCATGAAGGTTGGTAGGCTCTCCAGAACCGCTGGATAGTGCATCGGTGGTCGTCTTCCCCGTCTCCACTCGATTCGTGCCCTTTTTCGCTCTTGCTTTGCATCCTCATATTGTGAAATCCACTTTTGCATCACTGGATTGTGAAGCATGCAAAATCGGTTGATTTTAGCCTCTAGATCTTCCGTCATCTTCTTCTCAACACCAAGATTGCACATGACAATCCCAGATATGCGCTCATCATCTATGGTTCGCCATAGCGTGTCCCGAGATTTATCAAATCCGTCTAGCCACTCTTCAATGTACACTAGGGACTCTGATACCAACCAACCTTCTACCATGCTACCCTCCGGACGTGCCTTTTGACGCACATATCTCTTAAGCGTTTTCATGAAACGCTCTAAGAAGAACATCCATCTGGAATGAACTGTGCCAACTATTTCCACCTCATCAACTATGTGAACAAGAAGATGCACCTGAATGGTTAGCATGGTAGTAGGAAAATGTTTCTCAAACATGCACACAAGCTCCGCAGCATTTAGTTTGGCGAATGGTATGGAGTCTACGTTGATCTCCTTTTGTGAGATCCATTGCACCAGCTTTGCAAGTTTGTAGATTGTGTTACGGATGTCGAGAGACAAACATCCCTCAATGGCAACCGGTAAAATAAACTGTATAGTATGTGCAGCAATGATATTAAAGTCCACATTTTATGCAATGATATTAAAGACCACTATGAACGTACCTGACACATTTTATGCCAATCGTGTGACTTCAAACCGGTAAGCTTTCCTTCTTTAGTAAAACACGTTCGGAGCGAGTGCATTACGCCAGTGGGGGTCCGCAAAGATCGAATGGCCTCTTTTACTTTGCGTTCTTGGGCTCCTGTGAAAATCCATGGTGCTTTAGGGAGTTTTATCGATCCATCAGACGCTGTTTGCGGCCAATATTGCTCCATACGATCCACATTTCTAAGGTCAACTCTGGCTCCCAAAGTATCTTTCTTGCCGGTCAAATGGTCCCATAGTAGATTACCCACGTTCTTGAATATGTGCATTGGATCGAGCAAGTGATTGATCATGAGTCGGGGCCAGTATGGTAACTCGTACCATAGAGATAGTCTCTTCATCCCTGGAGGCAATCCGTCATCGCACATCTCCTTCTGCTCTAACCATGCTTGTGCAAACATCCTTGGTGGCTCTCTTCCCAAAAAGCCGTCGCGTAACACATGATTCTCTGGAAGATACGCTTGATGACCTTCGTAGATTTGCTTCTTCAGTGAGGGTGCCCTACGTGCATTCAGTCTAGGTCCACATGTGACACATGCTCTATATCCGCTTGTTTGAAGCCCTGCATGTATACACATGATAATAGATCAACTATGGGAAAAAACAATATTTACAATGTCTAAGTAGTGAGTGTCAATAGATCACCTGAGCATTCTGTTAGCCCGGGATAGTCATGCATGTTCCACATTAGAATGCCTCTGATCAAAGCATTCCGTCGTCCTGTGTGTCGGCTCATATCCACCACCTCTATGCCAATCCACAATTGTTGTAGCTCTTCCAATAGTGGACGAAGATACACATCCATATTCCCCACTTTATATCGCCCTGGCACAATCAAGCTTAGCCATAGGTGCCCCTTCTTCATAGTCAACCACGGGGGAATGTTGTAGTTGACGATGACAACGGGCCATACACTGTAAGATGTTGATCTTTGACCAAATGGATTTACGCCATCCATAGCCAGGCCTAAGCGCAAATTTCGAGCTTCCCTGGAAAAATCCAACCATGTTCCATCTATATGTTTCCAGGCTGCGCAATCTGCAGGAATTCGTAGCACACCATCCGAAGATTTATTCTCCTCATGCCATGATGCTAGGGCGTCCATGGACTTACATTCGAAGAAATGCTTGATGCGAGGAAGCAGAGGAAAATGTTGCAAAACCTTTTGTGGAATTTTTGTCCCGTGGAGATCTACTCGATATCTTTCGGAATCACATTTCAGACACTTCTCCATGTCTGTGTATTCCCCTCTGAAAAGAATGCAGTCATTAGGACAAGCGTGGATAGAATTGTAATCCATCCCCAAGTTTCGCAAAATCTTTCTTGCTTCATCTCGGGAATCTGGCATCACATTGTCAGCTGGTAGTATGTGCTCTTTCAACAATCTACACAACATAAAAATATGATACAGTCGTGTAAAAATCTATCAGATCATTGTACATTTAGAGTTCTATTAAAGTAAACTAATTGTAATAGATCACCTGAAAAGCGTTGTGACGCTAGTGTCACTCCATCCAAACTTTGCCTGCATGTTGAGAAGAACCAGGAGTGCTTTCAATCTAGACATACGTGCTCCATTATACAATGGCGTATCGGCTTCACTTTTCATATCATCATAGATAAGCCTTCCTGAATCCATGATCGTCTCGATCATTTCATCAATCTCGGGCTCAAACATTGCCTCGTTGGGAATGTGCTCTGCATGATCATCCCCCGAGCTGTCAGAGGCTACATCTTGTGGCCTCACATATGCTGCTTGACCAACGCGCCTGCGAACACGTCTATTGGGTTGCAAGATTGCTGCTTGTTGGCCAGCGTCAGAGTCCGACGAGTTATAATTGGCAACAAATCGATCTATAATAGATGGATCGAACTCGCCAAATTCGCGAACGTGCTACAAAGAAACACGTCTTGTCCGTCGCACAGTATGCTTGCATTGATTACAAGGACATAAGACCCTCGTTGAGAGATAGGTGTTTCGGTTGGACGGTCCCACATCCTCGTCGCTACTCATAATGAGGATAAAAAACTTATAACCTGGACAACAAATTTAATATTCTATTGGCATTCTTCGTCTTATCTCTCTCTCTCTCTCTCTCTCTCTCTCTCTCTCTCTCTCTCTCTCTCTCTTTACCTCACATTCTCTAGTCATGTCCAATCCCCGCATACCTCGGTTTAGAGGTGCACGGAGATCAGAACCACCGGGTTATAATCTCGTCTTTATTGGTCAATACTTATATTTGTGGGTACAAGAAATCTACACACCCACGTCTACATGATACTGCATGTAGTGGACAAAACCCCTTTGCCTCTTCTCTAGCTGTAGCACTTCACTTCATCTTAACAACTTTTCACAGTAGATCTTTTCACTGTTCGTCTAACTCTAAACCCTAAACCGTAAGTAATTCTTGCGTGGACTCGATCTAACGTAAATAAGCGTAAATCTAAATAAACGTAAATCTAACTAAAAATAAAGCTAAATCTAATTTAACGTAAGTCTAATGACTAGAGGTTGTCTAGATGGTCATTGTGTCGGGGATGTAGTGACTCTTGCCGCCCTGAAGATCCACCTTCTTCCCTATCTTCTGAAGACATTTCACCAGTACTTTTGGATCGACGGATCCCACCATGAGTGAAGGCAGCAATACCCTATATTCCATTGAGGGCTTTCTTCACCCGCTTCATGCAGGCATCGCAGTCTATGGAGACCTAAATCTAATCTAATATAACGTAAATCTAAATTTAGCTTAAATAAACGTAAATCTAGTTAAAAATAAACCTAAATCTAATTTAATGTAAGTCTACATATAACCTAATCTTTAACGTCTTTTAAGATAGTTTCCTACAACGTTATAACTCTCTTCTTCTTGTGTGTGTGCGCGTGTGTGGATGTGTGTGCCAATAAAAAGAGATAAATGGTATAACCTTTCTATCACCCATGCCAAGTATGATAGATTGATTATGCCATTTCCCTCTTGAATAATAGGTCTTGAGTTCAACTCTTCGTCGGCTAGATCTTTAGGTCTTTTAATTTTAATTAGTTTCCTACGACGTTAAATTAGTTTCTCTCTCTTTCTCTCTCAATGTGTGTGCGTTTTTTTGGATCGTATGCATGTTTTCTCTCTCTTTTTCTCTCTCAATGTGTGCGTTTTTTATTTATGCATGTTCTCTCTCTCTTTTCCTCTCTCAATGCGTGCGTTTTTTGTTTATGCATGCTCTCTCTCTCTTTTTCTCTCTCAATGTGTGTGTGTATTCTTTGTTTATGTATGTGTGTGTGCGTTTTTGTTTTTGTTTGTACTCTCTCTCTCTCTCTCTCTCTCTCTCTCTCTCTCTCTCTCAAAAACACTATGTGTGTGTGTGTATGTGTGTGTGTGAGAGGGAGAGAGAGGGAGAGAGAAAGAGGGAAAGGGAACATGAGAATGAGGAGAGGGAAGGAGCATACCTGGCTCTCCTTCCTCTCCTCGTGTGTGTGTGTGTGTGTGTGTGTGTGTGTGTGTGGAGAAGAAAAAGAGAGAGAGAGAGAGGGAGAGCGTTACCTGCTCTTTGCTTGAGGGCGCCGAAAAACTCAGATCTGAGATCTGAGTTTTTGGGCGCGCTCGGTTATTTTTTTACCCCAGCCGGCGTCGCTATGAGCGTCGCAAATTTACAAAGAAATTTGCGACACTCATAGCGACGCCGGGAATTTTTTTTTGGAGCGTCGCTGTGTGAGCGTCGCTAATATGAAGAGCCTCTTGTAGTGAAGCACGGCATGTTTCTTCAACGCCCCCCTAGTCCTCCTACACTTTGGCTCCCTGCTTGGTTGCTTCCCCAAGTCTCCGAAGTGTTGCAGTGCCGAGTCACCTCGTCTTCCCTCACCACGCACATGACCTCCTTTTCCCATGTCGACTTGTTGCAATAGATCATGCAAGAACAACCAAGTTATGCATTGCCCATAGTGTGGCATGGCCTCGTTCTCCTTCCTCGTTCTTCATCTAGGTGAGGTATAGATTGATGTGCTAGGGGGAAAGTAACATATAGCAATGTATAAGAATCTGCATGTCTCAGCTCTCAGTCTCACCCACATGTATCTCGCCTGGTCATCTCTTCGGACAATCTGTAATAGCGGCTGCAACTCTTCCTTGAATAAGACTGCTACCCCTCTTGAACCTCGACTTCCATGTTGGGATCTAGCGTGGGATTTGGGATCTTCCATAGAGAGAGAGAGAGAGAGAGAGAGAGAGAGAGAGAGAGAGAGAGCGAGACAAGGACGCTTTAAAGATAAAAAAACGTTAAAGGAAAAATAAAAGAGAAGAAAAACATAAATATACAATGTGAAGTTGGCCACCTCTTTAAATGGACACAAAAGAGCTTTTGACTTTTCACATTCACGTGTTCTTTCATTTTCCAAACTCACCCTTTACTTATGCACTTAATATGTTTTGAATGAGTTTTTATTTTTCAGTTGGATCCGATGCACTGGTTCGATTGTGCTCATCTGTTTTGCTTCACAAGCAATCGTCCCTCCCCCTCTTTTGAGGGGTGGTCTCTCCTACACACCTGCAGCAAGAGAGAGACTTATCTCACTCTCACCTCCTCCTCCTCCTCTCTTCTCGCATCTCCTCAAAACCTTCCTTCTCCAGTATCCCCTCCATGTTGCAAGCACAATAGGTGCAAGCATGGAGTGTTTCTCAAACATCTCCTAGTCGTCCTCGAGGTCGTTCTCCATCTTGCAAGCACAGCATGTTTCTTCAACGCCCTCCTAGTCCTCCTACACTTCGGCTCCCTAGTGCTTGGTTGCTTCCCCAAATCTCCGAAGTGTTGCAGTGCCGAGCACCGCGTCTTCCCTCACCACGCACATGACCTCCTTTTCCCATGTCGACTTGTTGCATGGTCTCGTTCTCCTTCTACTTTTGAGCCTGCTGTAGCGTCAGGAAGCTGAGAAGCACATTCGCCTTTCTAGGTAGGCTCAAAGCTTAGTGATGGATGGAGATGGAGAGAGTTGCCGACGCATCATCGCATTGATCTTCTGACACTCCACACACTCGTTACCCTCGCCCGTCCCTCTTTCTTTGCCTTCGCGCTCGGAGATGGCGTCTGTCGTCAAAGCACAGAGAAAATATCTTTCTCACATCTCTCTCTCATCGTGCCAAGCCACCCTTTTTTTCCCTCAATTGCAAAAGAATCCTCAAAAAATTCCCAAATTACTTTTGGTTATGAGATTTTCAAAATGTCCCTCGAATTTTTCAAAAAAATCGCAAAATACCCCCAATATTTTGTTGAAAACTTCCAAAATGCCCCTCAAATTTTCCAAAAATTCCAAAGTACCCCTACCCTTGTTTGTGAGATAAAATTTATGGAAAAAAAAAATTGTAGCTTTTTATAAGAAGACTGATTGTATATCAACACACGATGTCAAAATTAGAATACGAGTTGGTTACGTAGGCTTTGGAGATGAACCGTTTCATTGCAAGGTAATTTGTGACAAACTACATCCTAAGCACTCAAAAACGGATCTCGATTGTCAAAAAAGGATAAAGATTATAAAATCTTGAACAATCCAACCAAAATAGGTACAAGGGTATTTTGGGAATTTTAAAAATATGAGGGGTATTTTGAGAAATTTTTGAGTTGTATTTTGGTATTATTTCCTATATATTTCTAAAAATAAAAAAAGTTGTATGCCTTCGTTTCCCTTCCCACTCCAATCGTTTTGCTTTAGTTTTCCAAATGGCATCTTCCTATGATTCCCTCAAAACTAATGAATCCAAAATTGGCACGTGCCATGCCCATGCGACCCAACTAATTAGCATCCCAAAGGTATTCACCAAGGGTTTTCGTAAGGTGTACGTGACAATAGGGGTGTCTTGAAAGTCAAGAAAGGTCGACTTTACAAAGGAGAGTCTTGTTTTTAGGGTACATAAAGAAGTTTTGGTGCACAAAGCTAACGTTTTTCTAGTACTACCAATGAATCCCCCGGGTCTAGCATGTCCACACAAGTTTTGGTTGCTTAAGTTGCATGCCTTTTGCATCTTACCATTGCTGTGGTCGAAAGCTTAAATATACTATTTAGCAATACATTTATGCCAAAAAGTATCAATGTAGTGCCCTTTAAATAAGAGCGATATGTACACTTGGTAAGGGGGAGTCGTCTAATGCTTGGAGTTCTCAACTTATGATGGTTCGACATTGAATTGACACATGGGTGGGATCTTTAGGTGAAGATTGAAGGTTCACATTTTTGAAGGTTGATGTCGAGTACGTTTTGTCTTTCTTCTTTTGTAGTTACTTGTGTTTTACCTTTCTTCTTTTGTAGTTATTCCCGGTACATTAAATGAGAACAATGATACATGTAACTTCACCTTCTGTGTTCTATGTTATGGCATTGACAATGCATATTGCACTGTTTGCCGCACCGATTGTCAAGTCGATGTTTTCAGTGATCATGTAGCGCATGCCAATTGCGATCGAATCCAGCACATTGAACTTAGAGTCTAGGATCCATTGTTGAAGGACGTTTATGTTACCCGTATTTGTCTTCATTTCAACTTTTGTAATGTCAATTTGATTGTACAACTTATTCAAGGCAAGGTTGTTATAGTGTTGAACGTCTGATTTGTGAGTACAGATTATCGTAGTAGAGTTGTTGATGTAGTCATATGCATGCGCTTCATCGAGGCTTCATCTATAATATATGCACCCAAGGTACAATTGATCTCATCTAGGACTGATTTTCTTTCAAGAATAATGATAAAGAACTGAAGCAATTCAAGGTTCGTTGCATGTCTTACAGAGCATGACATCTTGTACAAAGTTGCATGTAGCCAGTGGACCGACCTTGTGATATGGCATGTGTTACAAAGCTCCAGTGCGTAATTACAAACTGAGGGTAGGTGGGCAAGATCACCGAGCAAGAGAACACATTTAATGTTGAATCACCCAAAGAGGGGTGGGATATGTGCATTTGTGACATGTTTGAGGGCTGATAGTTGATACATTTTTGTGATGGTTTATGATCATTGTCTCTTGGCTGTAGCCGAGAGGTATTTGATGCTATAAGTTGTGAGAGCCATACATGTAGTTTATAGTGCATGATTGAGGATAAAGATCCAATATTACTGATTACCTCGGAAAGAAATGTTCGATGCATATGGTTGTTGCATAAAGAGGACTCATGCTTATGTTGATATGCATCATCATCCTACATTGCACAACAATGAAAGGATAGGCCTATGAGGATCCACTCCATTGTCTTCATGTAGGAGCGATTGACTATGGTAGGAATTAGGTGAACCTACACTGCTTAGTCGGTCTAAACTATTTGTGGTAGATCCTATGAATCATTCATGTTTGAGGGGTTTGATTTGACACTGGGTTGTCATGCAAATTTTTGGAATCCTTACCCACTCTCCTAATGAAATTTAGATGGTGTAGCATCGAAAAAGCGTGGCACTTAAACTCGTCTAGTTGGTATATATTTCCTTCCATTAATCGGTATTTTGGAATCCTTTTAGAGTTTAAACTCATGAAAGGAGACAAAGTGGTCTCATTCACAATGTGATATGGAGGTGTTTTGGCTCATTCATGCTGACTCACCCCTGACAAGTGAGATTCTCTTTATCTCTAGTGGGATAGGTTGGATAGGTTGACCACCTGATCCCACATAGGGTCACACACTCTAATGATATTATTTTTAGTCTTAAGTTATGATGTATTTATTTTTCATGGTATAATTCATGGTTCATGCTTATTTCATTTTAGTTGAGCATTGAAAATTCTCTTGTGTCCATTTGTGTACTTGGGGTGGTCACTCATTAATATCTCACTTTCATTCAAGAGGTTATTAATAATCAAAACTCTGGGTAAAGATCTCAACATGAGCTCTAACACCACAATCAAAAATGAAAAGCTACTACTGGATTTCCAATCAATCATGAATCTAGTCCCTTCTCAATGTATTTTCAAGCCCTCGTGGCGGCATACACTTGATCCCCTTTATGAAAAGCTACTGCTAGATTTCCAATCTCATGAATCTAGTCCCTTCTCAATGTATTTTCAAGCCCTTGTGGCGGCATACACTTGATCCCCTTTATGATCACAAATTGTCTCTATCTTGAAGCATTAGCATCCATCCTCTTGCACTGAAGCTCATGCTTCCTTCCCTATTAACACACCCAAATAATTCCTATCCAAAGGCAAGAAATCATGGCGGCATACACTTGATCCCCTTTGGCTCTATCTTCAAGCATTAGCATCCATCCTCTTGCACTCAAGCTCGTGCTTCCTTCCCTATTAACACACCCAAATAATTCCTCTCCAAAGGCAAGAAATCATGAGAGAGAGAGCACCAACTTCCCCTTCACCTTGTTCATCCTGTGAGAAAAAGAGAGCACAAAAAGAAAAACCCTCCTATCTTTTTCCAACTTCTTATTTAAGAACACCAAGCTTCATCTCACCTTCTTCATGAGAGAGAGAGAGAGAGAGAGAGAGCGAGAGAGAGAGAGAGAGAGAGAGAGAACACTAGTCGCTTCTTTCTTCCTTCCTTGCACCCAATAAAAAATGTACCTTCTTCTCTAAAAACGTCCAAAATAATCCTCTCCTCTTCCTCTTCCCCACACACTCCTTTCTCCCGAGAGCGTGAGTCCGTGAGAAAGCACCCAATTCCGTCTTTTCCTTCTTCCTCTCCCCTTATGTGCTGGTAAGCTCCTCAAAAATAGTGCCACCCCAAAATTTTGGATCCTTTTTCTATTTTTGGATCCCTCCCAACCATCGACATGCGTGATAATCTCTCCAAATTTCCCACTGTGTGTGTACCTTGCCTTGCATAAAGGCCACCCATGTTGGGTGCCTGCACATGTAAACACACACAAACCACAGAAATGGCTCACCAGCAGATAATGCCACAATGTCACCACCGGCTTGCACCACCCAACACGGCTGAGACAACGCCCTCTGCATATGCGCACTTGCAAGCAAGGCCGACTGCCATAACCACGATAAGGGATCTCTCCAAGGCGTCCAAGGGTGAAAGCATGACTGGGTGGACACCAAAACTGTGTCTGGGACATCACTATTTGGCAAATTAATAGTTGTAATTTGTTTGACAAAGATAGAAGAACCCAAGGTGTGTGATATATCATTGGATAGCTCTTGAAGAGGATAATCTAAAAAGCTTTTGGCGCCAAATTTAGAATTAATTTGCAAAAATTTTACCGCGCGCCACGTCTAATAGTGCAGCTATTCAAAACTAGTAATCAACCCATAAAAGTGTACCACCCAGTCATGCTTTCACCCCCAAGCCTTTAAGAATGGCCACAAAAAAATTAAATATTAACCACCATTAATACTTCATTTTGTACACAAATGGTGCTTTAAAAATTCCATATAGCTCGAACTCACCATCCCTTATCCAAAGCCCAATCTTGACTTGCAAAACTCAAATTTTACCAATCATAACATCAAGTGGCACGCACCCGAAGTACCCAAAAAGCTATAAATTGCGCAAATTGAATCATATCGACGAATCCAGTTGGGACTCAAAGATATCCGACACAATCATGGCAAAAAATTCCACACAATTAGCACTATATTTAACATAAAAACCATTAGAATCATGAGTTCTAGTCACATTGGCAAACACATCAAGCATTGAACTGCAACAATTTTGTCTCCACAAATAACATCTAATTTTTTATTTTCTCATTGTTCCGACAAAATGGCATGAAAATACTGTAGGATACCGGATCAGTTAGGCCGTTATGTAACAGATGAGCGCCTAGGATTCTTGGCCTGTGAGGAGAACAACTATATGTACAAGGCCACGAGCAGGGAATAGACAGGCGGAGTAGATCTGAGTGCAGATGTTTTTGTTGTGTCTTGGCCATTCCACATTGGTGGAGTTGACGAGCAATTTCTTGCCTGGTCTCTTACCTCCTGTATTTCACACTTAGCAGTCTTTCCTCTTCACAGACAACAGCACTAGCCGCACAATATGAGTGCCTTTGCATCCCCCAGGCTGGCACCAAGATCGCCTCATTACAAGGACGCATCCATGCACCCAGAGTTCACTCACAAAGCTCCATTAGACCACATGTTTCAAGATGTATCTAGCATCCTGCTCTAGGTCAATCACACAAATCAAGCACTGCTTCAATACATTTCAGCCAGTGCAACAAGCACGCGACACACAGATCAAAAGGTGCGGCCGAAACCCTTTTCTGGGCTACCCACAGAAGACGTACTGACATGGTTGGACCACTTCGACAATGTCGCCAGCTACCACCAATGGCCAGACACTCGCAAAGCCCTAGAAGCACGCACTCTGTTCGAAGGTGTGGCTGTTGGGGTATAAAGCCCAATGTGGTCGCCCAGGTAAGTGGGCGGGCCGCCAGGTATGTACACATATTCTTTTGTAAAAACCCAATAAGAACTCACTATGCTCTACACATTACAGTAGAGCGAGTTCACCATATCGTCCTGCTCTTCTTCTCGCACTCTCTCTCACGTCGCACTTCTGCTCGTACTCCTTCAACTGGTATCAGAGCTCAGATCGAGGCTCGGGGCAGCACTGCAGGAGGCTAGAGTCACCAACTCAGATTGGAGTGAAATTCGACAGGCGAAGACACGGCCCCAAATCTCATTCTGAATTTCATTCTGAGGTCATCTCGGCCACCGTTCGGCTTCGACAAAGGTCTGTACAGGCCATTTTCGACTACGTGGTCTCGACGGGTGCAGGTCCGACTCTACAAATTTGGGGTTTTCGGCCTATGACTGCAGGTGCTGAGGATATCGACACTCCCAGAGTGTTGATTTGTGGCTGTCTACACATTGAAGGATGGCTCACAGTTCTTGGAGGCATGTCACATACGACACGGGCGCATCTACACACAGACTGTAGGCGACATCCACTAGTTCATCAGGTAGCTTGTGTTTGCTGCTTGATATTCCAGATTTCATCCTGACATTGTAGGTACTTCCACATGGGATGTATTGTCAGAGATGATGTATGTTTGTTGAGGGTTTGCTGGCTGTGAGTCACGCAGCAAACAACCGCCGCAACGGTTACAGCATACAGTGGGAAATTTGTGGATGTATGACTTTGTGGGAAGTCTATGTACTGTCAGATTTACTGCAACCTTTGTTGAGGGTCGAGTGAGGTTTTATTGAGCTGGGGGATTCTCGAATGTTGAGATCCTTTCGGTGATACAGGTCTTGGAGCGATCCCTCGAGCACCCTTAGATAGGCAGCTAGGATGTATTGACTGTGAGTTAGACAGTTGGGATTGCATCTTTGCTTTACTGCCGTTGAGGCATTGTCACAGTCTATGCTTACAGGACAGTGACAGGACAGTCAGAGACAATACAGGTGTAGGACAGGTTTACCCACAGCTTACAGTATTAGAGAGACAGTGGTTATTTGAGCTGTTTTTTGGTTTGTTTTTAGTACACCACAGCCATTTTACAAAGGAGACTCTGCCAAAATTTCTGCAGAATCTGAAGCTTTCTTGGTTCATTTGACAGGTTGATATTGGTTCAGAGGTCAGTTTACAGAGGAAACTCTGCCGAATTTTTCCCAGGAAAGTAAACTACTGTGAAGTGTAGCTATGGCTAGATCACAGGACACTGCTCTTTACAATATCAAGAAGCTGGATGGAACCAATTTCCCATTGTGGAAGAAGCAGATTTGGCACGTGTTGGTACAAAAGAAGCATATAAAACCTATAAAGCTCAAGGGGATAAAACCAGAAGATATGGACGAAGATGAATGGAGCGAAATGGATAAATTGGCACTTTCTACCATTATGCTGACTTTGGCAGAAAGCGTTTACTTCAATGTAGAAGACGAGATGTTGGCTTATCAAGCATGGTTAAAGCTGAGTGATCTTTATGAGAAGCAAAGTGCAGCTTCACAGGTATACTGGCTTAAGAAGCTTGTTGACTTGAAGATGAAAGAAGGGACACCTATGTCCAATCATCTGAATGAATTCAACACAATCTATAGTCAGTTGTCAGCTCAAGGTGTCAAGTTTGATTAACCTGTTAGAGCTATGTTCCTGTTGATCACATTGCCGGAAAGTTGGGACACTTTTCGCACAGCTTTGAGTAATTCTGCACCTCCAGATGGTTTGAACATAGCAGGTGTAGAAGGAAGTATGCTTACTTGAGAAACCAATAGAAAGACAATGGACAAAGGCAAAGGAACAGCCTTAGTTGTCAGGGGAAGGACGAAAGAAAAGTACAAAGGTGGAAAGAGGAATCAGTCTCGTAGCAAGTCCCGTAGTACTAAAGGCAAGAGTGACATAGAATGCTACCATTGTGGCAAGAAGGGTCACATGAAAAGAGACTGCAGAGAATGGAAAGTAGAAAAAGGCAAAGAGAAAGCTGAAGACCATGGTGAGAAGAACAAGTCCTCAATGAAGATTCAAGAAATAAATGTGACAAACACTGTTGCAAAGGATGACAGTCTAGTGTCAGGAGACATCTACTTCTTGAAGAATACAATGGACTCAGCTCTTCTTACAGCATGTGATGGAAATGCACTGAGTGACTAGATTATAGACTCAGGGGCATCACTTCATGTGTCTCCAAACAAGGAGTGGTTTACCTCTTATGTGACCACTAAAGATCATGTTCGGCTAGGCAATGGGCAGACATGTGAGATCTTAGGTGTTGGAGATGTTCAATTGAAGTTTCAGAATGGCTCTTCTTTCATGCTGAAGAATGTGAGACATGTTCCCGCAATTACAAAGAGCTTGATCAGCATAGGTTTACTTGATGATGCTGGCTACGTCACCACTTTTGGACAGAACATGTGGAAGATATCCAAGGGTTCTATGACAGTAGCACATGGAGTAAAGTCTGGAGGACTTTACATGATTTATGTATCAAATGTCTCTAAAAATGTAATCAATGTAACCGAGCAGCCGAACATTTCTTTGTGGCATAGCCGGTTAGGACATATGTCCAAGAAGGGAATAGAAATCTTGTCTCGTTCTGGTTATTTGCCTGGATTTTCATTTAATGATTTTGAATTCTGTGAACATTGTCTGTATGGTAAGCAAACACAGCAGCCACATAAGCATAGAAGCAGTAGACGAGATACACAGTTGGCACTTGTTCATAGTGATTTGTGTGGACCTGTGCCTAACCTATCTCTAGGGGGAGCTTCTTACTTTATGACATTTATAATTGATTACTCGAGGAAAGTATGGGTTTACTTTCTCAAGCACAAGGATGAAGCGTTTAGTGTTTTCAAAACGTTTGTGACACTTGTGGAGAATCAGAGTAGCAAGAAGCTTAAATGCTTACGCACTGACAATGGTGGAGAGTATGTTTCAAAGGCCTTTCAGGACTTTTGTGAGTCAAAAGGTATAAAACGTGAACTTACTGCTCCTTACAATCCTCCTCAAAATGGTGTCGTTGAGAGGATGAATAGGACCATACAAGAGAAGGCCAGAAGTATGTTTTCTAATGCACAGCTGCCAAATGGGTTTTGGGCTGAAGCTGTATCAACAGTTGTTCATCTTGTAAATAGATCTCCTAGCAAGGTTTTGCAGAAGGATTCAGTGCCAGAGATGGTATGGTCAGGCAAAATGCCCTCATACAAGCATCTTAGAGTCTTTGGCTGTGAGGCATATACTCACGTTCCAAAGGAATTTAGGAACAAACTTGAGCCAAAGAGTATAAAGTGCATCTTTCTAGGCTATGGTAATTCTGGTGAGATGGGGTACAGACTTTGGGATCCCGAATCCAGAAAGGTTGTCTGCAGCAATGATGTTCACTTTAATGAATCCAAATATCATTCTAAACCAGAGAGGGTTGAGGAGATTAGAAGAGTTGTCTTCCAAGAAGATGGACCTGCACGTGCAAGACAAAATGTCAGGGCTCAAGAGGAGCAAGGACAGGATAGAGTGGAACCACAGGTTGTGGCTGAGCCTGAGCCACCTATTGTGCGTAGATCTGGACATGTCACGCGACCTCCTGATAGGTTTGTTCCATCTATGAACTATGTCATGTTGACTGATTGAAATGAGCCTTCATGTTACAAGGAAGCAGTGCAAATGAAGGACTCCGGGAATTGGCAATTGTCCATGCAGTCAGAGATGACAGCTCTGCATAAAAACCAGACATGGAATCTAGTTAAATTACCACGGGGCAAAAAGGCTCTACCCTGTAAATGGGTTTACAGGTATAAGATCACCACTCATGATAGTCAGCCAAAGTACAAAGCAAGGCTTGTTGCCAAGGGCTTTAAGCAAGAACAAGACATTGACTTTGATGAAGTCTTCTCTCCGGTGGTCAAGATGACTACATTGAGATGCTTTCTTGCATTGGTTTCCATATTAGATTTGGTGTTGCACCAAATGGATGTCAAGATAGCGTTCTTGCATGGTGATTTAGATGTGGAAATTTACATGCAGCAGCCAGAAGGGTTTGTTGAGAAAGGCAAGGAAGATTGGGTATGCCAGTTGTTCAAGAGTCTTTATGGCTTAAAACAATCACCGAGGGCATGGTACCATAAATTCCACAAGTTTATGCTTTCTCAAGGCTACAAACGTAGTGAGTTCGATCACTATCTATATACAAAGAAGGCTAAGGATGGCAGTTGGCTGATCCTTATTTTGTATGTGGATGAAATGTTGATTGCTGGCAAGCACTTGGAAGAAATTTCAGCTTTGAAGTCAAAGATGGCAAAATCGTTTGACATGAAAGACATGGGTGAGGCAAGTCATATACTTGGTATGCGCATTGAGAGAGACAGATCAAAGAAGTTGATTTGGTTATCTCAAACAGAGTATATTGACAAAGTTTTGCAACGTTTCAATATGGAGAAGGGAAAGGCATTGAGTGTTCCATTGCCACCATATGTGAAACTTAGCAAACAAGATTGTCCTGTGTCTGAGGAAGAAAAGGCTGAAATGGATAAGATTCCATATGCGTCTGCAGTGGGTAGTTTGATGTATGCAATGATTGCTACTCGCCCAGACATTGCATTTGCAGTGGGAGTAGTAAGTCGATACATGTCAAACCCAGGCAAGAAACATTGGGAGGCAGTGAAAGGAATATTGAGATACCTGAAAGCTACAAAGAGTATGCGTATATGCTATGGGAGTCAGGAGCTAAGTGTAAAGGGTTTTACAGACTCAGATTATGCAGGTGACTTAGACAACCGAAGGTCTACGTCAGGGTATGTCTTTACATTGGCTGGTGGAGTAGTATCATGGCGTTCTAGATTACAAGATTGTGTTACTCAGTCTACTACAGAGGCTGAATATGTTGCAGCATCAGAGGCATGCAAAGAATCAATTTGGCTTAATTGACTAGTAACAGATTTGGGAATCAAAGAAGAGATGCCTGTGTTATATTGTGATAGTCAAAGTGCTATACAATTGGCTCACAATCCAGTTTATCACTCAAAGACAAAGCATGTGGATGTGAAGTATCATTTCATCAGGGAAATGCTCGAGGATAAGCAACTTCAGCTTGTCAAAGTTCACACCATAGAAAATCCTGCTGATCTACTTACAAAAGGACTTCCCTAAGAGAGCTTTGCGCATTTTCGCAAGCAGTTAGGTGTAGGGTAGTACATCACTTCTCTACATCTCTTGTATATTAGCTTGTATAGTAGCTTCTCTCACACTTAAAGTATCACATTGGACTTTAAGTGGGAGGTTGTTGGGGTATAAAGCCCAATGTGGTCGCCCAGGTAAGTGGGCGGGCCGCCAGGTATGTACACATATTCTTTTGTAAAAACCTAATAAGAACTCACTATGCTCTACACATTACAGTAGAGCGAGTTCACCATATCGTCGTGCTCTTCTTCTTGCACTCTCTCTCGCGTTGCACTTCCGCTCGTACTCCTTCAGTGGCAGTGACATGGTTTGTTCAACAAAGTGAAGAAATTAAAGGTAATCGGGAGGCTCTTAAGTCCTTATTAATACAAAATTTTGCTAATCACAATATCACTCAGACAGCCCTGCAAGCAGTTGAACACTCTCAAACAAGCAACTCGAACCTGTTGCCCAGTTTGCAGTCAAATTGAACCAGTTGCTGTAGCGGGCGGACCCCACCATGTCAGAGGAAATTAAATTATTTTTCCTTTGGCCATGCCTTCGGCATGACCCTCTCTCGCCAATTTCGTGATCAGAGACCAACATCTTTGCATGCTGCCATCCAGATAGCACAACAAATAGAAAGCGCAGCTCATGGTGAAGATACACAGGTAACCATCACGCCAGCTCTACCACATTGGACACCGGTGGATGCACCACCTACCCCAATGGACATAGATATCCAAAATGTCCAGCTAAATGCTAGGAGGTCACTCTTGGTAAGGGATCAACAAGGACGTCCTAAGTGTTTTTATTGTAATAACTATGGGCATATAAAAAAACATTGCAGTAGGCTGAGAGGAAATTAACAAGTCCAGAATGTGCAGATACAAGTCGAGGACGCCGCTACTTTCGCCGCTCTGCTGGAAAACATCTGAGCGGGTGTTTAATGGCAGGGAACCCCCCGCAGATTCAAGTAGCCCCATCTTTCGAACGCATGGTGTGCTCGACTATGGTTCAGCTCTACCACACACCCCATGAAGCACTCTTAGACACAGGTAGCACAATTTCTTCCATATCCCGGTACGCATAGCCTCTAGACACCGGTCTCCTTTAGAGCAGCATACAATTAGGACAACCATCTAAGATATGTTAAAGAAGGGTGTGATTACACCCTCCTCCAGCAATTGGGTGTCAGAACCTCATTTAGTCAAGAAGGAAGATGGCACCTATCATTTTTGCATCGACTTTAGGCCTTTGAACAAAGTCACAGTTCATGATTTGTACCCTCTCTCTCGAATCGATGATCTCTTAGACCAGCTAGGGCGGTCGACATACTTCACCTCTCTAGATCTAGCATCTAGGTATTGGCAGATCCCCCTTAACCTGGCTAATGCTCACAAGACCGCATTTCGAACCTCCATGGGTCTGTTTCAATTCACCCGCATGCCCTTTGGCCTCTCAGATGTCGGAAGTACATTCCAACGTACTGCCCAAAGCATCTTTCAGGATCTCATACTACAAGGGGTAGTACTGGTCTACTTAAATGACATACTAATCCATACACCAACCTGGGAACAACACTTGCAGGTCTTGAAGGAAGTCCTCAAGCGCCTTCAAACCTACAAGCTTCAGCTACAATTTAAGAAATGCAAGTGGGGCACAACAAAGCTTAAATTCTTGGGCTTTATAATCTCAGCGGAAGGTATCCAGATCGATCCTTCAAAAGTCTTAGCCATCCAACAATACCCACCCCCATCCTCAGTCAAAACACTACAGAGTTTTCTCATTTTGGCTAATGCTTCATTACGATTTGTCCCCAATATGGCAAAGACTACATACCCTTTGTGCCATCTGCTTAAGAAAGGGGTAAAATATGAATGGACAACAGCTTGCCAACACAGTTTTGCCCAGCTGAAACAGGTTGTTCAAGAATCAACCATGTTAGCTCATCCAAACTTTAAAAAGCCCTTCAAGCTCCAAACGGATGCATCTAATCTGGGGTTGGGGGCAGTACTACTGTAGGAGGATGACATGTCTCAATGGCGGCCTATTTCATTTATCAGTAGGTCACTCACACTTAGCTGAGCGTAATTACTCCACGACAAAAAAGGAATTGCTGGCGATTGTCTAGGCATTTTCCAAATTTCATCCTTATTTGCACGGGACAGAGGTCACGATGGAAACCGATCATCAGCCTTTGATTCCGCTGCTTCAGAAGCACCACCCACCTGGCACACTACTACGGTGGGTTTTAGCACTGCAAGAACACAATTTTAAAACAGCCTATTGTAAAGGAATCGCTAATTTCATAGTTGATGGCCTCTCTCGTGCTGAACACCAAGCTGCCCAAATCCAGTGTCCACCCATCGACCTCCCGGTAAATCTAGATCAAATGGCTAATTTTCAAGCTCAAGACCCCGAAATACAGAAGATCATCAATCAGGTCCAATCTCCAGATCCCATTCGACATCCCAGATACTTTCTCATTATAAATCATGTGTTGGTTTACATCAGCCCTGGCTATAATCCTCGCATCTACGTGCCTACAGCTTTGCGTCTAACATACTTACAGTACTATCATTCTCACCCCCTGTCAAGTCACCTTAGCTTTCACAATGTCTTAGATAAATTAAGGCTACAAGCTTATTGGCCTCAGATGCGCCATTCAGACTCGACATTTTTGCAACAATGCCAAACCCGTCAAAGCATCAAGACACCACCTCAGAATATGGGTTACTTGTCCCCCATTAAAGTCCACAAAGCTTTTGAACTAGTAGGCTCGGATTTGATGGGACCCTTTCCCACATCGGCTACAAACAACCCCTTTATTCTAGTAATCACTGAATATCTAACGCGTTGGTGCGAAGCCATAGCCATCCCTGACACCACTGCATCTACTATAGTTATTTCACTCTTGCAAAAACTGATATTTCAGCATGGCTGCCCAAAGCAGTTCCTTTCAGATCAAGGCCCCCAATTCACAGGTGAAGTGTTACAAGTCCTTTCTCATAGCTTAGGTGTTCAACAGATTTTCACCTCTCCGTATCACCCGCAAACAAATGAGCTACCAACGACTGAATTGCACAATTAAGCAGGTGTAGGCCTCTTTTGTGGATCCCTTGCACCAACATTGGGATATAGTTCTCCCCTTCGTGGTGTATGCTTACAACACCTCAGTTCAGGCATCCACACGTGTTAGTCCTTTTAGGGCCTTGTATGGCCGAGACCCATGAATCCCACCAGATCTCAATACCTTGCAAGTCCACCCCACCAAGGCAGATGTAGTTGATTGGTCGATCTACCTGCAACAACACCAACCTCTACTAAGGCGAACTCTTCTCCACAATTTACAACAAGCTCAAACCATACAAAAGAGGGCCTATGATGAGGGCCGGCAACACATAGAATACCCTGATAGCACGCTGGTTCTATTGTACTACCCCATTCGGAAACCAGGCCTTAGTGAATCGTTACTCCATCGTTGGATCGGCCCCTATAAGGTGTTAAAATGCCTGCATACCAACACTTATAAGCTACAACGCCTGTCCAATAACTCATTCACTACCGCTCATGTAATTCGAATGAAGCCCTATCACTCACCTCAGAATTAGCCTGGTTTCCGAATGGGGTAGTATAATAGAACCAGCGTGATGTCGGGGTATTCTATGTGTTGCCGACCCTCATATAGGTCCTCTTTTGTCTGGTTTCTGCTTGTTGTGAATTGTCAAAAAGAGCTCGCCTTAGTAGAGGTTGGTGTTGTTGCATGTAGAGCAGCCAATCAACTACATCTGCCTTGGTGGGGTGGACTTGCAAGGTATTAAGATCTGGTGGGAGTCGTGGGTCTCGGCCATACAAGGCCCGAAAATGACTAACACGTGTGGATGCCTGAATTGAGGTGTTGTAAGCATACAACGCAAAGGGGAGAACTGTATCCCAATGTTGGTGCAAGGGATCCACAAAAGAGGCCAACACCTGCTTAATTGTGCGATCCAGTCGCTCTGTTAACCCATTTGTTTTCGGGTGATAAGGAGAGGTGAAAATCTGTTGAATACCCAAGCTGTGAGAAAGGACTTGTAACACTTCACCTATGAATTGGGGGCCTTGATATGAAAGCAACTGCTTTGGGCAGCCATGCTGAAATATCAGTTTTTGCAACAGTGAAATAGCTATAGAGATGCAATGGCGTCAGGGATGGCTATGGCTTCGCACCAACGCGTTAGATATTCAGTGATTACTAGAATAAAGCGGTTATTTGCAGCCGATGTGGAAAAGGGTCCCATCAAATCCCAGCCTACTAGTTCAAAAGCTTCGTGGACTTTGATGGGGGACAAGTAACCCATATTCTGAGGTGGTGTCTTGATGCTTTGACAGGTCTGGCACTGTTGCAAAAATGCTGAGACTAAATGGCGCATCTGAGGCCAATAAGCTTGTAGCCTTAATTTCTCTAAGACCTTGTGAAAGCCAAGGTGACCTAACAGGGGGTGAAAATGATAGTACTGTAAGTATGTTGGACGCAAAGCTGCAGGCATGTAGACGCGAGGATTATAGCCAGGGATGATGTAAACCAACACATGATTTATAATGAGAAAGTTTCGGGATGTCAAATGGGATCTGGAGATTGGATCTAATTGCTGATCTTCGATATTTCGGGGTCTTGAGCTTGAAAATTGGCCATTTGATCTAGATTTACCGGGAGGTCGATGGGTGGACACTGGATTTGGGCAGCTCGGTGCTCAGCACGAGAGAGGCCATCAGCTATGAAATTAGTGATTCCTTTACAATAGTCTGTTTTAAACTTGTGTTCTTGCATTGCTAAAACCCAGCGTAGTAGTCTGCCAGGCGGGTGGTGCTTTTGAAGCAGTGGAATCAAAGACTGATGATCGGTTTCCACAGTGACCTCTGTCCTGTGCAAATAAGGATGAAATTTGGTGAATGCCAAGACAATCGCTAGCAATTCCTTTTCTATCGTGGAGTAATTGCGCTCAGCTAGTGTGAGTGACCTACTGATAAATGAAATAGGTGTTACCATATACATGTGGTAGTGATGTGTGTGAACACACTAGGACCGCCGGGGCATTTTTTCCCTCTTTAGGAGGTTTTTTCCCCCGTGCATTGTATATACGCCAATCACTCTAGGGCTATCTATCTTTCCATTGCACACTAAGTAACACACTCTCTATTGTGTGCCTTGAGCTTCCTTCGTCTTCTCCAAGCTGTGTGTGTTTCTCTGCATCCCTAATTCCAAAGATTGGTATCAGAGCAGGTCACGTCCTCCCGGGCTTAGTTGCCAGCTGCTCCAGCACACGCCTACTCACTTTCTCCGATTTCAGAGAGCTTTGGCGAGCGTTCGCAGGTCGACAAATATTTTGGGAAAGCTCGAAGAGATTTTGCAGGTCAGAATTTTGATTTGGGCTCATTTCGGCCTCCGTTTCCACTACGGGCAGTACTGCACAGGCTATTTCGTCATTTTGTGCAGATTTTCTGTCAGTGCCGTTTTCTGCATAATAGGTGCCTTATAGTCTTCTACGGTTTGTGCTATATAGCACAAGTTGTTCCCGCTCCATTTCTCCTATTTTCGGGCAATTTTCACATCAGGTGCAGCATTTACCATGGCTGACAACAACAACACAGATGTGTTCAAGATGTTTGCTGCTGAGGACAGGTTGGATGGGGACAACTACCCTATGTGGGCTTATATGATGCAACATGTTCTTGTGTCAAAAGGTGTCTGGAACATTGTGCAGGGCATTGATGTACGTCCTGGTTCTGAAGATGTAGGCGATGTTGAGGATGTTGCAGGTCTTGCTGCAAGGATTGCAGCTGTTAGAGTTGTTTTGCCTATGGCAGAACAAGCTCGTTGGGATGTTAAGGATGCGCAGGCTCATGCATTGATTGCATTGTCTGTGAAGCGCACCATTATTCCTCACATCCGTTCAGCAAAATATGCAAAACAGGCTTGGGATATTCTAGCAGGTCTTTATGCAAGCCGCAATGAGGCTAAAATTGCTTTGCTGCGTAAAGAGCTAGAGTCAAAGATTATGCATGAGGAAGATGATATGGACACTTTCCTTGCTAGTGTCAAGGATATCAATGAGCAACTCATTTCTGCAGGTGAAGTCATTTCGGACAGTTCCCTTGTGCAGACTGTTCTTGATGCCTTACCAGATTCCTACCAGACTTTTGCTAGTACTTAGAGACTCATGACCCAAGGAAATCCTGAAGTTGTCAAGTTTGATGCATTATGCACATTGTTGTTGCAAGTGTCACTTTCTAGAAAAAACAGGACTAGGCAGCGTGCAGCTGAACAGGCTTTTATTGCTTCTCAAAGAAAGGGTGGTAACAGTAATGCAGCCACTTCTTATGGTTCTGTTGCGAGTGGCAAAAATTCTGTTCCTAATGCTTCTGGTGGCAGCACTTCGTCTGGCAATTCTGGTGATAAGGGCAAAAAGAAGATGCGTTGCCATTATTGTAAAGCCAATGATCACTTGATCAAGTCGTGTCCTAAGTTGAAGGCCAAAGAGGCTAAGAAGAAAGAGGGTGGTTCCACTGCAAATGCTGGTTCCACTACAAATGCAGCCATTGTTGAGTCTTCTGTGAAAGGAGATTGTGATGCTGATGTTGATGCAGAATGGGCTTTTAGCGCAGAGTGCACTTACAATCCTGCTGTCCATGATGCATGCTTGTCAGTTGCTGCAGATTCACATGTGTGGTATTTCGACAGTGGTGCTACAAAGCACATTACCTCACATCGTGAATTGTTTACCTCTCTCGAGTCTGTCCCTCATGGGAATTCAGTCACTTGTGCCAACAACGCCTCTTATCCAGTTCAGGGAGTTGGAAAGATTGTGCTCACTGCTGCTAATGGCAGTTCCTTCACACTTATTGATGCACTTTATGTACCTGGGATCAAGAAGAATCTCTTGTCTGTATCCGCACTTGCTAGACTTGGACTTGTAGTCAAATTTGTGGATGACAGATGTACAGTTCATGATCTCAGTTTTGGTGATGAAATTGTTGCATCTGGGCTTTTGTGCCGTGGGCTGTATAAGCTCACTTTGTATGACAAGTGTGGACAAAATTTTGCAAATGCTGTTGCAGATTCAAGGGCTATTTCAGATGCAAAACTTTGGCATGCACGTTTTGGTCATCTGAATTTTTCCAGTTTGCTGCGTTTGCAGAAATCTGATATGGTTGCTTCTTTGCCGCCTCTTGAAGCACCTGTCAAACATGTTTGTGAAGGCTGTATTCTGGGTAAAATGCAGCGTTCTAAGTTTCCAAAGGATGGTTCAGTTAGGGCCACATGCAGGTTGCAGCTTGTGCATAGTGATGTTTGTGGGCCCATGCAAACTCCGTCCTTGGGCAATTACCTGTACTTCGTGACTTTCATTGATGATTACTCCAGGCATGCATGGGTATTTCCGCTTAAAGCGAAGTCCGAAGTTTTTAAGTGCTTCAAACAATTTTTGGCTATGGCTGAAAATGTCTCAAAATGTACTATGGGCACCCTCCGTTCCGATCGAGGGGGGGAGTATATGTCTCATGAATTTAATGCATTTCTGGCTAGTCGTGGGATAAAACACCAATGTACAGTGCCTTATACACCTCAGCAAAATGGTGTTGCTGAGAGGAAAAACAGGTCACTAACGGAAATGGTACGATGTATGGTCAAAAGTCAAGCTTTGCCGCATTCTTTTTGGCTTGAGGCCATCATGTGTGCCACTTATGTACTTAACAGGTGTCCTACGAAAGCTTTGTAGTCTATTACTCCATATGAAGCATGGCATGATAGAAAACCTTCTATTGAGCACATGCGTGTTTTTGGCTGTTTGGCATATGCTTTGGTGCCACAAGTGCAGCGCAGAAAATTGGATGATAAGGCTGTCAAATGTATTTTTGTTGGTTATAGTGCTGAAAGCAAAGGTTACAGGTTGTATCATCCGCAAAAAAAACGTATTCTGGTTTCACGGGATGTAGTGTTTGTGGAAGATTCTGTTCAGCCCTTGCTGTCATGTACTAGAGACAGTAATGTAAGCTCACAGGACATTTATGACACTTTGTTGCCTCTTTTCAGTGGTGGAAATACGAATGTAAGTTCCAATGAGGCAAATGTACAGCCTATGGGGGTTTCTGAAAATGTTTTAGAACAGCCTATTACTGATGCAGATGTACATGATGTACTTGATGAGGAAAGGGCTGAAAATGAGCAGGCTAGAGGTATGCCAAAATGGCTGGTGCACACTTTGCGTGACAGTAAATTGGATGCACCTTTATCTAGTCGTACTCGTTCAGGCTCTCGCCATGCATCTTATGCATCAGATTGTTATGCTTTGGCTGTGTCTAGTTTACATGATGTTGAGGAGCCTCTGTCTTTTGATGAAGCACAGAATTCAGAAAATTGGATTGCTGCCATGAAATCAGAATATGATGCACTTATAGAGAATGACACATGGACTTTATGTGATTTGCCTCCTGGAAAAAAGGCCATTGGTACGAAGTGGGTTTACAAGTTGAAATGCAAGCCGGATGGTGAGATCGATCGCCATAAGGCTCGACTTGTTGCAAAGGGTTATGCACAACAAAAAGGCATAGATTATGAAGAGACTTTTGCTCCCACTTGTCGTATGACTACTGTGCGTTTTCTATGTTCATTGGCAGCTCATTTGGTTGGGATGTACATCAATCAGACATTGTTACTGCTTTCTTGAATGGTGACATATTTGAGGAAGTTTATGTAACGCAGCCTCGCGGTTTTGTCATAAAAGGACAAGAGGACAAAGTGTGTAAATGTAACAAGGCTTTGTATGGGTTGAAGCAATCTCCTCGTGCTTGGTATGAGAAAGCTGACACTCATTTGGTTAAACGAGGCTTTCGTAACAGTCCAACAGAAAGCACATTGTATGTAAAGCGTGAGGATGATGTATTTCTCATTGTGGTTCTTTATGTTGATGATTTGTTGATCACTGGACCAAATGGGAGACATATTGCTGAATTTAAGGCTGATTTGAATGCTACTTTCAAGATGAAAGATTTGGGGCTGTTGCATCATTACTTGGGTATACAGTTTAAGCAGTGTGATGGTGGTATTGCCTTGTGTCAGAAAAGTTACATAGAGACATTGCTATGTAAGTTTCGACTTGAGGATTGCAAACCTATTGCCACTCCCATGGAAACAGGTTTGAAGTTGAGTCTACATGATGCTGGCGATCCTGCTGATGTCACTCTTTACCAAACTGCTATTGGCTGCCTCATTTATGTATGCAACACGAGGCCAGATATTCAGTTTGCAGTCTCGCAGGTCAGCAGATTTATGCATAGCCCAGGGTCTAAGCATTGGCAGGCTGTCAAGAGGATTTTCCGCTACCTTAGTGGCACTTTACATCTTGGCTTGTTTTATCCCAAGGGGGGATCATTGCCGCCAGACTTACATGCTTTTTCGGACTCAGATTGGACTGGTTGTTTTGACACGCGAGTGTCCATAAGTGGTTTTTGTTTCATGCTTGGCAGTTCATGTATATCATGGTTGAGCAAGAAGCAACCTACTGTGGCCACTTCGAGTTGTGAGGCTGAGTACAGGGCAGTCTTCACAGCTACGGTTGAGTGTGTATGGCTCAGACGCCTTATGGCTGACTTGGGTGTTGGACAGGACACTGCCAACACTATCTACACTGACAGTCAGAGCGCATTGGCAGTTGCGAGGAACCCAATTTTTCATGCTCGCACAAAGCACATTGAGGTGCATTACCACTATGTCAGGGAGAGGCTCTCAGCAGGAGAGATCAGCTTGGCTTATGTGCCAACACAGGACAACCTTGCAGATCTTTTCACAAAGGCATTGTCTCGTGAGAAGCTTGAAGCTTTCCGCAAAGCTTTGGGCTTACTCCCCTTTGTGGGCTGATCCTGTCCTCAGGGCATGGCACTTCCCTTTACTCATGTGCCAGCTCTCGTTCACCGCATCACTCCAGGGGGGATTTGTTACCATATACATGTGGTAGTGATGTGTGTGAACACATTAGGACCGCCGGGGCATTTTTTCCCTCTTTAGGAGGTTTTTCCCCCCGTGCATTGTATATACGCCCATCACTCTAGGGCTATCTATCTTTCCATTGCACACTAAGTAACACACTCTCTATTGTGTGCCTTGAGCTTCCTTCGTCTTCTCCAAGCTGTGTGTGTTTCTCTGCAACCCTAATTCCAACAATAGGTTGCCATTGAGACATGTCATCCTCCTGCAGTAGTACTGCCCCCAACCCCAGATTAGATGCATCCGTTTGGAGCTTTAAGGGCTTTTGAAAATTCGGATGAGCTAACATGGCTGATTCTTGAATAACCCGTTTCAGCTGGGCAAAACTGTGTTGGCAAGCTGATGTCCATTCATATTTTACCCCTTTCTTAAGCAGATGGCACAAAGGGCATGTAATCTTTGCCATGTTGGGACAAATCGTAATGAAGCATTGGCCAAACCGAGAAAACTCTGTAGTGTTTTGAATGAGGATGGGGGTGGGTACTGGTTGATGGGTAAGACTTTTGAAGGATCGATCTGGATACCTTCCGTTGAGATTATATAGCCCAATAATTTAAGCTTTGTTGTGCCCTACTTGCATTTATTAAATTGTAGCTGAAGCTTGTAGGTTTGAAGGCTTCCTCAAGACCTGCAAGTGTTTTTCACAGGTTGGTGTATGGATTAGTATGTCATCTAAGTAGACCAGTACTACCCCTTGTAGTATGAGATCCTGAAAGATGCTTTGGGCAGTCCGTTGAAATGTACTTCCGGCATCTGAGAGGACAAAGGGCATGCGGGTGAATTGAAATAGACCCATGGAGGTTCGGAATGCGATCTTGTGAGCATCATCCGGGTTAAGGGGGATCTGCCAATACATAGATGCTAGATCTTGAGAGGTGAAGTATGTCGACCGCCCTAGCTGGTCTAAGAGATCATCTATTCGAGGGACAGGGTACAAATCACGAACTGTGACTTTGTTCAAAGGCCTAAAGTCAATGCAGAAACGATAGGTGCCATCTTCCTTCTTGACTCAATAGGGTTCTGACACCCAATTGCTGGAGGAGGGTGTAATCACACCCTTCTTTAACATATCTTCAATGGCTGTCCTAATTGTGTGCTACTCTAAAGGAGACCGACATCTAGATGCCATGCGGACCGAGAGGGAATTTCTTGTGTTGATGGAATGTTGAACTAGTATATTGATCATGGAATATAGTGTGGATGGCTTGAATAGGCTGAGGAATTGGTGCAGTAGTGCACGAACATGACTAGTGCGTCTATGCTTATCTGCCACTACATGTTGAGTATGTACAAAATTTGGACTGGAATGAGAACAAAACATAGAGATGGGAATTGTGTTTGGTAATACAAGATGTTGAGTATCAAAATGTAAACGGGCTTGGGTTTTGAGGAACCAATCACATCCCAGTGTTAAAGAAAAGAGTTGTCGTGGTAAGACATAGAAAATGTATGTGAACTGTTTATGGGCAATCTCAAATGTGCAGTGAGCAAGTGTGTGAGAATTGTAAGTTTGATTACTATCCCCAAACAAAATTTTTATGGGAGAGGTTGTGCTAGTAGGAAGGCCTAAATGTTTACTAAGTGTGCGCTAATCGACGAAATTGTGCTGCCTGTGTCTAAGAGTGCTTCATGGGGTGTGTCGTAGAGCTGAACCATAGTCGAGCACACCATGTGTCCGAAAGATGCGGCTGCTTGAATCTACGGGGGGTTTCCTTCCATTAACCACCCGCTCAAATGTTTTCCGGTAGAGCCGCGAAAGTAGCGGCATCCTTGACTTGTATCTGCACATTCTGGACTTGCTGATTTTCTCTCAGCCTCCTGCAATATTTTTTGATATGCCCATAGTTATTACAATAAAAACACTTAGGACGTCCTTGTTGATCCCTTACCGGGAGTGACCTCCTAGCATTTAGCTGGACATTTTGGATATCTATGTCCATTGGGGTAGGTGGTGCATCCACCGGTGGCCGATGTGGTAGAGCTGGCATGATGGTTACCTGCGTATCTTCACAATGAGTTGCGCTTTCTATTCGCTTTGCTATCTGGATGGCAGCGTGCAAAGATGTTGGTCCTTGATCACGAACTCGGCGAGAGATGTCATGCCGAAGGCGTGGCCAAAGGAAAAATAATTTCATTTCCTCTGACATGGTGGGGTCTGCCCGCAATAGCAACTGGTTCAATTTGACTGCAAACTGGGCAACAGGTTCGAGTTGCTGTTGTTTCAGAGTGTTCAACTGCTTGTAGGGCTGTCTGAGTGATATTGTGATTAGCAAAATTTTGTATTAATAAGGACTTAAGAGCCTCCCAATCACCTTTAATTTCTTCACTTTGCTGAACAAACCAAGTCGCTGCCACACCTTCGAACAGAGTGCGTGCTTCTAGGGCCTTACGAGTGTCTGGCCATTGGTGGTAGCTGGCGACATTGTCGAAGTGGTCCCACCATGTCAGTACGTCTTCCGTGGGTAGCCAAGAAAAGGGTCTCGGCCGCACCTTTTGATCTGTGTGTTGCGTGCGTGTTGCACTGGCTGAAATGTATTGAGGCAGTGCTTGATTTGTGTGATTGACCTGGAGCAAGATGCTAGATACAGCTTGAAACATGCGGTCTAATGGAGCTGTGTGAGTGAACTCTGGGTGCATGGATGCGTCCTTGTAATGAGGTGATCCTAGTGCCAGCTTGGGGGATGTAGAGGCACTCATCTTGTGCGGCTAGTGCTGTTGTCTGTGAAGAGGAAAGACTGCTAAGTGTGAGATATAGGAGGTAAGAGACCAGGCGAGAAATTGCCCGTCAACTCCACCAATGTGGAATGGCCAAGACACAACAGAAACACCTGCGCTCAGATCTACTCCGCCTGTCTATTCCCTGCTCGTGGCCTTGTAAATATAATTGTTCTCCTCACAGGCCAAGAATGGCTAGGTACACATGCGCTCGGATCTACTCCGCCTGTCTATTCCTTGTTCGTGGCCTTGTACATATAGTTGTTCTCCTCACAGGCCAAGAATGGCTAGGTGCTCCTCTGTTACATAACGGCCTAACTGATCCGGTATCCTACAATATGAGCTTGATATTATAGTAATTAATCATGTCTCACGCTAGAGTATCAATCGCTCCACCGCACAATATCCTTGAGTGTGATATTGATACGATGCTACAAAAATCTCATCCTGAGATTTTTATTGAAGGAGGGAAAGACTCTTGCTGATTTGGTTGGTCATATAAATGACAGTTTTGGTTTGGCTCATTCAACTAAGGCCTATGTCACATTGGGACGGGCACAAGCAGCCCAAGCTGCGTTGGCAAGCACCTATTCGCGCACGCCAAAAGCTGCAGGTGGCCGCGAGCGTTGTCAGAGGGACGGCCTATGTTGCCCGACCCACTTTCGAAGGTTGTGACCAACTGCATAAAGTGAACGTGGAAAGATCGAGCGCCGATAGGGCTTGAACACTGACATGCAACGTGGAAGCTGAAAAGCCCACCATTTAGCTATCGTCGATTTGATGTCCTGTGGCTGTGACACTTATAATATTACCTTGTGTGACACAAAGCAACCGGCCTCCTTCCAAAAAAGAGCTTGGGCGTCCGCCACAATGTGACATAGGCCTAAAAAGAACAAAGCATGCATTCATGAATGTTGTCATACTGGGTATATTCACCTTTTCACATACTCGCTCAGCTACTACTACTTGCTTGATTGTTACTCTTTTGTAATGGCTCTACTTTTGTTTTTCATTACATAGAATCTCCCCAAGATGCTTTAACATCTCTAATTAGCATGTCCATGCACGTCACCATTAAAATCAATCTTTATGAGTAGAATTTGAACACATCTAGTATATAGTATGAAACTCAACCTTAACCACTAGGCTATATGCCTACACTGGTCCTTGAGCCCATCTGAGCCATTAAAAAAAAAAAGAATACCCGCCCCCGCCCCACCTCCTTCTTCTCTTTTCCCTTTTTTTCCCCACACACACACACACCCCCCCCCCCCCCCCCCCCCCCCCCCAAAAAAAACCTAATTAATTAATGGCTTTTGAAAAAGTCATTTTGGCTGTCTACTCGCTTTCTCTTTATTTTATTCTCTTCATTTCCAAGATTCCTAGTCACTCAAAAGCTTCTCTCTCACCCTTACAAAGGGAGAAAATTGAACTTGAACCCGTTAGCTACACTATAAACGCTTCAAAAGAATCTCGTAACCACTCAATCAACCAAGTGGATCTGTCGTTGCTGTGAAGCCATAAGAAATAAAAAAGGTTATGTGTTTCCTCAGACAAAGCACGATGCACCCTTTCTCCTTGTCGTATCTCGTGTTGTAGCTATTAGTGGCCATCGATGCCGACCACTGCTTATGTCGCCTGCAACTGTGGCTGCTACCCAGGAGCATGGACCTACCGTCGCCGGTACCTCTCCTTGTCCCATCGCACGTCGCGTTGTTCTACCACGCCGGTATCTCCAATTTAATCCTTGATTTTTCCATTTTTTCCAGCTCCTACTCACCTCTTCATTAATTAATTAACGTTGAAGATTCCATCAACCTGGCCACTTGGAAATGTTTCGTAGCACACCCGCTTGCTCCATGGTGTGCTACAGGACAGCCCCAACTGGGCAGGCAGAGGAGGGGCGACAGTCAGCAAACTAGTTGCAAGATGGCGTGTGCTGCATGCTTTGAACAATTCACCTCCCTCGCTTGCCTTCGTCCTTTGTCTATCTGCTTCCTTGGCCCTCACACATAGCCTCCCCTGTAGATCGAGAGAGAGAGAGAGAGAGAGAGAGAGAGAGAGAGAGAGAGAAGATAATGTCCTTCTCTCTCATCGCCTCCGTCCTTATCCACCATCTCCTACACTCGCGGCCTCACCGGCAGATGAGCCGGACAAAGAGAAAGGCAAGGAGAGGCGACGCGCGGTGCCATATGGCAGCCCAAGCCAGTGAACGACTCCACACACAAAGATCTTCCACATGCCATCCCATCTGTAGCTTTTCGTAAAAGGAGTGAAACTATAATTTGAGTTGATTATTTAGGCTTTGGGAGACGAACAACTTCATTATTGTTAAACACAACGCACTCTCTCTCTCTCTCTCTCTCTCTCTCTCTCTCACACACACACACACACACACACACACACACAGCCACGTGCGATAACCCCCCCTTTTCACCCTCAAAAGCCTAAGAGGATGTACTAAGATTCTTACCCAAAAAAAAAGAAAAAAGGTTAGAGGGACAATTGCACTTTCATTATTTAATTAAACCTCAAGATTCCTTGCCCAACTTTCCTAAAAGGAAAACTTCCTACCTTCGGTTGTTTCTACGTAGCCCCTCCCCTTCGCACGCAGTTGCCCCTCCATCTCCCTGCCTCACTCTGTTCTCTGCATTCATTGCACATACTCCCCTCGTAGTGCATGGATTCATCCACCACTGCAAAGATTCTCTCTCTCTCTCTCTCTCTCTCTCTCTCTCTCTCTCTCTCTCTCAGGCCCTACGAACTTATTGTATGTGCGATGCAGTTCAACACGGCTCTGCTCAACCCTCAGCAACCGGGCAATACTCGCGATGCTCTCGTTTGTCCTCGCCCTTGTTTCACCTGCCCAGGTCCGTCACCCTTCCCACCAACGTTCCCCCTTGCGCCTACTAATCCCCCCTCCCCCCCCCCCAAAAAAAAAAAACCAATGCGTCATACCAACTACTCCCGTCCTGGGTCGCTGCGAAGGGCGTGCAACACAGAGAGAGCAATATGTGTATCTCTCTCTCTCTCTCTCTCTCTCTCTCTCTCTCTCTCCTCCTGACACTTGGGGCGCCCGAGCATGGCCAACATGAGCGCTCTCTCTCCCTCTCTCTGACACGCATCATCCCCATGGCTTTTCTCCTCAAAAAATTGGGAGCATCTTCCATGATTCTCCTTACTGAGACGTGCTTCCAAGATTGTACCAACATTCTTGTTTGAAAGAAATATTGGTAAAAGTTAGGGTGTGAAGTCTTTCTTACCAAAATCTAAAAACATTGGTGAAAGTGGTTGAAATATCTACTAAAGATCGTGGTATAAGTGGATTGAATGAATGTTGTTTGCAAAAGAATATTGTTTGAAAGAAATATTGGTAAAAGTTAAGGTATGAAGTCTTTCTTATCAAAAATTTAAAAACATTTGAGAAAGTGGTTGAAATATCCACTAAGGATTGTGGTGCAAGTGGATTGAATTATTTTATTGATTGTTTTTGTAATGGCCAATGGCTCTTAGAATGTCATTTGATTGCTTTAGCAAAAAGTCTGATGTTTTGATGAGATTATACATCAACATGTCAATCCGGTTACCAAGCAACAAAAGGAAGGTCTTTTATCACAAAATTGTAACCAAGATATTTGCAAGACTAAGAATGGAAGAGGCATGGGACAATATTGTTACCATATAGATACGGCAGTGATGTGTGTGAACACACTAGGATCGTCAGGGCATTTTTCCCTTTTTAGGAGGTTTTTTTCCATGCATTGTGTATACGCCCATCACTCTAGGGCTATCGATCTTTCCATTGCACACTAAGTAACACACTCTCTATTGTGTGCCTTGAGCTTCCTTCGTCTTCTCCAAGAAGCTGTATGCGTTTCTCTGCAACCCTAATTCCAACAATTGGCATCAGAGCAGGTTGCATCCTCCCGGGCTTAGTCACTAGCATCTCCAGCACATGCCTGCTCACTTTCTCCAATTTCAGTGAGCTTTCGCGAGCGTTCTCGCAGGTCGACAAAATTTTTGGGAGATATCGTAGAGCTCAGTCTGCTCAGATTTCTTATTCAGGCTCGTTTCTCCGTTTCCACTACACGCAGTACTGCATAGGCTATTTTCTCATTTTCTGCAAAATTTCGCTCAGTGTTGTTTTTTGCATAATAGGTGCCTTACAGTCTTCTACAATTTGTGCTATATAGCACGTGTTGTTCACGCTTTGTTTCTTCTTATTTCGGGCAATTTTCACATCAGGTGCATCATTTACCATGGTTGACAACACCACAGATGTGTTCAAGATGTTTGCTGATGAGGATAGGTTGGATGGGGACAATCACCCTATGTGGGCTTACATGATGCAACATGTTCTTGTGTCAAAGGGCGTTTGGAATATTTTGCAGAGCATTGATGTACGTCCTGGTTCTGAGGATGTAGACGATGTTGAAGATGTTGCAGGTCTTGCTGCAAGGATTACTGCTGTTAGAGTTGTTTTGCCTACGACAGAACAAGCTCGTTGGGATGTAAAGGATGCGCAAGCTCATGCATTGATTGCGTTGTTTGTGAAGCGCACCATTGTTCCTCACATTCGTTCAGAAAATCTGCAAAATAGGCTTGGGATATTCTAGCAGGTCTTTATGCAAGCCACAATGAGGCTAAAATTTCTTTGTTGCGTAAAGAGCTGGAGTCGAAGATTATGCATGAGGAAGGTGATATGGACACTTTCCTTGCTAGTGTCAAGGATATCAATGAGCAACTTATTTATGCAGGTGAAGTCATTTCAGACATTTCCCTTGTGCAGACTGTTCTTGATGCCTTACCAGATTCTTACCAGACTTTTGCTAGTACTCGGAGACTTATGACCCAAGGAAATCCAGAAGTTGTCAAGTTTGATGCATTATGCACATTGCTGTTGCAAGAGTCACTTTCGAGAAAAAACAGGACTAGACAGTGTGCAGTTGAACAGGCTTTTATTGCTTCTCAAAGAAAAGGTGGTAACAGCAATGCGGCCACTTCTTATGGTTCTGCTGCGAGTGGCAAAACTTTTGTTCCCAATGCTTCTGCTGGCAGCACTTCGTCTGGCAATTATGGTGATAAGTGCAAAAAGAAGATGCGTTGCCATTATTCTAAAGCTAATGATCACTTGATCAAGTCATATCCTAAGTTGAAGGCCAAAGAGGCTAAGAAGAAAGAGGGTGGTTCCACTGCAAATGCCGGTTCCAAAACAAATGCAGCCATTGTTGAGTCTTGTATAAAAGGAGACTGTGATGCTGATATTGATGCAGAATGGGCTTTTAGTACAGAGTGCACTTACAATCGTGTTGTCCATGATGCATGCTTATCACTTGCTACAAATTCACATGTGTGGTATTTCGATAGCAGTGCTACAAAGCACATTACCTCACATGTGAATTGTTCACCTCTCTTGATTCTGTCCCTCATGGGAATTCAGTCACTTGTGCCAACAATGCCTCTTATCTGGTTCAGGGGGTTGGAAAGATTGTGCTTACTGCTGTAAATGACAGTTCTTTTACACTTGTTGATGCACTTTATGTATCTAGGATAAAGGAGAATCTTTTGTCTGTATCCTCACTTGCTAGACTTGGACTTGTAGTCAAATTTGTGGATGACAGATGTACAGTTCATGATCTCAGTATTGGTGATGAAATTGTTGCATTTGGCCTTTTGTGTCGTGGGCTGTATAAGCTCACTTTGTATGACAAGAGTGGACAAAATTTTGCAAGTGCAGTTGCAGATTCAAGGGCTATTTTAAAGGCAAAACTTTGGCATGCACGTTTTGGGCATCTGATTTTGCCAGTTTGCTACGTTTGCAAAAATCTGATATGGTTGCTTCTTTGCCGCCTCTTGAAGCACCTATCAAACATGTTTGTGAAGGCTGTATTTTGGATAAAATGCAGCGTTTAAGTTTCCAAAGGATGGTTCAGTCAGAGCTATATGTAGGTTGCAACTTGTTCAAAGTGATGTTTGTGAGCCCATGCAAACTCCGACCTTGGGCAATTACATGTACTTTGTGACTTTCATTGATGATTACTCCAGGCATGCATGGGTATCTCCACTTAAAGCGAAGTGCAAAGTTTTTATGTGCGTCCTGGCTATGGCTGAAAATGTATCGAAATGTACTATGGGCACCCTGCATTCCGATCAAGGGGGGGAGTATATGTCTTATGAATTTAATGCATTTCTGGCTAGTCGTTGGATAAAACACCAATGTACAGTGCCGTATACGCCTCAACCAAATGGTGTTGCTGAGAGGAAAAATAGGTCTCTTATAGAAATGGCAAGATGTATGGTCAAGAGTCAAGCTTTACCACATTCGTTTTGGCTCGAGGCTGTCATGTGTGCCACTTATGTACTCAACAGGTGTCCTATGAAAGCGTTGCACTCTATGACTCCATATAAAGCATGGCATGATAGAAAGCCATCTATTGAGCACATGCGTGTTTTTGGATGTTTGGCTTATGGTTTAGTGCCACGAGTGCTGCAAAAAATTGGATGATAAGGCTGTCAAATGTATTTTTGTTGGTTATAGTGCTAAAAGCAAAGGTTACACGTCATCCACAAACAAAGCGTATTTTGGTTTCATGAGATGTAGTGTTTGTGGAAGATTCTGTTCAGCCCTTGCTGTCATGTACTAGAGACAGTAATGTAAGCTCACAGGACATTTATGACACTTTGTTGCCTCTTTTCAATGGTGGAAGTTTGAATGTAAATTTTAATGAGGCAAATCTACAGCCTATGGGGGTTTTCGAAAATGTTATAGATGAGCCTATTACTGATGCATATGTACATGATGTACTTGATAAGGAAAGGGCTGAAAATGAGGAGGCTCTTGCAATGCATCTTATGCATCAGATTGTTATGCTTTGGCTGGGTCTAGCTTTCATTATGTTGAGGAACCTCTGTCTTTTGATGAAGCACAAAATTAAAAAAATTGGATGGCTGCCATGCAATCATATTATGATGCACTTATAGAAAATGACACATGGACTTTATGTGATTTGTCTCCTGGCAAAAAGGCCATTGGTACGAAGTGGGTTTACAAGTTGAAATGCAAGCCAGATGGTGAGATCGATCGCCATAAGGCTTAACTTGTTGCAAAGGGTTATGCACAGACAAAAGGCATAGATTATGAAGAGACTTTTGCTCCCACTTGTTGTATGACTACTGTGCATTTTCTATGTGCATTGGCAGCTCATTTTGGTTGGGATGTACATCAATCAGACGTTGTTTTGTAACGCAGCCTCGCGGTTTTGTCAAGAAAGGACAAGAGGACAAAGTGTGCAAATGTAACAAGGCTTTATATGGGTTGAAGCAATCTCCTCATGCTTGGTATGAGAAAGCTAACACTCATATGGTCAAACAAGGCTTTCGTAACAGTCCAACGGAAAGCACATTGTATGTAAAGCATGAGGGTGATGTACTTCTCACTGTTGTCCTTTATGTGGACGATTTGTTGATCACTGGTCCCAATGAGGCACATATTGCTGAATTTAAGGCTGGTTGAATGCTATTTTCAAGATGAAAGATTTGGGGCTGTTGCATCATTGTTTGGGCATACAGTTTAAGCAGTGTGATGGTGGTATTGCCTTGTGTCAGAAAAGTTACATAGAGACATTGTTGTGTAAGTTTGAACTTGAGGATTGCAAACCTATTGCCACTCCCATGGAAACACGTTTGAAGTTGAGTCTACATGATGCTGACGATCCTGGTGATGTCACTCTTTACCAAACTGATGTTGGCTGCCTCATTTATGTATGCAAGATATTCAGTTTGCAGTCTCACAGGTCAACAGTTTTATATATAGCTCAGGGTCTAAGCATTGGCAGGCTATCAAGAGGATTTTCCGCTACCTTATTGGCACTTTACATCTTGGTTTGTTTTATCCCAAGGGGGGATCGTTGCCGCTAGACTTACATGCTTTTTCGGACTCAACTTGGGCTGGTTGTTTTGACACGCAAGTGTCCACAAGTGGTTTTTGTTTCATGCTTGGTAGTTCATGTATATCATGGTTGAGCAAGAAGCAACCTACTGTGGCCACTTCTAGTTGTGAGGCTGAGTACAGGGTAGTCTTCACAGCTACGGTTGAGTGTGTATGGCTCAGATGCCTTATGGCTAATTTGGGTGTTGGACAGGACATTGCCAACACTATCTACACTAACAGTCAGAGCGCATTGGCAGTTGCGAGAAACCCAATTTTTCATGCTCGCACAAAGCACATTGAGGTGCATTACCACTATCAAACCAACACAAATGCTCCATATTTATAAGTTCTCGGCGTCCCTTCACACCTCCACTCGTACACTTATCTCATGTCTCTTCATTTCTTCCAACCATAATGCATTTACCACCATACAATAATGTAATTCCCTAAGAAAGTGTGCTACATCTTCACCATCTACATATGAAACACCCGTGCTTGATTTTTTTCAAAAATCCTACCCGTTATCTGCAATCTTGATCAAGAATTTTTGAGTGCTACCCAGTAGATAGAGTGCAAAACAAAGTTCGTAGAACTTAATCCAAGATATGCGACTACGAATTATATGGCCACTAAACACCGCCCAATTTTCCCAAAAGACTACAAAGAATGACATTTTGTGCATCTCCTCACAATTAAGAGTGAATTACAAGTGCAACCTTCTATGCTTACATGCCAATATTTAGAAATTGTCATATACAAAAACATCCAATCCACCTCATACAAGATAAACTTGTAGAACCAAAAATGAATTAGCATACTAAATCTTCTTGAGAACAAATCGAGCTTTGAGAATATCAACTCTGAAAATTCTAAAATCTGCATCAAAACATCAAATATTTGACTTTTTGACAAATAAAAAAATCTACATATCTTTGTAAATCTATAAAATCAGCTTCATATAACCTCTGAAAATAGTTAAATTGGTTCTAAGAATGGCACAAAATTTGATTCAAATAAAAAAGACGCTCCTTTTCCTTTGAGACTCGATCATCTTGGTCATCAAACTCTATAAATTCATCATAATAAATATCCAAAACATAGCATCTTTCTTTGTTCCAGTTGAATTTTACAAAATCAAAGTTATCAAAACCCTCTTTGCTTGATCTTTCAAAATCTAATTTAGACAATAAATGAATGGCTAAGTTTGGTGACTCACTATTTTCCATTTGAAACTATCCGCTTTAGACACAAAAGTATGATCTTCAAAACCTCCAACACGAGAAATATCTACAACTTCAAACTTACAGAACATGCTCATACAACTCATAAACATGTTTAAGGTCAACTTCATCCAATTAGCAACAAACATCACTTCAAACAAATCAAAGTTGAATTCAAAGTGAAATAAAAGAGGTTCAATGTTGAAAATAAACTTTAACACTTTCAAATAATGCTTCTACAATATCTTGCACACTTGTAGACATGGATTAACAACTTCAAAGCCAACTATAAAATCAACTTCTTCAAAAATCTCATTAACCCAACTTTGTGGAGCTTTAAGTAAGAAATTGACAATTTGATTTGTTTCCTTACGTTATAATTCAATTCAAGTCCACAAATCAACAAATTACAATCAATTTCACAATCTTTTGGCAAAAACAAATAAGTTCACTACATTGTAAAAATGTCAAGAACACCAATTACTGATTTTTCAACACTAAAATTGTCAAAAAAAAATTTACATCTTCTTGTTAATTTGCACTTAGAAAACACTCCATTATATCATAATGATCATTGGCTAAAACCAAAAGAATTAGGTTAACCATCAGGAACACCAAACACAGATTTTTCAACTCTAAAATTGTCAAAAATTTGTTTACATCTTTTGGTTAATCTGCACTTAGGAAACACTCCCATCATATCATACTGATCATTTGCTAAAACCAAAAGAATTAGGTTAACCATATGATTTTAAACTAACTTGATCAAGAAGATGATGACTCGTCTAACTGAGTCTGCTCAGTTTGACTGAATTTGCAGAGCCTGACTAAATCTGCACATCTTGACTGAATCAACCTAAATCTGCAATGCTTGTTGTTGCAAAAGTTGAACTTTAAATCTATAGAAACACCAAAATCTGCAATAATGCTCCATTCTGCAATATCACTTAAACTTCCTACCCCACACATGGAGACTCCATTGCTAAGAGTCAACCGATGGAGGATCGCCAATGTGTAGAGGTAAACCTCTACATGCTCACACACACAAATAGATAGATAGATTGTTTGATTGGTAGATAGATAGATAGATAGATTCCTTACTCATTACTTATCAAATCAATACAAAGGTGCTCCTTATTTGTAAGTTCTTGGTATCCCTTCACACCACTCGTGCACTTCTCTCATGTCTCTTCATTCCTCCGAACCATAATGCACTTACCACCACCTACAAACAAGAATAAATTGTGTGTATATGGTAAAATATTTACAATACCAATTAGGAGACTTCATTGTATCACGAGATTTATCGGCAACACCATTGCAAAACACATATTTAATTTTGGATATGCCTTGGAGACATCATTTTAATCCAAATATTGACTATGACAATCATACACTCATTGTCACACATAATGCAAAATCTTTCACATTACAAGCTAACCAAAAACTAGAACTAAAACCTCTTCTTAGTCACACCTAGGCTAAAATGTTAGCTAAAAAAGATAACAAATAATTTGTGGTTCTAATCAATGAAATTGCAGCATAAGAAGACCAATTATCTCCTTCTCAAGAAAATTATTACTGAAGCACCATATTGTCAAAATCAAATTGAAAAAGAGAAATTTAATATCAAATTGAGAAATTATTAAAGGGTGGTTTTCATTAAGCCAAGTAGTTCACCTTTTTGTGCACCAATTCTCTTAGTCAAAAAGAAAAATGGTACTTATCATTTGTGCAATGACTATAGAGCACTTAATAAAATCATGATTAAGAATCATTTTTCTATTCTTGATGTTATTGACTAACTTGATAAATTAAGTGATGCATCCATTTTTAGTAAGGTAGATCTTAAATCTGGATATCATCAATTGCGTATGATGGAAAGTGATGTTTATAAAACTACATTTCGAAAATAAGTTAGTCATTATGAATTCCTTGTAATGCCTTTTGGTTTAACAAATACACCTGCTACATTTTCACACACGATGAAAAAGAACACATAGTTTCACTTGGAATGACCAACATTAAAATATATTTTGAGATACTCAAATATACACTCACACATGTCCCTGTCTTACAAATTCTTGATTTCAAAAGACTCTTCTTTTTTGTTATGACTGATGCTAGTGGGCATGGTATTGGTGCTATATTAATCCAAGATAATCATCCCATTACATATGAAAGTAGAAATATAAAACCTAATGAGCTCAATTATAGCACTTACGACAAAGAATTGCTAGCGATTCTGCATGCTTTGAAATTGTGTAAACATTACTTGATGGGATCTTAATTCTTGATTAGAATTGATCAACTATGCATTCGTCATTTTCTTTCACAACCAACTATCTCTAATCCTCACATTAAGTGGACATCATCCATTCAAAGGTTTCATCCACTCACTCAATATCAACCAGGGCCTGAAAATAAGGTTGTAGATGTACTTAGTTGGATGCCATCGATTGATAACAATTCTACTGTGTCTGCTAAACCATTTTTGAACATGGTTGATAATTATGCTCATGACTCTGACTTTGCTGACATTTATGCTTACTTCTGTAACCATACATATTTTGTTCATGCACAATACTCTTTTCATCAATGGGAATTTGTTCTTTGAAAAGCGATTGTGTGTAACCATTGCATTTTGTCAACTTGTCCTTAAAGAGTGCCATGAATCACCTTATATAGGCCACCGTGGGATTTCCACAACTATTCATATAATAGAATCTCAATTTTATTGGTCATCCTTTTAAAAATATGTTACATTTGTTACACAATGTTTTGTTTGTCAACAAATCAAGTGTCATCATGTTAAGCAATATGGTTTGTTGATTCCTTTACCTATTGTTGCTAACTCTCTTGAAAACACATATCTATGGATTTTATTACTAGATTGTCCCTCACTCATGCACAAAATGATATGATTTGGACCATCATACATAGGTTTAGCAAGTGAGATTACTTTCTACCTTGTAAGAAGACTCTCTGAGCTAAACAATCGGCTCTATTATTTCTTAAGCATATTTTTATTTTGCATGGACTGCCTAGATCTACTATATACGATCGAGATAGACATTTTTGAAATGATTTTTGGGTGACACTTTCCACAAATTTAGGTACTCAAATAGACTTCACTTTTGCATTTCATCCGCTTGAGAAACCACAGCGATCAATAGCACCATTCTAGATCTTTTACGAATATACAAGCATGAGAAACTAGAAACTTGGGACACATACATTCACTTGCTTCAATTTGCATACAAAAATACTCCTCATTTATCCACTAGAAAATCACCATTTTAGATTGTTTATGTGTACTCATTGCCAACTTCTTTGTCTTTCATTTCTCATAAAGTACCACATTTTGATGAAATTGTTCAACAACACACCCAAATCTTAGAGTAGGCAAAACAAGAAGTTCACAAAGAGAAACATGCATCCATGAAATAAGCAAATAAAAAGAAACAATCCATGAAATTCAAAGAGGGAGATTTTGTGAAGCTTTGCATTGAAAAGAGACTTCTTAAGAGCATAGCAACCAATCTTGTTGTCAAGCTAGCACCATGGTATTATGGTCCATTTTACATCACAAATCATGTTAATGCTAATTATTTTTTATTAGATCTCCACAATTCTTAAAAAGTTCACAACAACACATTTCACATAAGTTTTCTTTGTCCTTTCAAAGGTTCTCTACCATCACTCTCTCATATTGATGATCCACCTTTTTTAGAAGAAGATTCTGAACCATCATAGATCATCAAGACACTTTGACGTGCATTGGTATATTGCATCACAAGTATTTGCTTAAGTATAAGAATCATGTCCTTGAAAGTGCCAAGTGGATACCAGAGAGTTTTTTTCGCTCTCATCCTAGTTTCCTAGAAGCATATCAAGCTTTTAGAAGCTGAAAGTTTTTATTGTTTACCTGAGGTTCCACCTTTAACTAAAAGCACCAAGTGGAGACCAGAGAGGTTTTTTCGCTCTCATCCTAGTTTTCTAAAAGCATACCAAGAATTTAGAAGCTAAAAGTTTTTAATGTTTACGTGAGATTCCACCTTTGGCTGATGATGGTATTTCATACTGAAGGTTTTCCCTTTGATAATTCATGCTGAGGGTCACCCTTTGACTATTAGTCTGTGGTATTTGATACCTGAGATTCGCGCTTTGATAACTATTCAATGCAACATTTAGAGCAGTACTTGACTAAGATTTTTCCTTTGAGCAATGTAAAAGGTAATTGATTTATATTATTATCATGCTTCTTGTCTTTGTTAGAGGGCCGGCTATTGTTTCACTTTTGTAGATATTTAGATATGTGGATTGCACTTACCTTTTTGGTTTCCTCTTTTCACAATATTATGATGAGTATTTTACTTGATCCCTCTGAGTATTTTACTTGATCCAACATATATCGTGTAAAGATCTGCCTCATCTCCACATGAATTTTAAATATTCTTAGTTTTCTCTATTTTTCATAACTGAGGATAGTTGCTTTCCTATCAGGGAGGATTGCTATCATTATTTACTACTTTTGGACATTTTATCAAATCTTCTTATGTTTTTTTCTCAAAAATAATTCAAAAGAAGCAATGTAAACAGAACTCTCATTTACCTACTATTCTTAGAGTTCAAGTGAAAAAAACCACTTCTATTTTTGAGTGCATGCATGAAGAGAGAAAGAGAATCCCAAAATTGTGTCCACGTGCACCACACTTTCTCAATAGGAATTAGCTTCTTGACTTTGCACAAGGAAGAGGAGCACTCCAAGAGCATCTTGATCAGGTGCACTAGTGTTTTACACCTCTTTCAAATTCAACAAAGCAATCAAATTCTCCATCGGAGCAAAGCTACAAAATGTACACTTTTGCCCTCTTTTATGTTAATTTTTCTCTTAATCATGGCATACACTCTCTTGGTTAGGTAGCTCTTGCTCTCATATCTTTTATATATTTATACTATTGTAATTCATGATCCATGAGATGAATAAAGAGGCGGAGGGGAAATGCTCAATCATCTTGATTGAAGGGGTTGATTGGTACCCAATATGGTGTCTTGTGTTTTGATTGCTGTTTATGTTGTTCTCTTTGTGTGTTGTGATTATTCAATCAATTGTTTTGCTGAATTTATTTTGGTTTAATGAATCGAATTTGTGTTGAAAGTGTTGGAAAGATTTCAAGATGCCAACATGACAAATTACTTTAAATAATTTCTTTTTAAAGGATTAAATTTATGGAGAGTGATCACACTTCTTAAAAACAATGAAAAGCAAATATTTACAGAAATGCTTTTCATAAAAAACGATTGTAGCAATACATTGGATTAATTAGGCCAATACATTTAATTATGCTAAAAGGTAACATAACTAAAAGTAGTGGATGAGAGTTGACCAATAAAGCAGAGGCATGTGTTACACTAATAAGAGTGGCTCCAAAAAAGAAAGTCACAACTTTCTCTCAAAAGCAAGGCGCCCCCAATTCTGACTTGTGTGTGCACCTAGTGTCTTTATAAAGGATCCCATTCCACAAACAAAGAGGTTTTGATTACACACAATGTAGTTCTCTCTCTCTCTCTCTCTCTCTCTCTCTCTCTCTCTCTCTCTCTCCAACATCATCCTCTTTATGTCCTTGGTCCCTCATTGAAGTACTCTCACTCTCTTTCCACCTTCTTGATAAGGAAAAAAAATGCTTCTCTCTCTTTTCATGGTTATAAGACAATTTATTGGTATCTTTGTGGTGCAACTTCTACATAGAACTCTCTTTTGCTCTTTCTAAAAAAATGCCAGAAGCATTTCAACATCTGTAATCAAGCCACAAGCGATGGTGAGAAATTCTTTACATCATATCCACCTTCTCTTTCTCTCTCTAATTTATGTATATGCTCTGTACACAAAAAACACATCACCTCATTGATGGTTTCATCTACATGTAGGCATGTATGGTTTGCAATGAGTGTATGATGATGATTCAAGTTTATCTGATCATATTAACTCACTTAAGTATGCTTTTTATGTGTATGTGCTTGCATGAGTACGTAAAAAGCATGCTTATCATCTACATCAAGTAAGCGTAAACATTGTTTTCTTGTCTCTCCCAAACCGCTAAGAATTAAGTTAAGCCCTTCAAACCTAGTATACAAACTAATGTGCCGTGATTAGTTAATAGGGAACCGTCCATTTCAATGTAGCAACGACTTTAGTAAAACTAATGACATACACGTGTGTGAATATATGCTGTAATGGTAAGGTATTAATTTACCTGGGTTTTGTGTTGTAGGTTGATTGAAGGAGCTCATGCAGAGTCCATTCATTATCCAAACCTTGCAAGATTATAAAACTTGGGAGTTAATAGATGTCGTTGGTAATAAAATTTTAAGATAAGGTCTTTAAAAGATCATGAGAAATGCAATACATGCTCGCATGCTTGTGCCTCTAAGGAAAAAGAAAAAACATATGTACGTATGGCGAGGAGGTTGCACTGTCCTCACTCAATTATTATAATCATAGGGAACTTGTATTTCCCTCGTATGCCTATTTTTTCCTCTAGTGTTGAAGGGTTATGATATGCTCCTCCTCCATTGTTGGTCATGTTTCAAATTGCTTCTCCTCTAGTATAGGAAGGTCCTTGTTTTTTGGATTTACAATGCACCGAGTGAAATTCATTACATTCATTTTCAAAAACAGTGGCATCATGATGATCCTACTGCAGAATCGTACATGGATGTAGATAGTTTTATCTTGGGTAGCAAGGATTGTGTAGGCTTACAAAGCACTAAAGGTGGAGATAACAAAAAATGTTACAATAAGTTCCAACTCTTCCACCAGTTGGCACATGATGCCTACATTACTCCTTCTTGCTGAGAATAACGCGATAGATGCCTTGTACCTTATAATAACTCACCAAATCCTTGTTGCCTTTGAAGATACATTCCCCTTTTTCATTGTTCATTTCTCCATACTTTGGACTTGTGTCATTTTCTACCTCGTTGCTGTCACACAACTCACCAACTATGGTGGTAGGCTTGGAAGCATATGTGTAACGAGCTCCAAGTTCCATGCAATGCACATCGGTGTTCACCTCCTTTCTGCCTCGTCTTTGGTAAGATTCAGGAAGGAGAAGTAGTAGTCCCTCCATGGATATGGCAAAGGAGAGGGCTCATGTGGCTCTGGACTATCGTCTTCCCCTATATGTTCATTTCCCTCCATACCTAAGAGTCTCCATGTTACTTAACTTTTTGCCTTGTCATCTACATTTGGACCACCCTCACCCTCATGCATGAAACCAACCACATTTTCCTTTCACACACATTTAAGATTCCCTCTATGTCACATCAATGAAATTTTGTTGTACACAGTCACTCTAGACCTCTTTGCTTCAACTCCTCAATATGCACTTGCATGCTCTCCATCCTCTTCATCAAGCCTTGTCTTCATACTCACACTGCCCTTTGGCTCTTCCTCATCACTCCAGTCATCTTCTTCACCATCATGGTACTTGAACCCTTGCATGTCTACTCCTTCAATCCAGCTTTCCTATTCCAATGCAAGGCAATCACAGCAATACTAGATACAAGGATGTTGGTGCACAACACCTGGTGCTTCTTCCCTTCCCATCGTTGGTACATCTACTTTCACAAACAAATTTTGGGCAATCTACTAAGCAACGACCCTAACTTTTCTCTACTCTTTTGGAATTACAGCTACTAGAATAGATCATAAATCCCCTGTTTCTTATACTCTCTCTCTCTCTCTCTCTCTCTCTCTCTCTCTCTCTCTCTCTCTCTCTCTCTCTCTCTAGGGCTTGTTCTTGTTGTGTAGTGGTTCAGATGCTCATGCTAGTAGGTTGGTGCTTTTAGCATACTTATTTCAGTGTGCCCTGTGCATCCCCGTGATTCTCCATCTCCATGCAAGAAGGAAGAGGAGGAGGATCACACACGACACACTCAAGTACTGTCTCAACTTCTTTTACATGGTAATCATTGTTTAGAGCATTTTCTTTTGGATGTTCCATGTCCAAATTTCTTTCTATGCTCAATAAGGGCCAGCTTACTATTTATTTTACTTGACCTAGACTTTAAGTCGTTGACTCATAGGAGAGCTACGATGTAGACTCACCCAATCAAAAAGTCCACTTAACCACTTTTTAACCTTGCCTAAACATGGATCACACATATTATGTATCAAGTGTTCATTTATCATAACTCTTACTATGAGATTGCCTATTGTCTCAAGACGCTACCAAGAGGAGGTACCATAGAAACTTGTTGGGTTGCTATGAGTTTTATGATTGTTTTATAATTTTCTTTGGTGAGTTGATTGTATTTTCTTTGTTGGGTTGCTATGTGTTTTACCATTGTTTAATAATTTTGTTGGTGAATTGATTGTATTTTTTTGTCTCCAAAAAGATATGTTTTGATTCATGATTAGCTATATCAAGCTATGGATTCATCTTTGCATAAAACGACTTTCTTTTGGCATCTTAAAAGTTGGTATGTGATGTGAGTGCGCTCGTGCACAGATGCATGTGCGTGCGGTGCAGTGTGCTGTGTGCGGGGAAGGGGAGAAGCAAGAGCACAACTGTGTGGGTGGAGAAACCTCAAGGAATGGTGATGAGCTCCTTATTCTTTGTGTATATGAAGAATAAGGATGCACAGTGGACGATTGGATACCCGAACGTCCGGCCCCGGGCAAAAGACGCAACACCTTTACCCCAACATGTGACTTTCTTGGGGAAGTGATGTGGTAAAGTGATAGCCTACTACATAGGGCTGATCTTGATGCATTGGTATGGAGTTAAATGTTTTTCTTGCATGTTCTACATACTCTTGAAACTAGTGAAAATTTGTATTTTAACATAAAGGTGGAATTGTGGTATACAATGACACTTAGTGGTGGGGCTAATTTGTTTCATGCTTATCCTCACTTGAAAAAGGAAATCTAGCAGTAAAATTGCTCAAAGCTCAAACCTGCACCATCATCCATTGAACATGGTCTTACATCATAACCTTGCACAATGTTCCAATGGCCTTTTGAAACGAGGGTATCATGTATGCCCAAATTGGGTAGTTTTCCCCATTCACTTTGTCCTCAACAAAAAACATGTGGAGAACATCACATTATTTGCCATAATTGATAACTACACTTGATGCTAGAACTGCCTATAACCAATTTGTGATATACATAGCACAATCCACAAAGAGATTACAAAATTCCTATTTAGTAGAAATTTGCATTGTCGCAAAACTTCGCCATACTATCAATAGTGAAAAGGGAGGCTGAAATAAGCTAGTTATGTTTCCTTTTGAGCGCTCACAAAAGTGATCGTAATTGGAGATTGTGATCCCGACTATTGTTGACGACGTTGCCCTAGATGTCAAAGCCCACTTTGATTCCAATTACTAGAAATACAATTGCAAGAATGGATGCAAAGATGAAGAAGAGTTCAAGAGCACACAACACAAGAAGTAGTACTACTGAGTGTGCTAATGCAAAGATAAATATTTCTCTAAAATGATGGGCTATGTACAAGCCAAGGGGACTCATAAAAAGGGAAAAAAGTGTCAAGTGTGTTCACACAGATAATATGGTAACACAAAAAATAGTGTTTACAAAATGATTATGAATTGTGCTTGCATCATGCTCATTCGACCATAGAGAATATGCCTCCTTTTGGAAGGTTAGTTGTTCCCCTAGAATGGAGAGATTTCCATTGATATGTCAAATAGAAGTGTGGAGAAAATAGTAAGAGCTTGCACAAGTCCCTCACAAATTGTCTCCAATGAAATCTTCCACCTTGGAGAGTGGACTTATTGAAGCACAACATATTCTACGTTTTAGAGAGATTTTTGACACTGTTGCAAAAGTGTTTTGAATGAGAAATACATCTTGATGGATGCTCGTGAGTGCAATGAAAGCAAGGAGCAAGACGAGAGAGAAAGAGGAAGAAATGGATGAGGGTGAGAGATAGAGTTAGCTGGGAAACTTTGCCAAAATCGACACCGACTTGGATTACTTGGCATCAAGGCATCCTTGCCAAGGCTTGCAACAAATGTTTTTCCTAACAGAAGAAAATAAATGTATACTTAAAACTCTTCTAGTTTTTAGGTCAAAATTCAAAGTATTTGCTATGGGAGTTACCCTAAAACTTGTAAACTTTTGCCCTATTTTGTTGTCTATAAGGCAAGATCAAAATGTAGCCGAGATTTGGAAATTTTCAGTCAAAAATACACTAAAACTCTTTTTTTTTTGCAAACAATGATGGTTGCTACAACAAGGAGGTGACAAATGGTGGCGTTTTGCTGATACAAGAATGTGGAAAACCTATCCTTTTATTTTGCAAGTACTCTCACACCCACACTTGTATGTTGTAGAAGATGAACCATATCACGCAGGATTAAATCTCCTTGCTTTGACCTTCACATGCAAAACATACCTTATCTAAAAAAAGAAATGAAGTGAGGGCTGGTTACACATAAACTACCCAAATTTGGGCGCATTGGCATGGGCTCCAAGCAACGACTTTCTATTCGACCAACAAAAGGTTGAGCGCCGAAGAGGCTGGACAATCAAACTTCCCTACCGAAGGTTGGGCGGGGATAGAACCCCCATCACGAGAAGAGCAAAATATAGGTGCAACAAATTGGCTAGACATATTTGGCTAAAAGTACACTCATTTGTTGGCATTGCCTTTCAGTAGAAAGGGAGGGTAAAGGCGAGGAAATTTCAGCCCGTGTGCAACGGAGCACCCTTCCAATTTTTGGAATGTATATTTTATTGTTCTCATTTATAATGTATAGTATTTCTTCTTCTTTGTTTCCTTCTCTCTCTCTCTCTCTCTCTCTCTCTTCAATCCGAGTGAAAGACAGTGCCAACGTTGGTCTCCAGATGCCTTATTTAATACTTTCAAATTGGTGACCCCAAAAAGACGATGGGTGTGTGCCCATTGGTAACAGTGTGTAACCAGCCTCAATTAAGGTCTAGTACATGTTAATTTAGGCATTATGAATTGAGATGATCATTCTGATGCATGCAAAGTTAGAGGCTCTCTTCTTCTTCCTCCTCTCTTCTTCTTGCTCTCTCTCTCTCTCTCTCTCTCTCTCTCTCTCTCTCTCTCTCTCTCTCTATGATTCCTATCATAGAATATATGTGATATCACAAGGTATCGGCATGTATTATTGGCATGCAAGCGAGGTTGCTTGTAGTATTTCAAGGATGGGGTATGTCACCAAGAGGTGTATTTTTTGTGTTGCCCAATGGACATTCCATGGTTCGTGTGAAAACTATTGCAGCCAAACTTGTTTCTCACATCAAGAATCTAGGTCACTGAGTCAGGGGTTGGTTGAGCGAATCAAAATAAATTTTGATGAGTATGGAAGCTTTAATGTGCCTAAAGGGAACTTAAGCCACTCGGCAAGTCATTGAAAACTTTATAAGCTGGGAGGGGTTAGGAAATTGAACCATAACGCACAAACATTTGAGTGGGTGTGCCATCAAAAAATGATGGGTCAATGATAATGCTAGCTCAATAGACTAGGACATGTTATTGGAATTAGAGGTGCAAGGACATGCACACAGCTTGGAGAAGATGAAGTTTGAGGCATATAACAGAGAGTATATTTCTTAGTGCACAATGGAAAGATAAGTAAGCCCTAGAGTGATGGGCATATATACAATGTACGAGAAAACAAAACCTGCTAGTGAGGGAAAAAATGTCATGACGGTCTTAAGTGTGTTTTGTTCACACGCATTACTACCTTATATATGGTAACAAATCCTCCTCGGGAGTGATGTGGTGAACAAGAGGTGCACCGAGTGTATAGGGAAGTGTCATGCCCTGAGGACATGATCAATCCACAAAGGGGAGTAAGCCCAAAGCTTTGTGAAAAGCTTCAAACTTCTCACAAGGCAATGCCTTTGTCAACAGATCTGCAAGGTTGTCTTATATGAGCACATAAGCCAAGCAGACGAGAAGACACAGAGTGTTGGTGAAGCTCTGTAGATGGAGGGAACAAATACTAAGATAGAGGTGCCTAGTCTTGTAATTCCCAAAGGTAGTTATTGGGGTAGCTAGCATAGTGCACAATCAATCCAAAGCTAGTCCAAAGCCTATAAATAGAGTAGATTTTGAGGATTAGACCCTAGACTCCATACATCACTCTCATTGTCCTGTATCCCAGTGCTCTTTATGCTCTTGTAACCTAATCAATCCATAGCATACTTGATTCACTGTTGTACTTGTACTTGTATCTAATGATCTGAATACATTCCAGTTCAGTCTCTATTCCAATGTTCATTCCTCAATTCTAGTCTCAATGTTCAGTGTCATTTCTAGTTCTAGTTTTATATTGCATTTCCAATTTTGCCTGATATGAAGCATATACTACGCTGATCTGAACTAATTCTAACTACCAACTGGGAATAGCTATCTTAAAGTGTTCATATCATTCTGTTTTGGTGATCATGGTGGCTTGAGCTGAATTGCTTTGGATGGGCGAATCATCTCCCAGTTGGTGTTACAACAATGAGAGATCAACCATGCCACCCAGATGAGTCTCACATGGTAGAAGACCAGCTACCAGATTCATGGATGATCCGGACCGCGTTAGTGTTGGGGTAAAGCCCCATGTGGCTGGTTAGTCCAGGCGCCTGTCCACTATACTTATTCATTATGTACATAATAGAATAAGGGGGCTCACATATTATGAGTGAGTTTAGTCCCTGCAAACACAAGTCTTCTCTCTTCTCCATTGCTGCGCACACTCACACACGCTCTCGCTCGTGCACTTCAACTGGTATGAGAGCTCACGGTGATTGCGAAGAGCACGACGACATTGTGACAGAGATTGCGCTGAAGCTGTGAAATTTTCAGCACTGTTTTGCAACAGAATTTTGGATGAGTAAAAGATCGATTTTCAGATTGATTCCCACACTTCGTACCAAAAACATCGTGGTCTACAACTTTTCAATTGAAAGTTTTTCCAAATTCAGTAGTGATTTTGCTATACATTTGGCAGACTGTCTGTACGTATAGGGTACATAGCTGCACATTTTTACTTTGTTTTTTTACCTGTAAAAACAGCCCATTTCACGTCCACTCTCATCACCTGACCATTTTTTTGAGATCTGTAACTTTGCAAAAGGAAGTTTCTACAAATTTTGAACGGTTTGAAAGATATGGGCTGACTGGTTGCAGGGTGTTCAAAAAGTTGAAGATTATGTATGCCTATTGTGGTGATTTGCTACATTTGGGGAGCTCGGATTGAACTTTGTCATTCTCTTGTTTTGTGCATTGATGTTTTTCTCTCAGTGTAGAGAGTGTGGATTGAGATTTTTCAACAAATTTATGCGCATACGATGAGAACACTTTGTGGATGTATGCATTCTTGTGGACTCTCAGGATTCGAAAGTGGATTCATCACAGAACATGTGCATTGACTTATGCAATTAAGCATATTTCAAGAGTGTGGTGCACGGATTTACAGAGAGTTTGACAAACATTCTAGCATGATTGTGAGTTGAATTTTCAACTGGTTCGGATGGTCATCTGATACACATTTGTTGATGCTTGTTCATATTGCCATGTATATGCACATGATGTATATGCATCATGTGCCATGTATATGCACATGATGCTTTTTGGCAGATGATATTCTTTGCTTGCAATTGCATATCCGGGCTGATTCTCTGCTGTTTTGAGCATCAATTTGTGCCATATTTTTGGTTTCTAGATTTATGCTAGTATATGCCTTGCTTATAGAGTGCGGTTGATGCACTTTGTGCTTCGGATTACAGGGTTGTTTTCCAGGTTAGAGAGTTGAGACTTTGGGGCAACTCATGTATGCTTGAGTGCGGATTTTGCGCATGATTTGCTCATTGTTTTGAGCATGTTTATGGCATGTATGGTTATTATGGTTAGATAGCCAAATACTGTCAAATTTTTCTTGCAAGTTTATTTGTTTATGCACATGGTTTGCAATCGTGTTTTGATTGCAATTGGCACTCAGTGGTTGCTTTGCCATAGTGTTTTGGCATCTCATTGTGAGAGTGTTTGCTCACCAAATTATGTCATTTGACATATATGTGGTAATCTCTTCAGATGGGAGATTGTTGATGATAGTTTCATCGGTTACCACGTAGTGCTCTTGGATTAGAGCGGGTTTTTTGGCATCATTTGAGAGCGGTTTACTCACTTGTTTTGTTACATCGATCTCCTTATTTGTTGAAAATTCTCTTAGATAGCTTATGCCAGCTTATATTGTATTTTGAAAGTACTTGGTGTGTGAGTTAGCCGGGCTTTGGCTATTTGTCAATGGATTGATTTGTGCTTGATCTTGTCACAGGTTATCGCCATGGATTTGGATGTACATCATTGTCAGGGTTTATGCTTTTCCATATGAAGTTTGATGGTTCAAACTTTGAGCATTGGAAAACAAGTATGCATAATGCATTGACTCATTTGGGCCAAGTGTTGCCACTACAGGGCATGGATGCTAGGCCAGAGCCTATGACTGACGATGGGTGGGAGAACTTGGATGAGCTTGCACATTCAACGATCATGTTATGCCTTGGTGAGTCTGTCTATCACATTGGTTTGGATGCATGTACAATTAGAGATTTATGGCAAAGATTGTACAATGCTTTTGGCACAAATGAGTCTAGAGAGATGCCTACATTCAAAGGACAATCTTGCAAACATAGAGATATTGTGTGTTGGCATTGTGGTCATTCATGGCATGTATGTAGGCGTTTTCAACGAATGAGACAAAACAAGAGGGATGCTATCACTTTGGATGATGAGGGAGCAGTTGTAGCGTATGTGGCTATGTATGACGAAGATGTCGACTTTGCTTCCATGTTTACTCTTGACTTTCTTATGTCGGGTTTTGACAACACATTACCTTCGCCTTGGATACTAGATGTGAGTGCTAGGTTTCACATCACGCTGAGTTGTGAGTGGTTTAGCACATATTCTAGTGGTATTCTTGGACGTATGTGTCTAGCTGATGGTTTAATGCATGATATAGTTCGTGTAGGAGATGTCAAACTTTTGTTGCTGAGTGGTGCATCATACGTGTTGCAAGATGTACGTATGTGCTAGCTTTGACATAGAACTTGATCTTTGTGAGTCCGTTACGAGACAATGGATGCCAGGTACTGCTCGACAAGCACAATTTTAGATTGCATCATGGATACCTAGTCATAGCGAGAGGTGCTATTCTTGTCAATTCATGCGATGCTAGTACGTTGGTGCAGCCAAAGTGTGTCGACCCTAGCAGAGGACGCAGGCAGTGATGTGTATGCTTACAGGTGCAGGTATGGGTGATAAAGCAAGTACGATGGCCCATTATAGCAGGGAGATCCAGAAAGAATATGTTTTATGTGGTTATGAAGGCCTAAGCGTAGAGATTCCATGCTTGAAGAAAAGGTTTTTACATGTGAAAAGGCTCTTAGGACATGCAAGGAAACTTGGGCAGAGGAAGACATGTGGTCAGTGGAAGAAAGGAAAGTGTGTGAGAGACTTCACACCTCTGCATGAGGGAGGCCAAAAAAGTCTTAGTCTGTACAAATTTTGCAAAACTGTTTTCTTGTAAAAACGGACCCTTAGAGACAAGGAAAACGGTGTTTTGAGCATTTTTGCGTCTTACGCACATGGGAAAATTCTGCAACGATTAAGAGATATTTAAGTTTTTGTGCTCTGCTATATTAGGGGGGCTAGAAATAGAACCGAAAAGGAGAGAACTTTGGTTGTTGTATGCTCCACCATAGCCCATCAATTGAAGACGACGCAAGCTCTGATTATGTTTCTTTCGGTGTTGTTCCCCCCTCCCCTTTCTTCTCTTCTGCTCTATTGCGCGGTGTTTTTGGGTGTGTGTAGGCAGGTGTGCCCCCCCGAGGGTGTGATGTGCAGAGAGAGAGAGAGAGAGAGAGAGAGAGAGAGAGAGAGAGAGAGAGAGAGAGAGAGAGAGAGAGAGAGAGAGGTGATTGTGTGCAAGGGAAACAAGAAATTGATGTGTTTATGGGTGTGTGGTACATTGTGATCCGCACGAGTGTGTGCGCATTGATTTGGGTGTAGTTGCAAGTTCCTTTGAGAAAAGAGTGTGTGTGTGTGTGTGTATGATTCTGTGTGGATAGGGGTGCAACAGAATCCCTGGGCTACAGAGAGGCAAACATCGTGTGTTTTGGGTGTGTTCCCTATTCCCTCTTTCCAATGTCACTTGCAAGACAGCACATTCTTTGTGAGTACGTAGCCATGTAGAGAGATAAGGCATGTATCTTTTGCAGATAGGTTGTATGATGCTCCAGTTTGTGAGCATGTTGAGCTAGTTGTGCAGACAGTTGTGCAGTAGGGCATGTCATTCGTGGATACGATGATGGATATGGATGGCTTGAGTGCTGAGGCTTCAATCGTGATTCAGTCTCATGGATATGCTGAGGCCAAAGGCTGATGTGTGTGAGTTAAAGCTAGGCATTGCTCTTGCCACACAGGGTTCATGACAAACACATGCTCTTGGTACGCATGGGACATGCAATGGACACAAGGATGGATTCCAAGGATTGGAGTTCGGGTGTCAGGGTGATTTCCATGAGTGGAGTTCTGAGCCAAATTTGACTGACATGGTTAGATTGCAGGAGATTGCCAAGATTGCATCAGCTTTTGTATGGATTCCAAGGATTGAAGTTCGGGTGTCAAGGTGATTTCCATGAGTGGAGTTCTGAGCCAAATTGTGACTGAGATGGTTAGATTGGAGGAGATTGCCAAGATTGCATCAGCTTTTGAGAGTCTCATGTACGAGATACTAATCTCGAGAATCGAGATTGCATTTACAGTAGGTGCAATTGCAGTGGGAGTAGTCAGTCGTGCAGTGGTGGCTGATATTGGCCTTGAGCATATGGACACTTTGGAGCGTATGGTGAGATACCTACGGGATGTGTGCGGCTTTGGTGAGGAGTATGTAATCGATTTCCCTATACTTCCTCTACAATTAGAGCTGGATGCACACAGATTTAGTGAGCAAGTGGGTGTTGGTTGAGGTCATACTTGTGATGGCATTTTATAGGTTTTGTACGGTTTTCTTTTCTCTCTCACGGCTACATTGGCCTTTACGTGGAAGGTTGTTGGGGTAAAGCCCCATGTGTCCGATTAGGCCAGGCGCCCACCCACTATACTTATTCATTACGTACATAATAAAATAAGGGGGCTCACATATTGTGAGTGAGTTTCAGGCCCATTGGCCAATTAGTCCAGGAGCCTACCCACTATACTTATTCATTATGTACATAATAGAATAAGGGGTCTCACATATTGTGAGTGAGTTTTATCCCTTGCAAACACAAGTCTCCTCTCTTCTCCATTGCTCACACACGCTTCCGCCTGCGCACTTCAGTTAGCACGATTCATGAAGAGTCAGAGAGAGGCTTTGACACTGAGAAGTCCTCCAAGATCAGGAAAAACTGATGATTCAAGGAATTCTTAGCATTCAACTCATTCTAGATGAAGGGGTGGTGAAAGAGTAGAAAGATGGACCCGATCTCATGGATCTCAACACAGCCGGGAACATGTTGAAGATAGTGAGGAGAGTAAAACATTTTGTAAACCAAAATGACGCAAACTAGCAAAGAAGATGGAAGAAGACATTACAATAATTGGGAAGCTGACAAACCACTATAGCAAAAGAACATCAAAGCACAGGAAACCACCTCACAGAAGCAAAACTAGTAACCATGACCATTCTACTAACCTGAAGATTTCATTTCTAGTTTTCAAGGGAGGCAAAGAAGATTACTCAAATGTCCACATCCAAGCCTTTTAGCAGTATGCTGAACTCAAGGACATTGACGAGGATGAATCGGGGGAATATTTTCCCCAGACACTCAAAGAGACAGCCAAAAAATTGTATTATCATTATCCAGCTTTCCAACTATTAAGGTCCTATAATAATCTCATTAAGGCTTTCAAATTGGAATATTCAGACAACAAGGGAGATAAGAACATACTATGCAAGCTAAATAATATCAAGCAGGGCAAGTTGTCGGTTAAGAGCTACGTGGAAAAGATTAAGGAATTGACCAGACAACTGCAAGAGCCTCCATCAGAAAAACAAATGCGAGCCTTGTTCCTAATGGGCTCAAAAGCAAAAAGTTGAGCAGGAAGTTACAACACCTACAAAGAAGTATAATGATTTGGTGAAAAGGGCACTAAAATTGGAGCCACAAGCAAAGAAGGAGAAGGGACACAAAAAGAGACACTCCAATGACAGTGAGTCACATAAAGAGTCAAAATCCAGCAATACTTCCATCTCATCTGAGAGTGAATCACATGAAAAAGGCAAAGCCAAGAAAAAGGGCTCATAGACCAAAAAACTGGAAGAGATGTCAAAGAAAATCATTGAGATTGCCAAGACAAGGCCCTTAGTTAAGAAGATTGAGATCTGGTGTTCAAAGTGCAGATCAAGAGATCATAACCATGATGAATATTCATAGTGTACTTATTGAAAGGCCTATGGACATGTCTGGAATAATTGTGGTATCAAAATTCATCACTTCAAAAAGGGAAAAGATCTATCAATGATCTCAATGACAAATCTAGAAGTAGTGAAAGCAGATGGGGCAAGTGGCTCAAGAGACAATAAGACAAGTTCCACTGTTGGTAATGGCAGAGGGAGGTACCAAGGGGGTACTAGTTGGGGTAGAGGCAAATAAGGAGACCCTAGAAAATAGATCTTGAATTGTTATACATGTAGAAAATACAATCACTTTGCAGCTCAATGCCCAAATGCTGCCAAACCAGGGGTATATGAACAAAAGGCACCAAAACTAGTGCTTGTTAGAATTGTGACCAGAAGTAAAGGAGTGATCATTGAAGAGATTCCAAAAGAAACTGAGGAAAAGAAAATTGTTGAGATCAAGAAGTGGAAGCAGTAGAGGGCAGATTGGTAGGCTAAAGGCAAAGAGAAGGTAGTCGACAAATGGCAAGAACAGAGAGAGCTGGCTACCAAAATCACAAAAAAACATGGCAAAGAAGATGCCAAAACAACCAGAATGTTCTGAAGCTAAGAGGATTCAGAAGCAACCACCCCAGCCTTTGGGAGCTCATGAGGAGGAGGGTTTCAAATCAACGAGCAAAGAAAATCGAGTGAAGCCCATTTTTGAGAAAATGTCAACAACACCCTTGACAAACGTTGGTATGCAATGTCATGCATCTAATGATATAAACAACACTTGCTCAGTGATGGATGTTGTCTTGGAGGTCCTCTTTGACAAATAATGGTGAAATCTTGAAACTAATGTTGCATTGCAATGGAGAAGTAGAGTGAATAACCTTGTAGAATTGAGAAACCTCATGATCAATAGAATAAACATGCTCTCCCACATTATTTTCTCTACGATCAAGCTTGACATGTTCTCTTGTATGTCTAAAAATACTCCTCTAAGTTGAGGTCGAGATGGTGAGAGTCAATACAAATGGCAGTACGAAGCCACCAAAAAAGAAATAGACGACAGGTGCTCTACTGACTCGACTAGAATTGAAACAAACCACACAATCGTAGAAAAATAAAGGAAAAGGGGCATCAATAGACACCCCTATTGATCTAGCCCAAACTCTACCAGAGACTTTGGAAAATCATAAGAACACTAAGATGCAGCAGGCTCCACCAATTGACATGAGGGGCAAGAACATGTCAAATCCCAATTAGCCTTGCAAACCCCTCCAGTCCAAAAGAAGAAAAAAATGGACTGGCTACAAATACTTCAAAAGAAGCCACTTCATGGGAGGATGGTGGTTCAATAGGTAAATAAGGCATTGGTGCCTTACCACACTCCTCTCATTGCATATAAAACATCTCTAACTAATATTGATGCTATCACAGATGGGTGTGATTCCACCATGATGTCTCAATGGAACACTATGGTAAACGCCATGGGGAAATTGGTAGAAGCCTAGCAAAAAATTCTCGAGTTGTGGTAGTAATTGCCCTTTAGACAGAACTCTAGGAGACCAATTGAGCTGGAAAAGGCAAGGTGGGAGATGGCAACTCAGGGCCAAGATGCACAAATTATGGCCTCCCAACAATAGGACATACAGACACTAAAAAACAAAAATCAAAGGTTACTTCAAGAGAAGCAATTTGTTGAAAAGAAAGGATAGATATTCAAGGTCGGTTGGAGGAGAAGAAAGCCACTCTGAAATCATTAATGACAAATGATCACACTCTCAAGCAAGCTGTCACGGATAAGTATATCTACAAGTCTCTGGTGGATATGGTAGATCCTGATGGCAATTTAACCTTGAACATGGGGACTTGCAAAACCTGGTAGAAACAATGAAATCTGATTTGGACAAAAAGTCTGAAGAATATATAGGAGCTTTGGTCAATCAGGTACTGGTTGAGTATATTAAAAATCGAGAAGAAAAAGAGTACAAGGAGGACATCGTAGTTGATCATGATGACGACGATCAACCCCCCTGACTCTGCAATTGGTGGGAACCAGTCCACCTAGGGTACCGGTTCAACCATCCAAACTAGTAAGTAGAATAACTAGAATCAACAACTAGATGAAAACAAGTTTGGTTAGGATCAGCAATAGGAATAATCCCAAACCCACTCTAAAGAACATGATTTATCTGGTTCCAAATCCCTAACTAAACAACAAGCTTTGGTTTTATATGCATCAAAGAATCAGGACAAGGGCAAAGTAGAGTCTACTTCAAACTCAAAGTCAAAAAAAAATTACTTGACTGTTTTTTTAGCACTAAAAAAGAAGTTGAGGAAGGAGAAATCTCTTTAGATCCAAGAGTTCTTGCATGAAGAAACAACTTACATTGATTTAGAGTGCTTTCAGATGTTGTTTGTGGGAGCCAAACAAATGGTCAATAACTAGAAATCACTCAATTACCACAATCATTAGATCTGTCAATTGCCACCTCATCTCAGTGTTGTTTAGGTGCTGGACAAAATACCTGAATGGTTTTTAACAAAGGAGGATGTTATGATAAATCCACACATAAAGAACCCCTCCACAATGGATCTAAAGATTTTGGGGATACACGAGGAAAAGTTGTTGGGGGATAAGCCAACCCACAGATGCATGAAAGACATTAGGATACAAATTAAAGACATGTTGATTCAGCTGCAGAGTGCTAGGAAAATTTTGGATCATAAGATCCACTTACTTCTAGAATTCTATACCACCAGTAGAAAGAATGACCCTTGGCAAGCATGGAAAGAATGACCCTTGGCAAGCATCTAGTGCACATAACTAGGAAAATGATGCAGCAGGGAGAACCAAGTAGTCACATGAACTTCATTGAATTCTTCCTAGACTCTCTAACATTGATGTATGCATTACCTGCTAAGGAGGCTGAACCACCAGGTTCTTTCTAGCTCTTTATCTTATAGAGTTGGTTGTGATCTACATTAAGATAGTTAATGACCCAAGGGAGTGGTATGAGGTAGCCACAACCAAGTAGAAATCGTGGAATCAATTTTTGGATGAAGATTTGAAGAAAGACTAGGTGGATGATCTGGTACGGGCTCTATACAATATCCAACAAAAAATGGGGCAGTGGCGGGTTCAAATTTCCAGGCTAATCAAGGTCACCAACCAACTACTCCAGCTCACAATTGAAGCTTTAAATATTCTCAAAAGGGAGATAGCTAACCAAGCAGTCCTTGAACCCAAGTTCAGAGAAATGGTTGAGATTATGTTTGAAGCTAGAATATAATGTAATCAGCCACCATTACCAAAAGTATTGATACACATAGCCTCGTACTCTCACAAGTTAGCCAGAGCCAGAATTACAAGAGGACAAAAGACTCTCTATGATCCTTACATAAAAACCTAGAATTCCTTCACACCCTACGAGTTTGAAATGAAAATGGCCCATAAGGATCAACTTGAACAGGAGGATCTTTATTGTCTAATTCAGAGGAAGATCAAGGAGGTCCTAGTGCATCACCTAGAGTCCTCTACCGACCACCGAAGAAGAAGGCTCTAGATAAAAGGAAGCAGGTTCAATGGACTGACACTACTAAATAAATACTCAAATTTTTGGGTTATGCCAAAATTCAAAGAAATAGGGGAAGGAATATAGATGGTGAGATTGCTCGCTCCTGCTGAATCTTGTGCACACCTGCTTGTCATCACCACAGTGCCCCCCCTCACCTCCCTTGCCTCCTCATGCTTCCACCACCCTCTGCCTCATGCTACCCTCCCCTTCCCTTGCCCCGCTGCCCTCCCCCTCATCACCTGCCCTCCCCCCCCCCCCCCCCCCCCCCCCCCCCCCCCCCCACTGCGCCTCCCCTCCAAAAAGCATCCATTGCCTCTGCTCCTACTCCCAAAAGCATCCATTGCCTCTTCCCTTGCCCCGCTACCCTCCCCCTCATCACCTGCCCTCCCCCCCCCCCGCCCCACTGCGCCTCCCCTCCCAAAAGAATCCATTGCCTCTGCTCCTACTCCTTAAGGGCAAGGTACCCGTCCTTTGACCTCACCTCATCAACTTGGTTTTTGTCTCCGCTTCATCTTTGCTCCCTTTCTCAACAACAAACATAGATGGAGGGTTCTGCTCTGCCTTAAAGGGACTCGATGAAAGCTCCCTTGCTCAACCTCATAGAACCCACCATCCGACTTGTTGTTTTGCTGACATATGAAGCAAGCTTAGAGGCAAAGGTGGCACACCTTTAGGCTACCTCTATTATCTACAAGATCATTAGCACCCGACCTAGTATAGGGGAGGTGTGTGATCTCCTCCAAGCCCGCCTTTTAGAAGAGGTGGGTAAGATCATCGACGTTCAGCTTCTCGGGCACGATTACTATTAGATAGAGTTTGAGACCTCAGAGATGGAATCCAAGGTCATTGTGATGAGCCCCCTAGCCATCCAAGAAGCTAGAGCTCATGTTTGATAGTAGCACCATGGATTTGATCTGGCTATCAATGCTCTTATTGAGGAGGGAGACTAGTGTGCTTCACCGACCTGAGGACAGAGTACCTCCCTCTTCTTTCTAAGAATGGTTCAGAGATTGTGATTGTATTGGAGACACCTTGTACGTTATCTTCTGTTGCTCTGGTAAGGTAGCTACCATACCTACAATACCATTTTTGGTTTGAGACACCCAGACCCTACTGAAGGTTGCTTTACTACATTGGGTGAGTGGTGGTTTGCTTTGTCAGAGTGTGGAGTATTTGGCCACACCTTTTTTGTGGCCACACCCTTTTTGGCATTTTTTGGCCTTGTTTGCCCCATTGGATACCAAAAAATGTTAATATTTAGTGAAACCAGATGTTTATGCAACATGACAATATAAATTCCACTTCTTTCCACTTATATGATTTTTATATTGTCCCCAATATGATTTGACCTTTTGGTTTAGGGAAGTATTAAGTTAAGTCGAAGGGAGTGATCATGTGCATGAAAAGTTAAATTTAAGGTTTATCTCACCATTTTAAGGGTCTTAGAGTGCAACAAAGGCCAAAAAATGTAAAAAAGGGGGTGGCCACAAGGGCGCGCAGATGAGCCATCCAGGACTTTTGGCTGGGTCATTTGCACGCCCTTGTGGTCACCCCCTTTTTTGCATTATTTAGCCTTGTTTGCCCTCCAGGACACCAAAAAATGTTAAGATTTAGTGAAAGCAAATGCACATGACGGTATAAATTCCGCTTATTTTCACTCATATGATTTTTGTATTGTCCCCATAATGATTTGCCTTTTTGGTATCTTAATGTATTAAGTTAAGTTGAAGGAAGTGATCATGTGCATCCCACTTATGCTGAGTTGTTTCTTTAAGCAAAAAGGACACATCTACAAGCATTGTGGTAGTCTCCACAAATCCAAACTCTTTAAAAATGTGCACGAAACAATGAATAGGCAAACACCAACTCAAGCCCACAGACCTAGAAGCTTTAGAATATTTCAAGGAATTTTGGACATCTATTCTTATCTTTTTCTTGAAAGATGCTATCGACCACAAATCTGAATCTGGATGTGGCCACTCCATACTTTATAAGGAAGATACTTTGATGGGTTCAAGATTTCCAAACTCTTGTATAGAAGTAGGCACAATATAGAAGTGAGAATAGAAGAAAATCCTTCTTTGAACCAGTTTGGTTGGGCAAAGGTGTGTGAAAATTATTGCTTCACTATTTGCATGTATAGCATTGAATATGCTGGAGAGATTATGTAGTGGCTGCTCCTCCACCAATGTGGATAAAATATGACTATAAATGCATGGCAAATCTTAAGTATGAATCCATAAAAACATCCATTGTGATTTCACACATAGCTTTGTATTCTCAAAACATGTACTTACAAATTGTTGGAAATCGAGCTAGTTATTGCAACTGCACGCTTGACATCGAGAAAACATGTTGCCCAATGGCTACGGTCCCCTTGTCTTTGCGATTCTTGAAGCCAAGGAGCTTTCCTTTCTAATTATGATCCAAGTTTGCACGATTTCGCACACGATGAGGGACAATAGCAGATGACTACATGACCCAAGCACCTTTGGTGAACTCTTGTGGCACCCACTCATCATCTATACCTCTTGTGTTGTGGCATGCAAGTGTTGTGACCTCATCCTTTGGCTACCTTTGCGGAGCAGAGCTGGCCATGGGTGAACAAAGAAAAGTAGGAGGAGGAGCAGGACCTTGCTTGTTGCTACAATGTAGGTGGGAGAAAGTTAATGAATTTGGTTGGTGTGCCAATGGGAGATGGTAGTGATAGAGGGGGGAGGAGTGTTGTGGCAATTGAGATAGGAGAAGGTGGATAACCTTTGCTTGGTGTGGCAATGGGAGGTGGTAGGGGAGGAGAGAAGAGATTTCTTGCTGTAGCAATAAAGATGGTGTAGAGAGAGAGTGGTGGAGTAGAGGGTGAGTGTGATGGTTGCAACCAAGGAGAGGTTGGAAAAGGGGTTCTAGAGAGAAAAAAACACTTTTTGACTAAGGACTAGTTTTGGGAGGGCTTTGGATAGTAATAAAAGAAGTTCCAATTTTTTTTTGAAAAATTTTAAGGTTTTTCGTTGTACGTTTTGACTTTTCAAGGTCAAAAAATGCTTTTTTAACCATAAAATAGAATTAGGGGGGTTTTAAGAAGATAAGATTTGAGTTTTGAAAATTTTCAAAATTTGGGGATTTTTCAAAACCGGATTAAAAAAAGAGGGAAGTTGGAGGTTCTAGGTGGCCAACCCCCCCCCCCCCCCCCCCCCCCCACCCCACCCCCCACCTTCTCATTAGGTAAGAGGCCATTAAGAAGTGTAAGACTACTTTGTCCCCCTACTTTTTTGAGGGCATAGAGTGTGTCCACCACCCTCTTCTCATTAACTGGCCTCTAATTAACCTTAATCCCAAAGGGCCCCTAGAGGGTTTATATTTTTCCTAATGGACTATATTATTTTACCATGTGCCAATGATTCTCATCGTGACATACATATAGAGGAATGGGAGTATGATGTTGCGCATCCCTAAGAGGGTCTTGCTAGATCCAAAGCTTAAAGAGTGGGTGGTGGCACTTTGGACAAAGAGTTTGGACACTCGGGACACTATTGTTCATAGAGTGGCCTCTCGACTTAGTAGCTTAGTTTCTTCTTCCTCTAGGAGTCGTAGCTTGCTTAGCTACAAGTAGGTAAGAGGATAAGCGTCATTAGGGAATTTGGGAGGTCATTTGGAGGGCCTTCTAAGAAAATATAATTTTTTGCCTTCTCTCTCTAGAAAATTGGTGTGGTGAAAGAAAAGGTGTCCTCATCAACCCTTCAAAAAGTGTACTTAGGATTCTTTTGACAGAGTCATAATGGCCATAATGATTGATAGAATGTCCCCTTTCAGTTGTATTGAATGCACCTCGTCATATAGGAGGGAATTTCTTTTCCATATGATGTATGCAGTAGGGAGTCTAGGGAGTAATGGCACTATACTCTTTTGTTTCTTGATTTTCTTGACTGTGTATTCATGGCTTCTTCATCCACCCCCTCAAACCTTCTCACTAAACGTCATAAATATCATCTACACGTTGATTTGAATCTTGATTATGAGCCTTTATGCAAGCGAAGTAAAACAAACATAATAGTAACACCCACAGAGAAAGCAAGACTCATAGTAGAAAGAGAAAAACACATAGATTTATTGACAAATGGATCTCTCTATCCTTTGAATCCTATGACCAATGCCTCCCCTGCATTTGTAAATCCGACTACTTTATTGACCTTTGCAGGTGACGGACATAATGATTTACCTGGCTACTACAAAGCTCTAGCTGGGAAATCAAAAAATTTTGAAAATCACGGTTCACCATCAAGCAAATGAGATTATAATTTCTTTCTACTTTGCATTGTGAGGACCAAAAAACCCTTTTGCAGTGCACACAAGAAATACAAGTACTACAAGAGGTGGAACTTACAAAGGTAAGATACAAGCTTAGGTGCTCGTGTGTGAAAGAAGAGACTACGGGAGCTTGAAACCTTGAAGGTTGGCTCTGGAGGTCTCAAGAAAAGAATCCAAGCATTGAGGTCAGGATTGTGAACCTTTTAGTTTATTTCAACTATACATTGTTTTTTCTTATGTCTGTTATATTTTCTATGTAGACATGCTATATGTCCAGACAAAGAAAAAATAGATCCAAAGGCCAATGTAGGAAAGCAGCTAAAGTCTTTGATAACAAGTGGTCTCGCAAAGGATATAATGCATGACAAAAAGTATAAGGTTTTGCAGCGGGATGTTGTTGACTGTTTTATTACAAAGAGTATAGTGCTTGCAAGTGAAATACAAGGCACACTTGACTCCCTTGGTGTAAGTAAGAGAGGGTACTCAGCTATTGAGCAGTCTATCTCCTCCATTTTTGTGAAGAATGGAATAAAGTTTAAACTTCTATCAATAGCAGAAAGTGTTTGGAAAGAGAGACTTCAACTCAACCATGCACAGATAGATTTCATTGGATTTCATTATCATATTGATGGTATTTATAGATTTCAAAGAACAATTGTAACCTACGATGAGTACAACAATATCTTCATGGACCTCACTTTGTTGCAAACTAGAATGGTTGAGTTCTATAATGTAACATTTGCAGAGACAGGTGGCATTCTCTATTTTGTTTTGAAGCTAGATGAGTGTGAGATCCTCAAAGAGTAGAATCTAGAACGAGTCACAATAACACTGATGAATAGGGATCTTTCAAAATGCCCCACTGATGATTGGTTCTTTTTACATATTCCATTTCCACCTTCTCATCAGCTTTGGTGAGCCCTCTTGTGATTTAATTTTAGATTTAATTTAACGTCTCATGCGGATTTAATCTTGAAGGTAAAGAAAGAAGACCACAACATTTTATATTGGGTGTTCCATCAAACTCCTATCCCTGATATCATTGATAAAGAAATGAATCAAGGAAAGGTGTTGGTTGTCAATGGGAGGGGAGACTTTCAGGTCCAATGGCATCTTGCAGGTGACCTTAAAACACTAAGGTGTATGTATAATTGTGGAATGGGTGCTATGGTAAAGGCTCTATGATTGTATTGCATGGAGCCTGCAAAGATGATGGCCCCAAAATGGTGGAGAAATGCACCTACTCGTCATAATGAGGATCCTAATTTCCACCCAGTTCTGGATATTCTACTTGTCAATGTCCACATTTGTACAATGCATGCTCTTTGCATAATTGTGGAGAAGTTGGTGTATCTATACATTGGGTTCGCTTGGAAAATCAAGAACTCAAAAGAACAGAAGGATGCGATAGCGACGCTTGAACTAGTTTTGTCAGAGATGGGTCTCCATGGGGGCAATGTGAAAATCCAACGGGACGAGAAAAGGTCAACCAATGATAAAGATGTACCTTGCAAACCATCTATTGGTGATGTCAAGGCACGTCGTTTTTTATCAAAGCCAATAGGCGGTGTCAAAGATAAGAATCTAACCAAGAGTGGAAGGATATATTAGTCCAGTTATGTCATCAAAATTGAGTTTCAACAATGGAAAAATCTCCATATGGCAGTGAAGGACCAGGAACCCACAACTTGCAATGCCAAGGGTGAAGTTGGTGTTCGATCGATGTGCTATTTTAGATGTGTGACAAAGATGAGTGGACACAAAATGAGTGAAGCAAGTTTAAGGAGAACCTTCAACTACTAAAGAAAGCATTTAAGTCAGCATGGACTGAAACTCAGATTACTCAGAATCTTCAACTACTAAAGAAAGCATTTAAGTCAGCATGGACTGAAACTCAGATTACTCATCACATGGTATTGCTAACTAAAAGGTTGTTTAAAATTCCTGACAACTTGTTTTATTTGCAGCACATCATTTTCAATCACTTACTATACTTCATTCAAAAGTATGGAAACCCAGGCATATGGAACACCCAAGGCTTGGAAAAGTTTCATTACATGGCGAGGAATTCATATTTCAGACACACACAACATGGTGGCTCGTGAGATAAGACAAGCAGTTTGAAAGAGTTGTTTCGGTGGTTTTATCGCAGAATCCTTTATCCACTGCAACAAAAAACATGTATTGGACTGTTCGGCAACAACACAAGCAATTAGGAATTTGCAACAAAGAAAACGGAAACAAGTAGAGGCATTCAACAACTCCAGTGCTCGTGAAGTCCAGAGAAAGTGGAGAGACACAATGCAATATCTTAACCATAGGTGGATCAAGAGATTTTTATTTTAGGTCACAACATGTACAAGAGATGCCTAATGATATAATAGATATAGTACAAGTCACAAGTCTCTCAACTTGATGACAGATAGTGGGTATCTTTTGGCACATTACCCTTGTATCAAATCATTAAATGTTTGCCATAATCTAATAGTTCATTTGGGTTTCGTTTCCCCAAAGTGAGTGCCATTTTTGTGTATGTGTAATAATAAGCTGCATGACCACCAGTGTACCCCGGACAATATCCAAAACATTCTGTGGAAAAAACTTTGTTGGCGATGATAACTTTGTCTACATTTTGTGGTAGCATTGGTCCACCTAGGAAGCGTGAGAGTGTATTGAGGGCAAGAGGTAAGACAAACAATTTGAAAGAGTTGTTTCAGTGGTTTTATCGCAGAATCCTTCATCGACTGCAACAAAAACATGTATTGGACTGTTCGGCAACAACACGAGCAATTAGGCATTTGCAACAAAGAAAACGGAAATAAGTAGTGGCATTCAACAACTCCAATGCTCGTGAAGGCCAGAGAAAGTGGAGAGAGACAATGCAATATGTTAACCATAGGTGGATCAAGAGATTTTGATTTTAGGTCACAACATGTACAAGAGATGCCTAATAATATAATAGATATAGTACAAGTCACAAGTCTCTCAACTTGATGACAAGTAGTGGATATCTTTTGGCACATTACCATGGTATCGGATCATTAAATTTTTGCCATAACTTAATAGTTCATTTGGGTTTTGTTTCCCCAAATTGAGTGCCATTGCTGTGTATGTGTAATAATAAGATGCACGATCACCAATGTACCCCGGACAATATACATTCTGTAGCAAAACTTTGTTGACGATGATAACTTTGTCTACATTTTATAGTAGCATTGGTCCACCTAGGAAGCGTGAGAGCGTATTGAGGGAAAATGTTGCAGTATTTCCCTCTTGGTACACTCCATTGTGAAATACTAGTATGGGTGCCTCATAGAGTCTTGCAAGGTATTGTCCTAGTGTTGCATCCCTTCCACAATACTCTCTTGTCCGACGAGACGAAGGAATTCATCCTTTTCAGCAATCCATGACTGTACACAAAAGGATGAGTTAGAGAAAGACACTGACAACTAGAATTTTTTTTTTTTGGGGGAAACGGGGGGGGGGGGGTATCTTGCATATATAAGTCATCCTTCCATAGTCCACTGACCTTGTGGACCCTTGTGTGGGACAAGTAAACAATTCATCTACTTCTTGAGTACTGGTTGATGGCCTGAGGTTGTTACTGATAGCTTGGAAGGTGGCCTCATTTGGGAGTGTCTCTCTATACTTTTTTGCCTTGTCAAAGCAGAGTTTGAGCCACTCCATTGGGTGACTAGAGGTTTCCATCACCTCGTCGTCACTGTTGTCATCAAATACAAATCCACTCCTCCCCTCTTGAAATTTGGAGAGCGTGGCAAGTGCAAAGTCCTCCCTTAAAGAAAATATACTTTGAATGTCATGGAGGAAAATGTATGATCTCTCACCAAATTTGAAGTTTGGCTGTCCAAGAAGCATCAATGTGGCTTGATTCTCATTACAGCCAGAGACATCTAAAGGTAGTTTGATGTCAAATATTTTAATTGTAAATATTTTTCTTCGTTGCACCTCTTTACCCTCTGCCTCAAGATTAATATCCTCCTCAATCTCAAGAACCTCATTGGACTCCATGTCCTCATCATCTTGCTCATCGGGTGGTAGATCCTCCTCATTCATTACCTCTGAAGGATCTTTCAATAGACTAGCAAATAGAGGATTTAAGAATAGAAGGAACCCAAAGGATTCTTTGATTAGCTTGCAATCTCGTTCGTGCATAGGACACCGTGAGGGTTTATAGATAATAGGCAGTTGATGGTACTTCTTGTATGATTGTCTTGTGGAATCACAACCTTTAAAGTGCACCATCACCATGTCAATAAGGATTACCCTACCCCTGTGGACCTCAAGCTCAAACTTGTCTCTTTTAGACTTGAGGAAATCGTTGTGCTGAGCTATAAGGTCATCCAGAATGAATGGGGCATTTAAGATAGAAGAGACCTTGTTGAACATTTCAGTAGCTCCTGCAGATACTGCAAAATCAAAAAGTCTTTCATCCACACATGCAGGATTTTCAACCCCTTGCTTACATTTTGTAGTTGGCTCACTGGCAAAAGAAGATCAATGTTTCTCTTTTTGGTGCTAGTCACTTGAAGCTTCTGAGTCATTAGGGGGTTCCTCTGTCCCCACAACATCATCTCCAAGAAATGTATCTTTAGCTAGAGCAAAGTTCACATCTCTCTTTAAAGAGCCTCTCAGTAACTTAGGTGGTCTCTCTTCTGCTTCCTGTTCACCTACAACAATTTCTGGATCCAGCCTCTGTCTCTTCATTCTATGGGATCTTAATCCTAAGAAAAACGTAATACCTGCAAAAATAAGTAAGTATTGGGACACTCCAGCATTTAACTTTTTTATTAAATTTGATAACACATTTCTCCTAAATTGCAAGCTAGTGGTCTCTCTCTCTCTCTCTCTCTCTCTCTCTCTCTCTCTCTCTCTCTCTCTCTCTCTCTCTCTCTCTCTCTCTCTCTCTCTCTCCCCAAGAACATTGTTGTTAGTGGAATTCCCGAGGAGAAGTTAGAGACACCTCATTCTATTGCCATTTTTATCAAAGATTTCTTCAAAACCCACTTTGGCATGTCCAGAATTATGGTCTATGGAGCACATAGAGTGGGGAAGCAAGGAGCTCCTCGCTCGGGAGAACGGCCAATTGTATGCACTATGCCGGATGAGACCAAACAAAAGATTATCCTTGATAATAGTTGGATCTATTTGAGAGATACAAAATGTTTTGTATGTGAAGATCGCACTATTTTAAGCAAAAAAATATGCATCATAAGGCATATGATGAAAAGAATAAGAAAAACAAGGAGATCTCTCACGAACAAAATCTACCCAAGGAGGAGGCAAGTTCCTCGAGAAAATATGGATGCGTGACCTATGAGACCGAGTTACAATTGAAAATATGTTTTGGAATTGTAACGGATACCCATGGAATGCAGGGGTTGGCATTGGTGAACTAACAAGAAAAGCCGATGTTGTACTTCTTGTTGAAACTTGGGAGCATGATACACAAAGGATTAACGGCTTGGAGGACTATAGTGTACATTCATTGATGTGGTCAAAGAATCTCAAGCAACAAAGAGGGCAAGGAGGGGTAGCATGTATGGTTAAGAAAGGATTGGAAGATTGTGTATCAATTGTGAAAGATGACAAATACAAACGTTATGTATGGCTGAAAATTATGATACCAAAAAGAGCACCCATTTTTGTAGCCGGTTGCTACATTCCTCATCATGATTCCCCCTTTTATGCTAGCATGGATAGAGATCAGCCATTTTTTTATTTAGAAGAGGACATTGCTTATTTCAAAGGCAAAGGTGATGTTATTGTATTTGGGGGTATGAATGCTCACACAAAAACATTGCAACATGATACTCAATAATTTGATATGCCATACATTTCAAAAGAGTTGGAGGAATTTCACTTGTATGATCATACTTCAATAGATGAGAAAGATCCGGATCACTATGGAAAGTTAATTTTACACATGTGTAATAGCACGGGTATGCTCATTGCCAGTGGTGTATCTTTATGGAGTGGAACCAATGGATTTACATGTAGGAAACATAATGGGGACAGTGTGATTGACTATGTGTTACTCTCCAAAGCCATCATGTATCACATAAAGCGTTTAATGTTTGGCCAATGGACCCAAAACCCGACCATCGTACCTTATGTATTAACCTTTCATGTGGAGAAGCAACTAAGCATGATCATCTCGGCCAAAGGAAAGAGAAATTATCACTATGTATGGATTTCAAAATGGCACCAATGTACATTGAAATGGTTGAGCAAAAGTTATGGATGACAAAGCTTCAATATGTCGCACCATTGGAAACTAAATGAAAATATTTAAAGAAAGTTATTTATTCTTGTGCCAAAGAATGCTTTGTCATAAAGCATCTCCATGGTATCAACAAAGATAGATCATGTAAAAGGTGGTTTGATAAAGAATGTCAAGATGCTCAAAAATACTTGATAAAGCTTGATGCAACTTGGACAAAGACAACTATAGAATTCATTTGCATACATACCAGGCATTGATTAAAAAGAAGAGAAGAAGATGGGAAGTAAAGCAACAGCTTTTTCAAGTCCAAGAACATGCATATGGAAGGTTTTGGAAAAACTTGAGGGGCAAGCACGTTGAGAATTTTGGTAACTTCAGTCTTGTGGATATGGACACACATTGTAGCCATTATATAAGAAAGAAAATGCTAAAAATTTTCCATTTTATGGTTCACTCCCATGTATGCCCTCTTTTCTTACTATTGAGGATGTATGAGGTGGGCTTGAAAAGTTGGCCTCTCGCAAAGCGGGGGATCTTCAAGGTATCAAGCCGGAGATGATCAAATGGATAGGAGATTTTACCCATGAGTGGATGTGTGATATATTCAACCTTGCACTTCAACATGGTATGCCTTATGATTGGAGTACTAATTGAGTTAAGCATTTTCATAAAGGAGGGGATGTAAAGAATGTAAACAACTACCCGACTATAATGATTGGGTCTCTTGTGGAAAAGTTTTTTGGGTGCATAATGGAGATAAAATTGAGTGATTGGGCTGAAGAGAATGAAAAGCGTGCAAAAGGACAATCAGGTTTTCATGGAGGCAATAGCACCATTAATCATCTTCTCACTCTTCATGTTCTCATAGAGGAAAGTTGGTTGAAAGGCAAGCAACCGTATTGTTGTTTTGTGGACTTTAAGAAAGCCTTTGATATGATTCCACGTAACAATTTGTGGAGAAGGATGGAAGAACTCCAAGTTCCAAGTGAGTTTATGCTTACAGTTTCTCGAATCTATGAGAAGGTGATTTGTCAATTGCACATGGGAAGAGAAATTGCAAAAAAAATTGTAAGCACTATTGGGGTTAAACAAGGATGTCCGTTGTCACCAACTCTCTTTGGTCTATGCATCGATCAATTGGAGCAACAAATGGTACTTTACTTTATGAAAGAAGAAGGCATTGAAGAGGTCACTATTTGCAATGCGGTAATCATGCTTTTGTTGTATGCGGATGATGTAATGCTTCTAGCACACACTTTAGAAGATGCACAAAATCGTATGGTTGTCCTTGAGAACTTTTGCTTGCATAGTGAGCTAATTGTAAATGAACCCAAAACAAAGGTTATGCTTGTGAAAACCAACCAGAGGGGAAAGCCATGCATTATGTACAACAATGAGACACTTGAAGTTGTTGACAGCTTTAAGCACCTTGGCCTTGAGGTTCTGTCATAATAATCAATATCTAATTCTCCTAAATGATTTTCTCATATTAAACTGATCATTTAATGTGGGGAAGTGCCAGGGGAGAAAAAGCTAGAATATTGGTTAAGCTAGCAGACCGGCCACAGTAGGGATCCAAAGGAGGGAAAATAGGGATCCAAAGGGGGGGTCATCTACAAAATATCCATGTGCAACAATGGGCTAAAAAGACCCTAAGGTTCATCCCATTAAGACTTCCAAAATGCTAAGGTTCCAAAATTCAAAGGTTGTGTCCAAAGGTCAACCCTAGGGGAATTGGATGCTTTGTGTGTGACCCAAAAAGTCTTTACAAATCCTACATAGGAGGGGGCGAGCCTTGGGAGTAGGGGATGAGAGAGAAAGTCACACACACACACACACAAGCTCCCTTTACACAAAGGGATGAGGGACACATGTCAGCTCCCTAGCCCAGATGCCCACAAGGTGTACCCAATTCCTATTGGATGGCCTTGGAGGTGGACCAATGAGAATTAGGCTAGAGTAAATCTAGTTTAATTAATTTAAAAACACTTAATAAAAGAACCAATGAGAATTAAGTCCTCTAGAAGACTATTGGACAGTCTCCCAAGTGGTCCAATGAGCATTCAGCAGCCCAATGGCTTGCCTGATTCCTATTGGCCAGGAGGCAAAGGGGTCCAATGAGAGTTTAGATGAATTATTAAATTACTTTAAGCTATCACAAAAAGGGGAAATGGGGAAACATGTCAGAAGGCTATCACTTATGCTGCTTAATTGTCATTGGCTAGCTCTAGGGAGGTCCAATGGGAGGACAGCAAGAGCAAATAGCACGGGGGCTCGCCCAAGAGAGAGGGGGGGCTGATTTTTGCAAGGCATTATCACACACACACTCACACACAGTCTATGTGTGAAGTAAAGAAGACTATCTCTTCCCAAGATTTAATGGAGAGCTCATCACCTACTCCAAGCTTGTGAGATAGAAGCCTACATCGACACTCTTGGTATGTGGATGCAAATCCAACCAAGAGCCAAGCTTCAATGCATGCTCATCTCCTATACCAAGCTAATTACTAAGCTAAGCTATGCTAATATGAGTGATTATGTGAGGAGATGTACATCTTTCTCGTAAGATACTCCTTATTCCTCTCAATCTACTCTCATACCCTGCTAGCTCTCACCATCTTCGAAGGTGTGTGAGGTCTTGGGTCTGAGACCGGGGATAATTGATGTTGTATTTGCTAAGTGTTTTGCTTAGTGCATGAATCTTTCATCTTCATTGCACTAGCTAGTCTTGAAGGAACACAAACAATTGTATTGTACAATGTCTCTCTTGATGGGAGAAACCATAATACAAAGCCTTTTGGAGGGGGGACCGGCTCCATGCAAATCCGGTCCTCAACTCTTGTCAATAGCTTAATTTCTCTCTCTTTTGAAAGTATTGTTCATGCTATCTAACTAGGTGTTATGCTTTTTGTTGCTCTCTCCACCCAAGCACTCTTGTAATTCTCATTAGGAATCTATTCTAATGAAATGCCCACTATGTTCATGCTAATTTCTGCTACACACAAGTTTTTAGGCCATTAAATGTTACAGGTTCCGTCCAATCACAAGTGGTATGAATGTGCTATGCATCATTTGGAAGTGGGAAAGAGAGCATATTATGCATTTGAGAACATATGTAATGTGAAAAACATCAAGTGTTGGGTTCTCAAGAAGTAGTCTTTTTGATGCATTGGTGACACCGGGAGTTGAAGTGTGGGGCTAGAGCATCTCAAAGTCTACTTGGAAAGAGTTTGAGAATGTCCAAAAGCATTTTCTTACAAACTTTCTCCAAGTTAAAACACAAACACCATATACGCTCCTACTTCTTAAGTTGGGATCTCTTCCAATTGAGGTTATGGGCATGGAAAGAGTTGTGGAGTACATGATAAAGATGCATCAAAACCCCTCACATCGACTTCCTACAATTGCATGGGAAGCAAGCAAAAAAGTTCAAAAGATGCATAAAAGCAAGATCTTGAGCACGGGATGGATGCAAGACATAAAGAAGTGGTTTGGGAGATGGGATGCATTACACTTGCTACATGATGCTTCAATTGACTCCCAAGTGAATGAAGCTTATAACACCAATGTATTACAGATTGGGAGAAATCCGGTGGATCACGCTTCATACATTACACCACCCATATTGCCCCCAACTACAAAACCATGTTCTTCGCTGAAAGAGGAAACCGTACTCACACTTACATGCTTAAGTCTATCCCGTTGTCGGCGATATGCACTATCGTAGCCATTCGGCTTAGCTCCCATTTCCTTCTATGCGAGACAGGGCATTGGGGAAATGGAGAAAAGTCAAATTGGCTATGCACATTATGCTCATTCAAGTTTGGGAGTCTGAGTACCACACACTATTAGAGTGCTCAGCTTTTGATCACATCCGAACTTGCTTCTCTCACATTTTCAGCCATGACTTAGACCTACACACTTTCCTCTCCCAGCCCACACTGTGGTCTCTCGATTGCGACTCTCATCACCACAAAATTGGAGCATCGAGAGTCACTCATCAGCCAGACATATATTACATCACATGTAGCTTTGGTCACATAGGTCATATTTGATCTCCAAGGAAGATAATAAAACCTCTCTCTCTCTCTCTCTCTCTCTCTCTCTCTCTCTCTCTCTCTCTCTCTCTCTCTCTCTCTCTCTCTCTCTATGACAGATTGGTCTCATAGGTCATTTTTGTTTTTTACACAGGTTACTTAAGGCATCTCATTTTATTTGAGTTGCAACACCTCTCTCTCCCTGTTTTGCTACCCCTTATATGCTCCTCGGTGCACAAAGAACGATGACCGGACCAATACTACGTATATGCTTTCCATAGGACAACAAATAGAGCTTTCTTTTCTCTCTCACTCTGTGTCGGTCTTATTTGAGTGCCTATCCCCCTACATACCCATTTAGTGCTCTACGGTGCGCGGATGATAATCAGTTAACCAAAAACACTCGTCTACGTGACATAACACAAGTAAAATTGTTCTCTCTCTCTCTCTCTCTCTCTCTCTCTCTCTCTCTCTCTCTCTCTCTCTCTCTCTCTCTCTCTCTCTCTCTCTCTCTCTCTCATGTATATGGTAAAAAATCCCCCCTGGAGTGATGCGGTGAACGAGAGTTGGCACATGAACGAGAGTTGGCACATGAGTAAAGGGAAGTGACATGCCTTGAGGACATGATCAGTACACAAAGGTGAGTAAGCCCAAAGCTTTGTGGAAAGCTTCGAGCTTCTCATGAGATAATTCCTTTGTGAAAAGATCTGCAAGGTTGTCCTGTGTTGGCACATAAGCCAAGCTGACCTCTCTTGCTGAGAGCCTCTCCCTGACATAGTGGTAATGAACCTCAATGTGCTTTCTGCAAGCATGAAAAATTGGGTTCCTCACAATTGCCAATGCACTCTGACTGTCAGTGTAGATAGTGTTGGTAGTGTCCTGTCCAACATCCAAATCAGCCAGCTATTGAACGTGTCAATCGGCAAGAAATTGAAGCGTAAGTACATATCAGGCTTGGCACTACAAATTGGTGCCGAGGTAGATATGTTCGAACCAGATTCTCTGTCCAAGACTATTAATTTGGCTCTCAATGCAGAAAAGAAGAAAGGTGGACAACCCTCTCACACTGATCAACCTGCTAACACTAACCGCAACAAGAGACCTCCTTTCTCTACTAACTTTGACACAAACAAACACCAACGGTGTACTTCTTTCAAGATACGTAGATTCGACAATTTGCCTACAACTACTCAACCTCATACAAGCAACAACAACAACAACACACAGCAACGAGGCAACCAAAATTCTTTCAACCAACGTCCTTTTCCAAATTTGTTAACCCTCACGGCTCACGGACACCCTATTACCTATGACGGACGTTGTAACCTACGGTGGACATTGTATTATTTATTTGGTAGAGTCAAGTACCGGGCTTGTCGGTCCAATAGGAAAAGGGTAAGAGTGATCGCCGATGAGAGGCGCACTCTAACTGGAACATTCAAGGGATTAGTTGGCTAAGCATGGGCACCCAAGTGTGAATGGGGTGAGCTCATGTAAAAGTCAACTAAACCTAAAATTCAGTCATTCTCTCATTTGTGCAATAGAAGAGTGCTCTTGCTCCATCTCCATCTCCATCTTCTTCTTCTTCACCTCCTTGTGTGTGTGTGTATGTGTGTGAGAGAGAGAGTGTGTGTCCGATCGAGCATTGCGGTGGCACAGCGGCGGTGAGGCGGTTGAGTGCGGCGTAGCGGCGTCTCCTTCTTCTTCGCGGTGAGGAATCCTCCACGAAGCAAGCGTAGAGCGGTGAGTGACACACCATCGCCTTCTTTGAGCTTACTAGTTTAGGCTTGTTGTGTGCTTGGAGCCATTTGTGGCTCGTACACGGTGTATCGGCAAGTTCCTTGCATTGACACGTGCGACATACGCGCACATTTTTGGCGCCGTTGCCGGGGAGTGCCATACATGAAGCTCGAGTAGCACTCTATGCTTCTCCGTGGTGCAATTTCTATTGTAGGAAAGGTAAGGAAGGAGTGTGTGTGTGTTGAGAAGAGGGATTTGGTGTTATACTGTGTGTTTTTCTTATTAATGGAGTTTTCAAAGGTTCTGTGTTTATTCTCTGTGTATTAAGGTAGTTAGTTTTCTTTGTTAATAGAGATTTCAAAGGTTCTGTGTTTATTCTGTGTGTATTAAGGTAGTTATTTTTCTGTGTACAGTAAATAGGAAGTAGATTAGTGAGAGTTAATAGAGTGTGTTAGTGTGTAAGAGTAGGTGTATTAATTAGAAGTAGGTAGAGAGTGTGTGTGTGTGTGTGCTCTCGCGCAGGCCGCGGCGGCCTTATCCTTTAAAATATTTATAAAAAAATAAAAAAAATTAAAGGTAGGACCGGGATCGGGAATATCTCCCAGATCCAAGCCCAGACCTAATCCCAAGCTCACGCTCAGGCCTCAGCCTCAGTCGCCTTTAAAAAAAACGAATTTTAGCTTCACACGTAGCTAAAAATTGATTTTTGAGGACCAACGGAACGTCAGATGCCTGAAAATTGTGTTGTAAAGCACACAACGACCCTTTAAGTGATACGCTCGTTTCGAGCTATCACACACTTCAATAAAAAAAATCAAACATTAGAAAAAACATCAAAAACAAGAAAAAATCAAGTAGAAAACGGGGTGTAAAACATCCACAAAACAAAGCAAGTAACCTTTGCGGGTACTTGCCGACACTTGTAGGGAACCCAAAGCACATGTATCTACACTCTGGTCGTGTGCTAGAGTCCGAACAACTAGATAGTGCTTTGATTTACGGGGGTACTCACTATCCTTCCACGCTAGGGTCTACGCCCTCGGCGGGGACCCAAGGTAGTGCAACCCAAGACCCAAATATAGCGGCTAGCGACTCTTCCTCTGACTACAATATTATGGAAGATCATCTTACACAAAGCCCGGGGGGAACAAATGAAACCGTACCTAGCTGGGCCCAGCAACCTGGAACTAGTGTTTTTAGCCGTTTGATGGAAACTTTTAGTAGAGCTACGCGCTCTGAACCTACGGCTAGTGAAGTAAACGAAGGGGGTGGGGAAGTAGAATCACCATTCACATCTCCTATAGACCCCACACTCCCTCAAAGTGTCCACGTGGACATTCTACCTACCTCATTTAATGAGGGCCCTACCGAGCTACCACCTTCCAAAGTCGCCTCTAAGGTAGCGGTGACTAAAAGTCAAAACACGGGAAGCAACATTGCATCCACCTCACGGAAACCCTCTAGTACACCAAGTTTGGACGGGGTATTTCTCAATGAAAATTGGGAATATGACCTACACACGGAGACTTTGACCGACCTATACATGGGCTACACATACCATGTGGGTTGGTTAGAAGTTGTACAATCCACATCTAGTGCCACTAGTCTGGAGGAACAACAACACATGATCTGCAATGTCATCCATAGGATTATCCAGTCCGAGAGGCAAAATCGAGGAATAAACATACCTTCGACGGGTCCTATGCGATTTTTAGACACGGGCAAACGGAAACAACCCACTCTATCACAAATGGAGACTCCCCCAGTGGGTCCCATCGATCCCCCATATGTTGTTTCGCCAGGGGTCTCAATGCAATCTGAGCCCACAAGTGATAGCTTTACTTTTCCAAGTCTAGCTCATCTTTCCCTTGATGACACCACGGCTACCATGCCTACCCCAATGATGGGCACGCCAAGAAACACGCCATGGACCTCGTTTGTTAGTAAAGCACCGCTACATGGTAGCTCAATGCCTGCAATAGTACCTACAAGTGCGAACCAATCGTATGCACCTATGGGTCCAAGTACTCATGTAGTCCCTACCCCTCCCATTGTTTCAACTACCTATGCTCCACAACCACAATACACAAGTTCTTATTCCCATGGGACTATACCGGCTAGCATTAGCATGTCACATCCGACGTCTGCTATGCCTAGGGCCACTCATATGAACTATGGACCACCACATGGCACAACATCGTACCCAACGTGGAACCCAAGGGCTTCCTATGCGCCAAGCCCAATGCCAATACCTACTCCACATGTAGTCTTTGGAGCACCTTCACCCACGGTGCCTGCTCACTTAGGTGACTTGGCAACATTTGCTCAAGCTATTGGTCGATCTATTGCTGAGAATATGCGTAACACGCCTGATAGAGAGCCTAGAAGTAAGGCAATACAAATATCCAATCTCACACAAAAATTTAGCGGAGACGGGGATGTGAGAAAGCATATCGAAGTGTTTGAACAAATATGCGATTCTCTAGGAGAACACAATGACCTACATAAGAGCAATGCTTTAAGACTAACCTTAAGTGGAAAGGCTGGGGATTGGTATAGAACCCTAAGGGTGGAAGAAAAAACGATTTACCCTACTCTAGGAGACTGTTCTTAAAAGAATACATACGAGAGGGAGTACTTTGGGGTGTAGCCTCTCAGCTCCAGAAAGCCCAACGAGAGGAAGGAGAGTCGGTGAGAGAATTTATAAGTCGCTTGAAGCATTTGAATTCTCATTGTAATCCAAATGAGCGCTTCAACAATAACCAATTGCTTGATAGATTCATTAGGGGATTGCGACATGAGGATATCTTCAATGGCCTAGTCATTAGAGGTATCACCACTTGGGAAG